>NC_137742.1:88422446-89806104 GCF_963264785.1 Psittacula echo | reverse complement strand
AAATCTGAGCAGAAGGGCCTTATTCGAAAGAAAACAGAAAGCTGAGTTTTCTTTGTCCCAGTCCAGTATATTTTAAACTGTTTCATGGACATTATTTTCTTGTTTCAATCTAGACATGTTTTCTTTTGGAAGGAAATTTAGGAGGTTGTTGGATGTAGAAAGATTTTTTTTCCCATAAGAATGTCACAACAGTTTCTGTTGTTTCTAGATTAACTCTTACTTATAAATATTAAATTCAGAAATCTGTATTTTGTTTTTGGGTTATAATGAATAAAGACATTAAAAATTGTATAAGGAAGACTATATTTTGGTTTTGTCCAGGCTTCATATACACAAGCAGATTAAAATGAAGTGATATTTGGAATGCTATCATTATAAGATTATGAAAGCTCAAACAGCCTTAGGAATATTTTCTGAGAAACTGCCAGTGAGCAAGTCAGAAGGGAGTTTAAATTTACGGTTTTATTCTTCTATTGCTATTTAAAATGAAAATACAACAACCTCATTTAAACTGGAACTGTTTGCCACATCAACACAAAACATTACAATTTTTCCTCAAAAAAATGTGACTATATAGACCCCTGAATTATCAAATGGCTTTTCTATGTGTCTTACATAGAAGCAGTAGCCATAGGCCTGATGTAAAAACTGAAGACAAACTGTGCAGCATGAACAGAGCTGTTTGTATAAGCACCACCCTTGCCTATAAGACTACAAATGATAGGACTGGGTCTGGCAATCCTTCTTCGGTGACACCCCTCCAAACCATGGTGGCAGAACTCTGCAGATGGGAAACCCAGATTCTGCTCACACCTCTGGCTGCTCCCCGTACATTAATTTGTTTACTTGATGCCCATTTCATGGGGTGTGTAGAGGCCTTAGCTGGTACACGTGCATACCAAAAATATCACACGCTTAGTACCCACTGTGCGGTCCTGGCCACAGTGTGCTCTGTGACAACTTGATAATAAACAGCTGGCCTGCTTGTCAAGCATGCAGAGCACACTGGGCAACATGAGCAAGACACAGGTAAGCAATCTTGGGAGAACTCACATTTCAGAATAATAGGACTACTTTGAAGTCCTATTGCCAAGCTGTCCAAGCTGAGTGTGGTTAGAACTTAATTCAATACATTGTAAAATAAGTATATTCTTATTAATCTCAGCAAGAGCTAGCTCACCACTTTGTGGCAAAAATTAAGAGTCAGAAGAGCCCCTCTCCTACTTCCCCCCAACAACTCACATTCAAATGCCCTTGTTACATCTACAAATAACTCCTATTAGTAGATTTAGTAGTCCATATTTAAACCAGTGTAACATTCAAGATTAAAAGAAAAAATAAATCAGAGTAGTCTATTTTTCCATTTAATAAACTAGGAATCAAATCAGCCTGCCTGCCTTCTAAAGACAGCATAAGATTCTATCAATCTAAACAAATCCAAAGGACAGTGCATCATCACTTTTCTATACCATAGACCTGAAGATATGGTGACATACTACAATCCTGGTTAGTGCTGGCATAAATATGAAAACATTAAGGTGGTCAAATAACAGATGAGAAAAAGCTTTAAGCAGGCTTATCAGATTCTTCTGACAGCAGTGCTATGTGTCAGAACAGCCAAACCTCAAAAATACAAAATGCCTCTAGAAGACTCTCTACTCTATAAATATTTTTATAAAGTTTTACTTTTGATTTTGCATCCCACAATATGCTTCTATTTCAAATTATAACAAAAAACTGCTGCTGAACTTCAGAGACTTAGTAGTTGGCATGCTCTAAGCATAATTTTGGCACTGTAGTGACATGCAATCTCCTCAGAGTGATGTCACATGAAAGATTCTTGCGCCAGTTTTAACACTACAGGAGGTGTTTAACAACAACAAAATCAAGAAACAAACAGACACCAAAACAGATGAGAAAGTGATCTAAAGTGTGTCTTCTGCTGAACTATATTACCTACTTGACACAGCCTAAAGCCAAGTTCTTGTGTCTGCATCTTTACCACATTGACATGTAACACAGATTTTTATTTTCTTCCTAACATTGTAAAGAAATAACTTTAGCATATCAGAAAACTACAAATTGTTGTCACCAATACCAAGAAATGCCCAAGTAGGTACTTCAAATGTTACTTACTAACAGCTGATTTTTGTTCTCATCAAAATGTCTCCATTCTTGCTAATTCCTAGTATTCTTTCAGATGTTTTAAATTATGCAAAAAGATACCAGCTTAAAGTTGTAAGTTGATATTTCTACACGTTATCATCTTGCAAATTTACTGAATATCAATGTGCAAAGAACCCAGTACCCAGTAATATAGAAGAAATCTCTAGGATCTGAGATAACTGTACAAAGTTGGACATTTTTCCTGAGTTCAATAAAGGAGATAACAGACTTTACTTTCAATCACCTTTAAATATAGGTTCATTTCTTTTTTTTTTTTTATTTTAGCACATCTGAAAATAATGTGAAACCTCTCTTGCAAATAATTAACCTGAAGAGGGATTATTTTTCCATGAATTTCAAGGGAATTTGGATTAGACGTTTGTTATATAGACTCTGTAGGACAGGAAACTTCTTCCACATTTTTGCCAAGTGTCCTAACAAATGGAGCACTTAAAAAAATCTCAATGGCAGCCAAGACAAGTCCTGTCACAAACTGGATTTTAATTAAATACTATTCAGGCTAAACCAGTAAGAAATCCCAGTCATTTAACAGCTTCACTGAAAACAGATACATGCAGTAAGAAAGGAAAAAAACCTGAAACCTCAGCAAGGTATCACTTGTTAGAATCTGAGTATCATTTAATTGCATGGAAATAAGATACTTATGCTTTGAGCCAATGTGGAAGTTGTTATTCACACCATGACATTTATTAAAGATTAATGTTATCCAATAGAAAAATTTTAAAGCTACTGTCCATGGCCACAAAACTAAAGTTAAAACTGAAGACGTCCAAAGCATTTCAAAATTCTGGTTGACCATGGAGAAGAGTACCATGTCAATATGATTTCCCATGGGCTACTGAATATTTGAAATCACTACATGGTTACTGATATAGAATAACTTTGAATCATTGTTTACTTATAGACAGATACAAATGTAAATGTCTATCAGGAATAAACACAAACAGATCTTTGATGTTTCAAAATAGCAACAAGTAATTTTTCCACTAACATGGTACCATAAATGCTAACTTTTGGAATCAATTAAAGAATTTGCAATAGTGACCTCAAGTAATGCATGTGCATTGTGCCTGTAGTTTAGAAAGTTTTGATAATGGGTTCATTTTCATATGCTAAATTTGTATCATCATCATAAATGCAAACTTAGAGCTGACACACAGTGCTGTTATTGGATAAAAAAAGTGTAAGAAAAGAAAATCTAGAATTCTAAAGTCCATAAGTAGCGCCATCACAGAGGTTTTACAGCGCTGACCGTAGTTTCCAAAGCACTCAGCACTGGTCACACAAGTTAGGGACTAGGAAGGACTTCAGGGGATAATTCATTTTTCACTTTGAACATGTCTCTCTACTCAACAGAACCTTACTCTTGGTTAGCACTATAGCACTTCTATATTTTACAGTATTAATAATGCTGTGACTCTTGTTATACTTGTTATTTCTGTTTTGTGCCTTTAGTTTACAGACTCCTTGACTGCAGAAGAAGCTGCCATTACAGGCTGCAGAGTCAGTAAAATTTTCTACAACAGTGTCCTGAAACAATCAAGCCATAAGACTCATTATGTTCCTACCTCCTGTCATAAAAAGAAAAAAAAAAAATCCAACCAGACCAAACCAAAAAACAAAAAAAACCCCAAAACCTTAAAAGAACCAAACACGTCCCCCCCCAAAAAAAACCCAACAGAAACAAAACAAAAATAAAACTAAACACAAAACACACAAAAACCCTCACAAAACCAAACCGTTTCAAACTGGAAAGCAAATGTATGTAGAAAGTTAGAGCAATCGTAGCAAGTTTCCATGAGAATAGATTGCAAAGTGAAAAACCAGGCAAACAAAGTAATGAGGACTGCACTTGGAGCCCTACCCAGCAAGCTCAATAGCTTAAATTCTTGCTATACCTTAATGGCATGCATCCAACTAGTAGAAAATCCTATTTTTCAATATCTTAGTGTAGAATATTGATTTTTCGTATAGCTACTGCCACAATTCTGCAAAGGTTATATATGAGCACTTGTCTAAACGTGTTATCAGGCCTACGAAAATCTATGCAGTCATAAGCAGGCATAAACTACAATATCTTATTAGGTATTCTAATGACATTTTTAGGATAAATGTATTACAGTGTTTAGTCATTTGATGAAACGGTATCTTAAAGCATTCATTCCTTGCCTATATTAAGCTTTCACCTAATCTAAGCTCACTACTGCAAGAGCTCTGAGGATACTCTATTTCATAAAAGTAAGAAGCTTAATGGTTCCATTCATGTTAGTGTTTCTAAAGACACTAAGCCGTTGCCTTTTCAAAATATTTTCTTCAAACAAAATTCTGACAGCATGACAGAAAAATATTTTCGTATAAATGCAAAAACAATAATATGCTTTTGAATATTTTTCTGATTTTAGATGACAACACAAAAATAATTCTTTGCATGAATGGTATTAATAATATTGAGTATAATCACCTATGAAGGCATAAATGTGCTACTGGGTGAATTAAACAAAGAACAACTTATCTTGGGCCTTATTAATGGTTGGCTATTTAAATCTGACCTGAATGAGAAGATAAGAGAAGCTAGTTCCTTGCAAACACAAAGCAATGGACATTATATTACTTCTTTTTAATTAAAAAGAAAATATGAAAAAGCATGAAATGAGAAAAAAAATTTTGAGTGATGGCCAGATTCCATCTTCAAATTCTTTCAGATTTACTAAGTAGAAAAATAGCAAGCAGAAAGGACAATGAAAAACAGTTTGCTGATGTAACAGCCATGCTGTGACATTTTCCTGGACAGACTTAAAAGTCACAGTACCCAAGCAGTACATCAGAATTTAAAACCTGCCTACAGCAAGCTAATTTATACCTTTTATCTTTAAGTTTAATATACGTTAACTCTTCTGAATACATATCCGCTTCATTATACTTTGAAAGAACAGATCTCCTCTTGATCATGAGTTGGCCTGCTTAAACCCAAATTCCCTTCAAAGCTTTGGTTGGCAAAACAGAATGTGACCAAATACACCCCGTAACATATCACACTCTGTTGCTCCTATCTTTGCCTCCAAAATATGAAGCCTATAGAATATTATTTAATGCCAGTAAAGAATATCTTCCCTCTTATCAAGGAAATGCATAATTCAGTAGAAAGCATGCTTAAGGAAAAAAAAATTCAAAGTTCCCCAGATTACGTGTCAGCAGAAACAGAAACCTTGAGGATGTTTAATAGTGTACTGTGCCAAACTGCAGATCCAAGTACAAAGTTATGGCCAATCATGGCCGTGAGAAGATGATTCAGAAGCACATGATATCTCCCCAAATTCTTTTTACAGGTTACATGAAGACAAATATTAATAGAACTTTATGGGCAAACCAGAAAGACAAAGCATACTTTAAGAGATGCTTTTTTCACTATGCTAACTTAGCAGATCCTACTGATTGATGCAATGTTTACATCTTCAAATCAGACTAATTTGTCATATATCTGAATCACAGATCCAAGTAATATTTAATTCAGGAGAGCACAAATGGAACTGGGGTACCTTTGGCAAGTATGCAGATTATGCCAAATCATGGATAGAAGCAGTTTATGTTCAAAGGGATCTCATCAAGTCAGAAAAATAAGACAACAGAATCTTCACAAAGAAAAGGACCTCTTTTGAAATGCAATAGCTCTATGAAGGAGTGCAGGCTAAGGACCATGTAGTTAGGAAGTAGTTCTACAGAAAAAGGTCTTGCAGGAAAAAAAAAAAAGAAAGGAAAAGTTTTTAATCACTAGACCAGACACTCAAAAGGACTGTGTAATCTTCAGTTTCCGAGATTTACTGACTTCAGCTGAACAAACCCTGAGCAGCCTCATCTAACTGAGAAGTCATCCTACTCTAAGAAGGAGGCTGGACTAGATAAGCTACCTCAGATATAACCTAACAGCACCAGAACAGGATTCATGACACTGAACTACTTTCTGACACCATCAATGAAGAATTTACTCTCCAAAAATGTAGCTGTGAATAACCAGTTATGAACATACTGGTGAGAAAGAGAGAGAGGCTGGACAAAATATTTTCATCCCTTTTCCAAAACAGCAGGCACATTTGACAGCATTATTTATAATCAAGCTTTCTAAATTAGCTGGTCAATTTCTGTGATACTTGTGGGGCCTTTTCCCACAGCAATAGGATTTTTGCTTTAGGTAAACATGACTCCAAACCAAGCTGACCAGTTTTTGGAGGAACAAAACTAATGAATCCTCCTTTCCTGCAGAGTTTTGCCCCAAGGTTGATAGCTCATGTGGCTTCCCTTATTTCTAATAAAGGCTGAGATTACATTATATCCTTCCCTCTCAGTGGAGTAAGTGCTTTTTCTTCTAACCATTGTTTATTTTCCTAGAACTCACAGAACTGAAATATCAATATAATTAGATTTCTAGCTGTCCATCACATTTATTCTGGGAAGACAAAATCAGAAAATTTTTAGGAATAGTTGCAAATGCACTCTCACCCACTGTTAACATGACTGTCCAAACAAGTCATTTTTATGTCAGCAATTTAGAAGACATTAGTAAGCCACGTAAGTGTCTTGGAAGTTCTCAAAGCATTTTCAATAACTTCCAGTTCAGAGCAGTAACTGCTACTTGTTAGTACCAGTTCATCTGGATGTCTAGAAATCTCAAATTACCTCAGAGGATGGCTTGCCAGAAAATTCTCATAATGAATCAGAAAGAAGTCCTATTATAAACCATGAGTTTGTTATGAAACTGTTAAGTGAGAATTTTAAGGAACTTCAAATAATCTCTTAATTTGATGATATAGTCCAGAAATGGCACAAATGTAATTTCTTAATGTATTTCTTAAAAAACTACATAGTATTTCCATTTCAAAATTAAATATCAATCTAATTGATTTGCTTCCCTCACGGAATTTCTACAGGTCTTCCCCTTTTCCGAATTTAATAACAGTGTATTTTATAGATTAAAAGCTAAGAGTGTATTGCTAAACTATTCCTTCTTTGATTTAGAATACATCATGAAGTAGAATACTAAATAGAGAATATAGCAAGATATCATCATGATATCTTGGGAGCTGAAATTTACTTAAGCATAACTGTGATACAGGTTACATGAGAAGTAGAACATTCAACAAAGACACTAGTATTAGGTGCTTAGATATTACCAAGGTAATAATTTTACGTATTCCAGTTTGGAACCACCTTCACAAAGCTTAAAGAGAACTGGCAAGTTTTAAAGGCCTAGTTTGCTCCAGTGAATTTGGTTCCAAAATTGAAAGAACGACCCAGAAGATGATTTTTAAAAACCTGAACTCAAACCCCAATCAGGATAAAGCTTAAAAAGCCTTGAAAATCAAGACCAAGCAGAACTGCTTAACTTCAGTCCTGATAGTCACACAAACACTGTCTTTGGTTCACACAAATGCTGTCTTTCACACAAAAAGTGTTTGATTTTGTTGTTTGGGGTTTGAGAGTTGGATGGTGCTTCTTTTGGTTGGTTTGGATTTCTATCTAGTATATTGCTCCCAGTATTAAATCTTGGTTTGTGTTTGAAATGGTGTTCCTTTAATGAGTATACTCAGAACTGTGGACCCGGGTCATCAGGCGCTATTTTAGGCATACCAATTTGGCATACTAATAAACTACTAATTAAATACATTACTTACAGTTTTGCTAACTTTTAAAGTGTTCTTCACCTTCAGAGCACCTTTCCAGTGTTTTCACAAACACTCCCAGGTCTGTAAAAAGCTAATTTGAAAAATAATTCAAAAAGTATATAAGTAGAAGTTCTCAAAATTCATTCTTATCTCAACTGCTTGCATACATTTAGCCAATCAAGCAAAATGTTATGCCTCATATCAGGCTAATCTCAGATTAAGAAAATTGCTAAAGAATTACGAAGTCACCCAAGTAGAAAAAATTACAAATAATTCGGGTGTTGCCAGTTATTATGGAAGTATAGGATTTGACTGGACCCCATTGAACGTTTGACTGATCATGATGATTAACTGCATCATTTGTCTCCAGAGATCTTTGGTAAGAACAACACTGAGCCTAAGAGACAGAAGCCTGAATTCTCTTGGTGAAGAACCATTTTATCTGAATGCAGAACAGAAAACATCATGTAGGTAGTCCAGACTTTTATTATAGGAAACCTAATGATGTCCACCAGCAGAAAATTCCAGACAGGCATTAATAAGGATACCATATTTGCTAAGGTTAACCTCCTCCCCCACCCCCAGCATTGATAGCAAGGCAAGAACAGGCTAAATTTCTGAATTTTTAGAATTCGCATGGTGTTGCACCTTCCAATGTCTGACAAATTGAGCCAGCAAAAGACATACTTTCATATGTGCCCTAGGTTCAGCAGTAGCAGTCATTTTTTTCTCCTTCTTAGTGGCTGGTGCAGTGCTGTGGTTTTGACTTTCGGCCTGGGAACAGCGCTGATAACACCAATGTTTTTTGTTACTGCTCAAATGTTTAGCCTGACCAAGGACTTTGTGAGTCTCATGCTCTGCCAGGGAGGAGGGGAAGCCGGGATGAAGCAGAGACAGGACACCTGACCCAAACTAGCCAAAGAGGTATTCCATACCACAGCACGTCATGCCCGGGGATGTAACTGGAAGTTACCTGGAAGGGCAATCGCTCTGCTCGGTCGGGCTCGTTTTCGGCAGGTGGTATCGTATTCTCGTCCCTTGTTATTTCTCTTATCATTATTATTATTAGTGGTAGCAGTAGTGATTTGTGTTATACCTTAGTTACTGGACTGTTCTTATCTCAGCCCATGGGAGTTACATTCTTTCGATTCTCCTCCCCATCCCTCTGGGAGGAGGAGGGGGAGTAGAAACTGCGTGGCTGAATTGCCGACTTGCTTAAACCACAACAATGTGAAAGGGATCTTTTATCAAAACAGGAATATCAAAATATGGACAAGAGACAACCCACAGCAGTAAAATATGGTTTTAGACTTAGTGAGAACGAAATAGAGACCCTTGGATTTTGTCTAGGTCATGCACTCCTTCTTAACCCCCGGATAGGGAGGGTTGCATTTCTTCATGGATATTTGGGGAGATTGAGGGGGTGGGTGTGGTGCTGGTTTTTACGCTTTTAAAAACATCTTAGAATAAAAAGACGTGTGTATTCCCACAATAAAACAAAAATGCACACTGTCCTCTTCAATGACTGTCAGTTCGGTAGGTTATTCAGTTACTGAGAATAATATACTTCAGAAAGTCACCTTATAAACACAGAAATTCTAAAATCAACTCAGCATTAGGTCTTTGCTTTCAAATTTATACTATTTTTTTCAGCTTACATTCATGCCAGTATCACATTTCTTACCCAAGTCTAATGGTTCTCTCATTTATCTTTCAGATACCTAAAAAGTACACAAAGTGTGCTGACAACATGACTGAAATACACCATGCATGGAACATGAAAGGAACATGCCTTGCAGGATGTTAAAATTGTTTCATTGATGTTGCCATGAGCCAATGAAACAGTCTTTAGTTTTGACCTTTTCAAAATTTTCTACCTTCAGTTAATACTAAGTATTTTGAGTGTTGAAAATTGCACATGCCAGTGGCAATGAGCACACTAATTCCGAGAGTCATGTTCACTAGTTTGAAGCTCTAGTGAACAGTTTTCTGCAGCTCTAATTTTTATGTGATTTTCAAAGGCAGTCACAAAATGAATATCAAAGCACATAAGCAATCCACATTGGGAAATCTGTCAGAAATTGTTGGAAAAATAAAGTGAATCAATAGCATGTCAAGGGACTCAAATGGAAAAAATATTGAATATTCATTTTCTCAGTTTCAGAGGGGTAGAGATTTAGCAGAACTGAAGCAGCTTGTAGGATTTTCATCTTTCTTGAAAACAGTCAAATAATTTTTGTGAGGTGCTTTGAATTAAAAATTTAATTAGTTCCCCTAAAATTACATTTTGCATCTTCATGTTGTTTATTGATGCATATACAGCATAATTAGGAGAACTAGTCTGAATGGCACAACAACTTTTAAGTATATTGTTGCAAGAAAAAAAGTACAATAACAAGTATTCATGTTTGCTCATTACCATGCAGAAACATATGGAAAGCTGCTATACATTTGGAAGTGCTGCTACACATTTGGAAGTGCTGCTACAAATGCTGCTAAGTAGAAGCAAATATAAAAAAAATACCTGAGTTAATTTCAGTGCTTTAATGAGATTTACAGCATATAAAATATTTTTTTTAATGTGGTTTGCATTCCAGGAAATGTGATATGCTTGCACAAGCAAATCTTAATGGAGGGCTAGGTCTGTGCAGTTTGTTACTTAGGCTGCAAACTTGCTTCATCTGTTTGCCAAACAACTGTAAATGTAACTCTACACAGACCATATTCTGCAATTTTGATATCTCAATAAACAGAAGCTTGCTTCTATGTTCCTTTTTTTTTTTTTTTGGGGGGGGGCAGGGAAAGGAAGATATCAGGTCCCTTCATCTCACACATAATTCAAAAGAAGATATTTTGAGATAAGTCCCACAAATATCAATTATGAAGTGGGAGAGAGGGGGTAAAGGGGAATAGTGGAACAACACAGGGATGGACGTGACAGGGATAGATATAATGGGATAACACAAGCACCACAACAATTCCTGTACTCCTTATTTATCTCTGCATATAATCATACTAATATTTGCAGTAATCAATTCATAGACAAAGTTATGAAATCTCCTCATTCAAGTTAAGGCTCTGCCAATCAATTAACCTTTGCATCACGTTTACTTTACTACGTTCACCTGCCCCTCCTTATTTAAAGAAGCAAAATTGTAAGTCAGTGATTACTTTTAAAAAAGCAAAATGAATTTTCAAAATTTTCTGACACAATCAAAGAAACCACAGTACTTGTAAACATGATAGAAAGAAATCCTTATATTCAGTGTTCATCCTTTTCAGAAACTGCTGAAAATTAATAATGGACCTAAAACTTAATTTAAACAATGTCATCAATATAAAAGATGATTTAATCCTGACATATTTGTATAGGGTTTTTTATAGTTCTCTAATCAGAAGCCGTCTTTCCCTAGCATAAACAAAAATGATGAAACTATCACGTGACAAAGATTAACTATTTTTGATAAGGAAGGGAAAATCTACCTTTATTTCCTGAAAGCCAGAGAAACCACTCTCACCATTCTTAAGTAGTAGAAGATAATAAAAAAGCAGAAAAAGTACAATTAATTTTGTAGGTTTAAAAAAAAAAAAAAAAACCCCACAAAAACCGTGTTCCTTCATTTACCTTAGAAGATTAACTTCCAAAGAGATTGTGAAATCACTGATGTAATTCTTTTCAAATCAAAGGAAAAAGAAACCTTTAAATACCAAGCATTTGCTCTTTAGAGCATAAAAAAAAAAAAAAAAAGACAAAAAAAAGGCACCCAGTATCCTAAAATAAGTCAAGAAAGTATTGCTAAGTAATGGATCCCTAACAGTAGATGATTTTATTGCTTTTTTTATTGGAATCTATTTTTAATTTAACAGTAGGACTTCATATCCAATTTAAAAGTCAAAACCAAGCCAAAACAAAGAAACATCTGAGCCACACGATCAACCATTGTACCTATGTCCTTCTATGTTCCTTCCTAGGAAAAAATTAACTTCTAGTTAGTGTGTTTGTTAGTAAAAAATGTTTCCTCTGACTCCTCCTTGGTAGATGTTTCAGACTCTTTGATTATTCAGTGGGTATCCAGATAGAGAGCTTTATTGATTCATTGATGTTCCTTGCTCCTGCCCGTATCCAATAGGGAAGACCAACAAAGGCTTAAATACTTCCAAACTTCTGACAGCAATCACACTGCAGAACATCTTCACATCAAAGCTTTGTCGCACAACGGCTACCTCCCAAGATTGTGAAGATATGTTCTGAATTTGTAAAATTTTAGCAGTTTTGAATTTTGGATGTATAATGAAATGCTAAGATACTACTGAAAGGCAAATAAATGAATATAGAAATTCACAGTTCAAATAGTGTCTTCCAGTTTGACTTCCTTTCAGAGTAACGGTTAAGAGAAAAAAATTCCACCTCCAAAAAGACCAAAATGCATTTTATGAACATTATATGTACAACTATCCATGGAAGATAAGCAAAATAACAGCAGAAGCATTGTTCCTTTCTGACTCTTTGCATTCCCATATTTAAGAAAAGCCCTCAGAACTAACAACCTGCTTAAGAATCTTGAGGGAGAAGGAGGAGGAAGGAGGGAAATTTAGGCAAAAGTGGTGAAATTTTACATTCAGGCCACCTGAGGAAGACAGCAGAAAGGAAAAAACAGCTATTACAAGGCAACAAGGTTACTTCCACTAACGTGAATCTGCAGCTACAGTTACTGCTAATGAGAGAGATTTTCTAAGCAGCAGAATTTCTTTGTGCAAAGACACTAAATTAATGATAAAAAGAAAGCTAAAAGTAATTAAGAAAAATTTCCTGGGAATTTTTCAAGATAAGTGATTAATATGTCAAATTGACTGTGTTGAATTCAGTGACAATTTAAAAAGAATCAAGATTTCATGCATTTTATAAATGGCAGCTTTCATGAAACATCATTAAATTTCACCATTATCTCCACACAAACGTCAAGGTTCTGTATTATTATTATTATTATTATATAAAATCTTGAATAATCACCTCTTCATTTTTATTTTAGAAAGTATCCAGTACTTTCAGGCACCAAAATTTCATCTACTAAAAGGTCGCTCTCCCCTCCAGTTGACAATCCCTGACATTCTCCTTCGTCCTCCACACTGTATGCATTTCATGTATGTTCTTCAGCAATGCATACTTCTTAAGACCATGTATACAGTCCCTATCTAAAAGATTAACTCTTATGGGAAAAAATTATTGTACCATTTATCCAATTGCAAACCATCACACTTTTTAAGATTATGCAACTTAAAAAAATGGAAGTCTGAGCCATCAAGGAAAATGTTAATCATATTTCAGCTGGGAAAGTTTTGTAGCCCTAGTAAAGAAATACTGATTTGCCAAGCCAGTTTGCCTTCTATTGTAAGAAACTCAACTTTCATGATATTAGGTTTCCTAAACTTGATACAAGAAGGAAACCTCACAAAGTTGTAAGACTTGTGAAGAAACCAATACAATTGGTAAAAAATTATACCTACACTATCTGAATGCAGGCAGCTTTACATGAAGAACACCAAAAGATTATATAAAAACAAGAATGTACTGAAGCAAATAAAATCCTAAAATAAAATAATTACTTAGTTACAGACTTGTTTGATAGAGATAAGTAAAAAAGAATATTCCTGTAAAAATGTCAAATTAACATCTATGGAAACTGCAGTCTAATGTTTCACAATTTTTCCAACACTAACATAGCTCATTAAACAGAAACAGTCTTTGTGACCAGCTCCTAAGCAATCTTAGCTCTTCTTTAGCAGCATAAATCTCATCATAAATTAAAAGTCAAAAGCTGGACTTTAGTTTTGGAGTTTTTTGTTTGCTTGAGTTTTGGGGTTATTTTTTTTGGGGGGGAGGTAGGGGTTTGTGGGGTTGTTTTGTTTTAGTTTTTTTACATAGCTTCTTCTTAAAACCATGTTATTAGTAGAAAAGATCTAATTCCAGACCTGTAGAGCCTCAGATGGATAATGGGATACAGAAAAGTCTACTAATCTGATCTTGTTTCCTATTTCACTACACTTGCTACTAAAACATGTAATAAAGGTAAACACAACTTTTCTCTTTAGCAAAAGAAAAAACAATTCTAGGAGCACCATATCACTAAAAATCAAAGGAATTCTGAAAAATACACCAAACATAACATTTAGAGTGATTTACTGGACATGATTACAAAGGAGGAATTACTCAATTTTTAACACTACCAAGGTATGCTCATTGTCAAAACAAAGCATTCAAAATCCCCAAAGTGGTTTTAAGCAAGATAGTTGGTCACAGTAAATATCTTATGCATTGAATACACCTGCATGAAAAAAGATTATTTACTTAACAATATCATTCAGACTCTACCTAAACTAAATTAAATATTACGGGTGTTTTGAAATTCTACTTAAAAAAAGGAAGTTTGTCTCTTCCCACTTGGAACACCAGGCAAATATGGTGTTGCTTTGGTGCCAATAGTTCTGATGATTGATGTGGTAGTTGTTTCTGCAACAAATGGTAACAGCTCTACCTTGCATCAATTTCCCAGCCATTAAAGCTGAAGATACCTTTCTTCAAGTTATTTTAAAAAGCAACAAGCAAACAAAACTTCAGTTCATCTTCATTCTGCTTCCTAGTATTCTGCTTCCTAGCATCTAACTAAAAACTTAGCTCCTGGTTCTTACTGCTTGGTTCTCTTAGGTCCATATGCAATCCTTGCTTCGTCCTACAAATTTTGGCTACACAATTCACTCTTACATTGTATTCAGCTAACGAATACTACTCATTCACTGAGGTTACAGCCTCTTGACTTCACCAAAGGCTAAAACAAGAAGGATTGGCTGCTCTCACCTCTCTTCCTGTTTTTCCTTCGATGTCATTTTCCATATAGGTCTAATGAAGTTGAAAAGAGAAGGGGAAAAGAAGAAAGAAGAAAAAATAACACCTTAGCACAACTTTCTGCTGCATGGTACAACCAATCTGTAAGAATCACAACCAATTCTTTTTACAATCCTTTCCATAATAACAGCTTGGACTGGCATCTCTGTAGCCCAATCTTCATCAACATGTATCTAGTAAGTAAAAGCCTAAAGACTGTTGATGATTGTATGCAAAGCTGGCTTATACAGCTTATGTCAAAATTCTTCTAAAGACAGAAAATTGGGACCATTTGAGGTTGTGTAAACAGATGTTTCAATATAGGGTTATCTGTAATGTGTGGTTTGTCCTGAGTGAGAAACACCAAGAGCAAGATCACAATTTTTATGATATCTAAAAACAATATAATTTTCAAATGCATCTTGAGTAGTGGCTACTTTATGCTACTACCACTTCATTAGAAACACTTAAAAAGGTAATTAAAAAATCATATTCACATCCAATGCAATTGCTGTTTAAGGTGGGAAATTACTTTTAATAAACACATTCTTGAGCTGGTAACAGTAAAAGCATCATTCAAACATCATTTCCTGTACTAAGTTTTACCCATATTAACAGACTTAGCAAAGCATCAACCACAAACATGTTGGTGATGGAAATTTCCTAACGCAAGCAGTCTTTATAGATTTCTGCTATTTCAGCGCAGGTCTCCAAGGACCATTTGAATCCATATTAATTTCCTTTCTGGCAGTTATGTGGCCATGTATGAACTGCACTATTTCACTTTTAATCTGTCAGTAATTTAGTAATGTGTAAACTAATTATGCACAGATATTAATGTAATCAGTTTGGGGAGCTATAAAATCAATGTGTTTTTACAGGCTGTGTTAAAGAGAATTGCATTATTATAGTCATATGTCTGTTGCTGATAATGTTATGGAATTAAAATAATCGTGATCCACGCATCGATACACATTCCCACAATCCACCCAGTGACACAGCACTACAACTTTCTATAATGGACAGGTTGAGTTCTTCAGAAACATTAAAATAAAATCTCCACTTAAGAAACACGAATTTGATGACATTTCAGGTTTCATATAGTGAACTAGAAATGAACTGGCTAGCAACATTTCATCCATAATTCAACCTAAATACTCAGCTTTGCTCCAAAAGAAAATGTGCAGGAAAGACTGTAACAATAACTTAACACTGGAGCATATAAGTTAATCAAGCATCACATTTGAAACATCATGCAATCATAAATCATTTAGGTTTGAAAAGACCTTCAAGATCATCAATTCCAACCATTAACCCAGCACTGCCAAGTCCACCACTAAACCATGTCCCTAAGTGCTGTATCAGCATGTGTTTTGAATTCTTCCAGGGACAGCGACCCCAGTACTTCCTTGAGCAGCCTGTTCCAGTGCTCAACAACCCTTTTGTGAAAAAAAGTTCTCCGAACATCCAATCCAAGCCTCCCTTATAGCTAGTCATTAAAATTATCAAGCATCACTTTATCCCAGCATACAGCAAAAATATCATTGATGTCTGCTGCCATAGAACCTAGCTTTGCTCTCAGATACCCATCTGCAACTAATTACACAGAGAATCATGTCTCTGTCTCATTTCCACCTCTTCCATGCTTGAAGGACCCTTGAACTTCTTCCATGCTTTCCTACATGCTAATTCTTCTGTTTTCTGTTATGCGGGTCATCCAAGACACAGATTTCACTTGTGAAATTTAATAATGCTTTCACCAACTGTACTTACCATCATACACACATGTATCAGTACAATTACGACAAGAAATCAGTTCTGGAGTTACATCAGCAGTTAAGACTTCATCTCTTTTCTGAGATAATGATTTCCGAGCTAAAACACACTTAATTATCTTTGAAAGGCGTATTATTCCTCACAGATTTATTTGAAAATATCAATGAATTCAAAATTCTGCCATATGCTACTAGCAATATAATAGCACCAGTTTTCCTATTCCCTTACAAAGGCACAATTAAATTATGTGTTAAAGTTTCACGATACAATTAGTCCAGCTAGACTTGAACTGCTGCCAAAAGGCCTGGCCTTTTATCCTCTCCCTGTCTGCCTATACCCAGCTTCTATCTAAGCACCACAGCAGCCCTCCTCACCACTTACAGTGTCACAGGCAGCTTTGGGGGAGAGAAGTAAATGTACATATATTGCAGGTTATTTGACAAATTAAGTCAAAATACAGCTACAAACAGTATAAATTAGTACTTGCTGGTGGTAAAATCAGGGTTTTTTACATGTAAAAGATATTAAAGTCTCAAACTTCTTATTCTACCCTAGTATTTATTTATAGTTATAAATTCACTTATTCATGTACATTATTATTAATACCTTTTATAGAAACAGCAAATTAAGTCTGTGAAACATACATATTTGTTCTTGCACCTTATTTTGGTAAGTGGAGCTTCACAGAGTTAATGTGAACTTCAAACTGTCCAGTAGAATAACACTAGTAACTACCACGGGCAGGCTGCCTGAGAGGTAGAACATACAGGGAAGAAAATACCAGACACATCAAATTGCCATGATGGCTTTCTCTTACTACAGCACTATAGTTCTGGAACATTTCTCCCCACAGTCTCCAGCTCAGGTTTTCCTACTAGAAGCACCAAGGACAGCCCTGACAGCTAGCATCCACCCTGCACACCACAGGCAGTCCAGGATCACCTTGCCACCACAGCCTTTCCTTCAGATGTTGTGCTAAGGAGGGGTGAAGCCAGCAGAAAGTCCCCATCACATACCCCCCACCACAACAGTGGCCTCTAAGATGCTCAAACCAGAAACCTCAACGGAAAGAAATCCAGCTCAGCCCCATACCCACCTCAGCAGAGAAGCAACTCTCCAGGGCTTCATTCCTCCTCCACACTCCAGCCACACCACCAACTACCACCCAGCATGGCAGAGTCATCACTTGCTATGCCACAGCTAGTGGAGGGGTACCAAGAGCTTTCATGGCCAGTGGGGCTGCCTCACTCCCCTGCACATGGTTGATCAGGCGAGCTATCTCTCACTAATGTTTTCAAAGCTCTTTTAAATATCTTTAGAAAAATCAAGAAGTGTCATGACGGTGTTTGACCACAAAACAGTCTCACTAGTGCTGCCAGGAAAATAGACTACAATAACATCACTGAAATGACTGTCAGTTTTTGTCTGTAATTTACTGTATGTTCTGTGGAAACAAAAAACCCAAACACTGAAGGCCTGAGAGGGAAGGGAAGTCCACAAAGAGAAGCAGGAGGATAGTGATCAGGGCTATGCCTGGCATCAGAAGGGCTGTGGGTGCCTCTGTAGCCCTCATGGGTGATCCAGCAGCTGGAGTGTGAGGTCGAGAGGGGAATCAACCTTGTAGCAAGTGCTGGGGATGGCAGGAAGAGAATGAGGTTTCTGGAGAACAGAAGGGAATCCACAGATATTGTTATAACCTCCAAGCACACTAATGTTGGCAGCTGGGAAAGTAGAATGCAAAGAAGTGATTCTGCAGAGCCCTGATGGGCGGAGGAGAGGTTTGTTTTCAACTTTTCCATCTTTTTGTATCTTCAAAGAGTTACTTGGTCAACTTTATTTTTCTTGTATTCTAAATCAAACTAGCTTCATAGCTGGAGTGCTTGACTTGTGCACTTATCTTCAAGAAACAGGGGAGCACTTCGGCCTGCAACCTCCACATTTTGTTATAGCAACCATTAGCACAGATGGAAACAGTTTTATCTTCAGATAATACAACTTGTGGAGGTATAGTTGATAAATACTCATTTAAGGATCAGTCTAGTTGAGAGCTAAGCAAATATGTGTGCTATTTATTTACAGTAGCTACTGTAAATTCATTCAATTAGTTTCAAATTATATTTTAATGCAAAAATTATGCATGTACTATACAAAATCTTTTCCTCACTGGAGTAATTCTTTCACATCTTAGCTCAATATGTACTAGTCAGAAAAGCTGTTCTAGCAGATAAAATGGCTCAGGTGAGCTCCCTTCAGCCACTGCAACACATTTTATTCTTTGTAGAATAGGCTTATCTAAAGATACTACTTGCATGTACAACTGAAGCAAAAAGTATTTCCAAAACTGAAACTAAGTGGAAAGAGAAAGGTCTGGCAAACTCTCAGGTTGGCAAAATATTTGCAAAAGGTTCAGTGGACAGGAATGTAACAAAGAAAAGAAATAATGGGGCATGCAGGAACATGTAAACTGAGGGAAAAAAGTTTCTAGTTCAGCTTAACATTTATACCTGTCTTCATGCCAGGTTAGGATGCCTTCCACTTACACATCAGTAAATGGATGAAGGCAAATATTTTAAGTGAGCATGAAAAGGATCAGCTTACTTCAACTCCCTAGCTCTCCTCTGAATTTAGACTATTGTGTCAAACTTTTATACTGTCAAACAGTGCAACCTGCTACCTCTTATGTAGCTGAAAAAATTTTTAACAAACTAGCACTCATACTTAAAAATTTTTTTCTCAGAATTATCCTGAAAAATAAACTCTCCCTCTTGCACCAGGTACTAGCTCTTAAAATATACTGAGTTGTAGGAACTACCGTAGTTTAAACAAACTTTTGTTTATAGTGCTTTCAGAGCAAAGCATGTACAGACAAGCTAATTAGGCAGGGATTGTGTCCTATTTTTATAATTCAAGTTTTAGGAGTAGAGCATTTGATTTATTGCATAAAGGTATTTTTATGGCCTCAAGTACTAGTGCTCTTTAGGACATAGGGAACATCACAGCCCATTTAATTTACACAGGAGATGTTAGTACTATTTAATGGCATGTAAACATTTTATAAGGTAAGCTCAAATAACAGGAGATTTTTTTTAATATACTTCAGTGAAAAGGTTCACAAATGTATTTTCGTTCTACTTTATTAGACCAATCTCTGTTATTGCATCAGAAGTGAATCGAGTTTTAAAAGGTGTTAAGAGCTTTCAATATATTTTGTGACACTGAACAGAATCACAAAGTACAAGTAAAACAACCAATGCATGAATTAATTCCAGAACTAGTATAACTGAACACTCTCAAATCATAAGTAATTGTCTGTAGTTTCGAGCAGTTGCAATGCTCTATAGATAATATTTTCATTCTACTTCTTTTCTGACATCCTAATTTTACACAGTCTTAAATAAAAGTCTTTCAAAAATACTTTATCATCATTCTTATGATTCATTTTTCACAACAGGATTTTTAAGGAGTGGCAATATCTTTTCATAGGCCAACTGGTAAAGCTGAAAATAACAGAGCAGTTTAAAAAAAGTACTAAAAAAAAATTCTTACTACAAACTTTCCCACACACACATTTACATCATGTTTACTGCAATGCTAACACTGTTTATTATTTGTATCCAAATAAAGATCTTGTGCTAGCATTTTATAAATATCAAGATACCCTTTTTCTGGAATATTTACATCATAAAAATAAAATGTAAAGATCAGAACTATTGCCTGTTTTTATAAAACTTTTTGCCCACAATTTTACAAGGAAAATTATGAAGTGGATTGAAGTAGGACTCCGTGAAATAATTGAAAGGTGAATCTAGGCAACCTGGATATCACTACATTGTCAAAGTATTTTCACTTTTGAGAAGAAAGGTAAGACAAGAGCAAATAATTTATACATCTACTGGGGTGACTGCATTTTCTTCTATGTATTGCATAGTTTAGGAAGATGAAAAACTGCAGCCTATTTTCTGGTGTTAGTTATAAAAATTATGGAAATATCTTCAAATCCCTTGTAGAGCAAATTTAAAATGTATGATTTTTTAAATGTATGACTTTTAAGAAAAAAAAAAATCAAAAATAGAATTTATCTCAGTCCCATACTGTGGGTTTTTTTGTTTTGTTTTTTTTTTTTTTAAAGTGGAAGAGATACATTATTTCTTGGCAGACTAAGAAAAAGGACTGAAAGTTCTGGTGGTTTCATACGCGCCATGTCCCTCCCAGTGGAAATGGTGTGTTTTCAGTTGTTGCTCTATTGTGCCATAACATGAGTAATTGGTCTGACTTTGTGAAAGCATTCAATAAAGAAAAATATTATTATCTCATACTGAGACAAGGCAAAATGAAATAATTACGTCAACACTATTTTGGTTTAAACAACATAACTAGAAACCTATGGAAGTGAAAATGCTGTAAATAAAAGTGTTGAATATTAACTTTATGAGGTGCTTAACTGCTCTGGGTTGTAAATTATCTAGTTCTAGAGATGCTTTGACACATTTCAAATGAGAACCATAAGGAGTTAACTATAGACTTTAGTTTTTTTCAATATGTTCAGTGACAATATAAGATTCCATTAATTTCCCAAGACACAGCCATTTTCAATAACATTTCACTGTAAAATATATGACCATTTCACCACCTAAATATGCTTTTGTTAGGAAAAAATATTAGTACAAGAGAATACTTCTATATGCAACAATAATCTCATTTTTCTTGTGATTCAATTAAAAAAACCCAGACACTAAAATGTATGTCTTTTGCTCTTGGATTCTACTTTTCTCAGCAATTAATGTGTAGTCTCATCGTTTTACATTTCTTCCACCTTTAAGTTTTGCATGTCAGGGATACAAGGATTGGCAGAGTAGAACTTTTCTAGCCGCCCTGTTTTCACTGAATAATCAGTGCCTATAAATGACAGTTCAGAGAAGATACTACACAACTCTAATGCCCACACATATTGTGTGTACTGTTGCTGATAACCAATAAATGAACTTACACTGCTATATTATTTAAAGAAGTGGAGGATTTTATATTTACAACACTATCACAGAATCATAGAATCATAGAATAGTTAGGGTTGGAAAGGACCTTGAGATCATCTAGTTCCAACACCCCTGCCATGGGCAGGGACACCTCACACTAAACCATGCCACCCAAGGCCTCATCCAACCTCGCCTTAGAACACCACCAAGGATGAAGCACTCACAACCTCCCTGGGCAACCCATTCCAGTGCCTCACCACCCTCTCAGCAAAGAATTTCTTCCTTATATCCAAACTAAATTTCCCCTGTTTAAGTTTGAACCCGTTACCCCTTGTCCTGTCACTACAGTCCCTGATGAAGAGTCCATCCCCAGCATCCTTGTAGGCCCCCTTCAGATACTGGAAGGCTGCTATGAGGTCTCCACGCAGCCTTCTCTTCTCCAGGCTGAACAGCCCCAACTTTCTCAGCCTGTCTTCATACGGGAGGTGCTCCAGTCCCCTGATCATCCTCGTGGCCCTCCTCTGGACTTGTTCCAACAATTCCATGTCCTTTTTATGTTGAGGACACCAGAACTGCACACAAGACTCCAAGTAAGGTCTCACGAGAGCAGAGTAGAGGGGCAGGATCACCTCCTTCGACCTGCTGGTCATGTTCCTTTTGACCCAGCCCAGCATACAGTTGGCTTTCTGGGTTGTGAGTGCACACTGCCGGCTCATGTTCATTTTCTCATCTATCCTAATCTTGGACTCAATTTTTACTATATGCACTATTTTTATGTAGGAAAAAGCTGTGTTTTCTTGTTCACTTTTATTAATATGTATCTAAACAATAATCTTCCTCCTGCTGTCATGTATGATCTTACTAAGATACAACTTGTTCTATCACACAAAACTGCCTATCATATTGTCAAAGAAGAACTAAGTTACAAACATTGCCAAAAGGTCTACTTATGCGAAAGTCCTTTCAAATTTCTTGGTTGCTTTTAGTTATGGAGTAAGCATCTGAAGTGATCCAGCAAAATCAGAAGCAGAGCTAATGTGGTAGTGGAAGGCTGGGAACAGCAACTCCTTGATCATGACATAGCATAACAATCAATCTCCTTCTGTGAAGGTGGCAATGGCATGCTGTTCAGAGCTTCTCTATTCTTCAGCTTGGCAACACTTCATCAGCTGTACTTCAGCTAGGCTAAAGTAGCCTCTATGACTATTTAAAGATGTGGATACAGAATTTGCATTCCTTGACACAAAGATCTGGTCTAGGTATACAACACCAGAGACTGGATTCTGTTATCCCTACTCATGTAGAGTTTCTCACCCTGCTAGTAATCCTGATGAAATCAAAACTAAGAGGTTTTCAGTGAGATTTAAGTGAGACTGCTCTCATGTTTAAGTACTTCACTGGATGAATGCCTTAATTTTGCCATTTAGGATCCTATCCAATATCCATTGCAGTCAGTGGAAGAAACTTCTATGGTCTTCAGTGAGATTTGGATCCACTTTTATTATTGTATGGTCTTCATTCGGATTCTTCCCTTATTGTACATAACTAGTTGCTTTTTATATTTCGTGTAGAGTGAGACAGTTTTTACAGTTCAACATAAAGATGAATGTTCTGCCAAAATTTTATTGCAAACCTGGAATTTTATGCTATTTATTCCATTATAAAAGTTTTGAAACTATATAAAGCTGGATGATGACCAAGACCACTCACTCATATGTTATAAAGATAATTTTGGATCTTAGCCATGATTTTAAATAATGATACCTTCTAGAAAGATTTGAAACTAAGATATAAATTTTTGTCTTTCTGCTTTAATGTTATTATACAAATTAAATAATATTTGAGATGCCTTAAAAAAATGTTAGTTGTCCCAAATGGTTGCTGAAATATTTAAGTAATCTTGTTTTGATAACTATGGTATTCTAGGTATCCTGAAGAGATTGTGCCTAGTTATTCTGAAATGAGATAACTCTATATAGTCTACTCCATACTGGTCATTTCAAAATGTAGATACTTAAAACTATAAATGCATTATACACACAGTGTTTGTTTCATACATGCCATTTTTCATTCATTAATTTCTAAGCATAGAAAATGGTTAACCAAGTATCAGTATTCTATTTTGCAAGTAGCAACTTCAATTATGAAAAGGTAAACTTCCCAAAAATTTACCACTAAATCACTGGAAAAAAATGGGGATAGAACCTGAACCCCAGGACTCTGCCCTAGCTTCTAGGCAGCACTACTTCCTTTAGTTTTGTACACATACATACGTGCATGTGAGATGTCTGTCTGGGGAAGAAAACACCTTAAAACAGCCAATAGTTACTAGCAGTAGTAATCTTGCTAATACTCTTGTTTTGATAATGTCTGCATTGCATAGACACATTGCCAAAGTCTTGTAGTGTAAAACACATTTCATTGCCAGTAGTTATGAGAGCATATCAGTTTATGAGGATGATTGTGCAGGTGGTGGTGAGTGTTATAAATATTTATGCTACTGCAAAGGAAAACTCCCTCCTGAAGGTGTTGGAAAGAGGGCCTCTGTTTTAAAAAATGTTGAAATCCTTCCTCACATTTTTTACCTGACTTTAAATCACCAAACAGACTTTTAGTGTGTATACATCTTGTGGGATTTTTACCAGCAGCAAAATTGAGCTTTTGATGTTTCCAAAGCATTCATTGAAAGCACCTTTATGTTAATGCAAGGACTGATCACCTTATTTATGTAATCATGTGATGAATCGTCACTGGCATTAGATATAAAAAAAACAATAATTGAAAAATAATTGTAAAGAAAGTTGCTTTCATGGTACAAGGTACTTCCTGGAAAATGGTCATGCAATTTAGAAGCAAATATTAACAAAAACAACTGCAATGTAAAGCCATTTTCTACACCTTTCTTTTTGTATTGAGGGTTTTTTTGGTATGTTGTATTTGTCATTAACCTAGAAGGGCTGCAATTTTCTTCTGATATTTCCAGAATCTTTTTGATTTCTTAATTTGAGCTGTCAATACATTTTTTGTGCACGTTATAAATGATTGTGATGAAAAGCAGGATAAAAAGGGGGCAGATAAAAAGAAAACTTGTTTGTGCAAGTCTCAGAATAGAAGTATTGTCCATCACTACTTATATCTATTTAGATAGCACAGTAGGAAAGCCTGTGTCCTACTTAAGAAGAAAAGGATTTGCATACTCTTGAATAAGTTGACAATCAATACCTTCTTAATTTAAATCAGAACTTCTTAGACCTGCTCACACTTCCTAACACTCATTCACATCACTACTGATGTTTGCACAAGAGAACTTGCTTCTTAAATGCTCTTCCTGAATTAGGATCAGCTTCCTTTGTCTGAACTTGTTCCTTTAAATCATTTAAGCTTCTTTTAGGGTTTCATAGCCATCCTATGAGTCCAGTGTTTGCAGAGCAAGCTGCCACATGTAAAATTTCATAAAGATATAGATATCTTTTTAGATATTTAAAAATCATCAACTTTTTAAATTATTTTTTTGTTCCAAGGGCCATAATCACACTTCTGAGAGAGTAAAGCTTACATTGCCCTTTAATAGATTTTTAACTGCAGCATGAGGTCCACTTAGATGCTTTAGTTATTTTCTAGTTTATTCTTAAACCCTGCAACAGCAGCATTGAGGAATCCTGTAACTGAAGCTGACATAAGGAAAAAAAACAGGAAATGTTTGCAGTTTTTGTTCACTATAACTCATTAACAGAACACAAATTCCCTTTCTTTGTATGCATAAATGTCATGTGAAGGGCACATAAAAGTTTAGTCAAAAGGGCCTTATTAAAAGCACAGTGATATTAAGCATGAGCAATGAATAAAATGTATAATTTCAGAATCATAAAAACACATGGTTTCATTAGATTGGTGTGTGGTGGTTCTCTCCTGTGTCTCAGAATAGGTGGTATTGATCTGACTATGAAGCTGTGACAATAAAACTGTACTCTATTGACTGCAGCTGCAGGGTCTCCAAATATTATTTATTGAGGCAAGCAGAACAGCAAAGCAAAAGCACTGCCCCAGTAATAAGTGGTAATTGCTGGGAAGTGAGGCATTGCACTCCCTATTGACCCTTGCATCCTGAAATTTCAATGGATTATATTTAACTCCATTAGGATTGGCATTATCAAATTACATAAACCACATTATAGAACAACCATCCTCAGTTTAAATCATTGATTTTCGATTATACTGATCTTCCATACACTTCAGAAGTAGCTTCTATTACCAGTGATATGATATCAGTGTTGATCAGTACATAAGGAAGTACTGTTTTCTTAAAGTGAGATAAATGGCACTGAAGAAAAAATCAAAACAAAGCAAAAAACAACCATCCCTCTTACATATAAGAGAACTCAAATACTCCTGTAAATCAGAATGCCTGTAGATTAAAAACTCGGTAGGACAAAAGTTCTGATACTACCTCATTTTTAGTCTAAAGGCTTAAAACTTTTGTATTAAATTCTCACTCTATACAGTTATTACCAGTTATGACACCAAGTTTCTGGCATCAGAAATGTGTTATCTTTTTAAGATAAAATATAATCAAATGAAATATCTGACTAATAACTACCTAAATAGCTACCGGTGGGCTACATTAATATGAACTTTAACTCATCCAAATTAAGTATTTTCTCAAGGATATTATCAAGGGTCTATCATATTCTTCTCATCCTCTGCCACAGTGGCTTATCATAGAACTGAACTTTTTACTGAGCTCTAAGGTTCAGGCAGTTTTGATGTATCCTTATAAGCGCAATTCAGAGAAGATACTGATTTGTTATAGCAGTTAGTTAAAGTTCTTAGCAAGTAATGAGTTCAACTCCAGAGACCCATTTAGTGGTAATGGTGGCCACCACACATACTAATTTTGTCTCAAGATTATAGTAAGTCTAACATGTATTTTACTAGGTATCATCTTTTCATTTTAATCATTTTTTTCAAAGATATTTTATTTGTGTGTTTAAAGTCTGTTGTTAAGACTAGAAGAACCAGTTCAGTGTCTAAAAGCAAAGGAAAAGTCTGAAAAGAAAAAAATAATGAAAGGTTTAAGAGACAGTGATAAGAAGCTCACTATTTATAAAAGAGGTGATTAAAAGTCTCTCTCAAAACCTCCCCATTCATTTCCATTAGAGTTCAATATGAAGATTAGCTTCCAATACTAATTATTCCATCTTGTAATCCTTCTTCCTTTTTCTTGACATCAGATAAATGTTGCTATAAATTTGCTGGTATTTTGCAACTCTCAAAAGGTTCTACTCAGGTGGAAATTTCATTCTCAATTTAAGCTTTAAGTCATGACATATTGTAAAATCTTTTCTTAAATTAATGGCTGAAAACTGAAGATGCACGAGAACAGAAAAAGTTGATTCAGAAAATACAAGTTCTTTTGAAGAGTTTAATAACTTTTAGACTTTAGTAAATAAACCCTCAGAAGCATAAAAATGGATTAATTGAATGACATGACAATGGAAAAAAGTTCTTTGAATATCAATAGAAAATCACTATAGGGCTGTCACTGTATGAAATAAACTGGATGTGATATGGCTCAAAGAGAGAGGAAGATGAAGTTCTAATAGAGTTTCAAAACTCTAATAGAGTTTCTTCTTACCAGGGTAAGAAGAAATAGAGGGGTATTTTTTTCTTCTGTTTTATTTTTAGCAATTTCATAGTAGGAAGCCATATATTGCTAGATTCTTTTTCCTTCTAAGTATGAATATCATTACTAAGACAGGCTTATCCCTGTTCAATATAATTCTTAGAAAAATATATTTCTCTAATTTATTAAAATTCATGTTGAATTTAACAAACAATTTAATAATCATGACTTCCAATATGTAAGAACAGCTGAGCTTTGTAGCTCATTTTGTAGCTCCTGCCCTGCTTCCCCAGGTGCCCCTCAGTAATAGGTTTGAGGCCCTGGATCTTGATGGAGAGGTAAGTGAGGATGTGGTGCAAGGCCAGACTACAAGGTCACATAGGAAAAGGCGGTCGACTTCGCACCTCAAGACTGCCTCTGACAAGAAAGAAAGAAAAGTCATTGTCGTAGGCGATTCCCTTCTGAGAGGAACAGAGGGCCCGATATGCAGAGTTGACCCTCATCATAGGGAAGTGTGTAGTCTGCCTGGAGCCCGGATCAGGGATATCACCAGGGCGCTCCCCAGCCTGGTGCACCCGACAGACTACTACCCGCAGCTGGTCTTCCAGACAGGTGGGGGGGAAGCTGCTTCCCGCAGTCTGAGGGGGATGAAGAAAGACTACAGGGCCTTGGGGCGGATGGTGAAAGAGTCTGGGGCTCAAGTGATCTTCTCCTCAGTTCTTCCATCTTCCGGTGATGATGTGGGATTGAATGGGAAAATTCAGTCCGTAAACAATTGGCTACGAGACTGGTGCTTTAGGCAGGGCTTTGGGTTCTTTGATAACAGCTGGTTTTATAAGGCTCCAGTCCGGATGATGGCATGTGGGAAAGGTTTAACTCACAGAGGCAAAAGGATGCTGGGGCATGAATTAGCAGGGCTCATTTGGAGAGCTTTAAACTAGATTCGAAGGGGGATGGGGTTGTAACTGGGCTTGCCTCAGTGGGGCAGCACTCTAGGATTGATGAAGACTGGGAGGCCTCCTATAATCCTAGGGTGGAATTGGTGAGCTCAGCTCCCTCCTTGAAATGCCTGTACACCAATGCGTGCAGCATGGGAAATAAGCAGGAGGAGTTGGAGACCTGTGTTAAGTCAGGAGATTATGATCTGGTGGCAATTACAGAGACGTGGTGGGACAGCTCACATGACTGGAATATAGTCATGGAGGGCTATGTCCTTTTCAGGAAAGACAGGCCAGCCAGGCGGGGTGGTGGGGTTGCTCTTTATGTGGGAGAGCAGCTGCAATGTACTGAGCTCTATCCAGGAACAGGGGATGAGCGAGTTGAGAGTCTGTGGGTGAGAATTAAGGGGCAGGCTGGCAGGGGTGATACTGTTGTGGGTGTCTGTTACAGGCCACCAGATCAGGGTGAGGAAGTTGACGAGGCCTTCTACAGGCAGCTGAGGGCGGCCTCACAGTCACAGGACGTGGTCGTCGTGGGGGATTTTAACCTCCCTGATGTTTGCTGGAAGGACTACTCAGCAACCCAGCCACAGTCCAGGAGGTTCCTCCAGTGTATGGATGATAACTTCCTCATGCAAATGGTGGATGAGCCAACCAGGAGAGGAGCGCTGCTGGATCTCATCCTCACTAACAAGGAGGGTCTGGTCGAAGCAGTAAAGGTTGAGGGCTGCCTTGGTTGCAGCGACCACGAGATGGTGGAATTCAGGATCTTGTGTGGTAGGGCCAGTACAATAGCAAGTAGAATTGCAACCCTGGACTTCAGCAGGGCAAACTTTGGCATTTTCAAGCAATTGCTAGGGGAAGTCCCATGGGCAAGGCTGCTTGAAGGTAAAGGGGCCCAAGATAGTTGGTTGGCATTCAAGGATTGCTTATTCCAAGCTCAAGAGCTGAGCATCCCGACACGTAGGAAGTCAAGGAAGAGGGCCAGGAGACCTGCGTGGCTGAATAAGGAACTGCTGGGTATGCTCAAGTGGAAGAGGAGAGTTTATAGGTCATGGAAGGAGGGGCTGGCCACTCGGGAGGAATATAAGGCTGCTGCTAGAGGATGTAGGAAGGCAGCTAGGATGGCTAAGGCCTCCTTAGAATTAAATCTGGCGAGAGGGGTCAAGGACAGCAGAAAGAGCTTTTTCAAATACATAGCTGATAAAACTAACACCAGAGGCAAGGTTGGCCCACTGGTGAATGGGATGGGTGCCCTGGTGACAGAAGATACAGAGATGGCAGAGTTATTGAATGCCTTCTTTGTCTCAGTCTACTCTGCCGGAGGCAGTCCTGAAGAGCCCTGTACTCCTGAGACCTCAGATGAAGTCAGGTCACTGGAGCAGTTTGCCTTAGTCGATGAGGAATGGGTTAGGGACCAGTTGAGCAATCTGGACATCCATAAATCCATGTGTCCAGATGGGATGCACCCGCGGGTGCTGAGGGAACTGGCGGAAGTCATTGCTAGACCACTCTCCATCATCTTTACCAAGTCTTGGGAAACGGGAGAGGTGCCTGAGGACTGGAGGAAAGCAAATGTCACTCCAGTCTTCAAAAAGGGCAAGAAGGAGGACCCGGGTAACTATAGACCGGTCAGCCTCACCTCCATCCCTGGGAAAGTGATGGAACACCTTATCCTTGATGCCATCTTAAGGCATGTCAAGGATAAGAGGGTTATGAGGGGCAGTCAACATGGCTTTACCAAGGGGAAGTCATGCTTGACCAACCTCCTAGCCTTTTATGAGGAAATAACATTGTGGATGGATGATGGCAGAGCGATGGATGTGGTCTACCTTGACTTCAGCAAAGCATTTGACACAGTCTCCCACAGCATCCTCATAGCCAAATTGAGGAAGTGTGGCCTGGATGATCAGGTAGTGAGGTGGACTGCAAACTGGCTGAAGGACAGAAGCCAGAGAGTTGTAGTCTATGGGGCGGAGTCCAGTTGGAGGCCTGTATCTAGTGGAGTGCCTCAAGGGTCAGTATTGGGACCAGTATTATTTAATATATTCATCAATGATTTAGATGAGGGAATTGAGTGTACTATCAGCAAGTTTGCTGATGACACTAAGCTGGGAGGAGTGGCTGACACGCCAGAAGGCTGTGCTGCCATCCAGCGAGACCTGGACAAGCTGGAGAGTTGGGCAGGGAGAAACTTGATGAAATATAACAAGGGAAAGTGTAGAGTCCTGCATCTGGGCAGGAACAACCCCAGGTTCCAGTATAGGTTGGGGAACGACCTGTTAGAGAGTAGTGTAGGGGAGAGGGACCTGGGGGTCCTAGTGGACAGCAGGATGACCATGAGCCAACACTGTGCCCTTGTGGCCAAGAAGGCCAATGGCATCCTGGGGTGTATTAGAAGGGGGGTGGTCAGTAGGTTGAGAGAGGTCCTCCTTCCCCTCTACTCTGCCCTGGTGAGACCGCATCTGGAATATTGTGTCCAGTTCTGGGCCCCTCAGTTCAAGAAGGACAGGGAACTGCTGGAGAGAGTCCAGCGCAGGGCGACAAAGATGATTAAGGGAGTGGAGCATCTCCCTTATGAGGAAAGGCTGAGGGAGCTGGGTCTCTATAGTTTGGAGAAGAGGAGACTGCGGGGGGACCTTATTAGTGTATATAAATATATAAAGGGGGAGTGTCATGAGGATGGAGCCAGGCTTTTCTCAATGGCAAACAATGATAAGACAAGGGGTAATGGGTATAAACTGGAACACAAGAGGTTCCACTTAAACTTGAGAAGAAACTTCTTCTCAGTGAGGGTGACAGAACACTGGAACAGGCTGCCCAGGGAGGTTGTGGAGTCTCCTTCTCTGGAGACATTCAAAACCCGCCTGGACACATTCCTGTGTAACCTTATCTAGGTGTTCCTGCTCTGGCAGGGGGATTGGACTAGATGATCTTTTGAGGTCCCTTCCAATCTCTAACATACTGTGATACTGTGATACTGTGAGCAAAATGTCAGAAAAACCATGGTGTATAGAATTTCTGTTTGATAAATGTCTCTTCCTGAGTAGCAAAAGTAACTAGCTGACTCTTTAATGCTACATTGTAGTTAAATAATAGGTTATAAACACTCAGGCTAATGACTTCAGTACTATAACAGCTCCAGACCTCCTCGACATAGCTCATAATTAGCACTGAATGTCATATAGAAATATGCCATGTTCCAGCCTCTTGATTTTTGTTTCAATCCTGGCATTTCAGAACCATGATGTGCTAAAATAAGGTTGTTAAATTAAGATCCTGAGGACCACGCAATATTAGCAAGTATGTACATTTCTAATTTGTAACAGGGAAAGTTACAGGGATGTTGTCCGGGAAGCTAGGGACCAGGTTAGGAAAGATAAGGCCCAATTAAAATTAAACTTGGCTAGGGATGTTAAGGATAACAGGAGAGGAATCTATATGTACGTAGCTAATAAAAGACAGACTAGAGACAAAGTAGACCTCCTTCGGAAGCTATCAGGAGAACTGGCTACCCTGGATTTGGAGAAGGCTGAGGTTCTTAATGACTTCTTTGCCTCGGTCTTCACTGGCAAAGTCTCTGACCACACCACCCAAGTCTTGGAAGGCAGACGCAGGAACTATGGGAATGAAGACCCTAGGCCCACTGTAGGAGAAGATCAGGTTTGAGACCATCTTAAGAACCTGAACTTACACAAGCCCATGGGACCTGATGAAATCCATCCACGGGTCCTGAAGGAGCTGGCAAATGAAGTTGCTAAGCCACTGTCCATCATATTTGAAAAATCATGGCAGTCATGTGAAGTTCCCGACGACTGGAAAAAGGGAAATATAACCCCCATTTTCAAGAAGGGGAAAATGGATGACCCAGGGAATTACAGACCTTCAGTCTCACCTCTGTGCCTGGCAAAATCTTGGAGCAGATTCTCCTGGAAGGCATGCTAAGGAACATGAAAAACAAGGTGCTTGGTGACAACCAGCATGGCTTCACTAAAGGGAAGTCCTGCCTGACCAATGTGGTGGCCTTCTATGATGGGGCTACAGAACTGACTGACAGGGTAGAGCATTTGGTGTCACCTACCTGGACTTGTGCAAAGCATTCGACAATGTCCTACACAACATCCTTGTCTCTAAATTAGAGAGGCATCAATTTGATAGGTGGACCACTTGATGGATAAAGAACTGGCTGGATGGCTGCATGCAAACAGTTGTGGTCAATGGCTCAATGTCTGGCTGGAGACCAGTAACAGAGTGGTATCCCTCAGGGATCAGTGTTGGGACCGGTCTTGTTCAACATCTTTGTCAGTGACATGGACAGTGGGATTGAGTGCGCCCTCAGCAAGTTTGCCAATGACACCAAGCTGTGTGGTTCGGTTGATACGCTGGAGGGAAGGGATGCCATCCAGAGGGACCTCAACACGCTTGTGAGGTGGGCTGATGCCAACCTTATGAATTTGTTTAACCATGCCAAGTGCAAGGTCCTACACCTGGGTTGGAGCAATCCCAGGCACAGCTATAGGTTGGGCAGAGAAGAGATTCAGAGCAGCCCTGCGGAGAAGGACTTGGGGGTGTTGGTTAATGAGGAAATGAACATGAGGCGGCTTCAGTGTGCGCTCACAGCCCAGAAAGCCAACCGTATGCTGGGGTGGGTCAAAAGGAACGTGACCAGCAGGTTGAAGGAGGTGATCCTGCCCCTCTACTCTGCTGTCGTGAGACCTCACTTGGAGTCTTGTGTGCAGTGCTGGTGTCTCAACATAAAAAGGACATGGAACTGTTGGAGCAAGTCCAGAGGAGGGTCACGAGGATGATCAGGGGACTGGAGCACCTCCCGTATGAAGACAGGCTGTTCAGCCTGGAGAAGAGAAGGCTGCGTGGAGAACTCATAGCAGCCTTCCAGTATCTGAAGGGGGCCTACATGGGTTGCTGGAGAGGGACTCTTTGCTAGGGACTGTAGTGATACGACAAGGGGCAATGGATTAAAACTTAAACAGGGGAAATTTAGTTTGGATATAAGAAGGAAGTTCTTTACTGTAAGGGTGGTGAGGCACTGGAATGGGTTGCCCAGGGAAGTTGTGAATGCTCCATTCCTGGCTGTTCAAGGCGAGGTTGGATGAGGCCTTGGGTGGCATGGTTTAGTGTGAGGTGTCCCTGCCCATGGCAGGGGGATTGGAACTAAATGAACTTAAGGTCCTTTCCAACCCTAACTATTCTATGATTCTATGATTCTGTAAGGTATTTGATACTGAATCTGTTTCTAAAAAATGTGGGTACTTTTCAATTATTATAATCCTAACAATCAAAAATAGAAATTAATAATGTGGTTAACACTAATAGTGTTATGTAAGATATGCATGAATTATTGACTAACATGAACAAGAGGGCACATTTTGTTATCAAGGCATTGTACAAAAATCTGAAGTCCATTTTTAATGTCATATCTTGACTTGATAGATAAAGCTTTAACAATAAAGTCAGAAGTCATGGAGGGAGGACAACTTATATGGAATAAAATGTATGTGTGCATATGTATACATATACACACACATCCCCCCAACATACAGATGACATAAATATATGTACTTGACAGTGATTTACATTGATTTCTTCAGAATTCTATATTTTTAATGTTTTGCTTTTTCTGCTTGAAGATCTGCCCATATTTGTCATTTCAAAGTACATCAGTTATGAAATTTGAAAAATAAACCTTATCTCAGGGGCAAAAGTATTGCAGAAACTAACAAACATCTATTTTTTATTTCTTACATATTGATTTCAATAACCTTTCTGTAGTTTCAGGACCATTTATTCTTTTCAAAGAGAAAGCTGACACACTGGCTAAGCTACAAGGCTGGCATTCAATTTACTGCTCCCTCACAGGTCTCCTGCGATTTTGCCAATTCACATAGCACTTGGTGCTTTAATTTCCCCTCACTATAACGGAGACACTAGTACCTTCTTATACCGTAGTTATGTCTTGGGAAACGTTAGTACTGCGAGATATGAAAACAGAGGTCATATAAAATGTTTCATAGAGTGTGACCGATGCATTTTTTAAGAGGACTTTGCATAAAATGGCTCGTTTTGGAGAATATATGGAACAACTGTGTTGTTTCAATGCATCCCTCTTTTTTATGATGAAGTATCCCCTCAAAGACAGCGGCAAAGAAATGCTGAATAAGACAGCACAAGGCAGGAGTTTCTGAGTGTGGTATAAAAACCTTATGGTAGCAGGAAAATTAGGATGGGGTAAATTAATTCACTTTTTTGTCAGCATTCAGTAAAATTTTGAGCATTTCTTGACACATTTACTACAAGTACATTACTCCATTATTAATTTTACCATTGGATTTTTTTTTAAGGTTAACAAGTTTAAGAGTGCAATGTTTGCTAGTGGAAAAGACTGCTAAAGAAAACCCTATTTAGTTTGCACTTGCAAAGTGGTTTGATGAGTGAAGATTGCAATGCTACCTCCAAGTGACAGGGTCAGCTCTGAGGATTAAATTCATCATTCCATATAGCAGAATATTACTTACATATCCCTTGAGCTCTGCTTGCTGTATTTCCAGTTTACAGAATTACAGAATGAAGTAGGAACTATGGAAGAACAAATTGTCCATGATTTAAGTATATTGATCCAAATCAGTCTTGTACAATTAGTATCTCAGCCAAGAGAATTTTGGTTTCAAAAGGTGTTTATTTCATCTTCTAGAATACATTTATAAGTGCTACATGCACAAACACACTGACCTGTCTGATTTCACCTACAACCATTAGTAATTGTGCAGCTATTCAGGAAGTTATTTCACAATCAAGTCATATCTCAAATCATGTTTCCCCTCGTATGCTGCTCTCTCAAATTTTTCAGTAGCAAATACATAAATGCAGTTTCATTTACTTTCATGAACTTTGTCACAGCTAAAAACTTTGCATATCAGATTTATTTTTTTATAGCATGATTGGTCAGATACAGGAGCTAAATTACATATCTGTAGCAAGAGCTGAAAAAAGTCCAGAGGACTACTACAGCATTTTAGAAAACACTACTGCCTTGTTTCTATGGTGCTTAAATAGCTACATATTAAAGGGAAGAAATTTGATTTTGAATAAAGTTACTACTACTACTTGGCAACAGACTACACAATGGGAATCTGTTTTCATTCCATGAATATATTAAAATCTAATGAAATGGAGCTATCTCATAAAAATCTGTTTATTATTTCATAACTAAAAAAAAAATATCAGAGGCATCTGATTTATTCACTTTCGTATATTTCGCCAGTATCCAGACAGTTCTTAATTTAAATGCATTCTCTAAAACAAAATGCTAGTTAATACCTTATTTTTCTTCAGATATTATTTAGCATCAATGAGTAAAGGATTGTAACATTAATGTTGCAATCACACTTCAGTAAAATAACAGTGTTTAACTACCCAAGTAAGAACCATTTGAAATAAGTTTTTCACACCACTGCAGGGTAGAGTAAGAAAGACTGAGGGAAACGAGGCACAAAGGAGAAATAGTAGGAAAAACTGTAGAATGATACTAGAGAATATAATTTTTAATCAGATCTTTTCTGAGCAGAATAGCTGGCAAATTATGTGGACAGTAGTGCCTGCTATTTGAGATTTCTGAGTTACTAACTGAGAGGACAGGAGATTTGGAGAGAAGGTTCATCATGGCTAGTGTTTGAGTTGGAATCCCATTAAGATTTAGGAAAAGCTATTGGCTCTAGGCCCTATATTTTCATTCCCTGCAGAAATAGTATATCCATACAGCTGGGATGCATTAAGGCAAGGCAAGGGACATTGGACAGAAGCATATGCTGCTGTACGGAATGGAGGATTTAATTACTTGAATTGCTATTGCTTCTTGCCTAATAGCTGGGCTATATCAACCTGGTACACACCTCAGGTGTGTAACTGTCTTCACACTACATGGCTTAGAGGCACACAGCTTCTCTCCTGAGTAAGCAACATTTTCAGAGTTCCTGTATTTCTCTCTGCTGGAGCTTAAATTAGTAGTGTGCAGCAGATTTCTGTTTTTTTAAGGAACACTTTCCCAGAGCTGCTCCCAGATGACATGACAAAGAATTTCTAAGGTGGGTTTGTGTACTCCCATAGATAATCCAGAGAGATGGCATGCAATATCCCAATTTGTAAATAATGAGATTGCTTCTAGTCTTCTGTTTGGGGGTGGGAGGTCATTTAAATAGCAGATATGAGTGTTGTGGGGGTTGCTTGGTTTTTTGTGTCTTTCCTGTTATGCTCTTCAAAATTATCTGGTGTCATCAAAGTGCTTGACAGGCCTTTACAAGCAAATATAATGGCATTATCTGTGCTGTGGTAGTTTAGAAAAGCAGAGTGCAGCTTACAGTGCTTGAATATAGGGATAGCAAGAGACAGCATCTGCTGCTGACATCACCAATTCAGCAGTTGCTGCCTGGCGTGCAAAGTAACTGACTACTGGGGAATGTATCTCAGTGGAGAAGGAAGAGAAGCAGGCAAGGGGAAGTTTTCTCTTTAGAGACGAGACATGAACAGGAAAAATGTACTATTCTGCTGACATCCTATACTGCTTCTTGAATACTTGATCCTGCTGTTTTCTGTGTTGATATTCTACTAAGCATAAAATAAATGCTATTCAATTCAAGCTTCATTAGGTAACATAGGAATCTACACTATCATACTGTGCCATGAAATTGTTAGACTCAATGTGGGTATGTAAGAAGCTGCTGGCATTATAGATAACATCAGCTGGCTCTAGATAAAGCAGCCTGCCCCAAGAGAAAGAAGTAGGAGGTTGAAAAGGGGAATGGAATAACCATTTTGAGTATCTTCACTGAAGTGACTGCCTCTCCTAATCACATTGTTTTGCTTATCTCAGAATAAAAATTCCTGTGGTAGAATTAGTCCTGCAATCGGGTGATAGCTTTTCTTTTCATAATGTGCAGAAAGGTTTTAAAACTCCCTGTGCTTTCTATTGCAGAAGCTGTCAAGCTTCTACTATGATGAATTGTGTTCCCAAAATCACAAACACTTCACATAAAGCACACAACATGATGTACATGTCCTGAGCCATAGCGAAAACCTCTTAATTTAAACTTATTTGCCCTATTCAAGTGATTCAACATGTAATTAAAGTCTATTGCATTGTAAAAATTAGCTACAGATCACCATTTGTTACAAGAGTGATTCACAGGGGCTAAGCCTACTTGATATTCAGGATGGCAGACAAATGTTCGAGGGCAGAATAGAGATCAATACGCACAATGTTTTCGATCTTCCCTGTGGTAGTAGTTTTGCACATTTTGGCATCTCTGTCTTGCCAACTGTAATGAAAGAAATTGTCATTCAAAATAAGACCAATTAAAAACTGATGTCCTGAAAAAAATAGCACTACAGACTTTTTTTTCTTTTGGATCCACCATGTTCAGCAGACCACCATGGCATGAATTGCCATTAATATGTCATTTCCCTTTCCTGTTATCACAATATAAAAGACCTTAGCTCTGACCTTTCTATCAAAACATCCTTTGTTTATAATGAAAGCTATTCACTGTTAGGCCCTTATCTATAGAGCTTAGCCAGCAGATCAAATCCAAAGAGCAGAGTTCGTTTACTTTGTATTAAATGAGCTCAGTTAAGAAGTCTCAATTTTGGCAGAAAGGTGCATTAATCACAAGGAAAAGAACAGATCTCACTTTTCACAGCTTCTGGTTTAGTTTCAATACAGTTACACAGTAAGGCTTTTGTTCCTTAAAAGTAGCACTGTATTTAAATACAGTAAATATAACAAAATTACCTTCTTAAAATTACACTAGAGTTCCTACAGTACAGGATGTCCATAATGACCTCAGTGTTGCATGACTAACTTTACAGCTTCAAAAAGGTTCTAAATTAGTTTGGACAGATGGGTTTTATCCAGAGGAAATCAATGAGGTTTTGTGAGTCTGACTTAATTTTTATGCAGCCAGTACTTTGAGATGAAATTAAAATATGTATAAAAACCATATTAAAGTTTCCCTTGGGTTCATAGTTGTTTGTACATTTACAAGGTGTTAAAGAGATGATTTAAAAACTAACTATATAAGGGATCAATGCAAGTATACTGATTTATGGCCTTTCATGACATTTTTGACACTTCTGCCCTAATGTCTCACGTGTTTTGAACCACTAATTATCTTTTAATTCATAAGGGTTTGGTAAGATTTTATAAGTGTAATATAATATATAGAGCTGTATCACATGGAGAGTTTTATAAAAAAACCCACATTTTACAAGTCGTAAATGAAGATGTGCTGCACCAGGTAAAAACCCACTTGATCACAGCACTCCCAAATGGGGAGAGGCTCCTCATCTGCCAGCAAAATGGGCAAATCTTTGACTCACTCTTCAATACTGAGGGTCAAAATCTGCGCAGGTTTTGATCATTTTAAATACAAATCAGGACAAAATAATCAGACATTCTTGGATTTAGTGCTTTCATATCCAACCAAAAGATTTAGCTGCATGATCAGCTATGGTCTGGTCATCTCCACGACTATATAACAGGGAAAACTGTAGCAGTACTTGTGTTTCAATGCCGAATAACAGGAGAACATTTTCATTATTAATTAAAAGTGATAATTTGAAAACACTGAGTCACATTCTTCAAAAAAAAAAAGTACAAAAAAAACCTTTGATACTTTCAAATTTTATATGTTCTGAAAATATTTACAGAAAAAGCATTTGAATTATAAGCTTCCAGAACAATGAACAGAAGCTGAAATATTATTCTGCAAATCCTTAATGAATTGAATATTTCAGACTCTTTTGATGAACAGCTGCGTCTTAAATCTACAATTGACTCAAAGCAAGTAGGTTCCAACAGAATTTTCAAATAGTACTGAAGTTCACAAAACTAAAAATCCCATTGATGTTCCATTCTCGCTACTGAATCCTCTTTTTAAATACCTATATCTTAATTTCCACATAATTATTTCCTATATCATAGCTGAAAAACATACTAAACTGCAACATTCCATAAACTTGAAAAGTGTGCTCCCTAATTCAGTGCAGTCATTAGCCATGAACACCTGGAACCTTATCAGTGATTCTCCCAATGCCTTTATAGATGCAAAGATGGTTTGCTGTGGACACATGCACTAAAACTTTATGTATATTAAATGTAGCCTTCAGTATGCAGATTGTAACTAGAGGGAACCCAGGGTGGATCTTCTCTCTCCCTAATCTCTAAATATATATAAAATATTTACCATAAGCTTATAAATTCCTAATAATGCATACATAGATTCTCTGTTCTTTGAAATCTATTTATTTCAACTTGTGAACCAAGTTTTCGGTGCCATAGAATCATAGAATCAACTACGTTGGAAAAGACCTTTAAGATCATCAAGTTCAACCGTTACCCCAGGACCGCCAAGACCACTACTGAACAGCATCACTACGTGCCTTGCCTACATGGCTTTTGAATATATCTAGGGACAGTAACTCCATCACTTCTCTTGGAAGCCTGTCCCAATGCCTGACTCCTCTTTCAGTGAAGAATTTTTTCCTAAAATCCAGTCTAAACATGGATAACCAGGTAACAACAAAGCCATGTAACAGCTGAGAAAATTTTCAGGAGAAAGTAAGATGAGGAGTACAGAGCATTTAAATAATTACAGTTCCCCATGGAGAGTAAAATTTAAAAGTCTTAGTAATAAAAACTTCAATTATTAAAATCTAAGCAAAACCATTCTTCTTCCTCTACATTTTCCCTGGTTTTGTGGTAATTACTGATGATGATGATTGATGTTGATCACTGTGCTGTATCTTACTGAGGCATCCTCTTTTCCACAATACCACATCCAACTTATTGTTAAGGTCTTCCTTTTATCTATGTTGGGGTCTGTGGCCATGATTTTGTCCTGCTATCTCCTGGTCAGGGACATGGGGAGGGTGGTGGGAGAGTCAAGTAACAGAGCTTCAGGAAAACAAGACGTTAAATCAGCTCTTGAGGACATTTTCTTCTATTCCTAGCATTTTGGTTTGAAGACAAACATTGTCTTACTATTAGATCAGCTGAGTCATGCAGCTTAGTGAGCTATTTTAGCTGCTTTCTGCTTCCTTTTTGTTATCAGAAAGCCTCTTCATGTGATCAGGGAAGCTACAGTCTTGAAACTCTGTGCACAAGGATACTCACTTCAACATCACAGCTTCCATTCAGTTTTATCTCTGCTTACACGGGCTCTTACGATTTCAGTGATTGTGTTCTTTTGTATAGTCGGTGATAAATACTCTCCTTAATTCTCCTTTCGACAGGCAAGCGTCGAAATGGCAGGTGACAAGGTGCACTGGAAGCTGCAAGTCCTACCTTGCCTGAGGGCAGTTCAGGCTTTTGGTCACTCGAGCTTGATCCAGGAGATGACAATCTCGTGCGGGATCTTCCTGATTGCCTATGCAGCTTTTCTCCAATCAATTTTGCCTATTCCACTTGCCCTTAGACATCGTGCTTGTAGTGAGTGAGGGTAATGCCCTTCCCAAATCTTTGTTCGCGAAGCCAAGCCATCAATCAATTCTCCTTTCCACCTCTGCATATGCAATTCTTCATATAGCAGCATATTTTCTGCTTTCAAAGAGGTACATATAGTCAGCTTCTGTCTGTGTGGATACTAGCTGAAGAAATCAAAGAGGAAAACTACTGTTATTTTTTGTATGCAAAGTCTAATCTTTAATATTCTATATAAAATCATATTGGAAAAATCTTTTTCTGATTTTATTAATTAGCAGAACTATACAGCAAACCTTAAGAAATCTGTATACTACCATACTGGTGTTGGGTATTTTTATCAACATATACAGAAGAAAGTTTAATATTTTCAGATGAATAGCATACTTACATGTGTAATCTGATTACCTTGTAGTAAAATGAACCATGCTACTGTGCACCAAAAAAGCTATGTAGAGGCTGGATTTGAATTTCTGTATTCCATAAGTCTAATGTAAGCAACATAACATTCTGGAAAACTTTGTAATTATTTTCTAAATTACTTTACAGCACTTAAGCCATGAATCAAGCTAAGAAATAATCTCCCTAAAACTCATTAATCAAATCAAGTATATGGCATTCCTTAACTAATGCTGTCCATTCCATGATGTGTGTACAGAAAGCATTATTTTTTTCTTCTTTGATAACTGTTTATATGCACATTGAAGAAATATACTCAGCACTGCTAGCAGTGGTTCCAGTAAAAAAGTACCATGAAAACAAACCTGTAATAAAAAGACTGATTATTAGTTGAGATATATGAAGGAGCTTATAGAAGCAAAGGTAGGTAACAAAACTTTCTGGGTCCAAATTCTTAAGGAGTTTAAAAAAAAAAAAGGAATGTCTGAGTACAATCCACATCGTGCATTTCATTCAACCTGAGTTTCAAGCTTCAGATTTTAAAACAAAATAAAAACTGAAAGTGAAACTCAGCTTGAGAGCACTAGATTTTATCTTGTTTTACATCAAAACCTAACAAAACTGTGAATTTTTCTTGCTTTCAGCATGAAACTATAAATCACCTCAGGTTTTCTCAAACATTTAATTAACCTTAAGGTCACTTCCTCAGGGTTAAACGCTGTTGTCACTGGAGAAAATGGGATTTTTGCCATTGACTTTAGTGCAATCAAGCTTTGGCCCGTAGTGAATTATTTAAGAGAAGCTAGTTAGTATGAGCTGGGGAATACTGTAAGATAAAACTGAATAATTTCTTAGTAGGACTAAAGTAACAAACTGGGAGATATTACTTAGAATTAATTATTCATCTATCTCTATTGATCAGATTTTCTAGTTAGAAAAATTTGAAATCTGGCATTTTCTTCCAAATTTCAGAACATGTTAAAAATATTCCATTAGAAAGGTTCACAAACTAGGCCAATTTTCCATATTTGATTGATACCACAGTGGTAGGTAAAAAGATATTACAGTAGTTCTTCAAATGCTTGGTTGCATTCCAAATGGAAATTCTAGAATAACAGTTTTCAAGTAGAAAAGACAGTATATGTAGTTTGGGATTTGGGTGTTTCAATCACTAGTGCTAGCTTTTGCTGTAGATACGCACTTGGAAATACAGGTAGGCACTAAAAAGATTTTAGAAAATATTTTAGATCCAACTCGAAGTCCTAGTATGTGTCTAACTGTATAGTATCAAATATAATGTATATTTGAAGTATCATTTTTAGCCCCTAATAAAACACACAAAATAAATGTTGTAAATGAACCAGGTAGGTACCAACAGACAGATATGGAAATGATTAACACAATGCAGAGCTTTAATGGAAGTCTTTCCAGAGATCACTATGGGAATCTCAGTTGAGCCCAGAGGCTCTGATTCAACAAAGCATTTAGGCTCCTAGCTTCCCATTGATTTCCCATTTAATTAATGGGAAGTTTGAGCCTGAATACCTCATTAAATTTGGGATTAAGTGATTAGGCTTTGGTGATGTTTTCAGCACACTGATTTATTGGAAAAGGTTACTTTGTATTAGGGATTTCCAGTTATCTGTTGGTAAAACCAAAACCACTTGTCACACATTCATTCTTTACTGTGCATAGGTATGCCATAGAATATCAAAGAATATTAGCTCTATTTGCCCATTCCTGCAATTATATATATGTCCATTCCTCCATCTGTATTTTCCAGATCTGTCTTACAAGCAACTATTGTAAATCAACACAGTATCAGAAGGATACAAAGTTACAGAAACAAGCCCAAATCTAGTCCTTGCACATTGAAGTTGAATCCTAAACATACATTACCATATCTCTGTATGAAAAGACACTAGAAGGGGACTGCAAGTCTTTTAGAACATTCTGCCTGCTTTTCTGAGATGAGCAGGAACTTATCACTCTATACAAAAGCAAGCTTGATCTGTGAATGGGTCCATGCTAAACCGCATATAGAAAGCAAAACTTCCTTGCTTGCATACAACCTGTTGTAAAAAGAACATACTTTGCCTAGAAATAGTATGCATACATTCAAATACATATTTCATTTGGGAATATCTCATTATGGTGTCTTTAGAGATTGCTATTTTCCGTATACATAGTAAATTTATTATATTAATTTTCTCATTCAGTTTTCATATTCATCTCTACGTCTCCATCATTCATGTGTGCACTTTTGTCCAAATACAAATACATTGTATTTCTCTTTATTTACTAGACATGCGCTATACTCTGGAAAAAAGAAAAAAAAAATAGCATATATATAGTAAACAAGAAATAAATGTCTTCAAGGAAACATTGCAGATTTAACTTCTAGGTTATTTTATATACACACCTATGAGGCTTCTGGGGGAGCTGCTAAAGCCTCATATCACCTATTACAATACCAAAATAAACTATAATGATATCTTCAGTTTATACCTAAAAAGAAAAAAGAAAAAAAAGTTCTGGATTTGCATTGGATTTGAATTATGGTAGTCTAAGACACATTTTGCTAAATTAAAGTTCTGTAATTGACTTCTGTGTGTCATGTATTCCCATCCTGTGTCCTGAAGAACCATTGGCGCGTTTATTTTAGGGTTTTTTTTTTTTTGATGAGCAAAAATAGAGGAAGTTCAGGGATGTGTTTCTTTTTTTCTACCACATTTTTATTTATAATCAGTGATTTTCCTGTTCCATGACAGTCAACTACAGCTGCCATGGGATTCAGAAACATGATATAGTTTAAAATAATCTGCTGATCTAAATTTTGTGGGCAAAAAGAAATACACACAGAATGATAGATAATATCTGTTGATATTCAGCTCTTGAAAAGAAAATATAAAATATGATTACTTATTTTTTTACACAGATTGCAATGAAAAGCCAACTAAAAGTATCTTAAACTGACTTCTCCATGCTTCATTTAATTTTAAAATCACTTGAAGATGGATTCTTGATTTTTTTTAATGGCAATGCGCAGAATCTGTTTTGCTGTACAGTAAATATGCTAGCAGAACTCACTCTTGAGACAAACATATCTGATTTTATCCTGGATTCCTAATGGGTTATAATTCAATGTGATAGCTATGATTTTTTACATTATGGGATCTGTCTCAGATCATAAAGGCTATACAAATCAACTAATATAGATTAGATGCTATGGTGGTCCATAACTGTGAAATGGGGTCATGGTTTCTAACTAGGTAATAGACTCTTATGTACGAAATTATTTCATTGAATTCAGTACCATCTATGCATCATCAGAATGACATGCATAATATTAGGCAACTAATTTTAAAATTGTTCCCTCTTCTTGCTTCTGGTTTGGATTAATTGTTACTAAGACAAATTACTTCTCTAGTTTTCAGTGCCAACACTACTAATATTTTTAATTAGCAGTAGACTCTGCATGGCAAGTTACTAGTTTAAGTGAGAATGAATAGAAAATACTATGATTTTATTTCCTTAACTGGTTGGAAATAACATGTGTTCATATTGTACCACAAAATAAGTTTCTGTTCAGCAATTACTTCTCACTTAATCAATCTGCTCTTTTGAGACATGTGAGAGAAACTGGACATCCTAATAAAAACTGGTTTTGAGTAACACAGAATATCTTCAATGTCAGTGGACTTTTATGTGAAGCTCGGAGAACAGTTTTGTTCTGACACATTTAAAATAAGCAATAGACTTATTTTCAAGAAATTAAGCCATTATAACTGTTATATTATTGTCAATGAACCAGTTTCACAACACTATTTGAAAAAAAAGTGTGTAATATATTCAAATGTGTTAAGGGGTAAAGTTGTTGACCACTGCCAGATTCCTGTTTCCTTTGCCTTACAGCAGGTAGTCAGTGTAGTTGCGTAGTACTACTTTGCAGTAGTTTGGAAGAGAGAACCTTTAAAAAAAACAAACAACATGTATAGGCAGATAAAGACAAATAGCCACAGAAGGATGAACATATGTACTTAATGGCTTTTAATTAGAATAAAATAAGGTGGCTGTAAGATGAACTGCATATGGGCAATAACAACGAAGGTCTGTCCTACATGTTGGTAATAGTCTGCAAGGAAATAACTAAACATTGTCATTTAATAAAAGAGATGCTGGTATTTTAAGATGGAGGCTAGGGTAGAAAGATACTCCTTTCTCAACACTCAGTTCAGAAATTGAAATAGTTCTTTTGAGCTCATCCATCAGTTTATATTTCCTAATTAAAGTAGCAGAACATTCATATTTGATTTACCTTAGCAATTCCTCACTTCTTAAATAATCAGAATAAAAGGTGGTTTTTACTTTTTTTAAAATCAATCTTATAACAAGAATGGGTAGACCTGTAAATAAATAGAGCTGATGAAATCCTGATAAGTATTGTGAAAATAATGATTACTGGAAAAGTTTATACATGCTTTAGGAGTTCATAAATGTTTTACTGCCTACTTGACTCTAATAAAAACCCACAATGCTTCAAAATAAGTATTGTTAATGGAAAGAAGGCCCATACAGAAAATTAATGTCAGAATGAAAGGAAAAGAAAAAAAAGGAGGAGAAAAAAAATAAAAATGAAAAAAAGCAGAAAAGAAGTGATAAAGTAAGCAGAGAGGAGACTACCTATTATTTTATACAGTGATAAATACACTCATTACCCATGTTATTTTGCAGTTCCATCTCCAGATTTGGAAAGCATTCACCAAACACAGGTTTCATTTTGCAAACTGATGAGCTTCATCAGGATCTGTTGATCAAATCACAGATTTGTGTGCATTGCTATCTGGCACAGATAATCAATAAAAATGTGAAAGTGAGTTAGAACACTTTGGAGGTCTATAATGTCCCTGATAAGACTGTGTGACACCTATTAATAGTGATGGAAATTAGGAGCATGCCTTGACAAGAAAAACAGACTTCTCTGTACTTATGTTTGAAAACTGTATGGAAATGCCAGAAAGTTACGATGGCAGCTGAAAGCTCAGCATTATCACATTTGCTTTCCTCTGAATGACCTCAGTGTCAGGCTAAATATTGCTTGATAGTAGCACTGAGGAAAATATTTACAGACTTTTGTTGGAGAAATGTTTTCCTGTTTAGAAAAAAACACTTTAAAATTAATTTTGCAATGACCTGGTAAGAAGGCAGGGGAAGCAGGGACTGCTGGATACAATTAGCTGCTGCTGTTTGCTGCTCTGAAGCAGTAGCTGAAATCAGCATGGAGTGGCAGAAAAAAAGCAACTTGGGAGAAACAGTAGAAAAAGTTCACTTTTTATCTGCCATTTTTGTAAATAAAGAATCAAGCTAGATGGAAGAGTCTAGTTTTTCTTGAGGCTAAATTGTCTTGTGTTTTGTTATAGCTAAATTGTATTTTTTTAATTTTTTTTTTTTTTTTTTTTTTGGTTGTAAATCACTGTAAGGTTTAGGGTGGACTCAGAAGGAAGGAAAAATATGTCTCTTCAAAGTGTTGCATGCCTGTCACCTAAACATAAGACGGAATACAGTGAGGGCAAACATGGTGCCCATGAGATTTGGGTTAAGCTAGTAAAACAGTTATAGCTTTATAATTCAAACAAACTTTATAAGGAAAGTACCTAAAACTTATTCTTGTTTCATTCTGGAAAAAATAAGGCTTTCTCACTGGATAGGGTTTTCCAGTCCCACACATCTCTTGTTAAAATATTGATACAAATGTTGTGCCACTCCTCCTCTCTCCTCATACACACACAGTACAGAGGTTAACAAGCAGAAGACGTGCAGACTTATTTCAGCTGCTCTGCACTACTTCACATGTTCTGCTAACCATATCTACGTTTTGCCAATACAATAAAATGTGCAAGGATGATGAGGACCCCGCTCCCATCCCTTCTCCCCTCACCTGGATTTCTAGAGTTATTCTCTCTTAAGCTGTAAAATTCAAATGCCTAACATAAATAAATCCTTTTCAGTTCATCATCCTGATCCTTCGAGAAGTTTAAAACTGTTCCAAGATGCAGAGGTGCTCACCTTACTAATATACATATTAGAAAGAACTGAGGCTTTAAGTTGAAAACAAAACAGTGCTCTGTGTTTGTGTATTTGCTTTGGTGGATGAAGGGAGAAGACTGATGGCGAATATTATTTGCTGGGGTTTGAGGCCTTTTTTGGACTTTGATTGGCTGGATTCACTTGAAATTAATAAGTTTGCCAAGAAGACCTTTAGCTGTCTTGCATATGATTCCCTGTTATTTTTAATATAAATGTAGTGTTTTAAATCCATCTCTTGTGTCCTAAACCAGATTTTGTCTTAAGCAGCTGTGCTTAAACTGTAAAATCTCACCCTTGTGTCTGGTTTCACATCTGGCAACACCCAGCTAACAGTTACAACTTACTTAGAGTAATTAAGTGAGGTTTTTAAAAAAGCCAAAATGATGTATAAAAAATAAATTATTAAAACAGTCTTTTGTTTTCCAACTAAATTTCACAGAAAATTTATATGTAGCTAGGCTGTCCAGTTATTTCTGAAGGTGTTGATCAAAATAAGTACACGCTGAGAAAAGTTAAGGTAGGCTTGTAAATGGGTGGAGACTGGGTAAGGTTAAGCTACTATAATTACTAGTCAGCAGTATGTCTCCGCTTTGATGTCAACTATATGCTTTCTTTTGTGTCTCAGGGAGGAAGAAAGTTCAAAAGCTTTAATTTCAAGACAATAAAGGGCACTGTTAATATACAGACAGACTTTTGTTACAAATGGAAATTTTTAGTGTTAAAGATCTATATATAGCTGGGTTAGGACTAAATACTCATTTTGTGTATTAATTATCTAACAGCCATGACTGATAAAAATCTATTATTTATATGGGTACCATATGAGGTATAGCTGATGAAAAGAATAACAGCATCTTTTTTTACTGCTAAATCTTCATAATTCTCTCTATAACTTTGTACAAGTCTGATACTTTAAACATGACAGGATCTTAGAAGGAATTTTAAGTATGAACAACTCTATTGACTTATAAAATATCTAAAGATGCATATATAAAGAAGATGGCCATGCCATACTGTCATCTCCTAGTCAGAAACCGTAGCAACTTGAGTAGTTTTGAACAAGTATAGGCATCAAAAGACTTTGGCAAACTAATTATTTTTAATTAAAGAATAAATATTTCACAATGAAAACCTGCTATGAATATAAGACTGTTATTAATGAATTTTTTTCTAATAACTGTACTAGGCTTTGGATTTATCCTCCAATAATAAATAAAACATATATTAATGATACACATTGCATAGTACTTTCTTGAGTACACATCTTGAATGTGTATAGGAGGGACAGTTAGAAAAGAGTTAGGAAAAAGTATGAGAGGAAGGATTTGCTCACACAGCTGTACAAAGAGCCTGGTTTGGTTCAACTGAAAATTTACTGCACAATTTGATAATTGAAATAATTCTCTTCAAAATCATTGAAGAGAAAAAGGAGTGCTTCATTCAGTATGAGAAAGATCTGAATGAAATATTTCATTTTCAAAAAGCTATTATAAAATCTAGTGGAACTTCCAGGGTAACATCTAGCAGAACATGTCATAGCAGACAATGTACACTTTCAGGAGAGGTGGAACACAAATTCAATCCCATCCTCTGTCTGATAAGGTTGGAATGCAAATTACCCTCTTCCCAGAAGGTAATCCTAAAACCCAGATTATATGTCATTCTAGAGTGAGAAAAGCTCAATAATATAATTAAATAGATATTGAAAATCTCTTGAGTGGTTGGTATAGTCAATTTTCACTTTAGTTTTTCAGGTAGACCAAAGCAGACTACTCCTACAGGACTGCACATAAATGATCCAGATTCCAATTCCTTTTCCAGTTAGCATTCCGTTTTCTTTACCTACTGTTCATATTGTGAAGTTTTTTTGCTTACATTCATTCATGTAGCAAAAAGCAATGTCAGCTGATGTATTTCACAGACCACTGCAGAGTGTTCTTGATTCTCATCTGTGCATAGTTAACAAAGCAGTGAAATAGATCCTATCTAGGTATCCTATTGGTAAAATAACTATTTTTCTTTTAGGACTGCTTTACAAAGTGCTGAAAAATCCTAATCCTGGTAATTTCATAGAAGGCTTGACGTAGTATCTAATACATCAAATAATTAGAAACATTCTTTTCAGAAGCATGTCTGTTTATATATCTCTTCAACTGTTGTGGTCAGTTATCCTGTCTTCAATGAAAATATGACTGGTTTAAAATTCTTCTGAATAAACCTCCTGAAGAAACATCTTCTGAGATATGAAGGTTATTAAATTTTATGAAGCAGATTTACTTTTATGTCCGGAGGTTCTTTCTTTATGTAACAACTTATGTCACTCCAAGGCAAATAACAGAAATAGCAGAATTGCCTCTAAGTAGAAAACTATCTTTTGACAGTATCTAAATTTCTCACCCATTTTTACCAAGTACTTTTGTGTTCCCAGAAACATTTTAGACTCTAACTGAATTGCATGAAAGGGACTCAGGATTAGCTCCATTTATGCAATGCTAGTAATTCAGTAAGCATTACAAAGAAATAGAATTTTAAATCAAAGTGCCATTTGACAGTGGTTAACACTGGCCCAGGTACCGCTCAGGTCTACACACATCTGAAAAAGTGGCAGAGAAAACATGTTCAATTTTTGTCAGAGCAAAAATAAGCTAAAATGAAAGCTTCAGGCTTACCAGTTTTGCTTTATATGGTGTTATGGGAACACTGAACTGTCTTCTGAGTTACTTGTGGAAGCTAAGAGCTTTGGTGGAGCTTTCTTAGCTCTGATAAAGCACTTCAAGTCTTCTAAGACAAAACACTCATTGATCCCAACCATGTAACTACAAAACAAATAGGAGTTTTGCCTGAAGGAGTTAGCAGGGACTGCAAGGCTGGAACTTAAGCATCAGAAGTCTAATACGAAGGTTTAGATTGCAAATATTTACCAGGATTTCTGCTTTCGAATTTAATGGCAAATTTTTAATAGATACCAACAGTAAAGCTCTCCATTTGTGGGAACTAAATAGATTGCAACCTTTCAGAACCCCTTTAATTGTGACTTACTTTTGTGCAGCTGTTGTGTTCATACTATAAATGGAAGAAAACAACTCTGGAGTGGATATTTAATTCTGTCTCTTTCGATAGCAAACGTTAACCACTGGCCTGCTATCGGACCACCTGCAATGTGTTAGTCATTACAGAGGTCACTGTTACTGAATGTTTTAAACTGTGAATAGCTTCAGATTAAATTAGGTGTAAAAAAAGTCATTTCCTTTCAGTGATAAACTAAAACACCTGCAGCACAGCTCAAGTTTACCATGAGAGATATAAACTCTCACTCTGAAGTTAGACTGTTCAAGGACATACAAAACTACAGTTTTATAAGATCTTTCTAATCTAAATTATTACTGTGTGGCCAGATTACGTGATTACATGCACAGTTATTTCCCTAAGTTGCAAGTTACTCTTTCCTTTACTAGGAACCAATGACATCTTCTATTGTGGATATGTTATATGACTGTTCTCTGCAAGTCACTTATAATCTAATTTTCCTTATTATTAAAACAAAATAAAATAAAACCAAACCAAAACCCAAACAACAAAACAAAACAAAACAAAACAAACAAAAAAAACCAACACCAAATAAAGCAAAAGGACTCTCTTACATACATAGCTGTTTGGTATGTTTGTTTTGTGCCTTCTTTATTATAAAATAATAATAATAAAGAAACATTGTATTTTAGTTCCAAAGGTGACTGTATTGCAGATCTAACTGCTAGAGGTATTTATTGGTATTTACTTGTAAGTTTTCAGAATGTGTTTACAAGGTTTATCTGTTTTATTTTACGTAACATTTCCCTTAAGAGTAAACATGGCCAGATATCTGAAACATTTATTAAGAATACCCAAACTCATCAAATTACTATTTTTAAGGATTCCTGTTTATATAAATTTGCCTGAGGCACCTAAAATTAACTTGAGTGCTGGGGTCTAGTGGCCAGGTATTTACGCCAGAATTTGCACACACTCATCCATGTATCCATCTTCTCCCCAGACAGAGCAGGTGCTCAAAGGTGACTATCTTCAAAACATCAACGTAGATCTGCATAGAGTTTCTTCTTTACTTTTGTCCATATACTTTCTTCTTGTTATGGGAAAGAGCTAGTCACATATCTTTGAACATTTGTAAACTATGGAATAACGCTTTGTCTTAGTCAGCTTAGTCTTCAGGGTTCTTTAAGGCTATTTTCACTTTTACTACATATGAAATATTATGCTTTAGTGTAATTCGTACTGTTGAAACAAAGAAGCAAAGACTTAATACTTCCTATTCTATTTGAGGTTTTTTTTCATCAAGTTTTTGCTTTCTGGGCCACCTGAGTGTGATTTGCATTATCAGATGCTATTTGAAATAGCTTCTGCAAGCCATGTTCGGAAATGATATACGACAGGGGCAACAAAAGAAACAATTAGGAGATATGGTAAATATTAAATTTATATAGCAGAATACACATTGACATTGATGATACCAGTCTATTCTCCACCTACGTTTGGACAGATTCTATTAACTTCTAAATCTGACCATATGACATTTCAAAAAATATATGTGATGAATCAAGATAACAAGAAGGTCCCTAAGACCAAAGATTGTGAAATATCTTGATTGAAAATCTGTCTCTTCAGACATCGTATTCCACACCTAATCCACAAGATGTTTGTGCCTCGGTTTTACTCTCAAAAACCTATCTGTACAACACAAACCTGATTACATAGTAAAGGAAAACAAGAAAAAGGATAGAGAGGTACTCATTTATCTTCACTTATGACTCTTTTCAGACTTTCAAACACTGCATTAAATTTAATTCTCAGTATGACATACTAATTTTCTACTTTAACTGACTCATTTGTGCATCCATTCTCTCAAAACTTGCTGAGATTTCGATTTACAGCATTTGCTTTCCAGTAGTCTGTATAGTATAACAGAACTCTGACAACTGCAGTTTGTCTTAGCTGAGCTTCCAGCATGCATTGCTGAAGGAACAAAACTATAAATCTGAGTGTATTCCCTCTCTCCCCAAAACTTTCAAATAATTTTGAAAAGTTGGAAAATACTGCTAAAGGTACAAACAACAGAAAATCAGGTTGGGGAAATTTTCAGAAAGGAGTATTCTGATCTCAGCATTGTCCCACCTACCACTGTTGCCTTAATAAATTTCACTTATGAAAAAAAGCAAGAAAACAAGCACTACCAAGGTTAGCTTTAAATCTCAAAGATAAGTCACCAAGGAATGTGTTTTCCTCAATGTTCCATTAATGTCTCCTCAGTAAAATGGACTTTGGTGAATTCTAACAGCTGAGTGTCTGGCCTCTAAATTTCCATGTGTGTTTCTGTTTGTATATGATGTAATTAAGACTTTTTGCTTTCCATATTCCAACCTGTTATTATCAGTCATTTCTCTAAAGACAAAATCTGCCTCCCGAGTGGCTTCTTTCAGTAAACCATAAAACTCAATACTATTGTGCTAACAGAAGTGACTGCTCTAATGTAGAAACCACATAACCTTTTTGCAGTGCCACATCAAACAGCATGTTATGTGGTCATTGACAGCTTTCCTGTGCTGAAGCAAGCCTACAGTGTAGATAATAAAATGCTGAAGCAAATTAATAATATTCCCATTATTTTCTTCAGACAATGACTGTCAGATGAACAACCACATATTTTATAGAGAATGGCCCAGAAAATATTGCACAATGTAGCTGCTTTTGGGAAGTCATGTTTGTAAAACACAAGATGACCACTTAACTCATCTGACCATTTCCAGACAACTCCTAATTCTCTAAATACATACTTATAATCCCATAATATATTTACATCTAAGAAAAATAATACCTCAGCAGCTCTACTCTTTTTGTAAATGTAAACAGGAGAGGAATAGTGTCCTTTGATCTGTTTTAAGGTTTGAGTTGCTAAGATCATAAAAAGCCACTGAAATTACTTTTGGAAACAGTAAATAATATTAATAAAAAGTGAGAAAAATAATTATGTATATATGAGGATTTCATCAATATAAATTCACCAGGTAAATTATTATTATTTTTGGACTCAAACCAAACCTTGTATACGCAAGTTTCCCATGTATTGGCTAAAAAATAATAAATAAAATAAACAAACTTGTAATTGGTCATAATTTCTTGCTGCATATAATTTGAAAAAAACTCACAGAAAACATATCATGTTCCAGGAAAGAACATGGTGCTCAGCATGCTCAAAGAAGCAGGCTCTGTCTCTGGGTCACAATCAGGTTTTGGTTTACTTCATAAAAACATAAATAGCTTATTGGAAAGCCAGAGACTGGTCATCAAATATTTTGTACCTGCAAATGCGTAGTTATACAAGAAGACGGTCTGACTTTTTCTCCTCTTCTTAAAGCTAAGAGATTATTGTTATCTTTGAAATACAAATTATTTTTTTCCATTTACCTTCAAAATAAAATCTCCTAATCTGCTGCAGGAAAGCAAACCTCACTTCCATTACTGTAGTTGCTTCCACAGTTATGATCTTCCTACACACAATTTCCATAGTAATTTTAAATATTACATGAAAAGCATGCTATATGTTAGGTGGTGAAGTGATTCAGAGCAGCCCTGCAGAGAAGGACTTGGAGGTGGTGATCGATGAGAAACTGAACATGAACCAGCTTCAGTGTGTGCTCAGAGCCCAGAAAGCCAACCGAATGCTGAGCTGCATCAAGAGGAGCGTGACCAGCAGGTTGAAGGAGGCGATCCTGCCCCTCTGCTCTCATGAGACCTCACTTGGAGTGCTGTGTGCAGTTCTGATGTCTTCAACATAAGAAGGAAATGGAGTTGTTGGAACAAGTCCAGAGGAGGGCCACGAGGATGATCAGGGGACTGGAGCACCTCCCGTACAAAGACAAGCTGAGAAAGCTGAAGCTGTTCAGCCTGGAGAAGAGAAGGCTGCATGGAGACTTCATAGCAGCCTTCCAGTATCTGAAGGGGGCCTATAAGGTTACAAGAGAGGGACTCTTCTTCAGCAACTGTAGTGGTAGGACAAGGGGTAATGGGTCCAAACTTAAACAGGGGAAGTTCAGGTTAGATATAAGGAAGAAGTTCTTTACTGTAAGGATGGTGAGGCACTGGAACAGGTTGCCCAAGGAAGTGGTAAATGCTCCATCTCTGGAAGTGTTCAAGGCCAGATTTGACAGGGCCTTGGGCAACATGGTCTAGGGTGAGGTGTCCCTGCCCATGCAGAGGGGCTGGAACTAGATGATCTTAAGGTCTTTTTCAACCCTGACCATTCTATGATTCTATACTAACACCTTCTGCCAATACTGCTACCAATTTTTTCCTAAATTTAATTTAGTGTTTACTTCAATACGTTCAATTTCTTAAATTAAATGGACACCACACAAAAAACTGTAGACAACAAGGAAGCTCATGAGTCATCCAGCACTGATATATTCCTGGAGGGCCTACAGAGAAAATGTGCTCCACAGTTTGCATTAATTTTTAGTGCTCTCTCTCCTTTTTGCCGTATTAGGCCTTAAGGGAACCGTGGAATGAAAACATCTCTGTGCTGCTCTCCAGCCATAGGAGTTACAGGACCTCAGCTAGGGCAGATTTTTATTCTAGAGGCTGGGAAACTAAGCTGGTCTCATTGTTTGTCATACTGGTCTGTATGCTCACATTAAGTGCTAGACATAGCCTTATCCACTTAATTCAGTGTAGCTATTGAAGTAAAGCAATGCTTGGTGGTGGGAAGTTTGGCCAACAACAATCTGATGGTTGGCAGTGATCAATGGCAAATATTTTTTCCTGTTATGGACTGGAGTATGTAAACACCAATACCAAGAATTACTCATCTAGACTGAGTACTCTTCAAACTGTGGCCTTGTGACACTAACAGGAATAAATATATACATTTTAAAACTTGACCTTATAAACATGTGCAAGAGCTCAGCATTTATCTCAATACATCATGGACATTGTAAAACTATTCTCAAGATTAATCTATTGCTAATTCCAGAGAAAATCAAAAGCAGCAAAATCAAACTAGTAAAGATGTGACTCCTATGTATTTTCTCTGAATTGCAGTTGGGAATAATTTGCTTACAGCTTTATTCTGTAGTCTCTGCAGCACTAATAACACAGCAATGGAGATTTTGAAATACGGAAATAAAATAAGGAAGGATAGCAGCTACAGAACAAGACCCCGTATTTCTAAAAAATTTGATATATTATCTATGACACAAGAACAATTTATATTCAAAATAAAATGAACCTATGCAAAATATTTTAAATGTTAATCTATAGCTATCACTATATACTGAAGTGCTGCTACTGGAAACAAAATTGTTCTCAAATGAAAAAAAGTTAAAAACCCAAAACATAACATCGTGTTGTGTGTTCTATTCAGAACAGACTGTTTCCCTAACCATGGAAACAGTTACTGTAATTGTACTCTCGAGTAAGAATGAGCCTCTGCAGGAACTGACCCATGAAGGTCTGCAGAATACTTGAGGCCAACAATAGTGTAAACTTATGCTGTTGTAAACATGGCCCTTAATCCATCAAAAGAAAAACATATGGATTCCATCTTTATTTATTTCTACAACAAGTCAGAGTCATCATAACATCTTTAAATACTTTGAATATTAGTGTGCTAACTTATGAACTAAAAAAGGCAAAACTTGAATTCATTAGAAGAAAAAGCCTCTTTTTTTGGATTATTACTCAAAAGAAAGCAGAGTGTTCTAAACATTGCATTAAAATTAATAAATCTGTTTTGAAAAGTTCTGTACTTTAATATTATTACAGCTGCAATAATTAAGAATCTGGCCACTGCTTTGAGTCACAAAAATCTATCAATTGACACTGATTTAATTCACTAAAGCTGTTGTTATATATATGCAAATTGTTTTAAAGTTTGTCTAATGTAAAAACTCCCACATGGTTAAACCCGTAAAACGTATATGCATGAAGTAGTAATACACATACACAAGAAGCAGAAAAACCCATCAGCATACAACACTGAACAGCTTTTACCCGATAAATATACAATATTGTATTGAAGCTAAGAATAAAACCAGATTTGAATGCAGATGCTTGACTATCACACAAAATATATAACTGAACTCATTTACCAAGAGTATTATTCTTTCATTGGAGTGCGATAGTGCATATCTGTGCTCTACCAGTTACCGTTCATATTAGCAGTTTCCTTCCATGGCAGAGGGGTTGGAACTAGATGATCTTAAGGTCCTTTCCAACTCTAACTATTCTATGATTCTATGATTTTATTTTAAACCAATCTAAGCCAAAGCTACCAGGGGTCTAGCTTGCCCCTTCTTCTGCCAAGCTTCTCCTCCCTCTTTCTTACACCGGCACTCATATTCTTGCGAGTGTACAGTGAGCCAGTTCTGGGAACTAATCTGGATAAAATACATACTAAGCCAAAAAATATATATATTTCTTTCTGTCTAACTTCCCAAACCTTATTACTGCCTTTAAAGGCAGAACATGTTTGATGGTAGGAGGAGGGCAAGACTGTGATAATCTGAACTATATTGTCTTAAACATCTATAGAATTATACCCTAAAGACTCAATTATAACTTAGTCCACATATTTGCATACTCAGAAGAAAGGCAGGATATCCTGGATAGAAGTAACATCTTCCTGATGGCCCCAGAATTTAGATCTCTGCCTCTTAGCAAATGAGAGTAAGACGGGAGGGAATTTTAACTCTGCATGTGTTAGGCAATGGAAGTGAACAGTGTATGTATGTGAAGGTTCATTTGCTCATGTATTCAAAGAAAATAAACATGTAAAATCCAATTTGAAGACAGAAACCTGATAAACAATAATATAAAAATTCTTAATGGTGTGGCCTAATAAGATGTTGGACATCAGTTTGCAATGAGAAGTATATATACACAAAGAAAAAGCCAAAACAATTTTATACTCTCTGTGCAGAAACATCACAGCATGGGGTAGTGAGGTAATGGCCACTGTCAACATGGCTGGAAGACAATTACATCTGGAACACTGTGTCCAGCACCGACCACCTCACTGTGACAGAGACCTAGAAAAACTAATGATATTCAGAGCAGAGCAACAAAAGAGGTTAGTGAAGACAAAGAGATTTATGAGGAAAGATTTAAAAGAGCTATCACAGACTGGCCAAACAATGACTAGGTTTGGGATATAAGGCATGGTAGCAGTCTATAAATAATTCAAGAATGTAAACACACAAATAAGACAAAAGATGTGATGTGCATGGGATAAAACTAGGAGCTAGAAGATTAACGTAAAAAGGGAAAAATGTAGGGTAAATATCAAGAAAAATTCTTGAACGTGAGATGCCTTTAACTGGTGGAAGAAAGAAAATTATGTGAAGATCCTCTGCATCATTCAGCCAATTTTGTAATAACACTGTCAAGTGCACTATGGTGTAAATGTTTGCATTTATGCAGAGAAGAGAATCTAAAAAAAATCCTTTAGCACCAATAAAAATATCTTAAATTTTTTCAGTATTAATTCACATTAAAAGTAAGTAATTTTATTCATTTCCTAAACTCAGGTGACATCAACATTACATGATTAAAATATTTCTGTAGGTTAAAAATTTTCAGACAATAGAAGAAATGTTTGAAAATTTCTATGAATTATCTTTCCTGTAAATCTGTTGACTAAATAGAGCATAAGCAGGTACTTTTTTCAGCCTAACTCTTAAAATTTTTTAAATTATACTTCATTAAAACTGTTATATTCCACCACAACAGAAAAAGATGATTATAACATTATTTAGCCTACTTTCCATAATTGCAGCTTAAATTACAGTTCTTACAATTATTTTGTGTTTTCCTCATTGTGACTATTCAATTTAAACTCTCTTTATATTTAAATTGGTATGAAACTAACTTTATAAAAATAGTGATGTTTTATTTATGTAGGAAATTTATAATTTTAAAAATCTTTAAAGATTCTTTTTCCCAGGAGTTATATATATTTGTAGTAGATAATGATACAGTTTTTATTAATTTGAGTAAAATCCATTCTCCATTATATTGATAATTTTACCAGTTTTAAGTGTTACCTAAATGCTGCTTTAAACCATAAAAAAAAAAAGTCACAGATTACTAATGCTTCCTCTAATCTTAAACTGACTAATCTGTCCCAAAACAATGACAGAGATGACCTGATATTCCTGTTTATTGACTAAGACCACCAGAAAAAAAAAAAAAAATCCACCATTACATTAAATTGAGATTTGAGTTTTTCTGGTCTAATTTCATATACTGCTATTAATGCATTTATTAATCATCAGATGCAAAGTTTGTTAGTTAAAACCCAGAATAGCAATGAATAGTGAGACAAGAAGATAGGAGATATGAAAACTAACAAGTGTGAGCAGTAGGACAACAGAAAGGGCTATTACATTCTGCAATTTCAACAAAATCAAGACAAAAAGAGTATTTACCTTTCTATATGTGTCTGACTACTCAGAATCAATTTGATAAACCAGTTTAAGTTATGTTTGTTATTAATGGATGATGGGTGTATGTGTGTGTACTAGTGTGCACATGTAGGTACATATTAGACACCAAAAACTAGAAAGACTTGCAAAGAGAAATTTCTGACAATATTTGCCAGAGCATGCTTGCTTAGGGCCCTGTCCAACCCAAATGAACCTTTGTGGCTGCTGGCCACGGAAAGCTCAGTAAACATCCTGTGCTAGAAAGTCCAAGCAAACTGGAGTCAGCACTCCAGCTGAAACCTGCTCAGTGGCATGGGCTGATCTGCCTGTTTAACATACCTTTATTGGAATACCACAAGGGAATTCATTTAGCCAGTTTTATAATAAGAGCCATAGAGAGTTCTGAAAGGAAAATTTAGTGTAAGCTAAAAAAGGTCATAATTTTCTTTAGAAGGTCAGCCTTTGGCTCTGATTGCTTCAGGCTCTGATGGCTTCACTGGAAATCCTTCTATATAGATTGAAATTTATTTTTAACACATTTCTATGTGAGTTTTATTTGGAGGAACTGTTGTTCTCCAGCCTGGTAGTACAAAAGGAAAGCTGCTGTCAGAAGAAAGTCTAAGAAGGTGCAGAATTCCTAGACCCATAATTTCTCAGGAGTAACATGCTGCGTGGACTCATATGCACAGGGGTATACGCATATAGGTACACAAATATATGACAAAGAGATCAAGGATTATATTTAAAATATTATTATGTACTGTCATAAGCATGAAGAGGTTTTCATGTCTTATGAAATGTAAGCATTCTGATAATGTGAGTGATTTCATGTAATATAATATTAATTCATTAATATAACATCCTGCTGTATGGGAATGTCTCTTAATTTGTATTCATATAGCAAAGACATTTGTGCTTTAATTATACTAGTAATGTAAACATATGGCATAACATCACACACTTCAGACACATGAACAGATTTTATATATTTCTCTTCAAATAAGAGTAACACAAAACCTATTTTTCTCTTATAATTATTAGAATTAATCATCCTCCACAAGTGATTTGAAGTTGAAATATAACATGAGACACATCTAAAATAAATATTTTACCAGTTATGCGATAATGACTTCAGTTAAAATGTAGTTAATAATTTGCCATGCCTTTTGGCTTTCAGTTCGATCTTCCATACATTTCTGTTTGTATCTCATATACAGGACAAACCACATAACCCTTCCTCAAAACCATGATTCAAGTACTCAGCTTCAGTGAACGTAGTTTTTTTGCCACAGTAGATGTTTGAAAATCAGTTCCTATCTCTCATAAAAATATGCTTCAACAGTGGAAGGTGTCCCTGCCCATGGCATGGAGATTGGAACCAGATGATTCTTCCAACCCAATCCATTCTATGATTCTATTATATGTATATGTGATGGGCATTATCTGCTGTTGGAGAGATGAAAAGCCTGGATACCTGAAATGCAAGAAGGGTTAAAACAGTAAAGTCTATGAAAACTTTACCTAACACCGAGAACATGTTAAATATATTGAAGATAATTATGATCATAACTAATGTTTCCCTATTAAAAGCTTGTTTGCATTGCCATTTTAATAATATTACACCTTTACACTGGTTTTACCTTACTGAATTGAAATATTAGTGCTTTATAGTCTTTTTCATTCTACAATTACTGCAGTTCAATTATGCTCTTGCATATGTCAGGTACACTACAGTCTAATTTAATCTTCATTACACATTGCCATATTGCAATTATACATGCTATCAGAGTGTTAACACATATTTAAACCTGTTATTCCTTTGTCACTGATTTACAAAGAGATACCTGAAAAGAAGCAGATGTCATAATTACATGCTTATTCAGCTCATTTTCTACTAAGTCTCAACGTAAATTGCAGAAGAGCTAGGCATGTCCTGAAATTAATGTAGTGATAGTACACTAATGCTGTGATTCATTATGGTTTGTCAATGTGCTCCACTTCTGGAATGTGTGATAAAATTATATTAATACTGCACAGTAATGAGATTAATGAATTTGTACATGGTGAAGAATAATGGTTCCCTTTGTTAGACTATTGAAAAAATAACATATAGGTAATTAAAAAGAATTAGTCAAACTCCATACAGCCTAATTTATATTAAATTAATTTGTCTGGTTTCATTTCTAATAATTGATTACTCTCTGTAAATTATAAAGCACTCTTCAACCATCCGAACTACTACTGTACGAAGAGAGATTCCAGAGTATTATGACCCATCAAGGTAGTCCCTGTGGGTTCATATTAATTAAGGTTTAACAGTTTGGAAAATTGTAGCAATATTTTATGATTCATGTAATTAAACTCTGTAACAAAACGTCACAACTGGTAGTTATATCTGTGCCTATGATTTATATCTTACCCTTATTTCAAAGGAAGCGGAAGTAATGAAACATTCTTAAACATACAGACAATCAAAGGAAAAATGTACTGGTTGTTTTTAGTGTTCCTAAATAATCACATTACCATTTCATTGCCTCTACTTCAGGCACTAATGGCCACCATCAGACAGTGCAAATTAGATTAATTTAATATTCAACATTATAAGTTTTTTTCAGCACAGGCTTGACTCTGATCTCCAACTCATTTCTCTCCTCTGTAATTCCACTTATTTCAATCGCATTTTCTCCCAGTTCAGTATCAAAAGTGCAGAATCTAACTCTTTCCTTCTTTGGTTTCCTAATACAGCTAATATTTACTTGCAAAAGCAAATTCAGTATATTTGAAAACACAGATTTTCTAAATGAATCAGAACTTTAGTCTAATGTGACTGATGCTGAATTTCAGACTCTTACTGTGTCATACTGACTTTCTTCAAACATGGGTTCTCTTGTGGAAAGGGTCCTTGAATAATCTGACATGCTCAGTCAGTTGGACAATTAAAGTTCTTGGAGTGTTGCTTTGCTTTTCTCACTTCCAATTTTTTTTTTTTTTTTCACCAAAACCTAGCACTCCAGAGGAATTTTGAAATTGAAATTTTATTGACACAAAAGGTTTTTTTGTTTTGGTTTTTTTTTTTTTTTTTTTTTTACATATTCACAAGAAAGCTTTAGTTTTGACTGATTTCCCAAGTCTAAAGAGCACATTTTAGAAGACCTATAAATTACTGGTACTCTCAGAACAAAAATAAACTTCGGGTTAGCTTTTTCATTTAACTATATTCTGTTGTACACTGATTCTTAGAAACCCAGAAGCTACATCATCTGGAGACATCTGTCCTGCTGTGTGCCGTTTGCAGTTGATGGCACACCTTGCACAGTATAGCTCACTGACAGGAGATGGCAGATCAATCAAGCAGATAGATGTCTAAATCCTATAAATTTGTCCATCATAAAGATGGTTTTAAGAAATCAGATATTAGGTTTGAGATTAATAGAAAAACAGCATCATACGGAACCCTTCCTCTCTCCCATTTTTCAAGGCTGTACTTATTTCTATACCCAAATTTAATCTAGATATCAAAACTTTGGCTTTAAATAACTGTTTGAGGATTTTCTCAGAATTAAAAATCTTCTAACTTTTATTTTTTAGTTTTTCAGACTGAGGAATATGCCACAGCTATCTCAGCTTGTGTGCTGTGGCTTGTGTAGAAAATGCACATGGCTTGCATTGTGTGGAACGTACTCTGATGTGCTTTGTGAATTAATAGGATTCTTCTGCTTCTACAACAATACAAAATTCTGTTTTCTGGTAGAAACGGTATCTGTTCTCAATGATCTTTGTTCTCAGATATCACAGTAATGCGCGTCAAATAAGTACCAGAGAAGAATACTGGTTAGTGCAAATGAGCAACAAATGTAAGGCTTGATGTGAGACCACAGAAGTCCATTTAACTGACCTAGCAGGCTTCAGACTAGACAATGATTGTAAAAGGGTATATTGCACCAACCGATCTTCACCAATTCTCTGGATGGAAGAGGGCAGCACATGTGTTAGCAGCACCGGGTCCATTCTGTAAGTTGACAGAAACTGCAATTCCACTAGGTGTATTCTGAACCAAAATGGAAAGGGGAGCACCCATGGAAATGAAGCGTGGTTCTCTACTACCTTTGCCAAAAGCAGGTTTCCTGTCGGGAAAATCAATGACTGCACTTGTTAATTCTCTCTTTAAAAGATACAGAATTCTTACTCCATTTTTTAATGCCTCATCCTAGTAGTTTTCCTACCTATTCTAGCACTGAAAAGTAAGTTTCTAGTTCAAGTGTAAACATTTCTGAAACCTGTTTTAGGCAACTGAACAGAAATATACATCATATTTATGTGGCAGGACAGAGGATGAAACCAGCTAACAAACCAACCAACCTCTCATCTGCTGGTATTCACATTCCAGCTTTACTATTTGTTAGTGGGTTGGTTGGTTTTTCCCTCTACATTATTATGTTCTCTTTTTCCTAGGAGTGGAATTTAGTCTTGGGCTTATAGGTTCAGTAGATAACAATTCTATCCTAATCTAGTTATGACAGATTTAATATTAATGGGACTAAGAGAAAAATCAGTTTCCCTGACAAATTATAATAAAGTGAAATCTTTAAGCAATAATAAAAATCAACATGCCATATCAGAGCACCAGTCATTCAAAAGTGACAAGCAGAAACAATCTGCTGAGACAATATCCAACTACAAGCATAATCACATTTATGATTTAATTCCCATTTAACATCAATCACATCAAATTAATAACCACTCTCAAAGAAAATTAAATCCTAAGTGTATTTTTCCTTTACAGTGTATAATCAGAGAAGAAAGTTCTAATTAAATCTTAAACCAGCTACATGTTTTATACATGTGACACCTGTAACTTGGCCAGCATTGTGAATTGGCCCCATGTGGATTTTTGTCATAAAAGAAACTGACAATCTCTTCTAGCGGCTGCCATAAGTTTGATTAACGTGTAGTGTATCCTTTTGTGAAAGTTCTTGTTGTAAAGATTTTCCATTACTTTAATGACTGTGCAGCCATTTTGATTTAGGAAAATACCATGCTATGCTGATTAGTGTTCAGCATGCAACTCTGAGACAAAGCACAAGCCAGTGTTTATTCTGCTTTTCCTATGTTAGAGTGTTTGTCAATGGAAGATATCCTGCTCATACCTTATTTCATCTTCCCAAACTGCTATTCAAATAGTAAGGGCATTGTAAGAATAATTTCCTAAAGTTATTTAGAGAATTCACATGATTGAGTGGATCCTGAATCCAGGGTGGCCAACTGGTGGCTTTTAAACTTCATTCAGCAACCAGGCACTACCATGGCTAGCAGTAGAATTCTAATGCAGATGCACATCTTCATTTGTAAGTGATCCTGGGTAATCTTGAACATAACTTCATGCCCCAAACACTCCTTTACTGGAGCAGCAGACTTTTCTGTGAGCATCCATATACAAACTACTCCCAGGATCCTGTCTTTTCCTTCTTGTTTGGTATGTCTCATGCTTCTCAGTTAACTGAGAGTTTGGTTATGTGACAGAACAAGTTGCCATCACTGCTCCAGATGATTCTGCCTTATTGAGACAGGAAACACTAATGTAAATATACTGTAATTAAAAGTATAGACGCTTTGGAAAAACAGAGAGACACGTATTACTTCAGCACTAAAGATGCTCTTGATCTTCATGTCAGCCCTTGTTATTTTTATTTCAAACAATGTTCAAACAATTTAAAAAAATCCTAATGTAAAACTCAGGCTAATGTTCTTTTACCTCCTACATGTTTTGACAAAATAGGACTTCTCCTTATTTATAGATGAAATTGCAGATACAGGAGATCTGCTCCCCATGTTAATTCTTTCCTTCCCATTCATGAAAGCAGCCACTTGGAGAAAGAATGTATTTAAACAGAGAAAAAGTTCAGTGCAACAGATAAGCATGTTCTTGTCTGTAGTCCTTCTATAATGTTTGGCAAAGGAATACAGTTTCTTTCAGGATCACAGGTTCTGACCTAGGGCAAACAAGAGTCTGTCATGATAAACCAAATAATATACAACTTATCTTTAAAACTACTTTCTATAAACCATGGCGCTATGATGACATCCAATTTCTCCCTGCCTCTTTAAGCAGTAACATGCTTTAGGATCTTATAACATGCAAGTCTGCTATTAAGGATTCTGCTGAAATATTCAGGGCTAAATCAAGATGTGAAGACACCTTTTTTTTGAGACAGAAAATTGGCAAACACTCTCAACTACGCCTTACAGCAAGAAAACCAATTTTGCTGCAGCTGTTGTGTTTATCATAAAATTGTTGCTATAAAAATGTTACCTGAATACAAATGAAATTATTTTTATTTAAACCTCCCATTTGAGAGGCACATTTCCCCACATGACTATGATATCTCCAAAGCCTGCTGTTGATATCTGGCATAAAGTGGTTAATTTATTCTCACTTAAAAGTTTCCTGAAATGTCAAGCCCAGATTTTAATGCACTTTGTCATTGAAGGTCAGATTGTGGGCCCCTTCATTACACCAATGAGTAGCTACTCACATGTGTAGTTCCACTATCTTTACAGGAATTTGAGGTGAACAGCTGCATACCAAGTCATGATCTACCACTTACTGATTTCACAGCAGCTAGTCACAGAGTGAAAGCTACTTGGCACAAATAAGTTTCATAGTCTGGTCATAACCACACTCTTATAATGTATTTTTCATTTGGACTAATGGCTAATAATTTGAAATAATAAGATGTTCCTATAATAGCTAGAATTCAAAATACAATATCATATAAAAAGGTAATTGCCTATTGTGCAGAAAAAAAATGGTTTTTTTCACTCCATGTTTCTTCACAGGAGAATGAATTCTCTCTGTTCTTGCATGCTTTGGGTAAGTGTAATGGTTTTCTTAGAAAAAATCAGGTCCACAAGGGTGAAAATCAGCTTTAGCACAATATTCACAAATATCCATAAGCGGATCCAAGACAACTGTATGTATACATAATCTCAAACACTTCTTAAAGGCATTTCAGCATGTCATTCCTATTTTTATGCTTGATTACTGTTTAACTCAATTAGGTTTCTTAAATAATTTTGAGGACCTGTATCTTAGTACTTAAAGACACGATCCTAAATGACAGTCACATAGATTGAAGTCTTCCATTTAACTTTTAGAAGCTTGTTGTCACAAACCTCCACCCATGTTATACAATAAGCATACCTCTGTAATACTACTTGGGATTCTCCATTCATTTCACTTAGGGAAGATGGTGCCTACACCAGGTCAGTATCAGAGTTATTTACACCTGTGACTTCCGGATGAAACCCTTTATGCTTTTTAACTAATCTCCTGTGCTCTGCATCTCTGTCATTATGCATTTATGTCTAAATAAGTGCATATATATACATATATATGCACACACACAAATCAAAGCAGAATTAGGAATGATGGGAAGATTGGTAGAGATCCTGATTCACGAGTTTTAAATCATCATTGTTACAGAGAAATAGATATTACTGGAACCATATAAGTACACAGAATTGCTAGCTTGGAAGAAAAATTTCCCAGGCCTCTCAAGTGGAATGTGTTCTGCATTCCCAGTTCAGGGTGAACAACCTTGCTCTGGGTCCAGGGCAGTATATAAATTTGTTGTGTCAATAGCTTTGTTATGTAAGACAATAAGCTTCACATCTCGCAAATTGTTTTTTCACTCTTTCCTCTATACATACATTTTGTCTAAATATTCGTAACTGTATTTGAATAAAATGCATCTGAATAACCATGCAAATAAGGATGATTAATTTTCATCCTACAGGTTGTGTAAAGGCCCACATTACAAAATGAATGAATCTTCTTGTACCTTTCCACTTCTCACTTACTGTTTTTCTCTTCTTTATTAACTAAAGCTCATTTATTATCGAGCTCAGCTTGTCCAGCCTAAGTACTAGCTGGAAGCAAGGAGTGTTAACCAGAGACTCAGAAGGGGTGGATTGACATTTCCTCTCAGAGTTAAATGCAGGAAACCAGTCACATAAGCAGGAGGTTTGAGAGTATTAGCAGTGGGTTTAGGGGAAATTAATCTTGCTTCAAAGAGTAAATTTACATGGTGCAAACTAGATCAAAATAAAGCACTATACTAACAGTGCAAGCTGTACAACTTGTACTACCAGAGTGACTTGCTCAGGGTTGTCTTGAGTTTCATGCAGATACATGCTATAAACCACTGATATCTAAATAACATAACAGTTTTCTTGTCAGCTCCATTCTCCTTTTATTCTTTTCCTGAACACCCATGTTCTAATCTGGGATGCACACAGATTAGCCATGTTCTGTTTTATCAAAAATATGATTAATCTGACAATATACTTAAAATATACCCAGATTTTGGGTATGTCTTCCATCTTGCTGTTCCTCCTGGTTAGTCTAGAACAACTTGATAAAGCACTCTTTCCATTTATTTTCTTTCAGATGACTGAAGTGTTTTTTTTCATGCCTTGCTTTTGAAGTTAAAGTTTACTACAAGTTTACTTTCATCAGAATCAGAACTACACAGATCTCCTCATCAGATTTAAATTAATGCGGCATAGGCAGGCCTTTAAAGATTTAAAACAATTACCCAGTGAAGGGTTGCTCAATGTGTAAAGTTAATAACACCTCTGCAAGACAGTTTTCACTAGATGTCCTTTTGCTTGTTCTACACAAAAGGCTTCAGGAGTCACCTGCATTCTGAGGACTACTTTTAAAGGTTTATATTTCAGTCCTGCAGGACTTCTGCCTCCGGCCATTTTTTTCATCAAGTAAAACCTAACTTGGAGACTGTTATCTGTGCCTCAGCCCACTGCAACTTGCTCCTACATTTTTCTGTTTAGTAGGGTGTCATTGATACTTGCCACATGCTCCGGTCTTATGTGGGTAGTCAATGTGTTAGCCACGTCTTTAGCAAGCATCTGACAAAGCAGTAAAGCAGGTTTTTGAATGAGTATCTGGTAGTTAGGTGCTCATCCCATATTGACTGTTAGTAACTTCCCTTCTAAACTTATGCTTAAAAAAAAAGGACATTGAAAAATGCTGTCCCATTTGAGTGACCTTGCTTTAAAGACATATGGAGACAAGACAAACCATAGTCAACTTTTAATCCTGCCTTTCATAAATAAATCTGAAGGAAAATTATTGCAGTAAAATTTAGAAAAGTATTCCTCTTTAAACACAAGCCTAATTACAAATTAACATCATCTATAGGCTATCAACTAATGCTGTTTATTACATTGATTATAACAGGGAATCCCTAGGGTTAGTTGATGAAATAAAGATTTAATTTGAGGGTAAAGCACAACAACAAAAATGTAACTAATTGTAAACAATAGTATTCCAAGTCCAGCTGAGTCCATCAATATAAAAACAGAAGTTAACCTCATCCTTCCACTACTGTAAACATATTAAATGCTATTTATTGTGATTACATGTGTGTGGCCTGTTACAGCCTAAATAGGAACATTTTCGTGACTGAAAGACATAAACATCAGATAACTAACATCATTTTTCCCATTTGAAAGATATAAACCTAAATATTAATTTTAATAATGAGGTTAGCAAATTAGGAAACCACACACACTAAAATAGCAATAACATCCATTGCTAATAAAATACTGTAGGTTCCAAGAAGATTAAAAGTACAGGTGGTATTCAGAACTTTATATGCTATCCTGACACATGTCATAAACAGAGATTTTTATGCAAAAAAGAATACATATTTTCCACCAAAACAGAAGAAGTACTAGTAATGGAAATTAAGTTAAAAGATACTAAAAAATGAAAAAGCACCCAGTGGAAAACAATTCTTGCAAAGAGAGGGGAGCAGTATCCCCCACAGGATTGCGAACAGCGCTCAGTCACCTCAGGTAGGGAGGGAGACCATGTCGCACATTAACTGTGCTGTGGGGCCACAGGCACTCACAGTAGCTCCCTGTGGGGCCAGTCTGAGTTCAGCAGACCAAATTCACCCACCACCACTCCAAGCAAACACAGCCATGTCGCCAGCAAAACCAGAATGTCCTTGAAGGCAAAGCAGCTGTTTTGTATGACAGATCACCAAACTCATTAGCTTTCCTAGACCCCAACATGACGTGCCTAGAGATACTGACCTGAGCTGACTTCTTTCTACTGGTTATCGTTACACTCCAGTCAGTAACCTCTTCTGGCAGTCTGTGCAGACCTCAGCAGGACTCGAGTTTGTTTTGGTACTATGGGCTACACAATCTGAATGTTCTGCTGTTCGACTATCACAGACATCCATTACCAAACCTAACAGAAGAGTGGCTTTGGGGGTGTCCTCTTCTGTGTTTGCACAGCACCTTCACTTTGCCAACACTTGACACCTGAAACGATGCAGTGTTACATTTGGGGTAATGCCAGGCACTTCTGAAGGCATATTTTTGGTAGTTTCATGACCCTGCAAATGACTGTGGTTAAAGACAACACTTGGAAGAAAGCAAAACTCTGCTAACTGCCAGGGATATCCCTCTTCCTTCAAAGGTGTTATCAGAGACAACCACTGACATAAAATGCTTAACACTTTGGAAGTCTGTTTTAAGAAGAGAAACCATGAAGAGATGCAGTCTGATTTGCAATCTGAAAGCATGGCAGATTTGCACTGCAGGAGCAGGCTCTGCCTTCCTGGATACAGCCTCCTTGTTTGAATCTACATTTTCACAAAGGCAGTGCTTTCATGCTTGGAAATTAATCTGAAAGAAAACCTTGGATTTCTTAGACGGCATCCTCCACACTGCTCTTTTCCCTATGCTGTTTCTAATTTCCAAGTGGTTTCTAATATCGTAAACTTTTCTCAGTATTGCTTTTGCAGTAATATTTTCATATTGCACGCATTTATTATCAGCCATTCTTAAGGGACATTTTTTTGTTCTGCACTGATTCCCTAGACATTGTTATCATTACTGTAAGCATTACTTTGAATAATCAAATGGTGGCCTGTAGACACTGAAAGAAGAAATATCAGACATTGTATATGACATATGATTTGCACATCCTTGAAAGGGAAATGAGTCATCTGCATAATACAAACAATAACTCAGTTGCATATGACTGAGATGCTAAAGATAAGATAGTTTATAAATTAATAAACTTCCTGATTATAGTGATATATCATGGTAAAATTTAAAAAAAAATATTTTGTAATAATAACTTTTCACTTAATGCTGCAGTACTGATACACAATGTTGTTATAATTCATAGCACAATTCAATTATTCTTTGCAGATCATTTTCTAAGTAGAAAAGCATTGGTGGCCTGGTAACAGTTCAACCACTAGGAAGTACAAAGCATGCTTTATGGTATGGATAAGAGCACTCTACTTGCAAGTATTACTTCATTGAAATCACAAAAGCTCAGAACTCTGACCATAAAATCATGACATCATGTTTTGAGAGTTAGTAAAAGAAAAGGAATGGAAAACAAGACTTATCAAGCCAAGACTGGTTGGAACTAGATGGTTTTAAGGTCCTTGGCAACCCTAACCATTCTATGATTTTATGATTCTAAGACCAAGAATACTTTTATTTGCCATTTTCAGTTCTTCCCATAGCATCCATGTAGTGTGAGCAGATCCTCCAAGTAAAAGCTACTCTTCTAGGCAACCAGATAAGGAATTAACTGCAGAAACTAATTTTCTCAGCTCTTCAAAGCAGAGATCAAATAATACCTTCTCTGTCTCTCTACTCCACCTTATCAGCCCAGCTGGAAGAAAATTTAGGGGTGGGAAAAATATGTATGGGGCAGGCAGTCCCTGAGAAGGCTGAGAGGACAGGGGCAGTTCTCATGGACCTCACAGTGCTGGTGACACACTGGGAGCCCTCCATTTGCCTGGTTGTTCTCTAGCTATGCTTCTGAGGAAATCCTGCCATAGACAGCAACTATCTTCTCTGTACCATGGTTTTGTTCAGAGATGCCATGCCTTACCAGCAGATATCCCTAATGCAGCAGCTACAGAGAAACTTCTTAAGATAGAAAAATATTAACATTACAACTTCCTTTCCTTCTTCGCAGTGCATTTGGTGATCAGTTTGGCTCATCTCCATGCTGCACAGCAGTTGAAAATATTTGATCTTTGGCTAGAATACCTCACAGCCTCCCCCAGATGAAAAGTTCAACTCAGCTAGGTGATTAGAAGTCCAGTTTGAAAGCACAGCAGGATAAAGAGCTCAGATTAAAATCAGAAATAATCCAAACACCACAGCTCTGAGAGGGCTGAAGTTGAAATTAAATATTAGAGTCAGCACAATGCAAGAAATTCACAACCAAACAGTGTATATCTTGCATAATAAAAGTTTAACCACATATGTTCTTAATATACGGGGTAGAGACCCAAATATAACCTGGATAAATCCACTGTAATATGAACCAAAACCTTTGTTGCATACCTTCAACTTCATAATCTACAAAGCTGAAGGTTTAGACTGCAGTAAGCTCAGTCTCAACAAAGATCTCAACTTACCTGGCTACTTATTTACAAACTGCTGATCATTATTTATGCTTTCACTGGAGCTGTAAGGTGTTTTATCAGTTGCTGCATTTTTTTGCATTTTGTATAGTACTTTCAACTGTCATAAACCAGTACAACAACCTGCCAACATGAAATAATTATTATGTGAGTGACTGATTTACTTTGGAGAACATGAAAGGCCATGAAACCTGGAGTTTCCTGGTCTACATAGTGTGCATAAAGGAAATGAGCATCAGCAATCACTGTCAGTTGTTCTTGTAAGTAAGAATTGAATCATTTATCTATCTGCATGTATACATTATCATCATCTCCCACTCCGAGGTAAGCCTTAAATAGCACTTTATGGTACAAAAATAGGTTGTTACAGGTATTTCATAAAAAATTCTACTCCTTTCTTTTGAGAATGATAGCTGAACATATATGTATTTAGCATAAAGTGGAAACATTTAATATGTTTTATAATTTCTCTCTAGAACACATTTAGTTCTTGTCTGCAGCAATTAAACCACAGCTGAACCCCATTTCTAAGTAAAATTTATACTGCACAATACAGTAATAATCATGTTTATTTAATTGATTATTTCTCTTTTGTTTTCTATTTATTATCCTTTTGCCCATTATTAAACACCTGCAAGTACCATCAACTGGTTTAGCACTTCAAAAATTTTAGCTTTTTATTTTCCATCAGAATGCTGTCTTTATTCCATAAAATTAATTTCTGTTCACAAAACCATTTAAATCAATCATATGATAGATTCTTGCTCTAATTAATCTTACAGAAAAAATTTATTTTGACCTAATTGGAGAAAGAGCACATACTCAGTGCATTCAGAATTTAGTGTTTGCCACCATCTCAGAAGAAATCATAGAGAAACCTGAAAGATTTTTTGAGCAATCACACAATTCTAAATAAAAATTCTGATTAACTTTCTGTGTGAGCAAGATAACTTGGTAACAGAGTGTAAAGCAGTGTAGTAAAAACATTTACAGAGTGTGAATAATGTATGAAAAACCAATTGTTCAGATTAGAGGCTAAGTCACACCCTGAAAAATTTAAAGATATTTTTTCTTTTTTTTTCTTGATGAAATAAGTGACATTTGAATTTACTTAATTATGAATAGTAATTTAATATTGAATTCAATATAGTGAAGTATAAGGATAGTTAAATGTAGTACAATTATGTATTAAAAATGTATTCTTACATAGATTTTTAATTGTAAAAAAGTTAATTTTGATTAAGGCTATTTGTCATGTGAAGTTCAGACCTTTTGCTCAAAGGAAGTATCTTTGAGCATTATACAACTATGAAAACGTTTGTATGATGTGAGAACCTGTGAAATGTTTGTGGGCTGGATGACACAAAAGGTCCTTTCTAAAATTGCATTCAATGCTCCAAAGCAACAGCACGGCGGTTTCCTGGGTCTGATTCGTAGCCCAGTGCATTATGGGCTGAACTAAGGCAAGTACTTCTGACTCACCCAAAGCAGACTAAACACCAAGATCAACAGATAGGAAGTAGGACCATCTGAGACCACAAATGGGAGTGTTTGGAAGTAAAGCCCTTCAGAACACCAAATTAAAATGGGCTTGATAGAAATCTCTCTTTCAAGGTTCAGAGTTACATTGGAGCGTGAAGAGACCTTTCAATTATTTCCCACATCAGCTGTGTTGTATTCAGACTGCTTATTATACAAGTACTGTTTGAAGGTGTAAAAATACATGAAAAAAACACACTGACAGCGAAAGGCAGATGGAAGATACACCAACTATCCCTTTGGCTCAGTCTTCCCTCCTGGCTAGGGGACCCCAGTGTGACCCCTTTTGCTTTTCCTTATTTGCCTGGCTGTGCTGCCACTGCTGCTGGTGCAATGTGCCATATGGCAGGAGGAATGGAGCAGTTAAAGGCTGTGCCTGGTTCAATCTTTCTGTACAAGCAGAGTTTCACACCAGGTCCAAGATAACACATGAAATCCTTGAAGAGCTCTGAAACTTTTACCATGTTCCCCTCTTTCCTTGTCCTCCATTACTTGTACTATATTTGACTTTAAAATATTTCTGTGTAATTTAAAATGTAATTATGGGGTTTTAATCAAGAAAAGTAACTTTAAAGTCTTGCAAGTGCTGGGGAAGAAAAGGAACATATACACAAGCAGGCTTTCTCCCAGAAAGCTTTTGGGTACTTATTCCAATAGAATACTAATAATTACGTTAAAAATCTAATTTAAGAAATCCAATTTTTGGAAAATGGGTTTTCAAAGGGCACATTTAACAACTAGAGAAAGTTCGATCTGATTTCCCCATTAGAAGAGGAACGAAAATCCAATTTTAATCTATTTTTGTTCTTTTAAAAAGATGATATACAGAAGTTACTTTGAAAATCATCCTTTCAAAGCAGAACCCAGTATAAGCATGTGTTAACTTGCAAAGCACAATTAAACTGTTCCAATAATTCTGCCTGAAAAAATTAGCAGCAATATTGAGAAGGCAAGTTGTTTTCAAAATGTCCATGACAGAAATGCTTCTGTGTTAAGCTGGTATTGATTCTGAAACAATCTTGCACATGATAAATGAGAACACATTTAGAAGAGGATTCAGTCATAAGAGCTCACAAATCAATCAGCTTGTCAACAGGCAGACCAAATTCAATTTTTATTCTTAGTAAACTCTTATTTGGTGGTAGGTCATGGTTTACTTTGAAATTGCTTTACGAAGGAATGGGGAAGGAGGGGAAACATGGGAAAGACAATCTTTCATCAACATATTAGACGTTGGCATTTTGTTTAGGGCTGGGACGGAGAAAATCTGATTGCCTCCTGTGTAATGCAAACCTTTTATCTCCTTCTGAATGATCAAACATTTGATCATATAGTGCTCTTTATCTGCAGCAATTCTCATAGAGTGAGACATGGTATCACTAATTTGTAACAGAGTATGGTGCAGTTGGTACATCATATTCTAAAGCAATAACCTAATGTATACAAGAGCTCCTGCATCTCTTTGCCAAGTTGTGCTATATTTCTGACAGGCAGTTTTCATTGTGCTCTGATGGCTCAAAATTAAACTTGTAGTGACATGACATGGTGGGGAAAACCAACCAAACAAACAAATCAAAACACTAACACCCCCCCACCCATCCTCCTAGAATTCTCAATCTGCTGCACCCAAGAAAACAATCAACAGTAACTTGGTTGAAACTTGAAAGGTTATTAGAACATTTCCAATTTAACATAATTAATTTATAAAATCTATTAACAACTTTGCACTGACATCACTACTTGATTTTTGAAATGTCATTATTTCAATAGAGAGAGTCTAATGGAACCGAGCTACAGACAATCTATGATGCTGCAGAGGAACATCCTCTACATGAAGCTACTCAGTCACTTCACTTTCACCAGCCTACAGACGATTTATTTTTAGGAAAAATGTAGCCTAAACAAAAAGTGGGAGTAAGCCAGTTGCTGAACTTTACACAGAAGACTTTCCCATCAAGAACTCTAGCCAAGCCTTATTAAACCACGGCATCACAGAAAGCTGTACTTTGAGAACAAATACAGATATTCTAGGCCAGGGGTGAGGCAAACATGAACTTTGATATTTCTCTTTCAGAATTACCTTTGGACAGCACAAAGCAGAATGTGAGCTATTCTTACCCCTTTCTCCTCATTCCAACTAAAATGAGGACTTGTGGGGTTTTTGAGACAAAGGTTTTATAAACATAGAAGAAACAGACTTCGTTATTGTTTTTTTCTCTAAGCATAACCCTGTTCTCTATCACAATTCTTCTGATCATTACCTCTTTTACCTTTAGATACATACAGAATATGACAGCCTGAACTGTACCACACTTCCTCCTCCCTGTTAGATGATAAAGCTAGAAACCCACCAGGCTGTGTTCTAAGGCCATGTATTTCTGGAAAGTACACATCTATTTGATTTTTCCATTTAGCCAATATTAGTTATGCTTCTACAAATGGTATTTCTGAAAATGCTTATGGAAGAGGACTTTGTGTGAGTTTAGCACAAACTGACAGACAGATGTCATTTGGAACATAGATTTATCCATTAAGGGATCTGTTCCACAGTAAATTCATTGGGTTTGTCATAGACACCAACCAGGAACACAGATCTTGTTGGATGTGTTTTAGTTTTTTATTCAATGAGGAGGAGACTTGGGAAAGTCCATCTGAATCATTTTGATTCCTTAATCTTATTTGTCCCTGCCATTGTACCATAGCCAAATAAAAGACTAAAATAAAGCCTCAAATGTGAACATCTCCAAAGACTGCAGTCAGAATTTGCAACAGGATGTAAATTTCATGGCTGAGATTTTAAAGTTGCAAGAGCTGAGAACTCCAACTCCAAGCATTCTAAACCTAATAGTTTCCAAAATCCTAGTCACAGTTGGAAATCTAAGGATAATAATATATATGCGTAGACACAAGTGTCTTGCATGAAGGACATCAACACTGTGGAGAATATAAAGGAAAGCTTAAACAGCCTGAACTCACTCTCAAAAAAGATATGGACAAGGAAAGCATTTTAGTAGATTATGTATTTTTAGCCTTTGAAGGTCCCATACTTCAATCATTATCATCATGTCTAATATCTGAAGGTGAGTGAATCTTAAAAGCCTCTTCTTGTCAGCCAGGGAAAACAATGTCTTGCAGACACTTCCAAGATAACAACTATAAGATCATTAAACATCTTCCAACAAGTTCAACTCCTCCTCCTTTTTCCTGTCTCTTAAAACAATCAAACTTACAGGAAACCCCTAACAAACAAAAGCATTTGGAGGAAATGTTGTGTTCTGCTTCTTGTGGTGTAAAGGAAGAAGACAGGAGTATCTCATTTCACTGTTGTGTTTTAATGAGAAAAACTATCCCTCTGCTTTTTATCCTTCAAACTCAGAGCACATGAGAGGCATACTGGAACCCAATAATGCTTCCTTAAATGACCAGTAAAAACCTGTTAGTTCCATTCATTTTGAAATAGCAAAAATTACCAGACTCTAGTGTCAACCTGAGCAATCTGTTAAATACAGCCACTGCTAAATGACATTACTTGAACAATAATTAATTCTTACATGAGCTGGAAGTATATATTCAACTAATATCAGACATGAAGGTATTTGTTGAATTTTATTGGATTTTAAACACAGGTCATTTGTTTTCATTTCCTTCTTTATCATAGATATATAGCTTTTCCATTTTTACTACATAAAATTGGAGTATCATATTCTCTGTTGAAAGCAATATTAAATTACTTTTAGGAAACACAGAATATTATATATGGTTTTTTCTGATCTGTTTTTAACCAGAATAAAGCTGCACATCTGGTATATTTTAGTTTTGGGATATGGAATATCTCTGTCATTCCCAAACATTGTCTACTGTAAACCAAACTGAACAACTTTCGGAAGTGTTCCTTTTTCACTGAAATTTGAACCCTATGGAGAATGCTTGGCATATGGATTAAAAATGGATGTGAAAAAACAGTCATAATTGGAACAAAGGGATTTTTTTTTAGACCACAGGCATGGATATAAACTTGAAGGTGCAATCCATCCTAGCTTCAGTTATTAGGATATATAATTTAGAAATCAGGACTGGATCTAAGTCAAAGGTGATAAATGAAGATAGCATACTTATAAATGGTAGCATTCAGGAAGGAGAAGTACAGGGTGTTTTATGGATTCTAAGAGTGTTTTCATACAGGAATCAAATTTGCAGTGTTAGGTTGCATATTTCAAATGAAACTGAGGTTATACTACTTATTTCTGAAATGAGTCAGAATTACACCAAAGGTAAGCAAAAAGGTGGGCCTTGCCATTGGGTTTCTGCAGTCTCCCACAGCATCCTCATAGGTAAACTGAGGAAGTGTGGTCTGAATGATCAGGTAGTGAGGTGGACTGCGAACTGGCTGAAGGAGAGAAGCCAGAGAGTTGTAGTCTATGGGGCGGAGTCCAGTTGGAGGCCTGTATCTAGTGGAGTGCCTCAAGGGTCAGTACTGGGACCAGTATTATTTAATATATTCATCAACGATTTAGATGAGGGAATTGAGTGTACTATCAGCAAGTTTGCTGCTGACACTAAGCTGGGAGGAGTGGCTGACACGCCAGAAGGCTGTGCTGCCATCCAGCGGGACCTGGACAGGCTGGAGAGTTGGGCAGGGAGAAACTTGATGAAATATAACAAGGGAAAGTGTAGAGTCCTGCATCTGGGCAGGAACAACCCCAGGTTCCAGTATAGGTTGGGGAACGACCTGTTAGAGAGTAGTGTAGGGGAGAGGGACCTGGGGGTCCTAGTGGACGGCAGGATGACCATGAGCCAGCAATGTGCCCTTGTGGCCAAGGAGGCCAATGGCATCCTGGGGTGTATTGGAAGGGGGGTGGTCAGTAGGTCGAGAGAGGTCTTCCTTCCCCTCTACTCTGCCCTGGTGAGACCGCATCTGGAATATTGTGTCCAGTTCTGGGCCCCTCAGTTCAAGAAGGACAGGGAACTGCTGGAGAGAGTCCAGCGCAGGGCGACAAAGATGATTAAGGGAGTGGAGCATCTCCCTTATGAGGAAAGGCTGAGGGAGCTGGGTCTCTTTAGTTTAGAGAAGAGGAGACTGAGGGGTGACCTTATTAGTGTATATAAATATATAAAGGGGGAGTGTCATGAGGATGGAGCCAGGCTCTTCTCAGTGGCAAACAATGAAAGGACAAGGGGTAATGGGTACAAACTGGAGCACAAGAGGTTCCACTTAAACTTGAGAAGAAACTTCTTCTCAGTGAGGGTGACGGAACACTGGAACAGGCTGCCCAGGGAGGTTGTGGAGTCTCCTTCTCTGGAGACATTCAAAACCCGCCTGGACACATTCCTGTGTAACCTCATCTAGGTGTTCCTGCTCTGGCAAGGGGATTGGACTAGATGATCTTTTGAGGTCCCTTCCAATCTGTAGCGTACTGTGATACTGTGATAAACAGTAAGTTCCTAAGTGGCTGTATTTTAATGCAAGTAACACTAGGCTCAAGGTTTGAAGCCTGATGCAGACTGAAGAACCACCCTGTCTTGTACAATTACAGTATAACTGTGAGGGGTTTATTACAGAGCACCAGAGCACTTCCTGCTTTAAATTCGTCAGCAAGACTAAAATCCCTTCCCATAGGACTAAATGCAAACAGGCACTGTCCACTTTTATCTAAGTTTTGTGTCTGAATAATGGAAAATAGCCTGGCCAGATGTTCAGCTGCTTCATTTTTTTTTTTTTATTTTTTTTTTATCTGTTTCTCTATCTCTGAAGAAGAATCTACCTATACAATAGAGAGATCAAAACCTCGCATCTCATTTTTTTGTAGTGTTTGAAATAACAAAACCAAACAAAAACATCTCCAACCTGCTCTGTAGAACTAGAAAGCCAAGATAGAGCAGCACAGGCATGGAAACAGCATTGAGAACCCAAAGCCCCATACAAACAAAGACTGAGCCTCAGAACTCCTAGGCTGAACTTCTCCCCTGAACAAAGACTGAGATGAAAAGAAATAAGGAAAAGCATTTTTGCTGCCTTCCTGAATCCTTTTAAACTGTAGCAGAAGCAATAGAGGTTGAGCATGACCCCATTTTATGGATTGCCATTCAATGATAGGCTCAACAAAGTGGAAAAATATGCTCTGATTAGAGAGTTGGAAAGAACAGGTCTTAAACATCTATTGGACAGCATCTTGCCTTCTTCCCCATTCATTTTATGATGCATGCCTTCAATTGTAAAGTATCATAAAAAGTTTCCTGAAACTCTTGGCACTGCCACAGATCTAATTCCACAGTGGCTTCCAGTGATTAACAGAATGCTAAAAAGTGCAAGACAAACAAAGATCAGGTGAATGGGGGAAAGAAACTAGAGTATCATAAAAGTGCACATAAAGTGCATTCCATTTGCCAACAGAGCCAATGCTTATAAGAAGAGTGTAGTTTGTGAAAATCAATCCCTCCCATTCTGAGCAGAAACCAGATGAATTTGTGACGATTGCATTTTCTGAGTTTATGAATATATTTTAGAAAAATCAAAACTGTAGCTTAACTCACATAGAGAACAAAAAACACTTTAAAACTTATTTGTTTCACTAAAGTCTCAGTCTGTGTCCGAACTCTTTCACTGACCATCAGTGAACTTGATCATCTGCAAATAAATTATTAAAATGTTAACTGTAAGATTGTACATTATAAAGCCTGACTAAATTATAATTATTGTTCCTCCAAGCAGCTCCTTAAAATGTATATTCAACTAATTTATCCTATACTTTGTGCCCCTGTGGCCCTGGAAGGTGAAGCAACATCACTCATAAGAAATATTAACATTGGCTCTTTATCAAGGCATCCGTGAAACAGAAAAAAAATAAAAGTGCTGGTGTGTGCACTCACTATTAAAATATCACAAAAAATTATTCAGTGTCAGAAATCTAATTTTGTATGAAATTTCTATATATTTTATCAGGGGTTTTTTTGTTTTTTTTTTTTTTTTTAAGTGAATTAATATGCTTTGAATACCCCTGTAGCTACAGTGGAAAAATGGACCTACACACTTATTTAATGCTGCTACACAAATCCATTAGACAAATTTTCTTTACAGCAAAACATTGATGAATGAAATGTCCCATGCTAATGTAAGAATAATCAATTTAGAATGTTTATGACAATTAACAAAGCTGGAGATAAGCCTTGAAAGCACCATGCTTTTTCAGCCCTGATTTGGATTAAACTTGCAAAAATAGGATCATTTTTCTTCCAAAAGGTACTTTTTTTAGGCAGACCTATCATTTAGTATGAATTATGAATGTATAAAAGGACTAATGTCATTAATTAGACAAATTAATTTTTATGATGCAGTGAATAGACTAACACCAGATTATATGAGATATCATTCTCCCAATTCATACGTATTTGGAATAAATGAATAGTTTACATTTGCATGGTTATTACAGAATCAATCATTATTAATCAGAAGCACCAGACTGGACGGTTTAATATAATCTGGTTTAACATATCTGGTTTAACTTTCTCGTGCTGACCAGGTAAATTCAGTTCATGCTTTTGAAGACAAAGTTTTACTCTGACTCGCATCCTTTCACTAGACGTAAGACTATACACATCCCAGGGAGCCACAAGCACAGTGTGTTATGTGTTGTGTATTCCAGTGCATTTGTGATGATAAAAAGGGGGAAATTAAATAAATATAATCTAACTCTTCTGGCATCAATTTTAGCTGTAGAATTGAAAACAGTCAAAAATTTAGAAAGGCTTGTGTTAATGCTGGCCCATACTTTGATCCTGAAACACTGTTTTATTTCAGTCACTAGTAATTTACTACTCATTGCTTCCTTTTGCCTTTAAGCCTAATGCATATATGTTTCAAAGTGCACTGAGAAACTTTACAAACTAAAAATGTATATTTAAAAAATCAGGCACTCAGAATCCCCAAATGTGTTTGAATTTTTAAAGTTTGAGCATTTATATGGTAGATATAATTCTGCAAATATTAAGTTTAAAGTCATTGCCTTATAGTATCTCCTACATGGAAAAGATAATATAACCATTTCCATTCAAATGTGTTAGGAACTATTAAACACTTATTAAAGCTATTTTAAAACTTTGCTTGCTTTGCAGTTAATGAAGTGAATGAAGGATGGAAAAACCTACACACTTTATGCACATTCAATTCTTTAAAATTACTTCTTGCCACATACCTTCTTTTACCCACTATATATACATCAGCTGCAGCCAAATATAGGGAAAGAATTATCCCCTACTACCTTACTTGGCTTTCAGAGAAATAGGATAGCAAACCCTTGGAGAGGAAAGTGTTTAAATGATCAGCCCACTTCTGATAAAGCTCTAGTCTTGGGCAACATGTCCTCTTCATGAACTACAGGGAGACAGGAAAACCAACAACTGCAGGCCCAACCCCCACAGACTAATAAACTCCCCAACCCTATCAGGGATAGCTTTTCCCAAAGAAAACTAAGGGGTCACAGCCCAAGGAAAGAGCTGCTCTGTGTCATGTGACAAATCTCTTGTATTCCTAGTCTAAATTTATTCTTGGTCAGTTTATAGTAGTTCATGGCTCCACATCTACAATGCTGGCTCTGTACCTCTAGTCAGTCCCTGTTTTGTTAGGCTAACCAAGCCAAATTCAATTCTCTCTGTCCCATAAGAATACTCCCTGCCCTCCTACAAATACTTGCAGCCCTTCCCTGGACCAGTTCTAATTTGAGTCTCTTTTTCTTGATATCGGTTGTGCAGATCTAGATATAGAATATTGCAAGATTCTGTCAGTCCCTCAGAAATAACAAGAAAACCTGCACTGCCTAGAAATGAATGGGAATCTTGCCTGTATAGATGTGAGCACCCTCCAGGATACTACCACATGTTTTGTGGCATTTGCAGTATCTTATAAATATGTCACTCTGGCTTTTCTTTATTCAAAGTTCTTGGTTTGCATTTATCCTGTTTAGCTGAGAAGCTACACAGGAAAATGCAGACTCAGTTGAAACACTTCACTCTGAAATTCATTTATTCTATTTTTAATTCATTGTGTCACCTTAGCATACAGAAAGCCAAAATTGGTTTTGGGGATCATGCAAAGGCCTTAGTAAAACTCTCATTAAATGGTGTGTCTAGAGGAGGATTTAGTAAGTTCCCATAAAAATCAGAATGGTAGAGCAGAATAATGTAAAATGCCAGTAAGAATGGACATACATCAGCGAGTCAGACAGTATAATGTTTTTGTGTGGAAGTGAATAATCAACAGGAGAAGAAAAAAAAAAAAAAAGAAGATATTATATGGACTTTATTTTCCTTTTTTGTATAATTTAACCTAAATTTTTTGCAAAGTTAAGAAGTATGCAAGAAAATAAAGCAATTTTCATGAATCAGCAAAAGCAGAAACCATTTTCTTATTAGCAAAACCTCAGCAAGTGTACTATGTAAGCTTTCTCATTGGGTCAAACCTCAAACAGAAAGATATGTTGTAGTATATGATTAATTATAATTAATACATGGGAAGTATTAACAGGTCTGAGCAGATGTTGAGTAGGTTTTCATAAAACACTGCAATGTGGTATAAAATCTGAGTTTATATGGTACAGCTGGCTGTATATAATGCTTTTTTAATTTATAAGACTATAGCATCTGGTCTTCCAATGTCTTGCTACGAATTTTCAGAAAGTCATGGGAATATTTTTTGTTCTTTTTTTCCTCTTTTAGATGGAAAGGAACTGATAGAAACAGAAAGAGAGTGCATTGGGAAGAGAATTTCCAACAAAATGAATGCAAAAAGGAAGCACTTACTAAAAGAAATTTAAAATTAAACAATGAAAACTGAAATTTAGGATTTTTCTTCCACTTACTACTGGCTACACAAATATCTTTGAAAGAGTCTGAAAATAAATTTTATTGGATTTGATTTTTTATGGCAACAGTTGTTCAAAAAAATACCAACATTACATTGGAAAAGCAGGACGTAATAAAGAAAAATCAATTCTTAGTACGGAAACTGAGTGTCTTGTGATTTGATTAGATTTCTTAATACTTTTCCCCCTTTCTATACAAAACCTTCAATCATCAGAAACCTGCAATTTTAGCTCCTCCTCTATTTACTTTCTTCAATTATAAGTTATATGGTGAATATTCGATACAGGTGATTCACTTTTAGAAATCATTCTACTACTCATCTGTAATATTGACATTATTCTGCACTCTTATTCTTCAGAAAGTCATTATGTCTAACTCTGCAGCTGCTGGTTGTCTAACAAGGTCTAGGTATGCCCATTTTGCTCCAATATTCGTTCCTACATGTGTGTTATGTCAGCGTACATAGAAAACAGATGTGAGCATGGAAGTCAGAAACTGAGTTCTTGAAGAAGCAATAGAAGGTATACATAAGGTATACATCAACCTGTGATGGCACAGAAGAGAAGGCAAACCATACTACTACTTGATTATTCTCAGGGCTTGACTGAGAATAATTTTGTCTGGCTTACCCTTTGCCTAAGTAGCTTAGAGTAAATGGATTAGGAAAAAGTCTGAGAGATGTGCACATTCCTGTGGTGCCCTACAGAATATAATACCATCTTTGATGATGGTGAGCAGATACAAAGTCACAGTAGGAAATGCCAGTGTCAGTGCTGCATTATTCCACAACTGCAATGGCTAATCACCTCCAACAAATGACCCAAAAAGTAGAAAGCTGCCCAGTATTCCAAAGTGCAGAGAGATCATGACAGCTCAAGCAACAGACATAGTTTTGTGCACTACCTATCACATGAAGGTAGCCAACATGTTGAGTTTCGTGGCTTAATGTTCCCTGTTGAGCAGCAGCAGAACTGCAAGATGAGTGCAGTGATAGGACAAAGGGTAATGGTTTTAAACTGACAGAGGACAGATTTAGATTAGATATTGGGAACTTCTTCCCTGTGAGGGTGGTGAGGCACTGGCACAGGTTGCCCGGAGAAGCTGTGGCTGCCCCATCCTTGGCAGTGTTCAAGGCCAGATTGAACAGGGCTTTGAGCAACTCTTTGAGCAACCTGGTCTAGTGGGAGACGTACCTGCCCATGGCAGGCGGAACTGGATGAGATTTAGGGTCTTTCCAATCCAAAATATTCTGTAATTCTATGATGGCTTTTTTAATTTTCTTCCTTACCTGCACAGAATATTTTTTTTCCTAGTTTTCACTCAGACATGGAAAATAAAGAGTTTTATGCTAAAACAAGTAAATGCTAAATGATGGTGTTTTGGCATTGTGAAAAATCCCTTGTTTTTCCTATCATTTGTGTCTTCAGTTGGGTCCCCTCTAAATAGTAATGGCTTTATCAGCAAACTTTTTATTAACTACTTGCTTGTTCAGTAGATACAGAAAGGTGTAATTGTGTTTCTCAAAACCCTTGCCATGCTTTCCTGTTTGGTCTCTGCTGTTGATAAGCAGTATATTGTAACTAGAATTCTGTAACCCAGCTGGACCTGAACTGATGAATGTCCTTTCTTAATGAGAAAAGATGGAAGGAAAATAGCTGGAAGCTTTCTTTTACCATGTACATGTACTTTACATGCATTTGCCTAAGATCTCTCTCAGTCTCCTTATATGCATCTTTCTCATTGTAGGAGAACTTCATGTCTTCAATCATTTGATGTATTATGCTACTACCTTCCTAGCACTATGCCATTGGCATTATGATAGAGAGTGATTCTGTTTCCCACAGCACAAAACTTTGCCTATGGCTGAACACTTTTAGTTTTGCCCCTCATATAATTTCTACATCATGTATGCTGGCTATGATGGATGCCTTCCTGGTCACTTTGCCTCCTGAGTGCCTTTTATCTTCTGTCTGTGCTCAAAACTAATGGTTGTTATTATTTTGATCTCTTCTCCTGTATAGTTCTGCTGGCCTTCCTCTTTAGAAGAGGATCTCAAGGATTTAGAAGAATATCTCAAGGATCACTTTATCAAGCTGTTAAGAATTGAGTGACATCTGATTCCCAGAATCCATTAGGCATTCTCTAGGGTTTTTCAAGTTACAGCCAGAAATCAGTTTTGAGTTACATCATAGAAAAAGTATTTTTCACTCATTACTTGCTTTAACACCAAAAAAAAATAAACAAGCAAACAAACACCCCCCCCCCCACACACACACACAAAAACCCACAAAAAAAACCCAAAAACAAAACCCCAAAAAAACCCAAAACCACAAAACCCCCACACCTGTCTCTTTGGAGCTTTCTCAGTTTATCAACATAAAATTGCTGTGCTTATCAACATCCTTTAACATCTACATACATAGTTTAGCATATAATTTGCAGACGATACCAGGCTGAGAGACTGCTGAAGGGTAGGAAGGCTATGCAAAGAGACCTAGACAGGCTGGATTGATGGCCTGTGGCAGTGTCATGAGATTCAACAAAGCAAAGTGTCAGGTTCTGTGTTTGGGCCACAACGACTCCATGCAATGCTCCAGACTTGGGGAAGAGTGGCTGGAAACCTGCTCAGCCAAAAAGGATCTGGGGGTGCTGACTGACAGCTGAACATGAGCCAGCTTGTGCCCAGGCAGCCAAGAAGGCCAACGGCATCCAAACCTCTATCAGCCAGCAGGACCAGGATAGTGATCACCGTCTTGTACTCGGCACTGGTGAGGCAGCATCTTGAATCCTGTGTTCATCCAGGCCCATCACTACAAGAAAGACATTGAGGTTCTGGAATGGGTCCAGAGAAGAGCAACAAAGCTAGTAAAGGGTCTGGAGCACAGGTGTGATGAGGAATGGCTGAAGGAACTGGGGTTGTTTAGTCTGGAGAAGAGAAGGCTTAGAGGTGCCTTATCACTCTCTACACCTACCTGAAAGGAAGTTGTAGTGAGGTGGGGGTCGGTTTCTTCTCCCAAGTAACAAGCAATAGCACAAGAGGTAACAGCCTCAAGCTGCACCAGGGAAGGTTTAGATTAGATATTAGGAAAAATTTGTTCACAGAAAGTGTGAACAGGCATTGGAACAGGCTGCCCAGGTCAATGGTGGAATCACGATCCCTGGTATTTATATGATATTTCAGTATATATATTTATACGACTTGTGTGACATGAGACTGTTTCTGAAACAGCACATTCCTTTTTGAAATAAAGGAACATTGTTCAAAACTCGAATATTTTTCAAAATTTATTTGATGAGTTAAAATGTTACTTTACTGAAACTTCATATCCAAAATTGCATACTACATGCCATGGTCAAGATTTTGAACATTATTTAAAATTCCTCTTCACATTGATAAATAAACCATCAGCTATATAAAGTTTTTAAGAATTGAGAATGAACTCCTTCAAGTATTTATGTGAATAAGAGATTGTCACTGCCTTTAGGAGAGCTAGATATCAAAATTTTTTACTCATTCATCTAAGAACAGAACTTTCCCCATTAGCAAATTTTTAACAGCATCTACAAACCTCATCTATTCTTGGGCGTGAGGTGAACCTGAAAGTGAGAGGACTAATCCTATAAAATTCATCTGAATATCCAGTAGTGAACTAAAATGAATCTGCTCATATGTTTAGTCTAGTACTGCTTTAATCGGGAGAATAAATCTGAGTTAGTAAAAAGTTTATTTTCGGTAAATTTAAGCATTACCTTTTAGAAGACTTTACAGGAAAAATTCATCTTTGAATATTTACAATTGCTTTCTTACAAATTTCCACACAACATTTGCTGATCAGTATTATATTGCTGATAAATAATGAATGAGTCACATTTGTTCCAGTAGGGGGGACAGTTATTGATAAAAGTTGGTAGAAGGGTACTGGCATGCATTTTACCTGCATCTTTTTCTATGATACCAAGCCTGAACATACTATAAGTGTGCAATCTTATTATCTGATATTGCAGATTCTTTGCATCTTTTATATTGACTCATACTTTTCAACTAATTAAATAAATTTATACAAGTACATATAAATCTCATGTGACTTTTACCATCAAGAATATTTCTACTGCACATTTTTTCAGTGTATTTAATTGTTACATTATAAAAAAAATACCAGAGAAAACAATATGATCAAACATGAGGACTGTAAAAATGCTTTTTCATGGTCTAGACAAATTACTCCTAACTAAAAGAAAATAATGAAACATAGTGTGCTGAACATTTTACCCCATTTTATATCACTCAGAAAAATAGCAAAAATAATGTAAAATATTTTAGTATAATCTGGAAAAAAAAAAATTAAGCATCCGTGCACTTTGGCAGTTTCAAGTGAATTTGAAAAGCAGTCTATACGCTTCATAAATAATGTCTATGTGGTTTCTAAGTAACTTATGCAGTCTTTTCAATAGAAATAAGCAAACATCACTGAACACGCATTTAGTTTATTTTAAGGTTAGCCTTTTCATTATACAGCATTTGCTAGGGGTTATAAAATAAAATACTAATCCATTTATAATGAAAAGAGTAACCTTTAAAATAAAAACCGTATTTGTAGTAGTTTTGAAGAATAATGGCACAGCTAATTGTTTGCTATAAACACATAACATATATATGTTGACACAAGATATATACTAAAATCAAAATCTCACAAAGTTATTCCACTTGAAAGATCTACCTTTACCATTGCACCATTCATGCATTTTGGATAAGTGAAATTCAGAGGATAAATATTTAGAAAAGCTCACTCTCCTGTCATACACAGAGGTTTCAGGCAAAATTACCAACTCCTTTTGGAATTACCAGTGGAGAGAGGGGCTCAAACTCTTTGCCTGAACAAACTGCAAACTTCCTCTGCACCAGCTTTTGGAAATTCTGACCGTCATACCATTACCCTGGGTAGTATTTTTCCCATACTAGATTTTTTACCCATTCTGAATTTGCTCAGACTCCTCAGAAATAAGGTTCTACTCTCTCTGATACAGAAGCTCATAAACCAATCTTAAAGATATTTAATATATTTTATCGAGTACATGATTTTATCTTGCTGTAAAATTTACATCAAACAATAAGTTGTAGTTTGCAAGTCACTGTCATATTTTCCAGATACAGATACAGAGATTACAAGTTATTCCTTCACCATTTAAAAATGGCTGTGTTACCTTTCTGATTAAGAGACCATTGCTAAATACAAGGTTACTTCAGTCTTAAAGTAAAAAGCGAAACTACTTTCAACACTTTATAGGCAGCTTCTACTTTGCTCTAATAGCAAAAGTAGAAAGAAAGACTTGGCCTATTCTGATATATTCTCTGGTCTGCAAACATAGCCCTACACATTCAGCAGCATTCAGAAGAGTTCAGGAGAAACTCAATTTTTTAAGCACACAATAGTATATTTTATTTCCATAGTTAGACGCAGAGTTGTTTATGGCAACGTTCAAGTGTTTAAGTGATTTCATTTATTATTGCTGAAATTTTTATTCTATGTCATGTCTCCTTTAGGAAGACAAAAGCATGCAGCACGACATAAGCTCCTGTGATTAGCAAGTTAAGAATCACTAGGAGTAAAAAAAACCAGCCAACAAACCCAAATTCACATTACTTAGATTGATTTAATGACTTACTGGTGAGCAGAAAAGGGAATATTTAACAAAGATCGCTTTGAGAAATTCAAACTACGACTTCACACATGGAAACCTAATAAATATCAAAGCTGGATAAGAACTTTTAGATATGATCTTGGACTTCAGAAATCTGTGCTTCAGAGCATAGAGCATCTAACTGCTCATCAACTCCATTGAGAGTTCAGTATGGTAGAAAAGTTGATCAACATATGAAAAAGTGAATTAGAGCTTGTACTTGCATCACTGCAAGAAATGGAAATTTGGTAGTGAAATGGCTACAAAGATTTCTGGATTTCTGGAAAACAGGTACTGCTCTTTACCTGTGCTGCCTTCTGTTGACATGAAGAGTTATTAAAAGCATGTAGAGTTGATACACGTGTGAGTCTGGCATATTATCTGGGGAGAACTGTGATAAAGGAAACTAGAAATAAGGAATTCTAGATAAATTAATACGTACCAAGACCTTTCCTTTTGTGGTATCTAACTGCTAGTTTTAAAATAATGATAATTTTTTTTTTTTTTCAAAAAAATGCTCTTAAAAAGACCCTTTTGTCACTAAGTGATAAAAATAATGAATTTGTTACAACTTGTAACAATAGCAGAAAAAAAAAAAAGTCTCTGTCACAGTTTTTCATGAGCTGGTCAAAAGAGTATGACTGCCTAGGGCATAAGTGTGCTCAAGGATACCAAAGCACCTGAAACTGCAAACGTTCCTTGTTTCTATTTCCTTGTTACTGCTTGCCACTGCCATGACCCAGTACAAATCTTGCCCACATTTCTAAGCAAATACCAGCTAAGACACTGTGTGTTTGGGTCTGTACACAAAAGATATTGTGCTCAAGAGTAGGCTACATTTAACCAGACAAAACTGATCTTGCTCTCTCGGCCTTATGCTATTCTACTGTGTTGAGTTAGGATTCACTGATGGGCACTCTGGAGTATCCTTTTTTCAAAATAGAAATGGAAAGAGGTATTTTGCTGGAAAATACCTTTCATGAAAGCATTCAGCAACATTATGGCTCTAAGAAAATAAAAACATTATGTAGTCCTGATGGAAACTTATGATCTACTGTCATCACCTTCTACGAACCTACATCACTGCAGTATGGTGGTATTCATCTACTCTCTTCCATCCTGCACACGCTGCTGAAGGTGTATCTTTTTAGTGAGAATGCCTGTTTTCTCTTTCACAATTAAAGTGGGTTTTTTACACTTGCACTTTGCAACACTGGCTTTAGTCAAGTTGCTTATTTTAGTGAAAATGTCTTTCTGCTTGCTTTATTCCCTGAACACTGCAAATGGCATTTTACGGTTTGTGTGTGTACTGTCTTAGGAAATTAAGGATTTGCTACACCATGAATATGAGACCAGTAAAAAGGCACAAAAGGTTCAGTTTCCCAATTAAAATGAGTTTGCTTCAAGTCAATATTTCTTCAGTTGTAGATTTACTGTATGCTACCTGCAAGTATTTGCATAATATATAGTAGTTACTAAGAGACATGTTGAAAATATACCATTAGTATTATTTACTCCAGAAATTAAAGTGCAGAAACCAAAATATATCATGAATTTTTAATATTTTTCATAAGACAATGAGCTTCTTTTTGCTTCAGTTTCAAATACGGCAAAGAGAAGGTCATCGACCTGAAATATTTCTAGTATACAGTAAAAGCCTGATCCAAGTCTTTACAGAAGTAAAGGTCTCATTGGCTTATGTTAAATGTAACACTCTTCCTACAAGAGAACTGCAAATTCAAGCACTAATTAGGTCCCTGGACAGAGTCTGAAAAGCACTGGTAAGTGAACTTAGGAAGCACTGATACTATGCAATCTAAACACTATAAATATGTTAGTAACAAAACTGAATACAGCAAACTTCACAGTCCCATCCTGTGAATCCATATTAATTATAGAATCATAGAATCATAGAACAGTTGGGGTCGGAAAGGACCTTAAGATCACTTAGTGCCATGGGCAGGAACACCCCACACTAAACCATGTCACCCAAGGCTCTGTTCAACCTGGCCTTGAACACCACCAGGGATGGAGCATTCACAGCTTCCCTGGGCAACCCATTCCAGTGCCTCACCACACTTACAGTAAAGAACTTCCTTCTTATAGCCAAACTAAACTTCCCTTGTTTAAGTTTTAACCTGTTACCCCTTGTCCTGTCACTACAGTCCTTAGCAAAGAGTCTCTCTCCCGCATCCTTGTAGGTCCCCTTCAAATACTGGAAAGCTGCTACGAGGTCTTCACGCAGCCTTCTCATCTCCAGGCTGAACAGCCCCAACTTTCTCAGCCTGTCTTCATAAGGGAGGTGCTCCAGTCCCCTGATCATCCTCGTGACCCTCCTCTGGACTTGCTCCAACAGTTCCATGTCCTATTTATGTTGAGGACACCAGCACTGCACACAAGACTCCAAGTGAGGTCTCACGAGAGCAGAGCAGAGGGGCAGGATCACCTTCGACCTGCTGGTCACGTTCCTTTTGATGCAGCCCAGGATACAGTTGGCTTTCTGGGCTGTGAGCGCACACTGAAGCTGCCTTGTTCATTTTCTCATTGACCAACACCCCCAAGTCCTTCTCTGCAGGGCTGCTCTGAATCTCTTCTCTGCCCAACCTATAGCTGTGCCTGGGATTGCTCCGACCCAGGTGTAGGACCTTGCACTTGGCATGGTTAAACAAATTCATAAGGTTGGCATCAGCCCACCTCACAAGCGTGTTGAGGTCCCTCTGGATGGCATCCCTTCCCTCCGGCGTATCAACCGAACCACACAGCTTGGTGTCATCGGCAAACTTGCTGAGGGCGCACTCAATCCCACTGTCCATGTCACTGACCAAGATGTTGAACAAGGACCGGTCCCAACACCGATCCCTGAGGGACACTTCTCGTTACAGGTCTCCAGACATTGAGCCATTGACAACAACTCTGTGTGCGGCCATCCAGCCAGTTCTTTATCCACTGAGTGGTCCATCTATCAAATTGATGTCTCTCTAATTTAGAGACAAGGATGTCATATGGGACAGTGTCGAATGCTTTGCACAAGTCCAGGTAGATGATGTCAGCTGCCCTACCCCTGTCCATCAGTTCTGTAGCCCCATCATAGAAGGCCACCAAATCGGTCAGACAGCATTTCCCCTTAGTGAAGCCGTGCTGGCTGTCACCAAGCACCTTGTTGTTTTTCATGTGCCTTAGCATGCCTTCCAGGAGAATCCTCTCCAAGATTTTGACAGGCACAGAGGTGAGACAGACTGGTCTGTAGTTTCTCAGGTCATCCATTTTCCCCTTCTTGAAAATGGGGGTTACATTTCCCTTTTTCCAGTCATCAGGAACTTCACCTGACTGCCATGATTTTTGAATTATGATGGACTGTGGCTTAGCAACTTTATTCACCAGCTCCTTCAGGACCCACGGATGGATTTCATCAGGTCCCGCAGACTAGTGGATGTTCAGGTTCTCAAGATGGTCTTGAGCCAGATCCTCTCCTACAATGCACCCAAGGTCTTCATTCTCACAGAAATGTAAATGTAATGTAAATGGCCTTACTCATACTGTGCTATAAATACAGGAATAGTTAAAAATATTGCAGATTAGGTCTTTATTCTGAACAAACTTAGCCTTTTCAACTTCCCTAAATTTAACACATGGCTGTATTCTTTTCAAATGCATTTTAGAGGGATCTGAAAATAGCTCCTTTGCAAATTATATTTGACTTACAAATAGCAGTCTGCCACTTCCTCCCACAGGCACATATATATACATATATATGCCGCTTTTTTTTTTTTTTTTCCAGCAGGTTGTGTTTTGGATTGCTTCCTGTCCTTTATTTATATTTTATGATTGATAATACATTAATTACTATAGCTGTATTTTAATCCTACACATGTTATTTCTTATACCATTTCTGCTCACTGCACATCACTTCTGTATCCATATCTACAACTGAACCACACAAACAAAATGTTACTGTCACATAAGCATGCCAGGCAGCATTGTGCACACTGTTATTTCTCAACCCAAAACATTACAAAAAGCATCAGAAATCTAAACTGCAGTAAGGTGTCAGCTGCTTTTCCTAATGGGGGAACCAAAAAGTACTATCACATCTCAGGCCTTCAAAAAGGATTGAAGGATTGAATATTCTACCATCTACATTTTCTATTGTTTATTTTCTCAGTGAAGTCTCTATTAGTTTTTCTCTATCACAGATGAACAAAAAGTATTTTACCTTATTTATGAATAAATTTGGGTTTTGGTACTCTACTCATGTTTATTTGCCTAATCAACGTCACATGAAAGAGGACTTAATCTGAAATGATTGGTTTTCATAATATCAAATTGGTTTTAGTGCTACTTTCCATAATATGGATGCAAGTTCCAAATTTTCAAAAGGTGCTCTAAAATGAGTCTCAAATAATTAGAGTTGTCCAGAGTTCTTCAAAGGTGAAGAGTAAATGCAAGAAAACTTAACATAAGGAAAAAAACACATTTACAGAGCAATTCAGGTTTTGAGTACTTATGCTTGCCCTTAGTCTCTTTATGGCTTAGCAAGTTGAGAGTAAAAGTACAAAGAGGGCTTCAGGAATGGCTAGGGGATATTTGCAGAAAGGCAGCCTGACCTGGGGAACTGGCAAGTGCAGATGAGTGACAGGTTGGTAGTGTCACCAAGGGATCCCCAGTCCCAGCACCTTGCCAGGGGCTGTAGCAGGGAGTAGGTCAGGGTGGGTATGGATGGCTATAACCAGCCCAGAGAGCCTTTGCAATGGAGGAGAAGCAGATCCACGTGCAAACAGGGGTAGCAAGCCCAGCACCTCCAAGGCCACACTACACAGGACTCTGCAGATTAAACAGGTCTAGTATGGCAAACACTGATGACAAGTCTGTGGATCAGCCTGGGACCTCTATGGGTCATTCAGGAGATGAGCAGGAATAGCAGAAGCTGGTGATCTCTGCACCAGTTTGCTTTGCCAAGGTAAATCCTGCTCAGGCAAGGGGAAATTTTCAAGGTGTCTGAATTATTTATTTGCATTTTCTTGTGTGTATTATGATACAATTAAGTGCATACAGTCCTCATCAAAATATTTAGAGTATGGTTAACACCTTTTTGCCTTTGGTAACTGTGTATTAGTTGAACATATTGGAAGGCTAACGATGTGTTAGTAAAATCCCGGTCAGCTTTCTTGTCAGCATTTCATAAACATTCCAGATTATGTGGATATCTGGGCTTCCTAGAAAAGGTGCAAGTACTGCACTGAACAGTGACAGTGTTTCAGCAGCTGCTACAAGTATTTGGCATACAAGACAGATATTGTACTATCCATAATACAATTATTGACAAGGTTTGGTAAATAAAGTTGCTGCTTTTATCATATAGACAACTTGCGTATTTATGACAATTTTACTGGAACGCTTTTAAATCTTGCTTTTAGATGGTACAAACAATGGTAAAAATCACATCACTAGTTTCAGACTCTTGGGGTGGTTCAGAATATTCTGAACTTTCTAGATGTGCTAAACTAAATTATGGCAGGAAGATGACACGATATTCAGCATAATTATTCCAGGAATTTGCACATGTTGCTTTGAAGGAAAACACATTATATCATTTTGAACTCAGTCTAAATTACAAACTGAAGATGGCATGAAAGCAGCCCAATCAATACTCTTGGTATAAAGGTATTATTGAACTTTAGTGGTAGAAATACACGAAGGCATATAGAGAAATTATTATTTTTCTTTTACTGAGACAGATGAGTTCTGTCATTCAGTTTCAGCACCCATTTTCAGGCTTCCTGTAAAACACCAGTTTCCAGATGATACAGTAGCTGGTCTTATTATCGTTGTCAATAGTTCCATTTGGCAGTAGACAGCTAATTCTTTTCATGTGCTAATGATTGATCAGACAAGTCTATTTACTAATGTATCAGAATGCATTAGAAATATAGGTAATGAGGGACAGAATATCAATTTATTTATAGATGAACTGCACTTACATTGGATAAGTATTGACTCAAGTCAAAGAATAAAGTAGAAAATGTAATATACATGGAAATCATTACAATGAATTAAAAGAGAATTTTAAAATGTCTTGAAACATGATTCTATTGATGCCTCTGCAAGCCAAACAGGATGTCACAGTTGGGTTTTCTAATGCAGACAACACAAAAGGTCCCCCACAACCACAGTACCTGCGGCAGCACATGTTCTACTGCAACAGTACAAATAGTAGGTTTGCACTTCAGAACTATAGGCTGCAGCACCAAGTCTGTGCAGGTAGATAAATACATGTATACCGTCAACATTAAAGATATTAAAATGAGATACATGCTTCAGTGGAATATCCTGACTGCTAGCAAATTAACAGTGCTTTCGGAATAATCTTCAGAGTGATGAAACCTGGTTTGCCCACCTTTTTCAGCAGTTGTAGGAAATGCTGAATAGACATCTAGGTGAGATATTTGTGAGACAAATGCCAACTTGGAGCAGCTGATCAGGAGTTTTTTGTTACTGACGCATTACTTCTGTGGAGTACACTGTTGTCCCCTTGTCTGTCTGGCAGAATTAAACTGATATTTGAAACTGCTGTCATCTATTAACTGCCAGTTTAAGAAAACAAATTTTATTTACTCTGATTATTCTGTAGTTGTTATTTACATTATTACCAACATCACATTTCCCAGAGGATACATTAAGTTGGTATTTTTTGAGGTCTGGCACAGTTAGTATACAATACTACCTATTGTTATCTCTATGCAAAATATTTCTGCTTAATTTACTGCATCTATTACTACTACATTCTCTTTGCTCGTAAATGCTGTCTCTCAAAACTGATATTTCTCAGTGAGAACAGACAAGCACTAGAAAGCAAGGAGGAGTCCTACATGGAACCGGTTTAAAACATTAAAAGTTTGAGGCAGAATCCAAATGTTCAAATGTAGTTTCCAAACAAACTCCTTTTATTACTTAGAGGTAAACATTAGAAATCACAGAGGTTGAGATTCAAGAAGACTTTTGCTATTACAGATTTGAAAACTGCAACTGGTTTAACAGTCCCAGCCATGTATCTGCAGTATTGTGGTATTTGAAAAATGCTACATCCATTATTAATATGCATAAGAATATTAGTTTGCATAAAGAGTTGCACAGTTTGATCACACAGACAAGAGTGAATTCACTCAGGCTATGTCTGCACCTGGGCCTTCCATTTAAGAATTTAGAGCTTTATATTAGATATTATAAGACTATCTGAAGGCCAATATTTGAAAGCTCCATTCCAGTCCTTTGCTAGTTACATATAAGCTCTATGTTTAATCTGTTAATGCTTTATCCAATGAATGCAAAAACTCAAAGTGCAAATGGAATTTTGCTAAAATTAGTATGTAGACTTAAGGCAGAGGAACATCTCTGGAAAACAATTGCAAGAAAAGCAACAAAATCGTGAATCACAGCATTTAAATTAAAAAAAAAAAAAAAAAGAAAAAAAGAAACTCCATCAAACTTATTTCATCACCACTCAAAACTGGAATAAAGCTAGATGTTAGAAACTTTCATTGAATCCTCACATGAAAGACATTCAATGAATTAACAAATTAAGAAAAATTAATTTGAGTTTCCATGCAAGCAGGTACACAAGATTATGGTTCAAATGTCTGGCTAAGTTACTGTGCCCTATTACGCTGTGACCGACAGCGTGAGAATTTTTCCTGTTGAGAGCAAAGCAAAACACGCTCCTGAAGTGTGTTCCCCTGAGGTCTTCTGGAATAACTCCACACCATGGCTGGTATATTGGGTTAAACAGACCAATTTAAACTTACAGCACTAGGTCCTTTTTAGTTTTGTTTTTGTAGCAGAGCAGGTATAAAGATCTTTAATGTTTAGATCCACTTATAACACCATAAAAAATGCACTGTGAAATGTCAGCATGAAGACTGAATGTGAGTGGCCTCAGCATGTATGAAAATACAGACACAAGGATAATGAGAACACCAATACCTAACCAATCCTACATAACTTCTTTCAGACAGTTTCTCATTTAAAACTGCCTTGAAATTCTATCTAAATGTATGTGGACCAAAAGCACAACTGAAACCAGAATCCAAAGACAACTTGAAAGGATATTTGACTTGATAGCATGGTAATTAAAGAAAACCGAATTAATGCTAGCTCTGTTCATGCACACAGATAAACATGAAAGCTGCTCAACTTTATTTCCAATAAATAATTTGCTGGGTACTCTCAGGAGAGCTCTATGGAGGATAAACTGACCTTTGTTAAAAATGTAACAATTTTCACAGTACCGCTTTAATCACTGGTAAAATTTTCAGAATTTGACAACCTTTTCTATTCTCCTGGTAAAAGCTCTTCTTCAAGAATGTCTAATGCTGCTTCTTACTTGGTGTTCAGTAGTAACCAGTCTATAACACAATGTACTCCCTTTATGTGATGTTTAGATATGAGATTGATCTCAGAGGACACCCTGGAGTTCTGAAAGTAGGATTATTGGATTTTGTGGCTTTCTCAGATGTCAGGGATCTTTAAACAGTGTCTTGTAAAGTTGCTACATCCCAACTGTCTGTGAACAGCTTATGAACTTATCAGAGAAGAAAGTCTCCATGTTAATTAGATTTTTAGGGGGAGATGCAGGTTCCCATCCCATCAAATTAAATACAAGGACTTTCACATACTACAAAATTATTTACTTAATCAGTAGACTTTTAAAAGGATGAGGTACTGACATAAGAAAGCATGCAGAGTTCAGAGCACTTGAAATACAAAAGGCGTTATTAATGCAGTTAGCACAGATTTAGAAACCATACCTTTCAGTTATACTCTTACCCTGAAAATGTACTGGGCACTTGCTGAATTAAATTCAAATTATTTACTAGCATCTGTAAATGGCTTTATTTAGCCTCTTCTGGATACACAATCTTGAACGGACAGGAACTGCCATTCTGCTATTTCTGCCATTTGCTGTATGACTACTGGAAATATATGAATTCTTTGAATTAATTTCAGTTTTTGTTGAATATTAGAAAAAAAATGGTGGGTATGTTTAGCTTAAGTGAAAAAAACTTTACTCTTTGAGCCAAGATACGTAAAGTTATTTCTGTTGTATGGAGGACACAAAATATTTGATATTTTGTTACATTCCAGATTAAAAAAAAAAAAAAAAAAAAAAAAAAAAACAAACAAAAAAACCAAACATTTCAGACCTGCTTGGGAAAGGGGTTTAAAGCTCCCTGATGAGTTTATAATGAGTTAGGACCCTAAAAGCATTCAATGAATGCAGGAAATACAACACTCCAACAGTTCCAACTCTGACTTGCATATCTGGTACCTCCCACCATTCCTAAGGACTGCAACATCCCATTCAGGTAGTCTGGCAAGGGGTCTGGTGTCCATGGAGAGACTGGCTCTCTCTTTGCCAGCTTTCCAGATCTCCAATTTGACAGAAATTGAATTATTTAATTGTAATGAACCACAGAATATTTTTATATTAACATTTATCAATTCCATCTTTATGGACTTAAAACCATTCCCCTCCATGTTTTTTTGTGCTTCGGCACTTGTTTCCAAGGGGTCAGTTCTGGCAAAAATCACAAACTTGATTTCTAAGGTCAAAGATTTCAAGCTTGATGCCAGAAATGAGCATTTGGATTTAGGCAACTTTCTATCATCCAGGGTTAGCAGTGTGAAAAGACTTGTGATAGTTTTTGTCTTAAAAGCCTTATTTTTTTACTTAGCTTCATTAGAGCAGTTTTGAAGCCTTTCGCAGGGACCTTCGTATTGCTTCTACCTATAGCATACACAGACACACTCTACAATATTTGCAGCATTTGAACCTTCATTCTGGGCTTAGACAGAGAGAGACAGAATTAGCTTTCAATAATTTATGGAACATCTTACAGTGTATTACTTTACTTAGACAAATAGAGATTTTAAAATTATCTGACTAATAACCTGAACCAAGAACCTTATCAAAAGCTCTTTAGAAAGATGGCAAATTCATTCTTTGGTCTTCAGTAAATTTTTAGCTAAGTTACAGATTCATAAATTGCATTCCTCTTCATAATGCAAGCGTAAACAATATGCACGTTCTGTTATTGCCCCTCTCTGTCCAAAAGATATACAATTTGTGAGGTACAATCTTTTAAAATACAAATGTTGCTGCAGAAAAAATGACATATAATATACATAACTGTTAGTTATTTTACCACAGTAATGTAAATCCTTGTTCAAAAATATTATTATAATTTCATAGAAATAATTACCCACTGAGCTAGTAACTCTAGTTTTATGGACCACATATGTAAACCAGAAAATTAATGTTTTTCACATAGTTATCTGCTGTACATAAACATGCAAATTAAAAGCCTACTTCACAGAACTGCTAGGAAAAAAGATTTTATTTTAAGGTTCTGACTAAGAAAGTGAAATTTTTCTTAGCGATTTCATGAACATTCTTATTGATGGCTATTGTGAGCTATATGTGGAACAGGAAATGTGCTAAATTTACTTTAGACTTTTTGGTTGCTCTTTTCTATTTTACAGGTTTCTTGCTCTTATCATTATTCTACCAGAAAAATCCAACATTTTAAAGTCAATTTGCTGCAAAGGTATAGCAAAAGGTGCAGCTTAGTCACAGAATTCAGACAGTACATGGCACTACAGAGTTTTTCCGGTTGCTTCCTCCCCAGAAAAAATAAATACTGAGCTTTCATAGCAATAAAGCAGCAAAAAAAATGATTGTTCAATCGTAACAGTGTAAGTCTGGAACCTGAGCCAGTTTAACTACTTTTAAGATATTTTCACTTAAAATCATTTTTTTTCCATTATAATCATGTCGTATGGTTTGGACAAGTATTGTAGGTTGATGTTTTCAAAGCACATATGTTTAACAACTTCACATCCAAGCATCTTGGTCACTTGTGAATAACACAATTTAGTGTTCCACATAGGCCTGCACAAACAAGCAGCCAAATGCAGACAAGCACACAGAAATTCTTAAGTTAGCATAAATTTAGCATAAACACACAAAAGTTTGAGAGAGTCTCATTTCACAAGAATTTTAAAACTCTTACAACAACTACTAATGGATTCAGAGTTAGCTGCTTTAGTCTAGCCTTTGTGACCAAGAGTGGAGGGAAGGTCTGGCTTCTCCAAGGGTATATTCAGTAGCAGAGGGCTGATAAAGTGAGAATTTCCTAGATGTCCATGCCAAGCATAACAATATTGCTAAAGCAGGCAGTCTCAAGACAGATACCAACATATCCTGTTGCAAGCATATTGTTAAATTCTGCTTCAATGAGGAAATAGGCAACTTTGCTTGCATTTTGGCATGCTGAGCAGGGCTCTGGCGTTATCCAAGGTCAATTCTCACACCCCTCCAGGATAAATCACTTTGCAATAAAGAGTAATATTATCATTTTGACAAGTGTGGAGAGGAGCAGGTGTGAAGCCAGTACGAACCATGTTTTCTCCCCTGGAAAAGTGACCTTGACAACAACATAAGCCTCAAAAGGCAAATTCAAGAAGAAGCCATGACATAACGAGGCATGTCTAAAAACATGCAACTGCAAGAAGCAATGAAAAAAGGAAAGGTCAGTCCTTGGAGGACTCAGGGAAGGGAACAAGGGAGAAAAATATTTTAGTTTCTAGACTGAGGGTAACAAAACCGTCAGAGATGGTGGAAAGGCCTCTGGAAAGTCCTATTGAGTAAGACAGAGGAGGCAGAGCCTGCAATTCACTCTCCTCGTATAGCACTACTGCTAATGCCAAATGTTCCCAATGCTCACAGGCAAAACAAGCAAAATATATGCAATTGTAAAAATATAGTCTACATGTAGCCAGATAGCCCATCTTTCCTTTCTGGAACTCTTAAACCCCACCCATGGCAGTCTTCTGTTGGAACTTCAGGAAGAGAAAGCACCTTTAAATTATTTATTGTAGCAGATAATCATAATTCAAATAAATCCATTTTTTGTTTAGCTCCTCTTTGCTGCACGCTTTTTGCTAGTTTACGTTCAAGCTTTTCTTTCTGGTCTTTTAAGGGTCTTTTTTTTTTTCCTGTTAACTTCTGTCTTGTGCAGTATTCTAATAGCCTGTACTGATCAGATAGCATTGGCATGAGGCTATTAAAACACATGTAATCAATTTTATTATTTTGTAGCACTTGCTAAAGGCTTTGTTTAATGAAAGAGCTAATGATATGAAAAATGCAAGCGGTAGTGTTAGAAACTATAAGAAAGGCACAATGTTCAAAGTTTGGAGTATGTTTGCCTTGGAGCGTCCCTTAGTTAACTGGCTACTGCAATTGATGGATGCGTCAGGCTTCCAATTGCAGTCAGGGCAAAAAGAAAGTTGTTAAGTAGTGTTCATATGTCAGCTTCGATGGCCAGAATACCATACCACAAAAAAAAAATGCAATTCAGCACGACTGGCAACCATCCATCAAACAGGTCGAAAATTGAATGAACTTGCAACAAAATTATCCCCGGTCAAAAGGGAATAGCATTCCTACGGGTTGCAGTAAGACACTTCGACAGACCACTTGCTCACAGCACATGGCAACTCTGGCCCTCCATTCCAGCTTCTACCACTCCCAGAGCTTTCATAAACACTTAACATTTCATAAAAGTTACAGTTTTACACATGATTTCTAAGCTACAAAAAACATGCAGAGAGTGTGTTGCCCCTCCTGTTCTGGCATGCTTTATAAACACTGGCTATAGCAGTGACCCAGATGCACTCAGAACTTATTTTTTTCCAAATTTAGATTCTGCTCTACCTAATGCTTTGTGCTCCATTCAGGATTCAACCATAAAAAGGGGAACTGGAATATTTAGTGCCTGCTTCTATACTGTTATACCTAATTTCTTCTCTATTTCACACTAAGCAAAGATGGCTCTTGGAAGCTTTAGAAAAAGGCATCAAAACATCAAGAACTTGTAAATAAACAGCTGGCTTACAACATATGTATTTTTTTCTATATTTTTCAGGTGCCACAATCTACAATCCATATCTGCCAGCCTTGTAGCATGCAGCATAATTTAACTGTAATTGATAACGTAAGGGCAGATGGAGAGAAGTGTCAGCTCCTGCTCACATCCTCTGGGGATGCTACAGAAATCAAAGCAGATGGTCCAATTGCTTCTTATTTATGTGTTGCTGCTAGCTCCTCTGCTTGCAGGATAATGGATCATTATTGCCTGCTGTGCACAAACACCAATATGCTTTTAAATCTGGTTCTCAAACCTTACGAAAAAGCAGTATATTTCATATTAATTTGTGAAGCTGCACTTAACAGGGTCCACTGATTTTAATTTATAACTTTCAAAAGAAAAAGGTTCAGCTGTGGATTATTTTTTCATAAAATAAGTGACCAACTGAGATTTCTAGCAAACACATAGACTAGTTAGCTGATCATACATGCTTGGAGAATACAGAGCAGTTAATTATGATTTGAATGAATTATAGTATAATGTATTTTTATTTATTGACCGGTCTTTGGCAATGAAGACAAATCTCCTTAAGAAGGTAACTTCAAATATATATCAGATAAGATACAGTGATGTCACTTGAATCCTTTGTTTACCTAAAGACATATGTGAATTCTCTCAGAGATGTTTCTCCAAGGAGCTCAAACAGGTTATGAGACTTCCTGCACATCCAGCACATTATACAGATCACCAGTGATTAAAACCCCCAAGGCTTTACCCTTGGCACTACTTATATTCCATGGAAACTGGTTGGTAAACCTTTTGGAACTCACTGTAGTAACTTTCAGTGACTTTAAACCCTAATGTTTCACAGCATGACCAATATTTATTTGCTTTGGCTACTACAGCTAATGGCAAAGTTAAGTCACTGTTTTGTAAAATGAGATAAGAGAGCCAGCTGCGGCCCTTTGCTAACTCTGCTGAACAGGTTTATGGCAACTCCTTTCAAAGATAATGATGTTGTACTTTCTCTTTTAGCTGAGACGATACATTATCAGAAAGATTTTGCAAATACTGACTCCCAGACTTCAGCTAGTAATACGTAGTTTTGGTAGGCTTAAGAAGTCTGACAATAAAGAGCGAACTCTAAAGTGAGTTTACTATCACAAAATAACTAGGCATGTTGACATCTCCAGCATATAGAGGTCTATATGACGGAGCAGCTACTTTCATAAATTCTGAAAACCTGTCAAGCCTTTGAAGGGATGTCAGTCAGAGCGTTGAGTGGATACAGTAAGGCTCTTTCCAAGTATGCAGACCAGGAAGGAACAAATTAAGTTTAGGTTACCCCCCCACTTATCCTACCCTCAAGGTGAATCAGTGAGTGATTAACAGAAGAAAATGTTCAATGCTTTATGCAGTGTTCAATTAATCCATTCTTCTGCTTAGGTGATTGGATACTCTAACAGCTACAGATCATATTAAACCTTTGTTTTATTTACTACCCTGCCATTTTAACAAGATATTGTGATTTGACTTTAAATACAAAGTTTTGAGCAAAAAGTATGGGTTTTGATCAATTTTCCTCTATCTAGAACCTAAACACATTGTCCAAAGTCAGGGGAGGAAATTACTGCTATAGAACAAATGTGGTAGTACCAGGGAATATTGAATGTTATTACACTTTCTGATCAGGCGAACTACCACTGACTGATTAAAGTCTTCGGTAAATCAAGATCAAGACAATTTCAAGATACTCATTAGCTAAAATGGATTATGTCTTGCCGTCTAAATAGCAACTTCAGATCAGTGTTGTCTGACATATCTTGTGGGTTGGTTCACTGACCTTCTGAAACCACCAGAAATTAGTTTAGAAAAATTTGCATATATGATACGTATTTATATAAAGGGTCTCAAAGAAATTTGGGTCTGTCCTCCTGAAGGCAGTGGGGATTTTTACTGAGTACAATACCTGAGCTCTGTAATATTGTACAGAAGTCCATGCGACTATGGATATGAATGAAATTTACCCGCTCCCTATACTGTAAGAGAAGATGATCGTGCTGATGTACAAATCAAAGTTCAGGATCCTAGATGCACAATGAGGGATACAGTCCAGTTGTATTTTTAATTAATTATCTTCCTACAGCTGATTTCAGAAATGTATTTGCAAGTTAAAACTGTGTTTCAAATAGTTCAGAGGAGTTTATACATTCTGTCTTCTGCACTTCAATTTTTTCCCAACGGTGCTACCCCTATATCTCAGTAAAGGTTTGGCAGAATTCAGGAGAGTCTTCTTATTTATAATCCATTGCTGCAAAATAAAATTGGTGGTTTTGTAAGGCTGCAAGGCATCTTCTTTTTGAGTCTATTATACTTCTGATAATTTATGTGCTATCTACAGAATAAACGTACTCTTAGATCTTCCAGGTAAGTTCTAAGGATGTTAACACTAATTTTTCATTATGGTCTCGTATGTAGGTTATGTAAAACCAGATTATCATCTTTCAACAACTCTATAAACCACAGCGACCATCTACTCAGTGCATCCCTCTTGCAAGCAGCAATGTGTTCCTTGATAAAATATTTGCATTTATACATTTCAGATCTAACCTGAATTTGAATTTTTGTTAACAGTTCTAATTTACTCACATTAATAGTAAACTTTTCAAAGAGAAAGGTGGTCAAATTCAGTTCAAACATTCAACACATTAAAATGTATGTGCAAATATAATGCAGTTTATACCAGACGCCTACGTATGTAGTAACAGTCTTAGGGAAATATACTTACTGGAACATTGTTGACAGCAGCTAAGTAGCATTCTAATGAACTTCCTCTGGAGGACTGCATAGAATCATAGAATAGTTAGGGTTGGAAAGGACCTTAAGATCACTTAGTTCCAACACCCCTGCCATGGGCAGGGACACCTCACACTAAACCATGTCACCCAAGGCTCTGTCCAACCTGGCCTTGGACACCGTCAGGGATGGAGCATTCACAGCTTCCCTGGGCAACCCATTCCAGTGCCTCACCACCCTCACAGTAAAGAACTTCTTCCTTATATCCAATCTAAACTTCCCTTGTTTAAGTTTTAACTCGTTACTTCTTGTTCTGTCACTATACTCCCTAACGAATAGTCCATTCCCAGCATCCTTATAGCCCCCCTTCATACTGATAATTTCACTACAGGTGAAAACTACCGTATGCAATTGCTTTCCAACCCCAGGTAGTCAGCATTTCTCAGCCCCATACAAGGCACAGAACCTGCTTGGCCTCTAGCATTACTCATGAGATCCACTTTAATTGTAGGGGGTCCCGAAAAGGAGTTCTGAAGAAGGTCAGAGCTGTGCTTAACGAGAAAATGCAGACTTTGCCTGCTCTCCCTCATCCTTTCCTTCCTGCTGACCTGGGTACAGCTGAGGATCCAGTTCCAAATCACTCCAGTTCCTTTTCCAACTCTTCATTGATAAGATTGCACAGTTGCTAACAAGTTATAGTTTGATTACAATATTGCCATCTGTCTGTCCCTAGCAGGAGATTGCATTTAAATTCATACTAGCATGTCTTCTGACTGGTGCCAGATGGTAGAACTCAATTGAAAACTGAGAAAAGCCCCCTTCACCCCACTCAGCACCACAACTTGCATTACTCCGGAACCATTTTGCCTCTGCAGCTGAAAACTAAGCTTACGTTTCACTGATTGCTAGGCATGGGCACTTCTTGGTTTCTAGACTCTCTTTTGACAAAGAAAGACTGATGTAACAAGTCCCTGGAGCTACGGCACTGGGCAGGGGGTTTACCCGTGGCCAGTAGATCAGCACAAGGACTGGGGATCACACCTAAGCATTCAAAGCAGAATTTAAGTGGGAATTAAGGGGTGACTACATTGTGCTGACTCCTGGCACTCGATGGATTTTGCTCAGGGCAAATGTTCATTACACTGCTGGAAGAGTACACTACCCTTAAATTTATTGAACAAAGATACTGCTCCTAACTCACAATTTCTACACAGTGGCTGGTGCAACTGCACATTAGAATAGTTATTACTGATGTATATGCTTGGAGCCTTACATATTTACTTAGCTGACTTTCAACTCTTGTGTTGTATTTTTCACACTTCTTAAAGAAACCTCAGCTAGAAGATGGCCTTAAAACCTCTATTATCTTCAGCTTTATTATACTGTAAATTATTTAAATGTTTTTAAAAAGCTTTTATCCTTGACTTTCACCAGAATAAGAGATGTATTTCTGCTCTCCCTGATACTAGTTGAATCAGAAATACTTCATTGTCTGCAGAGGAGTCATTCTTAAATTAATCAGAGTTGCTGAGTGGAGTTAGTCTCAAAGAGATTAAATCCTAACAGAGAAGTATGAAAATTTTTTTTTCCTCTCCATTATTAGCCTCATTAATTGCCACATTAGTCCATTGGGAAAATGAAATTATAACCAATGCTGGACACATGAGGAACAAAATAATTTTTTCTAAACACAGCAAACTGCAGAGTCAGAATTATGTGTCAGCGTTTGAATGTATTTACTTGTTGTCTGTAATCCCAGAAATACTCAGACATCAAAAATAAACACTTTGATTTGAAAATTAGAGTTTTATCTTTTTATATGGTCTTGCTATCAACAGATAGCATTTGCTGGAATCTGTTATGCTTTCAGAGGAAAATGTGACTAGTATTTCAGGCTTAAGCAAAAGGTAGGATTCTTCTTTGAACTGAAGTTACAATTATAACAAGATTTTAATGTTTCAATACCCTTTGATCTATATGGATGATAAAAATACATTAACAGTGTGAGGGTGAGTGTACTCTGAGTGTGCAGAACCACTATTGTTGAGAGTACAGTATGACTCCATGTTAATAGAAAATAGCTTTTTGTCTATTATAAAAGGAAAATCTTAAATTATGGTTAGCGAAGCTGTAGGAAGACCAGCAACATAGCTCACTTTAGACAGGACTACCAAATGGCCAAGAAAGAATTATCATGAGAGGCCAAATTAGCTGGCACCAAAACTTCAGTCCTTCAGAGCAAACGGGAGCCCCACAAAACAGGGGATATCCCAGCTTTGCTGCAGAGGAACAATGACATCACAAATGAGCATAGTCCAGCCTCCTCAGAGAAAAGCTTTAACCTTTAAGTGTCAGAGGTGAGAGATCGGAAGATTGCTCAGTGGCCTGGATCAAAACTGATCCTGCAGCATAACTGAGACAAGGGGGCTTTGGAAAAACCTTCCCCTGCTGCAAGCCAGACCTCCCAACTGTCTTATGTGGCCTTTTCATGAATGAGAGTCTGACGAGCTCCAGCTGCATGATATAGGATAACTTTTCATGATAGAAGAAAATTATAACTGTAAGTATGCAAGTAATACTTCAAAATTAATAGAACTAACAGTGTGTGTATAGTTACTCATAGGATTAAATTTTCCAGACATTCAGAACAATCAATTTTATGGTGCCTAAAAATAAAAAACCATTAGATTCTCTAAAACTATTATTTTGAATACTTTAGAAATCAACAAAATGTTCCTTTTTATCACAAAGAAACATTTGTTTAATATGTTGAAGCAAATAGATTTTCTCTGTCAGTGATTAGACTCTTTCTTCAGTTCATTATGGTTAACAGAAATTTTGATTGTCAATCAAATCTTAAATCTCCATACTTACTATCTAAACAGTCACCTAGAATTCTTCCCCTAGTCATGTTTCTGCTGTAAAATAAATTAATAACACATTCAATCATTCATTTAGAACACGAAGGAATGTTCCTTAATAACAGTTTTCATGCTAACTAGCTAAATTTGAAATATAATTTAATATCTAATTAGAACAGTCACACGCACTTATATAGTCAGTGCTAAAATAATTCTTCATAATCTCAACTGAGACTTTCTGTAACCTGGAACACATGACAATAATTTGAGTAGGTAGATACAGTACTGAGGCCAGATTCCTGCTGAGAAAAAGAACAAGGAAAAACCTTTGAAGCTGTACTTAATTTTAAAAAGGAATCTCTTTTTTCCTCAGATATCTGCTAATATTCAGAGCTGACCCTCTACACACCTGTTGCACTCCTAAGGTCTTATAGACAAGGAGAAAAGTTTCTGTGTGGTATCCTAGAAGCAGAGGAGCAAATTCTTTGATGGGAAGACACGGTTTTTGTTTAATAGTCTATAAAATCTGTCTAGCATAGCATAGCATGGTATGGCCACCAAATGACCCAAAACACTTTGAAAGGCATTTCTGCTCAACTACTACAACAATTCAATAGATTTGATTCAATACTTCTCAGACTTTTAACAGGCCAGCGAAATTGTGAGCTTAGCATGTCCAGGTCTGACCCTGACTAAGGGGACATGGGGCATATCAGATAAAGCCCTCTATTGCTGCATAATGGGATATTTTAGTTCCCGTTCTAGACAACCTTCTTTGTCTAAACTGATTTCTTATTTCTCAATAGTTAATGCTGTGCTGCCTCTGCCCTTTGCTAGAAAATATTTTGGATAACCCACTACCACTTGATTTCATAATGAGTTGCAATATGAGGAAAAAATCTGAGCTATCACAGTATCACAGTATCACAGTATGTTAGAGATTGGAAGGGACCTCAAAAGATCATCTAGTCCAATCCCCCTGCCAGAGCAGGAACACCTAGATGAGGTTACACAGGAATGTGTCCAGGCGGGTTTTGAAAGTCTCCAGAGAAGGAGACTCCACAACCCCCCTGGGCAGCCTGTTCCAGTGTTCCGCCACCCTCACTGAGAAGAAGTTTCTTCTCAAGTTTAAGTGGAACCTCTTGTGCTCCAGTTTGTACCCATTACCCCTTGTCCTATCATTGTTTGCCACTGAGAAGAGCTTGGCTCCATCCTCATGACACTCTCCCTTTATATATTTATATACACTAACAAGGTCACCCCTCAGTCTCCTCCAAACTATAGAGACCCAGCTCCCTCAGCCTTTCCTCATAAGGGAGATGCTCCACTCCCTTAATCATCTTAGTTGCCCTGTGCTGGACTCTCTCCAGCAGGTCCCTGTCCTTCTTGAACTGAGGGGCCCAGAACTGGACACAATATTCCAGATGCGGTCTCACCAGGGCAGAGTAGAGGGGGAGGAGGACCTCTCTCGACCTACTGACCAGCCCCCTTCTAATACATACCCAGGATGCCATTGACCTTCTTGGCCACAAGGGCACAGTGTTGGCTCATGGTCATCCTGCCATCCACTAGGACCCCCAGGTCCCTCTCCCCTACACTACTCTCTAACAGGTCGTTCCCCAACCTATACTGGAACCTGGGGTTGTTCCTGCCCAGATGCAGGACTCTACACTTTCCCTTGTTATATTTCATCAAGTTTCTCCCTGCCCAACTCTCCAGCTTGTCCAGGTCCCGCTGGATGGCAGCACAGCCTTCTGGCGTGTCAGCCACTCCTCCCACCTTAGTGTCATCAGCAAACTTGCTGACAGTACACTCAATTCCCTCATCTAAATCGTTGATGAATATATTAAATAATACTGGTCCCAGTACTGACCCCTGAGGCACTCCACTAGATACAGGCCTCCAACTAGACTCCGCCCCATAGACTACAACTCTCTGGCTTCTGTCCTTCAGCCAGTTCGCAGTCCACCTCACCACCTGATCATTCAGACCACACTTCCTCAGTTTACCTATGAGGATGCTGTGGGAGACTGTGTCAAATGCTTTGCTGAAGTCAAGGTAGACCACATCCACCGCTCTGCCATCATCCATCCACAATGTTATTTCCTCATAAAAGGCTATGAGGTTGGTCAAGCATGACTTCCCCTTGGTAAAGCCATGTTGACTGCCCCTCATAACCCTCTTATCCTTGACATGCCTTAAGATGGCATCAAGGATAAGGTGCTCCATCACTTTTCCAGGGATGGAGGTGAGGCTGACCGGTCTATAGTTACCCGGGTCCTCCTTCTTGCCCTTTTTGAAGACTGGAGTGACATTTGCTTTCCTCCAGGCCTCAGGCACCTCTCCCGTTTCCCAAGACTTGGTAAAGATGATGGAGAGTGGTCTAGCAATGACTTCCGCCAGTTCCCTCAGTACCCGCGGGTGCATCCCATCTGGACACATGGATTTATGGATGTCCAGATTGCTCAGCTGGTCTCTAACCCATTCCTCATCGACTAAGGCAAACTGCTCCAGTGACCTGGCTTCATCTGAGGTCTCAGAAGTACAGGGCTCTTCAGGACTGCCTCCGGCAGAGCAGACAGAGACAAAGAAGGCATTCAATAACTCTGCCATCTCTGTATCTTCTGTCACCAGGGCACCCACCCCATTCACCAGTGGGCCAACCTTGCCTCTGGTGTTAGTTTTATCAGCTATGTATTTGAAAAAGCTCTTTCTGTTGTCCTTGACCCCTCTTGCCAGATTTAATTCTAAGGAGGCCTTAGCCATCCTAGCTGCCTTCCTACATCCTCTAGCAGCAGCCTTATATTCCTCCCGAGTGGCCAGCCCCTCCTTCCATGACCTATAAACTCTGCTCTTCCACTTGAGCATACCCAGCAGTTCCTTATTTAGCTACGCAGGTCTCCTGGCCCTCTTCCTTGACTTCCTACGTGTCGGGATGCTCAGCTCTTGAGCTTGGAATAAGCAATCCTTGAATGCCAACCAACTATCTTGGGTCCCTTTACCTTCAAGCAGCCTTGCCCATGGGATTTCCCCTAGCAATTGCTTGAAAAGGCCAAAGTTTGCCCTGCTAAAGTCCAGGGTTGCAATTCTACTTGCTATTGTACTGGCCCTACCACACAAGATCCTGAATTCCACCATCTCGTGGTCGCTGCAACCAAGGCAGCCCTCAACCTTTACTGCTTCGACCAGACCCTCCTTGTTAGTGAGGATGAGATCCAGCAGCGCTCCTCTCCTGGTTGGCTCATCCACCATTTGCATGAGGAAGTTATCATCCATACACTGGAGGAACCTCCTGGACTGTGGCTGGGTTGCTGAGTAGTCCTTCCAGCAGACATCAGGGAAATTAAAATCCCCCACGACGACCACGTCCTGTGACTGTGAGGCCGCCCTCAGCTGCCTGTAGAAGGCCTCGTCAACTTCCTCACCCTGATCTGGTGGCCTGTAACAGACACCCACAACAGTATCACCCCTGCCAGCCTGCCCCTTAATTCTCACCCACAGACTCTCAGCTCGCTCGTCCTCTGCCCCTGGACAGAACTCAGTACATTGCAGCTGCTCTCCCACATAAAGAGCAACCCCACCACCCCGCCTGGCTGGCCTGTCTTTCCTGAAAAAGACATAGCCCTCCATGAGTATATTCCAGTCATGTGAGCTGTCCCACCACGTCTCTGTAATTGCCACCAGATCATAATCTCCTGACTTAACACAGGTCTCCAACTCCTCCTGCTTATTTCCCATGCTGCACACATTGGTGTATAGGCATTTCAAGGAGGGAGCTGAGCTCACCAATTCCACCCTAGGATTATAGGAGGCCTCCCAGTCTTCATCAATCCTAGAGTGCTGCCCCACTGAGGCAAGCCCAGTTACAACCCCATCCCCCTTCGAATCTAGTTTAAAGCTCTCCAAATGAGCCCTGCTAATTCATGCCCCAGCATCCTTTTGCCTCTGTGAGTTAAACCTTTCCCACGTGCCATCATCCGGACTGGAGCCTTAAAAAACCAGCTATTATCAAAGAACCCAAAGCCCTGCCTGAAGCACCAGTCTCGTAGCCAATTGTTCATGGACTGAATTTTCCCATTCAGTCCCACATCATCACCATTTTCAAACCAGCTGTATGAGGGAGGCAGACAATTGCTCTATATTTACATTTACAACTGCTATATATTTACATTGCTCCATATACATGCTACATATTTGCAATGTCTCTTAGTGTTAACCAAAAATCGGTTTGGTTTTACTTAAGCTGCTTGCATTGTCTCTGGTACTCAGTGACAGGAGCTGCACCACAGGAACAGTTTTTACACCACCTTCATTTTCTATCTCAGTGGAATGGCTTCTGTTATGTTTGCATGAGAATTAATGCTCAGTGCACAAATAACTTTAACAACTTAAGAAACCTGCTGGAATAACCACAGTTCTGCTGATTTGGCAGCTATTGCATGGTCTGAGGTATTTTTTGTTTGGCATTTCTTTCATTTACAGACCTAGAGCTAAAGCTGTTAAACTTTTGGTTACCTAAATGTCACTGGCAATTCATATACACTCTGGGAGTTTTTGTCCTCTGACACACAATGCCACAGTTTAGCATTACTAAGCAGCTAACACCTACCAAAACAATATCTGACACAGATTTTCTCCTTATCAAAAACAGGGAAATAGAGTAATAGAGTAGTTATTCATAAACACTTTTTTTCATTGTGCAAAGCAGACATTAGTATTTCTAGGCTGATAAGACTATTTTTGCAAATCCCACAGTTTTTAAGTTTCTTCCTAAGTTACTGTTACTGTTAACTGTACTGTTACTGTACTGTTTTGAGAAGCTCAAGTTCAGCGTGTGCTAGAATAAACACTGTGGTTCTGACTAACCATTACATTCTTGAATACAAGGCAGTTTGTGGCAGGCTGTAATTCTGGCTGCAATCAGTAGAGATTTTCTCATGACTTTTAAACAGGTAGGTGTGACTTCAATTGATCTTTGCCTACTGTATAACTAGAGAAAAAATAATGAAAGAGACTTACAGTCAATCAAACTTATTCTAATGAACGCTGTTTTGAAGGCATAAAGCTCTTTTTTAACAGAAAAACAACCTGCTCCGTGTTCTTAAAATAGGAACTCCATTTTACACACCAGAGGTTCTGTACCACCTACGTGCTGTGTCTGCTGTTGTATTTTCCCAATGACAATGCAATGTTGAAATAAGCTGCAATGCAACAAATTGAATCTCTGGATTCGCAGCTTGCAGGAACATAGGGAATCAGGTGTTCTAAAATGGACTGAGATATAACTTGCTACCCGTTCCAGGCAATAAAATTAAACCCAAGAAAAGTCAAATAAAGTATAAGTTAAAATTTTAGTTAGATGAAATAAACTATTTGATTCATTTCAACTTGCCTTTCTTCTCTTCTCAACACCCATTTTGAGATAATTTCCAGCATCCTCATGGACTGCAAGAGTTATGAATGAGTGTCTTATATCACATGAAAGGCAGAAACTGAAATTAACCTCTGAATCACACCATCATATCTACGGATTCTTTTACTTCAGGAATAACGCAAGCTTGTCCTTCTTCTAAAAGGGATTTTTCCACCATATGAAGGTCACAAACATATGAGAAAAGTGCACCAGACCAGGTAAGCAGAAGGAGAATTTAAACCAATGCATATAAATTATATCATGCATGTCACATTATAATGAAACAGTTTTGTTATCTTCATACTCTGAAAATAGTTTCTTCCTCTTTCAATTACAGAGGAACAATCAGTTTCTTAATAGGTAAAAACACTTTGAAGTTAAAGCTCAAGATAAACCATACAGCAGATTTAGTGCAGTGAGTTTGATTGAATATATATTTTAGTCTCTCAGAGAAAGCAAAACCAGAAAGTTGTAACATGAAAGGAGACCAAAGTCTCTGCTTAATCCAAGCCTGGAACATTTTTAGAGGTAGCAGATATAATTTATTCTTCCACATATTTGTGTAGCTTTCCTGAAATTATTGTTATTACTATTTCTGCTTCTGAAAGTCTGTTCCGAATGTTGACTAACATCTCCCTATGTATATAAAATAATAGTTTGATACATTATTTAGTGGAGATGCATCCTACCATGAACTGTTACTTTCTGACTCTAGGACTAGAGTCTTAGTTAGAATGAGAAATACACTGAGGTTTTTACAACTCACAAGAGGCTATAATCCCCTTAAGTATAGGTTCTGCAATATCTTCATATGTTAAATTGATCACAACAAAGCATCAGGCTGCACAGAGGGTGTTTGGAAGAACACTTCCAAAAGGTCTAATAATTTGCTTCCAAGTCTTCAAGAATAAAATGGTAAATCTATAGCCACCTATTAAATAAACAGCTTGAGTTTACAAAATCTTCTTCATCTTCACTGGCTCAAGACTGCACAATGGGGGAAGAGACAGACACAAGGATCGTTAGCAACAGCATTTAGGTAACGTCTCCTAAGGTGGAGGGAGAAGTGGCCAAGACCAGCAAATGTCTGGCTTTGTAGGATATATGAAGTATATGAAATTAGCAACCAGTCAGGTTGCTGTAGCTTTGCTTGAAATTCTGCCACAGAGAAATACGAAAAGCGATGCTGAGACCATGCAGTCTGAGATTCCTGGGGATGTATTTTTCTCAAGAGAGCTGCAGTGGCTAAATCTACTCAGACATTTATGTAGAAAGGTGAGAGCCAAGAAGAATGCCAAGTTGCTACCCTCTGAACATTATTATAAAGAAAAACTCCTTTGATCTGTTTTTAGGTGAAATCAAATTCTTGAAAGGAAATCTGTAGTCAGCTTTGATCACAAATAGCCCCCTTCTTACCCCAGTATTTTACGAGAACAGCATACACTGACTCTGCCAATGAAAACCTGATGACAGTCATGAAACCAGTAGATAACCATACATAAAAAGGACACTGCCAGTAAAGTACATCTTCGGAAATCATCTCAAAACCATGCCTGTCAGAGGTGGGCACTGCAGTTTTGGATTGACACTGGGAGAAGGTTGAAATGGATCTCAACTTACAGAGCAAGTTGGTGTCCTACTGCCCTCCAAATAAAGTGCAACAGGAGCATATTTTAAGCAGGAATGGGTCTAGATCACAACCTGAGCATTTCTGAGATTGCAAATGATTGTGGCTGTAGGCAAATTTTGGACCTACACTTCATTATCAAGGTCCAAGCTGATATCCAGAAGCATCTGCAACAGAAGATGCTTATTTAGCTTAACAGCAGGATAGAAAAGCACCTATCCACATAGCTATTATGATTATATTAATGGAAGCACTATTCACAGATTTCTTATTAGATATCAGTCTGACTGAAGGTTTCAGTGTTATAAATTGGAATGTAATTATTTGTTTGAACTCCACAATTCATTACATTTGTTCACAGAATGATAAACACATTTAACTAGAACTAGATTTACCAACTCCTGGTACTGCATCCTCCCATGAATATGTCCATTTGCAGAGCAAGTTGGTGTCCTACTGCCCTCCAAATAAAGTGCAACAGGAGCATATTTTAAGCAGGAATGGGTCTAGATCACAACCTGAGCATTTCTGAGATTGCAAATGATTGTGGCTGTAGGCAAATTTTGGACCTACACTTCATTATCAAGGTCCAAGCTGATATCCAGAAGCATCTGCAACAGAAGATGCTTATTTAGCTTAACAGCAGGATAGAAAAGCACCTATCCACATAGCTATTATGATTATATTAATGGAAGCACTATTCACAGATTTCTTATTAGATATCAGTCTGACTGAAGGTTTCAGTGTTATAAATTGGAATGTAATTATTTGTTTGAACTCCACAATTCATTACATTTGTTCACAGAATGATAAACACATTTAACTAGAACTAGATTTACCAACTCCTGGTACTGCATCCTCCCATGAATATGTCCATTTGCTTCACCTAAAATCAGCTGTAATCAAGCATGTAAATGACAAAAGGATTAAGCTTTTGTTTTCAGCCTTTTAAAAACAAAATGTCAGCACTAAGTATCCAGATCTCATGTTCAGCTTCCTTTAAAAAAAAAATCCCGTCATCCTTCTGCAAAACTTAGAGTAAAATAGCATACCTGGCTAATGCCTAGACTTTGAACATGTATGTTAGTTGGACTAATTAGGTGAGTTTACAAAAGAATTATTTGCACATTGGATAATATGACTCTGAGCTGTATTTACTCTTGTTACCACTGGGTTGGATGAGTGACATACTTCTTCCAGCTGTAAAAGGCTTTCTTTATACCAGTTTTACAATTAATTTACGGTGAATGCTGAAATCTGTTATTACTTTTGTATTTATGATAGGCTGCATAATAAACATTGATTTCATTTAATGAAAGCTTTTTCTTACCTATTATTTTCTCTTAAAATGCTTTATTTGCAACCTGAAAGGATATCCTAGCATGTCAGAGAGATGTATCTGAAGATGTTGTTATCACAGTATGTCATACAGTCTTCTGGTACAGCTTGCTAAAGATGATGGCTGAGATTAAATACAACCCACTTGGCAAAGGGCAGATGGCAAACAATTGCATTTGACCTTTGTCAAAGAACGCTCATTCACAACTGCTTCTCATCACATCCTCCTACATCTTTCCTGGGGGACCGAAAAAAGCATTGGCATGTTCTCTGCAACCCTGACTGTGAACTGATCCCTGAGTACTAACACGGTATGTTCGCTCACTGTCAATCCAAGCCCTGACAGCTACTCTTCCTTGACAAAATTTGTAAGAATAATCACATGCTGCACTTCCAGCTTTTACCCAAACTCTTTGCTCCAGAGCCTTTTTAATATGATTTGTAGTAGCAGCACACCAGTGCTATTAGAGAACATATTGGAAAAATGGCATTTGATTTAATTGCATTAGATTTATAACAATATTTCTTATTTGACTCAAAGTTGGACTAAGATCTGAACATTCAGCAAACTGGACTTGTGGTCAACCCTCAGATTTTCAGATTGGTTATGTCGTTTTCTTTCCAGCACCCAGTGAGTACCTTTAAGCCTATGGTTGTCTGCTGTATCAACAAATATACAACAAAATGGGAAGTCAGGTAAGTGAAACATCCTTTTAATAGTTACCTTTACACATTTTTTCTTTATCAATTATATTTTCTTGTCATAAGTAAATATACTGCAAGCACCACAAGTTCATGAGAATGCAAACTCAGTGTCTCGTATAACAGCACGTGAATAGTGCAAGTGTATTAAGAGCACACATGGCCATATTGTCATTTACATCATTGCCATTCTGCTTGGTTATGGTGAAGTGGCCATAAATGTAATTATTTCCTCTTTTTAAGCACCTTTAAAATAGTTGAGTGAGCCTGGCTGGAATGTAAATATTTTTTTTATTATTATTATTTTATCACTAGAGAAATATCATTTTGAAATACATTAGGACCAAAACTGGAATACAGCAACCACAAGAGACACATTACATACATATTACACAAGAGACAAAGGCAATCTTTGTTTATTTTCCTCCAACCAAATATGTAAAAATGCTTTGTCTTAGACCAAGAAATATTTTGAAAGAAAGTTTGAAAGAAGATTTTTTTCATATGAGATGAACAATTCAAGAGCATCACATGCAAAATTTAAACTGTTAGAACACAGACGAAAGCTCTATGTCATTTGATCAGAAAAATGAGGCTGGAAGATCAGATAGTTCATGCCCACATGTAGCCATCCTGGGGTTCTCTCTGGAAAATCCACTACCAGTCTAACTTCTAGATATGAAGCTAGACAAAGGACATGGTTAACAGTCCTGTTCCCAGGAAAGTTGTTTTGACTCTTTCAGATACCATCAATTCACCTTGACACATTCCAGCAAGATGACTTTACTAGACAGTACCTGCCTAAATACTTAGTACTATGTACTTACGTACTGTACTGTAATCAAGCTCAGGTTACAAAAATATTCCTACTGGCCAAATCAATTTACCTGAGTAAGGATGTCTTCTTAGGAACAAATTCTGAAGGTAGGTTCATTGTATAGAACATAAGATATGTGATCAAGCAATAAGGTCTTTTCTTTCTACTGCCATGGACTCCAGGAACCAGACTAACAGCTGAGTTATTTGTGTGTAATTAGCACCTTTCTCATCACATTGTCAAAGCCACTGCCAATCTCATCTCAGGCTCCTGAGTCTTTGTCTCTTATAAAAAGTGCATTCTTATAGCAGCATGTTACCTCCGCCTGAACTCACACCTTGTTTAGTCTTTCATTTCCAGGATTTGTCCTCTTGACTTTTCACTGACTCCAGGTAAACTACAGCTTGCCTAGTTGAAAATTCTTCCTTTTCCTGCATGTTTTATACGCCCACTCATCCCATGAAGAGCATGACTATTCTCAGATGAATAAACAGTGCCTATCCATGGCTATATGAAAAAAAAAAGCAGCACCCTGAACAACGTAATGTTGGACTTGCAGAAATTGTAAGCTTTTAAAACTGAATGTGGAAATGAATTGTCTATATAATGTCATACAAAAGCAGAGCAATCTGCTCCCAAAGGTAGTATTTTATAGCCTGTTGAATTTCAAAAGCTAAGGTTAATTTTAAGAGTTACTGGGACTCCTCACATGCTAAAGTACTTTGCCAAACTGTGACAAGATGAAAGGAGGTGAAATAATGAGCAGCTTGAGGGTGTATATTTGTTTTAGTCAGAGGAGTTTTATCATTGGCTTTAATGGTGCCAGGTCTGTATACCCAAAATTAAACAGTGAGTTAGGTATTTGCATGCATTATAGGCTACTAAGCCAGATTAAAAGTATAATTGCAGCTAAGAAGCATAGGCAGTATCATAGCACCATCAAACTAATTGATATGTCTTTAGCAGATTATGATGGCTTCCTTTATCATTTTACATCTGTTTCTGCTTCATCAAAGGTCTGTATGTCTTACACTAGTCTGATAAGCTTAATTTTAGGTAAATTGTTTTCAGCTGTAACAACAGCTGAACTGAAGGCATATTTTTTCTTTTGTTTTGTTTTTTTGTTCTTCCATTTTATTCATTCCTTTAATTTACTTATTTATATTTATTTTACAACTTTTTTCAAATTTGTATCTGTGGTGAGTTTACAGCACACCATGCTTAACTCTGTAAAGCCAAGCTTTACTCTCATACATAGTAAAGCTTTCCACATTATGCATGTTGTGTTTTATTTCACTGTTTGGAGGACCTTTTATGAAATCAGCAGCTAGACGGAAGGAAATCATTTGCATACTTGGCTCCATACACCTGGAATTCCTTAATTTTAGGGATTAACAAAATGAGTCTAATAAAAAGCATAGGGCCTTGTTAATCAGCTCTGTAAACTCTCTTCATTAGCTGTTACTTGCTGCCAACATGAGTGCACATTTCAGGAAATTTACATTGTGCAGGTCAGTTATTACTATTTTATGAACTGATTTCTAATTTTATGTGACACAGTTTGTGTTTTTAGTGTTCCTAAAAGTTAAATAACTTTTTTTTTTTTTTTTAAAGTCTTGGATTCTGTGTGCCTTTGTTTAGCCCCATTCATGACACTTTCCATATATTAGGTCTATAATAACATCAGTTTACTGAAACTGACAATACAATATAGTGTCATTAATATAAACACGTGCATGGTATTTAAATTGATGTGGAAGACTTTCCTGCAGACTATAAAATATGGGTTATAAACACCTTAAGTGTTGTTATTTTTTGTTCATTTTATTTAAATGAAAGCATAAAAAGATTTCAAAACTTATTATGAAATCCAGTAATCATAATCACTTCCTCTTACTACATCCTACTAGAGTATAGCTCATGTTTTTATTGTACAGTTTATTCATACTGTGAAAACTTGATCTGTGTCCAGAAGCATTTGGTGACATTTTCCCCACTAATTTCAATTGGTTTCCATCAGGCCCTGGATTTCAAAGAGTATCTGGGAACCTGCTATTTTTTTGTACTACTAAATTTATGAGAATGTTAAATATATTGATACTATGCTTGTACTGATAAAATTCTTCCTTCCCTCTTCTCAATACTTTCTTCCTCAGAAATAAGATTTGGGTTTTTTTACAGGTTGAATTTTATGCCTGCCCTTCAAGGTTAGAAATCTCCTCCTCCAGTCCTGTAGCAGCTATTGAATACATTAAATTCTTCCTGTCTACTATTATATTTGGACTTTGAACATCCATTGTATCTGTCATGCTGCCTTTACAAATGCACTGATCTCTTCATCATCCTCCTACCATCTTACCTTTATTTTAATGTTTTGTTTTATCACAAGTGCACAAAAAGTAGCTTAACTACCTTAAATTTATACAGCAGTATCTGTAATTAATAAGCATTGCTAGAATGCAAGAAGGAAAAAAAACAACCTTTAAATGCTGGAAGTCTTAACAGTAATGAGATTCTGGTGGATATTCTGAGAGCAAACAAAGGGACAAACTTCTTCAAATAATTATTCATTGTGAATTATTCAATTCACTTGAACATTGTTACCTTACAGAAGTGTCATGACAATTAACATGCACAAAGCAATTCAAGAGATGGAGTGTGTGATTAAAATAATATTACTGTTATAGTGAAAAATTATTTTCATGCATATGCAAAAAACCCTGCAGATAATTTTGCAGAAATTGAGGTTCATCATAATTTCACATTGATTGTGAGAACTGCCAACCTACATTGAGTACACAAACTTCTGGAAAAAGCAGCATACCTGGAACTGAGTTAATGCAATGTGATAAATACACTAATAGCAAGGTTCTCTGAAATGTTGGTTCTGTACTGGTTGGCTAAATTACAACAGTTCTGTTACAATTTTCTCTTTCCCCCCAACTTGTTTTGGGTTATTTTAAGTTTAATAAATCTCCTTTAGGTACTTCTATTTTATACTTCCTTATTTCCCAATTACAAACAAGGTAGCTTCCCCAGAAGTGTTAGGGAAAAATACTGAAAAATGTTTGCAATTTTTTGGTAATTCAGGAAGAGAACAATGACTTCTCAAGCAGTAAGGTCAGTTAGTTGAGGATGTTTCTCCCTTTTTAGTCTTTGGTTGTTGTTTGGTTTGTTGTTTTGTTGGTTTTTTTTTTACAAATTGAACTTTCTTTTTCTGTTTTTCAAGAGGATGTAATTTTTTTCCTTAGAAAGTAAAGAGAAGATTTTGCAACCCTGTATTTAGAACTACAAAGTAACAGCAGATAATATTTCTGACAGGTACAGCTTTGACAAATCATTTGACATTTTCCATGTACACATATATTCTATTTCCAAAATCATAAAAATCATAATAAAAATTATTAAACACTAGAGAAATCTAGATACATGCAAATACACAGAGAAATCAGAAAATGTTGCCATCTCAGATACAAAGTAGTGGGCTTTTAGAAACCAAGATATTAAATCTGTGTAAGTAAAATTCCTTGGTACTTGAACTAGAGTACAAGCTACAGAGAAGAAACAGCTCTTTGAAATCCCTGGCAACTGAAGACACACTGTGTAGTGGCTGACTCCATGAAACTGCTCCAAAACTGGTATCTAACCTGGTGGGTTTTTTTGGTTTTTTTTTTGGTTTTTTTTTTTTTGAAGTGTAACTAAATTAATGGGTTTAGTATTTTAAGCTACTAAGTTTGATGAATAAACTGCTTTATGTTGCCACAAAGCACACTGAATAGTAACTCTATATCTGGCTTGACCTTAACAGCATAGTGATTTTTAAAATTATGATAAAATCCATGCAGGGCTGAAATAAAATCCTGAATTCTTCATCATGTGTTCTTGCTTTAAGCTGGTGGCCAATGTTAACAACCAGGAGAAGAATATTCTTACTTAGGAAAGTTCTGATTCATATTCTTTCCTTCATATATTATCTAGAGAATTGTAGAGCTATCTAAACTATTTAGAAGTCATGAGAGGTTATAGAAAATGGATAGGCTATTTTCAACTGTTTCTCAGCTGTGACTGGAGAAACCTACATGAAATGACAGCAGGATACAAACCCTCCTTCCAATAGTCATATTCACATAGTCTCTGTTCAAACACTATCCACCTGCTTCCATTTACCCAAATATTTTGTTACAAATGAGAAGATGCAGATGTAATTTTGGGAAAGTTCAGGGCATTTTCAAAAGCATCTTTGGACAATTCCCTACTTTGCACACCTATTAACCAACCTTATTGCAAAAAAAACCCCTACTTGATAATTCCCTTTTGTGTATATATCTGTATATATTTTGCGCTATATATCTTGATGAATCTCAACTTCACTCACAGCTTCCCTGAACACAAGTCCAAAGATAAGGAAAAAAAATAAGAAAGAAAAGAAGGAAAACCATTCCCAAGTTGATAGTCACAGACACTGGGGTATTAGCTGAAGCAGAGTGAGTAGATAGCATGCCGCTTTTAGTCAGCCTGCTGCTGCAGCTTTGTCTAGTGTCATTGGGTTGCTGTCCAGCTAAAAAGGAATGCTGCCTAAAGAACAGCATATTGCCAATGCTGGCTGCCAACCTTAGAACTAGTGAAAATCCAAACAGCACAAAGTGCCCATTATCAGTTCCTTCTCTGAACAGCCCATTAAAAACAGCTGTGCAGATAAAAGAACTGGAAAACTTTGTAGCAGAAATTAAGCAGAGAGAGAATGTGGTGATTGGAGCCAGCCACTGCCATCTAATTTCTGTGAAAGGGAGTAAAAAAAAAATGGGAATAAGAAGGAACGGATAAGTCTCCAAGTTATGAATGTGAAAGGAATGTTGTATGCCTGCTTAAAGAACTGAAAACCATTGTGGAAGAGGATCTCTGAAGACAAGAGGTCTTCATTAAGATTTAGAGGCTAGTCCTAAAGAATCTCACTGCTGTGAGCTGGTAACACAGATGCCAACACCTGAATGGCAGCATACAAATACAGATACTGTCACCTCCCCATACCTACACATTCCCACAAAAGCACCCACGAACAGTATTCCTCAGAGTAAATGTCACTGCTCTGCTGTGGTGGAGCCACTGGGGAACAATTAAAATTCCTTCTGCAACAGGAAAAAGATTCACGGAAAGTTATATAAAACTTTAGGCACTCTGTTTATCAAGTTGTATCTCCAAAGCAACACGAGGAAATATTGGCAACTAGATGCCTTGTAGCCCCTGGATTGTTTTATATCCCAGTCCAGCCATAAACAAACAGTTTGCTCCCTCTGAGTCTCAGTTTTGCAGACAAAAGGGCTCTCCCTCCTCTGTTACTGAAAGTGCATTCAAATAATTCCAAAATCATTTATGACCTGCTCTGCTAGAACATGTCCTCTAGCACAGCCTGTCAGAGACACACAGAGGCATCACAGCTCGCATTTGATCAAGTCATGCAGCTTCTCAGACCTTTTACTCAAAATCAAAATTAACGCTTTTCCTATCAGATTTTTTGCCTGGACCCTGTAAAGAGAAAGGGCAGCTGTCACTGGGGGTCACCTCCTCAAATAACTACAACATTTTGGCAAAGCAGGACTTCTGAAAAAATCTTAATTTTGAAGCTATGCTGCTGTTGTAAAGAGTGTCCAGTCTCATTGTAAAGACAACTGTCAATGTGGACTCGGTACAAATATTCACTGCTGGTACAAGTAATAGAAGCAAAAGAATATTTTGCGGTATTACTCTAAGTTGTAGAAATCAACTCTTCAATCTTATTCTTCTGAAGAATAGGCAGCCCTTTTTAAGAGAAAGACAATTTTTGTTCCTCCAATACAGCTGTAAAAAAGATATTTTTTTTTGTTTTCTACAGCTCTGGCTGCCCCTTTTTCAAGTATATGTGGATTTGCTCACAATTCCTTAGACGTATATGACCAACCTGTTTTACTTCAATTCTATATGCAATTTGAAAAAAGAAAAAGGTCTATGAAAAGACTCTTGAACCTTGCAAATACTGTTGTAGTATAGCTCAATAGAAGTGGTTAGAAAGTCAGAAATCAGTTTACCAGCCATTTTAGGCAACTGCAGAGATTTTTCATGCTGATATTATACTGAAATTTCCCTAAATTCTTAGAAAGCCTACCCATTTCTTCATGATGTAGCTGAACTGGAGGAGAGCTGGCATGAGGTAGCTCACGCAGGACCTTACAATCCTTTTTTGCAGAAGAGCAAGTTACTCACTGTATTCAGAACTGAATGTAAACCCCTTTGATTTAGCTTTCCAACAAAAACAAAAAGAAATGAAGAAAATTTAGAGGGAAAAGGAGAAAGAAGTGAATAATAATAAATAATCAAATCCAGCTGTTTCTGAGGGGAGACAGGGGAGAAGGAATTGAGACCATAGTTCTTCCTACTAACATAACTTGGTGTGTAAGTATTTCAGTGTTAAGATGCCCTGGTGATGTGTGGTAATTGTATACATAGACACTGAAGCATTTTTTAGTTCTCACGTCAGGCTTCTCCATTTTAACCAGATCTAAAACATGCACCATCAGGAACTATTGCTTTCTCCATTTTTCAAAGAGCTAATAGATACTAATCATTGACCTCAGACTTGTCATACATCACTAGAAGGATGTTCTCCATAAACAACATGCTGGAGGTCATGTCAATGTCCACTTCCACCTCCTTTGATTTCTGCCCATCTGCAGCTTGCAGGCCAAATAAATCTCGTTAAACAGCATGTGCACGACTCTCTTAAACATTCCAGAGAACAAAGACAAAAGAAACAGTAATGGCTACAGTTATATAAAGCTGCAGCAGTAGCAAAACCAGTCTACGGGCAGGTTGAGTTTCATAAGCACTAAAAACATAATCTGTCACCAAGCAGCGTGTACACTCCATGTGACTACAGCTGGGGCACAATCACAGGTGATTTCTGAGTTGATTTGTGGCTCAGTGCTACAGGATAGTCTCTTCCATCTACCTTTCCATCAGCATGCCCCCTTTCCTGCTCTCGGCTGCATGCTCCTGTCTCTCTCTTGTACTTTTCTTAGTGCCCTTCTGAATAGAATCTACTGATAAATTTTCTAAACTAAACTGTACAGGCTAAAAAAAATATTTTTATGCCTAGTCAGACAAGCCAGCTCAGCAACGGTAGCAGAGTCAGTAAAAGGGAAGCAGAGAACCGTAACACCAGGAAAAGGGAGATGGATAAATATGGAAGCTGGACCACCCTTTGGCAACAACCACCTGCATTGTCTTTAAGTGTATCTCTCATTAATTTACAGAGTGGTCACATGGTTAATTTTTATGCCTGGAAAAAGATAGAGAAGGGACAGATACACACTTTCAAACAGACTGTGGCAAACACACCCCACCCCTCCAGATCCAACAAAATCCATGGCAGCCTCGAAATCCACAGCTGTTACACTGATGAGCCGTGGCTTCCAGCAAATTCAAGATTTGCATAAGCAGAGGAAAGAGTCAGTATACCAAGGTGTCAGTGAATATGCACTGGCTTATTAGGGTGTGCTTGAACCAAAGGGAGGTAAAGAAATAAAACCCCAGTAGCTCTGGTTTGTAATCTTCAAACCTGATTGGTTTTAAAACTGTAAAGCTATTTTGATTAGCTACTTAAATTCCTAGAATCTAGAATATTTACTGTCAAAGCCTGCATCCTTCTAAAACTGTTCTGCTTTGTTTTATCTTGGTTTAATGGCAATGGAAAATTGCCACATACAACCATATTCCAGTGATTGATTAACATTCATATTAAAAATGTGATTCCAATTTTTCCTCTGATTTTAACTTCAACTACCTTTAACTTCTTATCTGGCTTGCCTTGCTACCCCTTCTTTTTATTAAAGGAGCCCTTCTGAATGTGAAATCTTCTGTCTAGGAAAATAATTGTACACCCTGATCAAGTCACTAGCTAACCTTTTCTTCAATAAGCAGAACTGACTTAGTTTCTTAGGTAACACTGGTTTTCCACGTCTTGAATCATTCTTTTGGCTATTCTCTTAAGTTTCTCCAATTTTACTTTGTTCTCAGAAAATCTGACGTGTCTTTTAGCGGCTTTGAAGCAGCGAAGTTCAGCTGATGCTCAGCTGCTGCAGTCATTCCTTTTTTGCCTTCAGCTCATATAAAATGACAGCTGCTCCCTGGTTGGTTTTTTTTTTTTGTTTTTTTTTTTTTTAAAGTTTTTAAAGCCCTCCTTTACTTGAATTCAGCTATTCCATCACAACGCTTAAGAGATTTAAACTGAAAGCCATAACTCTGCTTCAGCACACTTTGATGAATTTCCCAGAACCAATAGACTGTTTCCAAAATTAAACTAACCAGTGTAAGTGGCAGGAGGTCCTGCTTTCGTGCTGCTGCATTACGGAACAGTCCTCCTTTGGAATCGCAGCTGGACAAACTTTCCTGCAAGCTTTAATTCTGTCAATGTTACAAATGACTAAGGCTGTTTACTTTCAGATGGAAAATTGATTGGAAACATTTTTTTTTAATTTCTTTTGCCACACTTTTGATGACTTATGGAGATACCATCTAATAAAATGGAATGTAATTAATGGCTAACAGCTCTCTAAACTACACTGCATTAGTACAAGATGCTGTAGGGAATCTGAACTGAATGTAAGAATTATATTCAGAAAAGATTCCATCTGGCAACAGTTGCATCTCTCCGTGCTTATTGTAAAGAACTGGGAATAGTAACATTTGTATACCAAGTTATTTAATATCCAGTATTATGTTAATTTGTAAGCAAGAAAATGGATGCAGAATGCTATGAAACAGAAAGAAAAGGGAAAGATACTTGTGGATATTTTTTAAATAAAAGAATAAAAATTAAAATCCCTTGTTTATTTTCTATGGAAGAATAAACTTAATTTTGCTTGTAAAGCTACAGCCATATGCCAGGCCTTCAGGGCAGTGTGTGTAAAAGCTAATGTCTTCTGGTTTTGCTCTACTCCAACTTTATTCTGAAATATGCAGTCAAGACCTCCCTCCCATTGTTCTCTTTCTATTGTATATGGATTTGTATGAGCAAAAGAATTGCTTAGAACATATATACTACCGCTTCTGGATAGTCTTTTTCAACTATTCTCTGTTCTTGCCATCACAGTATAAGGCAAGAGAGAAAAACATTGTAAGGTCCTCTGTATGAATTCTACAATCCATTTAGTTAACTGATTTATTCCTGTCCTTACAAAGAGCCAGAACAATGAAATATATTAACTTGGTTTGCACTGCTCTGATTGAAACAAACCAAACCAGTACACCACAACTGCTATGACAACTTCCAGAGCCCCAGGAATAGACTGCAAGTCTGACGCTCCAGGCTCACCCACCAGGTAGTCATACCTTCTTAGATCAGAAGCAAAAGAGATGGTCTGGTCAAAATTCTAACTCTCAACCAGCTACATACAGTGAGCTTGACAAAAGAGGTATGATAAGAAATTTGAACAAGTGTGGCAACACCCATTCTTAACTTTTTTTCATAACTGCTTGCAAACAGAGCCAGCGACAGGCCAAGGCAAAGCTGCACTGAATGCACCAAACCCCAAGGTGTGTCAGATCACACCAGTGCTGCCTTGAGCTTTGACCAAGGTAGGCAGCTGCACTCTGCCTTGGGCAGAGCATCATGGCACCATTTGCATTGCAGTCCCTCCTAGTTCAGACAGCACCAACAGGTTCCCAGCACTCTAGGTCAACATTACACAAATGTGGAATTCGGACATATATTCTTCAAAGCTAACTCTGGAAGTATTTGAGATGACATGCTCTTATTGTGTTCTATTAGGGAGGACAGAAAACGGCACCAAACAAACACTGGAGGTAGACTTTGTCACATTTTTAATGCTCTGCCTTTAATCCTGATGTTTAGTTCAACAATCAACCTTCTGTTTGGTGATGGCTGTCTTTGAAGGTTGCTCTTAGTCTTTGAAAGTGCTAATTGTCAAGCCAGCATTTACAGAGGAAGTTGTAAAATGAGAGGTTATTATCTGCTGCCTTTACTTTGATGATAGAAAAAGGTGACAAAGAATAGTTTTCTAGTAAAAGCTCCATACATCTTTGTGGATGGTGGCAAGTACAAACAGATTAAAAGTGCTAGTCTGAAAAAGAGCACACTATGGACAAGCACAACAGAGGCTCCACAGGCTGCACTTCATCTAGCTGAGGAGGTATCCACTCTTGATTTCAAATGATGGAGAATCAGCATTTGAAAACACCAGTTTTTAGACGGTCTAGTGGCTAATTAATCTTAATGTTAGGCTTGTATATTATTTTTTATTCATCTTTCTTTAACTCTCAAACTTCTTTATGCATTGTTACTTGGTTAAAGGATGTTTTCATAACTTGTTTTCTTTTCCCTCTTGTGATTAAATTGTCCATTGTACTCTCTCAGGGGATTTAGACACACTGAATTACTTAAGTCTCACTATGAATTTATTTTCAAGATCTTAAACTATTTTTTATGTCTTTTTCTGATTTTTTTCTTAAAAAAAAATAATTTAAAAACCAACCAAACAAAAAAAACAAACAAAAAAACCCCTCAATTGTTATTAATACTTCTTAGATGACTAATAGCATTTCTTGCTTGCACACCAAAAATTGGTTTTAATTTCGTGCTCTTCTGGATGTTTATGTCAATTCTTTTCCTAGACATCTTAAATAGCTCAGCAAGTACTTGTTTTCATTATGCGATTTCTTCAGTTAGGAAGGTGTAATTGTGATGCTGAATCTCGCAAAGCTGTTGTGCACAGAGAACAAACAGCAGTTGTCACAGACATCTCTGACTCCTGCATACAGACTAGCTTGTACGGAGTTCCAGTTCACAGTTATTGCAGATAATTTCCTTATCAGTTGTTGTCATTAAGATATACAATGTATTTGATGATACATAATCTACCTAGCTGTGATTAACTGCACCAAATACAGAGACTCTAAGCAGAGCACATGAAGGGAAACAGACTTATGCCAAGTCTGTGTGACAAAGTCAATCCTTACTTCATCAAGCAGAAACAGCACAAACAGAAGCTGCAAATACAGGGTTAAGAGGACCACTTTTGTCTAATACATGCTTCGGTAAATATCATGACTGTAACTGGTTACAATGACAATCCATAAAAAGTACAATAGCATAAATGAACATAGAACAAAGAAAGAATATGTCTACATTTAGAAAGGTAAAGCGTAAAGTGAAAAGCACAAGTGTTGAGGACAGGGATATATTGGCAGAAGGAGAACCAGGAAGATTTTACTGGGAATTTAGCAGAGAAGGAGGTAGTTAATTTTCTCTAAACTTGCACTCCAGTTAAGGCAATTGATACTACTGCGTGCACGCAGGGACGCTCTTGCAAAGTAGCCACTTCTTTGTGAGAAATTGGAGAGCTTTGCTGTCAGGACTGACAGAGTGATTTCTTATTTTGTCTTTCCTTATTATAGGTGGAATTTTAATCACAGCCCCACTGATCTATCAGGTATGCAGAAGACAGAAGTAGGCCTAGTGTCACTAACTTTTATTAACATAAGGTGCTAATTTGAAAAAGTCACATGTTTTCAGTACATTTTCTCCATACCACAGCTTTACCCCCTCTGGAATGTTTTTAGTGCTTTACTCGAGCTGTAATTGCTGTGAGCTTAGGTGTGCTATGTCCACTCCTGGTTTTCCATCGTCCCTGCAGCATGAGTCCCATTTGTTTAGCTGTGTTTTGATCTCCTAATTCACACCCCAGTGTGCAATATCCCCGCCACTGAAAAATTCCTGCCCTCCTCTCTCTGGCTCCTAGGAGGTGCCAAAGCAAACAGTTAGCGATCACACCACAAACTTCTGTTAATGTTCCAGGAAAAGAGATCCAGCAGTTCCTGCAGGCTATTAGGAAGGTGATGGTGCAAACATAAGGATGCTAAAAGGAATAGCAGGATGTGTATGCACCACCTTTCTGGAGGCAAGGAGCTAACAAGAGTTGCAAAAAGGACTACAGTGTAAAAATAGTGAATTCATGTATTAAAAAGGAATTTTACATTGATACCAATCACATATAAAAAGTATTCTTATAACTATATGTATTTTGTTCTTAACAGTATTTTTCACTTACACTAAGGATATGCATTAAGGATTAAAGATTTATCCACAACCAAAAAATACAGCAGAGCCCTGCTGAGTTCAGTGATCTGATGCTGAGCCACATAACAAGGCTTTTTAGACAGCACACATACAGAGAACTGCATGAAAACTCCTAAATGTCTGTGTTATTCATGCTATATTCACTCTGCATTGCAGCTTCTAATTAGGTGTGTACAATACTAACTATATTCAGAAATCACATTCTCAAAGCGAAGAAACGCTTAATCATTTAAGCGCAGGATTTCTTAACAGATTTCTTAATTTCACCTCTTTGAATTTTACACTGAATTTTGTCAGTTTATAAACTTACACTAAGGCATGCCAAAAGAGTGAGCTGGGGGTTGGGGGCTGGTGGATAAATAAATACCAGACCTTAAAGGTATTTTACCACAGAGACACTGAAAAATAAAGACCATTAGCAAAAAAGTATAATTAAATTAAAATGCCAGCTTACCAAAGAAGCTCAGTAAATGGGAAATATATCAAACTGTGATAATACAAATGGGCTATTTCTCAAGGTGTGAGAAAGTCAACGGAATAAACTCCGATAATTTGCTGACTTTTTATGTACAAGGTAGATTAATGACTTAAAAGTAAATTGCACAATAAGAAACACAACAATATATTATGCACCACAGTTACTCTTCATATTAACATCAGCATTTTAGGTATTATGCTAAAAACGAATATTAAATATAAAAAAAGGGAGGGGGTGGCTGAGGTAATGTGGCCTTAGGCGTGCAAATAATGCTGGACTTTCTTGTAATTACATAATTTTATATTCTGATTACTACACTTTCCCAGAAGTCATTTGAGCTCGTTTATTTTGAACATGTTTTAATTTCTATTCACAGATCAACAATGGCAATGGCTTTTTCTGTCAAAGCCTAATCTTTTCATAGGACTACAGTAATTTTGGAATATTCAAAATTACTTTTGGCGTGTAAGTTCATTTTGTTAATTCCTCTTTTAGTGTGCAAATAACCTTTGAAAACCTGACTCTAGGTGTTTATGTGTCAGGACAATATCAAAAATTATCCAATTGCCAAGTCCCATGTCAACACTCATAGGCCGTAGAGCGGCAGATCCTTGCTGCTCTGCTGCCCTCTACAGCAAAACGATCACAGGGGCTGTACTGCTCTATCAGATCCTCACAGATTAGATGCTGTACACCTCTTAGGAGCCGGCTTGTCATTTGGAAGGTATGTCTCCTGTTTTAAATTAAATTCAGTTTTCCTGCATACATTGAGTCTGAACACCAAAAAGTAGCTTTGTCTGCAAAAACAATAAGAAAATGCTATTCTATTCATAAGAGAACACTTAAAACAAATAAACCTCTCCTACCTTTTCCTTCACTGTAACTGAAATACAACTATTCAGTGTGATTAGAAAAAAAAAAAAAAAAAAAATCTGCCAAGAAATAGATTTATTTCTTTTAACACATATGACTAGAGAATATTACTTCATTGAGAAAAGTTGAAATAAGTATTTTTCTGGCCAGTCGTAATGTGTCCCAAAGATGTAAACTGCTTTACAGGGACACATGCACCCAGGACAATGTCAGAGGAGAGCCAAAATCATATTGAAACACCAAAGCCTGCTGTGGAGCATGGCTCCTGCCTTCCTGGACCTTGGTTCAGGGTCACTGTGTCCCTTTTCTGAAATCCATTGGCCACCAAGGCAGAGAAGATGGGAGAAATTAATCATAGCAAATTATTTAAAACAGGAAATATTGATAGCTTAAAGAGAGATTTTAGATTTTTTTCTCTATAAACCTGCTGTGTAGTTTAATGAATTTCATTTTCATTACATAGCATGCAATTAAGCAAGCAGAGTTAAATCTTCTCACAGGTAAACTTATATTCAAAATGTTAAAAGAATCTAATTTGACCTTTAAAGGGCTAAAATTTAAGCAGTCAAATGCTTGCTTTTCACAAGCAAGTATGCACTTTATATGTATTATCTACCTTATTTTTATCCTGATAGACCATAACAGCTCTTAAAGAGCCATTATAGATTACTGTGTAAATCCTTCTTTGTTCATGTACTATTGACCCAACAGTGCATTATGTCCCTAAAGAAGTCTTGATAGTCCATCATGTTAATCCAGCTGCAAGGTTAGTGTACAATGTATGGAAAATCTTTACATAATTTTCAATGAAATTAAATAAGAATTTGCCTGTGCAGATAATTATGCTCCATAGTGAAATAATTCAATATCAGAGATAATGCAGAGTATGCTCATATAGAATATACGATCATGTTATGGATTACACATCTGTGTATTTTTATTAAAATTAAATACAGTTTGTGTAGTTAGAATAGTAGGAAGCAGATAAAACTATTAGCTGAGTTTCAGAACTAAAATAACTAGAGATAATTATTTTTTAAACATGTAATTTTGATAAAGAATATTAGTTAGATATTAGTAAGAAATTTCAATAGAATCTGGGATAAAGGAAACAGAAATTGTACTTCACTTCCTGGTTACGCACAGCTTATGTTGTGCAACACTTATGCAACCCTGTTCTTTAAACAGAAACGTATGTTGTTATGACTTGCAAGACTTTTAGAAGCGTGTAGCTCTATGAGCCACATGCAATGGACACACAAATGACAGTTTTAACCTCCTCACTCAGGGCAGATGCTTTGTGACAGATGGCTCTCTGGTGACAAGAGGACCACAGAGGCATGCAGAATGCCATCAGCCCACCAGCAGCTGTTTCTTGAGCACCTACCCAAACCTCTCTTTTGTATATGTGAGCCATGCTAAGGCAGCTTTTTGAATTTTATGTTATAGTTATCACAAAAATTAAACTCTTTCGTGATTTGCATTTCTCTCATTTATATACTTGTTTATCTTTCCCACTGAAACTAACATTTCTACTTTTAATTCCACTTCAGAATTACTCAGAAATGAAGTCATTATCACAAGTGAGGTGAAAACATACTGCTATATTGCCATTTTAATTCACTGCTCCATTACCCATTTCCCAGTTAAAACATGTTCTACTCAATAATTTTCAGATCTCAAAGGAATTTATTTTGTTGCAGAACACAGACTCACAGGAATCCCAATTTGCTGAATTCAAATTACACTTTGCTGCAGACAGTTACATTTGAGGTATAATAAAATATCCAAATCAAAACATGCACCAATTAGAGGGAAAGTTCCTCTCAAAACCAGTGTTTCTAAAAGAGTGATAACATTGCCAAACTTCTCTATAAAAGATCATTTCCCATCAGTATGTAACTAGATGTCTAACAGTTTTACAGTAACACTGGACAATAAAGTATCCCCTGGGGTATAACTGCAGTGTTTAGCCATTGTTTCAAATGAGGACAGGAGTGTGACAGAAGTTGTTTTCACCCAGTAAGACTATGACTATTATTAGGGTAAAAGAAAATGACACAGCTCATGGCATCAAAGAAGACAAGGAAGAAGGACAGTGAGCCTATCCTTCTCCATTCATGCCATTACCAAGATAGGACTCTGTTTCCTCAGGGGACAGTATGCTTCGTGTATCTCCCCATACTTTCATATATTCCTGAATACACTATCCCCTCCAGGCAGTGCAGTCCAAGAGCCATTAGCAAAGAACAACCTGAGTGCTCAGGGTATAACAGGGATATCAAGTACTGGAGCACAAGTGTTCTCATATAAATTCACCCCCTTCCTACAAGCTGAGAGCACTTTCTACATCTCTTCACCATGGGGGCAGCTTTATCTTGTGGACCACACACTGCAATAATTGCAGACGAAACTTCAGCCATGTTGTTTTATGTCCTTTGGACCATTCACTGGTGTTTTGAGCAGTACCAAAGGCAGTGAGCTCTGCTCACAACACATGAACCCTCCAGGTAAGTAGGAAACATTCCCTTTAGCTTTACATGGGCAGCACAAGACCTTACATGAGACACAGGTATATTCTCTTTTACTGCCGACAGAAGCAGACCATTAATATTTTACAGATTTCTCATCCTCTCCGTTTGTGTAATTTATCAATGCCCAACAGGTCCTGTGCCAGCTATACATTAAAACTATTTTCAAAATATTTCATTGTCAGCCCATGGCATCTTCATTATTTATTAAGATAAGGGACATGATGAACACGAACAGTAGGTAGCTTGCTTGCTGAAATGTACTTTATGAATCCTTTGAATGCACAGATCTGCTAGGAATATATAGCCTGCAGGTATCAAAGAGTCATAGATATTATTCATGCAAATAATAAAAATATTGTACACTTAATGCAGTACCAGCATTGTCTGCCTGGAAAGTTCTGCTCTTGAACATATACAAGCAGACCTTTTAACCCTTCAACTTTATTACAGGTGTACATGCATATAAGTCAGAGACTTTATTGTATTTAATCTAGAGTCTATGTTATGGCTTTCTACAGTATGATGAGTGAAAAGAATGCACAGGTGAAAATCCATAATTCATGCACTATTCATTATTACTATTTTAGTGAGGAGTAGTAAAGTTCCTCCTTATGCCCCACAATAGGATTCCTTTAATTTGCCATTCTCTCCTACACAGATTTTTTATAATTACCTTAAAACAAAACACAAAAACAAAATAATAAAAAAAAACCCCACACAATGACACCACCACAAAAAAGGACCAACCACTGCAAAAAGCATTGTCAGGTGATCACATTATCTCTTCTTAGTTCAGAGAATTATAGCTATATATAGAAATCTATGTACAAAATTTTTGTCAGTTCTATAGAATTATAGAAAAACATTTTTTTATGTTGACAAAAGAAGCTCAGAAATTCCACAAATAGGCAAAGAAGTTATCACATAAACAAGGCAAATTCCCAGCAGAATTCTGAATTGTGGTTAGAAAGAATCACAAATTACCCAGCTCACTCTCTGACCCATCTCACTCCCACAGAACTACCAAAACCGCATTCAGCAAACAGCTCAAACAGGCAAAAGCAGCGTTTAGGACACAAACCTGGAACTGAACACTCAGGTATGTAGAAACATGCCACACCTCTGTCTTTGACAAGTGCAATAGGGCATTTTTTAGAACATGACCAGCAAACCCAGACAATGCAAGTGCTCTGCAACTACAGAAAGACCTGACACCCATTTCTGCCTCCTCAGCCCCAGGTCTGCATGTGTCTCTTCTAGTAGCAAAACAACTGCACACATCTTATGTTGGAAGACATCTTTGATCACATACAATATAATAGCAATATACTAAAAGAAAACAAGAAACAAAAAACCAGATACCATAAAACAGGTCCCCCCTCAATTTATGCCTTCTGCAAGTTGGTTTAACAGTGTGGATGCCTCATTGCATGCCCTTTGCATGTTAAAGGTGAAGCTCAGACTATAGCACCACATACTCGCTAACCGTTAGGTAGCCCTCTAGCCAACTGGGTGTCCTGAGTAGATCAGATTTGTTCCAGTCCTTAAGTGCAGAAGCCTTTCCACAGAATCTGTAAAGCAATGAGAATATTTAACTTGGAAGACCCCTCAGAGCAAGTCAGGGTGGAGACAACCACTCTACAGTTCCCCAGATAACACTGACAAGCAGTCTGTAACAATCCTTTTGGAATTTCAGCACTGTAAGTTCCTACTCATAATTTTCTTCAGCAGTTTTAATGCATTATTCTCTCATTAAGGCTGTCCCAGTTATGGTGAAAATTAATCCTTATCAATGGATGAGTTGTGAATTGTTAGCAGAAAAACATTATTTCATATTTGAATCTTAAACTGCATAATCATGTTGTATACCACATAGTACAACTGGTTTACTGGTTGGACTAACTGATATTATAAATTGTTCCACTTCTCCTCTAGATAAACATTTTTTTGTGGGGAAACAACTTAACTAGAAATCCATATCCAGTAGAAGGAGGAAAGTTGATTTACAATCAACTCATAAGCAAAACTATATCAAATTTTTTTAATAAAAAAAAATGATAGAATAAGCACAGTAGTGTTTTAAGTTTTATTACAATTTATAAATGATTCCTGTCATTATGCTTCCACTCTAACCATCTGTATGCATAGAAAATCACCTCTTTGATAAGGTAAGAGAAAAATATCATATATTTATTTTAATCATTTCAGAGTTAGAAGAGATTTAATTTTCTTTCCCAAAGATAATTTTAGTAATAAAATGTAATCATATGACCGTTACATATGACATTCAATTTAAGGTTTAATAGAGCCTGTCAAATTGAAAATTGTAGTTTAAGACATAATCCTTCATAGGGTTTGTCACATACACAAATCTGCTATTTCATTATTATTAAGTTATCCAATAATTTCTAAACAGACAGTTAAGCTGTAGAAAAGATCTCACAAAATTACAGGAGAAAAGTTGAGTCTACATTGGTCAGAGCCCATGTTCAGAAGAGCTCACTTCAGCAGGGAAAAAAATCTACAACCTGGAACATGATAATTTTGTAGTCATGATATTAAATTGTAGAAATATTTACCCTCAAAGGTGTAAAACCATCATTTGTTCTTAAATCACATTCAGCCCATAACTTCAATAATTCCAATGCACTTTTTTATTAACCCAAGCAATTATCATGAACACAATGTTATAAGAAAATACTGCTTGCAGATTTCAAAATTATCCACTGTGGAGGTCTTAGCAACTGAGTGCATGACAGAATATCATAGCATATATAAATAAGAATTTGTAAGGAACAGCTTATTTAAAGAAAGTTGAGCAACTACTCCCTACCTTTGATTTTCTGATGTTGTTAAGAAAGGATGCGGAAATTAGTTTGAGTTCAGCTTTCCTGCAGTGCTTCCCTGTATTTACTTGAGAACAGGACTCAGTATTTAGGTTTTGTGGTCAATAGATTTTGTCAAATATTCTCAGAAAATGCTGTGCTAAATAAGGATGTGGTAGTGACTGTGTACAGAAGAATTTAGTATGTTATCACCATGTGCTCCTCTACCAGTTTTTTGGTTTTGCTTTTGTTTGCTTCCTTTCTTTTTATTCCTATATGCTTGTTTCTGTAAACCCAGATATGCATGATAACAAAATCTTACCCACTTGGATGGGTAGATTGAGGCCGGATTCTTGAGCTCTGTTGCTAGCTGGTGTACATTAGAATGCCTCTGCAGCCAACAGAATTAGAAGTACATTTACACTGTGCGGTAATATTTCAATCAATGTTCATTTAACACAGAAACCTCCCAAAGCCTTAACGCAAAAGACTGTATTTCCATGAGTTACACTCAAAGCAAAATGTCAAAGCAAAAAAACAAACAAGCAAAACCCCAAACAAACAAAAAACAAAACCAAAACAACAACAACCCCAAACCAGTCAACCAAACAAACAAAAACCCCTTTAAATTGCTCTCTTGGCCTTTTAGGTGGACTGAAGTACCTGCAACACAGGAGTACCAAAGTGGGGAGAGGAGGAGGAGGAAATGGTGGCTTTTTCCTCTAGTGATGAATGGAAGTCTGAGTACAGCAGTGATGCACACTATCTCAGTTGCTGCAGGGGTTAGATCACATTGAAAGAGGAATGTGCAATTGAACTGACAGAAGGCAAATGATTAGCACTGGACATCAGTCATTTGTTTCAAGGCTGTAGCATGGTAGGAAACTCTGGGCACCGGCATTCATCTGCAGGATTTTGCACTGGTCAATAGACTTGTTCTTAGATAATAGAAATGTTTATGTTGCTGTAAAGTCCTCATTTCCCATCTCCCCCACCTTGCCCCCAGCAAGTATTACACACAGAAACAGAATCAGAAAATCTGAAAGTTGCTGGTTCAAAACCTGAGTACAAGTGCAGGGCTATTCCTAAACCATCTTGTGGATTGTCTACTCTAGCTAACAGTATCCCAAGGGAGATCACTTTCAGACACTTTCCCACAGCTGATGTATAACACTGTCAGAAGCTTCTTGCTGATAATCAACCCAAACTTTAGCTTTTTTTAATATTTTCCTGTAACTGCAAGTTATACCCTGACTTACTGAGCAATTCCTTTCCTGCCTTGGTGTTAACACTTTTCATATACTTGTAGATGGCTATCATACCCTCTCTATCACTGCTCAGGAAAGCTCTATACTGCCAGCTTTTTTCATCCTTTATCTTCAGGTCAGTTCCCGTAGTCTTCAGGTTTTCTGCCACTACTTAGATACTAAAGGGGAAATCCGATGTGCTAAGTTTTGTTTCACTTGAAGGAAAGAGTGAAAGGGTATTTGTTTGCTTAATTCTTCCTTTCTAAGCATGCCATTATTTGCCATTATGAAGTCTGGGTGAAATATTCAAATTGTATTTGTAAGTAACATTTTTTCTGTTTATAAATTTTTCATAAGCAAATATATTTTATTATACAGTTTGGTTTACAATTTTATTTTTTTCCAGTTTACATTAAAACGTGCATGAAATTTATGAGCATAAGTTTTGCTCAAGTGAAAGTGTTGAATAGTTGATATTACGTATATTCTTCTTATACGCAGTCTGTTATACACAGAATATAGAATTACTTGGCCTTCATTTTCACAAGAACAGGGTAACAGGGACAAAAAAAATCACCGATAAAATATGTTTAAATCTCTTAACTTTTACTGTGAACTGAGAATTTTGAAAAGTTCCTGATCATATTTCAGCAACTGTTTTCTGCAAACTCTTGATTATGTAACATCCTTTTGGAAACCAACAACCTCTCATACATGAAAGTAATAATAAAAAAGAGTAATTGAGATTAATTTTATTAAATATTTCAAGTTGTCTTGAAACGTTAACAGTAAACCACTGTAGCTTATAAAGCACAATATGGATATGTTTTGAAGTGATTGTAGATTAATTGAGGTCTTGAATTAGACTTGCATAAAATGTACACTGCTTCTTAATTGCGAGCAGTATGCAGATGCAAAATCCAAACTGCTGCACACTAAACAGTGTTTCCTTTAGATGCCCAATGGCAACATTACAGCCATTAATATTACAGTAGCTGCCAAGGAGAAAGGTCCTGAACTGTGAATCCTCATCAGGGCTCCAGCCAGCTGCTGGCATGCACAGAGTGCATGTGATGCTCTGGAGGTCTCAGAAGTAATTTTTCACCTGTCCACACAACACAACTCTTGAATTTATGACTCTGGCCCACTCTCAAGCAAAAATGTGGTTAGGGCTCCTGCTTGGCCCTGCTAACTGATGCTCTGGGAAGGTTACTAGGGTCAGGGCTCTGGCCAGGGTCCACTTCAACAGGTCTTTCCTGTTTCCAAACCAGAGGTTTAAACTACCTGTCTTAGTGGGACATTTCTGCAAAAAGCAGAAAAATTGGTAACAGAGCAGCATCTGCTTTTACTGAGCACTATCTCTGATGCATGAGGCCAGAGAGTTACCTTAATCTTGCCAGCAGCTCCCTTGGTTTTGTTAACTACATTGGAGAAAGGTGAAGTCAAATTTTTATTTTTGAATTAAATTCAAATATATCCCTAAACTTCTCATGCATGTTCACTTGAAATATCCTTTGCATGAATAAATGTTCGTGATAGACAAGAGAGTATACGAGAAATTCAGACTGAGTTTTTAATATCTTCAGATTGGAAGAATCATTGAAAGAATCTATTTATGATCACACGTTTCACATTGCCCTATTTAAGTATTAAATGGCAAAACACATCGACAACCTGATCATATTCTGTTAAAATTACTTACATCAAGATTATATTTCGCATCTGAACGTGTACTTTAAATTCCTTCAGTATCCTCATAGATGCTTGTCTACAGGAAGTTATTTTTTAAAAACATATTTTGTATAACAAAACCCATTTTTCCTCACCATTCCTCTTTTTCATGCATTCTCCTGAAGAACAGTTCAAATACTCTAACTGCCAAGCTCAAATAAATTAAAACTCTGTCTATTAGTCCTTGAAAAGACAAGGATGCTTTCAAAGAATCCAGCAGTTTGGACAGACACAATAAAGCAGCTGCATTACAGAAGTCAACAGCACTAATGAAAGTTGATTACAGTATAAGATAAAAGCAATACAAGCAAATGAAAAAGATTTTCCTTTTAAAGGTGTTAAATTGTGTGAATAAAAATATTTTGATAGAATTTTAAAAGGTAACTAACTGGCCACTTTTTTCCAGAATAAAATTAAGCTGCATTTTTATTTCTCATACTTTGATAAAAAGCAAGTTACATTGGTCTATAGGTCTGCTGACAGACTATTACATATGAGTCTTTTTACAGAGAAAATTGTGATAAACCTACTGCTTAGTAAATCTAGACAACTTTTATTATAAAACCAACCAAATGCAATGGATCAAATTTTAAAAATCAATGAGGTAAATGCACTTTTGCAGCACAGAAGCTTGCATACCCAAGCAGGTCTCAAAATCTTGACTATTTTAATCTACTTTTAGTAGGTATTTGAGATTTAAAGTAAAATAGCTTGCACTAGAGCAGAGTCAGTTTGGAGAGATCATTATAAAATCCCATTATCACTGCTACAAGTTGGACTATTTGTCATCACAGAAGAGATGACAAGCTCAGAAATACTACAGTTGTTATTATCAGATGATAAATGATATTCCATTAAAGCTGCAATACATCATCTGCAATGCTGCAAAGAAGATATCAAACCTATCAGTACTTGACTTATAATTTAATTTTCAAAAGCTGTCAAATAAAATTCCAAAGGCTAAGCATTTTCATTTTTAAAGTTCATCTTATTTATTTTCCTCATCTGTTAGTCTAATTTTTTTGATGTGGCAAAAATAACTGATTATGTGCAAGGTATAATTCTTTTTCTCTTGATTAAGTAATATATCAGATGTCACTTATGTATTAAAAATATATGACAAATAATAAAGCAAAAGAGTAGTGATGAACACACCTTATTTGGATTTCTGCTTTTATTTTTAAATGTTACATTAAAGGATGGGTCAGTCTGAAAATATTTTGATTATTTTGTATTCCAACTAACATGAAGTCTGAGATTATAAAATCAACACTTTGAATTTTATTTTGTAGAAGTACAAAATTCAATATAAATCCATTCAAGCTGGTACTTGACAAAGATCTGCTTAGTGCTTTTACAGCAAAATTTGCAGTCACTATCCATTGGGTCTTTTCAAACCAGAGCTGGACAGAACCCTAAGGAACCAGGATTCTGCTCTGAGCCAGAGGTGGGACTAGAGACCTCCTGAGGTCCCTTACAATTCATGATGCTATTTCTAGAGCACAGAAACAGAAAGAAAGCAAGGTCTGTGTGACCCTTATAACTACCATTGCTCAAAAAACCACACAAAAAAACCCAACAACAAAATAAATAAACTATATCTGAAAAAAATGTTTTAAGCCAAATCAAAACTCTGATTCAGTTTTTGAGAAGCAATATTGTAGATGGTACTGCACAACTTACTTACTTTTAATTTTGAAAAATAGGTCCAATCTGGAATTACATGATGGATGCAAGTATTAAAAGTGATACACTGTAGTTTGATTATTCATTTTAATGTTATTTCAGTGTTACATAATTCTTCATATTTCTTAGAATATTTCTAAAGACAAGGTGCATCACAAATGATACGAATACTTTTACTATTAAAAAGGTATGTCACATAATGAAAATGCTTACTCCATCACCATGCTAATTTTTACAGTAAGTTACTGCAAAGTGTGATTAAACAAGCTTCAGACATCAGTGTATCCTACAACTCATTTTAAAATTTACTAAAACTACTTTCTGAGTATATATATTCTCTTATAGTTGTGCTTCTTCATTTATTAATTTAACATCAATTTTTAGTAACATCAAAGACCTCCAGGTATGGCACTTCCTGGCAATAAATGAAGGGCAGCAACTGGATGCTGGGAAGTGAATCAAAGTAACATGTTAGCTAAAAGACATAAATTTGCTATTTACTCTTTAATGTTTGTGCTCACCATCTACAACTGTCTTATCGAGAGAAAAACAAATCCACACCCTTATCAGCAATTGCTGTTTGGCTTTAAAAGCACTGTGTTGCTCAGAGCCTTTTCCAGAATTCGGCAACAAGCAGTTTAACAGTCTTAGCTGGCCACAGGGCTGTTTTGTTGCAATTAAAGCAGAGCATGGAATAAAAGCCTGACAAGTTTATTATTGTAAATGAGATCTTCTGTGTGCCATAGAAATATATGATTAAGGATACTAAATACTTTTTTTTTGTCAAAAATCATAAATTATAGGATTTTTGGAAATTCTCTTTCACATTCAGAATTCTGGAGCAAAAAATAAACTGACAATTCTTGTACCTACTCTAACACAAATAGTTCCTGCAGTATAACTGCATGTATGGGGTCACATTTGAGGTGATATTTAACTCAAATGCCAATTTTTTAAAATTAAGAAAATCCACCTTTTGCTAAAATTAGTAAGTGCTAATCTCTAGTACAGTGTTATTCATCCTGTCTGGATCTGGCAGTGGTTATTCCGTTCATATTCCAGCTTTGAGTGAGTTTCAGACACAGAGTTTTAGTTTTCAGCACCAGATCCAGTTTGACTTCCTTTTCAATAGTGCCACCTACAAGGGAAAACAGTATCTACTGAATTGCTTTGAAAATATTGCCTTCAGCATTATGTTACTCTGATATCATTCATCTCTGTCCTTTTTTTCAAATTTGATTTTAAATATTTACAACATCATACATCTTCCTCTCCTGAAATTACTGATGAACTGTTACTGTCTGTGAAACCTGCTGGATGAGTGATGGACAACTTAAAAGGGAACATCAATGTTTTATTTGTGAAATATAAGCTGAAAATAGTCTGCAGATTCCTTTTTTATTGATCTTCTACTTTATGGAAAGGTATCTTACATATGTAACCAAAAACAGACTGCATTGTGTATTATAAAACATTAAAAACCTTGAAGTAAGGAACTAGATCCACATGTAATAGTCACTAACTTGAGATAAACTATAGAGAAACTAAAAACTCAATAGACAAGAATAAGGAAACTGCAGCTGGAAATAATTTGCATGCAGTGGAAGAAAATTTAGCATTTCTACATTGTGCATTAATGCAGATGAAAAATGATAATGCAGAAGAACAATGGGGGAGGCAAAAGAATGAAGAAACTAGTTGCAGGATAGTTTAATAAAATGAGATTCAAAAAGACTCGTGAACCATGCAGCCACAGTTGTAATATGTATTTTGAAAAAGACTAAGAAAAAACAGAATATTTTTCAACTTCATCACAGAAGAAAATTGAAAATTCATATTTGACACAACCTAATTTTACATCCTTAATACTGTCATTTCTCATAGGTTCTCATTTTTTCCTGTGAGCACCAACAAAATTCTTGCAATGGCTGCTGCCTGCCAGAGTTCTTAGTGGTGTTGCTACTAATTGTAGATGGAAGACCTATAGAAGTGATTTAAACCAGTGTGCAGAGCCTTAGACCAAGCTGTATACCAGTTCAATCTTTGCAGGATGACTGTAATAGTTGCCAGAACATGAGTATAAAATGCAGACTGAATAAGGGACAAACAGAGAGATAGAAGGAATAGAACAAGATTAAGTTAAAATGAATGAACTATTGCTCAGAATACTGCTAGGGTGAAAAATAAGGAAAAGGCATACAAAGATTAACCTGAGAAATATTTTAATGTGAAAGAGGCCTTTCACTTTAAAGTGCACAGATAGTACCAAGGGAGATATCTCTAAACTACACTGTAAACAGCAGAAAACCCAATTTAGCTGGTTCACTGGTTCTTTTCAATTCCCAGGCTCAAAAGCATAAAAAAATCCATTAAATATAGTTGAACAATATTAACATTAGTTTTTCAGGTATTATCAATATTATGATTTAATACAGGTCCCCTTTGATTGTTGAATACATCCATATGAAAAATAAATGCATTACAATATGCATACATGTATTCTCCATTTGTTTATATAAAGTAAACAATACATATATATATATATAAATTTGTCATATGCATCTTGGTGCTGAACAATCCCTCTGCTTCCCTGCCACATAGTAAGATGCAACAGATTTGATGAGCCACATCTGCAAAAAAAAAAGACACTTTTTATTTTATTTTGGCTGTTGAATTATGAGTGCTCAATATTTGAGCTGTTTATATTAAACATACTGTTTTCCCAGTTGGATAAGCATAAATCCTAAAGTTATATTTCTAGCATAAATATTGTAAATTTGAATTCTACCTTTCTACAGACATGTTTTAGTAGTTGCTTAAGGCTCACTGTTTACCCAAATGTTTCTGATAATAAATTAATTTGCTAAAATATTTATAAGAAGCAGATGTTCAAACTAATTCATTTAAAATATTGAACAAATATTCATTTTCCAACCTGGCCTTGAACACCACCAGGGATGGAGCATTCACAGCCTCCCTGGGCAACCCATTCCAGTGCCTCACCACCCTCACAGTAAAGAATTTCTTCTTTATATCCAATCTAAACTTCCCCTGTTTAAGTTTGAACCCGTTACCCCTTGTCCTGTCACTACAGTCCCTGATGAATAGTCCCTCCCCAGCATCCTTGTAGGCCCCCTTCAGATACCGGAAGGCTCCTATGAGGTCTCCACGCAGCCTTCTCTTCTCCAGGCTGAACAGCCCCAGCTTTCTCAACCTGTCTTCATACGGGAGGTGCTCCAGTCCCCTGATCATCCTCGTGGCCCTCCTCTGGACTTGTTCCAACAGTTCCATGTCCTTTTTACGTTGAGGACACCAGAACTGCACACAAGACTCCCAAGTGAGGTCTCACAAGAGCAGAGTAGAGAGACGGGATCACCTCCTTCGACCTGCTGGTCACGCTCCTTTTGATGCAGCCCAGGATACAGTTGGCTTTCTGGGCTGCGAGCTCACACTGAAGCCGGCACATGTTCAGTTTCTCATTGACCAACACCCCCAAGTCCTTCTCTGCAGGGCTGCTCTGAATCTCTTCTCTGCCCAACCTATAGCTGTGCCTGGGATTGCTCCGACCCAGGTGTACGACCTTGCACTTGGCATGGTTAAACTTCATAAGGTTGGCATCAGCCCACCTCACAAGCGTGTTGAGGTCCCTCTGGAAGGCATCGCTTCCCTCTGGCGTATCAACCGAACCACACAGCTTGGTGTCATCGGCAAACTTGCTGAGGGCGCACTCAATCCCACTGTCCATGTCACCGACAAAGATGTTGAACAAGACTGGTCCCAACACCGATCCCTGAGGGACACCACTCGTTACCGGTCTCCAGCCAGACATTGAGCCATTGACAACAACTCTTTGCGTATGGCCAACCAGCCAGTTCTTTATCCACCGAGTGGTCCACTCATCAAATTGATGTCTCTAATGATTTAGAGACAAGGATGTCGTGTGGAACAGTGTCAAACGCTTTGGACAAGTCCAGGTAGATGACATCAACTGCTTTACCCCTGTCCATCAGTTCCCTAGCCCCATCCCAAATTGGTCAGGCAGGATTTCCCCTTAGTGAAGCCATGCTGGCTGTCACCGACCACCTCCTTGTTTTTCATGTGCCTTAGCATGCCTTCCAGGAGAATCCGCTCCAAGATTTTGCCAGGCACAGAGGTGAGACTGAGGTCTGTAATTCCCTGGGTCATCCATTTTCCCCTTCTTGAAAATGGGGGTTATATTTCCCTTTTTCCAGTCGTCAGGAACTTCACGTGACTGCCATGATCTTTCAAATATGATGGCCAGTGGCTTAGCAACTTCGTTTGCCAGCTCCTTCAGGACCTGCAGATAGATTTCATCAGGTCCCATGGACTTGTGTACCTTCAGGTTCTTAAGATGGTCTCAAACCAGTTCCTTTTTTGCAGTGGGCCTGAGGTCTTCATTCTCACAGTCCCTGCATCCGCCTTCCAAGACTTGAGTGGTGTGTGGTCAGACCTTTTGCCAGTGAAGACTGAGGCAAAGAAGTCATTAAGAACCCCAGCCTTCTCCAAATCCAGGGTAGCCAGCTCTGCTGATAGCTTCCGGAGAGGGCCCATGTTGTCCCTAGTCTGTCTTTTATTCACTATGTACCTATAGAATCCCTTCCTGTTATCCTTAACATCCCTAGCCAAGTTTAATTCTCACTGGGCCTTAGCTTTCCTAACCTGGTCCCTAGCTTCCCGAACAACATCCCTGTATTCTTCCCAGGCCGCCTGTCCTTGCTTCCACTTTTTCTAAGCCTCTTTTTTCCTTCGAAGTTTCCTCAGCAGCTCATTATCCATCCAAGGAGGTCTCCTGGCCCTCCTGCTGCACTTCCTTCTAGTTGGGATGAAACACTCCTGAGCTTGTAGCAGGTGATCCTTGAATATCAACCAGCAGTCTTGGGCCTCCCTGCTCTCTAGGGCTATGCCCCATGGAACCTTACTAAGCAGGCTCCTGAAGAGGCCAAAGTCTGCTCTCTTGAAGTCCAGGGAAGTGAGCTTGCTGCACGCTCTTCTCACTGTCCTGAGGATTTCGAATTCGACCATCTCATGATTGCTGCATCCAAGGCTGCCCTGGAGCATCACATTTCCAACCAGCCCTTCCTTGTTGGTGAGCATGAGGTCAAGCATGGCACCTCTTCTTGTTGGCTCCTCTATTACTTGCAGAAGGAAGTTGTCTTCCACACAATTGAGGAACCTCCTGGATTGCTTGTGCCGGGCCATACCATCGCTCCAGCAGATGTCAGGGTAGTTGAAGTCCCCAGTGAGAACAAAGGCCTGTGAGCGTGAGGCTGTTCCTGTCTGCCTATAGAGCACTTCATCCACAGATTCCTCTTGATCAGGCGGTCTGTAACAGATCCCCACAGTAATGTCTTCCACCATTGTTCTCCCTTTAACCCTGACCCACAAACTGTTGACTGCTCACCTGTCCCCAAACAGAGTTCCATACTCTCCAGCCTATCCTTAACATAAATAGCAACTCCCCCTCCCCACCTCCTGGGCCTGTCTTTTCTGAAGAGCCTGTAACCTTCCGTTCCAACACTCCAGTCATAGGAGCCATCTCACCATGTTTCTGTGATGCCTATTATATCATACTCCCATAGTCGTGCACACATCTCTAATTCCTCTTGTTTGTTCTCCATGCTACGGGCATTTGTATAGAGGCATCTGAGCTGAGCTCCAGATGAAGCCGGCTCATTGGCTGGAGGGGCTGGAATATCTCTACATTGCTCCAAGCACTTATTATAGGTGCTGGCAACTGACTGGGTGTGTTGGGATGGAATGATGCCCCTCTCCCCCAACACATGTAGTTTAAAGCAACCTTGACCAGCCTGGCAAGCCTCCTACCAAAACCACTCTTCTCCTTCTTTATCAGACCAGCTCCACCAGCCCCAAGTAGACCTGGCCTACAAACTTGGGTCGCATGTTCAAGACACCCAAACCTCTGACTATGGCACCACCCTTCTAACCATTGATTAACCTGGCCAATCCTCCTAGCTTTTTTAAGGTCCTCCCTTGTATCCTGGAGAATTGTTGAAAAGACAATCTGAGCTCCAGAGCCCCTAACCACCTTCTAGTCTGTCTTTATGTTCTCCAGGCTACTGCTATCTATATCACTAGCACCCACATGTATCACTATAAGTGAGTAATAGTCCATGGGACTTACTAGAGCAGGCAGCCTCTCTGCAACATCCCTGATCCATGCCCCTGGTAGGCAACACACATCCCTTGAGATTGAGGTCCATGGCTTCTGTTTTCTTAAATGGAGGAAAAAAGCCCAAAACCAAACAAAAAAACACCACCAGCCAAAAAGATGGCAAATTCTCTCTTCTTTAGGCAGTAACTCTTCCCATACTATAGCAGTATTAGCCCAGAGTGTTGAGGATACAAAACTGTGTAGCAGCCTCAGAGTCTCTGCAAAAGTGCTCTATCAGAATGAAAGGAGAGAGGAGGCCAAAATCTGCTTGAGGAAAGCTGTCAAAGAGCCTAACAATCAGGGGTTGCTTTAAATTACCTGCATTTTCTCCTAATTTCTAATCCATAATAAAGAAACCAACAAAGAATATATTAATCTCCTGTTTCCTTCATCTATATAGAATACTAGTAGAGTCCTGCTAATCCCAAATAACCTCAAGCCTTTGCTGCAGCCATAGGTATTCTTTAGGTGAACCAGAGCGCAGCCGGCAGTGACCGGGCACCTACTACAAAGGAGATCCTGCCTCACCTGGCCAGGAAGGCAGCACCCCTGGCCAGCATAGAATCATAGAATCATAGAATCATAGAATGGTTAGGGTTGGAAAGGACCTTAAGATCATCTAGTTCCAACACCCCTGCCATGGGCAGCGACATCTCACCCTAGACCATGATGCGCGTGGCTGTGTCCAACCTGGCCTTGAACACTGTCAGGGAAGGAGCATTTACCACTTCTTTGGGCAACCTGTTCCAGTGTCTCACCACCCTCACAGGGAAGAACTTCTTCGTTATATCTAATCTGAACTTCTAGTTCTTCTAGTCAAACATACACACACATAGAGCGTTGATACCATTTCCCATTGTGGATTATACTAGTGAGAGAATCCTAGATAATGATAATCATAGAATCATAGAATAGTTAGGGTTAGAAAGGACCTTGAGATCATCTAGTTCCAACCCCCCTGCCATGGCCAGGGACACCTCACACTAAACCATGTCACCCAAGGCCTCATCCAACCTGGCCTTGAACACCACCAGGGATGGAGCATTCACAGCCTCCCTGGGCAACCCATTCCAGTGCCTCACCACCCTCACAGTAAAGAATTTCTTCTTTATATCCAATCTAAACTTCCCCTGTTTAAGTTTGAACCTGTTACCCCTTGTCCTGTCACTACAGTCCCTGATGAATAGTCCCTCCCCAGCATCCTTGTAGGCCCCCTTCAGATACCGGAAGGCTCCTATGAGGTCTCCACGCAGCCTTCTCTTCTCCAGGCTGAACAGCCCCAACTTTCTCAGCCTATCTTCATACGGGAGGTGCTCCAGTCCCCTGATCATCCTCGTGGCCCTCCTCTGGACTTGTTCCAACAGTTCCATGTCCTTTTTACGTTGAGGACACCAGAACTGCACACAAGACTCCCAAGTGAGGTCTCACAAGAGCAGAGTAGAGAGACGGGATCACCTCCTTCGACCTGCTGGTCACGCTCCTTTTGATGCAGCCCAGGATACAGTTGGCTTTCTGGGCTGCGAGCTCACACTGAAGCCGGCACATGTTCAGTTTCTCATTGACCAACACCCCCAAGTCCTTCTCTGCAGGGCTGCTCTGAATCTCTTCTCTGCCCAACCTATAGCTGTGCCTGGGATTGCTCCGACCCAGGTGTACGACCTTGCACTTGGCATGGTTAAACTTCATAAGGTTGGCATCAGCCCACCTCACAAGCGTGTTGAGGTCCCTCTGGAAGGCATCGCTTCCCTCTGGCGTATCAACCGAACCACACAGCTTGGTGTCATCGGCAAACTTGCTGAGGGTGCACTCAATCCCACTGTCCATGTCACCGACAAAGATGTTGAACAAGACTGGTCCCAACACCAATCCCTGAGGGACACCACTCGTTACCAGTCTCCAGCCGGACATTGAGCCATTGACAACAACTCTTTGTGTGCAGCCATCCAGCCAATTGTTTATCCACCGAGTGGTCCACCCATCAAATTGATGTCTCCAATGATTTACAAAAAACTATTAAACCCATGATAAGGAGGAATTCATGCTTTTACACTGATTATCTGTTCCACATCTGGATTCAAATGGGGACACTTACTTTTTCAATCCCAATAGTATTTTTAGTGTCTTACAAAAACTTTACATCAATTTTCCATAGCAACACTCCATCAGAACCAGAGATCGATCCTCAGACCTTCTTACCTTTTCAGTTCCTATTAGTGTCCAGTTGTGACTTTCTATAATAATAGTGTTAATAATGAATACTACCTGCCTCTTTCTAGCTTCTTTATTGTTTAACTGTAGTAGCAGTCCTTATTTGTATCAACTTAACATCAAGTCCCTCTTCTGTTAACATGTTTTTAAATTCTTTTTTCAAGTTTTCTTTAGATGGAAAATAAAAAAAAATCTGCTCTGTCATCTATCCTAGACAAAAGATTCTGGAGAATTTGAGAATTTGCTTGTGTGCATTCAAAAATGGTTCTTTTCAGACACTAAAAGTAGGTTGGAAGCTGCTTTTCAAAAAGTAGTCAGTCTCTCAGACCCCTCCTCCTGCTATTCTTATGCAGATTACTGACTCATCCTTTAACATAAACTCTGTGTTTGCTTGCAGAGCTCTCATTACCTCTGACAACATTTTTTTGTCCCAGAACATTTAATTTTCAACTTTAGAGTATACAGATGGGAAAAGGGAGAGAGTACTTGTTGTCTTTGAATTATAAAGAAACCAAATCCTATTGTCATTACCTTTCCTTGTCACATTGATGAGAAACAAAGCAAGTGATGCTTTTTGTAGTACATCTGTATAACACTGAGATTGCAGTCCATTACTTCAAACGGAACTTTATATTCTTAGTGTAAAAATGGATGAAAAATATTTTTCTTAAGAGTTTAAAATTATGTATCAAAATTTTTTCAGCCCAAACCCCAGAATGTTTTGTTGCAGTCAAAGAAGATACTGGTAGGTTAAAACCAAAAGCAAATAAACAGTGATCCATTCATCCTCCATGCATTTGCATATGAAGTGATAAAAGCATCCTGCTGCACCAGGGGAATTCAGATGCTTACAGACACTGATACCTCTGTGGATTAAATTCAGAGTCCTTCCAAGCTGGAAGAAAAGATCTCTCAGCAGCCTCTCTGCTGACTTGGATATTAAGTGTGTGCAAATCCCTGAAGGTTTGGACATAGGTGGAAATCCTCCCAGAGGATCCTGGCATCCATAGGGAATCAGTGATAGATTTAGATTATACAGATATGGCATTCGGAAAGGAATTAAGAAGAGTAACTTCCTTGAGGATTTTAAATAGAAGTATTATAACTTCTACTGAAGAAATAGGATGTGATATTAATTAAAAGAAAGAAAAAGGAAGATTTATACTCTGGCTCCAGATACAGGGATACAGAGTGGTTGGTACAGTTTGAGCAGGAATTCCTACATTTATAAACAGTAGATACATACCGGTACTTATAAGAAGATCCTGTCTTACATGATTTCTCCGTTACCATCACTTCCCAAAGTATCACTGGAGTAGTAGCTACATCTTGTATGATTTTCAGAATTTTGCAGCCACAACTTCAGCTCTTTTATTTGTTTCAGATCATGCTGAAGAAAGTGATAAGGTGTTTCCATCCTTAGCAACTGTGCTGCAAGGAGTTCTTTGGTGTTACAGTTCCATAATTCCTGCATTCCATTTTTGATATTTTGCTGCTAGTGCATGAATTCTGATGTACCTGTTCTTCATGAAATATCTGTTACATAAACTGTTCGGTTTGAGATTTACAGTCTCAATCTTTTGTTAAGCATCATTACATGGATTTTAACCTCTCTGTTGGTCAGCCACAGAAGAGGTGAAAAATACTCCAAATCTGAATTAAAAGGGGCACAAATTTGTGTGTCAGTTTTGTACATGTCTATTCTGTGTCTTCTGCAGAGATAGAATCTTTTTCTGTCCTTGACCACATGCTTAGGATCTATTTCAGTAGAAGAAACTTATTAGGGCTCCCCCCTACCCCCACTTCCACCATCCCTACCCCCCAGTTCCTGCAAGATCAGGAACTGGGCTCTTTCTTTCTACACAGAGATGTGCACTGAAAAACTTGGAAAGACTTTGTCTTGCAAGGGTTAGAATTACTATGGAATACATTGAATATGATGTCTTGGTTGAGACCAAGAATACAATGATATTTTCTCTCCATATAAGTACCCCTCTCCCATCTGGTTTTGCTCACAGAAATATATTTTGAAATTAATTACATGATTCATTTCTAGGTGAGATTCCAGTGCATAGGTAAAAACAATTAAAACACAAAGCAAATGCCTAGAGAATCAAGGAAAAGAATGAAACCAACTCTACTTACAGCAGTTAAGCTAGAAACTTAAAATACTTAGTGGCTATTAACAACGTAAGAGAAGAAATAAAGACTTCTGACTTAACACTAAATGAATGAAGATTCAGAAAAATAGGCTAGAGCATATTGGAACTAGCCACACACACAGCTGCCTCATATGTCCCTTCAGAAGGATGTACTGCTTTCCTTTTGGCCAGACTTTTATACTCATTACTAATTATAAGAAAGATAACAATAACTACTCGATTCTGAGCTTTGCAGGCAAGTCATGAAGACTTTCAATGTTTTCTTGAGGGAGCATTATTTTCTTCAATACTGTTGCTTCTCATTTTTTAGCTCTTTTATATAGAGTGCAATCAAGTACACCATGGCAGGCAGCGGAGGATGTGAGCCCACAAGGCCTTTGTTTTCAGAAAAAAAGCTTGTGGCTGGAGATATAATAAGACTGAACATTAAAATCTCTCCTTTTTAAGGGCTTGTGGTAAACTAATGGCCCCATGAACTGAATGATTCTATGACACTTTGGACATTTTTCTGCATGTGCCACATTATAGAGCAAAACAATAATTGCGCAAATCTCATTTTTAAAGGTGTGCTGCTCACCAGTGCATGCCTCCAGTATGTTTTCCATACACTCACTGGCAAATACCTAATGTCTTTACTAAACTCAGACATAAAAAAGTCTCTCTTCTGTTGAGGTTTACTTTCTAATTCAATGTCAATTACAGAAATGCAGGACAGGGAAGATGAGTGGCTAATCGCTTCCATTAAGTGGACTGAGGCTTAATTGTAGAATAAAATTTTAGAGGAAGCAACAGATAAACAACACCTGCTCAGATATTTCCTAACGTCTTCTCATCACGGACCAAATAGATCCCTACAAAACCTCAGGCCAGTCTTGGAGTGACTGTTTCCAGAAATCGGCTTTTTTGTACTGCACTTTTTCTGAGTCACACCACCACTAGAAATCAAGCCACATGGAAATGGCATCTGCTCACTTTCCTGGGCCCTTATATATGGCAGGGTTAAGGGTGAATAGTTCCTTTGTACCCAAGAACTAATTACATATTTTAAAGTACAAAACTGACTACTCTCCTCAAAGCTATTTGAGCAAGCCAAATCCCACATCACCTCTTCTTTTACTATATTTCCCACTGGCTGTTTTCTTCCTCTTTCAGGGGTGGCAGGAAAACACAAAACTAAAAATCAGCCAGTAACCAAGCATAGTTGCAAAAAAAGAGGAAAAGGTTCTCTCTTTCCTGAAACAAATGTTGACATTGCATGCCATACAAGGTAAGTACTGATAACTGATTATGCCCACTTATCACTTTTAGAACATATAGCAAGTACATGGCAGGGATTATCTGAGCTGTAAGGGTCAGACAGAAACTACCATTGTGTGTGTCAAACTGGCACTTTAATAAAGAGGACATTACAAAGTCCTAACTAAACAGTATTGCAAAAATGATAAATTGGCACATAGAAAAAAACCTACCCTGTTGAATCTTTTATTGGAAAAATATCCTTAATTAGATTTTAAAACAAATTTAGAATTTTAATTACTTGATTGAGACCTTTGTTTTTGGAAATAATTCTTCCTGACCTACTTACCCCAAATATCCATCAGAATCTATCTGAGGACCTTTAGATCTTGCCACAGGCTTTTCATTCCCTTTATTAGGTAGCTCAGATTTTGCAGGCTAAATTCTCAAATGCTAGGATCTTCCTCTCCAGCAACTGAAGGTACAGGCCCTTGAGGACATTAGGCTGACATCATCTACACCACTTAAGCATCAATCTGCCTCTGTACGCACCTCTGTACCCCGGCCTCTGCCTGAACACTTAACAACCTTAAGTATTAGTGCTTGCTAACCTAACTTTGCCCAGGATTAAATACGATTTAAACACCAGATGTCAGTGTTGTGCTTATGTTAGATTTAGCTCTGGAAGATGTATCGTTCTTTCTCTCATGAAAATTGTACGACTAAACCAAAATATTTTAGAATCCTTTAACTACACTATCACACAGTATATTGCATAATTCTGTCGTTTAAAAAAGAATTAAAAAATTAACCCCACTGGAGCAGTTGGCACACCAATTTCAGTAGAAGCATTAGGGCTTTGGTGTGATATTAATTAAACATATTGCACTTCTCTGAAAACACTAAATAAAGGGTAAACTTTTAACTACTTTATGTAGGTTTTTTTTTTTCCATGGCAAGAGGTAAGGAATGGATTATTCTGACACTTGTCAAACTTCTCTGAGATATCACTGATTAACAACTGGTCTCATCAGAGTGGATTTGCTCTGCAGAACTGTTCCAGCTCTGCAGAGCTATTTTTTGCTTTCAGTAGAGGTCTCTGTTGTGAAAAAAATTCTCAGTGGAATGAATGAAAGATAAGTTGTTAAACAAAACCATGTCAGCCCATTGAACAGATGATATCTCAGTCCATGGCTATTGAAGCCACAAAACCCTGACAGAAGTAAAATGGAAACTGTATGTCATGAGCTGCATAATATAAATTTTAATCTTATAGCTTGAAAGAAATAATTAATGATGTGTCTTTTATACAGAAACCCAGTGTTCTGCCATGTGAACTTTCAGGTTATTTTTTCAAAAGAGGGAAAAATCACCCCAGATCTATGTGCTAGCTTCTATTAAAAACCCGATTCAGTGTGAACTTTAAATAACCACAGAAATCAGTGTTCATGTTACAAAAACGCTTGAAAATATGTTTTGAATTGATATTTAAGAATAAAATAGATATTAACTAACACTGTCTACAGAAAACCTATGAAGTCTTGGTATTTTGGGGTTATTAGGTAACAACACACAGCATGGCACATGTTGGTTTAACATCACTTGTGTCGGTTTTGGCTTATTCCACAAGATGGAGTAAGAAGATCTGAGCTGCCAGAAATGTTCTTTGATTTAGTAACTAGATTTATTTCTGTAGTGATTAGATCTGATTGAAAGTATAAACTGATATAACAGAACTTTCTTTGGACTTCATTACATAAGGAGATATTATCCACCAAGCTGACAAAGACAGAAGAAGATACAGACCATGGACTGTATTTTCCATAGATGCATTATGCAGTTCAGTCAAAAGCAGTATGCAGTTTCACTATCCGTAAAGGATGGCAAGGTATTTAAATTGTTCTAGCCCAAGGGTGACTAACAGGTGATGTAACAAGCAAAAAAGAACTAAGACACTTGTTGCCCAATATTTGGCAAAACAAGGAAAAGAAAGAGAGGAACAGCAGACTTCATTATATAACACACTGTAATCATTCAGCAGGCGGCATGTGGATGAGTGCTGTGTGAGCTGTGCATGAAACAAGTGTGTGTTAAACACCCCTAGGAGTTATCGTGCCACTTGGGGAGGAAAATGAGGTGCCTTCAATGTTTTCTCTCCTACCAACCAAAGCTTTTTCATTGCAAAGGGAAGGGGCAAGAGAAGTCTTAACACAGATAGAAAAATAACAGCTCCTTCAGGGACAGGCAGTGTAGAGAATGAGGGGAGAGCATCAATATCCCCTGTGATGCCAACAGTTTTCTAAATCACATCCAATTAAAGCTTAGATCAAAAGCAGGTATTGCAGAAAGTGGAATTTACCCCCAACACTCTTCCCTTCCCACCCTTTCTATTGCCTTCGCTGTGATGCACAAGTGTTTCTGTCTCAGAGCAAACACAGCCAGATTGCATCAGCCACGGAAAGAATCTTTTCAACCTCTTTTTTTCAAAACAAACAAAACCAGCCTCCTCCCAGGCAATTTCTGCTGCCTTTCATGTCATTCATACTTGTCATGGATTATGTTGTACAGAACTCAAAGCCTAATTATATTTCTCTCCCGTACACACAAACATCATCCTGGGAGCAAGAAAGTAGACCTATCTTGAGAGATTTGGCAGGAATAAAAGTAACCATTTATCAACCTTACCTCTTCAAATGCAGAAAAAATCCAATAAAGATTTACACTCCCTTTATATTTGATGAAAGCAAGCTGTGGAAGCAGGCAAGACTTTTAGCATGTGTCCTTTATTCTACATGTCCACCTACTCCAAGCTATCATGACTTCTACATAGAGGTGAATAACTGTTCTTGGAAGTGAACATGGTTTGCACACTTAGGCATGTTATTTCTCTTGTGAGTTGTTCTCTAAGCAGGCAGTAGCCTAAGTAATACTTAGGACTAGCTTTTAGAGAAGTCTGTCTGTTACAACAGCCAGTTGTATACTCACCTGTTATCAGAGGGCCGTATTTTGGTTGCATATTTTCATGGCCACATTTTGGACACAAAAAAAGTATCAGTAAAACCTTTATGTAATAAGTTGCAGAAAGTGCCATAAGATAGATCACAAACAGAACTAACTTCAGTAGAAATATGTTGGCTATTTTTAGAGATGTTACATGTGAAAAGTATTATGAAATGGCTTTGAAAAGTCATGAAGTCAGTAGATATGACATGAGAAAGATAATCACAAGACTTTAGGAATATTTCTCAAGCATGGTACAGTGCTAATCTTCAGGTTATAATTAGAAGAATCCATCCATTACATGAATGAGAAACTGTCAGTTATCTTACGGAAAATAATAAGAGATATACACAAGGCCTTTGAAAGAAGGAACACCTCAGGTGTACCTTGGAAGGCTGCTAGCAGCCTAAGTGCCCAAATCTCTATAATTGGTCTCTAGAGAGTTTTAAATTCCAAGGTTATGTCATAAATTACATGTGTTATTTTTTTCTGTGCATCTGTGAAATCATAACTGGTAAACAGGTTGGCAAATTTAGACTGTATCTTTTCCTGTTTCCTGAACTATTTTTGTGCTGCCATGAATTTTCCATATGCTTTGTGAATAAAAGTAAGTGGAATTAAGATGGATTAGCCACTTTCTTGGAAACAGGTAGTCTAGAGGAAGCAAACGTACAGTATTTTTACTTAAAGTTCATCCACAACCCTGCCATACTTCAGTATTATTCTCAGCTTCTATTTCTAAATCAAATCACTATAAATGTTATTGCAAATCACAGAAAAATTATCTTCTGCAAGTTTCTCCTAAGTCTGTATCAACAGGATAGCCTGTTTATAACTGCTATGTCTAATACTATAACAATAATCACTTACCCTGATATCTTGAGCTTTGCAGGGGGCACTTTGGGACACTCCTATTTTTCTGTGATAAAGGTGGTGCAGGGGTGCAAGCAGAAGGAGCTGCACACTCAGTTCAGCCCCTGCTGTTGCACCAGGCCATTGCTCTGCTGGGCAGGGCCACCTGCATTCATTGCACCCCTCCAGACAGGTCCCAAAGCTTTTCATTAGAATATCTTCACAAAAGCACAGTGAAATGAATAGGGGCGGAAGACAAAGAAACTACACACCACATCCTCAGAGGTACTGCATGAGGAGCTGGTAATAACAAACCCTAAGAAGTAGGCACCAGCCTACATAGAGGTGTCCAGCCTCAGGTCACTGGGGAAGTGCAGAGCAAGTCCTCCGGGGCAAGAGCTGCAGGTACTTCCCAGCTGTCAGGACGCTTTTGCTGCACTGACTTGAGCCTTGTCTGGGACCTTGGAGTAAGAAAAATCATCATCTGCCAAGAATCAACTTCCTAACATTGCAAACACTTCCACTGAAAAATCATCTCCAACTTTTCCTTCAAGATAAAATCTGAGTGAGAAAATGTTACATAACTCTCAAGTCACTTCCAAATTTCACTTACAGCAAATTACCCAGTATTTGGCTCTGCTTTATTTGCTGTCAGGGAGGAGCCACACACACACAATACCGAAATAGTTTCCCAAGACTTTTGGAGACAGGCTCAATCAGCTCTTGCCTTCACTTCTCCAGCCAAGCCTCAAACAAGACTGCTTGTTTGAGTGAAGACATTTCATTTCTCTTAGAACTTCCCTCAAGTTCAGAAGCACCAGCCAGTGCAAGACTATGTGTTCTCTCACGGTGACTTATGCAAAGCGTTTTCTTTGTTTGCAAAGCAGTGTAGGTTGGGCTGCACACTACTGCAGCATTGGGTCAGAATTGTACTAGAGTTGAGATACCCTCCCTATATATCATCACAATCACTCAGTCCACCAGAACACTAATGGCTGATTTAAATATATCACTTGATGGATTTAAATTCTGAGGCTGAGACAGAGAGCTTTCTTTAAAACATTTTAAATTCTGGAAATTGCTCTTTGGTGATCTGATAGACTCCCTAGTTCATTGACTTTCAGGACGATGTTCAAAGTTTATATAGTTATTGACACCTTTACGTGGAGATGTTGATGATGATATATATACATTTATTGAGGGCATGTTGAATGAGTTCACTTAGTTCAAACTAATCAATATGTTCTTATTTTGTTGTTATCTTTGTATACATGCCAAGAATCTTAGTGATGAGTGCACTTTATAAATTGTAAAATAAATAAATTTATGCTAAACCATGTAATTATTTATGACTCAGACAGCTAACTTAGCTGAGACAGCAAACTGATGCTATAGGAACCTAATTCATTCTCAGACTTCCAGAAGCACAGAATGAGTCAATTATTCCAGTGTGACATGAAAATTTTATTCATGGTTTCATTGATTAAGAATATGTATGTTTTATTTACTTCAGATATTGACTCATTAAAAAAAAAATAGTACTTTTGTAATCCATTAAACCTTGTTTTCTTTTTGGAATACCATTTCCCAAGCCTAGCATTAAAAAGAATTTGCTACCCATAAAGAGTCTCATTTGCAAGAATGTCACTAATTCACTCAAGAGAGTAAAAGGTACTTACTTCCCATCCTAGTGGCAGCAAGGGATATTCACTTACACTAGGGCTAGAGCATTTTTCTGTTCCTTGGTATAAGCCATGCTTACATCTCTTGGTGCACCAGGGCCTCACATGGAGAAGCAGTCATTATTACTGAAATTTACTGAGCAGAATTGCTCACCCACTGCTAAAATCCTAAATTATATACAGAGTAAGAAACAAGGATGAAGAAAATTAATGGGACTTTTGGGGAAGGGCACCTATCTGATTCCTGCAAAAATGTTCCAAATGGCAGACACGTAGCAGCTCCACAATACTAGTACAATATATAGAAGGCAAGTAGCCCTTTTTCATGAGATCCTATTTCACCATAACCCTGAAGTATGATGCTTTATGCAGAATGCCCTAAAGGCCCTGATTCAACAGCCATGAAATCACACCATCACTTCCAACGCTGAGAGTGTGTTCCAGATGAGTCAGTGCAATTCAGAGACAAATTCTCCCCTAAAAGCAGGCTATCAGTTGTTATAATCTGGGATTAAAGGGGATCTTGACTGTCATAAGGAGGTTTCCCCTCCTCCCCATTATTCCACATGTGACTTCCCAAACCTGGTTTAAAACAAACAAAATCGATTTCCCCCAGTCATTAAGCAGCATTTTCATGTTATGTACATCTCAATCAGACCTCTCAGTGCACCAATCACTGCTACACACAAGTGACTTTCAGATGTTCTCCTAATTATTTGTTTAACATCAAATGTATTTCTCTCCTTCACTTGTTCCAACTGTGAACATAGAAACATGATACAAGTTTCAACTTCAGTAAGTTGAGCCTCTTACCAGATGGTATTTTAGATGTTAGCAATTTAACCTAGTGTACGAACATGAAATGGCAACCCAGATGGAGGCGTTAGAATAAAAAGCAATGCCCATATATTTTTCTAATATATGGGATACTACAAAACTATTTTGTTACCATGGGCTTCAGCTCTTACTACCGATTTTCTGAACACTGTAGCTTTTCTCCCTCTTTTCTAGCATTTGCAGTAATTCCTCAGAGGTGGCAGTAAAGATATTTTATTGCAAAAAATCTGGATGTCAGCTGGGATGTGGTGGCAATGATGAGTCTTCTTTCTGTTCCTATGACTCAGGCACAGTTTAAGAATGTGAATAGTCTCAAGAACATTAACTATGATCAAAAAAGTACATGTCTTGTTATTAGTCAAACCTACAGCCGTGGTTCTTGTAAAGCTGTTTTTCTAAACCTTACATATTCTTTAAAATTACATGTTGAACCTAACAAAACTTCTATGTCAGAACAGAAAAACTTAGAGCATTACATTTGGATGTTTCTATATTCCAGTGAAAGGTGCTTATTTAAATGAGATGCAAAAGAGACAGTGAAAACAGTTTAGAAGAGAGAATATTTTTAGAGGTGTTCTGCATAATCGATGAATAAATCTATTCTTTTTTTCCCCACTTAAAACAAAACTGTTACAATCCCCTATTCCTAGTTCTAGATACCTAACAATAATAAAAGTAGGTAGACTACAAAAATTAAAGAGTGACTTTGCTGGAACTTCTGATAAAGCTGTGTCCTTCTTAGTTTACCAGATGGACTTTTAAAGAGCCAGACCTTGAAAATCTGGGCTTCTCAGCGACAGAATGATGGAAAATCCCCAAATCAGCTCTAATTCTGAAGTCAGAGCTCAGCTTGCTCCACCTCAACATCATTACCCTCATATCAGCTCAAAGTTCAAGCTGAAGTGCTCAGATATCACCTGCTGAGCTGTACAAAGAGAAAAATGTTTTTAATGGGCAGGTGCAGGGTTTTGCAAGGAAAAGTTAAATAGTTCTAATAACTAAAAGTCAGTACATGTCCCAGGACATGAATATCATCTGCTCACAGAGATTCCCATAAGTAGGTTCACTTCCCAAGTGCACCCCCTGCAGATCATTTCATCATCTATTTCGTAAGGTGCAAAAGCAAATATCAACTCTCCATTGAGACCAAGCAGCAAAAGTATCATACTGTTCTCTATATACAGTAGAGGATTTCAGCCACGACTGCAGTTGCAAGCTCCAGCTCCATAGGAGGACATAGGAGGACATAGGAGGTTAATATTATACTTTCTATATCTTCAGCTGATTCTTTCACTTAACATCATGTTTAAATATACTTTAAGCTTTAAGAGTTTAAGCATTTGCATCTGCCAAACACATTCAACAATCCCTTCTTAATAGTACCAGTATTTAGATAATATTGCTACTGTCTTAGTCATATTAACAACCTTACACATACTAACGAGAAAAGAATGTTTTCCAATCAAAGAAGTTGTTTTTGATGTGGTTTTCCAGAGCCCCAGCAAGAATGAAGAAGACAGCAGTGCTCAGTCAGCTCTGCTGCCCTCCACTGTGCCCTGCATACATTCAGCAGGATTATGCCAGAAAATGCCTGCCTGGAACATCAAGCTTGGCTCTTTCATCCACCTCATACTTATAAAATGTTTTTGAGCTTTACTAGAATCACTTCTTCCCCCAATATGCTGGTAGAACAGAGAGCAAAAAGAGTCACCCTGTTTGTGCCTTCTTACTTGCATTTACAGGTGCTAACATTCTACTACAGAAATATATACACAGTATATTTAAATTGGAGGGAATCATACATTTTTCAAAAGAAATACCCATTTAATTAACAAGTGCCAGTGATTAGACTAACCTCCTATAACATCTATTAATGTAGCTAGTTAAATATGTTAAAACGAGCGTAACTCTATTTCATTTTCAGTTCAACAGAAAGACACATGAATTTTAAACCAAGAACGAATTTTAAAGTTTTCCTTTTCCCCTAGTAAAAGAAGACTTTTTTCAGAATACTATTAAACTTTTTTGACCCATCTGGAACAGTTTTAATGCATAAATAAATCTTTGGGTGCAAGAATTTCTAAATCGCTGTTTTAATCTTCATTCATTGCACAGCTCTCTAGTATATAAATGACATCATTTTCTCTTGTGGCCTTTCTGCTCTCATTTTCTCCTTTTCCTTGGTTGCACAATGACAAAAGGTACAGTCCCTCCTGTGTTCCATTCTGCCCCCTTCACTACTGGAGATGTAGATCCATCTTCCGTATTCCAACTCATGATGAGACAGCCACACTGCACCCAAATTAAGACAATAGTTCTTTTTCAGTCTCTTCTCAAACAGTATTCCTTCCTTCTTTTCAGACTCTTCTTGTGATACAATTCTCACATCTCACCCTGCTTTTCATAATTCCTAACATTTTGCCATTATTTTGCTCTATATTTCAAAGAATCATGTATTCATTCAATTGTATTAAATATCATTAATATTGCCTGATATGTTATTTCTTCTAAAGTTGCTAAAAAGTAAATATTATGCTTGCTAAATAAAAAAGAAATCAAGAAGATTCCTGAAAAATGGGTCTGAATACCAAGTTTAGACCACTACCAAAAGAAGGAGAATTTTGTGCAGGTTTGGATCTTCTGCAAAGTATTTATCATCACTTTAGCTAGCCATCAAAATCATTTCTACTCTCTGCATAATGGATTGTAGTGAGTGCACATGAAAACCCGGGACAGGATAGGAGTTAACTTAAATGTTGTACCCTTAATATAGAAATCAACCAGAATTGTTTGAAAGGTAAACGTAATTTTAAACAAGAAAACAAGTGTATTAAGACTGATAGGGGTAAGGCAGGTCTGCTTTTTGTCATCTTGTATTCTGATGATTGTTGAGGCACCTGCCACACAGCAGAAATTGATGACTCAGAGTGGTGGGTGTTTTTCAGCCTTCCACAGTTTGTGCTGATGTAGTTATGCTTGTCATTGAAACCATACTTCATGAGCTTACAATTGTGGCTAGACTGTAAATGTTAATGGGTATGAGAAACATAAGCGGACAGCATGTTTGTGCTATTCAGTATAATTAAAGCTTTGTGCTACCCTTACTGTGCTGCTTGCTTCTCTGGTGCTACAATGAAGTGGTGCAATGGTGAATCTGACCGTGAATATTTAACCAGCAAAAACTGCTGAATAGTGAATTAAAAGCATTGTTGAAAAGAGGTGTTTCTGGAAATGAAAAGCATCTTGTCTCCTGTGTACTTTGGGCAGATCACACATTTAATCAGCCTTGCCTTGAAAAGCATCCTGCTACTTTTAACCAACATCACTCAGTTTCATTTGTATGATAGACATAGATTTCTTTGCATGATCAAAGAATATTGAAATACATATTAATATAAATATATATGAAATATATATTAAAATAAATAAAAAAATCCTAACATGCCTCTATTATCTAAAGGTCAACTGAATACCTTAATATATGATAATGCACAAAATTCCTAAGGGTGCCACAGTGAATCTGGGGGTTACGTTTAAAGAGGAAATAGATTACATCTCTGTTATCAGTTCCTGTGTTTGCTGCTATTTTATTGCAGCTGTGGTAATGCAGCAAATATGGCCACTGTTACTCTGTTGAAAGAGGATCTTTATAAATTCCAGTTGTCAACATGAAATCGATTCTGCTATGGGCAAAAGAGTGTTTCATCATTCCAATATTTGCACTCAGACAACCATATCCACAGGCTGTATGTGTCTTCATTTATTTATTTATTTGGAACTGGAAGTACAACACATTTGCAGCCCAGTACTATGAATCTGTGGCAAAATTGCATAAAGGTTGTGCAGTGAATGTTTCTAAGTAAATGGGTCCTTTGATTTCAATGAAAGAACAAATCCTCTAACTGATGCACTCTGGATACAATCCGAGCCATGCTCCCTAGTCAAAGAACAAATGATATATGATTAATTAAAGACAAAAAATGGGAAGAGAAATGATGGTTACATATCTTGACATTCCATAATGATCTTTTCTATGTTTTACACTTATGGTAAATAAGCCAAGCATGCAGTATCAATAGAGAAGGAAAAAAAGCCTTCAGTTTGCAATTTCTTTTTCTATAGTCTTTCTTCTTCCAGTGAAAGTGTCTATAAAATTTTTAAAGGAAAGTAGGTTGCTAAAATGTACTTAATTTGCCATGATAGATTGGGTCCATGCTTCAGTGACTGTAATTGAATCTGTGACCTATTTCTTTAGTAAAGTAGAAATATTCTCTTGGGTTTTTGTCACTACCATCTTTTAATGAAATTCAAAGAGACTGTCAAAATGTCTACACTTTTTCCCCTAGTTGTTAATGTTATTACTTTACAATTTGTTACTTTTTAATTAATCTTAATAAATGTGTACACACTCTACCTGGCAGTCGGAAATGGTAGATATCAATTCATCACTGTCACACTGTAAAACAAAATTAACATGACAGAAAGGGCAATAAAAGCAATAGAGTATCTAGACACATATTGGTTCTACTTAAACATACTTTATCTCTCTAATTTACAGGATTTGTGTGTTACAGCAGCCCCACTCCCACAGCTAAAGATAAAAGATCTGTCAGTATTTTAATCATAACCCCAGACTATTTACAAGACATTGCAGCTCAGCCTTCGGACTGAATTTAATATGGAGGTTCCCAGCTCAGGACCACCCAACTCCACCACCTATTTCCTTCACCAGAAGGACATATTCTCACTACTTTTTAGCCATTTAGAATATCACACCATGGGGACCTGGAATGTGACCCAAGACTTGGGTGATGCACTGACTCCACACTTGGTGAGATAAACCCTACTTTTCCCACTTGGTGTTTCCATGGGAATGAAACAGGCAAGTGGAGCAGAAAGAGGGAGCTTTTATCTAGTTCCCCCCTCCAGACAGATGGGGAAGCAGAGTAAATTTTTCCTGCCCTGTAGTCCAGACATGGCCTTAGTGTCTTAAGCTTGATTATTTCTGTTACATTGGTGTCTCTAGGAAAAGTTATTCTACCAGTTCTTCCCTTATCAAGGAATGGAATGCCACTAGTGTTAACATGGAGCTGGGAATGGTCTTACAAATAATCAGGTTCAATGTTGTTCTCATATTATGTTTAAGCCTGTAACTATATAACTGTTTATTTATGATCAATGTTACAGCTGCACATGAACAGGCTAAGGCTGGCATTCAAAACACAGCAGCGCAAAACAGCTCTTCTGGCAGAGGATAGTTTCCTTATTTTATAATTATAAAGAACATATTATTCATGTAAGACCAAGAAGCTGAAAATGCAGTCCAGATTGCTTCTATCACCAGGGCATGAAGGCAGAGCACCCAGCTCACCTTGTGAGCACAAGGGGTTTTGCCCACTTCTATATCGCTATCTGCTGTTGTGGACCTGCAGCAGAAGCTTTCTCTGCTAGTGCATACACTATATCAGACTCACAGGGAGAGAATACTGTATGAACCAGCTATTTATAATTCAAGTATGATCTTCTCTCCCACTCAGCCTCAGCACAAAGTGGAATGAGTCACACTGACCTAATACCTTTTGATAGATTTATTTTTTTTTTTAATGAAACTCTTGAGAGTAGAAAATAAACAGCAAACAAAATAATCCCAGACCTTGATTTTTAGTTTAAAACCTCAACCTCAACCTCTACACTTAACCACACTCCTGGTCCTTCAATCTCTCTCTGTCTTTGCCTGCCTTCATCCTACTGCTCTTTGCATCAGTAAAATCAAGAGTAAAGAAGCCATAGGGTAAAAGGCTTAGCTCAGGAAGGCAACCATTGTGCCTTCTTTAAGGCACAATAAATTAAGGGCATTAAAGACACCAGAGAGCACTTCTCTGTTTGTGAGTCACATAGGTGCTGTCTACTTAACAGTTGACTACTGGTGTAGTTTAAGCACAATGCAGGGCACAGTGTACTTCAGCTGACTTCTGTGGGCTGGATACAGAGGTCTGACTGCAAAAGGGTGCCATACAACTGACAGGTAAACTGCTGGGAGGATACCTTGGGGAAGCTTATTTCACCATTACCTATGATCTAGTTGACCTATTTCTCAGATAAGTGAAAAGTTTTGTTTCCACTAAGCAGGAATTTTTAGTGAATATTGAAACAATGAACAACCCAAGTTTAAAGGTCTGGAAAGAGAAGACTGTTATTTTGAAAGTGAAGTGGTTTTTGGATTTAAAAATAAAATACACACACACCCCCCACCACATAACTATGATACATTTTCTCAGAGAATAAGGTTATCCAGCATATGGAGTGACTAACATGATGGAGTAGAATGGCTTGAAAGCAGTCATTTGGATACAAAACCAAAACAGATTCCTTCGGCAGAACTCGGTATGTTTCAAAGCTATAGTGCAGAAGAACTAAATCTGTATTTTAATTACTGTAAACTTGCTTACGTTTTACCCAACCTACTGGATATTATCTTCTTAAATATAATAAAGATTTTTTAAAAAGCCATTAAAAATTAAATAACAAAATAAAGTCCACTTGCCAAATTTTAGGTTAAAGATATCAGGAGCTATATAGAGACAAATTTTCTAATTTTGTGAGCAGTCTTCTATCCTCAAATAACAATGGGCATAAAGGCAGGCTTTGGTGTCCCATTACCTGGTTTGGTGTACTCCAAGGTTTAGAAATTTTCCTTCTTATTCACATTTGCCATCAGGATGCAATTTTGTAAGTCCATCAAACTTCCATTTTCTTAGAAAATGAGGTTGTAGAAAGAAAAAGCAACTGATGTGTTAATGCTAAGTACTGCTGTAGTGTCTGAGACAACTGGGACCTAACATCCACCTGATGTTTTGAGCCAACCAGAACTGCCTTCTTCCTGTTAAGTCAAGTTCACAAACTTCCGTATTTGCCATTACGAAGATCCTGAGCAGACATGTTATGTAAACATATCATGTACCCTTTAATCCAAGCTCAACTGAAGCATTGACAAGTAAATTCCTTGGAAATTTTCCACAGAAAAGACTAAAAAATGTGTAATGCTGGGGCTGAATAGACAAGAGTCCTGTGATGTTCTCAAGATATTTTTGGTAGCTTAGAAGAGACTATTTCAGACTTTCTGGCTCTTCCCTCCATAAACTTCTTCATTTCTCTAAGATCACAGATCCATGCCCTAAGTCAGAAAAGCACTTAAGGTAGCGAAATGTATCTCTTAGATGGTGGAAAAACCTTAGATGCATTTAATGTATTGTGACTTGGAGGAACAATGCACAAAAGGTCTAGTCCAAAAAAAGCCTTTTACTGGCTGCTTAGGTTATAAACAGTTCAGATATATTTACAGACAATATTTCATACATTATGTAATAAGAAGATGCTATTAAGGCATAGGAAAGATGGTTACCTGAAAGTTATTAATTACAAAGAAATAAGACTATATTTATTAGGAACTTTGTTTAAGATACTGAAGTTGCTAAGTTCATATTCAAAGTCACATTGAAAATATGGGACTGGACATCTTGGATCTCAAAGCATGTCAGCTCCTGCAGGACACAAGGAAGTTGAGGTTACCTGCTTCGAGTCTGTATTGAAAGATGAACAACATGGCTAGTTTCTGTTCAATAAATAAATAAATAAATAAATACTGTTTTGCAATGAATTTTAGCATGCAAATTTTTTTTCAAAATAAATAAAACACAAGACATTTTGGACAAGCATAAAAAGAGAGAGAATTCAAACCTTTGTCAGGACAGTTTGCATGTATTGCCCATGTAGCTTTGAAGAACAGTATATCAGCTATCAATCAGTACATTAAACAGATAAAGTCAGATTTTTACAGTCTCACAGTTTTGAAGGAATATTTCAGTCACAACCTTCTTGGAGTACTGAAATTTTCAGCTCATTTTAACTGATCTAACAAAAATGGATCAACTGTATAAAAAATAAATAGAAGATGAAGATGAAATCAGACTAAAACAATGGCAGCAAAAGTCCCAATCTTACAAGGAAGATTGACAAGATTATTAAATTTCAGCTTTATCTTGGTAATTTTATCTAGATTTCAGTCTCACAAGGCTTTGAACATATGCAAATCAAGCCTCCTGTAGGGAAACAGATACATACATATATGTAAATGTATATAGCTTTGAAAACAAACAAAATGGTAGCAAGAATCAGAAATGTCAAATTTCTTCACCACTCCTAGAATCATTCTGTAATTGTCTGGACAGAATGCAAAGGAAGGAGGACAGAAAGGCCCCCACTAGTGAAGGGTATGTGGGGGTACATTTCCTGAATTATGAAAATACAAATGCATGTAATTATGGATCTGAACAGCTTTTGCCAGCCTTTGAAAAGATAGCAAGGTAATTCATGAGATGGAAATGAATGAGTAATGGAATTGTCAACAGAACACAAATGCCACAGCTACAGTTTCCAGAGGGGACAAAAAGGAGGAATGAGCTCTTAAAAATAATGTTGGTGAATTACAGCTTTTTATAGACATTAGCATTTTTATAGAAGATGAATTGCTGATTAGCTCTGGACATCATCCTGTCCTTCTGAAGCACATCCATAGCCCTTTTGGAAGAGCCCCACATGTATTTTAATATTGTACCACTGACTTCTGAGAGGATGAAAATATGTCACCATCTCAAAGAGCCCTACTTAGCAGTTCTAGTGAAGAGTAAGAATTTGGGGCTTTTGTTTGTTCTAAACAGATAAGAATGATTTATTTAATATATTTCTAAAACATGTGAGCGAAGGGTTTTGGGCTGGAAACAGCAGCTTATATAATTGTAGAAGAACAGAGATGGTCATGATTGCATGGGTAAATCCCCAAATTAAACCCTCCTGGATTCAATCTTCTGAAACTGCAAGCAAGCATAGAATAGAATTGATAGAGGAATCATGCTGCATTGCATATGGATTTTCAAGCTTCACATATAAAGAAAGTAAAAGCTAGAGAATGCATTTAGATTCTAGTAAACCTTCCAGTTGAACTTTTTTTCCCCTCCTTTAGAAGACTTTAAAAGTCAAACTAGGTTCCATACCACAAGAATTTATATGGACAAGTGAAATATTTTCATGTCTCACAATGGATAAAAAAAACATTTGGCAGATGGTCAAAAGTTTAGGAAAAGCTGCACAAAGCACAATATGATGAATAGAAAATACACCTTGAAGCACTGAAATGGAACAACAGGAGTTGGGAAAGGTTGTTCACAACAGAAAGACTACTGAACATTTTAATCACAGCCCAGTTCTCTGTTGCTCTGAGCCTTATTTCACTTTGTTATTTTTACCAGCGTAAAATGGGTGCAAATCAGTATTCGAATACTATTTCAAACCCACTTACACTGCTATTAACTAACACTGCAAGGTGCAAGGCAGTAGCTTATCTAGTTGAGTTTTGCAGCAGTCACAAACCGTTGGGTCAGTTAAGCACAAATATTTTCAATTAAATTGACAGAAGCTGACATTTGCAAAGAAATAGAAAAAGGGATCTTTCATGCATTATAAATATTATTCCTGGAACTGTGCAAATATTATTACTCTAAAAGTAATGCCACCACTCACATACTAGAATAGGAAATCAAAGACAAATCACAACTCTTTAATCAAAGCCCCATTTGAAGCAGTGATTTAGGGATGGTATCAAAGTCACAGGGAGTCAAATTCAGAAAGAAGTGATTAATTGATTTTTCTAGACATTCCAAATTGTTCTAGTTCTTAGAATTGTCATTAAGACCATTTATTATGGCAATCTGGAGATCACCACAGTGGGTTTCATTTGGAAACAAGCTCAGAGAAATCAATGGGGAGATGAATATCCACTGCAGATGAATATCCACTGCAGAAAACATTTTTAGGTCTTAGAGAGGCATCTAACTGAACGGGTTTGGATTTTACTTGAAATAAGTATGTTCTTAGTGCTCAAAGCCTGGGTTGAATAATAGTGCAATAAGTGAAGTCATGCTTTCATTTTGTATTGAATTTAAAAATAAGTACTACTACTCAGAAAATGAAGCAACAATATGTTCCCATATTTATTTAGAATCCAGAAAAACAGCGAAAACCTATTCTATTAATTTTAAGGCCAATTAAACTCCATATGCTTTAATTTCCATTTATGACTATAACAAAACCAAAGTGGGTAAGTTTAGTTTAAGTCTAGCTCACGACTTCCCCCAGACTCTCAGACCAGACTAGCAGAAATAGATACTAGGGCTACACATATATCTCAACAATCCATTAAATTTATCAGACAACAACTTCAGAATAAAAGCAAGGTTAACCTCACAGAAAGGACATCCACTTTGTTGGTGAAAATGGATACTTGATTTCTTTCTTGGATCACTATAAATACCATGAGGATTATTCACAGCACAAGCAATATTTTGATGCACTTGCATTACCTTCTTTTTCTATCAACAAAAATGGCATACGTTTAATGTCACATTAACTGTAAAGGAGTACATATCCCGTAAGAGTTGGGAAATGTACTGCATTATTTCCTCCTTTTACATCCACTAAATAAGTGATAATTCCAAAAGCTGACTCAACGTTTGGTTCTGCCTTTTATTTTTTTAATTTTTTTTTTATTACTTTGACTTTTTTTATTACTTTGGTTTCTTTTTTTTTATTACTTGACAGCATGTCTTTGCTGCACATTGAAAAACTACTTCCATCTCTATGGTACGGATTTTATAAGGCTTGGTTTCTCCAGCATTTCCAGCAAGCTTAACAATAAACTAAGCTTAGTAAATAATTCCTATTTGAGAGAAAACTTTCTGAAGTGCTCTGAGACCCTGTGCATTAGGCAGACTTGCATGAGAAAGAAAAAGTGCAATGCACTGCAGCAGTATCCTTAAAGCCTTTTAGTTGAATATCTCATCTTAGTGTGTCCAGAAAAAACTCTTCTAATATAAATAAATAAATATAAATACAGTATAAAAAATGGGGAGAAAACAATCCTAACTCTTCACATGGGATGTTGAGTACTGCCTGAAATGACCTCTAATGCTCAGAAATATCTTGGCTTTATACCAGACATACCAGCAGAAATGTCATCCTAGTGGTCAACAGAAGCTTAACTGAAAATACGTTAGTTACAATTAGGAAAGAAATAGGGAGCTACACAGAAAACAGGATTATGACACTGTGTAATTCCATTTTATCATAGAATCATAGAATATCATTGAGTCCGTGAGATCAACTGATCAGTGCCGACTCGGACGGAGCCGCTCAGCGATGACAAGGTACGGAGAAGGGGTTGAGAGATTTTGCGACCCGGAAGCCCCGGAAGCCCTTGCAAGAGGGGCTGACGTGCACGGGCGATACCACGGGGACGGCGATCACACCCCCGCCCCTCGCCTTGAAAAAGCCTTCGGGAGGGCAGTGTCGCTGCCCACCAGGCGCTGGGAGGTGAGACCAGCTGGTGAAGCAGGTGAGTACCTTCCACACTGTGCTGCAGCAGTGGATGTGGTAGCTCATGTATTAGGGTGCAGAGGTTGTCAGTCGTCGCTTATTAGACCGTCGCTTGTTAGACCGTCTCAATTATTGCCTCTGTCCCAGACTGCTGCTGACCATGGTCTTCTCCAGGAAGAGAGCTTGTCATAAAAAGACTGCTGCAACGCAAACAGAGGCCTTGTCTCAAACCATCTCTGTTCAGGTCTCCGGCTGCAGGGAGTTCCAAAGCCTGCTGCAGCCAGGGGAGGGAGGCAGGCATTTCACCTGTGTGAGGTGTGAGCAGGTACAAGATCTGCTCAGCATGGTGGTGAAACTTAAGGAGGAGGTCGAGACACTGAGGTCTATCAGGGAATGTGAAAAGGAGATTGACTGATGTGCCTCTCAGAAAGGCCAAAGGGGGATATCCCCCAAAAAGTGATGGAAGACCCGGGACAGCCCCTGCCCTGTCACTGTCAGGCGCAGGTAGGGGACCAAAGAGATGACGAGGGTTGGAAACAAGTTCCAGTTCGGCGTCACAGGCAACTCCCTTCCCTACCTGCTTTGCTTCCCCAGGTGCCCCTCCGTAATAGGTTTGAAGCCCTGGATCTTGAAGAAAAGGTAGGTGAGGATGTGGTACAAAGCCTGCCTACAAGGTCACATAGGAAGAGGCAGATGCCTCCACACTTCAAGACTGCCTCTGATAAGAAAGAAAGAAGGATAATTGTAGTAGGTGATTGTCGTCGCGCACGGAGGGAACACATGCACAATCAATATGATTGATAAAAGTGATCCGTTTATTGTGCTCAAATAATGGGTATATATAGTGTCAAATTGCCACGTACACACAGCTTCCCGTAGTGATTGGTTGGCATATACAGCATTGGGTACATTCCAGGTGCATTTCGGTGATTTCCCCTGCTCATATACACATCCTCCTCTCAAGGTCTCTGCTCTTAGTTCACAGACAATTTTTAGCTACAAGGTAGGCCAGCTGGTCTTCTATCTCTATTGGTTAACTTCCAGGGTTTTTACACTTCTGGCAACTGTACACAACTGGTGTTTTTTCTCACTTTCACAGAATCTGTGCTTAATTAAGCTCAGACATGGCAACATGACCTTTGCTTGCTAACCATGTCTCCACAATTCCCCTTTTTTCTTTTTGAGCAAGCCAAATGGCCGCTACACTTTTCTTAAGCATTGATATCACACATCGCAGCATACAACTTGCTATTAATACGAATAAGACTACTGCACATAGTATAGTTGCATCTTGCATAAGCAAATCTTTAAGCCATCCAGAAATTCCCCATCCTTTAAAGAGTTTTGTCAGCCAGTCCATCCCATCATCTTTCATTAGTTGCTTGACCCCTTCTCTCAATTGTTGTATACTTTTATAAATTGACTCCGAATGATCTGACAAATTCATACAGCACATTCCTTCAAACTCTGTGCAACCATGTCCTTGTGCCAACAACAAAAAATCGATTGCTGCTCTATTCTGTAAGGTGGCATGACGAATACTATCGACATCAGTTACAAGTCCGTTTATAGCAAGTGAAGTAGCATTTGTCTGTCTTGCAAGCCAACAACCTAGTTTATTTAATGTTGCTAAAGCTTGAGCTTTAGCTACTTTGGGAGCTAAAAATGAGGCAGCTATTATTTCACCCAGGTTCCAAAAATTTACTTTGTCATCACAGCTCAAATAAAAAGCATGCTTTGACCTTCAAGAACACAATCCTCTTTTGTATATTATCATAGTGCTATTAGGGATAAACATGCCTAAGATACCTACTGTACATGGGCAATTATATGGGACTTTATATGGGACGGCACCCCCTGCCAGGCCCGATCCTGTGGCAACTAAGGCACAGACTCCGTTTCTGGCTACAAATAAAATCCCTTATTGAGTGAGCTTACAGGCTTTTATAGTATTCTGCCTAGCGGTTAGTACTGGTTAGTTCCTTTGGTACTTTTCCATCACGAAACAATCTTATTGATCACGCACTTTCTCAGCCAATCACATTACTGTCCACACACTTTTGCTTGACCAATTGTTTCTAAACATAGTTCTTTGCCATCACTACTCATTATATCGAAACTTTCACTTCCCCTTGACTACACATTCTTTATCATGTCTTAAGCATCCTCCTGTGTTCAAATTTACAGTCCTCAGAAATTATCTTGCTGTTCTCTCTTCGGTTCCACCCAATGTTCTTTCTCCGGTTCTTCCCAACTTGTCCCTTTCACTTCTTTCAAGGTTTGTGGTCGATAAGAGTCCAAATGTTCAGGCTCTCGTCCAGGTCTACTGGTGCAGCTTCTTGTGCAGCATGTTGAAGACGGCTTGCTTTTTTTTTTTTTTTTTTTTTTTTTTCCTTCACCCTCTACACTACCATCGTATTACAATATTTCTAGTTTTTGCCTTAGCATTTTCTAGTAGCTGCTGCAAATTTGCATGCTCTAACATCTCTTTTACAAGTAACAAATCCACACAACACAAGGTATAGTTTCTCATTAGTAACTGGCTAGTAAATACAGGTGGTTTTATACACAAAATCACAGCCTCTAATAATAGCTATGTTACAAGCACACATATTCAAGTTGTTACTTTTCAGTTGCCCCCAAGTGATGTCAATCATTTATTTTTCTCTTCCTCTATCTCATTCTGCTTGGGGTATTTACTGTCAGCTCCTATAGCTGAGGTATCAGGTTTTCCACTTGTCTGTCCAGCTTATGGTAAGGGTTAACAAACTTTGCAGGTAGCCACCATGGATCTATAGGTAGGAGGATACAAACATACCCCCTCTCAGCTCCTGAGAAGGAGCTGGGTTAGAGTGATTCAAAGACATTCTCATGGGAAAGGAATGTGAAGCTACAGCTGCCTGTCTGCTTAGCAGCAGCCATAAATACCTGCCAGCAACAGCACTTTGCATTAACCCTTTCTTGTCCAAAATGTTAATCTGCTACCCATTAAAACTTCTACACAAACTCAACAACAAAAAATACACAGAACACTGTCTGCCCTCAACACACACACACACACACACACGCATGTATATGGGATCCCACAAACACACTCCATACAACTACAATATTTGAAACACAAAGCCCAGACAATCATTACTTCCACTACACAGTCCCTCATACAGAACGTGGCGTAAGGACCCTGTGAAGACAATCAAAAATCAGCTCCAAGCAGCATCATCACAGTGTGAGGTTGCAGGCTCAACTTTAGCGGGCGTCCCCGCAGAGGCTTTGCCTCCCCACATCGCATGAGCCTTGGGCTTTTACACTGACTAAAATGCACACTCGTTCCGATGCAGGTGGCCAGCCTACATGGGAAGAAGTATTCAGCAATATCCTTAAAAAGTCTCCAAGGGCTAATAGAAACACAAATATACATGGATATATATTTCCCAACTTCTAATACATGTGGATAACAAAGAGACTATCAAATGAGTTGTATATGGGGTTTCAAGTCCACAGCCTGCCACATTACTCATTTACTCATATAACATGTTCAAAAGGCTATAAAGGTACTCTTTTTTTTTTTTTTTTTTTTTTTTTTTTTTTTTCTGTAGGGGCCAATTTGTCGTCAGCAGGGACGATTCCCCCAGGGTAGGCTTTGAGGGTTGTTGTCGCTCGTTGTGGGGAACCCCCCTGTCCCTCGCCCTGCCGCACAAAGGGGAGTGTTACCAGGACTCACAACGCTCCACTTCGCGTTTTCCTGCGGCTGCCGTTGTTGCTGTTGCTGCGGTTTCTGACAGTCGCACTGCAGCTCCAGCGCTGCCCGCTCGGCCGCGCGGCCCGAGAGCTCCAGCCGCGCCTCCCGGGGCACCTTCCTCCACAGCTCCCGCGCAAAGGTCTGCACCCGCGGCTCCTCCACTCGCAGCGCTTCGGTGTCCCGCAGCTGCTCCAGCAGCTCCTCTCCTGGAGACAACTTTCTCGATAGCACCCCACGTCTCCTTCCATAATCAAAGAAGGCAGTAAGCCCTTTTCCTAGATCCCGCTTCTCTAAGAAGCACTTAAATAAATCAAAGGCCGGTTGTCTTTCCATTTTTCACTACTCTCTCTTTTTTTAAGTTTTGGTACCAATGCAGCTCACCAGCAAGCAGGCCAACTCAGCAGGCGGCGGAGGCTCCCTCTTCGTCCTCCAGGCTCAGAGGCTCCTATTCTCTTTCAGGATTGACCTCTGTCTCTTCTCCGGGCTTTACCTTAGGACTACTTCGTAGTCCGATTCTTTTTTTTTTTATCATAGGCTCCTCTTCTCTTTCAGGATTGGCCTCTTTTTTCTTCTTTCACTGCCCGTTCTCTGCCCGGCATCTTCAACCAGCAAAACCGAGCATTTTTTCTTCTTTCAGTCCTCCGGATGCTGCTTCTCTGGTGCTTTCCCGCTCCGTGCTCAATTCTCCCAGCCACTACGGGTACCCGGGTTCCTCTGCTGGTCCCTGTTTGGGCGTCAATATGTCGTCGCGCACGGAGGGAACACATGCACAATCAATATGATTGATAAAAGTGATCCGTTTATTGTGCTCAAATAATGGGTATATATAGTGTCAAACTGCCACGTACACACAGCTTCCCGTAGTGATTGGTTGGCATATACAGCATTGGGTACATTCCAGGTGCATTTCAGTTATTTCCCCTGCTCATATACACATCCTCCTCTCAAGGTCTCTGCTCTTAGTTCACAGACAATTTTTAGCTACAAGGTAGGCCAGCTGGTCTTCTATCTCTATTGGTTAACTTCCAGGGTTTTTACACTTCTGGCAACTGTACACAACTGGTGTTTTTTCTCACTTTCACAGAATCTGTGCTTAATTAAGCTCAGACATGGGAACATGACCTTTGCTTGCTAACCATGTCTCCACAGGTGATTCCCTTCTGAGAGGGACAGAGGTCCCAACATGCAGAGCTGACCCTCATCATAGGGAAGTTTGTAGTCTACCTGAAGCCAGAGTCAGGGATATCACCAGGGCGCTCCCCAACCTGGTGCACCTGACAGACTACTACCCACTGCTGATCTTCCAGACAGTTGGGGAGGAAGCTGCATCCCGTAGTCTGAGGGGAATGAAGAAAGACTACAGGGCCTTGGGGCGGATGGTGAAAGATTCAGGGGCTCAAGTGATTTTCTCTGCACTCCTTCCATTTTCAGATGATGACGTGGGATCAATTAGAAAAATTCAGTCCGTAAATGATTGGCTTCAAGACTGGTGCTACAGGCAGGGTTTTGGATTCTTTGATAACAACTGGTTTTATAAGACACCAGTCCAGACAGTGATACGTGGGAAATGTTTATCTCGCAGGGGTAGAAGGATGCTGGGACAGGAATTGGCAGGGCTCATTTGGAGAGCTTTAAACTAGATTTGAAGGGGGATGGGGTTGTAGCTGGGCTGGCACCAGTGGGGCAGCACTCTAGAGTTGATGAAGACTGGGAGGCCTCCTATCCCCATAGGGTGAAATCGGTGAGTTCAGCTCGCGCCCTGAAATGCCTATACACCAATGCGTGCAGCATGGGAAATAAGCAGGAGGAGTTAGAAACCTGTGTTCGGTCAGTAGATTATGATCTGGTGGCAATTACAGAGACGTGGTGGGACAGCTCACATGACTGGAATATACTCATGGATGGCTATGTCCTTCTCAGGAAAGACAGGCCAGCCAGGCAGGGTGGCGGAGTTGCTCTTTATGTGAGAGAGCAACTACAATGTACTGAGTTCTGTCCTGGCACAGATGAGGAGCAGGTTGAGAGTCTATGGGTGAGAATTAAGGGGCAGGCTGGCAGGGGTGATACTGTTGTGGGTGTCTGTTACAGGCCACCAGATCAGGGTGAGGAAGTTGACGAGGCCTTCTACAGGCAGCTGAGAGCGGTCTCACAGTCACAGGCCCTGGTTGTCGTGGGGGATTTTAACTTCCCTGATGTTTGCTGGAAGGACTACTCAGCAACCCAGCCACAGTCCAGGAGGTTCCTCCAGTGTATGGATGATAACTTCCTCATGCAAATGGTGGATGAGCCAACCAGGAGAGGAGCGCTGCTGGATCTCATCCTCACTAACAAGGAGGGTCTGGTCGAAGCAGTAAAGGTTGAGGGCTGCCTTGGTTGCAGCAACCACGAGATGGTGGAGTTTAGGATCTCGTGTGGCAGGAACAGAATAGCAAGTAGAATTGCAACCCTGGACTTCAGCAGGGCAAACTTTGGCCTTTGCAAACAATTGCTGGGGGAAATCCCATGGGCAAGGCTGCTTGAAGGTAAAGAGGCCCAAGATAGTTGGCTAGCATTCAAGGACTGCTTCTACCAAGGTCAAGATCAGAGCATCCCGACACGTAGGAAGTCAAGGAAGGGAGCCAGGAGACCTGCGTGGTTAGACAAGGAACTGCTGGGTAAGCTCAAATGGAAGAAGACAGTTTACAGATCATGGAAAGAGGGGCTGGCCACTTGGGAGGAATATAAGGCTGTTGTCAGAGGATGTAGGGAGACAACTAGGAAAACTAAGGCCTCCTTAGAATTAAACCTGGCGAGAGGGGTCAAAGACAACAGAAAGAGCTTTTTCAAATATGTGGCAGATAAAACCAACACCAGAGGTAATGTAGGCCCACTGATGAATGGGGTGGGTGCCCTGGTGACAGAAGATACAGAGAAGGCAGAGTTGCTGAATGCCTTCTTTGCCTCTGTCTACTCTGCTGGAGGCTGTCCTGAGGAGCCCCATACCCCTGAGGACACAGACAAAGTCAGGATATTGGAGGAGTTTGCCTTAGTTGATGAGGAATGGGTTAGGGACCAGTTGAGCAATCTGGACATCCATAAATCCATGGGTCCAGATGGGATGCACCCGCGGGTACTGAGGGAACTGGCAGAAGTCATTGCTGGACCACTCCCCATCATCTTTGCCAAGTCTTGGGAAACGGGAGAGGTGCCTGAGGCCTGGAGGAAAGCAAATGTCACTCCAATCCTCAAAAAGGGCAAGAAGGAGGACCCGGGTAACTATAGACCGGTCAGCCTCACCTCCATCCCTGGGAAACTGATGGGCACCTTACCCTAGGTGCCATCTCAAGGCATATCAAGGATAAGAGGGTTATGAGGGGCAGTCAGCATGGCTTCACCAAGGGGAAGTCGTGCTTGACCAACCTCATAGCCTTTTATGAAGACATAACAAGGTGGTTGGATTATGGCAGAGCGGTGGATGTGGTCTACCTTGACTTCAGCAAAGCATTTGACACAGTCTCCCACAGCATCCTCACAGCTAAACTGAGGAAGTGTGGACTGGATGGTTGGGTAGTGAGGTGGACTGCGAACTGGCTGAAGGACAGAAGCCAGAGAGTTGTGGTCAATGGGGCGGAGTCTAGTTGGAGGCCTGTATCTAGTGGAGTGCCTCAAGGGTCAGTATTGGGACCAGTATTATTTAATATATTCATCAATTATTTAGATGAGGGAATTGAGTGTACTGTCAGCAAGTTTGCTGATGACACTAAGGTGGGAGGAGTGGCTGACACGCCAGAAGGCTGTGCTGCCATCCAGCGAGACCTGGACTGGCTGGAGATTTGGGCTGTGAAAAATGTGATGAAATATAACAAGGGGAAGCGTAGAGTGTTACATCTGGGTAGGAACAACCCCAGGTTCCAGTACAGGTTGGGGAATAACCTATTAGAGAGCAGTGAAGGGGAAAGGGACCTGGGGGTCCTGGTGGATAGGAGGATGACCATGAGCCAGCAATGTGCCCTTGTGGCCAAGGAGGCCAATGGCATCCTGGGGTGTATTAGAAGGGGGGTGGTCAGTAGGTCAAGAGAGGTTCTCCTTCCCCTCTACTCTGCCCTGGTGAGACCGCATCTGGAATATTGTGTCCAGTTCTGGGCCCCTCAGTTCAAGAAGGACAGGGACCTGCTGGAGAGAGTCCAGCACAGGGCAACTAAGATGATTAAGGGAGTGGAGCATCTCCCTTATGAGGAAAGGCTGAGGGAGCTGGGTCTCTTTAGTTTGGAAAAGAGGAGACTGAGGGGTGACCTCATTAACATTTATAAATATATAAAGAGTGAGTGTCACGAGGATGAAGCCAGGCTCTTCTTGGTGACAGCCAATGGTAAGACAAGAGGTAGTGGCCTCAAACTGGAACACAAGAGATTCCACTTAAATTTGAGAAGGAACTTCTTCTCAGTGAGGGTAACGGAACACTGGAACAGGCTGCCCAGGGAGGTTGTGGAGTCTCCTTCTCTGGAGACATTCAAAACCTGCTTGGACGCCTTCCTGTGTAACCTCATCTAGGTGTTCCTGCTCCGGCAGGGGGATTGGACTAGATGATCTTTTGAGGTTCCTTCCAATTACTGATATTCTGTGATTCTGTGTAATAGTTAGAGTTGGAAAGGACCTTAAGATCATGTAGTTTCAAGCCCCCTGCCATGGGCAGGGACGCCTCACCCTAGACCATGTCACCCAAAGCTCTGTCTAACCTGGCCTTGAACACTGTCTTTTATCCCCACAGGTTAAACTCTGTGCAAGTCAAAAAGTAATTAGAAGAGGTGCTGAGAAGTACAACATGGAAAACAAAGATTTTGTAGAAGTGTGGTGGTATACGATCCTGTGGCACAGGCATTTGAACAGAGAACATCTGTTTCTTCCCTCTTCAGCAACCAGACAGCATCAAAAGAAATTAGCAGAGGATATATTAAAAACAAGTAATAAGTATCTTCAAGTTATTCACAGTTCAGCTGTAGAATTCATTCCGACAGGATCCTGGAGAGGTTAAAAGTTGCTCAAGGGACAGTTGGAAGACCCACTGGGAGCTGATGCATACAGTAAGGGAGAGACCACCTCTTTTTCAGAATGTCCTTGATCCCAAATCTCTGGAAGCTGGGAAAGGATTGTGCAGAAGTATCATTATGGGCTTCTTCAGTTCTTACACCCTGTCCTTGACACCCTTAATGTCAGGGACACTGGGCTACATTCAGTGACATTCACCAGTGTGGTGCCAAACTTTCATATGTTGTCTAATACCAAGCAGCACTGGCTTGCATTTTGCAAATTAATGATATTAGAGACATGAATTGTAATGGTTGTAACTTGCAATGATATCACTGGGCACCAGGTAAGAGACAAATACAATATAAATCACAACAGTGATGTTTTCAATGCAGGCTGACCCTCTTTTAGCCACTGAGGATACACATTAATCATTGGTATATTTAATTTTGGTTTTTCCTCACTACAGAAGCAAATATTTAGCTTCCATCTCAGATCACACTCAAACTTCTACATTTTAGTTTAATCTTATGAACAGAGAAGCAGCACATTACTTTTATTTTTACAACTCCTTGTTGTTGGTCATGTTATCTGACAACACGCTTCCTTATAAACTCCAGACTCTCGAAATTGTGAGTTCTGAAGTTGCTGTTATGTTATAGAACTTTAATTGTAAACAAAAAAATTGAATTTGTCACAGACTAATTTGAATAGAGGCAATAAAGTCATCTGGAAAAAGGATTTTATATTGATAGAGTTTTCCTTGATGTATTTTCTTGTATACTAGACAAATCTTGATAATATAGCTTATTATGATTTTGATGATGCTTGATAACTAATTCCATATACATCATAAAGAACAAAATTTTCATAGAATCATAGAATGGCTTGAGTTGAAACAGACCTTTAAGATCATCCAGTTCCAAACTCCACCTGCCACGGGCAAGTACACCTTCCACTAGACCATGGTACTCATCCCACACCCATCCAGCCTGACTTATCTGTCTCCTCCTTGGTTCTCCTTCCTGTATAGTTAGACCTTCCTTTAAGCCTGGTACTCTAGCAGTGATGAGGTGTTTTTAAGAAAATAAATTATACCAAAGAATCATTTTCCAGGTTTAGTTTCTCTCAACCTTCAGAAGAATTATGAACACCAGCACTATGGGGTTTTCCTCCCATCATTAGACTGTGTGAAGCAACAGCCTCATCTCTGAGCAGAGCAGCCCTATTCACATGCACCCTGCAGCCTGGGAATACTCAATGCCTTGAATGATTTCTCAAAATCTTCAGTCTTTCCTGTCCAATCTGGTTTTCTGGTTTTCAGTACAGAACAAGTACCAGACTAACTCACACTGCTACATTTAGAGGAAATTCCCATAGCAAATGAGTAACCTAAACTCAGACATTCTTGCATGTTAGTATATGTTTGATGGTGCTTGTCTGTTCTTTTACTGGGTTACACAGTGCCACAAGCAAGAAATCTTGTTCTGAAAAGTGGCGGAATTTGCTGGTAACTGTAAGTGTACCTTTAGAACTCTCTCCATGTTTTTCAAATGCTCCTCTGAATTCTTCCAAGTGTTTGCATATCATCCAAATTACAGGCAACATCATCAGTCTTTTGCTGTACATCTGTTTTTTGCTGGAATACATCAATTGCATTGGTCACCCCATAAATAAACCTTTCATACCTTAACAGCCCCTTATTCAAGTTCCCTGCTCAGGATTTGTTCTGTTGTGGCTACAGGGACCCCCACAGCTGGGGTGAACAGTTGAGATGGAAAAACCGGCTCCCCCTACCAGCATCATAAGTTCGTATGCCAGTTCTCCAAATTCTTCTGGTAAAATCATACCTAGGCTTTACTTTCATTGATTTTAAGTAATACTCTTTTACCAAGCCCTCATCTGTACTAAGTACAGCATAAGAATTTTCCAGCTTTCAGTTTTCCCCTGAGTCACTCGCATATTGTCGTCTCAGTCACTTAAAATTCAGATGGCAGCATTCTGTCCAACAGTGTTGAGGGACACAAATGCATGAATTCTAGTGGAAAACAGACTTAAAAGATACGGTAAGTGCATGCACAGATAACCTTTGCTGTATTTGCACAAAGTTGATTTTGTTTGTTTCTTTTTTTTTTTTTCCTCAGAAATACTTTGCATCCAAATACTTTTACACCCTATCAAGAATCACCAACATTGCTACATCTCTATCTATTCCTATTTTCAATGTCATGTCACTTACACAAATGCAATAAGTGGATATGCTATGCTTCCTGTTCTACAACATGTGATTCTGTCAAGTGTCTCAATATCCCAACCATGCTTCCAAGAAAAGCCCAGTTTTGAAGCCTATAGCCCCTTCACTGGCATGGAGTAAATTTGTAGGTCCCAACTGCTTTGTTTTCCCTTCATAAAAGGTTTATTATTATTTATTTATTATCATAGGAGGAAAAAAACCTTTCCAGTCAACATATATTAGTGTGCAAACACACTCAAACAGTATGTCTGCTCTAACTACTATGTGTTGCTCCTGATCAGTAGAAAACTGGCTCTACAAACTTTCTTTTGACCTGTATCTCCTTTTCCTCATTCTTGTAGAAGCTGACTTTCCCTCTTTTGTTTTGAAATACCCATGACATTTTTTCTTTTCTGGGTTCAACAAGTGCTGCCTCTGTGGTTCATGCTAGTGGGAGTTCCTACATGCAAACATTTTCCTTCCTATCTCTAGCTGGTCTGCTACTAAAATAAACTGATTTTAAAATTCCCCCCAGAACACCAAAGTAGCATATTTTAAGATTGATTATTTTAAGATTGACAAAAGTAGAGTTGATATTTAGGATAAAGCTTGCATTCATCCTTTAAAATATTTGTGGTAGGCATATAGTAATTTTAAAGACACTTTAATGCTTTAATATATCATAAAATTATTATACATAACATACATATATACATATATATATAAACACAAACACAACATATTAAGCAATAAAAAGCATTTTTTCAGCTAATGCAAGAAAAAATGCCCTTTGTGTGGTCAAACCTTCTATATCATTTGAATAGAACAATATTCAAATTTCTGAGTGTATTTTACAATATCTACTTTTCACTCATTACACTGGAACTTGTTCATGGTTCTACATGTTAATATTTTATTTTTCCTTCTTATTTTTTAAAATATTATTGTATTATACAGCATTCTCAGTTGTGCTCTATGTAAAATGTAAAATACATGAAACCCTACTTCTCCAAACTCAAAACTTTTAATCACTTGTTAAAGGGAAGAAAAAAAAATCAACCACCACCACAAACTGGCAACATTTTGTTACATTGAAGCTAAAACAATAAACACCCAAAGCTCGATTAAAAATAAGCCGCTCCATCAGCTCCTTGCTCAAAATTTATACGGTAACCAAGGCTGCTTGATACTGAATTAAAACACCGCTGCTTGTCTGTAGCAAAGCAAAGAAAACAGGCAGGTTATACTGCTGTAATAAAACTACAGTTTTCTCTAGTCATGATAGTCCCTACTGCATTATGCTCATAGGCTTAGCTTAGTAATTGGGTCACAAGCATCTGTGAACATGCATTAAGTTTGTGCAAACTATTGTGTGTGAAGGTCAAGCTAATTCTTGTGTGCATTCAGATGAATAATGAGCTATTTGGCATTGTTCATCCCCAAACTCGCTGCTCATACATGGAAACAATATTCAGGAAATATAGGCATGCACCTGCAAGTTACCTAACATCTGATGGTCAGATTAGGCTTCTCACCACCAGTCCACAAAACAACCTTTTGTGGTCATCAGTTTGTGTCTTCAGTAATATTACTCTGGATCTATATGGATAATGGAGTTTGTTTCTAGTCAGAAAAAATGGATGTAAGCCTGGAGAATAAAGCTTAATTACATTTCCTTTAGAAGAACTAGATTCCAACTAGATTTCTCTCGGGATGAAAAAGAAAGTGCTAAATATCTTATCTACAGAATGTTGTACCTTTAAGCTAAATGGAAAGGTTAGTCTACAAGTAGTCCTTAGTTCTAAGCTATCTTTTGCCAACAGTATACAGTTAGTCATTTAGGTCATCAAATTGTATCAAGATTCTGCATTAGGCCTGACATATACAACCATGGACATTCAACAACTCTTAAACCATCATTTTGAGAAGACAATTAGATTATATTGAACTGAATTCTTTCCTTGAAACTAGATAATTTACTTTGTAAGAAACAGACCCTACATCTAATCTTGGTGAAATGCAATAATTAGGTTTGCAATTGTCATGGAAATATTGAAGAAAGCTATGCAAGTTAATTAGCAAAACAGTTAGTGTAAAAAGGCCAATAGCCTCAATAAATCACGTTCTCCTACACATTGGTGAGTTGCAATAGTTTTTGTAATCAATAGCACAATATGTGTAGATCCATCAAATGTACTGTATGACAAAATATAGATACAGGAGCAGAGCTACCTACACTGAATGTCTGATCAGCCTGGTGGCACATTATCTCCAGCAAACTTAGAAGTCACAGTTTGTTTTTTTGCTAGCAGACATTGGGAAATACATGTGATCCTCATTAAAGAAAGCTTTATGTTAAAACTTTGTACCCAGGACTGAACCTATGGATTCACATAAATCATCGCTTGAATTCTAACATAGCTTTGGGTACTTCTTTTTTTGATCAAAAAATAATTATATGTATGTTCATACCTGAAAAGTGTGGGACCTTGTCACAGGCAAGAGAATGAGCATCAGTCCATTTACACATTTATATTCTTCTTTTGCTGCAGCATAGAAAGTTTCTTTTATTTACACTTCATGTGGTGTTTTCTCACATTTTTGAATACTATCTCATTTGCCCCCAGTACAATGAAGACTAATATTAAATTTTCAGCCAACGCTATTGTATGAAACAAAAAATAGCTAATGGCTGTAGTACAAATAACAATAAAGAGCAGACAACAAGAGGTTCCCAACAAATATGTTGGCTTTTTTTTTTTTCTCCCCCAGAGATGAGCAGTTTTACTTTTTGCAGTTATTTGTCACTATAGTTAAGTCAGTGCTGTATATGACAGGATTGCCTCAGACTGAAAACAAGTAAGAAAGATCTCTTCTGAAACACAGAGAGCATATCTGAAACCGGCAAATCTCAAAAGATGACCAAATCCTCAAATTCTAATATGATTCTGGATTGCACTTGTGCAAAACATTTCCAATTCCTCCTCCAACTTCTTATTCAGAGGAAAAGAAAGGCTCTTGAACTCAGTGTGAGGAAAATACATGCAAATGAATCTGCAGAAAGTCCAGTGCTGTTCAGCACAAAGCTCCTACATACAGAGCCTGGAATTTGCTTGCTTTTCAAACCTAAATGTAAAACGGCTTTCTTGGCTTAATCCTCTTATTTCAGCAACTCACCAAGAACTACTAGTGGTGCAAGAAAAATTACGCCGTGCCCTTGTCTTCACCACAGTGTCTTTGTTAACTGTGTAGAAGAGCACCCTCAGCATTCACTTGGACATAAAACACATCTTTTCTATTGTTCACAGCAGTTGAACAGATTCTATCTAGATAACACAAAAAGGTTATTATTTAGGACAGGGTAACAGTATACCAATGGTTAAAGAATGCCAAAACCAAACCAGGAATTAATTTTTGAAACCATTATTGGATTAAAGGCATTTTTTTTTAAAGCAATTACTTGATCCAAACATACAGTTTAGTTTCCACAGCCAACAACCAACTTGTTTCTGCTACAAAATAAGAGGGAGAAGGAAAGAAAAATTAGCATGCACAAGTGCTTGGACTAACATTGAGATATAAAAACTCATAGATGATCCCTTTCAGTGGATAACAAATTCAAACTGTTCTCTACAGTTGAGTACATTAGTATGTTTAAGTTCTATCTATCGAAATAAAAATCGTATTGAAGGAGAGGTAAACTTAAAAATAGTTACTGATCAACAGGCAGCAACAGAATAAAGCAGTGTTTGCTCATTCAAGCCTTATTGAAACATTGTATTTTGACATGTATGGCTTCTTAACATATTCTATACCTTTGCAATTTATTTAATCTGAAATTTGTGACATTCATAAGCATATAAAGTCCTTGGGTTTTTATTTGCTAACCATCACAGTTGTATACAAAATGAGAATACAGTAGCAAAACCTGGAGTTCAGTAAAGTAATTATAAAACGTCCTTTATCTGAGGTGTGCTGAATTTTTAATTCCATTACTCTTATGTTCCTGTCATTCACTTGAGTTGCTTGAAAACAGAGCAGAACATAGTTTACAATCTAAGAATATAGTCTGGTATTTTCAAAGTTTCCTTAATTCCTCCTAAACATTATAATTAAAGAACTTCAGAATTTCCTATTGGCACTACTTGCAAATAGGCCTACCTAAAAGTAGAATATGCATCTAATACAATCATAAAGTTGTTACAAGGAAGAAGGGGAAAAAATACCTAAAGACATTTTACCAGCTTTGAGAATGTGCCAATATAATAGCTAACCAATAATATCCTATAGGTAGTACTAGCAAAATTTGAAGCCAAAAAATTAAATTTAGTGTAAGATGAACACCTATTTTATTAGCCTTGTAGAAGCCCATTGTTGATCTGCTATATCTACTGTTAAAGAAACAGTGGAAAGTGTGGGGCATGGTCTCTTTTACAGCTATGGTCACTGAAAAAAAAACCATTGAGTTTCCTGCACATCTAGTTGCAGGAAGAGACCTAATGCTGCAAGAATATGAAGGAATGTTAAGCTGACCAGTTTTAAAGCCTGCTTGGACATTAAGCTTCAAATATACAGGAAAAAGATACAGTGATAGTGAATGTGTATAGCAAAATAATGTTTTGCAATGGCTCTGTGATTTATCACATGGCAACATAGTTTATCATAAGGTTGTCAATACCACATATGCACCATAAATTATACAACATATACATATCTTGGAATTTTTATATTAGTTGTGATATTAAAACTGGCTTATTTCTAGATAAATATGTGTTCAAAAATGCTATGAAATTAACAACTGTCATTTAACATACTACAAAAAAGATATTGTGCAACTGGGATAGCATTAAGATAAACTCCTTAAAATTTGCAGTGATGAACCTATATGATGAAAGGATAAAAATAGGTTTTTGTATTACTCAAGCAAACCTTTTTCATTTGTACAGCTACCCTGATTGTGATATTTAACAGTTGTATGTCACTTTAAATCTTAAAAAACTGTATGAACATTAATTATAAATGAACATTAATAATACACCTCTGTCTAAAGTATTTAAGTATTTATTAACTCTACTTCATAGGCGTGGAAACTAAGACAAAGAGAATCTCAAGTTTCAAACTTCAAATACTTAAATTTAAGTATCAAAATTTCATTACCTTTGCATGATTTTCAAAAGCTCTGAGAACCAAAATAAAACCTGAAATTTAGAGGCTTTGGAAATCTCCCTGCACTTCAGGATCGAAGTGTTTATTTAGGAATCACCAAGAGCAGCCCAAGTTTAGGACAGCAGCCCAGGATGACACAAAGTAGAAGGAGCACTGATTTGTGTTTCATGTTGTTTAATTTCAGCCTTCTAGACAATCTAGGTGCTCAGTTTAATTATCCAGGCTATATCTGTAGTCAAAAGGAACTGAAAGATGTCATCAGAGTTTAGGTTATTCTACTCTAAAAGGTGCACATAATCCAAGCAGGATGGAGAGAAAATAGATGAAGAGTTTATAGTGATCGTCTATAAGCCACATGAGGCAAATGCAACTCAGATGTACAAGCCATCCACAACTACTTGCACTCGGCTTCAATTCAAAACCAGCAAGGGCTACTATGTTCCAAAAGACCTGTGAGATCAGACTGCCATCACAGCATAACAACTGAAAGACTCTGCAAGGGTTATGCCTGTCTCTCCGAACCGCTTGTTTATTCCAGCAGCAAAAAGCTAAAATAGGTCCTCTGTGAGACGCTATTTATTTTAATAGCTTATTATTCAATAAAAAAAAGAATTATTATGCAAAAGATGACCCATAATTAAACTTTTAAAAGCTGCACAACACAATGCTGTGCAGAAAAGTCCCTTAAATATACAATCCAGTGCCCATGTAGAAATAGATGAAATGCTTGGGCGTGGACTAATCCACAAAAAGTGTTATTCCAATTGGACATATAAATTCTATAATCTCTATATGTATTATTAAAACTACTATGAAAGAGGTTGACTCTTTATGTATAATCAGTTCCCATTGAATTTAAATTACTTTCAGTAAAGCACTGATGCAGATAAAACACTGTAAATGTACAGAATATTAAGCAAATGTTTATATTAAAAAAATGCTTCCAGGTGATAATGTGCTCAGTGAGGCACAACCCCCATAGTGCCTTGCAGAATATTAATGCTCAGTAGATCACAAGATGACAAGTATTTCTATGTAAAAGCTTGAGGTGGGATAAATGGTAGCATCCAGACGACAAGCCTCAACAAAAGAAATGTGCAAACACATGGGGTGTGCTATTATTGAGATGTAAATGAGGTTAGAAATATATGGAATAAAACCTGCTTAGAGTCAGGAGTGTCTTGTAAAACAGGGACAACAGTGTGTTTAGCATGAGCAGCTTCAGCTGACTGGTATGCCCACTAGAATTTGCATAAAGACTACCTAACTGTGAGAAGCGACTTGTGAATAGCAATAATATTTTCAGGGAATTATAATGTAATGACTACTAGAGTAGGATGCAAACTAGACTACCTGACCCAACCTGTTTTAGAGGCCATGGCATCTCAGATCACAGACTAAATCTCAGTTTCAGGCTAAAAACTGATCAATGTGGAGAACACCAAGAACACAGAAAGGGGGGGCTGAAGACTACAGATTTCATCAAGTGAACCTATAAGGGACACTTGGATGTGTTTCTTACAGAAACAGAGGGAAAAAGGAGCACTTCTTATTTTGAAACTGAAAATATAAGTGAATACCATCCTTATCATGGTATCAAACTCACTTAGGCATACTCCTAAATCCAAGTTTTTTCTTATCCTTACTTTGATGGATAGAGGAACAAAGCCATCAAGGACAGCTTTAGATTCTGTTTGACCAGACTGGCATAAGCGAACAGTTACTGCCTATGTGATCTTATCATGATCAGTACAGAGCAGGAGAAAGACTGGAGGAATTGTAGCTCTTCCACCAAACTCAATTGCTTAGACAGTTGTCTGGCAATAACAACCTATTGCTCCCAAAGAGACTAGCTAAGGTAGCTAATTCTAAGGACTGGTAATCTAAGTAACTAATCTTAATTAGCCATCCAGTCTCTATTAATAACCTGTACAGGCAGAGAATAAAAAAAGAAAAAAAAAGCAATTTGTAGCATGCTAAGCAAACATAATCTGTTACGGCATTTCTCTTCTACATCTTCCTTGTAGTGGCGCATGCTTGTTTTAACAATGCACCCCCTGCTGCTTATTGACTATGGAAGAACCCTAGACCAGACGCCTCAATTTAGACAGCTGAGCATGTTTCTTTCCAATACCTCCTTCCACACAAAAAAGAAACCAAAGTAATAGCCAATAACTTTCTGAGGCAAGTACCCCTGGGGTTGTACACGCATTCTGCAGGGTTGAGCTCTACTGGATCAGAACAGGTCTAAATTACAGGTTTTTACTGTCTTAACTGTGCTGCCCATGGGTTTAAAGACTAAACACCTCTGTTTCGAAAGAGTCAAATGAACAGGAAATTTTATGACACTGGCAAAGCTACTTATTTATTAGCATAGACTGCATTTGACAGCTTCAGCAATAGAACTCAGTCTCCCTGGTAAATATATCTAAATATTAACCATATGTGTTCATATCTGATTAAGATTTTAATCAGCTCTTTATAAAACTCCTATCTACCTTGATAAAAATGAGCCTCTCCAGCTTCACCATTTAATGGAGAACCTGCAGTATTTCTTTGAGACCAAAAATTCGAACTGTTGTATTATGCAAAAGTTATTGCTCTAAACAAAAGATTGGTGTTGTCCTAATAATAAACTTTCTAGTTAATTAAACCTCTTTTCCTTTGCTCAGCAACCTGCATTCTTGTACAGACTGTTATAAAACTTAACTAATAAGCTTTATGTTATCTGTACACAATTGCTAGGAGATTAGTAATAATAAATAATTTAAGTCTCATTCTGGAAGCTGAAAATCTGTTAAAAATGGAAATGTAGCTTTTCTCCAAGAAGTGGAAATCCAATAAAAATGTGAAATTTGTCATGCAGAGTGATGGATTTGGAGCACTCAAGAAGGACAAATGAATCATGCTGAGCTGTTAATATCCCTGTCAGTTCTATGGCATTCCATGAGCATGTGAAACTGTCTTTGTTTGCTTTCCTAACAACAATCTCTTAAAAGATTCTCCGGGAACATAGGAAGCTTCTGTAGTGGGATAATTGTTTCAACAGCTTGGACACTGATTTAGGATCTTTTATGAGTAATAGAGTACTAGGATCATTACTATAGAGAGTAATACTTGACATCAGTGGGAGCAGTGACTGTGATACACAAAGATGATTAAAAAATAATACTTCTGTAAGAGCAGAATGTGGTCTTTATTGGTTAATTTATATGTTGGCTTTGATGCTGTTGTGAATTTCTAGTTTATTTTTTAATAATAGTAATAATACTGTATTTATTAGACAAGGATAGTAAAGATTATGAATTATTTAAACCTTAACAGAGAGAGAATCATTTAGAAGATGCATAAAAGTATTAGGATTATGTGCACACTAATGTCTTATAAATAAAGAGCCCTACACATTTAGGACTTATTTCATAAAGGTCTACCATGCACCTTTGAATCTACCTGCATTTTATGGCAGGATACTGTACAAACATTTATAAAATGTTTATAAACTATAATATTATTGTCTAGTTTAATGAAATTAATCTCTGAAGAAGATTTAATTTCAAAGATTTAATCTTTGAAAGCTTAGGAAAATAGCTACATGTATATGATTTGAGGTATGTAGTTTTTAATTGACACAAGCAGATATACAGTTCTAAAGAATAAATAAAAATTATTTCTTCTAATCTATCACACAGCAAACCGCCGCCTCCTCTACAATAAAGCAAACTAACCTCCCACAACATAACTAAGCCATTAAATAATTCAGGATAAGGGCACAAAACATGAAAGTAGAAAGACATTGTTCAGTACCTTGAACAAGAGTTCTAAAAATCTCTCCATATATTAGGAAGAAAATCTCCAAAAAATACACTGGACAATGCTGTCTGCAAGACACTGCAAAGTGTGCATGTGCATGTATCAGTGTATATATGTATCTCTCTACATACATGCAAAGTTGAAATTTTGAGGAATCCCTAATGGATTCCTCGCATGTATATGAGTACTTTTTTGATGAAGTAAACTATTGAAAGAATAAACGTTTCATAGTAGTGACATGTTAATCAGACAAAATCAAATAAACTGAACACAAAGCAGGAAAACTCATTATGATTTAAAAGCTATATTACTCTCTAATATACTAGGGAGGTTAGCTGGTTGTTCTGTTGGGGTCTTGAATTTTTTGGGGTTTGTTTGTTTGTTGCTTTTTTTTTTTGAAACTCCAACACAGCAGCTTGAAGATAGAACCAGTATAGAGATCAGAAAAAGAAAATAAAGATAGAAGTTTCAGTCTGATGCAGAAAAAAAAAAAAAAAAAAAAAAATCAAATATATGGCCAAGAATAGGACTTTTGTAGTTAATTATTTGGAAACAGTTTAAGCTGCTGCGCAGCTCCTATTAATAGTCTGTAGGAAAAAAAAAAAAACACACTCTAAAAATGTAGCAGATGGTGGTATGACACTGAAAGGAAAAGCATTTTTGTTCCATGTGCTTCTACTGTTATCTGACTGTCCAAGTCCTTAGGCATTCTGGTTTACTGAAGGTATCAGCTAAAAAAAATAAAAAAGATCTGATATCATGTTGGGACATGAATCTTAATGCCAAAATGGCACATATTTATTTCCTGTTAATGGCAGATGTATTATATGTGCTCCACCTCAGGAACAGCATACTCAGGAAATTACACGATGGTCTATCATAAAGTTTGGGTACTGATAAGAGAAAGAATGTATTTCAGAAATGTGCAGACGCCTTATTTTATAAGCCTAACATTTTTTATTATTAATGTGTGTACAGCACCATAGATAGGCACTAATGGATATGAAATGATAAATTTTGTCTCTCATTCTCTTTGTTGAGCATTCTGCCTTAGCAAATTCACTGCTGTACTGGGAGCTTCTGTCAGGATCTCTAAGGTGCTTCCTGGAGGCACTTTAAATTCCTAGGGAGTGGGTTGAACTGTAAGTGCTTTTGTAACAGAAGAAAACACCTTTGATATTTGGACAATTCCCTTCTTATACATACATCTCAGGTAGAAAGAGTACAGAGGGCTGTTCCTGCTCATATGACGCCAGGATAACACCCATCTTACTTTTTAGATATAATAAATGATGACTTTGGTTTAGGAAGTTATGCCCCCAAACCCCCAGACTGCCACCTCCCTTTATACTTGGTGACTTGACAAACATGTATTGATTTTAACAGTGCAAACACCTTGATTTGAGGAAGACATGCAAAGTACTGTGCTTCACAAGAAACTAGTGTGCTAGTGTGCACAAGAAACTGGACATCTTACTTACATGTTGGCAGAAGCCTAGCCACAGCAGCACTGTCTCAGCTCAAGCATATCTACCCTGATGACAGCATGTTGCTACATAGTACAAGCTGCAGGTAGACATTCCAAGTAGGCCCCTCTCAGCATTGTGCTGACATCAAGCCATCAGTCTGAAACTGAAGGGATAAATCTGTGTGACACATTACAGCATATATTGCTCTTCAACCATGAAGAGGAGCTGAAATCAAAGGATAACTAATATTCAAACCTCTTTTCACTACTTTCCTGTCACTGTTTTCCATTACTGAGGACCGGATACTTCCTAATTGATGCTTTCAATTCACAGTAATTAATTGTAGCTAGACTCCTTTTCATCTTTTGAAATGCATAATATCACAATGGGCTCAAACAGAAGAGTGTAAAAGCAATCTATATTACTGCTAAATAATCATATTCACTGGGTTTTATCTTAGCTTCACATGCTTTTCATCTGCTTTACAAACATTAAAACTCATTTAATATGCTTTTAAAAGACGAATAAGGTGCTATAAAAGGAGCATATTAGTAGCTGTATATATAACTTTCTATACTTCTAGTCAGGTTTATTATTTGGTGTACTGTAAATAAAATTAAGTACAAATATTAGTACTGGCAATGCGTGCATAATTAGTTTTTAATCTTTGCTGCCTGAACATGTATTCATTGTAAATGTGTAAATGTGCTTAAAGGCACAGACCTTTAAGCCATATCTGGGCATATAAATGACACATTTAGATGTACACTACTGTAAAGTACACAGATATTGCTCAGGCATAACGCTGTGATGATTCGTGTGATTTTTAGTAGCTAAGCATACAAAATGCTTGAAAGAGTTTCAGAACTCCTTTAAAGCAAATCAGCCACTGGAAACTTAGAAGATCATATTTTCTGGTTTCCTACAATTTCCTCACCTGAAAATATATCAATAAATTCTCCCATTACAAGCAATATAAGGTTGGGGAATTTTTTTCTCCTCTTACCTACACCTTGAGAAAGTAGTAAGACAAAATTTCACTGTATACTTTAATAATAACTCTTTTGTAAAGAAGCAAAGGACAGAGGTCACACACATGGTCATTCTACTATGAAGATAAAATTATTATATCCTTTTTAAATAAAGCCATGTTATTGTTATTAAATGTCATATTTGAAAGCAGCATAACTACTCTGGGAAATATATTCTATATATGATGAAAAATATTATTTAAGTTTTAATATGTGTTGTCTTCGTATTCATTAGGTATACTGAAACATGACTAAATCAGATCAATTAAAAAAATATATATCTATTTTTGTTTTACTATTGCCTTTCTCTTGAACTCTCTACCAAAGCGTGTGCTGACATGAATGATAATGATTCATTATTGTACTGCACAAACACCTTAAGCTTCTTAATAATAGAAAATGTATCCTTTTACCCTGTAGGCAAAAAAAACCCCAAACTAGAAAAACACTTAGCAGACTGAAACAATCTCAGTAGAATATGACTTATGACATTCAATATCAATAAACTGCCCTACAGGAAGGTAGATGTACAGCAGAACTATGCACCATAGCAAAGAAGGACAAAGACAAAGATGTAATGTAAACTAAAAGGGCACATTTTACTGACTAAAGATAGATATTAAATCTTTGGAAACTCAATATTTGTTGGCCAAACTAGCAATGATACAAGAGAAGAGAAAGGGAAACTTAAATATTCAAGACAGAAATATTTGAGCCAATCCTCATGTACTTCTAAATTAATGTAAATTAGGAAAGGCCAAGCCTGTTTACAAATCGCAGTAAATTTAGAAAATGAAACAGCTGTAACAGTATTATTAAACAGTATTCTAAAATACGCTGACCCATCTTCCCACACTTTTCCTTGTGGTCCTACAGTGTCTGAGTTTAGCTAACTTTCTATTTCTGGTCATGAGAGATTGGGGTTTTTTTCCAAATTGGAACAATGTACTGTCAATACAGGATTATTTCCTCTTCTTTGAAACTACAAAGCCCAGAGAAACTTAAAATTATTAAATATAGTGTCTTAATATTAAGATATAATATAGATATGTCCATTAGTTGATTGTGTCTGTGTCCCCCATAGGCAGAAAGGGCCCTCTTCTAGAGAGTGCTGGCAGATACCCAGAGCTGCTTAAGCTTGAAACAATTTTAATGAAATCTTCACACTTTGACATTTGCACAAGATTGCATCTAGAAGTCTGCAGAATCCAGAAAATATAAGACCTCCCACAAACTGCTAGTTTTTTGGAAGAGATTGTTAGCTGTAACACTGCATACTGATTAAACATCAGGGTTCAGGAGAGAAGGTATCTAATGTCTTCCCACTGTCAAATTAATGAGAGTTCACCCTGCAAATATTTCCTCACCTTTCAAATTTTCCCTGGTTCTTTTTATTTTTAACCTACTTGTCCCAATTAATAATCACATGCAAAAGTCTATTTTTACATATATTCACACTCAAAATCCCCAAGTGCCTTAATTCAATTTACATCAATACATAAACACTTCAAGATCTATTCCAGACTTTAATTTCAGGCCCTCTAGGAGTATTAACCTTAAAATTAAAGACACAGTTCACTTATTCCCCCTAATGCTGTGAATGGCAAATACTGAGGACACAATCCCAAAAAAGGAGCAGGTTTTGATCAGTGTTCATGGAAATTCAGGAAATATCTTTTCCTCAGAGACTGTGGGATAAAGATGTTACAAACAGCTTTTTCATCTAATCTCATCCTTTCACGGGAGAATTTCTGGCTAGTTTTCTAAAGACATGAGTGAAAATGCTTGCAGGTAACATTTCATATAAATCAAAGATTTGTTCTAGAATAATGTTGTTAAACATAATTTTAAGTAATTTGCTTTTTTGAAGTATTTTGACTTGTCAGCGATTTTTACTGTAAGAAAAAGATGGAGAGATAAGTAGATTTCTAATAGCAAGACATCGCCTGTGTAAACTTACAAAGAAAAAAGAAAAATATTCAGGATTTGACCTAAACCTGTAAATCTAGAAGTTTGAACTCACATAAACTTTCTTTTGTCACATAATAACATAAGAACTCAGTTTCCAGATCCAGAGAAAGATAAGAAGATGTGCCTATGGAAAACAGAATAGAACTACACTGTGTATTACTAGGAAAAAATAATCTAGAGAATAGGAAAATGGCAAGAAAAACACAGAGAAACTAAAACAAACAAAACAAAAACCAAAATCAACAAAAAAATAAAAACAATAAAAACCTGTCCTATGAAAGAGAAGGCTTGGGGAAACTATGAACTGTTCTTGATCACAGAAAAAAAGGAAATCTTCCACAGATTTAACAGATTTTTTAAATCCACATCACACTATAGGAAAAATATACAACCTCTTGCAGACCTACCATACCAAAACCTTTTCTTGCACATTGTGTCTTTGAGATGTAGAAGAACCTTGTAGAAAATCATAAGAATTTCCTGTTAAAAAAAAAAAAAAAATTATGCAGAAAAAACCTGAGTTCTTCCCCAGTAAAGGCAGATATCAGGAAAAAAACAGATGGAAACAGTGCTCAGAATGCATATGTAAAACACAAGGAAATTACAAAGGTATATTGTGAAAGTGTCACAGTGTTGGAACATAATATCAGTACAAATCTCTTAACATCTTAATACAGAAAAGTGGGTTAGATAAATGAAGAAGAGTCCAATGAAGGATGTGGAACTCCACTGTCCTGTACTTTTAACACCAAAGAAGTTCAGTGCATAATTCTGTTAGAAATTCAATAGGTTTTACTGCCTTATTTCAGTGGGAGTTAAATGTTAGTTCTCTTGTCTGGCTTTGAAAATCTCTACATAATACATACAATAGAATTCTAAAATATATATATTTATAATTTATAATATATATAATAATATATATTAAATATTATCTATATTATATAAAGTATAAACTATAATATATTATACATATTTGTATATATTTCTAAATAAATAATGTATATAATTTATATATAAATACATATATGAACACATATTTATATAATTATATATATTTTATATATCAAATATACATATTTTATATATATAAAATACATACAATATAAGACTAAAAATTTTTTAGACTTACAACTTGGCAAGCATTTTTAACAGAGAAAGGGTTAAATGAAAATACCTCATCCCAATGGACTAGTGAAATTCAATACAAACTTTTTTCCCTTCAGTTGAAAATCAGATTTGAATGCTTGCATTTCTCATGCATCTTCAAAATATATTCATGACTCACAGCTGAATGCACTATACATTGTATTTACATGAACACACACATATAGAAAAGAGAATAATTTCCATTATCTAGATAGATGCATGTTTGTCAGCATCTGAAAGAATATAAATCCTCCAAGTTATAAGTATGCAGCTACTCTTTTAGAAACATCATTTAGGCATTGTAAGATGTATAACTACAGCATAAGCAATGACCTTTTAGTGTATGTTCTTTCCCATTATCTCAACACTGTGAAATAGTGATACTAAAATTTTTGTAATATCTCAAAAAAAGCTATTTATTTTAAAATCATCTCACCCAGTAAACCAACCATAATTTTATTAACAATAGCAAGAAATTTATATGGTATTCAGAGGAACACAAACATGATATTCACCTTAGCTTCTTTTTCAAATAATCTCTTAGCTCATTTGTATTTCAGAAAAAAAGGGCACATGCTAATTTTAATTCTTTATTAAACTTTTTCTATTAAATTTCTAAAACCTTATCAGGTGTAGAGCATCTTCAGGGAACAAAACTTTAACAAAAACAATACTGTGGCAGCTTGTAATCTTTAAAATGACTCATTTGCTATGATTAATTTACCCTTTATTTATATCTATATCTAAAGGCCAAATGTCACTTTTAGAGTTATTATTTCAGACAGAAAAATTTATACAGAATTTACTTTAGATGTGTAACTGTCATGACTGACTCATTGCATTTTCTGTAAATGTTGAGTTTCTTACCATTTCAGAAATATCTCTTGAAGAAACATTGCTTATAGGCAGTGAAACACATCACACAGCTAAGCCAAGCAATATTTCTTTAATTAACAGAGACCAAGAATTGTCATACTATGTGTATACTAAAAGTAATACTGACAGCCTTATGTCTCTGCTTCTACAAAGTCATTAAAGGATTTTGCACTGATGTCATGAGCAGCTCGGAAAAGTGCTGCAGGAAGAAATTATTTTCTGTAAGCCATGGTATAAGAAGTTCTAATAAAGAAATTGCAAATGTTGTTAATATAGCCATTATGGCTATGCTGGTTTCAAAACATTGCAATAACAACTCCTCACACACATGCTGACACTAGAATCAAGATATGCTTAAAATCATGTCCTTTATTAACAGAAAAAAATAGAGAAAGAAAGGATATAAAGCAAAGCCCAGATGTTTGCACCTCGTGAGAACAGAAAGTCCTGCACATTGCAAATGCACATGTAAAAGGCAAGAGTTCCTACATCTCTGTTTCTGGAGGGGGAGGTGAAGGTGGGAAGTAGAAGAGGGAAAAGGGGGGCATCAGAGAGACCATGTGAAAGCATTTTAAAAAAAACAACAGCTGTATTTCAGGAAAGTACTACTGCCAGTAATCCATACATTTAAATCATATCTTTATTTACCTGGACCTGCATTAAGAAACCTCATATGATTGAAATTATGTTTGGCAACAACAGCCCTTCTAGTGACTATGTTCAAGGAAAAGGTTTATTTCTCAGAGTCACACAGCCAGCCACCTATGCACAGTCACAACCAGGTAATTTACAGGCTCTTCCCAGTCCTTTTAATCCATCCTTCAGAGCACACAGCCTTTCTGAACAGCACAGGTGGCCACAGGTAGAACAGGGCGAAAATCTGATTTCTAGTCTGATACTTGATCAGATTATGGACCCATAAGCAGAAGATCACTTCTAATGTTATAAGTGTTTATGAATTGGAAGATATCCTGAAGAAAAGAGTCAAGAACCATGATGCTTCAATATTTTTTTTTTTATTTTTTTCTTTCCTTACTGAACATCCTTCACAAATGGTTTCTCAGCTGCAGTTAATCCACAAGCAAAACTGATCAAGCCAGTAGTGACTACTCTAAAAAGAAATACTTATTTTGCTTATACTACTTACTTTATCAGGTGTATTTTATGCTAGTCTCTTTTCTTCCCATTGTCTTGACCATGTGTCTACAACTCCATTTATTACCAAGAGAAGTATTTTACTGCATTTCATTGTCATGGTGTGTGTGGCCTTGAGTAGTAATCAGTTCATTTCTCAGCTTTGTTGTCTGAACTACTGCTAAAATTACTGGTTCATGTTTTTGTTACAAGTTTTGGAAAAGTTGATAACTTGGAAAGAGACACTACCTCTTTCTACACAACCTCTCTTCTAGATGGTTGAGCAGTCACCTCTTTTCAAATTATTTGGTCTGGCAGTGACTTTTATTTGATATTTTTAGAGTATACAAGCTGGATTTGTATCCATTTAAATTTGCCTTTTGATGTCAATGAAGCTACAACTATTTGCATAGCATGATGATCTTGCTTCATCAAGTGGGTCAATTATAACTCCAAGTGAAGTTGAAAATACTTTTCAAATAGCCTGAAATTGCACCATTAACTCAAAATTCATATTTTTTGGCCCAAATTATGCATTTATTGGTAGATTAGCATCTAATGTTCTTAGCCAAACATAGCTGGAGGTAGGATTTTCCTGCTGTTGGCAAGTGATCTGAAGTGCTTCAGCCAGTTTCATGTTCCTTATCTAATCACAATCTTATATCTTTTGGATATAAGAAAGGTAGTTTTTAAGATGCTCTAGAGGACACAAAACTGCATTAAGTAAGACATTCATGAAGATCTATGTAAGGTTATTACTCTTTCTGCAGGAAAGTTGTAACAGGCATAATGGGTGACTTAGTATCTTAGGCCACCTGACCTATATAAATTTCTGTAAATATAGCTCATAGAATATAAATGTAGAATCTATATGTATAATGTATGTCTAACATATGTATGCACATATAATGGGCAACTTTGCTGTTTCAGTCCACCTGAGATATAGAAGCTTCTGTAAATAAAACTGGTACAAAATAAGCATAAATGCCTGAGTAATTAATTGAAAAATATCTATGCTTTCCTGATATCAATAAATATCTTAACTATCAAGAATGGATTTACGATTCTGACCAAAGTCATTGGGAAAGCAGATGAAGTCCATACATACTTACTCTGACTTTTCCCTACTGCTGGAGAAGCCAGTCAGCACACAGGAGAGCTGTCACATGCTTCAGCATAAATTTTCCAATGGCAATGAAACCAATGGGCAGAATTTAGGTCTCATCATCATCTGTGACAGCTTTTCCATTGCCTTAACTGAGCCATGATTTCATCCACGTCTGTGCAATTACTGTTCCACTATATTATTTCTTTTGGACTAGATGGTTGTGACACAATTTTGTTTCAAAAAGTAAACCCTTGCAAAACAGAAAATCCTTCTGCACAAAAACACGATAATCCTTCTCATCTCCAGTATAAATGTTTAACTGTTTAAATGTTTTCTGTTAAAATATTGCTAATAAAAGCTCTTTCAAAACAAAAATCAAATTATGCCAGAAAGTCTACAAGGTGTACATAAGGATTAAAAAATTCTTTATTATGAGAAAACACTTTGAGAATTGAATCATTCAGCTTTGAAAAATAGGATGAGAAAAGACTTCATTATGTGTAGTTAGGAAAGAGCTGTTTGTACTACAGGAGAATAATTAGAACTCAGTGATCTGAATCTAGTAGATACATTTAGACATTGGATTAGAGAAATATGAGGAAGCATAGGCTTTTTCAGTTCTTGGCTCTTACATAGACTGTAAATTGCTTAATGTCCCTTTGTCTCAGTTCCTTCATATGTAAAATACACTGTTGGCTTTGACTGATCTGCCCATTAGCTCTCTAAGCACTGTGGTGCTGGAGACCTCTCCCTGCCTGTGTCCACACAGCACCTCAAAGTTGTATGGGTGGTGGCTTCTAGGGACCAGAAAAATACAAATAATGATGACTTGGAAAAAGAAAGTTCCAAGTAGCTGGGAAATTTTCTTCAAGACTGTTTTGAAGCAAGATCAGAATGCAGTTAAAAGAAGCACGGTCTAGCACGTAGTTAAAATAATACTAAAAAAAAGAAAATAATAATAAAGAAAACATGTCTAAACCAGTTATTTCCTGCACTAGCTTTTGGGTCTGTAAGGAACATTTCTTAAATTTTAATAGATTAGCAATTTACAAATCAGCTAGATATTCAAATCAACTGGCTTTTGCACTTGTCCTGGGTTCAGCAGCAGCAGTCAGTTTTTCTCCTTCTTAGTAGCTGGTGCAGTGCTGTGGTTTTGACTTTCGGCCTGGGAATAATACTGATAAAGCCGATGTTTTCAGTTGCTGGTCAGAATGTTTACCCTGAGACCAAGGACTTTGTGAGTCTCATGTTCTGCCAAGGAGGAGGAGAAGCTGGGAGGAAGCAGGGACAGGACACCTGACCCAAACTAGCCAAAGAGGTATTCCATACCACAGCACGTCATGCCCAGGGATGTAACTGGGAGTTACCCGGAAGTGCACATCCTCTTCTCTGTTGGGCTCTTTTCCGGCGGGCGGTATCGTATTCTCTTCCCTTGTTATTTCTCTTATCATTATTATTATTGGTGGTAGCAGTAGTGATTTGTGTTATACCTTAGTTATTAAACTGTTCTTATCTCAACCTGTGGGAATTGCATTCTTTCGATTCTCCTCCCCATCCCTCGGGGCGGGGGGGAAGGGGAGTAGAAACTGTATGGTTCTAATTTACGGCCTGGGCTTAAACCACGACAGCACTTCATTCAGTTGTAGCAATATGCTTGTCTTCAATGGAGATGGAACCACCTGCCAATATGGATCACATAAAAAAATAAAAAAAAAAAAAAAAAGAAGTACAGTTTCTCCTGAAATAAGAAGGAAACTTTAATTAGGCTAACATCTTTCCCAGCTGGTTTTGTGAATAGGTACTTGAATTAATCTGGTATATTGGTAAAAAGCAAATGGAACACCTTAACAACACGAATGCTCAGCTTCTCTGCAGGTAGATTAAAGTCTTCTAATTCATGAACTTCTTAATATATGGCTTGTTGCTAATCCTAATATTTTTTCTTGTTTATTACCAGGACTCATACATAAAAAGCCATTTATGCATCTTGTTACTTTTTGAAATTATTGTCTATCATGGAAAAACATGTTTTCAACTGCTTTGTAACCACAATTTGTTTCACTGGTGTGAGCTGTTTCTAAGACTGTTACACTTTATATCAGCATTTGCACCCACTAGACTGAGCACTGTCGTCAGTGTACAGTGATTACGCAGCTGTCCAAGATTTTTTAAAACAAGTTTAGGAATGACTACAGCTCAAAACAGGGACTCATTTACTGTCACATTTCACAATCCAAAATGCAGTAACTATCCTCCAAAAGTCTATATTTACCACAGACCCTCTTCCAATTACAACAGGCCATTCATTACCTCTGAGGTTTCCTCCTGTGTATCCCACTGTGATAAAGGCTCACAGACAACTTCCTGATTGACTGCAGCTGTAAGATGACCCAGGATGCCACTCACTTCTTAATACTCAGACTCTTCTTATTCATGACATTATGTCATGTATCAAATTAAAAAAGGAGCTTTTATTTCCTGTTCATTTGAGCAGTAAGTATTCACCCTGCATTTCTTCTGCAAACTAAAGAAAGGTGAGCAGTAAGCTAAAACATGTACCGTAGAGAGTAGAAGAATGGAATTCTTTCTGGTTATTAGAAATGGAATTTAATAAAAAAAGTATTAAACTCATTGTACCTGGTCCAATGAAAACAGAAACATCATATGGATATGAAAAAAAGATCATACAGTATAGAATATGGGAAATGTTTGAACAATAATTACTTCAGTTTGACATTATTCTTTACAACAGCTGGGAGACCATAGCTTTTGTTAGAGGACTCTGACATTAAGTGAAAAGGCTCAAGAATAAAACCCCAACCACTAGATTCCAGGTTTGATAACATTTTAAGGTAGAACTGCCATTTCAACTGTTATTGGATTTTGGCAGACGGTAGGGTCAGGAACAGTACACATCTCTAAAAGTACTGAGAGCCTTGAATCTAACTCCATAGCAAACATGGCTACTCTCTACTTACAAACAATAATTTGCACTGAGTAAAAGAAACAAAACAATAACAAATCCAAATCAAAACAAACCAAAAAGGTTACTAAAACTAAAAAGGAAAATACAGATTGAAACAATTACAGAGTCCAGGTAAAACAATGCAGGGGCTATGTTCCCTGAATGGACATACACCAGTCATACAGTGTCCTCATGGATATTCCAACCTTGCTTTTTGAAATACTGTAAGTTAAGATGGTAGGGGGAAAAATATGGCATATACCTACAATTTAGGAAACACTGGAAACGTATATGAAATTAAGCAGAGCAGATGAGTCGTGTTCTGCATCCTTTTTGTTTATGATCTGTGACTGTGGATCAGCATGTCTCAAGAAAAAACAAATGAAAATGAAACAAACCCCAGCAAAAAAAAAAAACAAACCCAACAACAACCCCTTTTCCCTTTTCCCCAGCAGCAAAAAAAAACTGACCACCCCATCACTGAAAGCAAAACAAGACTCCTGGAAATATCATCAAACTACTGGCAGATAGACACATACACATCAGTGGTGGATGTGGATGATGTAGGATGTGTTTCACAGCTTGTGCCTGAAAACACCAGTGGGCAGGGTGAGTGAGCATAGATAGGATTATCTATTTATGAGCAAGAGTAACTCTACCATTTCAACACCACAGTTGGAGCCACAGAATGGGCATAGCTGTCAAACAGAAAGAACTTACCAACTCCAAAAACGGCAGGACCAAATATCAGGTGCTGAAGCCATAACAAGGGACGAGGTTTGACAGTTACCAGCACTAAAAGGGCCCCATTTAATTCTTCTCATTGTGGTCATGTGTCAGGACACAGCATGGCTCCATAGTGTTATGTGAAGGACTGTTCCTAATGCACATTGTACTTCTGTAGCACAGCTTACAACAGTGTAGATTTATAGACACAGATGTGGGTGCAACCTCATCCATGCAAGATGATAACAAAATACATCTCCCCTTTTTTTTTCTAGTCTAGGGATCATATTCTTTTTCTTATTATCCATACTATTTATTTAAAGATTCACATTTGTAATCTCATTCAGTTTCTAGATCTCTCTGTTAAAACCTGCACTCAAGTTCTGCAAACCTCTGGACATGGAGATATTTGACAGCGTATGGGTAAGATGGATTTCAGGAGTCTGGTTTTAACTTCAATATAGAATGTATGTATCTGATCAGACTATATAAAACCACTAAGGAAAAATATGCATTACAGTTTTGAAATCAATTCCTAGGTATATATTTAGCTTATGTATATTTCAAATAGTATTTAAAATATTTTGAAATAGTTTAAACAGAAAGAATAACTTTGGTGAGAATGCAATACAAAGTTGAAGAATAAAATTAAGATGTAATTATTAAGAGCCTAAAAATGGATGATAAAACTGCTCCAACATCTTGTCTGTATCAAAGCACAGAGAAAGTCACTAAAGAAAAAAAATCATTTCCACTTCCCATCCATCTTAGGAAACTGTGAATTAGCAGAAATTTGCACCTAACAGAAGGTACAAATTGCAATACAGCTTTCATTCCATACATAGATCTCATCTTATCACTGGGAACTCAGCAAATGGATTGAAGGAATTGTGCAGCCACAATTCTAACTGTTACACACTAGCACACTTGTTAAAGTTATCTGGAACATAGCAAATGTTTGATAAGAGTATCAGCCCACAGCACAAATACAATGTTGTCTTTATGTCAAATCTCTCACTATGAAGGAAATTGGCAAAATCAAATATTTTTGCTCTATAAAGGAAATAAGCAGCACAAAAAAAGATTAAATGCTGTTTCTGATGTAACATTCTGTAATGAAACGATACTGTAAGATTATCTGGACAGCCAAAGGCTTGTGTGTCCTAGTTACTAAGTGTAGATAGCATTCACTTCTATAACTGTCAAAACACTTTCATAGTATTTTAATTTGCAAAAGAACTTGACTTCACTGTGGAAATGTTATGATAAAAAACTAAAAAGAATTTATCTGATCAAAGAAGAATGTATCACCACCATGTGGAGATTTACTTGAAATCTTGCATAACAGCAATAATAAATACGACCCACTTTTGAACAAAACACAGATAACAGGAATATAAGTAAAAAATCTTGAAATTTTCTTTAATAAGATTATATTTCAGAAGTGAAGGAAATAATATTTACGTGTAAATAAAGTTTATTAAAAAAAACCCACCTAAGATGCTAATGTTTCCCTAGTAACATCTGCTTATCAAAGTACTATGCAATCAAGTCAGCAGCTGAAGACTGACAATCACCTATCATAATATATTTTGGATTACAGATTCAGGACCATTTAGAGATGTTGATTCTTAATGGTTGTGTATAAATTACAGTATGTACTAAGTTACTTAAAGAATAATTTAATTCCAAAATTTAAATAGTGTCTCAGTGACAAGTGAAAACATGATCTGTAGCTTCATAATAATTTGTTAATTGAGTATAAAGTACATAGAATTAAAATCATTGCTGTCATCCCATACATTTTAAGGTAAGCTACTTAATGCAGTCATTCAGTGAAGGTTAACAAACAACAATGCATTACATAGTTAAACTATGAAAAACTGGCTATACCACTAACTCTACAATAAATAAAACTTAAAAATATATTTTTCATCAAACCCCCAAAACCTGCTGATTTTGGAGGTTTTATATTTAAGCCACTATAATAGTCATTCAAGATACATTAGAAAATGTGATATATGAAATCTAGGGTAACTGTGAAACATAAGCCTGCACTAATTAGAGAAATCAGAAATTTTTTATGAAAACACAAAAAGACCCCTCTCATAGTCAATGTAAGCATAGATCAGGAATAATTTAATTTTCCTTGGCCAAATGCAACACCAGCATAGGCTCAGCCTTAAATCTAAATTTTCCAGCTTTCCCCAGTGTGTGAACACATATGTACAGAAGAAAGAAAAAAGTATGAAACTATGAGTTAAACTTTTCTCTAATAGGTGAGTATTTCAACTACTAGCCAACTAAATAGACTTCAGGATTAGGCTGCTTTCCTTTAATCTTCATACTGCCTTTACTGCGTGATAAATACTGTCACCACTCCTAGCAAGGGCTACGATCCTGATCAAGTCTACAACATCCAGGAAGCCCAACTAAAAATAGGTCCAGGATTGAACTGAGAATGCAGGGAAACAAAAAACTGCAGAAAGATGCCAAGGTTCTATTGCAAATAATACGGATGAGCAGAAGAAATGCCTAAGTTATTATATACTGCTACTCAGTAGTGCTGACTATAGGAGGCAGAACTCTCAGCTAACTGCACTATACCACAGCCTGTACTCTGGCTCATCTGCCACTGGCAAAAATGTAGGTAGAGCTGTAACAAGAAGCAAAGACAATTTTAGGATATTTAAGTGGCCCTAGTTGAAAAGAGTGTTATGGAAAACATCTATGAACACTGAAGAAGGAGAAAGAGTATAGTATGAAGAGCGCATAAGAAGTCCTACTTCTTGCAAGTGATCTGCTAGAAAAGACATTTTTTAAAAGTGGCTGTCATCTTTTCTCAGATGGAGTACACTGAAACAGCAAAATCCTAATATACTGTCTACTGTGTTAAGGTAGCAATTATGAACATATTTGGAATCTAAACAACAGCAAACATACAAAAATATTTGTTATCAGAAGAAATCAGGGAATTATCCTCAATTCCCTTTCATGGAGAAGTTTTCAGAAATCAGTGCCTTTTTCTCCCTTTTTCATAGACATTTTCATATTACTTGCTTTAATCATGGAGTTTCTAGAGCTCTTAGGCACTACCCAGTAGCTTTATTAACTGTATTGGATTCACTTCAGGCAATCTTATTTCCTGACCTTCATCTACAACAGGAGCCTTAACTGATGCACTTAAAACAACTCCAGTTTATAGGCTTGCTTCTTCACTAAAAAATAAATTTCAAAAGAAAGTCCTCTGTTTAAGAAACAGTTCCCTCACATATGCAAGTTTTGGTGGAACTGACCCTAACTGAATACCTAGACTGATGGGATTTTCACCTTTTTTCACTGCAACATGTGTTACAATGAATTCTAAGTGTGGCATGTATCCCGAATGAAAAATTCTCCTGGTTCTATTTCTTATCAATATCTTTTATCATTTCATCTGTAACTAACTGCTGCCCTTTTAAGAAACAACTTCAGGCACATTTCACATTTGAAAGAAGTAAAATTAAATGGCTTAACATAAAAAAAAATTTCATCCTATCAAAAGAGTTGCTCTCAATTAATAACTTTAATGTCTGCATAGATTCTGATTTTTTATTAACTTCAAAAACTTCTACTGTCTTCCAAAGTCTCAAAAGTAGCCACTTATAATAAATTCTTCTGTATGTGATTTCATAATGAAAGCATCCATTCACTACATTGCTTGGAAAAAATATAAATTCCCCACTTTAAATTTGCATCAGACATTGAGTTTATAGAGCCCTTCAGATCAGCTGAATAATCACACACCTGTATGAAATTTCCTACTATTATAGCCTGAAGGAATCTACATGTCAGGCAAGAATCTTGATTTAGGCAAGAAATGACTAAAATCTTAATATTATCCTGCAAATTAGAATCATAGAATCATAGAATAGTTAGGGTTGGAAAGGACCTTGAGATCATCTAGTTCCAACCCCCCTGCCATGGGCAGGAACACCCCACACTAAACCATGTCACCCAAGGCCTCATCCAACCTCGCCTTGAACACCGCCAGGGATGGAGCATTCACAACCTCCCTGGGCAACCCATTCCAGTGCCTCACCACCCTCTCAGTAAAGAATTTCTTCCTTATATCCAATCTAAACTTCCCCGTTTAAGTTTGAACCCGTTACCCCTTGTCCTGTCACTACAGTCCCTGATGAATAGTTCCTCCCCAGCATCCTTGTAGGCCCCCTTCAGATATTGGAAGGCCCCTATGAGGTCCCCACGCAGCCTTCCCTTCTCCAGGCTGAACAGCCCCAGCTTTCTCAGCCTATCTTCATATGGGAGGTGCTCCAGTCACCTGATCATCCTCGTGGCCCTCCTCTGGACTTGTTCCAACAGTTCCATGTCCTTTTTATGTTGAGGACACTAGAACTGCACACAAGACTCCCAAGTGAGGTCTCACAAGAGCAGAGTAGAGAGACGGGATCACTTCCTTCGACCTGCTGGTCACGTTCCTCTTGATGCAGCCCAGGATACGGTTGGCTTTCTGGGCTGCGAGTGCACACTGAAGCCGGCTCATGTTTAGTTTCTCATTGACCAACACCCCCAAGTCCTTCTCCGCAGGGCTGCTCTGAATCTCTTCTCTGCCCAACCTGTAGCTGTGCCTGGGATTGCTCCGACCCAGGTGTACGACCTTGCACTTGGCATGGTTAAACTTCATATGGTTGGCATCAGCCCACCTCACAAGCGTGTCGAGGTCCCTCTGGAAGGCATCCCTTCCCTCCGGCGTATCAACCGAACCACACAGCTTGGTGTCATCGGCAAACTTGCGGAGAGCGCACTCAATTCCCCTGTCCATGTCACCAACAAAGATGTTGAACAAGACTGGTCCCAACACTGATCCCTGAGGGACACCACTCGTTACAGGTCTCCAGCCGGACATCGAGCCGTTGACCACAACTCTTTGTGTGCGGCCATCCAGCCAGTTCTTTATCCACCGAGTGGTCCACCCATCAAATTGATGTCTCTCCAATTTAGAGACAAGGATGTCATGTGGGACAGTGTCGAACGCTTTGCACAAATCCAGGTAGATGGCATCAACAAACTAACTGGAAAGAACATCACATTAAGTGTGGAAAAAAAAAGCACAACACAAAACAAATGCTAACAGGTAACTTTTATGGCTTACTTATTTTGTATCCCATTTTAATGGAGCTCCCTTGGTTGTCTGACCCATGTGATACATTAGTAAACATAAATCAAGCCTAATTATAAATTGCTGTGTTCTTAAACAAAGTGAAGGCTCAGGCTGATATAACAAGGTATGTTTGAGTTATGTAAAATTTAAGTTGTCTCAGAGTTTAATTCTTCAAACGGCAACACTAAACTTAGTCTTTACTCCTACTACAGCTGTTTGCAGAAAGTTTACTGAGGGCTCTATAGGAGCAGAAAAAAGACATGTTCCTACATTTCATTTGGTTACTGAACACCATCACTCAGTACCACAGATATTGAATGTAACTATTGCTGAACAAAAGGCATCTCATCCCACATTATTTCTACTTCAAAAGAGTACTATGATCTACCATGAAAGAATGTCTGAGCAGAGGGCAACTATAAATGCTATTATAAGGGCTTTAATAGAGTCCTGTCTCTAGTGGTCTGATAATAACTAGATGTATAGCTGTAAGTTCTGAGTATCAGACAGACACTGGAACATGAATTTTCTTTCCTTACTTCACAGGAAGCAACAGTTTTCATGACCGCTGTACAATAATTGTGTCAAAATCTTCTGCATACGTTTATGTGATAAATAGCCTAGCTCTTAATGGACTGAGATATTTGATATGAGCTTTTAACAAAAAAATTTTGCCAAAGCAAAGAGGAATTTGCCTCCAAACCCTTTCTCCCATAAAGCTATGAACAAAAAAAGAGTTCCAAGAATATACTGGTATTAAACTAAGCAGATTCCTGAAACTCGAGCTCCTTCTGAGCTTTTTGTCTCCATTTGAAAAATGTCTCTGATAACTGATGCTTGCCCCAATATTGTCAGTTTTTCTCTTTGCATTGTTATGAACATTTCAGCAATAATTCTAGTATTTTTCTAAACTATTATTGAAGATCAGTAGGCCTAGCCAAGAATATTTGGTTTAAATGCAGTGCAATTTTCTGCCTCCAGATAACATGCTTTGGTATTGATCACCGAGACAGTACATCTGAAACTGTGAGAAATCTATCTACTGTGCTGCCTATCACCTCCATAAACTTGCAGAATTACAATGAACCTTCCTTTACATCTCTTATGTGTGAGCAGAAGAAGGCTAGTAATCACTTGATGTAAGGAAAACCACTGACAAATTTTAATAGTAAAAAGAAAATAGAATAGCAGTACATCAAATATATTTATCTATGGCATAGGTCATTATCAAGTACACAAGTGTGCCAGCAGGAAAAAGTTGGGGAAAAAGAAAGATACATACGATGTAGATCTGATGGGAAATTATTAAGCTACTTGAGCAGACTTTAGTGGTTAAAAACACTTACTGATCATTGCAAGCACAGCATTTATATTGTTTTCTGTATTACCTGGCTATGGACTGCCTCACCAGGGGCTAAGTCTGAGCCTACTTACCCTCATCAGGCCTGATCCTGACCCCTCACTTATGAGCTCACATCCTGGCACGGCCTTATCCCATCCCCAGGGGGTTGCCTGATGCCTGGGCTTGCAATGACCACCCAGCCTGCTCCACTCTTTTGCTGAGGTAGCAGGACAGGTCACACAGCCCAAGCATCTTCAACAGCTCCTAGCGCCCAGCGAGAGCTGGTCGTCACTGCACCACCACAGTCACAAAAGTGATTTTTTTTCTTTAATAAAAATATCAGAATGTAATGTGAACATTTCACCAGTTCTTCCCCTAAATGATTTTTTTATAAGATTAATTAGTGACCCCTTTTCCACTAGTTTCAATAAATTAGCTTCTGAGCATCTGTAATTGCCATGTTGCAAGTATTACCTATGAGCATAACCTCTCACATCACCAGAAGAATTTCCTTCTTATGTCAAAGGAATGTCCTTTATTGAATACTACTTATGTGTTATAGGAACTCTGAAAAAAATTATTTCTCTCTTTGCCCATGTGATACGACATGATCTCAGGAGATAATTGAGACAGATGTGCTTCACACTAATTGCTTTGGTGTTCTACGACACTGGAGGTCTGTAGTTATCTGCCAGTTCTCTAAACCCCCTAAATAAGCGCTCAACATATGGACTTTGCTCTATAAGAACCCAGCATGGAATTATTAAGAAGAATTATCACTCAATCTCCTATCCATCTTCTCATCTATGTGGTGTTTTAAAGGTCATTGCCCTTCATGCAGTGCTCTTTCTAATACCCAGACAAGGCTTTGGCCTGTTTTAAGAATGAAGTTATGTCCACTCTCACTATACCTTTCAGATGGCCACATCACAGGGATCTTACTGGAGCTCAGATGCCACACTGCCAAAGGAGATTGCTGGAGTACGTACATAGCAGCACCTCTCCATGAAGGGAACTGACTCGGGGCTAAGAACAGGAGGAATAAAATGTGGTAGGGTGAACCACCAAAAGATTTTAGTCTTGCCTGGAACCTATTATCATATATGTCTTGTTGTAGTTTCTTTTTCTGTAACAGAGAAGGTATTTTGAGAATAAGAGAATCAAATAGAAGGCAGAGAGAAACAGTATCTTTGATTTTATATAGATGAAAAAAGTGAGCAGACATTAGGATGCACAGTTCCTTAACTAGATTAGACCCCAAAAAAAGTTCAAATTTCAAAGAAAAGCTAGTATTATAATCAATAGCTGATAGTTTAACCTGGAATCAAACACAGATTTTAATAAAAGAAAAAAAAAATCTATCAAAAGTTTAAAATTATATCTAGGCTTGCTACATGTTAAAACAAACATTCATATACCAGAACCATTTCAAGGAAATTATCACATTCTATTTTGTAAACTGTCAGAGTACATCCCAAGAACAGCAGACTTAATATTGCTTTCAGCTTTTACTAGATATAATATTCTCTGTTACATATCTCCACAATTAGACATCTTCATTTTTACCTTCATGTGCTTTCAATTTATAGCCTTAGGCTCTGGCTTCTTTCATGTAGGTCAGCTGGTGGGAAAGCAACATGCTTCTCTCCATAGCTAAATGTTTTTGGACGAAAGAATCAATCTACCTCTCTCTCTTTTCATATATATTTATATGGACACTCACAACAATTCCTGTTGCTTGCTCTGTGCTAATAAGCAGAAACATAGTGCTCCGTGTATACAAATATATATCCCTGTGACAGAAATCAGTTTTCTCCATAATTGCAAGTAAGGCCATTACCTCACTATGTCTTGTAGCCAGCAACTAAAAGCATCATCTTGTCAGAAAAAAAAAAAGACTATGACATATCCCATAATCTGAAAAGTATTACTTTCAGTGCTTTAATCAATGTTAACATTAACAGTGCTCATTTCTGGCAAAGCATGAAACTACTGACCCTCTGAAGACCTGTGTTAAGCCATGACAATATTTTATCCTCAAATTTAATTTGTGTTTGCTACTAATTAAAACACGTATGACATGTCTCTAACATTAACCCCAGTTGTAACGAAGCTGTGGATTGTGCCTTTCTCTTGCAAAATTTCAAGAAGAAACCTAGGGACAATCCTGGTACAGGAGCAAATAAGCTAGAAATCCCAAGTAACTCATTAAGGGAGTAAATCAATGTCTCAGACTTAGAGACATGAGGTGGTTCTGCAATGTCTCTGAAAGGAATTAAAAAAAAAAATCTTTGAAAGAAAAATATCAGGTAAGTGCAAAGAAGCAAATTATTTCCACTGGACTTTACAGGACTCTATGTCTGATTTGAAGTTCAGAGAGCATTATGAAATAAAAACTGCATTTTTTATTTTTTCTCTTAGGTACAACCTTTCCAGTCTCTGTGACCTAGTTACTCGTAAATCTTCTATAATTCAAAATATTTCCTACTTTTTTAATTATATTTTCTGGCAACTGTCTCATTATTATTATTGCTGTAACAGCAACAAAGTTCACACTCTGGGTTCACACATTAACCTATAGGGTCTGCTAAGATTTCAGCCATCCCAGCAAAATCTGGATGGAGTAGGTGTATGCTGCGGCTCTCCCATCTGCCCAGAAAGCAGCCCAGCCCTGTCCCAATCTATGCTCTTCCCTTGACAAATAAAACATTAGTGTAATAGAAAACTCTTAACACTAGAAGAAAGCTATCCCCTCCAGAAAGGGCACCAAGTCCCATCTTCCTTTCTCCCATCGCACAATCTTTTCCCTGGCTTTTCTTAGCTAACAATAACAATAACAGTAATATATCATAAATTAAAAATTATTCTCAGGTATCAAACAAGCAGCTCTTAACCCTTTCCAGGACTTCACTGTAAAATCCATGAGTTACAGATCAATTGCTACAAACAGTTGGAGCTTCTTTTAGCTCAGGTTCCTGAAACTCAGCTGGAAGACGATGTTCTTGTCTTACAGAGTAGATAAAAGTATGAAATGGTCTTAAAAAAGTGAAACCCTGAATTTCATTATGAATATATAAATTGAGATGCTGAAAAATCAGAAGCCATTTGTGAAGGTCTTATTTTAGATAGAACTTTATTGTGAGAAGATGAAGTAAGTTAGGCTGGAGTGACAGAAAAAGAAAATGCTTATAAGCATCCTCACAGCCAATTTTTTTTTGTTTTGATTTTTTCCCTAGGAAACAAGGACAGTGGCTGAACTGAACCTTAAAATATTTGGGGGTGGTTGGTTTTGTTCTTAAGGTTTTTTTTTTCCCACTCCTCTCCCACTACAAAGTACAACACAGCAATGAAATGCTCATCGGAAGAAAATCCAGAGCCACACGAACTAAAACAGTCCATGGTGAAGCTTCCATGTTGTTAGCTTAGACTGTCTCTACACAGCAAAGCTGACTTGAAGCTCTAAATTCATGGGGACCTGGCTACTTCAGAGAGATCAGCAATAGCCTCTGCACACTTTGTGCCTCCAGAAATCCTCTTGATGAAAAACTATGAAACCTTACAGTCAAGCATCAGTAACTTTTCAGATTCAGTATTTTTTTGCCAAATACTTTCTCTTTTCTTCCTACATTTATCTTCCCTCTGACAAAGAAGTAATTTAACAGAAAAAATATATTCTAAGGAAATAACAACCCAGTTAAGATAGAAAGCAGTTATGATTTTCAGGTGAGCTTTAGCTGCTGTCAGTGGTACTGTGATGATAATGTTGGTGTCTCATGATGCCAACTGCACCTTGTGTGATAGAGGTGATTGTGTATTTTGTTTTGATACACTTGAGAGGCACCCTAGAAATGTGTGTTTCCTGGCCATAAAACATGACTGCCAGTGCTCTCAACCTCCCTGGAATCAAATCAAAACAAGAGACAGGGACCTTTCTATTGAGGAGAAAGAGAGTATCAATAGGAAGAAATAAAGAATAGTATATAGTGACTCTCAGGAAAAGCAGAATTGTTTTTTCCATGAGTAGTAACCAATTCCCACTGAGAAAGATTCTGGTACTGTCTTTTACAGCATCATACTTAACTACCATGTGATTTTTATTGAAATCAGAGGGGTTATGCAAGGAATAAGAAAAAAGGAACTTTAAAAAACGATTGCAGAACCCAGTCTATCATTGCTAAATCACTTGATTTAGCAACATCTATAAGTATCTTTCTTCCTTTAGTTTCTTCCATTAGGTATATTTTTATAAAAGAGTACTGCATTTATATTTTAAAATAACATAATCCCACCATTCTGTCTTTCCAACATTGACATTTAATTAGTCAAGCATGATTAATTTTTTATGCTTTATATATAATGGGAAAAAATCAGTAGTGTAATAGTGCAATAAATTTGTCAATACTGAAAACTTAATATGTGTATTTGGGAATTCTAAACAATATCCAAAGGTCTTAAGAAGTAACATTATAATAAAGCATATTCATAGGGGTATGAGTCTATTCAAAGTCCACGATAAGATTTCTAGGAAATGTAATCCTGCTAGGTCACACCAGTTAACACCAAGAAGTACTACCTGACAATCCCCTGGTCACTAATAAAACGTCACTGATGCACATAGGGTCTGATGTTAATCTTGATACAGCAGTGACAATATTGTAAATCAAAACCTATTTCAAGACAAATATAATAAAGATGTGTGTCCATATTTAAAATGCAGTTGCCATTAAATATGAAGTATGACTTGTATTAGGCTGAACAAAAGCTACCAAAGAATTAACAAGCCAAAGAAATAGGAGACTTGTGCTTAAATCAGCTGAAGGAATGATCTTGCCCTTTCTACCACATCAAGTGAAAAAGGGGTCTGGAATACAAGGTATAATTTTAAAATATAGCAAATTATTCTGCTGCTAGTGTTCCATTGATTTCAGTAGAATTTGGCTGGCTGGGAACTTGTTCTGTGTTGCAGAAGGACCCTGTTTAACTGCGTGGGAAATTCTTTCTGAGAACTTCAGGTGTGGAACTGAAGTTACTGCCTGGTTATGAACCACTTTCTGGTTTCAGTTTCTCTCAGGTAATTTCAGTTAGTGCTTATACAAGACTACACAGGAATAGCTGTAGGGCCAACAGTAATAGCTTAACACATGAATACAGACATTGAAATGCAAATGTAAACTGTTTCCAACTCTCTTTCAATTATTTACCAGCCCAACTTAGTAAGAATGTAAGGGATAAGAATCTATTAGCTAGAAAGCTAAAATAGTTCCTTAACTTCAGTGGCTTAGAATAACACCGTCTCCTAGACTAAGATTTTCCAGAAAGCAAACAAAGTAAACAAAATATGCTTTCCAAGTCACAACTCTAAAACATATCCTGTAAACTCTTTTTTTTTTTATTCTGCCTCAGAAACTGGAACCTTGAGAATACAAAAATGTCAGCTTTTAACAAATATTAACCTTTTAATTCCAGTCTGTCTTTCTAGAGGGTGGCTGCTGGGGTGATATGATGAACTGATGGACTATCCATCACATAGCTTCTGCCTATGGGTCATTGCACACCCTTAAACAACCACAGAAACCAAAAGATAAATCTTTTGATGAAATACTTGAAATTCTTTGGAGACATTTTGAGCTAATGCCAGTGTTTATCCCAGAGTGGTTTCTTTGCTGTCAGCAGAAGCAAAGAGTGTTTATAATGCAGTTTATGTCAAGACTGAAACATGGTTCCATAGACTGCATCTGAGCAACAGCCAGGCAAAGCACCTGGAGACTACTTTGTCTGCGTGATTCACAGTACAGAATGCAAAATCAAAAGTCTGAGTTCAGCAGCGAGTGTCCACAGACAGAGTACAACTCTGTCTTTGAGATACTGAAATTTGGAGTGATGCATTTATCTCAAGTATTAGAAGCATCTATAGTCCTGCATTACCAAACAGGATAGCCCTAAGCAGCAGCCTTCAGGCTTACAATTACACACACACAGAGGTCTGGAAAGACATGTGGTTATACAGGGAAGCAAGGAAGAAATTCTCTACACAGAAAAGTTTTGCAGCATATCCAGCCTCACTTTTAGAGAAGAGATGCATAGTAGTATGAAGTCTGTTTGTTTGCTTGTTCCATGATATTTTATCTGCCAAATTCCAGACTCATAGTGGTTGGGGATTCTGTGACAATACAGTGTGGGGATCCTCACTCCTTTTGCCTTGCATCTATTTGCAATGACTACAATATTTTTGCTGGTGGTACCCAGACTTCTGTGGGACCCTACCATTTGTTCAAAGAAATATTACATATTGTTCAGCTCTTGGAATGGGTTTTTCTGTTCTTGGGTTTCAGAAATTGAGGAAACAAAACAAAAAGCAGCACACAAATTAAATATAAATAATCTAATACTCAAACACATTTAAAGAAAATGTAGTTTTGAGGCCCTGCCAGATGCAGATGCATCTCTTACAGCACTCTCACTATGAGAATTCTTTACAACTTCAGTTCTCTTATTTGAGAGGTTGCACATTACTCACAAGAAAAGGTACTTGACAGTTAAATATATTACATACAGGGTATTTATACTATGAATCCAAGTCCTTCTTTTTTTTTTTTCCTCCTCTTTTTTTTCTTTTCTTTCCCCTTTATCAAACACCACTATTGACTGGGGAGCAAAAGCCTCTAAGATAGTAAATCTTCAGACCATGAAGGGAAATGAAATGGTTTTCTAATGGAGTATATCTGAGTGCCTCTGGCTTTTAGAACCTGTCTTTAAAGTCTGCTTACTGAGGCATAGATGACCACTCAGACACAGACAGATTTGTCACTTTGGTTTTCAGGACACCCATCCTGTAAAGACCACAAAGTAATTGCAAGGACTTTAGTGGATAGACCTTCTCTTGCTATTCATGAGGTTCTTGAATTGGATTTAATTTCATGCCAGATTTGACTCAATCAATGGAAGACCAGCTCAAATGATTTCTTAAGAAATGCCCAAATAACACCAGCCATTGTTACAAATCTCTTTATGCTCCATAATGCAGAGCAAGAAGAGATGTTTTGACTGTAAAAATCAAAGTATAGCAACCACTGTCTCAAGGGCTACTGTAAATATTCAACAGTGTACTGTTACTAAGGACATATCTTTATATTTCAGCCAATTTATAATCCAGGTCTTCTAAGACCTCTAGTATTCCGTGTTATTAGTTTTTTTCTCTCTTTGTCTCACCCTTTCTGTTCGAGACATAATCCTTGTGATGTTGTGACTGCTTACTTCTGCACAAGCTCTTGCACACTTGATTCTATGCTATTGTGAGTAACAGACCGATTGTGATCTCAGGACCAAATTTTTATTGTGTAAATGGCTGACCTGGAAAGAACTAATCTGTGGAGGCCCTGAGGATATAAAGGCCCTAACTCAGGAACTAGGATGATGGAGCTGAGCTCAAGAATTCATGTAGATGCTATGTTTAACAACAGTTACATATCATAAAGAATTTTCAACAGTAAATTCTGGAGTACTTGGCCAACAAAAGCATTTCAGCATCACGGTCAAAACAAAGCAGGAAATACATAAAGACCCCACAGAAACGCAATAGCACAGTTATCAATAAAGCCAAATCTCTTGGTGGCAAATGTTATGACCTGCCAGCTGTACCCACAGTCCCCCTATAGAGACAGTGATGGGAACTGAAAACTATGGTATACCTGCTTCACTGCAGTCCTTTTAAAACCCCCTTTACTAGCTGTGAGAATTCCAAATTCAAACATAAATCGACATTACCAAAACCTTAGGAAGCAAGTGAATTTCATCTATCAGTTCTTTTTCTTACCTAAACCACAAAGACTTGGTCAAGCCCTTTGGGAAAAAAACAAACAAGCAAATAAATACCACCCCAACACCGACCAACACACCGCCAAAATTCATGCCCAGACAGCTAAATGTTAGACTTTGCTAGAAAGCCACTCCTTCTCAAAAACCATACTTAGATTGTCATCTGGCTTGATAAGCTTTCTTACAATATATTCCTCTTTTTAGCTCTGCTGCCATAAAAATGATGTAAATTGGTTCCATGGAACCAGCTGCAGAGTCATACTGATTTACACCACCTCCTCCACAGAAGGAATGTTAATAACCATGTTATTTTTGGTTCCTTTCCTGAGACTGGTTAAAACTTGGACAAAGAAACCAGTTTTATGCTGGTTGAGTACTTCACCTTTTGCACTCAGTAAAGTGCCAAATCAAACATCACACCCACTTTTTCTGTGTTCTCTGAAAAAACAGCACATAATGTTAATATAGACAATGCCAGACATTTTTTTTTTTTTTTTTTATTGCCTGAACTTATAGGTCTCAAGGTATTTGAAACTACTTTTTACTTCATAAAGCCACTTGGAGTGTAGGCTTGAAACAAATGTGGTGGCTGGACTGCTGTTTGTGTCTTAGTTTCAGTTAGCTGCTGTCAGAAACCAGTGTCAGTGGCTTCTATGTTTTGAAGCAGTCAAAGCAGCTTTTGTGTTTGACACAGTGTTTGGATACGTTCCTGGATTAACATACAATGCACTAAAGATGAGTGATTTCAAACCCACTCAAACTGTAGATTTGGAAGCTGTTCTTGAATTCAAAGATTTTTAAAGAAGAGCAGAAAGACATGAGTAAAGATAAACTGAAATGAGGCAACAGGAAGTAAAACACATTTGAGAGCAAGCAGAATGGAAACCAGAGAGAATAGGTAAAGAATAAATCAATGGGAGAATCTAATTTCTTCTCCCTCATGCCAATTCAGCTTTTATACTGAGATAATACTTACACGCCTTTCCGTAACAACAAAATCAGAGAAAAAATGAACTCACTGTATAAGTAATACAATGTAATAAATATGCAAAGAAAAAAGGGTTCATGAATTTCACCTGGTTTCAAAACTTGAGAATAGCTCAAAAGGTTCAGTAAGATTGAAATAAATTGCAATACTGTAGGGGAAGAAATTTCATTCAATACAAAAGACAGAACAAACCATGTTTAGATTTATATTTAAACTAACCAGCATTGTAATACAGAGTTACATTTACTCATACATAGTATTTACTTCAGCCAGTGTAAAACTATAATGAAAAACATCTAGGTTTCATCAGTAATGAAGCAAACATAGTTAAATTTTAAGCATATTTCACACCCATCCTGCAGACTTTAAGCCTACAGAAAAATAAAATCTCACTGGATATCTTCATAAAATCTACCTGGTTGTTTTCCACAAGGATTTTTACAAATAATTTTGGGCTTCTATGCAACTGAGGAGGGTTTTTTTGTCTGTTGGGAGGGGGAGGGTTGTTTTGGTGTTGGGGTTTTTTGAGGGTTGGGGTGTGTTTGATTGTTGGGGTTTTTTTGTTGCTTTGTTTTGGTTTTTTCTGGGTTGTCTTGTGTTTTTTTAATTAATTAACAGAACAGAATGTTTTCAGTAGTTCTTCTGGTAGGCACATCAGCAAAAACAATTGAATGAAATCATGTTTTGTCTGCTTCAGGCTAATTGGAAAATTAGGGAGAAAAATGAAGACCAACTATTCACAAACAAAAAGGTGTATCTTCCCTCCAAAATAAATGTACATTATCAGAATAAAAAGTTAAAATAGGTTCCCTACATTGTTTCTACAAAGAGCTGAAGCTACTGCCAAAACCAGTAAATGCAATTCAAGACAGCTGCATCAAAGAATCTATTATTGGCCTGGGCACACTAGTATACAAAAGCAGAGAGATTATTATTCTATAACCACCAAGAAATAGAAAAAATATTATTTTGCTCAGAAACAAGTAAAATTCTAATTTATTTAGAGAATATTGGCTGAGATTTTCAACAGAGTAAAAAAAATCCAGATGTCCATACTCCCCTAATTTTAATAGCATTTAGGTTCCTTTGAGAAGCCAAGACAACACTTCCAATTAAACTGTTTTGCATAATAATTTCATGGCTTCAACCTGATATGCATGAAGACAATTCCCACTGCATTCAGTGAAAGTTTAGGGTAATCAGGATCTCTCAGCACCTGACTGAGAAAACCCAAACCATAAAATGTCTCAGCTACCTCCTTCATGGTTTTAAAACAAAAAACAAATCCTACCAAAATACTAATAAAAAAAAGGGGGCAAACAAAAATCCCACCAAACAACATACACTAAAGGGCAATGGAATGGCCCTTTTTCCCCTTCAATGGAAATACTTCCCTGAGTGAACTTTTTGAGTACTAGCTACCAAGAATGATCCTTTCACAGGCACTCAAGAGCAGTAGCTATCTAATTAAGACACTCACAGAGACAGAAATGAGACACAGTTCTTGTTACAATACAAAAGGTCTTTCTATAAAAAATGTACTTCTTCTCATCACAGATCATTAAGTAAATACGTTGTGACATCTACAATTGTACATTGTTACATTACCAAATAACAGACAAGTAAAAAATTAACATATTGTGTTTTACTGCTCATCTAATACATTGACCAATGTACTTTATCATGTATTGATGGCAGGAAGTTTGTGAATTTTGATGTCTACAATAAAAAGATTCAAACACACTTTTGATTCCTTCAACCCTATATCTTTTCAAAGATGAGCAGATAATGGTCAGCCATTTAGCAGAAAAACTTATGGGCTGGAAACTTTCTTGGACAGCTTATGAGCTGGTTGGGCCTTTAGCAATGAGGAGATGCTGGATTTTATGCTTTGTGCACATTCATTTCAGTCCTAAGAACACGTTATAGTTTTAAGCAAGTGTTTAAAACTATCCTGCATCTGAGCCAGTGATATATATATCCAGTTTGTATTCTGGTATGAAAGAGGTAGGATAATAACCTTGCCTATAGTGTGCTAGGATTCTATGTCCAAACTAAACAAAAGCAGTATGTTTATTTACCATCCAAGAATAAAATAAAAATTGTGTATGGAGTTATTTTCACATGAACTAGCACTCTATAGTATGTAACTGTCATCTCCCTTTAAATTCTAGAAGATACAATTAAAGGATGTAAAACTACCACCTGCCAGTCAGTTTAGTTGTTAACTCAACCATGGCGACATTATGGTTATGACACAATAATCCTGCAAAAACAGTATCACTGCTAGGCTGCCTAACATGAGCAGCACCTGAACTTGAACATTTTAAAGCACCTGGCTATAGATACTGGCAGTATGTTTTAAAGAGCTTTCTTAATTATTTACTGTATCCAAAGCAGTTCAAGCTCTCAAATGAAACTCTCCGTAATGCCATCCCACCTGGTTGGAATCTAGGTCATCCCAAAATTCTAATAAGATCAGCAAAAACCATTTCCAAGGCATGCCACTGGAAGCTCTTCATCATTTACAGGTTCACTTGCAGACATTTTTGCAGTACTAGAATAACTTCATTAAGGCACATCTCAGAAAAGGTTTAAATAGCTACAGTAGAAAGTCTTGTCAATCTTTCAGATTTCTAAATTCAGTGAAATAGGAACTGTTCTCCTTAGTCATTAGTCATTTCCATTTAGCATGACTCCCCTTATATAGAAAACCTGGATTTCCAGAGGGAATACCAAGATAATGGCCAAGCCAGATACCAGAACACAGTAGTTGAAATAAAAGTCAATACTGAGCCATACAGATCCTACAGTACACTGAAAATAAAATTGTTTTCTACTGTAAACGTAATCTAAAAACGTAACATATTCAATGTATTTAATATTGATTATTTTAGCAGCATTTCTGAAGGCTGATAGATACAGTGTGCACTAGTTTCAATGTACTGGAGTACAAAAACTGCTTTTGTTGTCGTAGCAACAACCAGGAGAAAAGGATATCACAAATCAAATTCAGTGGAAATGCAGTGCTTCACTGAAATCAACAGCTAAATGATTTTAAAACATAGCAACTTAAAAATATACTTTATGAACTTGAATTTGGCCTTTCCAAACTAAGATCATTCTAAGGAGTAGATAGGGTGGGAAGCGTGAACCCACTTTTTAATGAAGAATAAGGAGTAAGAAATTAAATTGTCAGACTGGAATATTTTGCATATGCGTCTGCTCAGTTTCCTTTGGCTACCATTCCAAATCCCAAGAATTCCCAAGTCCTCCTGTGACTAGGGAATAATATAGGAGGCCATTTCTACAAAGAGCTGTGAAAGCAAATCTAAGGAGGTACTTTACTTTTACTGGCATTGCAGCCTCAAGAAAGCACCATGAGGGGCAGAGAAGAGTACTGGGTCTGTATGCCATTTAATAGAACAAGGTACAATCAAGTGTGTCGTGTTTCTTGGAGACAGTCTCATTTTCTCTGATGTTTCCCTTTCTAGAAAGGGAACTAGAGAATGTGACTCTACACCCCCTCCCCCACATTGTTTCATGATGCTCTACAGTCTGAACATCCCACTGATTTCCATCACTTCACACCTAACTGAACAATCAGATTTGTTGCCTCGATTCAGATTCTACTGCAATTAACGAATTGAGTAAGGGTGTTTCTGTTTACATTAACGGGTCTTATACAGTATTTTTTTAGTCAGCATCTTCAACAATAATTCTCTAAGGAACAGAGAAAGCAAACAGCTAAATATATTTCAAGATCCATATGAATTAGAATGAACCAGGAAGCAAAAATAAATCCTGATAGGTCCTGAAAAAAAAAGGGAGGAAAAAGTTTACTAGATTTATAGTAAACTGTACTTTCATGCAGACTCATAAACGCATCTGAAATGACCAGAACAAGTATCTATAATCTGAAAGTAGTGGCATACAATTAACATTTCTGAGAAAGATTTACTGTTCATTGGTCAGCCAAACCAGAAAAAAAGTTCATAGGAAATAACAGTTGAATATCCAGTATGCTCAGAGTGAAATCAGATATGAAGAAAGCGAGTATTTTTGCAGTTTCGTTTAAAGCTGACAAATATTCACCATTTCGTCAATATAATGGCTGTATGTACAACTGCAAGAAGGAAATTCACAAAGAGGTCTAAATTGTATTTTAAACGAAGGTTTGTTAGCTATTTCCATATAATTGTAAAACACAAAACCAAAATCAAATAAACAAACCAAAAAACCCAAAACACCCAGGATGGGGTTTTTTTAGCTTCTTAGAGATAAAACACTATTTAGAAAATCAAAAAAAATTAGAAGAGTCTGAAAGAGATTAATTCCCAGTAGAACCTCATGCAATCATAAAATAAAATAACCAGGTATCTGGTTAAAGAAAATGTACTGTATACACATTTTTATGCATCATCACAAGGGAATACTGACAACCAGTGGGCATGAGGTGATTAGGAAATTAAAAGAAAAAAAGTCTTTCGAGAATACTGGAACAGCTAATTAGCACCAATAGCACATAGTCTACTTCCTGAAGAAGATATCAGTCAGACATAGTTATCCTTTAGATAGACTTTTTAAGACTTTATAGAAGTATTTAGTTTTTCCCTGTCTCTGTCACACAGAAATGAATATGCCTGTATTTTGTTGGGGTTTTGAGGTTTTTTATTTCATTGACCAATAGTGGATTTTTTCTAATGTTGAATGAATTTATTTATTGCTTATATTGTTCATTATTGCCATATGCATCATCACAACCATATATGGTACATCTACTTATAGTAGTGGCTCCCATTTATGATGTAGGTTTACTTTATTCTATTGTTTGTATTAACAACAGATTCCTTAATCACAGCACTAAATAATGTGAACTGCCAATAATTTTGTTTGGATTTAACTTTAAAAGTAGAAGTATAATAACCAAACAGCCACAAGTGGTTTCAGAAATCTCTTACGAAAGGGGTAAAAAAGTTTGGGTTTGGTTTTGGTTTTTTTTTACATTGAAAACTAAAACTGAGCACCAATGTGCAACTTCACCAGCTACACTGGAACCACAATGGGACAGATGCAAAGAAGTACAGAATATAAACTAGTCAATAGTATATTTATATAAATTATATATAATATATATATTATATATATAAGTATATATATATTTTTATATATAATTATATATATTATTATATATTATTATATATTATATATAAATATATTTATATATATTTATATATAAACTAGTCAAGGTATATTTGAAACTGTGAGAAGGACATGGCTAGTAAAAGATCAGTGCTTATTCCAATGAACTGGAATGATCCATGATCTATGAATTTTCACAAATACTAAGAAATTCAGCATTAACTCTTTTAGTGTTCAAGTGCAAGAGTGGGGGTGGTGAAATAGATGATGGTGCAAAAAAAAAATCCTTTTTTTTTTTATGAAGAAGCAGCAGTAACTTATTGTAACCTACACCTCTGCAGACACATCCTTGTGTAACAGACTAAATTCATCAAACCAAATGTGACTCTGTCTCAACCTCCAAGTCATATCACTTCTGGGAAACCATCTGAGCAAAGCTTTATTTTGTTTTTCAGCTCCAGATTCAGCTTCATGTTAACACAGTAGGAAAAGACTGACAAAAGACAATGAAATACTTAACTATAAAATACATACACTATTCTTTCATTAAGCGGCATGTATTTTCAATATGATTATGGCTACAGCCTATGGATGTCACTTTGGAAATACAACTAGAATAAAAAAGAGTTTGCTAATGGCTTGTTTGCAAAGGCAAGTTGTATGAAAGTTGAAGTATACAGTATAAAAGTATTCTGTAAAGAAATTAAACCAACCCTTCATTTATGAGCATCCCTATTCAATACAAAGGGGCCTCATTCTCACTTAGCTAGTAAAGGGTTAGAAGTGATTTAAGCTTAAAAATAAATATGCACAAGAGACATATACTGTTATAACACAGCTAATTAGCAGTGCCAATATTATTATATGAGTACAGAGGAAAAAATAATTTAAAAATCCCACTGAACAAGCAGTACTACTAAGCATAAGAAATGACTGTGGTGTATTTGCTGGACAACAGTGGCTAGTCGTCTCCAGTGGAAACATGCCTTATTGGAGTTCTTGTAGACAACACCAAGTCTGTGCATAGAGAGAAGGGAAGCTGCAGGAATTAGGGCTGTACTGACTCTCTGCAAAGTCAGGTTCTTTAAAAAGTAATTTCTGGCACCAAAATTTTACTGGCTTGTACTTAACAGCAGCTCTACAATATTTCTGTAGAATTCCACACTCACACACTGTCTCTGCTTTTCAGTACTGGCAATTAGGTATTAGACATTGTCATGGTTTAAGCCCAGGCCGTAAATCAGAACCACGCAGTCCACTTCCCCCCCCCCACCTTTCTTCCCTCTGCTCCTGGAGGGACGGGGAGGAGAATCAAAAGAATGCAGCTCCCACAGGTTGAGATAAGAACAGTTTAATAACTAAGGTATAACACAAATCACTACTGCTACCACTAATAGTAATAATGATAAAGGAAATAACAAGGAAGAGAATACAACCGCTCACCAACCGGTACCTCACCCCCACCCTGCCATGATCCAGCCCTTCCGGGAACTCTCTGTTCTACATCCTGGGCATGACGTGCTGTGGTATGGAATACCTCTTTGGCTAGTTTGGGTCAGGTGTCCTGTCCCTGCTTCCTCCCGGCTTCTCCTCCTCCCTGGCAGAGCATGAGACTCACAAAGTCCTTGGTCAGGGTAAACACTCTGACCCACAACTGAAAACATCAGCTTTATCAGTATTATTCCCAGGTCGAAAGTCAAAACACAGCACTGCACCAGTAGAAAAAATGACTGCTACTGCTAAACCAGGACAGACATGAAGAGAGGAGACGGCAGTAACAAACTCTCCATTTAAGCACACTTACTCAGAAGGGAATGTGGGGGGAGGGGGAAAGGAGGGGTGGGTTATCTCTGCTCTGTTACTTCATATATCAGTTAGTTCTGCACAGGCAAAGGGAGGTAAAGACTTAAAGGGAGCAACATAAATCCCATTTTCTCAGTTCTATTCTGTGGGACACTTCTCACCCTCAAATTCTTGAGATCCTTCATCTAGTTCTTCTCTAAGTTACCAGAAATACCCTCACTGAGTTCAGCTGCCTATGCATTAAGCTTCTACATCAACAGACACGTTCCTTGCTCGATATTAGGAGACACTTAAATGGTTGATGAATTAGCACTAGGAAGTCTGCATTTGTTGGAAGTCAATATGTGTTTTTATAGCAACTTTTATGACAGACATCTTAAGACACTGAATACTAGAATCAGACGCTTCAAATAATTATGGAGCTCATTTAAATCAATTAGAATACTCCAGTGAGTAGAAAGGTCATCAGTGTCTCTTTAAATATACCAAAGGAGAGCCTCATGTTGGAAGCAGAAAATCCAGCACGTCTGAGGTAACTTTCCTCTCTGTTTTGAGCATATATAACAGAAAAGCCTAAACCAGACATGAGCCAATGAACTTATAGAAACGCAGAAACACAGCATTTCACAATCTCCAGAGTGATAAGGGGAATATAGGGAAAGGTGCATGCTTTTCCCATGTTCATTTAAATCTGATTATTTCGTTAGTTTAGGTACAGTATTACATCAACTGAGCAAAGCGTTTCATGGTTCACTTCAGTAGGGAACTGGCCTCACTCAATATAATTGGCTTCATCCTCTCTACAGGTTAGAGAAAACCCAATTTTTCCAGTGACAGGTGTCACTTTCAAGTCTCGATTATTTATTATCTCTTAAAGATTTTCTTGGTTGGGAAGGAAAAATATCAGGAAAGATAAAAAGAAGTTGACACTGAACCCATGTCAAACCTAGGAAGAAGAGAAACAGCTGCTCTTGGTTTGGTCTTGCATGTTCTCTGCCACTGGCAGCTGCTAGACCTGCTGTGTTGCTTTGCTCAGCAAAAAGAGGATACTGACATAATAGAACAGAAACAAGTTCACAGAAGTGAAATAAATCAGCCTCACTGCAATGCTCAAATCTGCTCCAAGCTCACACAATACAAAGCCAGCACAAAAAAAAAAAAAAAAAAAAAAAAAAAAAGAAAAAACAACCTGGGGAGAAAGGAAGCAAAGCAGCAGAATTTGGAAACATGCATATAGACAAAGGCACACCAAAAGAACCTGCACCCACTCCCTGTATCCAGTGCGTTGAAGAGGTTCCTATAATGCAATGTCTAATACAGCTTCATAACCCTTCAAATGCCTTTTATTCAGTTTATGTTTTGAGCAATCTGCAACAGCCTGGCAGTATCAGCAAGACAGAGAATTGAATTTATGTCTTTCATAGTTCTTACATTGTAAAACAAATTTCTGATGCAGCTGTGATTTGAAAAAGAACTGTTTCTTGCCTTACAAATGAAGTCCACTCTAGATGAAGGACAGCTCTTCGTAAACCACTATTCATTCTCAGGAATAAGCTGAGAATGAGAAATATTGAAATGCCAAGGTTTATGTGTTGCAAAATACGCAAATAAAGTAACTTAGTATTTGAGCCTTGTACTATGCAATACTTGATTTTCCCAGTTGTATTTCTTTTTCATGCAAATACTCCATAGTTGCCTGGAATGCAGACAGCAAGTTCCTAATTCCCCTAGTAGAGCACTCAACATGACCACAAATAAAAACATAAGAGATATTTAAATAAACTCATTTACAGCACATTTCACATTGATTTCAATCACCAGGTCCTGCTTTGTTTGGTTATCTACCTATATTTTGAGCTTAAGTCCAAACACTGTCCTTTCTTATGCAATTGGTTCCAATGGCACAGCCATCAGTTTTCATCCAGAATTTAATTGAGAATCCCTAGAATACCATCTCTATGTAAAATAAAGCAATATGCATGCTATGAAGATGGATGAATAGCAATTTCTTCTTGGAAGTATGTTTGCACATATGCTGTGTGTTGGAGAGACAGACTGAGCACAGAAAACAGTCACAACAAGCAAAAGGAGACTTAAACACCAAAGCGTGAATAAAAGTTACAGTGCAAAATGCAATCGGCCAGCACAAGTTAGGACAGGCTGATGAATATGGATATAGATATTCATCATCTATAGATATAGAATCATTTTCAAATAATCAATTAATTTCCACTAACATTGTTTCATTCCCACATCACAATGAAAGAAAATAGACCAAGTTCCCCAGATCAGCTCCACAGGAATCAGTTAGACTCTATAAATATGCATAAAAGATGAGAAAATATGTATTCAACAATGAAACTCTGACAGCACCCAATACTTAGCTAGCTCTTTGCAGAGATTAATATTTGCTATAATGAAGTAATAATTATGTCAACTAGCCATGTTCCAATTGTTTGGAGACAATCCATCAATGATCCTTATAGGTCCCTTCCAACTAGAGATGTTATGTGACTCTGATCAGAGTATACTTGTCCAAAAATGCAACATATTGCTGAACTGTTCTGAATTCAAGAACAGAAGTAAATCCTGCTTTTACCTGCATTAGAATTCAGTATTATTGAGAAAGAGAAAAACTCGGGGTTTCAGGAAAGTACGCCAAGTTAAATTTTTTAGACAGATTTTAACACATTCCATTGCATTCTGTAACATAGCTTGCTTCAGTCAAACAAGACTAGAGTAGGAACCAAGCATTTTTCCCTACCTTCACCTTTTCTACGCAGCATAGCTGGCATTCCTTCAATAGAGATGCCTTGATTTTACATGAGCTGACATAAGATGGGAGGGTGGTTGGGTCCAGTTGAGTGAATTCTGGAACAGATGGATTTAAAAATGCTTTAACTCACCGCCACTCATCCTATATTCTCAACCACTATCGAATACGATCTCATCAGCACTTGACACCACTAATATATCATGAAGGACAAAATGATGCATGTATTCACAGGTGTTGCAGACTGCATTTTCTATCTGGCTAAATGGCAGTCTGGTTTCAGGGAATCATGAGAATTGTTGTAGCCAGTTATTCTCTCAGAGGATTTAAGCGTTTAAGTGAAATCAGGGTCATTGCAGGGATCAATGGCAAATGTTACAAATGTACATTCTGGTGCCTCATTCTACAGTTAGTGCTGTAGCAAGAAGGTAAAAACTTCACAAACACATAATTTACAATGAATAGTGAGCACAAATGATGCAGAGCCTTCTTCTGCAGCTGTAGTAAGACTGAACTGAACCAGAAAGAAAAAGAAATTAACATATTTGGAATACAAAATGTAGTTCACCCTGTCTACAGAAGCAAGTAAAAGAAATATAAACTTAAAACAAATTTTCTATTGTGATTTAACTCTTGTATTTAGTAGTTTCTGTAACAATGTATTATTCCATTGTATTGTAAGTATTCCAGCTGTTCACAAGGGAGGACAAATATCCTTATTTTATATTACAGACAAGGAAACAAAATAAGAACAATTATTTTCCCAAACAAAATGGCAAAGCTGGAAGCAGAATTGAGGTCTCCAGTGCCTATCCTCTCCACCATGTTCCTGCTATTGTGCCATGATGAAAATGCGTGTTCCACTGTGTCGTGGTTTAAACCCAGCCATACAGCACTCACACTCACTCCCTCCGCTTCCTCCCCCGAACTCCTGGAGGGATGGGGAGGAGAATCAAAAGAATGCAATTCCCACGGGTTGAGATAACAGTTTAGTAACTAAGGTATAACACAAATCACTACTGCTACCACCAATAATAATAATGATAAAGGAAATAACAAGGGAAGAGAATACAACACCTCATGACCCGTCGACAAATACCTCTCCCCCACCCAGCAGTGATCTAGCCATTCCGGGAACTCTCAGTTCTACATCCTGGGCATGACGTGCTGCGGTATGGAATACCTCTTTGGCTAGTTTGGGTCAGGTGTCCTGTCCCTGCTTCCTCCCGGATTCCTCTCCTCCCTGGCAGAGCATGAGACTCACAAAGTCCTTGGTCAGGTAAACATTCTGACCAGCAACTGAAAACATCGGTTTTATCAGTACTGTCCCCAGGCCGAAAGTCAAAAACACAGCGCTGCACCAGCTACTAAGGAGAAAAAATGACTGCTACTGCTGAACCCAGGACACAATGAAAAGGCACCTTTCTGCAAGTAGCAAAATTTTATAATTGCAGCATGGCTGATATGGCTGCATCAAGGAATGTATGGCTATTTGCATGGCTTTTATTTTTTTTTTTTAAAGAAATTGAAGTATTTATTTCATTCTTCCTACCCAGGCAAAGTGAATTGGAGGAATACCAGCCATATCCCACAACACTGTTGTTTTATTTTATATTGTGAGAACAGGAGAGGCCAATAATTTACTATTAATAAAAATAATCTGCATACTACATCTCCAAGGAGAAAACTAATATGTCTCCAAAAGACTCACTAAAAACTGTTCCTGGAGCATATTCTAGCTTCAAGTAACTTTTTTCCTCCCATAGGAACAGTGAATGAATCCTGCCAACCACAGTGAGAGGCTTGGACCTCAATAAAGTAATGAGATGTGCTACAGAATGGTTTTTCTCCTTCAGCAACACACTCATTGTGCACCTCTTCACATTTGCCCCTCTCATTTCATATCAATGGAATAAAAGGGGGAATGGGAGGGAAGACAGACTTTAAAGGCTGTGAAGAATATGGGTGATTATTGCCTCCATTAAGCAAAATAGTAAAATATTGTTGACCTTAGGAGAAAGCAGTAAAATGTCAAATTTGCTCTTTTACATTCTATGCAAAAAGATGTTCTCTACACATCGTCCCGTCTTTGTAGTAATGCACTGAATTGTAATCAGCTTCCAGTATATCTACACTCAACAAAAATCCCCAGAACAGATACATTCTTTTCATTCCTCTTTGTTAACTTGGTGCCCATCAGGGAAAAACTAAATGCTCCTCTGTAGTTATCTTCTGATATTACTTGTATGCTCAAAGTTAGGTGGATGCCTGTACAACCATAATTCCTGACACTTTTCCTTCTCTTTATGCACATAGACCTGGTGTTGTCTAGAACAGCTTCGTCAAAGTGTGTTTCCGCTGAACACAGCTACACCCCCTGGAGTAAAAGGTGTTTTTCCAAAATTGAGTTTTCTGTTCAGGGAGCCACACTTTTCCCTTACTGCCCAATTTTTCTTCACAGCTTTCTCTGTCATTAAGGCAGCTGTGATCTATACAGGTTTTCTGGCTTAAGAGAAAAAAATCCCTTTATTACTATACAAGTCAAGAATACATAGAGTTTACATAGTGCTCAAAAAAATCTTTGTCTTGAAGCTATAGTTGTCAGACGTACAGTTGTCTTCAGCATCAAAGCCTAAATTACAACGACTTTCAATTAGTTCTAAATAGAAAAGTGGCTATGTAGGAGTAATAACCCTTACTTTTACTTTACAATATTATCCAAAAAATAATAATTTTTTATTACATCACTGTATTCGGTTTCTCTGACTTGTTATACATGAGAGAAATAATTGTCATTTTATTTTTAGCTTCTGCATTATGACAAAGACTAACATTTCTGGACGTAAAATTCAGTTTTAACAAGTCTTACTCTTCAAGAATTTAGGATCATCTTCTTAAAGTAGCAGAAATTGTGTTGAGCAAAATATACCCTTGATTGGCTATTCCATATTTTTCTAGGAATTACTGACATTACATGTAACTCATTATTTTCAGTAGTTGGTGCAACAGTGGATGAAGAAATAAATTTTGATCCATGTCAATCAATCAAACACACATTATTTCCAATAGAATGACATGCCAAATTCCTAACATTCTAATGAAAGATGCTAATAAATTATGACCTGTCAACTGGATTGCATCCTGCAGCCTTTGTAGAAAGCAACTGCTTTGTAGGCCTTCTGTAGATAAAGGGCAAAAATTCCAGAGGTGAAATTGACATTAAAGTGTGAAATTAAATTCGTGAAAAGAAGATCCTCAATGCAGGAAGCACACAGCAAGGGGAAAGAAAACCAAAACAAAATCCAAAACCAAAACAAAACAATAAAACAAACCAAACTATAGTAAGACTTAAAGTCCTTACAAAAATGCACAACTGTGGAAAATATTTGAGTCAGCAGAAATAATACTGAACTCAGACTAGTCCTTGTCAAAAAGTCTTGAGTTGCAATTGGAAGGAGTCGCCTCACAGTAATACTTAATTTCAAAAGAAATGAGGATTGATCCATTTTGGAAGATTTTTCCATTTCCATTTGTGAAAATTAAACAAGAAATAAAAATTTAATGCCTACTTTGGGGCATGTGTGATTTTGGACTGGTCAGCTGGCCTATGCAGTGACTGATCTTATCAGGAAAAGCCTATCTCAGGTATTGTGGAATGTCCTTGTTTAAAACCGCAGTGTGCATTCATCTTTCAAGAATACTCTGCTGCACAACACCCAAAATGGTGCAAAAAGTCAGAAATTACCTAATGTTTGTAAAAAAAAATCAGCTTGATTTTGGTGCATGTTTTTCAAATATAGGCTTGGAAGAGAAAGATGATCACTTGAAGTCCCACCAAAATCCACAGCAAAACAATAGTATCTCAAAGGCCTTACTTTCAAAATTTCAGAGGACACAGGATACAGGCATTGTGGGCAGCCAGTAACAACTTACTTTAGACTTATTAAACTGTTGGTTCAGGTAGTACCTCAATGCAAGTACAGAGGTTTATCCCAGCCTAGAGTATCTCTAGTCTATCTTAATATTTATACTAATCTTTCATTGCCATTTTTTTGTAGTTCTGTGTATGTCCCTTTTTTAGGCAAGGGAATGACAGCCTCATCCCAGATTACTGAAGAAGTCAGAGCTGTGTGACTTCTCCTTACGCATAAGAGGGGAACTTCAAACATAATCAGGAAGGCTGGTACCACTCTGGTGTTTCTGGCAGTGATTTCCTTCTCTTACAGTTTCAATTTCCAGTGTTCTAACCATTGGCAGAGAAAAAATTATATCCTTAGTTACATATTCAGTACTCACAGGGCATACATTTTTCAGCAACATATGACAAGTGCCCACCAATTCTTGGCATATTTTAGCATGCCAAACTATACAGTGGCACAGTCCAGAATTTTTGATGGAAGGAATTGGCCGGGTGTGAGGTGCTCTTTTCTAGAGAGCAGAGGCTGAATCGAAACTACAATTCAAACCCATTATGACGCAAGGTTGCTGCTTAATTCTTCCCATAGCTCAGACAAGTTAACCAATACAGCAAAAAAATTTGTAAGGCTACTTTGACGCCTGATTATTCCTATTTTATTGAAAGGAAACTCCAATTTTGAAGGGTTTCTTCAGGATAGTATGTAGAGACTTTCAATATGATCTTAAGGTCCTTTCCAACCCTAACTATTCTCTGATTCTATAATACTAATAGAACAATTCTATTTTAAAATCTGGTTCACCACGTGGTAGTTATGGCCTTATAAACTGTACACCAAAAATTTCCCAGTAGTTAGGCTGCTTATATCTTCCCTTATAATCTCAAAAATATTTATTACATTTGATCTGGAAATTAAAGACAATCCTGACAAAGAAATACCTAAGAATGATCAAAATCAGACAAGGCAAAAATATATCCAATATAGAAAAGGATGCACAGGAAATAAGTCACTATCTTTTATCTTGTCGTACGTATGGATCACAAGCTCTAGTGACTCTTTCTTCTCCATTTGTACAAGGTGGAGTTATAAGACTAATATTATTTTTTTAATGTATATTACTGGTATTTTACACTCAAAGCTTTTACTTATCCTGTTCTTACCATGTAATTCTGCTTTTAAAAATATATGTATTTTTTTAAGGAATGAACTTGCCAGCAATTCATTTTTATACTATACTGGTTATTGCTAAATTAGCATGAAATGCATTAGCATTGACACAATATTTTTTTCTGTGTCAGTAGTTCATTATAAGCAGTGAGGTTACAATAAACCTCCAGTATATCAGCATCCAGAAACAAGTTAAAGTACAGCTCGCCAGAGATCATTTTTGTATTGTGAGCCTTAAAGCTACGATTAGCAGACAGATACTGCAAAGAAAACATTAACTGAGAAGTGTGATTTCATTGCACTTACATCTTCCTCACTTCAACTTTTGTGTTATTCTGCAGAAACTTATTTCAACTGGATATATCTAAAATAAGCCAAGTCAGTAGATTCAGTCAATTAGCAGCTGAATTAGACACTACTTTTACTTTTAACTTTCACTTCCTAAAAAATTAAGATGGAGACTAACTTATGTATTCTCTCCACAGAATGAACCAGAGTGTTACAGAATGCATTTGCCAAACGAATAAACCATGATGGACAAAAAGAAATTTGTTAATACAATGGTTTGAGGCAATTGATAGAAATTTTTGTCAACAGAATAGATTACAGGACTCAAAAAATGAAATTTGCAGATGAAATGGCTTTGATGCTTCTGATGAAAAGTATTTTGTTGACAGAACGGATCAGAGGAAAAAATGCATTTTCTCAACACAACAGTTTTAACTCTTTGACAAAATATATTTCATCCCCAGATGTTTTGGCTGAGTTGTCAATTATTCTCCATTTCTGCCATTAAACAATCATTTTGCTGTCGACTGAAAGATTTCTTTAGTAGCAGCTCTGTGGAAGCAACTGGAGGTATTACAAATACCACTACAATTCATCACATTGAATCACTAGTTCCAATGCTGTGGCTAGTCCAATACTCATCAAGTGCCAAATGAGCTAAAGGTAGGAGTTGGGCTTGGGTTAGGGCTTTTTCTGCCTTTTTATCTTTTATTTATGCACAGTATTTATTAAAATATTCATTCTTTTTTCCTTGGAAGAAAATTTTGTGAGAGCTGTCTTTCATTTAAGGCATCATTTATCTAAAGACACCCATATATAATAAGGAAAAGGGCTAGTGTTTGCTTCTGGCATATCTTAAGAAAGTGCTAATGTGAAAATTAGATTAGGCTACATGACAATCTTCCTGAAGTTGACTTATATGTGTATTTGCTTCTTACATGAGTTTGTAAGATGCCATGACCACATTCAGAGGTGCATTCTGCAGCCAGGTCCCAGCGTGGCTTGCCTGAGGTCACCAGCAAACACCCACACAGATTTACACCCCATAAAATACACAATACACAAGCCAATACACCACTTTTCAATTTGGTAAAGAGATATTTTAAAGAGCAAAAACCAAGTTACCTTTTCAGTACTATATTATATCCCAGAGCAAAAATGTAAATACAGAATATAAGAGTCTAATACCAGTGGCATCCTTACTCAAGTCTAAGCTTTATGTTATTCAAGAATAAACCCGTAAAGGGGTTTAAGCTATATAGAATATGGCATTTTGGCACCAAAATACTATATAAAATAAATAATCTATTTTTAGAACTTGATAGAGCTATAATTGATCAAATCTTCAAAGAGTCAATGAAAGATTTTTAAAGCATGATGAAAAGTATAAAATGAATACTTTTACAGGCAATAGAGATTGCTTTCATTGGACAATAGAGATGATCTGGAGCAGAAATTGCCACTACTCAAATATAATGATTGGCAATGGAAAAGTACTCACTTCTAATGTATACTGTGAGTTGGTAACTGCTATTTCAGGTAACAATCATTAAACAAGCAAAATAACTGGCCCATAGTATAGAGATAACTATCTATCTATATACAGTACACAAACACATTTAATGATACACTGCATAACTACATTAGTTATATGCCCTTCAGCAGGGCCAAACATCCCAGAAGTTTCTGTTTCAACATGATCTTAAAGAAATTATCTCTGGAGACCTAAATATGATCACATTATATTCTACGAGTGTCAGTTTTACTTGGCAATATTACATTTCCCAATATTTTGTTTTCCAGCATTTTTCCATGACTATCTGTGTAGATTAGAAAGGTTCTTAACTGTTATCTGTAATAGATTTTGCCTGTAGCAAAATTCATGCAGGCATAATAGAAGAACAAAGTGTACTGTGATGAAATTGCAACCATAATTTCCAGATGCCTGACATTTATTGCTTATTGCTATTAGAATTCAAGTGCCTTTTTGTTTTGTACTTTGCTTTTATTCTTGCAACACAAATGTATAATGGAAAAAAGATATTTTAAATGCTGGGTTAAGTATCACAGATCAACACGAGGCACCAGCATAATCAATATTACTTAAGCACATTCCTAGGCAATTAATTTTTAAGGAATCATATTGTTGTACCACATCAAAATTTACAACAATACAATAAAGGTTGTTATGTTCTTTATTGTTTAATTAAAAGCAACATTTAGCATGCATGTAGCTAACTGTTCAGGCATTATGACATAAAATGTCCTGTTTATCAGTGAGAGATAAACAGCATTTACCATACATTTTATTACACAGTGTTAATTAGCCTGTATTAAATTTCATCCTGCTTATAAAATTATCAACCTAAGACTTCAGAACCTCAGAGAAATGTTTTACAATGCACAGAGCTGTACCCTAAGTAGCTGCTATACTTCAGATTTTCTCTATAGTACAAAACTTCTACATACAGTACTTCAGCCGACTCTGTAGAACCCTTCAGATTTGAAGAGAGTGCCACTACAGAACAATGTCACTTACATGTTTACCTTTAAAAATTAGGGACAAATACACTAACTATATAAGAAACAGTTCTTATGTAGGCTTTGATTTTCACATGTGAATTCAAGTGAAAAGACAGCAGGTTAACGCAATGGAAAGCCCCATAGCCCATATCTGCATCAAGCAGCAGCTGTAAAAAATAAATAAATAAAAAAATTCATTCATTGCAGACTCCTGTTGCCCATACACCCAAAGTTCAGCCTTCAGCCACTCTTCCACTTTCCATGCGCTCCTCCTGAATCACATCAGGGAGATTGTTGGTTTGGGGTTTCTTTTTAATTAACAGAAAGAGACCTGCACTCTCTTCCTGGCTCTGCCTTAAACCTCCAAGAACCTGTGAGCATGTTTTCACTCAGGTGTCTGAAGCAAGCCCTGGCCTTTTAGGAAACAACTAAATGGCAGGTGTCCTTGAGGCTTCAAGACATCAGCCGAAACCTTCTCAACCTGAGTATTCTGAATGGGTATTGCTTTAAACAGAATTTCTTAGCCCACTGAGTAGAACTTTCCGTCCCTTCTTCTTTCAAGATTATCTAGGAATGTTTGATGAAACTAGCACATACAACACATCAGCAAAAAAAACTCCCTACTCAAGACTTCATCCTTTGCAACAAAGCAAACGTGAGGAAAGGAGACAAAAGTTTCCCCTGCTGTTTTTTATTTTTTATGTCCTGCTTTTTAGAAAACTTTAAGCCCCCTTGATCATTATGGTGAACAAAATGCTGGCACGCTGGTGAAGTAGCACTGGCCTTTTTCACAATTAGGAATTAAAATAGGCATTGGTAACTTCCTTCTATTAAGGTTTTAAGCAAGTAGAACACTTCATTATATTTATTTTATTACATCTTGAAGAAAGTACATATTTCAACTACAGTGAGTGGCATTCTCAGCTACGCTAATCACGGTCACTCAAATAGGAAAAGAGCTACATTATCATGCATTTTTTGAATACTTGATTTTTTTCCAAATCATTGTGCATCTCTCACTATGTTGTCTTCTCTCCTTTTGTAAAAGGAAATCAGAAACAACCCTGTGCTTCTTGCCTCTTGCCAAGCTGTGGGGCTGTAACATAGGAGCAGATCCCTAAATGACAGCTGGATTGGATTCCATGGGTTTGATCTCTGCTTGAGCATTTTGGCCTGTCCCAAATTCCAGGAGGGGCCCAGCCCTGCACCTTGTACAGAAATCATGTTGTTTTTGTAGGAAGAAAACGTTTCCACTTCTGTTTTACTTTCCAAGTACCTCTCTAAATCTTTGTATAGTCTGTATTTGAGCCATTTCTCATGGAGGTAAACAAGAGTTCTGACTTGAATCCAGAAGAAATGTCCTATAGCTCACAAGAAAAGTACCACACTCCTTCAAATAGTCATGATAAAGTATGCTGTGAAAGCACAGACAGTCTCCAACATCTACTTCTAGTCTTAGCAATAGTTTGCAATACAACTGATTTTTTTTTTATTTTTACGTAAAGTAAATTTTATTCCATTTTTAAAATTCCATTTATATGCAGAGGGAAATCTTGTTCCCTGTTTAAAAGAAACAGCACAGAAACAAAACTTGGGAGCATGAGGAAGAGCAAGTAGCTTATCACACGAGCAAACAGTGGTCCCAGGTTTCTAAAGAGTTTGGTTTTAAACACAGAGCTGAAGTAAGCACTGTTTCCTGAAAGACAGAGGTAACCATGATGAGGGGCAGGGAAAGGTTCCTTGCTTTTCATGCAATTTTACTGGGTCACATGTTAGTATACAGCTATTTTATCCAGCAATAATGCTTCAAAAGACAGATGTGATGCATAGAGTTAGCTGTCACATAGTGACTGGTTCCTTCAATGTTACACTCTAGTATTGACTTAATCTTCACCAAAAGGTATTCCATAGTATCTCTAGGCAATCTATGTACTTGTCCACTTCCGCTATTGCAAAGATTTTCCTAATGTCTAGCCTAAATCTCCCTACCTTCAGTTTAAACTCATTACTATCCCTGTCAGTGGAAATGGAGATGAGTGGCAGTCTTCCTGGTTACACAGCATCATAAATAAATCCACAATCTCTTACCAAAGCCATGGTTGCTATCAGGAGAGAACTCTTCACTAGGCAAACTCTCTCATGACTCAGATCTCAATTTACCATTCTTGGATGCAGAATCTGTTCCAGCAAAAAACAGCTAACTGAGACAATGCAGTGAAAAAACCAAATGTCTACAGTTTCTACTCATTCTTTTATATTGATGGGGTTTGGGGTTTAGGGATTTTTTTTGTGTGGTGTTTGGTTGTTTCTTTTTAAAATTCCTTTACAACTAAGTCGGAGCCATAGATAAAACAGGAGAAAGGGGTGATAGAACTTTGCAATCCCTGGAGAGCAATAGCAGACACTTGCAGTATTGCGAGTTTTGCAGAGCCCATACACTGTCTCTATCATGTATGTTGTCAAACCGCAAAACAGAGGGACAGAGGAAAGATTGGATAAGAACATTATATGAGCAAGTCATGTATTATGCATTGACTACTTCTATGTGGAAATTCAGAAAGCACTGACAATTTGGAAACCTTAATCTATAGTCTATGCTCCTGCAATCTAAATCAGAAATATGCTTTTATATACTTTAAACACCAGTCTATCATATTGCCACATTATAGACATTCCAAGTCAAAGTCACATGCATATATACATTCCTACCTTACAAATACAGTGTGGAAATTTAGGGTCTTATAAAAGGAATAGTTATAACCTTACATACCTTGATATAAATGCTTAGGCAGGTCTACTGCTCTGAATAGCCTAGTCATACCATAGACTGGAAAAGGAAAACTGCTTCTGACACAGACAGAAAATGTGTTTGTATTCCAACCTTGATACTCTGCTCCAACAAAACATTGCTCATTTGCTTAGTCTTTGTTCTCTTTTCTTTTAGTTTCCAGAGAACTTCAGCAAAATAACAAAATGAGTGGTTTGGGGGATTTTTTCAAGATAAAACAAAGGCTTCTAACTTTCAAGCACATGAAACTCTGTGAAATATAAACCTGAAAGGCTGAAATAAGATGTTAAACTAAAAGAAATACAATAATCCCTATATATATAATCATGTATTGTATATATTTTGTCCATGTGAAGCTAAGTATACGGATATATATATCTGAAAGTTAATATCATGACTTTTGAATCCTGACTCATGAATTCTTAGATTTTATGGTGTTAGAACTTGTCAGGCAGCACAGCTGATCCAGCAGAGAGACAGAGATAAACTGTGAAAGGTCTGGCACAGCTTAGTTCCCTGCAGGACTGTGGGATTAGGGAATGAGTCACAGCTTGGCAGTGGTGTGATCTTGGAGAAGTTGCATTGTGTTGCCTATAATCATCAAACCTATAGGCAATTCATAGTTCCAAAACACCAAAGTAGATAGATTACTGCGGGTTTTAATATTAAGGTGGGGTGGTTTTGTCTCTTTTGTTGTTAGCAGGTTTTTATGTCTTTTTTTTTTTCTTTTTTAAAGAAGGCTTACCAGACAGTTCAGGGCTCTGAGCAGAAAACTTTTTAATAGTAAAAAGAAACAAGGGTCTAAACCACCTAACTGATGTTCACCACATTCTGGTGTAGTCAAAATACCATCATAACACAAGGAGAAAAACAAAGAATCATTCCTTCCTCTATGAGCCAGAACAGGGTTTATGTTCACCTTTCAGACGTACCTTTCTTCCAACCATATCTAATCCCTCTGTCCCAGAACCAATTTACCTTGTATATAGAGCTCTACACACACCTGTAGGAAGAAACGTTCTCTAAGATTGCCTTTGCTCTGGGGACTCACCTTATTTTTCCTTCAAGTATGAAATCATTGCACTTTAGGCTGGCATAGTTTGCTGACAGTTCTAGTTTTAGCCCGCATGGGCTTCCAGCTCAGCAAAAGAATCAGAGTAAAGAGGAAGCATGAGCAGACAGCAGACGGAAGTCAGAAGCTGTAACTGCCACTGACAGCAGTAGGTTTAAAGAACATCCATAGAAAGAAGTACAAACTCTCCTCCATGTGAATTGTCGAGGTGGGAGATGAAATGAAACAATCTTTGAGACCTTTCTTCTCATTGAGGATCTTAGAGAATTTTTATCATATTCACAAGCTCTTAGATCTGTTGGTTTTAAAGTTCTAGCTCTTAGAGTCAAATGAATCTCATGCAACATTTCAGAACTTTAAGTACACTGCTAGAAAAGGAAGGGTTTAAGCTTATGTTTAAGATTAAATTTCAACATGTGATGAACCTCCACTTATTTTAGAGATATTACAGTGGCCTGATTTGCAATGTACATAGTTAAAGGCCTGCCTTCACAAGAAAATTAACAGCCAAGGGAGATTTTCTTATTGCTGCTTTATTCTTCTGGGCATTTGTATGATCAGTCTTGAAACCCCCAAGTTTTATGTGTTAAAATGACATAATAATAAGTTGACTTTCAGACTAAACTTCAAGCTCTATTTCTTTTAGGGGAACTTAAGATAGAAACACATAAAATGTAACTCCGAACATTCTCTGCTGTTGTTTTTCCTCAGCACATGTAGTATATATAGAAACACAATGCTCAAAAGCAATTCAGAAACCAAAGTTTGACTGTATGTTCAGGACATCTTAACCCTAGTATGTATACCCTTTAAGTGCCATGGCTTTTTTAAAGAAAAGGCAGCAACATTAGTGGTAAGTGCAGCTTTACAACTAAAGAAACTTGTTGGACAGAAACAGCAAAAACAAAAAAAAAAACCACAACCACAAACCCCATAAAATAATTACTTTATCAGTCCAATATATCAGTCAAAATATTCTTTTTTTCTTTTGCATACAAATTCCTGCAGATATTTAAGAATGGAAGTTTCAGTATTTCCCTGTTTCCCCACTATAACATCAGCAGGAATTGTGCCAGAGAACTTGACTGTTTTTTACACTGTGAAATTTTAAACCACAACACAGAATTGTTAATTTAATAAGCTTTGGAAAGTGCCCTGAACAGAAACGTAACCATGAACAGTGGCAGAATTCTTCATCTTACAGAAAGTTTTCTTCACCCATTAGTGTGTTTAGTCCAGGTTTTGCTTTTAATTCTTTGCAGGTTTTGCACATGCTTATCTTTCAGGGCTAATGTCCGAAGTTTCACGTGACTTCCTTTTGTCACCATCTTATAGAGAGAATGAAATTCACCTACAAACGCCCAGCAGAGAATTTTAAGAGAGTCCCTCTTAAAATTTTAAGAGAATTTTAAAGGCCAGGTTAGACAAAGTCATGGGTGATACGGTTTAGTGCGAGGTGTCCCAGCCCATGTCAGCGAGGTTAGAACTAGATGATCTGAAGGTCCTTTCCAACCCTAACTATTCTATGATCCTATGTAATTGTGCATCTGTGGAATAGCTAATACCCATGCTTTTGTCCCACACCTCTTCAAGAAGGAACGAGTCTGAGCTACATTTCACTATACTAAATTCTCTGAAAGATCTTACATTAGTAGTGTAAGTGTGCCTGGTCAAACACAAGGTTCTTTTGGAGCTGTGATTTGAACAGGGAAAACCCACACATCAATAGTTTATGCCAGGAACCAAGCAAACACAATGTTTTTGCTACTTTGAAGAAAACTATTTATAGAAGAGGAATTAGCAACACTATGGTAACATATTTCAACTGCAATCTCACTAAGAGACAAGAGGGCAGAAAATAAACCTTTCTAATTTTTATTAAGAGGGTAAAGACAGATGCAATAATTTTTCATCCAATGAACTGAAGGGAAACCTTCCTAATTTTCCAAATAGGTTTGTATTCCATTCATATGTTTAATGAAAAATGCTCAGGTTTCCAGGTAAACACTGTGGACTATTCTAATTTGCGGTTAGTTTTGAAGAGAAAGGACAGTCTCACGTTCCGGAAATGTTTAATTCCTGCTTCTACATCACGTGACTGTAAGCTGACCCCTCCTCCTTTCCACCAAAATGCTCCCATACTACATCTCTGCTAAGCTGGCAGAGTACAGCTCAGGCCATTTGGCTTTGGTATCACATACGCATGCTTAACTGTTACCTGAGGCTGGTCAGGAATGTCCACTCCTCAGCAGGAGCAACTTTAGCCCCTGAGAATGTTATTGAAAAAATAAAGTCTTGCAGATTCAGGGAAAAGCACTGAAAGAATATGATGCAGTAACACATTCAATAGACTGGCGATTTCTCACCCACCCAGTTACCAGCATTCAAAATCATTAGGGTTTTTTTTTCCCCACTTTCAAAACCACCAAAACCAAACCCATGATTAAACAAAGTTTTCTTCTGTGACTGGAAAAGCATCGTTATTAAGCTATGATGTCTTTCTTTAAAATCAATTTTAAATCAAGAATCATGTACCACTGCCACTTACACAAGGTTGCTCATAATTGCTCCGTGCAAGGCTTTGATTAATTAAATCACACTAGAGATCGTTTCTTAGTAACACACCTGGTACATTCTTTGTTGGTGGTGTTCATTAAAACACTGCATTTCATGCTGCTTTGCATGAAATTTGCTTCATGCTTTGCAGCATGAAAGGATATTAATCAGCTAAATTGCCATTAAGAGTCATATCAATATTTGCTGCACATTGATTGTTTTTCTAAATCTTCAACAAAGGACATTTCACTGAAATCTCAGGTTGGTAACTAACCATATGACAGCAAAGTCAAATTAAAATGTTTTATTTTTTTTTCCAGAGAGAAAATAAATCAAGCACATAAACTAAAATGCAATGAGGGTGTTGGGGGTTGTTGGGTTTTTGGGTTGTGGTTTTTTTTTTTTACCTTCTACTTTAAGACAAGGAGTGGCAAGTTGAATAAATAAACTTGATGTGCAGAAAATCTTAAAAAGAAAAAAAAAAAATAGAAGCTCTCATTGATCTCTGTTCTGTTCCCTAAGCAGAAAAGATCTACTTCATAATGCAAAATTGGTAATTAGGTTCAGTTTCAGAGTGTAAGCTGAAAAAGTGCCCAGGGAATCGAATTTTACTTGTCATTATTAATGTGAATGAGAAAATGTTTCCAAATATTTCTCCTTCCTAGCAACGGTTTGTTTACATATGATCAGCAAACACCTCAATAAGTTGAAGGTGAGCCAGTAAGAAAGGAAGTGGCTGTAATGCCAATTTTGGTTTCTCTATGATTTGTTCTTAGATTACTGCTTTATTCAAGTCCTACATACCAGAAAAAAATTTATTCTGCAGGGCATAGAGTTTTTCTGTGCTGTGTATTTTTGTCAAAAGGCACAGTATGCATCATCTAAGCTTTCTCATAGTCTTCACTCCATGTTATCAGGACCTAGACTGGGCTGCTTCTGGAGCTGGCTTTTGGCAAGGAGACATGCCTGCAGATGTGGGAAGAAATCCAATACTACACTTTCTGCACTAAACTGGCACACACCATTGGTAATCAGGAGTATACTAGCAGAAACAACAGTTCTTCCAAACCATTTTCTTCCACTAACCATAACACTTGAAAGAAAAGGGAACACCCACTGGCCAATCTATGTTCTGAAACGTAAATTATCCAATAGTTGAGTGCCTTTATGATGAAGAGGTCTTTCTCTTACAACATGTTAAAATATGTTGCATCACATGAGAATAATGTATGCATGTATAACTAACTGCACAAGATATAAAAAAATTGGTTCCACAATTTCCTTATTTGTGGCTCTCATGGACTCAACTAGGTTAATTTCTCTGTGATGCATTTTCTTCTCCTTAGCTCTGTCTTGAGCACTGTCAAGACCTACGTGCCTATCAGAATTGCACTGAGATCAATTTAATTATTTCCCAAAGAACAACAATTGCCTCTCTCCACAACTGGTTCATGGTTGCTCTCTGGGCTGGACATCTGCCTTAATACAAGCAAAGTCTTCTGTTTCTCTCTGCGTGATTTAAACAAAAATTACACATATTACTTAGCCAAAAGGCTGAGAAAAAGCCTCATGTCTCGCCTCTGGATTCTTCTTCCACAACAGTATCTAAAATAATCCAAATAATCCAAAATAATAATCCAAAACTGCTTATTCCCTTCAGGAATTACCTCTTCTTTCAGAATTATACTTTCTCACAGATTTGTATCTTTTTAGAGAAGACCGCTGTGTATCTTTAGGAGGTGTCCTACACGGCAGTGAGAAAGCTTGTGTTCCATATAGATTTTCATTACATATTAATTGCACTTTTTTAGAGCTGTTTAACCTTAAAGCTTTAGGGCTATAACTGTGTGAAACCACAGCACAAGTAATGGCAAGAAATATTAGAATTAAGCACAAATGTAAAAAACAAAGGGATGATAATTTTGTCCTGCAAATGGTGCCAAAGCTCTACATTTCCCCAGGCAGAAGCCCTGATTACTGCCCTTCACAGAGCATTGAAACACTCATCTATTTTCTCCATGTTTTCTTGAGCACGTAAGTCAAGAGAAATAGTTTAGCTTGCAAAATTGGGTTATTATTTTGCTATATGATTTCTATTTAGGTTGATATAGTTGTAAATCACCAGTGTCTTGGAAAATGTATTCATATTGTGATATTTAAAAAAAAACATGCATAAGCAACCAAAGCATACTTACATTATAAATAGAAAAAAAAGTCTAGATACCATAGGAGTTTTATATAAACCAAGCAGAAAATATGTAACTTGCTAGCCCTTTCTGCTTACTCTTTTCTTGCACATGGCAGTTTGTTCTGCCTACTTGTTTGCAAAAGAAGCATAGCTAGTAAGTGATGAGGCATGCTTGAATTAAGGCTTGTAATTTCTCCTGCTGAAAAACGTGATTGCATTATTGACAGTTATGAACCACAGTAAACACCGAAAATTTGCCCTGAAATGCTAACTCATTCTAAGAGCTCCCATTCCTAGAAAAATATTTTGAAATATCTAGAAACTCTCACCTTTGCAGGTTTTTATTCTAGCTAAGAAAATCAAAATAAACCCCCAAAGCAACAAAACAACCCTTTTATCTTACATATATATATATATACAGAAGGTCAGAAATGTTTGCATAATCATTCGTTATTTGGAACATGAGTGTGCCCAGTTGTAGCTAGGCAGATCTTTTTCATCACGTAGAAGATTCAGATTTTAGTCATTAATTCCGATCTTATTATCCCATGCAGAAACAGATGTCATTTATATTTGTGCTGAAGTTAGTGATGTGCAAGTCCTATCTGCTTATACCTGCTCCATAATACACCTACAATACAATAATGCAATTCTCCAGGGTATTTTTTGCTTGGAAAAACATATTTCCAGCCATATGGTTACTGTAAATCCCAATAGCCACACTGTAGAGCAGAGCAACAGATTACACTTTTCATTTCATGCTTTCCACCATCTCATTTTCAGCTTTTCTCAAGGAGACTACCAGTAATGGATTTTAATCTATCTCCTTCATGAGACCTAGCAGCAGCAGACCTTGAGGAGGAAAACTCCACCCACAGTGCCTTATGAGGAGATCCTGGCATCTCTACAAGTGCTTATCCAGGGAGCATGAGACCAGATCATAAGCAATGGATAAGCTGGACAAGCTTATATAGAATCATGGAATCATATAATAGTTAGGGTAGGAAAGGACCTTAAGATCATCTAGTTTCAACACCCCTGCCATCGGCAGGGACACCCCACGCTAAACCATGCCAACCAAGGCCTCATCCAACCTGGCCTTTAACACCGCCAAGGATGGAGCATTCACAACTTCCCTGGGCAACCCATTCCAGTGCCTCACCACCCTCACAGTAAAGAATTTCTTCCTTATATCCAATCTAAACTTCCCCGTTTAAGTTTGAACCCGTTACCTCTTGTTCTGTCACTACAGTCCCTGATGAATAGTCCATTCCTAGCATCCCTACAGTCCCCCTTCAGATACTGGAAGGCTCCTATGAGATCTCCATGCAACCTTCTCTTTTCCAGGTTCAAAAGCCCCAACTTTCTGAGCGTATCTTCATACGGGAGGTGCTCCAGTCACCTGATCATCCTCGTGGCCCTCCTCTGGACTTGTTCCAACAGTTCCATGTCCTTTTTATCTTGAGGACACCAGAACTGCACACAAGACTCCAAGTGAGGTCTCACAAGAGCAGAGTAGAGGGGCAGGATCACCTCCTTCAGCCTGCTGGTCACGTTCCTTTTGATGCAGCCCAGGATACAGTTGGCTTTCTGGGCTGCGAGCGCACACTGAAGCCGGCTCATGTTCATTTTCTCATTGACCAACACCCCCAAGTCCTTCTCTGCAGGGCTGCTCTGAATCTCTTCTCTGCCCAACCTGTAGCTGTGCCTGGGATTGCTCTGACCCAGGTGTACGACCTTGCACTTGGCATGGTTAAACTTCATGAGGTTGGCATCAGCCCACCTCACAAGCGTGTCGAGGTCCCTCTAGAAGGCATCGCTTCCCTCTGGCGTATCAACCAAACCACACAGCTTGGTGTCATTGGCAAACTTGCTGAGGGCGCACTCAATCCCACTGTCCATGTCACTGACAAAGATGTTGAACAAGACCGGTTCCAACACCGATCCCTGAGGGACACCACTCGTTACAGGTCTCCAGCTGGACATCATGGTGCAGACTCTTTGTGTGTGGCCATCCAGCCAGTTCTTTATCCACCGCATGTCCACCCATCAAATTGACGTCTCTCCAATTTAGAGACAAGGATGTCATGTGGGACAGTGCACAAATCCAGGTAGATGACGTCAACTGCTCTTCCCCTGTCCATCAGTTCTGTAGCCTCATCATAGAAGGCCACCAAATTGGTCAGGCAGGATTTCCCCTTAGTGAAGCCATGCTGGCTGTCACCAAGCACCTTGTTGTTTTTCATGTGCCTTAGCATGCCTTCCAGGAGAATCCGCTCCAAGATTTTGCCAGGCACAGAGGTGAGGTATCTTCTGCTGAACCAGATTAAAAAAAAAAAAAAAAAAAAAGAAAAAAAAAAAAAAGAGATTTTATTGGCATCATACAATACAAATGTGTGTAGTATCTTGCATCTGTTGAAAGCGTTAAATATGGGTCTTCCCGCTACTGAACCTTACAATGCAGTTGTAATTTTATTTCTGGTTCATGGGACAAAATAGCTCACTTTAAGCAGAAACAGGCAGTAAGAGACATACTTTCCTGTGAATAATCTGTGTTCATTGTACAGCATTGAGAGTAACCACCTTTTCAAAAATAAAACAGGGGAGTAAGAAGGAGACTAAAAGAAAAACTGTTCTCTGCTGTACATCTGAACATTAGGATAGGATATGGATAAGCTATCTATTCACAAAGTGAGTGTCATGTTACAGGCTGGTTTTGATTATAGACTCTATCTTAGCTATCTAACCACATCATTTAAAAAAGAAATTGAAGAAGGGGGGCTAGGAGGGAATGGCAGGCACTTCTAAATTTAGAGTAGTGTGCTTCAGGAATCTTATGGAGATAGAAGTGATATCTGCATTAATGGAAATATGTTGCTTCCATATTGCAAATGTAGTGATCTGATAACACAAAACAAGGCAGTCTCTTGGAATAAATGACGAACAGTAAATTTTCCCGGCAGAAGGCAACTTAATTTTTGCAAAGTAAGATTTGAGCTGAAGAAGATTCAGGGGCCAATACTGATGTGTATATTTGCATGTACATTAGAAATCTCATATGAGTTGCTGCATAGAACTTCCTGAGAGAATATGGCCATTTTCCCAATCTACTATTTTCCCCCCACAGTAGACTCCAATTTTAGTCCTCTCAAAATGAGTCTTAACCCCTGTGCAGTTGCTGTTGCTTTCTTGAGTGTTTTATTCATATTCTGTGTTCTATAGATAGGGCACTATTGATCCTTCGCCTATGAAGCAGTGGAGATTTTAAATTTAAACAAAAATAACATAATAGTAAAATAATAAAGATAATATTATTTATGATCAATGACACTTCATACAAGACCAACAGACAAATTAAAAGTAAAGATGTGATTTCTAGGAAAAGAGTCACAGCAAAAATTTTTCACTAGATTCCAATATCTTTGTCCAGGTATTTCTGCTGTCCTTTTGACACTCAAGGATTTCAAAATCTGGTATTTAAATAAAGGTCTGACCCGCAGAGCATGTTTATAAGCCAAACTGAACTAAGCATCAATTCATAATATTTGAGTGCTAAAATGAAAAAATATCCAGTGTCCGTTAGATCTCCTGCTGCTAGTCACAGGCATAAATGAACCCAAAGGAAACCTTAAAATTAGTCCTATTTCATCTTAATTTGTGTTTTCATAGAACTCATGATGGCTATTTTATACATATAAATATACATACACACCCCATTACTCTGCACAGTTGAATCAGTGCGCAGATATCGATATTTCTCTAATTCATGAGAAATGTTGCTACTAACACACTATGGACGCAGTCCATTCTGTAGGTGTTATCTCAAAACATTACACTATTGTGATATGCCAACAAAAGCAACTGAAGGCATAATTCTAGCATTAGATAGACCGTATTGAAGCCAGCTGTCTCAGGGAGCCCAGATGGGATCTGTCAGTGCTTCATTCTCATTCTTTTCTTCTACTGAAAACTGATAGGCAACCCCAGGCAAAAAGTGACCCCACATAACTCTACCCAACCTGAGCTCTAATAAAGCTATTAAATCAAAGAAGTAGTTTACACTTTTATCAGTTTCAAGTATCAGGCCAAATTGCAAATCAATACATATTTTTAATCATCACAAGTTAAAGCAAAAATAAATCCTGTGGCAATTCTATTTAGTTTTCATTCCTTTTCTTCTTTGGTTGTACTTTTTTCCACTAATCTGAACAGAATTTCATTATAAATAGAAACCTAGGCAAGACAGTCTATTGTTTGGGCTTCTGATATTCATCTTTTTACCAGGAACCACTGAAGCCACTAGAAATTACTGTTAGTCAGTATTCGGCCTTACTGAAATATCACCCTTGGGGATGTGCAGCAGTGGAATGCGTTACAACTCTCTTCCCTTTGATACATCTTTATAATTGGAGATGTGACAGTGTAACTATTTCGTAGTATATTTTTACTGCCATGCTGTTCTTACGTCTAGTGGTTTATGAATGACGTACTGTTCACACTATTACATCCATAATAGTGGATTCAGCTGATAGACAGCAGTTACACAGTTATTTCTGATTTGGAAAATAATATAGAAAGTTATTCAATTTCTTTTTTAATTCAAATTTTTGATTCAAAATACATTTTTCAAAATTTCACCTTGGAACCTGTTGGAATACATATTCCAACTCAAACCAACCAGACCGAACAGCATGGATCATAGCCTAGTAAAAATCCATCACAAAACTCAACAGTTTCAGCCAGACAGGTTCAGGTGTATGGTACCTAGCACGACTGTTGTACATAAAATATGTACTTAATACTGCTCACTGAAATATAGCTAGGATTCAGGTCTGCCCTCCAGTCCTTCACCTACATAACGATGACATTGCATCCATAAAATGGAAAGTAGCATCCAATTTACTCTGCCAAACCACAGACGGAAACATGAAGATGTTCTTCAATTAGCATCCTAATGTGACAACTGCTAATGCAGTTACACCTATAGGACACAGGCAATCCTGCAACTAGAGCTGCCTATTGGAGATAAAGGACTACTCCCTAGAGCTCTGATGCAGCTTCAGGGATTTATTTGCGAATTGCATCTACTTAGACTAAAAAAAATGCCCTGGAGTTATGAAACAGTCTTTCCATCCACACAATTTTCTGTTCATCCTCACAGCTCTAATTTGCCCTACATCTAAATTATAGATTCACTTATATAATCTGAAGGAACCTTTGTTGAGGTATAAAAGACTTAGTTTGAACTTCCAGCTTTTCCTCACTTATTTCTCTGGGATTTGAAGCTGGGTCTCCCAGTAACCTGAAGCCAAATCACGGCTATGCTACAGTAAGGTGTTACTCTGCCTGTCATTTCGACTGGACATTGCAGATAAGCCTTGGAACATCCCTCAAAAGCCTTCAAAACTCCTGAAAAGTCATTACGTATGATGTAAGTGCAACAGCCTCTTTAATGCTATTTTCTTGTTGTTCTACCAAGGTTATGGGTTGATTTGTCTTTTCTTCAGGAAGAATTTGCAGTGGATCTTAGTCTCCTCCAGAAGCTGATACTGAGACATTTTCACAAGACACACATCCCATTTCCTGTCAAGACCCCAATTTGTGCTGTTGTAATCATGAATGCATCAACAGATATACTGAAAGAGGGAGAACAGAAACAAAGATAATTTCTTAAAAGAGCTTTTTCTTTTTAGAGCAAAGAAAAGCAGCATTGTTCGTATCGATCATACTAATAACCTGCAAAGAGAGAATGAGGGGTTTAAGTTGTATATTAATGTGTTCTCAATTAGAAGAAAGAAGAATAAGAATATTTTATTTTTTCAGACCAACTCCTGAAAACAACATAGCTTTTATTCACTTTTGCTTACAGGATTATCGTTTCATATTGCCTAGAAATTCCTCCCTCAATGACACTGGAATGAATTTTGCTATTGAAAAGCATCACATATTGAGAAACAAAATCAGCTCAGATCCACTTAATTCTTTGTTAGGGATGATTTGGCAACAGCTAATATTTTTATTTTAGACCAGCAAAGTACTTCTTTAGCTCAGTTCAGAAGTTAGGTATGCTGCCATCTGAATATAAAATGTCAGAATGCACCACCTAGGGAATAAAATTACAAGAGAGTGGTTTCTCATCCCAGTATTTCATAACTGCCCACAGGGATTTAAATTAAATTTAAATTTAAAAAAAATAAAATTAAATTTAAAGCAGGGAAAGAGGTGAGTAACTTTTAATGTCCCTGCATACCGTCCTGAAATGTTTTTCTTAACTTCACCAATTCCTTAAAGTACAACTTGTCTTTTTTATTTACCATTATCAGTGAAACTTATCAAATAGCAACACTTCATGTTTGTGAAACATAATAGAAATCTACAGTGTTTTCACCAGAAAAAGGCACTTCAGAAGGTTGTTCAACATTTTCATAAAAATGATTCCACCAGGCCAAACTATTTAACAATATCCCCTTTGCATGACATGCTGAAGTTCTGGAGACACCTCCATGAATGACACAAGTCAAAGGACACATACACCCAGAGAATTTGTTTCAATGAACACTAATGCATGTTTTACTAATGCATTTCTATTCCTGCACATCACTTTTGAGAAAGCTGACCAACAGCTGGTTATTTAAAGACATAGCCACACAGGTACATACTCCCATCTTCTTTCCAGGGAGGGCTGCTCTATAGTCTTTGGTTCACATTAGCCTACCATCTGGTATTATATGTGCTCCTGCACCACCTGGTATAGCTGAACCACACAACTCCTGTCCCTGCCTTGCCACACACATATTAGATCAGTGATGCTGGAGTAGCTGAACTGACCACAAGGCTGGGAAACCTGCCATATCTAGGAACTCTGCAGGATCATGTACATCTTTTCTGAACAAGATTTTAATATCATGTACTAATTTCTTAGGACTACTTCATAGAATCATAGAATAGTTAGGGTTGGAAAGGACCTTAAGATCATCTATCATTTTATCTCTGCATTTCCCCCCAAACTCTCTCAATCTTAAATTAAAAGGGTCCTCCCTATTTGGTGGCAGAGGACTGCCTATCAGTGGCATTGTCTAGATGTTCATGGAATGACTGTCTCTCTCATGCCTCAGTAAATCTCAGAAACTAAAATTAATTCCTAGAAGCACCTAATATGACATAATGCAGCATGACTGATGAAACACTGTATGCTGCAGTACAACCCAATATCTAGTCTTCTGAAAACAGCCCTGAAATGAATCTCTCTTCTTTGACAGAGAGAGAAAAAATAAATAACAAAACCCACTTGTTTCTCCTTCCTTGTCTCTTTTCAGCTTCTTAGTAAACTGGATTAATAAATCCAGTTTATAATAAATCAGGGCCCCAAAAAGGCGAACTGTCATCTAGAAATGAAGAAATACGCTGCCAATACAAACAAGAAACCTGTGGGGGTTTTGGCATTGTTTTGTTGGGGGTGCGGATTGGGGGGTGGGGTGGGCAGTGGGGATGGAAACACAGGTATAGAGGTGCACTTTCTGTTGCTTTTGGGTTTTGTTGTTGTGTTTTGGTCTCAGTTGGGACAAACCTGCAGCACACGAACCATGCCTAATGTTTTGGGGGCATTGAGATTTTGAGTGGGGCCCAGGGGCAGTTTAATTCTTAAAGAGATGAGAAACATTCCCAAATGAAAAATATTTTCGCTGAACAAGTCAGGCAAAGAAAAAGCAGTTCCAAAGAGTGAACTGGTTTCACTTCATATATTTGTTAGCATGTGTATATTTTTCCAATATTTAAGACTAGGACAAGAGAAAGCAATCAACACAGCTTCACTTCTAGGTACTTCCCTTGATTTCACCTTTGGATTTTCAGTAAAGCAATATATGGTCTGCAAATATACAAAGTAATCTAATCTTTCCTAAAAATAGCCTCCATAAGAATATATTTTGAAATATCAAGGAAATAATTCTGTTGATCATGAGATAGGCATATACTGTCTTCTAATTTCTAGATTATACATAAATTTGAAGCATTCATTTCAAGAGGTTTTCTATTTTTTTTACAGTATAATTGAGTTAGCATTAAATGACAGAGAAAAAGCAACTTATCATTGCTTTTTTCATACATCAGTGCAGGGTAAGGGAGGTGACAAAAGAGTAATAACCGCTACCAAAAAAAAAAAAAAAAAAAAAGAAAACAGAAAAAGAGAAATGAAAGAAATTAAAACATCCAAGTATTAATATTTTAGATGTTATTGAGGAAGAAAATTGAGGACAGTTATCAAAACTCATGCATATTCCCAGACTAATTAAATACATGACTAAGTAGCTATTAGGGTCAATTTGACATGGTCAATTTAGGGTTTAAAAGGCAGTGGACACCTTGTGACACTAGCAAAGTGTTCCATTGCAGCTGAAGAGCAAGAATACGTAAAGGGATTTACTCCTCTAACAAGATTTGCCTTAGAACTAACAGACAAACAGGTTCTTCTGTTTGCAAGTTGACAGACTTCACTCAGTGTCTGTGAGGAACAATTGGGAACATCACACTAAACCTATTTCTGTGCCTTAAGACATTTTGATGCATCTTTCCAAGTGACTGAGCTATTTTTTATCTTCTATCTCTTCTTTTCCCCAACCCTACCCCTTCCTTCAGGGCCTATCCTGATAACAAAGCAAGCCCAGCAGATTATTGTACTTGCTTTGAGGGATATTTACATTTTTCAGGTCCAAACTTCCCTTTTCCTTCAGCTTAAGTCAATGTACTTCGGATAAGGCCTGTGTGAAGCCTCACAAAATTAAAGCCCATGATCTCCTCAATGTAATGGGATGCAATGGTAAAGCTTACACATAGCTGCAAAACAATCAACAGAACTTATCATCTTCAGCATAGTGATTCCATAGCCTGTTTGTGTATCAAAGAGAAACTTGGTACCTATTTCTGGGGAGCAATATTTGGTGCCAGAAAGAAAATTTGCTTCCTTCCAAGTGTAATTGGGGGAAGAAGGATGCACAAGGAAACATGGACTATTTTCTAACAGAACATTTTCACAGGCTTAGTGTTTCCAGCTTTCAAGATAAACCTCTCAACTTCACTTTGACATTAATTTCTGATAAATGCATCAGGTTTACCTTGGCATTTAACAGAGCAGCAGGAGACCATTATCCTGTGACAACGCTCTATTCCACTGATACTATCTCTTAATTGGAGAAAATTTCTCTTAATCTGAAAATGTTTGGCAAGGTTCCCCATAAAAAACTATGGTATATCTAAGTTGTAAGCTTTAATAAGATAGGGAATAAAATACCCAGAGCAGATGTAAATCAAATCTTTCCTATCAAGTTGCAGAAAACAAGCCCATTGTTGCAGACACCACTGTGAACCCCAGCTTTTAATTATTTATACAAACTACTTACATGATAGGATACTTGGAAGGATGGTCAGTGCTATAGATAATAATGCAGCTCATTTGTAAAACAAAACAAACAGGAGCTAACATCAATTGTCAGAACAGCAGAAATTATTTTAATTGCCTTTTCGCTTAAGTGACAGCAGTAGCCTGCCTGTCATAAACATAAGACAACACACCACTTGGAAGAAAAAAAGAATTAAAACAGCTGACTTAGATTTGCAAGCAATTTATACTTCAGCTCTCAGGTTCTGTCATTAATCTACTTTGCTTCTACTTGGCTGTCAGTGAAGAACTTAATAACATTCTTGCCTGCACACATACACTAGGCCCAGTAAAGCCAATGCCCTGTTGTTGTGGTTAGTTCAGAGCCAGTGCGGTACCTCTAACATACAGTGCTGCTGTACTACGTAGGCATACTTTAAGCCTTTATTTAGAGAACAGAAATTCACTGCTACAACTACTCTACTGCTCAAACAGCTGACCCATATGTAAATGCAGTAACCAACATAATACCTTGTACAATATTAACATTTTGCTCAGTCTAGCCTAATATTTAATTGTTTCAGTATTTTGGAATCACCTTCTGGTCAGCTAATATACACAGCCTTTCCTCACTGCTGTCATCTGTGGAACCCAAGCTCCTTATATATAACAGCTTGAAAGAACTTGTGCTATTAAATTCTCAGTCTTTCTACTCCAGTTATGGTCATCTTACTTTACCTGTTTAAAATTATGATCCCTTTTGGTGCTAATGATGCTTTCTTAGCCTTATCTACAAATCTCATTATCAAGTCCTCATTTTTTTCCCACATCAAAAAAAATCACTAACAAAAAAACCTAAATAGATTAAACATCAAACACCTTGGCATACTCCACTAGCAACTCCCTTACGCAAAAATTACATGTTGTTATCCCTTTCTTACTCACTTTCCATTTCTTCTACTAATCCCAACCTTCCACAGGTTAACTGACCATTGCCCAAGTGGTAGCTTATTAAATGCTTTACTGAAGTCCAGAAAATTAGATTGATAGCCTCTCTATTGTCTAGATTACAATTTATCTCCAAGAGCAGCCGCTCTCTCATTCCATTCAGGAAATGTGATGTTATCAGTGCTCATAAGGAAAGCAGGGCTTTACATCTATGTTATCCCATTGAATAATGAAAAACAACATACTTCAAGAAGAATTGGTTATAATTACTGATCAAGAATTGAATCAGTAGCCACACCACAGTCTAGGCTGGGTTTTGGTTAAATATAATAAAATTTTACTCTTCATTTCCTGAATTCCAGGCCAAATTTCAGGCCGGGGAAATAAAAACAAACAAACAAACAAAAAACAACACACAAGAAAACCAACATATGTCACAGTAACGGATTCACTTATTAATAAAATTGATCCTTTTCAAATCTTACTTCCATTTTTTATTAACTTCCCTTTTTCTCCAAGCTTCACTTGGAGATGGAAGAATTTTTAATATAAAACATGGGAAGGATAGTTGAGAACACATGCAAAACTCCCAAGGACAACTGGCCTTGACCCAAGGACAATATTCTGATGTGAACTGATGACACTTTTCACTCCTGCTGTGCACCAGGTTGCACAAACTATCTACACAGAGCCAGCTTCTGGTTCCCAAAACCGGCCCCATTTGATGGCCTTGAATGAATCAGTAGGAAAATGCTCTGTTGTTCTTTTCTATTGCAGCAACAAGCCTCCTGCCCATTCCTTTCTATCATCAACTACACCTCCCAGTGAGAATGATAAGGAGGAATGTGAGGCACCACAAAAGCTACACAGCTGTGCGGGCACACTGCAGCTCCCCTCTTACTTTGTAAGAGAAAGCAATTTGATACACGGCCTCACACGCAAAAGCAGTGACACTGATAATGTCATAGGTTACTCTGTTTCTTCTGATGTCATGGACAAGTAATATATAAATAGAAGTGAATTTAGGAATGGAAATATGGAAGTCTTCTAAAACTACCAGTTGCAGGGAATACAGGCCTTAAAGAGATCTGCCTGAATTAATGGTATATTTATTTAGGCAGATCTAAAAATACTAATACTAAAAATATTAATGGTATTTTTAAACAGCATGGTAGGTTCACATAGCCACACCAATGTCTATCCATACATATACTGCTGTTCCTTACCATCTCTCCTTGGTTAGTAACTGCCTTTATTAAAAAAGTAGTCAGCCTTCTGTCCTTCTGTCTAATTGTCCATTGGTCCTAAAGTCTCATCCTCTCTAAATAGAGTTCCTCCTTACAAACATCATTAAGAAAGCTTTGAGACAGTTGCTCATCTGGTATCTTTATGGATTAGACTGTAAAACAGAGGAGGGATGATGAATATCCTGCTTCCATTTGCTGCTAAATTCAGTTAGTACTACTCTCTATTGGCCGTATTATAAAATATAACATTTAATAATACCTATACCACTTTAGAGTGTACACTACTCTTATCCTAAGATTGCCACGGACATGGTATTTTATAATGAAAGAATTTTATTCATAGCCAGATTCTCAGAGATACACTTTTTCTGTTACAGCTACACTTAACAATCTGGTTTAGTTAATATTCATATTTTAATAATGCTAAAAATGAAAAGTATACCTTGTTTACAGATTTATTTTTTTCTTTTTGGTGAGAGATTCTTTGGAGCCTCTAACCCACAAAATACTTCATTCTCTGTCAATTTATAAGCATTTCAGTTTGTGATATTACCAATGCTGAAGAGCACAACTTAAATATAAACAGTGTAAATCCTGTTGCCACTGTGGATATATGCGGCACAAACATTTTATCTAGACCAAAGTTTGTCGACTTAGCACATTGTACTTGATGCTGTGTGTCACCTGTCTCTTGTTTGTCTACAGATTAGCACAGAAATGTCATTGCAAACTAAGTGAATAGGGCACAGACTAAGCACCTGCCACTTTTAAAACTCTTTATAAGACTCTCTTGTTTATTTTGTAAGCACCCAGGGGTGCAGTTAAATAACTGCATTGAAACAAACAATACTAGTGATTATTAAGGAGGCTTTTCACATGAAAATTCACTTCAGAAAAAAATGTTTTGCAGATGTAAAGAAAACTGTATCACTAAGAACCACTCAAAATACTTTGGTGGACCAAAACACCTTTATTTTTTCTCTTGGCAATTTGCCAAGTTCACTGTCGGTTTGAAAAGAATTCTATAGCTGGAGGCTAAAGCAGAAACAGCAATGATTTAAAAGAGAATTGGCTACAGTAAGAATGATAAAGCACCATATCGTTAAAATGCAACTGGCATCTTAGCCTCCCTACAGCTCTTGAAAATGTGCTTACGCCTCAACTATTTACCAAGAAAGGAGCAGAAACAATTGAAATCACACAATATAGAAAAATGCTTAAAGAACTTGGAAACGAAGTACATGCAGAATAATTTGTTGGTAGGGCTGTTAAAATAACGATGCATTATACATAGTGAGATTACAAAGAAAAGCATATGGAAATATATAGCTGAATTTAGTGCTATATTCATTTATTTCAGTTAAACATATAGCAGATGAATTAATAATGAAGGTCCACTTACATTTAGCAAATTAAAGTTTTATTTACAGCTTGCGGATTAAGTATTTAAACATTCTAAGCCTGATAATATTCACATTTTAATGCTTGGAGGATCATCAACTGTTTTCTAAACTGCCTGGGAAATTAGATTTAGAAAGTCTTTGCATCAAAGCCTTGTATTAAAGTGGCCTTCTATTCTCTGGAAGCCTGTTTTGCAATGCTAAGACTATGACAGAAAATAACTATAGTTTCACTGTGAAGGAAGAGTTCAGAAAGGCCTTCAGCAGTTTCAGATAACAGAATTTGTTATTCAGATGTTGCTTATTCTAACAAGATAATAATATGCAGGCTTGAGTCAGAAAACTGTGCAACTGTGTTTTTCAGGTTCACAGAGAAGAATTTGTTTACAACTACATGCTTAACTTGCAAACTCCGTTAGTAAGATTTCCCTCACAAAATTCAATTTGACAGATTTCATTTGTTCAGTAGTTGTGTCCAGTTTTATAATGAAACAGAGCTGCTTCACTCAGCATTTATAAATGACACCAGGTGCCATAGAAACATGATTACAAGTTTCCATCAATTTGTAGAGCCGAGTAAATAATTATCAGTGAATAATTAACTGAACAAAATTAGCCTCTTTTTCTGCTTCTAGCATGTCCACAAGCAGATTGTATTTTCTCAAATGTATTCCTTATTTAAACCACATGGAAACACTCCAGATCCCACAGAACCATATCTTCAATATGCTGTAACGCCATATGAGGAAGAGATACACAGGACTTCCTCAGGGAAGTGCAAAACAAACAACGTCAGGGGAGGCGAACGAGGCAGGAGAAAACACTAAAGAGGGAATCGTGGTTCAAATATTAAGTACTTCAACACTTTCTTTTGTCCAAGTCTAAATATATAGGCCTCCTTTACTAAAAAAAAAACAAAACCAAACCCAAACAAAAACAAAACAAATCTGCGCAGAACCCTTTAATCAGAAGTTATGAAACAAGGATTTTCTGAGAAGACTCATGACTAGAGCTCTCATGTCCAACAGAGTAACACTGACACGTGGATGATTAACTCATTTTAAAATCCCCATCCCAACAGAAAGTATGCAACATAGTTCTTATCAGATCTTGCAAGAACACTCCCCCAAATCAGACCATATTTCTAATACTACACCACCAGAAATATAGCACTTTCTTTGTCTTAGGATCACTAGTAAGAAGCTTGGCTGGTAGTAAAATATTTGTCACATCACAAATCTGAGACCAGACGAGCATCCCGAACTTCTCATGACAGCTATAAGCCTGGAACCATTGGTTTATATCCTTCTCACAGGAAGTCAAGTATCCCTAAATTAGGAATGCAGCATTACTTTACAGAAGCAAAGACAGGAAGGGGCTGAATGTTTTAGATCTGTCAACTACATTGGCTGGTTCTTGTTTCTTATAAGCATTTTACTTAGGCAACAGATTGCAGTGACACTGCACGGAACAGACAAGAGAACTCTTACCCTTCTTTACAAGAAACATGTTAGTCATAGAATGAAGGGAAGGCAAATCAGTAGGATGCTTTCCTTCCCTCTCCTGATTAGAAGAGGAAGATGCAAGTTTTCAAAATTAGGAATTTCTTTCGCCAGAAAAAAGTAAAACTACACAAAAAAGGCTTACAAATTCTTCAGTCCAAGTAAACAGTTATTCTCATAGGATGTAATAGTAGTCACAGGTCCAATTTAGCACAAAATCTAGTAAACACTGCAGGTCAGATAAATTTCATTGTTAAGCCTGGCAAACCTAAGAACAAGGCTTGGCTTTCTGTGCTGTTTTTTGTGTTGTCCGCAGAAGTCAAGTGACTGCTGGGGAATCTTCCTCAGCTGAAGCTGCAGAGGTGCACTTTGAAATTCAAAGAAAATAGTTCATAATCTTCCAGGTTACACTCCTTACAACCTTGGCCAAGTTCTCCTACTTATGTCTTCTAGGGTGGTTGGAAAGCAAAAACCCCTGAAACTCTTGTGTGCCCGGGCTGCAAGTTAGTTGGCACCATGTGAAGTTGTTCTTTGGAAGTAGTAGTTTTGCAGGTTTTTTAATAAATAAAAATAATATTAGAAACAGAAGTGGCCCCAGACAGTAATAAACAGCACAAAGTGTGAAGCCTAGGATAAGTTTGCTAAAGCTATGGAAGGTATATTCCAGCAGTAACCTGTCAGCCCCACCTAAATAAATATTTGTTAGCCATTTCTTGAGAGGCATGCAGTAATTGCCACCCCACCAAAGGGATTCCAGCACAGTTTCCACTGCCAAAACATTGTCTAAAACTCTTTGGTAGATATGTTCTACCACAGTCAGATAATAGGGATTCCCACTTTGCATAACTGAGGCACAGAGACTGATCAGCTTCTACAAGGGCAGAAGCAGCTCCTGGCAAAATTAAGGAATTCTACCTGCATTTCTGAAGACTTGTTTTCCAAGAAGCATGTTTTTCTTTTTAAACCCTCCAATTTCTTTCTTAATTGAAAAATGCCAATATCAAACTGTAAACACACTTGGTTTCACAGATTTCTTCTATCTCCCCTTGGAATCCAATACCAAACTGAGTGTACACTGATATATAAGAAAATATGAAGATGAGGTGAAAAAATATCCACTCTGATTTAATTAGGTTTTAGCCATTTCAGGGTGGGGGTGCGGGTGGCGGGGGTGTGGGTAAAGAGGAAACCTTAAACCTTGAGTCAGCTGATAATGTTACTAAATGATTCACCTTTCAACAGACTTTTACACCTTTAATGGTGCTAAATTCACTGCTCTGACATCTGACAGGAAAAAAAGAAAGGTCAACTTTCTCCTGCCCTCAGCATTACCCCAGAAGGTAACACTAAGTTTGATTTTCCTGCCTAGACACCTCCACATTGATAACTACATGGGTTTGTCTATCCACTGCCTTTCAGCATCTTTAAGCCAGCAGAGAAGACTGCAAAATGTTTTGCTGATGATACACCATCTTCTCTATATTAAGCCTGGTTTCTACCATCTGATTGCTTTCATGTTGCCTGACAGATAAACCCAAATGAATATTAGCTCTTGCTCACTCATTCAGGATAAGATAGCAGCTGTCTGCAAGACAAAGCATGTAAAGCACGCAAAGCATGAAAGCATGCAAAGGCAACAACAACCCTTTCACTGTCTCTTAACAAGGTCTTCTGCAACTCATTGCAGTTCCTGCAGCACACTCTGATATTCCATTCTGGTTTTACCTGGATTAGAGACTTCAGCCAGGTTTCCTTAACAGATAAACCCCATGATGACTTTTTTTCTCTTTTATTTAAAACAAAAGCAACCCATATGTCACTTGGAGACTTTCTCCATAGGCCTGCAACCTGGAGCTAGCCCCAGGGCACATGTACACAGCTTGGGAGAGGATCAAGGCAGTACTAACCTGCCTTCTAAAGCATCTGCTCTCTTCCAGTTTTGGTTTTTTTTTTTTTCCACAGACAAATGAATGAAAACATTTTCCATGTGTCCTAGCAACCCAGGAACCAGGTATCTGAGAGATCTAAGCCTTTGTAACAAGCTGAGATCCACACTGAAACGTTTGCTTGCTGCTGCTTTAGAAGTACAGGCACTGTTCTATTTACAGCGCAAAGCTGCATCTGGCAGTCATTTCTGTCAAAGCAGTGCTCTCTGTTCAGCAACACAGCAAAATACTACAACTGAAGATCTCCAGGGAAAGATCCATTTAGTCAGATTAACGTATTGTTTAGTGATCCTTGGGGTTTTTTTTCTCTCTCCCCCCACCAAAAAAACTACAGTTGCATGAATTCCTCTTCATGCTTTTATGATTCAATGGATTGTTAGTACAGCAGTTAGATACCAAACACAAAACAGCAAGCAAATATAAGTGAAACAGTCAAATATGTTAAAAGTATTAATGGCATTTTCCACAAAATAAAACTACATGCTATTTGGCTACCTTAACTTCTGACACATAGCCTCAGCCTAAACAGCGTTTTCATGGAAGTTCAGAACACATTTATCACACTAGATTTCACAAACACTTTTTCTTTAATAGAGAAGCATAGTTAAAGGAATAAGCATGTTATTCAGAAGACTTCAGGTTTTCAGGTCAGATACAGATTTCGCTTTTGAGAAAAGGAGGCCTGATTTCAGCTGATACAGGTTAGAGGTAAGTTCCCAATTTGAGTGAGCTCTGGATTGTCATCCTCTTCTGGCTGCTCTAGAGTGATGTCTCTCAACTGACAGGATCCTGTAATACCCGAATAAATATATTGGTACTTTGGTCAAAAGCAACACCACAAATAAGACCAAAGATCTGCTGGGCTATACACAGTAGAACAAAGGAATCAGCAACCCAAAAGAGTTCATAGTAAAAAGCATATAAAACAAAAGCTTAGTTTCTTACAGTCCACAAATGGGAAGCTGACAGAGATTTTTTGGGGCCAGCCCTCTTCATAAATTCTGAACCTTGAGACCTTAACCACATGCTCTGAACTCAGTTGCTTTCATCATTATGTCCCTCTCTGCAAATTCTGTGCACAAAAATATCAAGAAAAATATACAGTTATTTTTATTAATTATCCATGTTATTGATTTTTAAGAATTTTACATTTCATTGTAATAGAGGATCACCAGAGCCTGATAGTGACAGATATACATAATCGCATCAGAAATGACCATTCTGATATAATGTGGCCTGTTTAAAGTAGAAATCATTTAGACCATTATTCTGAAAAGTCAGCTGATCACAGTTACTTGCAAAAAACCTACAGTGATGTAAAGTTACAGATGTGATAGTTTAAACTGTGATATTTTCATTCAGTGTGCCCTACAACAAATACTAAGAATCATTTCAAAACATAAAATAACTTCTGGGATACTGTATCTTTTTAGATGTCTATAGGCAATACAGCTATGATAAATCTAACTGGATTTTACCACAGCTCCTCATAGCAAGCCTGAAACCACTTTCACCTGTAACAAAAAAGTACACTTTACAAAGACACCCTAACTAAGAGCATATTGGCCAGTATAACATCTGAAATCTAAATATGTCATTATAGATTGGGTCATTTTATATCTCCAATTAGCTGTTAAAAAACAGCACAGAGAAACATAAAACTGAAGGGGGGGCTGGAATGGGCTGAGAGAAGCAGCAATACACTTAGAATAAGCCACAATGATTCGGAAACAGAACCCAACCTCTCCATTTACCTCTCCCTGGCATCATAAAAAAAGGTAGATTGGCTCAGGTTAAGCAGAGGACTTTTTAATCTTTAGATATCTGAAAATATTTGAAAAACCTGTTATCTGGAAGCACTATAAAAACACATATAGAGAAATATAGAGAGAAATACATAATGAGGTCTGCATGGAGACCTCATAGCTGCTTTCCAGTATCTGAAGGGGGCCTACAAGGATGCTGGGGATGGACTATTCATCAGGGACTGTAGTGACAGGACAAGGGGTAACGGCTTAAAACTTAAACAGGGGAAGTTTAGATTGCATATAAGAAAGAAATTCTTTACTGTGAGGGTGGTGAGGCACTGGAATGGGTTGCCCAGGGAGGTTGTGAATGCTCCATCCTTGGCAGTGTTCAAGGCTAGGTTGGATGAGGCCTTGGGTTGCATGGTTTAGTGTGAGGTGTCCCTGCCCATGGCAAGGGGGTTGGAACTAGATGATCTTAAGGTCCTTTCCAACCCTAACCTATGATTCTATGAAATAAAGAGATAATAGCAGGGAATCTTTGTTATCCACTAAGCATATATTTCTATTATGGTTTTTAATTAAATGTCAGAGAAATGAAGCTGCTGGCTAGAAAGCAAAGTCTGAAATGCATGGCTTTGATGCAGACTTTCTGAACTACGTCTGACAAGTCCCTTAACCTTTCTCAGTCTCAATTTACCCATTCATGAAGTGGGGTGACATTTAGCTGTGTAACAGGGGTGGCTTGTTTGATATTCATTAAAGACTCTGAGATCTGTGAATGGTAGATATTAAAGTGTTATAACATTCTATTATTCCCATGAAGTGCTCCTCTTACTGAAAATTATGGACAAAAAAAATTCATCAAGCAGATACTGCTGTATCTCCTCAGTGCAAGGAGAAGCATAGTTTTTTAGGATGATGTAAAATCTACAGGACACCAGTACAAAGCTGATGAAATCCTCTTGCATTTCCACACACCCTTTTCAGGGCACATTAAGGTTTCTTCAAATAATTTCACAAGGCATTTTCCTTACTCACTAGACCAACATGGTTCAGTAGACAAATCTATTTTGTCATTTCTGCAGGACTCTTGTTTATATCCTTTGGAAAAAATTGTTCCTGTCATCTTTAGTGCAAGTTATTTTTTACTCTACCTTTTGTAACTTTCAACTAGTAGGATGAACTCGTAGGAATGAAGATTAAAGGAATTCAAAGCAAGGACTGGTTCACATACCCATATACCCCTTAACACTTTAAGGGCCTCACAATGACAACTACATTTGCCTCATAATAAAGAAATACCAGTACTAAATTCTAAACCTAGCCCTTAGTTCCATATGCAGGAGCTGCACTTGGACCATAGGAAAAAAAATCATATAGAGGTAGTGGAACAGAACTGCGTAGTCTGAAGTGGCTGGATCTCAACCAGAAAGCACCATTCCTCTCAATGTCCTGTCTGGACCTGATTATTTTACACTTTTAATCATTCTGATCTCTAGCTGCTCCTCCTTCAGATAATTATAAAGCCTGTCTTTTTGAGAGGATTTTATAGTCACTTGTTTTTTCTTGATTTGCTGAGATACTATGTGTTGTGCAGTTGAAGACTCTCATATAACAAGGTCTGGGCACACTCGAGAGAAGAGCACACACTTCCTCAGAGATCCCAAGGGATTTTCCACCTGGAGCATTATACATCTAAGATCGAAAAAATGCCTTCCTATTTGGCTGATCTGGCTCTTTTCCCATAATCAGTTCCAAATATTTTGGTTTTAAAAAACAAATCACTATGCCAAACTATATGAGTCATTTTCACTTTTTGCAGTCCTTTCTGGAGGACTTCTGCAATTCTTCCCATGATTTCTGCATGTGGTGGTTTAAGGACACTGGGGCATAAAGGTTGGAAGGAAAGCTTAAGAAAATCTTCACACTTTAGGTATCTCAGTGTAGCTTTTAAGGATAATGGTGTCACTACTAAAGAATCCATCAGGCTCATGTTCCACTCACTTCTGTTGGGACAAAGCAAGGGTAGCCCCACTAAATTCACTTAGTACCAGTGTTTGCTCTCAACTTTTGTCACCTAATTGTTGTTTTGGTTTGGGTTGGTTTGTTGTTTTTTTCCTAGAAGAGGTAAAGCTCTTCATTCAGCAAAAATTCACTGGAGAAAAGGAATACAGTCTTATTCTACTGAGTCAGATGGAGCTCAAAATGTAAAGCAACATAGTTCTATTTAGTTCAGATGTTACAGCTATTTCTACCACAATTCTTAATTTATTTTTAAATAACCACAGTCTGGACCTCAGTTCTGCCACTGGAGTTTGATTCCCCATTATATTCATACAGTGTTCCTAGAATCAGCACAAGACCTGCCCAGACATCACTGTAGCTCTTGGAAAACCAACTGTAGCTGTTGGTAAACCAGTGTACCCAAGAAGCACATACATTTTTCATGTTATGCATGTCTTCATAGAAGAGATCAACATGCAGCCCAAAGTGTTAAAAAGAATCAGGAAACAATACTTGAGCAGTTGAAGTTGCATTGCAATTTTTCTTTCTCTCTTTCAACCTTCTTTACCCCAAGACAATTATTCCAGATATATATGTAATGCAGAGCAGTTAATATAGACTGAAAGAGATTGACATGGCACAGCACTTACCTAAATGGATAGAGAAATTCCAGGATACCTATTGCACTCTAGCTGACAGGAACTTCAGAAGCGTCAAGTCAAAACTGACTTCACAAAACCACAACAGCACATCTCACCTTTGCAACAGACATTGTGTAAGCTAGTCTATAGTACTGTGCCAAGAGCATATCACTCAGACTTTTCTATTTCAGCTGAAAGAAGACCCACTATCTGATAAGCTAACATGATGAATGTTCCAAGGACTGCCCAAGTAAGTATAAACCCCAAGAGCTGCTTAACTAAACTTCCCTGTTTTTTTTTAAATACTCCAAGTTAGAATACATTTTTCAAGTCTTACTAATGTGTGTATCCACTTACATTATCCTGCCTATTAAGAACTCCCTGAAAATACTGAATATTCAAGCGTTCTACTTCATTCAATGTTAAATGCCACCAAGAAAAAACTGCCATCACTGAGCAAAAAGAATTAAAAAAACCCAAACCAGTATTGCACAAACTTATTTGTAAGACATGATCTTGAAAAATGCTATTATAAAGACAACTTTTCAAACATTCATTATCTTTCATTAAAAAGTATTGTAACTTTGGAAACCACACAATATGGGAATAAGGCCTCTTAACTCATCATTTTTCCGACAATAAAAGAACATAAGAATCTATTGTCATAAATACTGTACAGATGCACTAACACTACAAGGCACACAAATTAGGAGTACTGTGTGTTTTGTTCACAGAAGAACAGAGCCGAGTATCACTCACCTGAAGAACGATGAAGAGTACAAACTGATGTAATTGATTTTTTTTGATACAGAACTATTTTTTAAGATCTGCTGAGCACCTTCCCTTCTGCCTTCCTTTGGAAGACTTTATGAAGCACATACAATTAAAGCATCTTAATATACAATCTTAAAGCATTACTTCTACAGTCACATTCTTTTGACAAAAGTCTCTGTGTCAAAAAAGACATGTCATTGGTTGGCAAAATATGAATGATATGTTAAACAGATTGAGAATGAACTGGGTGAAATTTTAATCTCCCTTTCATGTATTTAAGACAATGCTTTAAAATCAAGTTCAGCTTCTCTATACCATGGCCTCCTTGAACCTTAGTAATTACAGTACCTTTAACAGCAATGAGGGGTGAACCACAAAAGACATGCAGCTACAGCTCTGTTCAGATAAACATTAAAATTTGACATTTCTAGTCAGCAATTCTCAATTCCTAGAGAATTTCTAGTTGGCTAAAAGTACTGTGATATATAGCCTTTCTGTCAGCATTTTAAGTATTTTATGCTGTCATGTTGAGAAGTGGATGATGCCTTTTACCCAAAATTAGAAAAGGACTGAACTAGGGTTTATAAATTAAAAGAAAAAACAAACAGAAGGAAAAAAAGGGAACAACCCAACAACAAAACAAAAACTCAACAACAAACAAATTATCAAACCCCAAACAAACCATGCTTGGCAAAATATGACCTTATTGCAAAAGAAAAATAAATAAATGAAAAGGCCACTCCATTGGATTTCCATCTATTTCATCTCTAGCTCACTGAGGTCTACTTTTTGAAACACATCATATTCCTTCATAGGCCTCGACTGACAAGGAAAACTAAGCACAGATTCTTAGAACTGAGCCTGTTTGTAAGACGGCCACAGAGGGAAGAAATAAACCACGGCTTATAGACTTAGACGAACATACACACAGAAAAATATGAAATGAACGATGACTGAGAAAAATATTTAGCATGCATTCATAAGAATATATGCAATTTTATAAGCCATATTAGTGTAGCTCTCAAAACTCAAAGACTATTCTGCAGGGGAAATTATTATGGTTATAGACTTATGAGAAAGTAAGACTTGTAAACTGGTAAGACTTTCTTTCTAAACCAGAAAGATAAGTGCAAACCAAGAACACAGTACCCAACAGAGTAAGCATAAAGCATACAAAGCTTCCTGAAAGCAGACAGAGTATTTGCCAAGTCTTCTCTTATGCTTACTGAATTAAAGTCAACATAATCCAGCCTAGGCAGAAAAGCATTATGAGGACTAACATAACTATTGTGAAAGACTTGGGTTCACAGTGAAATGTGACATTTTTAGATCAAATGTCACCTATCCCCAAAATGTGCTTAGTGATCCTTTCAGGCCTTTCCATTTTTTTTTTCTAGAATTCACTAGTGCCTAGAGACTTCAATTTGTCTTACTTTTTCAAGTACCTTTTCTAATCAGTCTTAATGTAAAAAGGGTGCATGCAAAATGCTTTCTAACTTTATAGCAATTGATATCTAGTTTGCACTAGTGCAAGAACTTAATGTGATTCACAAACAATAGTGATTCATACTTGTGACCTTCTGGTAGTCACCTAGAAAACCTTAAGTTTGTACTTTCAAACAAGAAACTTATTTTGTCTCAAGTGGACCAAATTCTGATTTCCTTAGAAATTGTCAGGATTTTTCCTTATTTCCCAGATGAAATAAAAAAATCATTTTTGCATCTTCTAAGTAAGTAAAAAGAAATCACTGAATGGAAAACGCTGAAGCTCTCATTCCTCTAGGTCCTGCATATCTCCATGACCGTAAAGACAAATTCCGTCCTCCATCACCCTTTACTGAGTGGTTCTTTGGAAGGCTGAGTGGATTAGCTCATCTGAGAGGAAGAATTCAATCCTCTCTTTAGCAGATTTTCTCAAGAGAAGCACCAAGATGAGAAACACTATGCAATGAAAGATTGTATACTACCCTGGACTGATTTGGTTTGAGTTTTATGAATCATAATACAATATGGCTGATTTTCTGACTAGCGTGAGCTCAAATTATGCAAAATTCGCAGAGCACTTGAACAACCTCCAATATTGCACCAGCCAGTCTTTTCTGTGTTAACTATCAGCAGGTGCAAAACCACTTGTTAACATCCATTAAAATAACAGAATTGAAGAAATTACTTGTTCTACTTCATTAACTAAGCTATAAGATAAAACAAATGCACACATCACCTGTTTTTACCTCCAAATGAAATACTCTGAGAGATTTGGAGTTATGTTCTACATTGCATGTCAAAAATACACTACGGGTTATCCTGGCATTTTCACAATCTCGTTAGCATACACCTGGAACCTGATACACATTATAATATTCTCAATATAGCAATTCATATTTGACATATTCTGATATGCAATGTACAAAAGATGCTGCCACTGCAGAGACTGTCTGTCAGCATCCCCTGCTATTGTCCAAATCACATAATCATAGAATCATAGAATAGTTAGGGTTGGAAAGGACCTTAAGATCATCTAGTTCCAACACCCCTGCCATGGGCAGGGACACCCCACACTAAACCATGTCACCCACGGCCTCATCCAACCTGGCCTTGAACACTGCCAAGGATGGAGCATTCACAACCTCCCTGGGCAACCCATTCCAGTGCCTCACCACCCTAACAGTAAAGAATTTCTTCCTTATATCCAATCTAAACTTCCCCTGAACCTGTTACCCCTTGTCCTGTCACTACAGTCCCCAGCATCCCTACAGCCCCCCTTCAGATACTGGAAGGCTGCTATGAGGTCTCCATGCAGCCTTCTCTTCTCCAGGCTCAACAGATCCAACTTTCTCAGCCTATCTTCATAAGGGAGGTGCTCCAGTCCCCTGATCATCCTCGTGGCCCTCCTCTGGACTTGTTCCAACAGTTCCATGTCCTTTTTATGGTGAGGACACCAGAACTGCACACAGGACTCCAAATGAGGTCTCACAAGAGTAGAGTAGGGAGGCAGGATCACCTCCTTCGACCTGCTGGTCACGCTCCTCTTGATGCAGCCCAGGATACGGTTGGCTTTCTGGGCTACGAGCGCACACTGAAGCCGGCTCATGTTCATTTCCTCATCAACCAACACCCCCAAGTCCTTCTCTGCAGGGCTGCTCTGAATCTCTTCTCTGCCCAACCTGTAGCTGTGCCTGGGATTGCTCCGACCCAGGTGTACGACCTTGCACTTGGCATGGTTAAACTTCATGAGGTTGGCATCAGCCCACCTCACAAGCGTGTCAAGGTCCCTCTGGATGACATCCCTTCCCTCCGGCGTATCAACTGAACCACACAGCTTGGTGTCATCGGCAAACTTGCTGAGGGTGCACTCAGTCCCACTGTCCATGTCATCTAATGGAAGGGACTCTTCTCCCTGTGCTGAACTAGCTTCTCAGAAACCACTTGCTGAAGTATCCCTATATTTTATTCATAAATACAGCTCAAAAAAAAACCAACCCAAATTAAAAAAAAAAAAAAAAAAAAAAAACACAAAAAACGCCAATATAATTTAACTTCTAAATGCTCAATCAATTAAAGGTTTATTTCAAAATACCATGCGTCACAGAAACCATATCATCAGAAAGAAAATGTCTTCTGAACTACAAACAGCATTATGTTATCTTGATAGAGAAATATCAGAGGACAGGTTGATCACACACCAGCTTTGTCACACATTCTAAAAACACTCAATTCAACACTGCACTGCTGGAACTTCTGCCAAATTAGGCAAGCCATTGAACAATTATTTATCTAAAGTCATGAACAAATAGATAAACCTGAAAGTTCTTTTGAGAAATACAGCAGTAATGATGTTAGTCACACCAGTGAACAGGGTTGACATTTATACCATAATAGCAGGAAATTAAAAAAAAAATAAAAAAAGCTTAAAACTCAAAGATACAGAATTCAACAAAAGCCCAAACATCAGGAACCCAGCTGAAATAGGTGAAATAGAAGGGGAAGATTTCAGTCGTGTACAATAACTGTTGCATATCAAGACTATCTGCAAGGTCTCCACCACCGCAAGTAGTGCAGGCTCATGATTTTTTTTTTTTTTTTTTTTTTTTTACAGGATGGGAGCTCTGTTCCCATGGCTACAAAGAAGTTGTGAATAATCTTGGGTCATTAAGGATTCTTTGTGCAGATGATGACATTTGGAAAAGAAGGAGGCCTGACAGATTTTTTAATGGGGAAGTGGCTCTGCCAAAGGAATACCTCTGCATGAAGACCATGAGGTAAACCATCAAAATAAGGAAGTCATATCACAGCACTAATGAGCTCATCAGTAACATTCTCTCACAAATTATTTCAGGTGAAGTATAAAGTCCCACAAAGCAAGAATTATTGCCAGATAATAAATCTCTAGTTTCACAAAAAAATAATGAAAGCAGAGTCATAGGTGTTTGGGGGTTGATTTTGTTTGCTTTTGGGTTGGGGGGTGAGTTGTGTCACCTCCCAATGCATTTTTTACAGCAAATTAATTTTGGGAATCTTAGTGGTCTACATTAATTGTCAGGGAAGGAAAGACTGAGGGTATGACTGTCAAGTTGGCAATTTGTTACTAATTTCTGAAACAAAAATCCACAGATCTATTGAATGTCTGCATCAACATTTACAACAACTTTGGGAAATTCACCAGTTTTCTGTATCAAAGACTTCAGAATATGACAGTGGATATAATCCTCACCTTAAGTATCAGGAATCTTATTGTCACTTCAAGACAATAGAAACTAACCATTTGACACACAACTGGTGAAAACACAAGCAAGAAAGAACATCCTCCCTGTACCTCTACACCTCTGCCTAAAGAGAAAATGAAACGTGAACTTGAAACCAAAGCAGTTATAGTGGATAAAAAAGTCATGGTAGATGCTAATTCATTCCTAGATGCAACTTGTATCAGCACAGCAAACAGCACAGTTGCTAGAGATTACCTGGGTAATGATAAAACTATCCACAAACACTTGAGAAGATCAGAAGATCAAGGCTACAAGCACACCTTAAAAAACTCCAAATTTGCAAAGAAAAAAAAAAGGGGGGGGGGGGGAGGGAACCTACAACAAAAACACAACCCACAAAATAAAACCCCAAACAACAACAATAAAAAAAAAAATCCCCCAAAACTTTCCGGACATTAAACATTTCAGACTTCAATCAGATTTATTACATTTAATTATTAAACTCCTACACTGTTGATTTTTTTTCCTTCAAAGAGTAAAAAAATACCTACTATATTCAGAGGTGCACCACCTCAGGCAAAACACGTAAAAGTCCACAAATTTTACCACGTATCAAGCCATGGTTATTTTTTGATAACATACTACAGAACATCAGACTGCAAATGTTATTGCACATAAAAATGCCAGAAACTAAAAAGGAAACATTCAAAAGAAAAAACACTCATAACTGTTCTGTAAAAAGCTCCTAATTAACATTTTTTTCTAATACTTCGCACATAGGTTTATACAATATAGAAATTCAAAGGATTTTAACAGTTTCAGTATCTTTCCTCTACACTTGTGTTGATGCACTAGCAAGCTGGAAGAGCAGAAACCTCAGTCCCGATGAGGTACAGCAGACACTTGTATGTAGCTCAACTCTTCAGCTAGTACAAATGCATTGATGCTAGGCTTATGAGGTCCTGATAGGGCTCTGCCAGGAAGATCACACTAACGATTCTACAGGAAATTGCAGCATGGGAGGAAATCATTACTTCTTTGATCAAGTGGGAGAAAATCCCCCAAAACAATCACCAAACTGCACTTGTCTCGCATCACCTGGAAGATTCCAGCAGTCAGCACTAACTGCCTGGCTGGCTCAGCCACCATTACCGATTCTGCCCTTAATAACACACACACCTGCAAGGGGAAAGGAGCGCTGAGAGCAAATAAGATCTGATGCAGCTGTGGTCAACCCTTCAGCTGGTGGCTCCATGCAGTAATCGCCTCAGGTTTAGCGTTTGCTCATAAATGCCACACAATTCAAACTCCTGAAACTGGCTAAGTTCTCACAGTCAATTTCTTTTTTTTCTTCCAGGGCCTTATGCCAAGAGCTCGTTATTCCAGGACCAGCTGACCAAATGATTCTCGTGTGAATCAGCTCCAGTCTGCAGCATAAAGCCCCAGAGCTGCCACGGGCACCTCACTGGGGGGCTGCAAACAAGTGAGACTGAGCTTACAGGAGATGAAAGGTGCGCTGCAACGTGAGTCAACAGCAAAGTCACTAACAATTAATATGGATCCATACCGCTCATTTCCTTCTAGGGTAGGACTAAATGTTGCCATCAAACCCTCATTAGTTGGGAACTGTGGTAGATGCTTCTCACAGGTGTAACAACTTTTCCTTCTGCAAAATGAGCCTGGTTTCCAAACCCACACTAAGCTGAACCTTTAGAGCTGCAGTGAAGAAATGGTGTCTAAGACAATTAGAAAGCCTTTTAACCTTTTATTGCTTGGGTTTTGTCCAAGTCCTTGTCAATTACGCAGAGTTATCGAAGGCTAGAAGAAAGATTTAATGAAACATGGTCAGTCACTTTCTTCTTTCTTTATGTTCGATGCACAAAATGTGGAAAATCACTTTGAAATTAACCTAACTCCCTGCAATCAAACTTTAGGTCACGCTTAACAAATGACCCTGCTCTCCTCGCGGGGCAATCAATATTCACTGGTTTGTCCCCTCCGTGACTGCTGCCAGGAATCCCTTTTATATAAACCTGAAGAAACCGGAATTTTACGCAGGAATCCCCAAATCCAAGCTCTTTGTGTCCCCTCCGGCTGAGGTGAACGTCCCCGTCCTCCCTAAGGTAAACCGAGTGGCAAGCATGCCTTCCTCCAGCAGTGGCGCCTTTGTGCGGGGCGGCGCGGGGGGAACACGCAGATCTCCCTCGCACGGGGCGCAAACGCCAGCCTTTCGGTTCTTCCGTTCGCGGCCACTTTGTACCGACACAGCACGAACGGAAGCGGATGAGCCGCAGCCAGCTTCCGGTGGACGATGGGTACCGGCGCGGTGCAGCCCGGTGTCGCCGCTCCGCAAGAGCGCCCGCAGCGAGGCTGGGATCCAGGGACAAACCACGCCCAGAACCCTGCAACGGGCGAGGTCTGGCCGGGGACTCCTTCCGGGGGGCACCGAAGGTCTGCTTTCCCGCCGTGCCTCGCCAGGGGGACGTCGGGAGGGCGCCGGGGCAGCCCAGAGTGGCAGCGGCTTAGGACGCTCCCACACGGAAGGACTCAACCCTGCGGTGGGCTTGCCCTGCTGCCAGAGTTCCCCACTTCGCCGTCTGCGGCCTGTCCCCCTTGAAGTGGACGGTGTCCTGGTTTATGCTGGTTGATGCTCCAGGTTGGGGTGCTAGTCATCCTCTGAGTCCAGCCATCTCTGAACCTTCCCTGCTACACCAGAGAATAACACAAAATTAGAGCAGCACAGCCTTTAAAAGCAAATCACCCTTTTCTCTAAAGGTAGGATGTGCATGGCATGTCATGCACAGACAAATTCAAGCGTGCCAGGGCCTTTGGAAAACCTGTTAGTGGTGTTTTTCCTAATCACTGGATTTAACGACAGGATGAGGAGCAGTAGCCATAAACTAAAACACAAGTTTCACCTCAACGTGAGGAAGAACTTTATCTTGAGGGTGGCAGAGCACTGGAAGAGACTGCCCAGGAAGGCTGTGGACTCGCCCTCTCTGGAGGCATCCTATACCCAGCATGAACATGTTCCTGTAAAATCTGCTCTAGGTGGCCCTTCTTGGGCAGGGGATTTGGACTAGATAATCTCCAGAGGTCCCTGCCAACTCTAAAGATTCTGTGATTCTTTTGGGTTAGCCAGGCTGAACAGCACACTGAGCATGCTATTGTTTAAAAGGTTGGCTATTGTAGCTGGACATTTTCCATTCTCTCCATTAAGTCCATTTACATAAGAGTGCATTAACATATTTCCAGGCATGCCTAGCACAAGTATCCAGCTCTTTTGCTGATTTCCGTCCACTGCTTTTATGTAGTATGCCTGCAAGCCCCAGTTGGACAGGCCTGTCTGGTTTTGTTGAAATTTGCATGTATCTCAGTGGAAATGACTGCACTGACACCTCTGAGAGTCTCTGACAAACCACCAAGAACACAGACGGGTTTTTTTTTCCTCCTGCCATTTTAAACTTGTTGCAATAAGCTTCTGTTTAGAGACGTCTCTAATTTGAAAGTTTTAGGTTTTGTAGTTGCTCCAGACTGCTTAACCCACAACAAAAATATAAATACATACCTAGTGGTTTACTATAGCACTAGCACATGTTTTGCCATCACTGACATATCTTTGACTACAGGAAGTGAAATTGCTACAAAAAGGTGAATAGCAGTACCATGCGATTTTTGTTTATCATCTGTACAAAATAACAGCAACAATAATATGCAATGAAATCAGGGTGTTTTTTCTTTGGGTCACATGCTGTTTGTAGCAAAACATAATAGATATGATCAATCAGTGAAAGCAATTAAAAAAGTAACAGTAAACAAAAAATCTGGTCCATGAGAAAGCCTGGAATTCATGGGATGTATACCTGGGTATAAGATATAACATTTCCAATACAAAAAAAAGAAACCACCTGCATGTGCTGTATGTGCTTTACAAATTACAAATATACAGCTATTAGCATGGTTTACAGGCTCTGTAACACACTATTCTTTATCAAAAAATGCTAATTTAGTGCCTCAGCTAGTCCACAGATGCTTTATTGTATCATGACCATTTAGATTCCACTTTTCTCATGCCACAGTCAGATATTGTGAAAAATCAAGTTCCATTTACAGCATCCATTGTTATCTCACAAAGTAGCACTTCATGCTACTACTGATGTGTTACAGACTATTAACGGTAATTTAGTTTTAAATGCCAGTGCATGCTAAGTATTCTGGTTATGAATACTAACAGGATGAAGTTATGCAGGTGTAAAAATAAAAAAAAAAAAAAAAAAATAAAAAGAGGAAAAAAATCCATCGCACACACCACGACCCCCACAGGAAATTACTGCAGATGAGACTTGTCTGTTTGCATTTAGCTGTATAAAGTTATTTATTCTGCCCCCACCCTCAGTGAAAATGCATCCCAGTAGAGGGATGTTTGATGACAGATGATAACAACCCAGAGGTATTTATACCACTGCACCGATTATAGGGAGACATTAAGTAATAATTTGTGGTAGTTGCTTATTTTACAGATGGACAAGAATACAGCAATGGCATGTTAGTGATCCCCACAGCTACACATGATGCTTTACAGGCTGGTGCATCTTACAAGCAGTAGGATGAGGTCTGCAGCATGATGAGATCTCTACCTACCAAACTAGGAATTTTTTCATTCCCAAAACAGCTTCTTTTGTCTGGGTTTAACTGCTGCCTCCCATCTTCCACTTAGCTTGTACGTTTTTGTTAAAACTGCTTTTTGTACCCTGTTGACATTCTAGCTAGAGGAGTTCATTATTCACATATGTAAGCAGATGATAACAATAAAAAAAAAAAGCAAAATCAAACAAGTAGACTACCAGAGCTCTCTGTAGGATGAGTGGTGCCATTTAATGTCTATTTTTTTTTTCATAAGCAGCCAACTGACTGAACAATGCAAAGTTCAGACTCTGATGGATGCTTAACTACCTACAAAACTTGCTCTTCCTACTCATTTGCTTTATGCTTGAAACTTAGATGGGTTGAGAATTGCTGTAGCTAAAGTAGACCAAACCCAAGAATTGGACAAGAAACTGTTTATAAATACCTATTAAACCAAATTAATTGATTCAGATGGATAACAAAGAATAGAAAATGCCAAAAAAAAAAAAAAAAAAAAAAAAAAAAAGATTGTCCCTTTAGCATACACATCTGTAGCTCTCTTTTTGTAAAAGCTGCCTCAGATTGGGGTTTTCAGATGGGTAAGAGTTCCATAGTGGAACTGCATGGAAAAGATTTAATATTTGGCCTGTGTAACCCAGTTCTTTTGCTTTTAGCACTAGAGAAAAATGGTGGGAGATTATTTTTATTAAGATGGAAATGTCTTTAGAGACTTTGCCAGCACTTAAATGGTTACTGTACATTGAAATAGTTCTTCACCTTTTTCTTCAGTGTGAAAGGCAAAAAAATGATGCAAATATGAAGCAATGTGTCAGTTCTGCTAAATAAAAATGTGCGCGGTAAAACTAAATCACATACATTGAAGTGTTATTTTGGTTTTATGGAAATGTAATCTGTGTTATGACATTTGCATTTCATATAACTGCTATGGATAACTAATCTTCCAATGCATTGCATACCATTTTGTCACCAAAAAAAGTAATACTGTATCATCTGTTTCCACCTGTACACTAGAATATTCCATGACAAATGTATCAACATCAATTGTATAAATTCACTCAAGAACCAATGAAAAGTATGGATACATTTAATAGAAAGATTTCTCTTTCCCTTAAACGCTACACAGCTATTAGAAGATATCATAGCTTGGTAGCAAATAAAAAATTACAGCTTCAAACACCACAATATATGGATGTTTGTATGCATTCTAAGACTTTTGAATTTTGAGTGAAAATTAAATACATCAAAAAAAAGTGCCAATATAGAACCTTAACTGGAACCTTATGAAATTGCATGTTTCCCATTCCATGACCAAAATTCATAGTTTCCAGCTCTAAGATAGTTTGCATTCTGCTACATATTACAAAAAGAAGTGATAATTAAATAAAAGTGAAAATACTAAGTAGATTTGGGATTCATATCCTTTCACATTTCCTTCTGTGTCCCTTGCTTTTGTTTTTGTTTTCCTTTTGCTTACCTAAGTCATTATCCAACATCTCCAAAGTTTCAATTCTCTACAAATGCCTTTGTGGGAAGTTTTAACACAGGGGTCATACATCCTTTAGCCCAATTTTACAACGCTAGTATAAACAAAAAGTGCCTAACTCACTCATTTTGGAAACCAGTCAAAACTAAGAGGACTTTACAGGAGTAAAGAGTGCAAAGAGTAAGCCTTGGGATTTATCTCCCAGCCCTTGAAATCACTTGGGCAGAAGGAGCAGGACTCCTTGCAGTAAAAAACCAATATGCTCTGGTAAAGTGCAGTGTCATACACCGATAGATGAGACATGGCACTTCAAGTAATTCATTGACTTTGCAACAGACTTTTCATTGACTTTCAATGAGATTCGTACTCTTTAGCTATCAAGAGACATTTCCAAAAGGTAAATCTATGCCTAATACGTAGAATGGCCTAACTAACTGAAAATTGCATGACTTACTGAAAATCATACTAGCAAATGTATAGTTATTTGGTTATTTCTTAGTGTAATTAAGGAAGGTCAGCTTTAAATGTGTTTGTTGGAAAACTGTGTTTTCCTGTCTGTTGTGAAAGCCAATGCAAAAAAGATGTCTGTTCACTCGACAGTAGCTTTCTGCAGTCACATAGCTATATTTGGCATTCTTTTGTGTGCTAGTCTAGAAGGAGTAGCAGCTTTTTAAGCTCCAACGTGTAAATGTCCCCATTTACACCCTAGCTCTGCAAAAATAGATTTTCGTGCATATTGCAGTCAATATACACACACAAAAGAGAAAAGCAAAATAAAAAAAGTATAATTCTCATATTAGAAAACCAAGTATTTACCTAGTGATAGCAGCTGGAATGAAAATGGCTGAAAGCAATAAAAATCCATTTTACCATTTAGTACAGTTTCTCAGACTAGAGAAATGAGATTGAATTTCAAAGCCAAAGGCAAGCTGGCAGAAGTCTGTGGTTGTGCAGTTGATAGAGGGGTTTTTCCTCCCTTTTTTTCTTTTTTTTTTTTTTCTTATTTACAGCTCTTTTGATAAGCCTTCAGCAAGTTACATAGGTTGTTCTAGTTGTATCTCCTTTGACTGGATTAGAATACTTGATGACAGTTTGGAAAAGTTTGAGGCAGATGGTTCTTGACATTTTTCATGCCATCAGTTACAGACCATGCAAGGAAACTCTTTCATCCTTTGTTTATCCTTCACTTAGAAGCCACTATGGTAGATCGTTAAACTTTCATTTTTCACAGTGCTGATTAAGGCGTACTACAAGGCAGATGTTATGCAGCACCATTTTTAACAATTTACATTTAGAACCAAAGCTGGCTTTGTACTTGTTCCAGTGGATCAATTCACATTTCAAAAACTTCAAGGTCAACCTCTAAGCATTGCTACTCTGTTGAACAGCTTAATGTTTCATAAAGTTTTCCCTGTGACTGTAGCACTTGAAAATATGTGCTGGCCACTCTTTTTACTTGTTTATATCTGCCAAAATGAATACAAGTGTCTGTTGTTCATCTCTACTACAACTAAATGACAAATATAGTTGTATAAAATCCAGAAACTTAAACTAAATGGAACAAAATATTACTATTTCAATGCATACTATTTAAAAAAAGTCCTCATTTATTTTCGGTATCACCATTTCAAAATAACAAATAATTGCTATTCAAATGGCAGTTGGTCTTAATTTACATCAGGTCAAGCAATAACGTTTTACGGATAAACATGTTTACTGGTGTACTTCACATCTTTATGTGCATTTTTTATTTTATGATTATGTAAATTATAAACTTCCCAGCACAAACTCTAATAATAGCTATATGTGAACAAAAATGGGTAAAGGCACCTTTAGAGAACAGCAGAATAATGACAATAATGACAAAACACAATAAAAGTAATTCATGGCAACTTCATTTTTACAGGACTTCATGTTCTGTAGAAAACTGAATAGTTACAAATGTTTGAGTTCATCTGTAGGTGATGTAAGTCACCATTTTTTACTGAAACTTATGAAATTATCTGTCCATTTTAAGTGGAGTTTATCTCTAACCAGTCATAGCAGTGAGGTGGAATGTTTTGTGCATGTGACAGTTTCACTAGTGGACAATACAGGGAAAATGAACTTTTGGTAACTGAAGACTCCTTTTAACTCAGACTCTTTAAATAATCAACAGAAAATAGGGAAAATAAAAAAGTATAAGTAACATTTAAAAGCATATTTTCTTGAATGTCATGACAGCTGACCAGGATGAATTTATGAGGTTTGTTTTGGTTTTTTTTTTTAATGAATGTGGGAATTTTCTATGCATTTGTATATTTTTTGAATTAAGATGTAGCAATATGTCTTATTAATTGTTATTGTCATGAGGTTCTGCAGCAAAGATTAGCAGATTGAATTATAACTTCATCCTCTGATACCTTCTGATCCTCATCACACCATTTTCTTATGCTCAATTTATTCTGAGGGTTTTTTGTTGGTTTTTTGTTGGGTTTTTCTTTCACAGAATCTGTGCCATAAGGACTTTTCTATCGTAGTCCTAACTCCCTCAAGACTTTCCATCTGTTATAGCTACTTCACCCTTTACATCTAAAACTATTTCATATCTGTATTTCTACCTAATATTCTATCAAATTAATGTTCTGGCTCTTCTCAAAAATGGCTTTCATCTCAGTAGTTCACTTGAGTAATGACTAAAAGGCAATGAAATCTTGTTCTTGGGATAAATATCTGTGCTATGAAAAAAAAAAAACAACAAACCTAGATACAAATCTATCAGGAAAAATATTTTCTGCTCTGATCCTATGAAATATTAATTTCAGTAGTATCTGGGAATGAATTCATTTCACTTGAAGAATTGCAGACACTATAATTGTCAGTCATGCTAACAAAAACACGGGGAATACACAGACAACACATGGTTACCACTCTGCTGCAGAAACTATCCTGGAAATTATATAAAGAAAAGCCTACTGAATCTCAAAAAAAGGTTTGAAATGATGCTGACTTCAGTTATGTATCTGTCTTAGATTTGATCTTTTTTCCCCACCTTACCCAGTACACTAATCTATATTTATAAAAAATTGAGCAAATAAGATTCAGAGCAATGATGTCTGTGTTGTTCAGGAATCTGTAATGGCCTTACAAAAGCACTGCTACAGATAGTGTCTTCCTTTTCAATAGCTGTATCAGCAAAAATAGGCGATGGATACAAGTGGGAAAGGGTGAATTTCATCTTATTTTTTGTTATATTATTATCCTGGCTTACAACAATATTTATCATCCTAGTTTGATTTGCTATAATTTATGTTTGCCTTTTATCTCCTCAGAAGAAAAGATTATCAGCCCTCCAAGGATAATGGAGAAGCGATGTTACCTAATTATTCCAAACTATCTTGCGCTTTGGTACACAAAAGATAACAGTCAACATACTGCTACAAGTTTGCTGATATGCAAGCTGTGGTCAAGATAAAATATTTAACAGCAGAAAAACACACTTTATAGTGCAGCTGTTATAATGGGATTTTAAATAAGGAAAGACAATTCTGTTTACTCTCAGTTTTGAAAATACGCATGAAGCTAACTATATTCATCCATAAATTAACTTGATAACAACTGAAGATTGGTGGATAATGGAACTTGACCATTTAACTTATGCACACAAAACAGGTGCAGGAGAGAGAGAAAGCACATGCTGGTAACTGTGAGCAGCAACACTGTCAACACATATAAAGAAGAAGTGATGTTATCATGGAAACTGTGAAAGTAAAGTTTAGAGAGATTGCACTATCATAGTGCCCCAAGGTTCATCTCCAGACTCAGCATAGCTTCCTGTGTAGAGTTACATGTATTTGACTAGGAACAGAAAAAGAATAAGGAAAAAAAGAAACAAACAGAAAAAAGAGAAAATAATAACATGGGCCAGATCCTTGTAAACTGGCCTCACTCCATGGAAACAAATGCAGAAATGCAGCAGTTCCAGCTTGTGCCAGCTGAGGATCTGACATTACATGGAAAAATCCAGAGGCACCTGCAGTTCTGTGGGGTTGAATAATTTATGAATACATGAAATGTTCTGAATAACACATTTATGAATATTTTTCCATTCACTCCAACCTAATTGTTTCACAGACCATGTTCTTTAAACTCATTTATTGCAAGCTAACAGTAGAACTGTGGCAATGACAATTATTTGGCCAATCCCCACAAGTTTCAGTTACTGTGTCTACTGCAGTTTTACTGGGAAGTGAAGAGAGGTGACTATTTTAGTATATTCTTCTGACAGTTCTTAGCAAGTGGTAAAGGACAGACAGGTAATCCTTGATTAAGAGGACAGATACGGTCTCTGCTGGCATCTCTAATTGCTTTGAATGCAGTATAAATGTTATTTCAGCCTTTTTGCAAACCTACATTGCATTTTAGACCTAGCACCCATTAAACATTAGATCAGTTTCTCAACTCTAGTTAAAGTCAGATAAGGTGAAGGCAAAAGTCTCGGTGAAACGTATCTCTGAGCACCTCACTAAAATACTTCTCTTAGGGTCCCATAGGCAAACCCAAAGACCAATCAAAAAGTCAGTACCCAGCACTACTCCAAAATTGATGGGTTTTTTTTCGGAAGGGAGGTCTGCCTTGTCCATGCTAAGGAGCAGGCTCACTGTCTACCAGTGAGACCGTCACACGTCCAGTCTGGTCTTCACCAGATGAGGAGTTCACACCCCGAGTTCACAGCTCATCAGCTACAGAATTTCTCAGCAATGGCTGAAATTCTGGCAAAGCCTGGGCAATCATCCCCTCCAGGTACAAATCTTCTGCAAGAATGCTGCTGAAAAAATCTGAAAAACATCCAAAAAACTCTCTATAGAGCAGAAATAGCTTATGCATTTCCAGATGCGCAGAGGCAAAATGCAGTGTGCTTTCAATCATGAATGCATATATGCAAAACTACTGCAGCAAAAACATTCTGGTAGCAACATTTTCATATCTTTCCTATATGTAAAGGTCTTTGTGGATGTCTGCAATAGGATGAAATGTGATGTGAAGCTTTTTTAAACAGCCAGTGTCCAAATTGATGCCTCCTGGAGCAGATTTACTATGCTTAGTCCAAGCCTGAGCAAATTCCTAGACTCCCTCAGTCCTGCTGTCACCCTGAGCAGGAGGTCCCTGCTGAGGTTAGCATGAACAGAGTTTGTGTGGTACTTGCACCCCTACCATAAACATCCTGTGTGATTTGCATGTTGGAGACATATACAAACAAGTAGCAAAGCCAAAAGTTTACATGGATCTTGTGAATCCTAATCCAGTCCCTTAAGCAGAAACTTTTATTCCTATTGCCTACTTTTCATCAAGAAATCCTGTGTCGAATGTACACCTGTACTGAGAATACTAGAGGAGCTGTGCTGTCCTTGCATATGCGCAATTTCCCATTAGCCTTCTTGAGATTTATGTATGCATCCAAAGAGAATAGCCCTTTATGAATGTTTTAACAATCAGAACAATGAAGCATTGTGCATCCAACTGTTAAAAATGTTTCTAAACACTGTGTTCAATTCAGTCCACTTGATTTCCAGAGCTGCTATGGACAGAAATGATTTAGAAAACAACTCACAAGTAAACTAAAGCTCTTCTAATAAAACAAATATTTCACACTTCATTTAATCCAAGGTATTGAAAAGAACTGCCGGTACTCAGGTACGTGACCTGAAGCACAGAACTTTATTGCTTTCTGCACCAGGGCTTAGAAATGTTTGGAGTAAAACAGATACTGCTAGACAGGGCTTCCTTTAACCTAACAGTCATATCCCAGGACAACCAATCCTTTCCCAAGAAGTAGTTAAAAAAAAAGCAGGGAAACTGAGGTCAAGAATATTTCACATTTTGGGGAGCTTTCACCTATCACATTACAGAACAAATTCAAAATTCACAACTAAATGACTGAAATAATTTGAAGCATCTGCATTTGGTAGCATGCATTAAGAGCTCTACATTTTCATTGTTACATTAGAGTGGTTTATTACACAATGTGCCCTTCTGGTGCACGAAGCTCTCTCTTCTTTCGTAAAAAAAAAAAAAAAAAAAAAAAATCCCTCTCACTGCTTGTCCTCACATACCTCTTTATCTCCCATTTTCTTGCATTGCATAAATGCTTGTTCACAAGGTGCAAAACAGCATCGTTACAGTGGTCATTGTGCAGATAAAGTTCACATCACACAGATAACACAAAGTCTCTATCCAGAACATGTTGTTCTTTGTGGCCAGTTATGACTAAATAGAGATTACAGGCGTCAGACTACCCAGACATGTAAACTTGCTTTTAACAAACAGATTTTTCAGGGCATAATGTAGTTAGGTGCTCTCACTGCATACTGGGGTCTATTTCACATTCTAACATGCTAATAAAAAACAACTTATATTAAAGGAACTACGTCTCTTCCGTATTAATCTTAGCAAGCCAATGATTTATCAAAGTTTTCCAACTTTAATCACTAGATGAACTGGCACTTGTGCAGTCTGAAATCATAGAATCATATAATCATAGAATAGTTAGGGTTGGAAAGGACCTTAAGATCATCAAGTTCCAACACCCCTGCCATGGGCAGGGACACCCCACACTAAACCATGTCACCCACGGCCTCATCCAACCTGGCCTTGAACACTGCCAAGGATGGAGCATTCACAACCTCCCTGGGCAACCCATTCCAGTGCCTCACCACCCTCTCAGTAAAGAATTTCTTCCTTATATCCAATCTAAACTTCCCCTGTTTAAGTTTGAACCCGTTACCCCTTGTCCTGTCACTACAGTCCCTGAAGAGTCCCTCCCCAGCATCCTTGTAGGCCCCCTTCAGATACTGGAAGGCTCCTATGAGGTCTCCACGCAGCCTTCTCTTCTCCAGGCTGAACAGCCCCAACTTTCTCAGCCTGTCTCCATACGGGGGGTGCTCCAGTCACCTGATCATCCTCGTGGCCCTCCTCTGGACTTGTTCCAACAGTTCCATGTCCTTTTTGTGTTGAGGACACCAGAACTGCACACAAGACTCCAAGTGAGGTCTCACAAGAGCAGAGTAGAGGGTCAAGATCACCTCCTTCGACCTGCTGGTCACACTCCTCTTGATGCAGCCCAGGATACAGTTGGCTTTCTGGGGGCTGTGAGCGCACACTGAAGCCAGCTCATGTTCATTTTTTCATCGACCAACACCCCCAAGTCCTTCTCTGCAGGGCTGCTCTGAATCTCTTCTCTGCCCAACCTATAGCTGTGCCTGGGATTGCTCCGACCCAGGTGTAGGACCTTGCACTTAGCATGGTTAAACAAATTCATAAGGTTGGCATCAGCCCACCTCACAAGCGTGTCAAGGTCCCTCTGGATGGCATCCCTTCCCTCTGGCGTATCAACCGAACCACACAGCTTGGTGTCATCGGCAAACTTGCTGAGGGCGCACTCAATCCCACTGTCCATGTCACCGACAAAGATGTTGAACAAGACCGGTCCCAACACCGATCCCTGAGGGACACCACTCGTTACAGGTCTCCAGCTGGACATCGAGCCATTGACCACAACTCTTTGCGTACGGCCATCCAGCCAGTTCTTTATCCACCGAGTGGTCCACCCATCAAATTGATGTCTCTCCAATTTAGAGACAAGGATGTCATGTGGGACAGTGTCGAACGCTTTGCACAAGTCCAGGTAGATGATGTCAACTGCTCTGCCCCTGTCCATCAGTTTCATAGCCCGATCATAGAAGGCCACCAAATTGGTCAGGCAGGATTTCCCCTTAGTGAAGCCATGCTGGCTGTCACCAAGCACCTCCTTGTTTTTCATGTGCCTTAGCATGCCTTCCAGAAGAATCTGCTCCAAGAGTTTGCCAGGCACAGAGGTGAGACTGACTGGTCTGTAATTCCCGGGGTCATCCATTTTCCCCTTCTTGAAAATGGGGGTTATATTTCCTTTTTTCAGTCTTCGGGAGCTTCACCTGGCTGTCCATGATTTTTCAAATATGATGGCCAGTGGCTTAGCAACCTCATTCACCAGCTCCTTCAGGACCCACGGATGGATGTTGTCAGGTCCCATGGACTTGTGTATGTTTAGGTTTTTAATATGGTCCTGAACCAGATCCTCTCCTACAGTGGGCCTAGGGTCTTCATTCTCACAGTCCCTGCGTTCACCTTCCAAGACTTGAGTGGTGCGGTCAGAGCCTTTGCCAGTGAAGACCGAGGCAAAGAAGTCATTAAGAACCTCAGGCTTCTCCAAATCCTGGGTAGCCAGTTCTCCCGATATCTTCCGAAGGGGGCCTACATTGTCCCTAGTCTGTCTTTTACTCGCTATGTACATATAGAATCCCTTCCTGAAATATCTAATGCATTGCCAAGGAAAAAGAGATAGTTGAATTAAGTATCACTCAATGAAAAACTTTAAACTGATTCTGATTACCAGCATGAACACACTCTGTTGTTTAAGTCCATAAACTGCACAAGGTCAACCTCAGCCAAACGCAATACCCATGTTTTCACTTAAAGAAGGAGCAGATCCACAGTGGTACCTTTTTATTGTATTATCTCCACAGACTGCTTGGAAAGGCTGGCAGAGGGGTATTCTCATGGCAAATGCGGCATTTCATTACAAAAATTGTAATAATAACGAAACTTCTGAGGCTTTCACTATCTCCCAATAAAAGATTAAGACCAAAAACCTGCCTCTCCCACTGTTCTTAAAAAGCACTAAGCTCAGCTACATATGCCTGCTCCACTTAAATGTATATGTCTACACACAAGACTGCTGAAAGAGTTGGCAGAGGAAGTTGCTAAGACCCTCTCCATCCTCTGTCAGCAGTCCTATTCCAGAGGGCAGATACCAGACAATTTGAGGTTGGCCAGTGTGATGCCTCTTTACAAAAAGGGCAGGAAGGATGACCCCAGAAAGCACAAGCCTGTCAGCCTTACCTCAGTGCTGGGGAAGGTCATGGAACAGATGATCCTGAGTGGGATCATAAAGGATGTGAAGGAAAATGGAGGGATCAGGCACTATCAGCACAAGTTCATGAAGGGCAGGTCCTGCTTGACCAACCTGATCTTCTACGATAAGGTGACCTGCCTGGTGGATGGTGAAAGGCTGTGGGCATTGTGTATTTGGACATTTGACTCTGTCTCCCACAGTGTTCTCCTGGAGAAATTGGCTGCTCGTGGCCTGGATAGGTGTATTCTTTGCTGGGTTGGATACTGGCTGGATGACTGAGACCAGAGAGTGGTGGTAAATGATGTCCCATCTAGTTGGCAGCCAGTCATTAGTGGTGTCCCTCAGGGCTTGGTGTTAGGGCCAGTGTTGTTTAGTATCTTTACCAATAATGTGGATGTGGGGATTGGGTGCACCCTCAGTATATTTGTGGATGACACCAAGTTCGCTGGGAGTGTTGATCTGCTGGAAGGTAGGCAGGCTCTGCGGAGGGACCTGGACAGGTTGGATCAATGAGCTGTGGCCAGTGGTATGAGGTTCAACAAGGCAAAGTGCCGGGTCCTGCACTTTCGTCACAACCACCCCATGCAATGCTCCAGACTTGGGGAAGAGTGGCTGGAAAGCTGCTCAGCCGAAAAGGATCTGGGGGCGCTGATTGACAGCTGAACATGAGCCAGCTTGTGACCAGGCGGTCAAGAAAGACAACGGCATCTTGGCCCATATGAGCAATAGTGTAGCCAGCAGGGTTATGGCAGTGATTGTTGCCCTGTACTCAGCACTTGTGAGGCTGCACCTCACTGTGCTCAGTTCTGGGCCCCTTGGTACAAGAAGGACATTGAGGTGCTAGAACAGGCCCAGAAAAGGGCAACAAAGCTGGTGAAGGGCCTGGAGGATAAGTCTTACGAGGAACAGCTGAGGGTACTCTCTGGAGACATTCAAAACCCGCCTGGACACATTCCTATGTAACCTTATCTAGGTGTTCCTGCTCTGGCAGGGGGACTGGACTAGATGATCTTGTGAGGTCCCTTCCAATCTCTAACATACTGTGATACTGTGATACTGTGAACTGAAGTTTTTTAGTCTGCAGAAAGCTCAGAGAGGACCTTACTGCTCTTTATACCTAGCTGAAAGGAGGATGTAGTGAGTTGAGGTTTGGTCTCTTCTCCCAAGTCACAAGCAATAGGACAAGAGGTAACAGCCTCAAGCTGCACTAAGGGAGGGTTAGACTGGATATTAGGAAAAATTTCTTCACAGAGAGGCTGATCAGGCGTTGGAACAGGTTGCCCAGGGAAATGATGGAATCACCACCCCTGGAAGTGTTCAAAAACTGTGTAGATGAGGCCCTCAGTGACATGGCTTAGTGGTGGTCTTGGCAGTCTTGCAGTAATAGTTGGGCTTGGTGGGTCTTTTCTAACCTTGTTGACTCTATGGTTCTATAATTGACTCCATTCAAAACAGACTCAAAGGCTATTGCTGTTACTTGTTCATTGTCTTCTAATCAAAGATAATTTGACAAGTGAAATTATATCTCTGAACTCATGGAGAAATTAATTCCAATTGAAATCAATGGGATTTATGGGCGTAATTGCCTTTGAAACTCTAAATCTTAGTATATGTTTTACTGCCATGTAGTGATCAATAGTTCTCAAAGTGTGAGGACCAATAATGCTTCAAATCCCCTATGAAGATGGAGGTACTTTTTAACTGATGTCTCTAAGGAAACAGAAGATTGTTATTTGCTTTCTTATATATCATCAGGAAAACATTAAAAGTCAAATCAGTTGAACTTTTAATAAATATATATGAACAAGTATCATCAAAGTGACAACTGCTGATTTATTCATCTATTTATCAGATAAAGTGATTGAGCAAATCTGTCCTACTAAAAGATTAACAGATAAACAGACATACATTGATAGCATATACTGTCATTAGATAGGCTATGCTAGCGCCTGTATTGAGAAAATGCAGTGAAATTCTACAAGACATAATATAACGCATGCTCTTAAAAAAATAATCAATTAAAATTGATGCTGTTTTCAGGTTATTTGAAATAAATATTTCTAGTGATAAAAACAGAGAAAAAAAGGATTTTAAAATTATATTAGATACAAGTATAAAATTTTTCGTTCCTTAGACTTTGCATGTAATTTTCTAGCTTTTATTATTTGGCATAATTGCATGATCAGATATGTAAGCTGGTAGGATATTTCAGTAATTAATGCAATGTATACCAAGAATAATAAAAGAGCTCGGAGCTACTAGTTCATTAGCTTGCTTTTTGTAAACTTTTTCATGTTCCTGTATTGTCTTAGTTAAAAAAAGATAAAACATTTTTCCATTGAGAAAAATACTTTATTTTTCTATAAACATTCTATTATTATTATATTCTATTCAAACCTTATTGTTTGCACTGAAATCTAAGCGCTGAAAAGCTTGGGGCTAGATTATCAAGTACTCGGTATCAGGAGTTCACTTTCTGACAAACACAACAGCTTTATGTGAAGAGTAGAATCTTCTGAAAATCAGGCCTTCAGCTACTTAAACTTTGGAGTATTTATCTTACTAGATTTTCCACTAAGTATTTTCAGTTTCAGTACCAGCACCCTACATTATTTTGAAAGCAGAAAGTTGGCAAATTTCTCTTTCATACACATAGACTCAAACACTGCATTGCCTTTGGAGATGGTCAGTAATTAATCAGAAATTACATACATATGTTAACAGCAGAACATCTGAACAAAAAGAAATCAAACAAAAGTAGCAGACTTTTCAGGAAAAACTTAGGAATGTAACAGTGGCATTTGCCTGCCCCAGCTGACAGAAGGGGTCTAGGTCAGGTATGTTCATAACTCCAGCTTTTAAGCTAAATCTGCTTTTCCTGCAGTAAAATTAATATGAAGAAAAGGCCTATCTCAAAATAGTCTCATCTTGGGTTTTTACTTTGCAAAAGCTTTGGAGAGGAGGAATTTATTGTATTGAGCTAGAAGCAAAAGCAGCTACCACACCATACAATCAACTTATGATAAAGCAGCATGCTTTCAGATAGCCCATAAATGCAGTATGTAAGCAGGTAATAATATTCACAAGCATGATAATATTCACAAGTTTGTAAATAGATTGGGTAGACTAACTTAAAGCAAACTTGGTGAAAGAAAACCAGTAGGCTTTGGACTTTACTTAATTATATCCACCTAACGTGAATAATTTACTCCAATTTGCTCCACTGGTAAGGTGATGAGAAGGAAGTGGTAGACACCAACATGACAGGAGTTCTTTTACAGTGTCCATTTCCAAAGAAACCAAACTGAAATTCCATCTTCAGTTAAAAAGGAAAAGGCAGAGTTCAGACTTCAAAGTGTACAGCTTTTTCTGGAAAAGTGACAGAAGAAAGTCATCATTTTTATGCTAACAAAAGTAGAAATAATGCCTTTTTTTCTCTCATCTTTACATAGGCACAGCCATTGTTGGTCCTATTGTGGATTTAACCTACATTTTGAGAGCTGCGCTAGTTCCATACTGGCAAATAACCACTGCTCTTGTCCTAAAAAATCTGCACCACAGTTTTCTCTTTGTACATCTTTTGGTGTGAAATAGTCATGGAAAGAAAGAGAATTACCTTACTTCTTCCCATAGCAGCCCTTCACTAACCTGTCTTCACAGAGCTATTCAGTATTTCTAAGTTGCCCACCTTTTCTTCCTCCTATGCTGCGAGAGCCATGGTTACAATAGGGAGCATTATTTTTACACAACTTGCCTGATTTTCTCTTTTATTTGCTTGCAAAGAATAAAACAGAGCGATGGCAAGGAAAACCTGTTCTTTTTCAAATACCTGCCCTCTTACACTTCCCGTGCTTGTAGCTTTGCAGTATTCTTAGTGCTCAGTTTTGAGCTGGACAGCGATGGGACAAGTGTGATCATAAATTTTCTTGTGACAATATAAATGTCTTTCTATATGTTTGCTATTCCTTAGCAATTGTCTTTGCTAATCAATATTTTGCGGTCTTTAAATGCAAGGCCCACATAAAGTTCTAGTTATCATTTTGTAGACCTATGATGCTCTCATTGGTAATTCTCAAGACCCAGCAATATGTCTTAAAGGAAAACAGAGACAGGTCAGGGATTCTTAGTATGCTCTGATGTGACCCGAGTTCGATGTGTGGAGATGGCAGCTGATTTACATTGACTTCCCACACACTGAGTATTGCTGCAATTCACAGTTAAACCAAGCACTGTTCCTTAAAAAGCTGTCATCCAAATTGTGATCAAGTTATGTGAATAAAATTAAATATCTGCAGATTGCCAAATTCTAGCAATGTACAGACTGTGATTTCCAAATAACTTCCTGTTTTACTACAGTTTCTGAAATGCTGTGTTTGATGATCGTGCACAGTGATCTTCCACAGATCTCAAGAATACAGATAATTTCTTAAAAGTACTAATGTAAATGCCTCCATTCTGTCTTGGTCTGTGCCAGAAGCTACATTAAAAGCAGGACTCCATGACATGTCTGCTGAGGAGATGCCTATTTTAACAGAAGGTAGGTAAACAAAAACCGGGCAGCCATGGTAGTCTACTTTCCAAAGTTCTGTGGTAACAAAGGCTTTTAGAAATTTGCAGGATAGCAGCCTTATGGTCAACCAGGTGAAGTATATACGCAGTGGAGGATTAGGCCCATTGACATTGCTCAAAGGTTGCAAAAAGAGAAGGACACTAGATAGATCTGTCCTTAGGTAATGAGGAAGACATTTCTCTCCCCTTCTTCTCTGAACTACCTCTTTCCCCAGGATTTGCAATTTGGAATAGCCTCTCAGTGCAACAGCACTACATTATACCATCTATCTATTACTTAAGAACTCCAGCATTAGGTAGTGATAAATCCAGGGTAAATAGCTAGCTTGCCTATGGATCTTACTTCTCTCCATGGATGAATGGCATGAAATATTCAAGATGGAAACAGCTATCTGTAAATTGTTTGGCCAAAATAAAAGCTTAAGTTTTGAAACTTCTAGTGTTAGATACCTGATGTTGATATTCTGCAAATCAGTTATACACATCCCATATACATATTCCATGAATCATGGTTAAGTACCATCTTTGACCATTTCTTACCATTAGGATAAGATGCTCCAAATTGCTTGTCAGTTTGTGAAATATTTAAGATATTCAGTAAACAACTAGCAACTAGCTAAATGTTAAATAAAATAGCGCTATGAAACAGGAAAATATGTTGTACTTAAGCTGCCAAGTGTTTCAAATGTAGATATGAACTTTCTTCTATTTTTATTTTTTTATTTTACCAGAAAGAATCGTCTGTCTCATTTATGAACACACTCACTGCATGTGTACAGAGACAGAAAATATCACAGGACTAAGTAACCTTGCAAAGTACATAAATCAGCATAATTATGCAAAGCTACAATATGGACCAATTTAAGACATGGCCAATAGTGGGGGTTAAATAAACAAGACTTCATTAAAAAAAAAAAAAAAAAAAAGGGGCAGGAAATAAATATGAATATGCAACTATTATTATTATTCAAACAGAAGTAATAAAAGTTTATTTTGAAGGATGCCTTAATATAAACATTCTGGGATTTCCCTTAAAAGAGGTCTTGCCTTCTCCTTTAATTATATTTGTGATAGAGAGAGACAGCATTCATTCAGTGTCTGTGGCCAGCTTTACATGTTGGTGTGGTCACATATATTCTTTGATGAGTGTCTGCAGATAGTGCTACATATTCCCCAAGTTTTGACTTGACTTAGCCTACTCCATCAGTACCACTGAAGACAGTGGCATCAGTCCTAACACAGCCTGTGTAAGCACATTGAGCATTTACTGATATACGAACACATTACAACAGATTTTCCATAGCAATTTCAGTATAAAGTTCTTGTACTGCTTGGAGGAAGAAACAAAAAAGAAACTGGAATTTCATCACAGTATGACCTATGCTTAGGATACTGCACAGGGATACACTAGTTCTCTTGCTTTCAAGTGATTTTAGTAGCGTAAACAACTCCCCCACACTTCATTCTCCACATGTAAAGAGAGAGATGTGTCTGATTCATTCTTTTTCAGACTTAACCATTGATTTCAGAGCAGTAAAAAAGATGCATCAAAACCACAGATTGCAAGCAACTTTAATCTGTCAGGTATATAAGAAAGATTATTCATAATGAAAATATCTATAGACAGTCTCATATGTCAGTACATTAGAAAGGCTTCTCATTTCTATTGTGATTTAAAAAAGTTTAAATGCCACTCATAAAATTCTAATTAGAGAATAACTAACTCTAAGAGAGATATTCAGAGGAAGCTAGAGAACATAACGTCTTTAACAGCTTATTAAAAAAATCAACCCAAAACTAAACAAACCAACAATCCCACCCCCCCCCCCAAAAAAAACCAAAACAAAACAAAAACCCAACACTAGCATGAAGATGAAACCAGCCTGTCCCCCACTTCCAAATAATTTTCATTTCTTTTTGCACCCTACTGGCTAGTGCCATCTTGCCTTATTTAGACTGTGTACTGAATATTAGAAAACCATGCAAAAAAGTTTAGATTCCAATTTCAGCCAACAGTAATAGAAAGTGTAACCTTGTCCTGGGTTCAGCAGTAGCAGTCAGTTTTCCTCCTTCTTAGTAGCTGTTGCAGCGCTGTGTTTTTGGCTTTTGGCCTAGGAACAAAGCTGATAACAGCGATGTTTAGACTGATCAAGGACTTTGTGAGTCTCATGCTCTGCCAGGGAGGAGGAGGGGCCGGGAGGGAGCGGGGACAGGACACCTGACCCAAACTAGCCAAAGAGGTATTCCATACCACAGCACGTCATGCTGGGGGATGTAACTGGAAGCTACCCGGAAGGGCATGCTCTCTTTCTGTCGGGCTCTCTTTTCCGGCGGGCGGTATCGTATTCTCTTCCCTTGTTATTTCTCTTATCATTATTATTATTGGTGGCAGCAGTAGTGATTTGTGTTATACCTTAGTTATTAAACTGTTCTTATCTCAACCCGTGGGAGTTACATTCTTTTGATTCTCCTTCCCGTCCCTCCAGGAGCGGACGGAAGAAAGGTGGGGGGGAAGTGGACTTCGTGGTTCTGATTTACGGCCTGGGCTTAAACCACGACAGTTCTTTTTGGCGCCCAACGTGGGGCACGAAGGGTTGAGATAATGACAGATCTGACCAGAGGGTGTCTAATCGTATTTGTGATAAGCATTCAGTGTTTTGGATTAATAGTCACTCGTCACAATGCTGATTTATTGGCTCTCAAAGTTGTTGTTTTTGATCTCACAGTCTCAATATGCCGTAGCTTACTTAGAGCCGGTATTTGATGTGTTAGTGTTTTTCAAGTGTGGGGCTTGGGCTAAGGTTATTGTCTCATTGTATTTTATGGTAATGACTTGTAATACAATAGAAAAATTGATCATGAAACTGATCTGGCTTATGTTCCCAGTGTGGTCACCACCTTTATACTTTGGGAGGTATATAATACAAATGCTTAGCAACTATACATCTTTTTTCTCCTTCCTGGGTGGTCAACCTTTGAAGGAGACATTCTTTTACCCTCCCAGTGCCCCTCCCACACCCTTTACAGCATTGTTTGAGAGTTTTGAAATTTTTGAGTGGCCTTTTAATATTGTTGATACCTGTTTGCTGATTGTGATGAGGGTCACCATGTTGGCACGCATACAGAGTGTGTTTTGTCCACAACCATTACGTCTGATCTCAAGAGTTAAGCAGAGTCGGGTTTGGGTCTTGTCTGGGGTTAGACGACCAAATAGGGGGACCAAGAGATTTTCCCCGAGGTTGGACAGCCATGAGTGGCAGGGTGTGTGGGATAGTATGGGCAAGTATCTAGGGCAGTGGGCCCCTCCAGTGTTTTGGAATTTCACCACCGAACAACTGCAAAATCCAGAAGAATTAGTAAAACACTTAAATGAGGTGTGTTGTCATCCTGGTCATACCAGAGAGGGACAAATCATGTCAACGTGCTGGGGCTTGGCCTATGCTTACCGGGCCTTGTTCAACACTATCCAGCACCTTCAAAAGGGAAAAAATGTCCCTGGATCTGAGGGCGAAGCAACAGACAGCGCAGCTACTCCAGCTCCGAGCACAGCAGCTACACAACCCCCAGCGATAAGTACAGCCACTACTCAAACTTCGACTGCAACAGACAGTGCAGCTACCCCAGCAACAAGTACAGCCACTACTCAAACTTCAACTGCAACAGACAGCGAAGCTACCCCAGCTCCAACCACAGCAGCTACACTACCCCCAGCGACAAGTACTGTTGCTACTCAAACCACAGTGATGACTGCAGCTAAACCAGAGGACCAATTCGTACCAATATCGATTGCCCCTGTACACAAGAGAAAAAGCAAAAAAGAGGCAAGAAGGGTGAAGCAAGATGAAGAAACAATGTATTCACCACCTGGGCCACCGTCTGATCAGGAGTCATCATCACATGACGAAGAACAAGAAGAGGTGACTTCTCGACCTCGGACCTCAACCGAGCTACGGAACATGCGAAAAGATTTTGCCCGTCAACCAGGGGAGCGCATCATCACCTGGTTGCTCCGATGCTGGGACAATGGGGCTGATGGTCATGAACTAGAAGGTACGGAAGCCAAGCACCTGGGATCACTTGCTAGAGAAGGGGGAATTGACAAAGCAATTGCAAGAGAGAAAAAGTCCCTCAGTCTTTGGAGGCGGCTCTTGGCAGCTGTGAAAGAAAGGTTTCCATACAAGGACGATGTTATGAGTCGTTCGGCCAAGTGGACTACTTTAGACAAAGGCATCCAGTCTCTGAGGGAATCAGCCATCGTAGAGATGATCTATCACATCAAACCGAATAATGGAGATGTACCCATAGACCCAGATGAAGTCGAATGTACACGACCCATGTGGCGAAAACTTACACGGAATGCACTGTCATCATATGCCCATTCATTGGCAACAGTAACCTGGGGTGACATAGTAACACCAACAGTGGATGAAATGATTCATAAACTCCGAGAGTTCAAAGACAATCTCACCCCTTCCATAATCTCAGCTGTGGAAAAACTGTCCCAGGATGTCAAACAATTGAGGGACAATCTATCTGATTTATCCAGCTCCTCACGTGTACCAACACACGTCTCAGCTGTTAACAAAAGATGTCCTATTGTTCGAGAGAGAAGATATAGAAGGCATACACCACGGGCCACCCTATGGTTTTACCTGCGGGATCATGGAGAAGACATGACGAAGTGGGATGGAAAACCTACTTCAGCTTTGGAGGAACGGGTGCATGAATTGAAAATAGGAACAAGGGTCAAGACTAATCATCCCATGAGAGTTGCGGCTTCAGTCTCTGGTGAGCAGGTTCCCAGATGGAGAGGAAGAGCTGATTTTACTCCAGCTCCTGTGATAACGAAGAATAATCCCTTTCAATACGACTTAGGTGTCCAACGTTGTGATGACTGTTAGAGGGGCCTTGCCTCCAGCCAGGTGGAGGTAGGGGACAATCGGATTTACTGGACTGTGTGGATCAGATGGCCTGGCACATCAGTCCCACAGAAGTATAAAGCTCTCGTAGATACCGGTGCACAGTGTACCCTGATGCCGTCAAGCTGTCAAGGGGTGGAACCCATCTATATCTCTGGAGTGACAGGAGGATCCCAAGAGTTGACTGTACTGGAGGCTGAGATCAGCCTGACTGGAAGGAAATGGCAAAAGCACCCCATTGTGACTGGTCCAGAGGCTCCATGCATCCTCGGCATAGATTACCTCAGGAGAGGGTACTTCAAAGACCCAAAATGGTACTGATGGGCTTTTGGTATTGCTGCTTTGGAAACTGAGGAAAATGAGCAGCTCTCCACCTTGCCTGGTCTCTCAGAGGATCCTTCTGTTGTGGGGTTGCTGAAGGTCGAAGAACAACAAGTGCCAATCGCGACCACAACAGTGCACCGGCAGCAGTATCGCACCAACCGAGACTCCCTGATTCCCATCCATAAACTGATCCGTAGTCTGGAGAGTCAGGGAGTGATCAGCAGGACCCGCTCACCCTTTAATAGCCCCATATGGCCAGTGCGAAAGTCTAACGGAGAGTGGAGACTAACAGTAGACTATCGTGGCCTGAATGAAATCACACCACCATTGAGTGCTGCTGTACCGGACATGCTAGACCTTCAGTATGAACTTGAGTCAAAGGCAGCCAAGTGGTATGCCACGACTGACATTGCCAATGCATTCTTCTCAATTCCTTTGGCAGCAGAGTGCAGGCCACAGTTTGCTTTTACTTGGAGGGGCGTCCAGTACACTTGGAACCGACTGCCCCAGGGGTGGAAACACAGCCCTACCATCTGCCATGGACTGATCCAGAATGCACTGGAACAGGGGCAAGCTCCAGAACACCTGCAGTACATTGATGACATTATTGTGTGGGGTGATACAGCGGAAGAAGTCTTTGAGAAAGGGAAGGGAATAATCCAAATCCTGCTGAAAGCTGGTTTTGCCATAAAACGGAGTAAGGTCGAGGGACCTGCACAGGAGATTCAATTTTTGGGAATAAAATGGCAAGATGGAAGTCGCCAGATCCCTACAGATGTGATCAACAAAATAACAGCAATGTCTCCACCAACTAATAAGAAAGAAACACAAGCTTTCTTGGGTGCTGTGGGGTTCTGGAGAATGCACATCCCAAATTACAGTTCGATTGTAAGCCCTCTCTATCATGTGACCCGGAAGAAGAACGATTTTAAATGGGGCCCTGAGCAACAACAAGCCTTTGAGCAAATTAAACGTGAGATAGTTCATGCAGTGGCCCTTGGACCAGTCCAAACTGGACCAGATGTAAAAAATGTACTGTACACCGCAGCTGGGGAGAATGGCCCTACCTGGAGCCTCTGGCAGAAAGCTGCAGGGGAGACTCGAGGTCGACCCCTTGGCTTTTGGAGCCGGGGATACAAAGGATCTGAGGCCAGCTATACCCCAACTGAGAAAGAGATACTGGCAGCCTATGAAGGGGTTCGAGCTGCTTCGGAGGTGATTGGCACTGAAGCACAGCTCCTCCTGACACCCCGGTTGCCCGTTCTGGGCTGGATGTTCAAAGGCAGGGTCTCCTCTACATATCATGCAACCGATGCTACATGGAGTAAATGGGCTGCACTAATTACACAACGAGCTCGAATAGGAAATCCCAGTTGTCCAGGCATTCTAGAAGTCATCATGGACTGGCCAGAGGGTAAAGATCTTGGAATGTCACCAGAGGAGGAGGTGATGCGTGCTGAAGAGGCCCCACCATATAATAAACTGTCAGAAAGTGAAAGGCAGTATGCCTTGTTTACTGATGGGTCCTGTCGTATTGTGGGAAAGCATCGGAGATGGAAGGCAGCTGTATGGAGTCCTCAATGACAAGTTGCAGAAACTGCTGAAGGAGAGGGTGAATCGAGTCAGTTTGCCGAGGTGAAAGCCATCCAGCTGGCCCTGGACATTGCTGAACGAGAAAAGTGGCCAGTACTTTATCTCTATACTGACTCATGGATGGTGGCAAATGCCCTGTGGGGGTGGTTGCAGCAATGGAAGCAGAGCAACTGGCAACACAGAGGTAAACCCATCTGGGCTGCTGCACTGTGGCAAGATATCGCTGCCCGGGTGCGGAACCTGGTGGTGAAGGTACGCCATGTAGATGCCCATGTACCCAAGAGTCGGGCCACTGAGGAACACCAGAACAACCAACAAGTGGATAAAGCTGCTAAGATTGAAGTGGCTCAGATGGACTTAGATTGGCAACATAAGGGTGAATTATTTTTGGCCCGGTGGGCCCATGATACTTCAGGCCATCAGGGCAGAGATGCAACATACAGATGGGCCCGTGATCGAGGGGTGGACTTAACAATGGACACTATTGCCCAGGTTATTCATGAGTGTGAAACATGTGCTGCAATTAAACAAGCCAAACGGTTAAAGCCTCTTTGGTATGGAGGACGATGGCTGAAGTATAAATATGGGGAGGCCTGGCAGATTGATTATATCACACTCCCACCAATCCGCCAAGGCAAGCGCCATGTGCTTACCATGGTGGAAGCAACCACCGGATGGCTGGAAACATACGCTGTGCCCCATGCCACTGCCCAGAACACTATCCTGGGCCTTGAGAACCAGATTTTGTGGCGACATGGCACCCCAGAAAGAATTGAATCAGACAATGGGACTCATTTCCGGAATAACCTTATAGACACTTGGGCCAAAGAGCATAGCATTGAGTGGGTATATCACATCCACTACCATGCACCAGCCTCTGGGAAAATCGAACTGTACAATGGGCTGTTAAAAACTACACTGAGAGCAATGGGTGGGGGAACTTTCAAGCGCTGGGATATACACTTACCAAAGGCCACCTGGTTGGTCAACACCAGAGGATCTGCCAACAGGGCTGGCCCAGCCCAGTCAGAACTTTCACATATTGTAGAGGGGGACAAAGTTCCTGTGGTGCACATGAAGAATTTGCTGGGGAAGACAGTCTGGGTTATTCCTGCTTCAGGTAAAGGCAAACCCACTCGTGGTATTGCTTTTGCTCAGGGACCTGGATATACTTGGTGGGTAATGCGGGAAGATGGGGAAGTCCGATGCGTACCTCAAGGGGATTTGATTTTAGGGGAAAACAGACAATGAATTCAATTGTACACTGTTGCCTGCTATAGCCCATCAACTAGAAGTCTGCAGGGCACCAGCGACTGGCCCTGACTTCCCTCCGACCATCATCCCAACAGAGAATGAACTTTGATAGAACCGGACGAGTTCTACAGTAAAGGAATGATCAGCATCAGCAGGCAACGATCCAACACTGCACACAGCCTCTCCTGCCCTGAAAGACTGTTACAAGAGATGGAGCCCAACATCATGAACCGAATGGACTCAGTAGCTTTATAGGAATTGGTCCATGCACTAAGATAACAGTGCACTGAGATGAGAGTGAAGGTAGATGGAAAATGTGGGATCTGAGCATGACGTGAATGGTATGGAATAAGGGGTGGATACTGTCCTGGGTTCAGCAGTAGCAGTCAGTTTTCCTCCTTCTTAGTAGCTGTTGCAGCGCTGTGTTTTTGGCTTTTGGCCTAGGAACAAAGCTGATAACAGCGATATTTAGACTGACCAAGGACTTTGTGAGTATCATGCTCTGCCAGGGAGGAGGAGGGTCCGGGAGGGAGCGGGGACAGGACACCTGACCCAAACTAGCCAAAGAGGTATTCCATACCACAGCACGTCATGCCGGGGGATGTAACTGGAAGCTACCCGGAAGGGCATGCTCTCTTTCTGTCGGGCTCTCTTTTCCGGCGGGCGGTATCGTATTCTCTTCCCTTGTTATTTCTCTTATCATTATTATTATTGGTGGCAGCAGTAGTGATTTGTGTTATACCTTAGTTATTAAACTGTTCTTATCTCAACCCGTGGGAGTTACATTCTTTTGATTCTCCTCCCCGTCCCTCCAGGAGCGGACGGAAGAAAGGTGGGGGGGAAATGGACTTCGTGGCTCTGTTTTACGGCCTGGGCTTAAACCACGACAAACCTAAATTGTCTCCCAAACCTTTCTTGCATCCATAGGTAAATTCAGCTAAACTTCGTTCAGTAAATGAAGTTGCTAAGCCACTAGCCATCATATTTGAAAAATCATGGACAGCCAGGTGAAGCTCCCGAAGACTGAAAAAAGGAAATATAACCCCCATTTTCAAGAGGGGGAAAATGGATGACCCCAGGAATTACAGACCAGTCAGTCTCACCTCTGTGCCTGGCAAACTCTTGGAGCAGATTCTCCTGGAAGGCATGCTAAGGCACATGAAAAACAAGGAGGTGCTTGGTGACAGCCAGCATGGCTTCACTAAGGGGAAATGCTGCCTGACCAATTTGGTGGCCTTCTATGATGGGGCTGCGGAATTGATGGACAGGGGCAGAGCAGTTGACATCATCTCCCTGGATTTGTGCAAAGCGTTCGACACTGTCCCACATGACATCCTTGTCTCTAAGTTGGAGAGACATCAATTTGATGGGTGGACCACTCGGTGGATAAAGAACTGGCTGGATGGCCGCACACAGAGTTGTGGTCAATGGCTCGATGTCCAGCTGGAGACCTGTAACGAGTGGTGTCCCTCAGGGATCGGTGTTGGGACCGGTCTTGTTCAACATCTTTGTCGGTGACATGGACAGTGGGATTGAGTGCGCCCTCCGCAAGTTTGCTGATGACACCAAGCTGTGTGGTTCGGTTGATACACCGGAGGGAAGGGATGCCATCCAGAGGGACCTCAACACGCTTGTGAGGTGGGCTGATGCCAACCTTATGAATTTGTTTAACCATGCCAAGTGCAAGGTCGTACACCTGGGTCGGAGCAATCCCAGGCACAGCTATAGGTTGGGCAGAGAAGAGATTCAGAGCAGCACTGCAGAGAAGGACTTCGGGGTGTTGGTCGATGAAAAAATGAACATGAGCCGGCTTCAGTGTGCGCTCGCAGCCCAGAAAGCCAACTGTATCTTGGGCTGCATCAAGAGGAGTGTGACCAGCAGGTCGAAGGAGGTGATCCTGCCCCTCTACTCTGCTCTCGTGAGACCTCACTTGGAGTCTTGTGTGCAGTTCTGGTGTCCTCAACATAAAAAGGACATGGAACTGTTGGAACAAGTCCAGAGGAGGGCCACGAGGATGATCAGGTGACTGGAGCACCCCCCGTATGGAGACAGGCTGAGAAAGTTGGGGCTGTTGAGCCTGGAGAAGAGAAGGCTGCGTGGAGACCTCATAGGAGCCTTCCAGTATCTGAAGGGGGCCTACAAGGATGCTGGGGAGGGACTCTTCAGGGACTGTAGTGACAGGACAAGGGGTAACGGGTCCAAACTTAAACAGGGGAAGTTTAGATTGGATCTAAGGAAGAAATTCTTTACTGTGAGGGTGGTGAGGCACTGGAATGGGTTGCCCAGGGAGGTTGTGAATGCTCCATCCTTGGCGGTGTTCAAGGCCAGGTTGGATGAGGCCTTGGGTGACATGGTTTAGTGTGGGGTTTCCCTGCCCATGGCAGGGGTGTTGGAACTAGATGATCTTAAGGTTCTTTCCAACCCTAACTATTCTATGATTCTATGATTCTGAGAAATCTGTCTCCTGAATTCTTTTGTTCAGGGTATGAAGTAGACCTGAGGCAGGAGCAGGGATGGGGTATATCACATTTGCATATGGAAGATAGCTCCTATGTAAACACTGATACAGAATGGAAGTCTAGCTATGACTTTTTCTCCCTAAACATTCTGCCCTCTGACTTACACGTTCTTGTAATATATACTGCTGTTTTGACTTGAACTGTGCACCCAAATAGACTATTTGTGGAGTATTTGTGATGCACAGATCTATTATGCGCAGCTATCAGAGGTCAAACACAGGGCAATTTTGTGCATCTGATGTCAGCCTGAACAGAAGCATTGTTCTTGGCAGTGACAGGAAAGAGGCACCACATCCATATTACTGAAAGCTTTCTTATGGCAGAAGAAAAAGCTGTCAGTTTAACAGCTGAACACAGAAGATTCAACCAGTATATATCCTTCTCATCCAAGTAGCATGAAACCCTTGAAAAATAGGAAGAAAAGGGGAAAAAAAAACCAACAAACAAACAAACAAAAACAAACAAACAAACAAAAACCCAAAATGGAACTGTGTCAGACTTTTTTAAGTTTAAGAAAAGCTCTTGTCAATACTGAACAAAGAAAACAGCCATTTGTGTTGCCAAGACAGTGCTACCAGATTACCAAATAAAAGAGAAAGAGAGAGCCATGATATAAATATAACATGCGTGTCTGTAGATGTGTGTACTGAAAAAGAAAATATTCTAAATTTACTATGGTTTCTTATTTACACTGCATAGTAGGATGCAAACTGTGTGAGTATATATTAACGTGCCTACTCACACCTAGGTATATACGGATCTATAGTAAATCTATGCAATTTGTCCCATGTATATTTCCCTATTCTATGTTTCCTTACTCAAAATGGTAACAGTTCTATCTCTTTACCAGACTCATATCTTATTTATGCACAGTGTATGTTCCTTGAATACCATCCCAGACTCCACACACTGTACCTGAGAAAGAGGAGGATATCTTCCCCGCTTGAGGTGGATGATCCTTTCATGCATCTTTGACAAAACCAACCTTAGCATGTAAGTGGCTATCTAATAATGACACCAGAAAAGAATCTTATGACTCTGGGCTATACTAGATAAAGGTGTAGGCTGTGTTGAGCCCTGCAGCCACAATCTCTGTACCTTTCCTTTAGAACAAATTATTGCTTGGTGTAGGGGAAAGATGTTTGGAACTACAGCAATGATAAGTACCAAAATCTTTACCTTTTGCTCTCGTAGTTTTAAAAATGTAACCTGAATGAACAGCAACCATTTGTAAAAGCTAAAGTATGTCACCCAGTTTACAGGCTATATTTCATTTTCTAATGCATAAACAAGAGAGGTTTAAAATGCCAGTAAATACTTCTAACCCAGCTAATCACAAAATAAAGCATTAAATGGGGAATGTGCATGCATCTGGCACCTGATCTGCCATGTGGTCCTTGAAGAAATAGCAGTCCTGATATGTGCTGTAGTAGTTTTGGTTTCCACTACCACAGGATAAGCAGTTTGAAGAAGTGATGCTAATTTTTACAGGAAGAACCACAAGAAGTAACATAGGACAGGTGTACATGGTCACAGGATGAATTCAGAATATTAATACATTACTCTGACAACATTAAAGAAAGCATTGACTCTAATTTCATTCCTGTGGCTTGCAGTTGCTTTTTTATTATTACAAAGCAAAAATAGATCAGTTTTGCTCTTCTTATTTACCCATGCTCTTCTTATTTATCTCACACTTGAAAGTCGTAATACTCAGCTTGTGACAACATAATTGTCTCCATAGAAACTAATTGACTTCTCATGAAATAGAACATTTGCACAATATTTGGACCCTGTTTACTCAAAACCTAGTAAACTTGTGTACTGCACAAACTGTCACCGCTGGCAGATTTCATAGAAACCTGTGAACCATTTTAGCTGGAATTTATTAAAATAATACTGGTTTCCACCTCTGAGCAGCCAAAAATAAATCAATCATTACATTAGGACCAAGTAAACTTCTCAGCTCTTTGTCACGAGGATAGATGCTTCAGTGTTCTTTTATGCCCAGGTGTAGCTATGTTCAACCTAAGCTGTGCATTATATCTCTGATTACTATGAATTGTTGATACACAGCACTGGCTCACAAACCGAAGAAAATACTTTGAATGCTGTTTACAGTATAAAATGGATTCTGAGGTTAGGCTCCTATTACCTTTGTTTTTCTTCTGTTTCCAAGTTGGCATCTTTAATTGTTGTTGAGGATCTCTTTAGTCTCAACTTTGATATCAAAATAGGTCCCCAGAACCTCTTCAAATAAACAATTTTTATTGAAGTCTTCAGGAAAGGGTGAATTTTTTTTTTTAAAAAAAATTAACTGCAACAAATATTAAAATGAGGCGATATTCCTCTCTTATATCAATAGCTGAAATTGCTTTTGTGTGTAACAGTAAGTGGGATACGTCTTGCTTAACTTCATCCTTCAGACTGTCAACAGAAATCAATAGCTACTGCCAGATAATAAGTCAACCCACATACACAAAACAAGTATCTAAGAATAAGGTGGTGTCTGGAAATGAACTCAGTGACAAAATTCTAATTAGCCTCAAAACTGCAGCACATCCTGCTACATTGCATGGGTTGAAGAAGGGAGGGCATTGCTCTCTGGTATTTCCAATGTTTTAGAAAGGTGAATGTAAGAAGAATCTTGTGATACTTTTCCTCAACACATTATCTTTATTTTTCATTCTGTCTAATGAGTAATTGTTTGCTATATCTCTCAATAGAAAATATATCTCATAGCTTTTGGAGGTGAGGGTGGGGTGTCTTTTGTTTTGTCAGACGATGCAAAAGAAGGACGAATAAGGAAAAAGAGAATTCTTGAGCATCTAATGATCACTACAACCTGAATACCTCAGGACCAGCCCACTTGTATGTGCAATATTACCATATGATGCTGTCTTAGATATTTGCCAGGAAAGAAACAGATGGTGTCAATAAAAGGCAAAAATGAACTTCTTTCTTCCATAACAAGGCAATAAAAACCAGCATAATATAATTATTTTCCATAAGTCAGATCTTAACACATAGGGTACAAAAGATAAAAAAAACCCCAAACAAATAAACCAGAAAACAACCACAAAGCTTTTTCTTTTGTTCCAACACTTTGATGTCATCACTGTTTGTTTTGAAAGGAGACTGCAAAACTTTATAAATCCTTTTTCACCTCTAGGTTGCTCTGCTGAGGAATTTAAAAAGAATGTCAGTGTAGGGTTACAGACCAGATTAGAATTCTTTTTGCTGCCAGTATATTTGGCTGGAGGAATAAATAAGATGCATGGAGATGAAGTTTGTAGTTATCTTTTTTCCCATGTATTGACAGAATACATTTCACAATGCACTGACTGTTGGGATTTTTCTTCCTTTCTTTGTCTCCCATCCGTAGGATCCCTTGGGTATGTGAATATTTTGATTGTCTCCCTTGTTTCTCTGTCCTGGCTTGCAAGTTTATTCCACGCACCTGCAAGAGCAGGAGCTCTCAGTCAGAAAGGGCTGCCAAAGCTCTCATGTCAAGGAGGAGACATAATTTGGAGGATCTTTTTCAGCTTCATTAATAACAAAACACCTGTGAGCCAGGGAGTTTAAGAGATTGGGTCTTCAGCACTTATGAATCTTCCTCCCTGCTGTGGCACTTATCTCTTTGCCAGCTCAACCTGGCACAATTCTTCAGCATCCAAAATTAAAAATAAAAAAAAAAAAAAAAAAATCCTTTCTATCTCCAATGAAAGCAGTGTGGATGGAGAAGGCAGGGTGCTGGGAGAAAACAGCACCAGCAGCAGAAAGCCTAAACACCTCATGAGCTGGTAAGAGTGGCAAGCCTTGATATTCCTTCATATTTATTCTCAGTTTGTCACTGTTTTTTTTTTTGGTTGTTGTTGTTGTTTGCTTTAAGAAAAGTAATGGCCAAGGGAAAATATAATCCTAATGATTCAAGGACCGATATTAAAGCTGCTCCTCTCCTCCACAATCCTATTGCAAAATTACCACAGTCCACTGAATTTTTATTTTTATTAATAAAATAGGTATAGCAGAGAAGAGGTTCTAAGCCTATTTTTCCATAACAAATTGTTGAAGAGAAGAACTGCCGTTAACACATTCTTGCACTGAAAGATTAAACCCTATTGAAAATATTTTTTAAATCACTGTCTTTACTGGAAAGCTTCAAGGAACACTCTCACTAAATTCTCCATTCTGAAGTTCTACCAAAGGTAGGGCATTTGATTTGCAACCAAACTAACAGCAGCTATACAACATGCTGTGGTTAATTTGACGTCTGAGGACACTGAAGCACTTTGCTAACTACGCCAGACTGAAGCACAGATATTTTCTTTTCATATGATCCAAGTTGTTGCCATCCCCTATGAGCCTTTTGAAATTCTCTCAATACAATTGTTAGGACTTAGGAGTCCTTTGGTAGACAGTATAAATGCAAGGCAGAGATCATTGAATAAATCAATTATTACATCTCACACTGTCATTCAATAGTTTTAAATAACCTGAAGGTCAGATAGATAAACTCCTATGTAACTGTAGCAGAACACTGACTGCCATTGAAGAATTTTAACTGAGGCTGTAGTATTAACATCAAAGCTTTGAAGAAAAACCACAACTTTAAATGCCAAAGAGTCACTACAGTACAGAAGTGAATGGCCAAATCTGCATTTCTAGCCTTTTAAAGAACAAAATAAGGCTCCTACAATAGTTTCTGCTTTTAGGTTCAGGGCAGAGGTGGGATGCATCTCTGTCCACCTTCATGATACTGATGCTTAGCATCTTTTGAGCTCTTGTCTTTTGCAATACATGTGAATAAAAATCTTAGATTCTTGCAATCTGAGAAATACATTGATTTTGGGATATACAGATTCTGTATGCAATATCTGATTTATGTACCACATAAATGTAATTAACTGCATTGCAGAAGTAATGTAAAAATAACAGTCTGAAATACAAAGCCTGGGCAGGAGTTGACATACCGCAGGTTTCCCCTCAGCTCTACTAGTGGACACCAGTACAACTCATAGAAAACTTCTTTCTTCTTTAACAAGGCACTGCTGCCTGTTCTTGAGTTGTGCTACTCTGATATGATCACGTGTTCTGCAACCACAAAATGAGTGCATCTGCCATTCGTGGTCTTGTGCTTCATCATATAAACAATGACTTGAACCTGCCCCTTCAGAGCTGTCATCCTAGGTCTTTAATAGGTCACGTAATGCACGTAACCCTAAAGTGAGCAAGGGTTTCTATGGAATATGCCTGACTTCAAGTTCAAATTCAAAGACAAAGAAATCCAGCTAAGACCTTTGTTCTCTTCTCACATGGCAAGCATTGAAAGCCCCACTGGAAATTCAGAAGGATGGATACATTTTGTGGGTTTCCGCAGGGGTAAAGCTTAATGCTTAGTACCTACAGTTTGTGGAAGACCAGGTTTCAATAACCCCACATGCAGATTAGCTGGTTACTTTGGAAGTGCATATATTCAAATCTCACCACAGTAAGAAAACAATATTTTTAGAAGCATACTCTTCAAAAATTCACACAGTTCTTACATTCTTGAACATTCCCAAGTTTAGTTTTACAGCTAACTAACTTCTGGACAGAAAACCTGAATTGTTTTAAATAGTATGACATTTTACTGCTGTACTACTTGACAAATAGAATTCAGATAGTTCAGTGCTCAGTTCTGAGTCACTGTTTGAATATAGTTTCTAAAGAAAACCAAAAGTTTCTTACATGTGTATTCTTTAGGAAAAAAATAAATGTAAAAAATGACTGAAACAGCAAGATCCCAGCCAAAGGCTAAAATCAAGGCATAATATGGAAGAAGCGAAAAAGGAGGAGACATCCACAGTGAGAAGAGGGTATAAGAAAAAGAACTATGAGTGACAAAAAGGCAATGTGGAGGTATTTTCTGCTTATTGTTATGTCACTATTCTCTCATTCTAATTACCATATACTTCAGAAGATAAAAAGGCAAAATAAGCAGATGAGAGATCAACAAGAACAATAAGCCTCAGTCACAGATTAAAAGCAGGTGGCAGAATGAGAGAATAATATGGATGGGGAGGACTTCTGATCTGAAGGAGAATGAAGATGTGGACAGCACTCACTGAGGCTGGGCTCCTGGCATAGCTGAAGAGCGTGGCAGCCCCCCCATGCTGAAGCTCCTGCAGGGAGCCTCAGCTTGCAGAGCAGCACTGTCCAGGCCATCGTTCTCACTCAAATAACATGAAACCATAGAAAGAAAACTAGAACTCTCTTGGATGTTTTAAGTTACAAAAGCTTTTGTTAGTGCTGAGCAGAGAACACTATTGAGGCAGTGCCACTGAATTAATAAATAAAAGGCAGAGTTTCAACATATATTCATAATCTAAGTATATAAAATATGCTATATATATGATGCATATATCTCTCCTTACGGAAAGAGACAATCAAGCCTTCAGATAATTACATAAGTAATGTATTTAATGCATACATAAGCATTGTAAAGAAAATATTAATTATGAGTACAATATAGACCATATATGTCCATTAATGTACCCATCGAGAAGACCATCTTTACAGTACAGTCTTCTACACTATCTTTCCTGCACACCCAGCATATGAAGGTCTTCCTAAACCCATCGTTAGATCTGAATGCCTGAGGCAGGCTGCCACTGAGGGCTTATGTTCAGGCAACTGAATTCTGCTGTCAGTGTTTAGAATCACAACTGAAAACACATAGAAAATATTTTGCTTGCAGTGGTGTTCAGTAGTTTCTAAATTTTAAAAGCTGAGTGTATTACCCACGGAAAGGGTATATTCTTTGTTATTTTGATGTTAGGTGTGATATACAAGGCTAAAAAGTAAACAGCACAACCAATAGCTAACAAATCCATAACGTATGGATGTGGGCCTCCTGATGACAAATATGCTTCAACTCACCTGCATTTTATCTTCTAGCATACATAGATGTCTACACTCAGGCTTTATCCAGACTCTTTTGTGGTACTGCCGTAGTCCAACGGTTAAAAAATTGAGAACTATTTCAACCCAGAGTTTCACAGACCAGCAATGTAAATAGTCTTAGGAAACCTGATAGGCTCATTTCTTTAATGAGCATTTTTCATTAACTTACAGAACTATGGCTGGGGAGGTGGGGAAGGGAAAGAAAACCAATCAGTATTAAAAGAAACTAAAAACAAAGTGCTGCCTTATTAGTTAGCCAGAATGGTGATCAAAACGCAACAGTTCCCTGAGCAATGACCTGGTTGGGCAACTGGAAAGCCAGAAGCTTGACGAAACTATTGTCTTGAATAACTCAGAGGATTGAAGGAAGCATTTACGTATGAGGGGGAAGAAAAATAAATCCATCAGGTATCTATCTTCGTTGTTTATATTATTGACCTAATCACTTGGTAGGGTAGGTGAACAATGTGAAGTTAAATCCTCAAGTGATTTAATTCAATACAGCTTAATTCAGCTTTAATTTAACACAGTTACATTGACTGCAGTCCAGCTGGGCTGATTTACTCTATCTAAGAGTTGGCCTCATTCTAGTAACTGGTGAAAACTGAAATCCACTGAAAGCACAATCATAAAGAAAAAGATATTGAGAAGCATAGTATGAAATACAGGGTATTGATACACTGAATGCTAACAATGTTTATAGCTAAGACAACTCACTCTTTCACTCCTGTGATTACAGTTGCATTTTGTTGCTACAGTGCAAAAGAAGAACATCTTTATTGCTTGGAAGTCCAAGTGCTCCTACTATTTATCTTGCACTTGAAATCTTTACTCTTAGTTTGTGACAACGTAATTATCTCCATGGAAACTAACTAAATTGTCATGAAATAGAACACTTACATAAAATTTGGGCCCTGCTACTTACCTAGTAAGAATGCATATTGTACAAGGTGCCACTGCAGACAGATTTTATATGGGCCCACTTTCTTGTAAGGAAGCTAGAACACAATGCTTTTCTTATTCATCCAGATTATACCACTTAGTACAGTAAAGCTTCATAAACACCTTAATTGATCAATGTAATGAAGAATTACTCTGGTTTCATATTCATATATATGTATGTCTAGCTAAATTAGGCTTATGAGGATTTATAGAACAGTACAACATACAGAAGCTATCATGACAAACATGAACACTTTACAAAACTAAATTTCCAATTTCATAATCTGAAAACACAAGTCATACAAGGGGAATATTTCCTAATGTGAGTTAGAAGTTCATATATCATGGAAGCTTAGCGACAGTGGGAAGATTAAGTATGGGAGTTCTATTAAAGGATTTTTTTTCTTTAATGCTTTTGAAAATCCCACCACACTATTAGTTGCAAATATACGGGGACTATTCTATTAGCTATCTCAATTAAGTGTCCACAACTTCACTGAAAGATGTGTTCTCCCATTTCAGGAGATATTTCATAAATTAATTGTGGGCTTTTTTGCAACTGAGTTGCATTCATCTTAAGTTCTACATGCACTGATGCTTTGGATAACATTAAATAGAGACCCTTGAATACTTCACCTTATTTAATAAATAAATGTATAGGCACATCTTTCTGAGGATAGAGAAAAGGTTATTGTGTAGCAACATAGCATGCATTTGTATCATATTGCAGATATCTAAAGGCCATATTTTTAGCCTGCTCTTCTAAAGAAATGAGTCATTTGTGCTTGTGTTTCTGTTTGTTCCTTTGAACCTGCTGGCCAGTTACCCTTGACAGATAGGCTATGTTATCAGAGGGATTGTTGCTAAAGATTTAATGAAAGCCAGAGGCCAGTTAGAAGCCAGAGCCAAATACTGTCCCCATTAAGAGATGCTCAGAGGACTTTGTCCCTGTGCATTCTCACAGCATTACTGCTGGTTACTTGCACAGAGGACGTGCTTGCACCTGGACTAGCAGAGATCTGTCCTGTCTTTTGTCCTCCTAACTATGCAAGAACTTATGAGCTTTTGGGGAAAGATTATAAAATACTAAGTTAAACAACTTCAGTAGAAGACAGGGCTGGAACATGGAAAAGATGTTGAGGTACTGCCATGGTGAAGCTGTAATGAGGGGAAATAAAGTTGCTGACATGACAGAACACTTATGAGGAAATTTGAAAGAAATCTGCGAGACTCCATTAGGGAAGGTTTATAAAGGAGTTGTTCCTGGAAAAACAAGTACTCTCTTATGGTGAAGCAATTAACTGGAATTCACTGTCAGAGGTATTGCAATTTTGTAAATTATTTCAAGAGAATAATCATCTAAATATACTAATGCTTTTTGTTCCAGGTGAATACACAAAGCTTTTTCCCCCACTAAGCTACTCATTGCAAGATGTCCTGTGCTCCAACAACAGTAATTTCATCCCACATTGTATTTAGTAAATTGCACTGACACACATGAAGCTTTCCCATAATCTCTGTAAACATGGCTGTATATCTAAAGGCAACTGTTACATATGGGTCATTATCTATTCTATTGCTCAATATCTCCTGTTCATGATCATGTCATCTCAGTAAAAATGAAGTTGTTTTGCATTTAGATGCTAAGTAAGACATTCTAAAATGTATAAAATACAAATATTTCCATAAACATAATTTTCTATTCATATAGTCGATTATATCTTTCATATAATGCCTTTAAATGAAACAAAATATACATATGGAGATTTAAGCAGCTCCACAAGACTAAGTATTTTGCTTTGAATGCATTATTACCTGTGTACATAATATCTTCTCCTGGGCAGCTGTGATGGGTGAATCTGAAAGGTTTTGAAGGTTTTCTCATCCATCTGAAGTTTAGAATAAACTGAGTCAGGAAAACAAGAGGCCAGATACAATTTTCCTGAAACTCAGGGTGGCGAGTAACACAGCTTATACACATGGTGTGGCACCTGGTGCTTGTTACGTACAAATCAAAAAAGCTCATCTTTCTTGTAAAGCATTTCTCCATCATGAGCCTATTAAACCCCTTTCTCTTCTATTTCTCCCTAATGTTTAGACGTCCTGATCAAAAGGTGACAGTCACTAAGAGGAACATACCAGTTTACCATCAGAGAATAAACTGCAGCCTAAAGATTCCCATTTTGTGGTTCTTAAAGATTAGGGCACACTACCAACTCACCCCAGCTGAGACCACTTAGCAGTATACACCCTCCCTCATTTCATCCTGTGAGGGTGTATTTCAGACTGGACAGACCTCAAAAGTATCTAACAGGAGCAGCAGAAAGTCTGTAAAATTAATGGGAAAAAAACAAAACAAACAAACAAACAAACCCAAACAAAAGCACACATAAAATAAAGTTGTTAACAACCTGCATTTGACTCAACTTGATATAAGTCATTCTGCAAGATCTGGGCAGTTGCAATGGTTACCCCAGTGAAACATAACAAATGCACAATATTCTCCAATGCTGTTAACAAAATATAGCCTGGTAGTATTTGCTTAAGAGTAGATACATACAGGCAACCTCTAAAAGACTTCTCATGAGGTTCTCAAAATTACCTCCTACAATGCTTCGCATAGACTTTTCCTTAGGTTTGCAAATGCAAAACACATTTAATGTCCTAATATTTAGCAAAGAAAAGCTTCAGTTATACGATAATTGGATGGCTGGGTTAGAGAGGACTTACATTATGAAACTAGATGTCTTGTAGGAGCACCTTGGTGAAGCACATATTTCAAAATTAAATCCATTTCATCCATTTTTATATGTGCTTTTTTGTCTGGATTGTCTACACATCCCTGCAAAAAAGAACCTGCTGATGCTATGGCAGCTGCATGCCTATACCAAATGTATAAGTACAAGGAACCATCTTGTTTCTCTGAGCAGCTGTGTAAGCCAGGTAGCTCTGTAGAGCAGCATATCAATTTACCTATTCAGAAACTACACCCTCACATCCTGCCTAAAAAAAAAAAAAAGAAAAGAAAAGAAAAGAAAAGAAAAGAAAAGAAAAGAAAAGAAAAGAAAAGAAAAGAAAAGAAAGAAAAGAAAAAGAAAAGAAAAGAAAAGAAAAGAAAAGAAAAGAAAAGAAAAGAAAAGAAAAGAAAAGAAAGGAAAAAAAGAAAAGAAAAGAAAAGAAAAGAAAAGAAAAGAAAAGAAAAGAAAAGAAAAGAAAAGAAAAGAAAAGAAAAGAAAGAAAAGAAAAGAAAAGAAAAGAAAAGAAAAGAAAAGAAAAGAAAAGAAAAGAAAAGAAAAGAAAAGAAAAGAAAAGAAAAGAAAAGAAAAGTTTTCATAGAGAAAAGGTGACTCTGAAGGAAGAGGCCAGCTTTTTCAGGTGAGTTTTTCCTGTCTTTCATGATATCAAAAGGCCAGATTCTGTTATTTTTAACTTATTGTACAAGAGTTTGGATTCATTAAAGCTTCTGAAACAGGTCAAAATAAAATGTGTAGAGTCAGGCACAGAATAGTAGAAAAATAACTGTAATTCAGAATAAAGAAAATCAGAGATGTATATCTCTGTAAGAAGCCACTCTGGCATTTTAATTAAAAAGTTCATCTTGGTGCTGTTTTGTGATATTTTCAAAACCTAATCCTTTTCCTTAAAGAAGAAATTTAACATTTTTTGCATAGTACACAGCTTATTATATTTAGCTGTGATGTGAGGGAAAGCAGTCATTCATGAGTAATGCATCATCAATAACAGATGAAAAGTCTGTTGGTAGTAACTAGCTTTATAAAAAGATTTTGTGGGTAAGTGAACATCTATTTAATTTCTGTTAACTTTTTTTCCCCTGCAATTTAGAGTAGGAGCTTCTCTGTCATTGCAACACTAAAGCATCATCTATCATAAGAGAAACAAAAGACCAAAGCACCATTCAAAGATGATAACATGAAAGGCTTTTGGGGCCTTTCATGCTTTCAATCACATAGCTCTGAATTCTCCCTCTCTCAATTATTTCTGAATATTACTATATAAAACCATGTCTCTGCTCAATGGAAGATCTAATCTGGAGGTCACGTTTTAAAATAATACTCATCTAAACTACAAATTGTTTGGATGCTTTCTCAACTTCAAGCCCTTTTTTCTAGTTTTCATAGCAGTTATGCTAAACATATGAAGGTATCCATCATAAAATTATTCTGTCAGTGAATTTAGGCCCCATGGCTGTTTATTCATTAGATCTTTATTAAATAATACTATTTTTCATGGTTTTAGTGCTTTTCTCAAGGACCTAAAAGCATTTCTGAAATTATAATTAACAACATCCTAATCAGACTTGTATTTTTACTCTCACTTTACCAATAGAGAATGAGAAACATGATTAGGTTTTTTTCCAAGTTTTCTTTTAAAAACTTAAAATAAACTCGTGGCAGAGTTAAAAACAGAACCTATAATCACTGATGTCCAAATACTGTGCTTTGAACACAAAAGCATTATTTCAGGATGTGTCTTGTTTAGAACAATTTTCTATGCTAGACAAAATGCATCAGAGCATTCAGTGGTTTTTGTCTAGCCGTAGGTACATGAAGTATTTATTCACATGTTGACATGAATTGTGTCTATGTAGCCTGTGAGAATTCTTTCTTACTCTGTTTTCTTTCTACTACGTTTTCAATTTTTCCACCTCTCATCAATCCTTCAGAAGTACAGCACATGCATTTTAATGGAGAATACATCAAAGGTCCACAATGATGCCCAGCTACTCAACAGAATGCCAGACCTGTGAATCACAGCTCACAGACAAAACAAAGACCAATCTAAACACTTTACATGTGCTCAATTTCTAATCTCTGTATGCGGGAATATACTCAATTTACTTTCCTGGGCTCAACAAGATTCAGCTGTGCTTCTACTGTTCACACAGTTTTTGCATTTTTGCAGCCTTCTAGAAATATCATCATAATCTCTAAAACCTAGATCTGTTAGAACCTTGTCTTTGCCAGCCCTCCTGAAAATAACTTTAAACAACATATTAAAATTCTAGTTGGAAAATTAAAGCAAAAAAATGAGGTGGAAAGATTTTTGCAGAGCAGTGTATGGAACAGATTTAGATTCTTGTACTTCAAAAACAGTATGTAACACGAATATAATTTATCAGGAGGAAATAAAATATATCTTAGAAAAGGTCAGCCTTATAAAACATTGTTTATCTGCTGAAATTAGAAGCAGGTATGAAAGAATGAGATAGTTTGTAAGACAGTTAAAGAATTTCATCCAAGAATATCCAATATTTTCCATCCATTCAGTAACAGTGCTCTTGTTGCACAGTGCCTTTCCCCTCTGTAGAATCATTTCATTTTTAATGGAATAAATACATAAATTTAAAATCTGAAACCTTGCCTGAAGCCATTAGTTGACTATTTACAATGTCCATACATTTTCCATGAAAAGACCCTTCCTTACATCCTTCAGCTTTCGCAAGTCAGAGGGAAGAATAAAATGTGTAAAATGATCCAAAAGTTGAAAATAAAATTTCTAGTCCATTAAAACATTGGGTAACCTTTATTTTGTGTGTTGATTATTGGCCCTTTTCACATGACGTCTTCTAGCAGAGCCCCACAGTACTGAAGACAACAGTTAGCAAAAGATAAGAAACCCCATGTCTCCAGGATGCAGCACCAGTTCTACTCCATATCAGCAGCAGAACAGCTATAGCAACAGCAAAGCTGTTGTGACAGAGTGATGCTTCAAGAACAAAAATCTACATTTACGGCTGACCAGAACTGCCAGAAATCTAATAGTGGAAACCACGCTACAGCTGTTTTACTTACACCCAGGTGTGTTTGACCTGGGATTAACATACTAATGAAGAAACACCAATCCTGTGACAATGGCGACTGTAATCCCAGCCCTTCTCTCCTCAGGACTGCTGAAGGTATGGAAGAAGGACAGATCTGTGCCCAGGACAAATTGTAGGCACAAGATTTCCCATGCTGGGGCACAAACTCCTCCTTCTTCATGTCTCCTGAGTGCCACTTAATTATCCCCACTGCTGACCAGATCATCAGAGGAGGCTGCCAAAGTCTGACAGTGAACAAACAGAGCATCTTTCCTGGGGAAGCCTTCAAGACATTGCTCATACGATGCCAAGAGACCACATCAGAGAAGATCTAATATATTTTCATTCCAGACCATCTTAAAAATCTAAACGTACACAAGTCCATGGCACCTGTCAACATCCATCCGCGGGTCCTGAAGGAGCTGGCGAATGAAGTTGCTAAGCCACTGGCCATCATATTTGAAAAATCATGGCAGTCAGGTGAAGTTCCCGAAGACTGGAAGAAGGGAAATATAACCTCCATATTCAAGAAGGGGAAAATGGATGACCCCGGGAATTACAGACCAGTCAGTCTCACCTCTGTGCCTGGCAAACTCTTGGAGCAGATTCTCCTGGAAGGCATGCTAAGGCACATGAAAAACAAGGAGGTGCTTGGTGACAGCCAGCATGGCTTCACTAAGGGGAAATGCTGCCTGACCAATTTGGTGGCCTTCTATGATGGGGCTGCGGAATTGATGGACAGGGGAAGAGCAGTTGACATCATCTACCTGGACTTGTGCAAAGCGTTCGACACTGTCCCACATGACATCCTTGTCTCTAAGTTGGAGAGACATCAATTTGATGGGTGGACCACTCGGTGGATAAAGAACTGGCTGGATGGCCGCACACAGAGTTGAGGTCAATGGCTCGATGTCCGGCTGGAGACCAGTAACAAGTGGTGTCCCTCAGGGATCGGTGTTGGGACCGGTCTTGTTCAACATCTTTGTGGGTGACATGGACAGTGGGATTGAGTGCGCCCTCCGCAAGTTTGCCGATGACACCAAGCTGTGTGGTTTGGTTGATACGCCGGAGGGAAGGGATGCCATCCAGAGGGACCTCAACACACTTGTGAGGTGGGCTGATGCCAACCTGATGAAGTTTAACCATGCCAAGTGCAAGGTCGTACACCTGGGTCGAAGCAATCCCAGGCACAGCTACAGGTTGGGCAGAGAAGAGATTCAGACCAGCACTGCAGAGAAGGACTTCGGGGTGTTGGTCGATGAAAAAATGAACATGAGCCGGCTTCAGTGTGCGCTCACAGCCCAGAAAGCCAACCGTATCCTGGGCTGCATCAAAAGGAGTGTGACCAGCAGGTCGAAGGAGGTGATCCTGCCCCTCTACTCTGCTCTTGTGAAACCTCACTTGGAGTCTTGTGTGCAGTTCTGGTGTCCTCAAGATAAAAAGGACATGGAACTGTTGGAACAAGTCCAGAGGAGGGCCACGAGGATGATCAGGGGACTGGAGCACCTCCCATATGAAGCCAGGCTAGAAAGTTGGGGCTGTTGAGCCTGGAGAAGAGAAGGCTGCGTGGGGACCTCATAGCAGTCTTCCAGTATCTGAAGGGGGCCTACAAGGATGCTGGGAATGGACTCTTCATCAGGGACTGTAGTGACAGAACAAGGGGTAACGGGTTCAAACTTAAACAGGGGAAGTTTAGATTGGATATAAGGAAGAAATTCTTTACTGTGAGGGTGGTGAGGCACTGGAATGGGTTGCCCAGGGAAGTTGTGAATGCTCCATCCTTGGCGGTGTTCAAGGCCAGGTTGGATGAGGCCTTGGGTGACATGGTTTAGTGTGAGGTGTCCCTGCCCATGGCAGGGGTGTTGGAACTAGATGATCTTAATGTCCTTTCCAACCCTAACTATTCTATGATTCTATTTTAACAATCTGACTTCTAGAAGCTTTTGTTTTCTTTATACAGAGACACAACATTATGTGCAAACCTAGCAGAGCTCTGATGTTACTTGTGTGTCACATGCTGCAGATATTGTTTTGCATCGAAAGCTAAAAGGTTTTTTTTTCTAAGTCACATAGCTTGTTAGGAGATATTTGGACTCAGAAGCATAAGGCATCTGTAGAAATACTAACACATTCACATATTTGTTGCCTTCGCGTAGGCTTAGCGACCTGGTTCAGGAACGTCACGGCGACCAGCCCTGGGCCGCTCGGGCCATAAGCTCACTAACGCCAATGTGGTGGACGGCAAATGGCGTTTATTGCTTGATGGCACGGTGTTATATAGCTTTGGTTTACAACGTCACATCCGTCTGCTAACATCATAAATCAAGTGCAATTGGCTACTAGGAGAGGGGCCCTATCTTTCCGTACAGCGCGATATCTTCCGACCATCAGACCCTGGCTACCCACATTTCCCCCCTCCCTATGCATAATTATATAACCTAAACAATAAGCTTAAAAAACACTAAGAACACTATACCCAAAAGGGATCTTATTTAGATTGCACACCTTAAAATAAGTCTACGCTATAAAGCACACTCCTGAGTAAAGACAGAAGGCACATTAGGTAGTAGATAATGAAGAGGTATACTGAAAGAACGAGGTAGAGTTAAAGGTAACTAAAAAGACAAGATCTCTGTGAGGTGATAAAGTTGAACTTGAACCTATATGCTCTGGGAAGACCGTCAGTAAAGTGGCTCCGAAAGGCATCACTGCTGTGTGAGGTGACAGACTCAACCCTAGCAGGCGTCCCCGTGCAGGTAACGTTGACCTGACTGTGATGAGCTTATGTTCCCTTCACTCAGCGCGAGGTTCGGGTGTTTCAATTGTTTTAAAAAGTGCACACCTGTTACCACGTAGGGGGCCAGTCTACGCGGTAAGAGGAAATGACAATGACTAAAAAGGTCTCCCAGAGGTTCGGATTTGTCCGAACAGCTAAAGTGAAACATAATAACTTGAGGTATTATTAACTAAAAATAGTACTAAAGTAATTGTCGACGTTCTACGAGCATAATATTAACCGTTTCTAACCGGCTCTTAACAAACGATACAAGCTTATTCAATATACAGGGTCCGAAGATCAGAGCTAGGAGAATTATTATGATTGGTCCCATCAGGGTAGATATTAAGGAAGTCAACCATGGCGATTGGGTAAACCAGGATGTATACCAACTTTGCAGTGCTTCTCGTTCCCATCTTCGTTTTTCCAAACCCTCTCGTAACTTTGCCATGGTGTCTCCTACCACTCCAGTATGGTCCGCATATACGCAACATTCTTCTTTCAATGCAGCACACACTCCTCCTTGTTGAAGAAACATCAGATCTTGACCTCTACGGTTCTGTAGCACTACTTCAGATAGTGATCTAACTGATTGCTCTAATGCAGTTATAGATTGTTCGATTCTGGCTAGATCCTCATCGACGGCCATTCTCAAAGCGTGAAATTCTGAACTCTGTTGCACTAAAGATGTTACGCCTGTACCTAATCCTGCACCTCCCACTAATATTAGGGTAGCTATTGTTATAGCTGTAAGGGGTTCTCGTTTTAACAAATGGTGCTCCGGGGTAAGATGTGCGCGATAAACAAATTCTTCAGGATGGTAAATTATCTTGGGAATTATAGACACTTGGACACAGTATTCCGCCAATTTGTTAAAGTTGTCTAAGGATAAACAAGGTGTGACCCCAATAATAGAACAGATCCATTTAGCATTGGTGACTGGTATTAACCATTTTGCTGAGATATTATCCTGTATCATACTGACACACAACTGTTGTTTGTTGTCTGGGACAGCACCCAGACATACACCGCTTCCTACTACCTGTGCTAGTGTTATGCTTTTTTTTCCATCTCCCATGTACATTGGGGCGGATTTGTACCATTTGCTAGAATAGGTATGTCACTTACTCCTACAGCCTCATAAAAGGGTGGTTTTATTCCATAGCATAGCCAGCAATGCTCTGTAAAGTTCGGATGGGTCTTGTTTAATACTTGATAGCTGGCCTGCATCATTCCCCAGAGAGGATCTTCATAAGGAATTGTATTGGTGTGTGGTCTCACTGTGTTACATATTACTGTGGGTGCGGTGCTATATTTTGCTGTAGGTACATCAGGTTCAGTTAGTTTTCTGACTATAGGATTTTGACCAGGGGTTGGTAGGAGTGTTTTACCAGCAAATGTTAGTTTAGGGTGTACTGGCAATGGATCAGCTGGAATCAATGTTTTTTGGATACGAATGCGGCCACCTCTATCTTTTCCTGTTTGATAATATCAAACTCCCCACATCTTTCCCAAGAGCCAACTCGGATGTTGAGGATTACTTACATTCAAATAGAGGTGCTTACAATAATTTGTACCATAAAATGTCGATATGGCGTAAGGAGAGTGAAATTCTTCACCTCTATTTATAGGTGGGGGTCTACACCCATAAGGAGCCCAGGATACCCGCAGAAAGGGGTCTTTCTCTGGCTCTGGAATCCAGGCATTTGCAATCGTCTCACAGCCCCAGTAAGCACAATAATAGTGTCCGGGGTAGTTGCAGTTAACTCTTTCCTGGATTGGAACTGGGGCAGAAATAGTATGCTCCTCATTCGAAGCAGAGTATTGTAGGTATTAGTTGGCAAAGGGTGGCCATAAAACTAGGAGCCCCTGACGTTGTTATAGTTTGTATAACTGTACCAGAATCAAATTGATATAGTGTCCATTTGAAAGGTCGATGAGGATAATGAGAATTCGATTCTGCCCTCGCTACAGTGAAAAGCCCCAAAAACATGATCACACAAAGGTACCGTAGCCCCTTTTTGGGAGGGGCCTTTTGACGATGTTGTTGCTCTGACGACATGGGGTGTTCAGTTACCGGAGGGCTCTTTGGGGCAGGTAAGGAATTGGCTGGTTCATCGTCCCCTTGTGGTAGTGGGAAGTACCGGTCACGAGGGTGTCCAATGAATCGGTCCTGTAAACAAAAACTCACAATTTTCATCAGTTTTGTCCTTCAAATCTGGTTTGATTGATTTAATCGGGCACCATTTAATTCTGTTTTCTTTTTTGACTGCAGCGTATCCCCGTCCTGTTCGGACTAATCTCCACCTGTGTTCCCATTCTCCCAGTTCATTTCTGACTATGACCAATGGGCCATCATCTAATACACGAGTGGACCAATGTTTTTGGGCAGGGCTGTTTGCTTCCTCTTCCCTGGGAAACTGATTCAATGCTAAGAGAGCGGTTGCTAGTAGGCGGGCTTGGTCTCCTGTGGGGATGGTATTGTTAAACCCTTCTGTCTTTGCTAATACCTCTAATTTGGATTTCAAGGTTTGGTTTGCTCGCTCGACTATGGCCTGCCCTGTGCTGTTATATGGAATGCCGTGTGTTAGAGTGATGCCCCATTTTAAAGCAAATGCTTGAACTGATTTAGAGAAAAGATTTGGGCCATTGTCTGTTTTGATTTGTTTTGGAATGCCAAGCCATGCCATGACCGACAACCAATGTTGAATAGTTGCTTTAGAGCTCGCTTTAAGATGTTGGGTGGCGGCGATTACTCCGCTGTATGTGTCCACGGTCACTGCTAGCCACTCTCGAGGCTTCAGTAATTGGCAAAGTGTAAAATCTGTCTGCCATATTTCGGAGGCTTTAAGGCCTCTGGGGTTGACTCCGCAGGGCCACAGTGGTGCTTTCTGACAATGAGGGCACGTTGCCACTATGTGTTTTGTGTCGGTGACTGAAAGTCCGCATCTCTTTGCTAACGCTTTGGCTCCGATATGGAGGGATTCATGTAACTGACGGGCTTCTCTTAGTGTCCACAGGCCTTTCGCGGCAGCATCTGCTTTGTCATTGCCGATTTGAAAAAACCCCTTAACTGGGTCATGACTATTGATGTGAATAACTGATATGGTACCTTGTCGGGTGGAAAGCGCTTCTTCCAGCATAAGAGCTATTGAAGATGTTGACACACCAGGCCCCGACATGGCTAGGCAGAGTTTAGCTACAAACATTGAATCAGTGACTATGTTGAGATGCTCCGTTGGGAACAGTCCACACGCTAGCACTACGGCTGCTGCTTCTAACTGTTGAACCGAAAGTGTGTGGTCGGTCATTTTTACGCAGTGCCATTCTTCCTTTGATTGCCATACCGCCGCTGCGGTTGAAGTCGCTGAGGATGCGTCTGTAAAAACTGTAGGTCCCTGTTGAGGCCGATCCAGGATTTTCTGTGGAAGGGCGATGTCGATGACCGCCAGCATTTGGGTCAAGGGGGGCTTTGCAGCATATCGGACTTCTCCGCCGAATCCGACGAGGGCTATAGCTAGATGCTCTGACATCGCCACCGATTGTGTCAGGAGCTGTTTACGAAAGGGTAGGAATATCTTGGCAGGTTCGATGCCTAGGTGTCTTAAAGCGAGTTTTCTACCTTTCATGATAAGGTTACCAAGGCACTCGACTCCGGGGGAAAATGCACGTGACGGTTTTCCGAGAACTACCCACTGTATTGGGTGTGCTTTGTCAGGGGGTCCCTGAGCCAGTGCTCCCACTCCCCCTCCTTTGGTGAAATGCACATACAGGTCAAGCGACACATCTGGGTTCCATCTGGCGAGTGTGCTTGACGACGCCTGTTTTTCAATGAAGTCAAGACTGTCCATTGCTTCTGGTGTTAGTACCTTCTGTTCCCATGGGTGTTTTCCTTTCAAAAGGTCATACAGCAGGGCCATGATATTCGGAGGGATCAGGACAATGTTGCGGAGCCATTGTAGGGACCCCACTAGCTGTTGCATATCGTGGAGTGCTTTGACATGTCGGTGAATTTTTACTTGGGGTGGAGTTATATAGGAACTCGTGATTTCTACTCCCAAGAAGCTCACGCATGGTCCCCTTTTAATTTTCGCACTCGCAATTTCGAACCCATTTGTTTTTAAGGTTTCAGAAACCAGTGATATTAACTGGTCCACCTGCTTTCCTGATGGTGCGGCGATTAAGATATCGTCCATATATTGAATGATGGTCGCAGTTGGGTCGTTATGTCGGATCGGTGCCAAGGCTCCATCCACTGTAATCTGACAGATGGTGGGTGAATTGACCATTCCTTGAGGCAGTACTTTCCACTGGAAACGTAAATTAGGACGTTGGCTATTTGGGAATACGACAGAAAAAGCAAACCATTCTTTGTCCTCTTCATGTAAGGGTATGGAGAAAAAACAGTCCTTAATATCAAGAACGGCACAAGGTTGTCCTTTTGGTATCACAGAGTTCATGGGTAACAGCGTTTGAATGGGACCCATAGGCTGGATAGTCTTATTTACCTCACGTAGGTCATGAAGAAGGCGAAATCCTTCACCCTTTCATTTAGGTATGACAAAAACTGGTGTGTTCCATGGGCTGGTAGAGGGCTCTATATGTCCTCGTTGTAGTTCACGGTCAAGTAATTTGAGGAGAGCATCCATTCGAGGCTTTGACAAGGGCCACTGCTCGACCCATACTGGATCAGATGATTTCCAAGTTAATTTAATTGGTGGAAGTGGGTGTACGGCAGTGGCCCCTACGGTAAATTTGTCACCCTGGCATTCAATAGGGTTAGGGCATCTCTTCCTAGCAGGGGTGGAACTCCAGACATAACATACGGAGAGAGGGTGATAGTTTTTTCTGGCCCATTCTCAGTATGGAGAGTGATTGCTATTAATTGAGCGCTCTTTCGAGCCCGAGGTAGTCCTCCAACTCCACCCACCATGGGGGCGTTTTCCAGCATCCAGTGCGGGGGCCAGCTCGTCTCAGGAATGACTGTAACATCCACTCCAGTATCGATCAAAAAGGGGACACTAATAGTGGTACTGTCCTTGGCATTGAGAAGGGAGCAGATCCCTCATATCACTGGTGGATTATCGCATTTTAGTGCCAGGGCCACCCTGGGGTCCCGTTCCCAGACGATGGTCCTTGTTGTTCCTGAGATAGAGGCGGGTTCGTTAGAGCTGTCGGTTGAGTTGTGAAGTTGGTTACGCCTTGAGAAGGTAACGGATTCGGGGGTACTTCGCCCAAACTGAAGTTGGCATAATGGGGCCGCCTCACATTCAAAGTGGGAGAGGGCTGGGAGCGGCCCAAGTGCCCCCTCCCCTTCGCGTTTCCCCGTTTAGATCTACAGTCTTTAGCAAAATGTCCTTTCTTTCCACAGGCCCAACACGGTCCCCTGGGCCTGTTCTGGCGGGGGGGGGCAGTGGGCAACTATTTATAACGTGGCCTGTCTGGCGCACTTAAGACATATCATCATATTGGTGACTGCGGTGCGAACAGCCGCTTGAATTGGTGTTAAATGCTCTTCTTTTGCGACGTGCTTGATCATGTCTGCAATGCTTGACCCCACTGGGAGTGACCGCAGAATCTCTTTGGTTGTCGAATTACACTGCTGGCGTAGACACTCTGCCACAACCGGGCCCTTCGCTTCCACAGGCAGGTTTGAAGAGTCGACCGCGGCCTGGAGACGATCCACAAACTGTGTAAAGCTTTCACTTTCATTTTGTTTTATTGTGGACCATGGCGATGGCTTAGCAACAACTCTAGAAGCTGTGCGAATAGCTTCTCTGGCTGCACGAGTGGTTGTCATTACCTCGTGAGCCCGCAGGCCCTGGGCCTGCGCTTGCGGGGTAATCATTGTTGGGTCTGTGCCCATCAGCCGCTGCAGACTGGAGCCGTGCAGCGGATGATCGGCCCCGACTGCTTGGGCTAACTGTCTCGCACAGTTTTCTTCCCATTCCTGTTTAAAAACAATCATCCCCGCTCCATCAAAAATTAATCTACAAGTTTGTTTTATATTGAATGGGAGCATATTGTCTGCCCCAAAGATACCATCTATAAGGGTAGAAACCATGGCAGAATTAATACCTTTATCTGCAATTGCTTTAACAATTGTTTGTATATCCTTAGGATTTATTGGTGAGTGGACCCTCTGTCCCCCATCCGTCACTTGGACTGGAAATGCCAATGGGATCGATGGGGTCCAGTCAGCACAATCAATCATTATTTTCCTCCAGTCCGTGAGAGGGACCTCCTCCCCCTGCGATTCCTTTTTAATTTGGGCAGGGATAACTGAACCCTTAGTTCTGTTTATTTCTGTTTGTGGCCACTCTAAATTTGAACCTGTCGAGAGCTGCTCCTCCCGACTATTGTCTGATCCCCAGCTAGTGTCTGATTCAGAATCAGAACTCGATTGACCGGTTGTATCTGGTGTCCGGTATCTTTTTGTTGGGCTGCGGCCGCGTCCGCTTCCCTTGCGGGGGGGGTAGTCCTTCCCCTTGTGGGCGGGTCGCTCCTTCCCCTTACGGGCAGGCCGGTCCTTCCCCTTGCACCCGCCCCTCATCCCCATTGGTTCGTCCCGCCCACCAATCGAGGGGGAACTGGCCCTACGGCAGCCGCTCTGATTGGCTGCCCGCTTTTCTCTCGCGTCCCGCCCCCCGCCTTTGTGCTCATTCGCTTTCTCCTCCCCCTCCCGTTCCTGCCTGCTTGTTAAGGCTGGCTTTTCCTCCCCGTTCCCGCCAAAGATGTCCTCGCCCCGCCCCTCGCCTTTGAGCTCGGCACCATCTTGGGGTGCATAGGGTGGAGGCCCAGCCCAGCCTGCTGTGGCCTCAGCATTCCTTGCAGCGTTTCTTGCTTCCTCGGCCAGACCACCCCAAAAAGATTCTGCATTTGTCCGTTGGTTAGAAGACGTATCGGGGTTCGAGAGCTGGGGGGAGGTGTCGCCCTCCCGAGATACAACAGGCTCAGGAGAGCCGGGAATGTCAGGGAGGGGAATGTCAGGGGGGTGCGGAGTCTGCGTAGCTGCTCCGATCCCCAGTTTTGGGGTGTCTCGGAGGCAGGATTTCGCAGCCTGCCAGGTTTCCTGCTCGTGTATGGCTTTCCGCAGGGCCTGCATAACTTTCCCCCATGATTTAAGGCTCTTGCCAGAGCCCGAGGATATAGTCTCCTCAGCTAAGGCTTTGGTGCATTTATCCCACACCTCCAGGTGGAGAATATCCACCGGCTGCTCGACGACCCCGAGCTGTAAAAGCCTCGCTACTGCGAGAGTAAAATCTTTGGGCTTGCAACTAATACCCCATTGTTTATGTATTTCGGATACGACCTTCACAATGGACTCCATCCTCCTTGTGGGTCCGGGAGCGTCCTCCCCGCCGGGCTGCTCTCGCTGCTCCGGCCGACGTTCACCCGTCCAGGCGATGTTCCCGGGTTTTGGCACCACTTGTTGCCTTCGCGTAGGCTTAGCGACCTGGTTCAGGAACGTCACGGCGACCAGCCCTGGGCCGCTCGGGCCATAAGCTCACTAACGCCAATGTGGTGGACGGCAAATGGCGTTTATTGCTTGATGGCACGGTGTTATATAGCTTTGGTTTACAACGTCACATCCGTCTGCTAACATCATAAATCAAGTGCAATTGGCTACTAGGAGAGGGGCCCTATCTTTCTGTACAGCGCGATATCTTCCGACCGTCAGACCCTGGCTACCCACACATATTTTAAAGTGCTTAGAGACCAGGTAGTCACATATCCATCCTTGCTGCTAGCAGAGAGCAAAGCAGACGCGCGCTCATTCTCATTTTTACCACAATACATACCTAAATGAACTGAGAAGAGAGAACTGTAACTACAACTGAGTGGAGGCCACAAAGTCAAAGCTTACAAGTAGAGAAGTTTGTAAGAGCTCCTCCTCCTGAAAAGACACATCTAAGTGTGGTATTGTCACACACAACATCCAAGCAAACTGACAATAAATAATAGAAATAAAACAGCAGGAAAAAAATGGTTGTTTGTGGGGTTTTTAGTTGTTTTCTTCTTAATTAAATACTCTTGCCTAGTTTTCCTTAGCTAATTAGCATCCCTTCTTAGCAGTTTAAGTAACTGCTCATTTAGATCAGTGAATGATTGCTCTGAGATTAGGGTGTGGGAAAAATCTTTCTGTTGGGAATAATCTACTTATGCTAGTTTATTGGAAGCAATGATAAACATAGAGATTTTCCTTCCATATGTGCCAAGTATAACAGAAAGAAGAATGATTAATGAACCTGTGAACTTTACCAATAAATTGCTAACTTCAGACACAAATTTATAGTTTTCATTAGTACCAGTTTCATTAGTTTCATTGCAAGCTATTCTTGGTTTTTTAAGAATGTTTGTATTATTTCTGTTTGATCTGCTGGGAATTACATTTTGCACACCATTATTTATAATCTACAAAAATTAATTATGCTTCTAATTAATGGCATACAAATAAATTATTGCTCAAGGAGTTATTTATTCTGTTGTGAAGCAGGAGCTTTAAAACTGTATATATACGTATTTCAGTTGTGCTTCCAGGGTTTTCTATTTTTTCCTAAATTCTAAGAAACATAATTACAGGAAAGAAAAAGTGAAGCTATATTGACTCATTAATGTACACCCTTCTCATGGCCATTTAATGAAAATAGCTCCAGAGACTGATGTCTTATTATCTAGAGAGCACATAAACCAGACAACCCTTATGCAAGCTACTTTCTTTTGCCCTACTATTTAATTCAGGTACAATTAGGAGTCATTGTGATGAAGGTAGGACACCCTGACCCAACCGTTCTCACCTCCTTTTGTCAGGTTCTCAAAAAGCTGCAATTTAGTGTGAGTTCTTGCTGCAGGTTTGCAGTGGACCTCAGCGGCTTGTTTCTGAGAAGCAGGTCTGACACCATCAATCTCTTTTCAGAGTCACCCAATAGCTGTTAGATGATAGAAACTCTGTTACAAAAGGGGCTGAGTGAATACAGCCACACAATTACTCTGTGCCTGCTTTCCATACATTTACAAGCTAATGGTAGATACAGTCATAACTAATATTTTGAACTGATGATGCAGAATGTTCAGAGAAAATGCTCTTTGCACCATAAATATTCATTTGCCCAAATTAAAAAAGAAACTACTCCACATAGGGTGTGAGGTAAACTGTAGGTGGTGTTATGTCCAGGCAGAACACCCCCAGTTTTGAAATACCAACAGCCAGGAAATAATTTGAAAACATGTTATGGACTGCAGTATGCTCACAGAAATCCTTTCAAACAAGCAAACCCACCCTGTCTGTTAATGGGCAAACACAGGATAGAGAAAGTGAACTATCAAATTCTTAATTGTTAAGACAGAAATAGCCTAAACATGCATTTTTTTTAAAACCAAAATAATTAAGTACTGAAATAATTTATCTGGAGCTCAATGAATCAGTCATAGCCTTTAAAAATAAAGATTAAGCAAGCTAGGACAGTAATATTCCCAGAATACTTTCTAGGCCATGGTATGCACACACATCTGAAAAAAGAATGGTTCTTCACCACAGGCTGTCTGTATTTCTCTCCTTTTTCCCAAGCTCCTGACGTCAGCTGAGGTTTAGTACTTCAGCAAAGTTGAGCAAGCCTCTTATGTCCTGTAGATACTGCCACATATGCTTCTGCAGACCTTGCTTTGTGCTTTTCCAGTAGATGTTCACAACCAGAGCCACTGTACAAGGTGGCTCCTCTGCTCTCCGGGAGTCAGACAGAGCTGAAGTGACCAGCTCCACATCCCTGACAGCCAGTTTGCATTCATCTGCCAGCTATTTTCTAGAGAGTTGCTCTGGCACAGTCCACTTCAAAGAAAGCTGCAGAACCAGCTGCAGGGTTTTGGATGTAGCCACAGACTAAATTAATAAAATTATTAAAATGAAACAGATTTTTAAAAGACACAGCCTTGTATTTATAGATGGGGGTGACAGCTGTTGAAAAAAGTCAATCACTATTAGCAGTGAGGGTTTTGTACACAGCAAACACAGCAATGGCTGATGGTGATGATCTGTTCTACCAAGAGATCCATCAGTTCCTCCTCTTGTTGCTACTGGTGAAGCTGGAGAAGGCTGTTTTCTCTCTAGGGAAGGGATTTCAATTCAAATATAAAGTTTTTATTAGCTGCCAGTGACAGTCTTGCTTCAGCCACTCATTAGCTACGTAGCATCTGCTGCAGTGACATGCTGGGGTCCTTAGCAAGAAGGGGAGTGCAGGTTGCTGAAGCATCAAAAAAAAAGCAGAGCATGATGACAGCTGTGTGAGGAGACTCTGGTGACAGCAAGAAGGAAAGGAGACTCAGAGTCTTCTAAGGGAAATACTTTGTGAACCTGTTGCATATAAATGTACTCCCATAGGTCAAAATTATTTAAAGCTTCATGCAGCTACCACAGGCTAGATTTATTGCAGGAATGCTCCTGCTTCATGAGAGATTTCCCACTGTAATGGTGAACATACGAATACTCATACAAAGGAGAAGGGAAGGTCTTCATCCAGTCTGTACCACAGCTAGAGGACTACCTGGATGAGACACAGAGCAGCTGTTTTAAACAGGGGGGCAATATATGGAATAACTGAATATAAAGCACTACCAGAGACCAAATGAGTGAAAGAAAGGTCTTGTTGAGTCACTGAATACTATGGCAGTAAGGTCATATTGATCTGAAAATTTACAATAATGGTACAGCAATTTTGCTTTAAATATACTGCACATACAGCAGGGGAAATCTTCCTTTTTAATGCTGATCCTGTTCCAATACATATCATCTATTTTTCCTCATAGTTGCCATGTGGGTCATGTTGAAAACATAATGAGACTAGCAAAAGGTATGTTGGACAGTTTAATAGAGAAGTCTAATAAACAGATGTTAGTAATGAAGAGCTACCAGATATATTAATATATCTTCTTTCTAATAAAATGTAATGTAAAGTAGATGGATTATGATATTCAACAACCTCAGTAGTGGAGTTAAAATTGAATTATATGGAAGAAAAAACAGCTCTGTTCTGATTTCAAAATTATGATGATCTACTATTATGATCCATCACTAGCAGAGCAGTAGGTGAAACAATAATAAATCATTCTTATTTATAATGCAGAAAATCATAAGAAGCATCAAGAGGAGTTATAATTCATTTTCACTTCAGGTCATATTTAGACATCTAGTGCATTGTATTTTTGCGTAGGTGTATCAGTAGCATGGTAATTCATAATCCATCACACAGAATCAAAACAAATGCAAACTGAGTAAAAAACTATTTTTCTCCCCAGTGTATTTAATATTACGCATTAATTAACTGCAGTAAGTACAGATATGCATAACATTCAAGTGATATGCCGTACATTTTTTCTATTATGCTAATATATTTCAATAATTTGTGCAAAAATCCCAATGTCTTTTGTATGTAAGTACTTATGAAAAAACCTACATTCTTCTAAACATACATTTACTAGGTTTTTGCCAGGCTTTCTGGGTCATAGAGGTGGTGATTTGCTAGCCAGATAGTGGCTATTGGTTTCTGAGTGCACAGACATTCAAGGGAGCTTACTAGCAAACTGGTATGTATTTGCATTTGAGGAAGGAATTCAGTTATTTTACCTTCTCCCTTTTCTTTTTTTTCTCCAGTGTGAGAATTTTTGCTCCATGGATCATGCAGGAAGCACTGTGCGCTTAAAAGCAACAACTGTGATATACACCAGATCAGTGGAGTTTATTATAACAAGGATTAGAGAGTCTTAGTTGTATTTACAAAGAATTTCTCTCCAAAGCAGAGTGAAGCCCATGCAGCTTATCTTCATAAATAAATACTTTTTTTTTTTTTTTTTTTTTTAAAAAAAAGGCAGCATGAGACTAGTTTGGACATAGAGACATTGAATTTTTTCTTTGAGATACTGTAAAAGAATGGATACTTCCCTTGCTGGAGGGAAAGTGCCACATTTCCTAGATGCCAGATCCAAATATCTACGGTCTAGGACTAGCACACTTGTTTTCCAATGTATATCCAGGTTTGTACAAGCAGGGGTTTGTGATGCTCAGGACCTGATCATTAAAGATGAAAATAGGACTGCATTATGCATCTTTCAGTGGTGCAGGCATCCTGGGTGGCTCCCAGGATATCCAACAAAACCCCAGCAAATATAATGCATAAATTCATAGACATCTGGAGAAAGTTATAGCAAACTGGTTAAATTTATTATGGGTTATGGCATTACCAATGCCTTTGTTTGCTCAGCTTGTCACATCTCCATCCTCTCCCACTACAACCTTTAACTCAAGCGCTGCCCCATCACACAGGCTCCTGACACCCTGACCTATTCCCAGCAGTAACAAACAGCGCTTTTCAGTTACAATTTACAGCTGGCCAAGGTCAGACTCTTAACACCTCTAAGCAGCACTCTACAATGCTGTTGATTATAGAATTATTTCATGAGAACATGTGTCTTCCACTTAAAATGTATCCTGGCATTATTTTTGCATGCCTAAGGCCACAGCTGGAGAAAGAAGCCACCCAATATCAAAACTAGGAAAATTTTGAAGAACACTGTCAGAAATGTGAAGGTGAGCTCTACATCAGAACAGCCACTTGTGTTTCAAAAGCCTCCTTTTTTTCAAGACAATGTTATTAGTTTTATACCTCCTGTGGTGGACAGGGCATTCTTCAGGGGAGCTACTTCAACCCACACAGCTTTGGGAGCCAGGAGGGTTAAATATAACCCCTCCCTGGCAAGTTGTCATAAATAAAGCACCATTACCCTACCAGCGGGAGGGGATCTGCCTCTCCATATCTATGTACTCCAGGCTTGGTAGAGACATCTGTCTGATAAATAGCTCATTTTGCAATCACTATAATATAATTTAGTATTTTGACAGGTGCATAAACTTAACAAGAACTTTCTATAAATATTAAACAGTCTTTCTAAAAATGAAAGCTCTAAAATGAACCCAGTTAGACCTGCCTTAATAATTATTCTGTAGAAAGGTTTTTCTGAAGAAGAAAGGGGAAGAGATTTCTCTAGTGAAAGAGTACTGAAGTAATTTGGTTATATTGTATCTGAGTTTTGTGACTATCAGTTTCAGGTGCTATAGGATAGTACCAGCCATGATAGCTTTGAACCAAGCTTTCCTTTCTTCCTTTTGTTTTTGGGGAGGTTTTTTTTTTTTTTTTTTTTTTGGGGGGGGGGTGGTTTGTAGTTTTTCTTGGTTGGTTGTTATTTTCTTTCATAGTTCAGGCTTCTCTCTTTATTCACTATCCTGAAGGGAGATGTTCCTTATAACTCTTTAAGGATATCACAGAATGAGATTAAGTTGAGTGAACACACGAGAAGATTTAGGGAAGTAAATACATGACAAAATTAATGAAGATGTTCCCTCCTGATGCTGTTCCTGTTGTGTTACCCCTTACAACCTGCGATAGCCTTTTTATTGTCCACCTCCTTCGTCCTGGCCTCTGCTCCTGCCCTTACTGGGCACGTCTTCATTCCCAGAGAGGCACTAAAAGGATGAATCCTAAAGTCTTTGTGCTGCTGCTTCTTTATTTTCTTTTTTTTTTTTTTTTTTGCCTTTTCACCCTTGACAGACATTGATTTTACACAGAATGCTCTGTACTTTCAGCACTTGCTGCAATAATCAACATGAAAATGGCGTGGTACCACTTCTGAGGGTACCTTTCTTGTTTTATGTCCTATTACAAAAGATCATTTAAAGAGAATGACACAGCTGAAACCTGCTGTTTAACTTCTTGTGAAAATGTTCTATTTCGTTTGTCCTTAAATACAGTATTTAAAGTAACCTTTTAGGAGGCCTTTCTTTTATCATAACGCAGCATCTAAAAAATAGTAGTCTGAATATTCTCTTGCTCTGTCCTAATAATGGCAATTTAAAGTTATCTGAAATGCATGCCTTTTTTTTTTTTTTTTAAGATCTTCAGTGGTCATCAGTTAAACAATGCCATATCTCTGTACAGATAATCAAATAACCAATCACTGACTTCACACTTACAGCAAGGAAAATGACTCTGAACAGTTATAAGTTGTCTAATACAACTGAAGGAGCCAGTCTTGGGACTGAAAATTAATACCCAGGAGCTCCCAGCTCCCAGTTCTTTTCCGTGGTTAAATATAATGGCTGTTCTTGGGCAAACATCATGTGCATGCCTCAAAACCCTGACAGGGACACAGTACCCAAGACACCAAAATCTCAATGAGAACCACAGTGTAAATCAGACTTTTTGACACTTCTGCCTCTGTTATTTTCTCGTATAACAATTTTTAAAACACCATGCCCTTTACCTGTTTAGAACCTGTTTGCTTGCTCATTACAGCTCTATGAAGTTCTATACATTCCATGCTTCACTAGATTTTTTGCTCATCTGTTATTTTTGCACTACAAGGAAACACTTCTAGAGTAAATTCAGCTTCACGGTGAGGATTTCCACATCCCTATCCCTCCCCAACATCAGCTGTATTTCAGCCTTTTATGTCTCTATGTTAATATGCAGATATGAAGATGTCCTGGGTTTGGCAGTAGCGGTCATTTTTCTCCTCCTTAGTAGGTGGTGCAGTGCTGTGGTTTTGACTTTCAGCCTGGGAACAACGCTGATAACACCGATGTTTTTAGTTGCTGCTCAGTAATGCTCACTCTGACCAAGACTTTCTGAGTCTCATGCTCCTCCAGGGAGGAGGGAAAGTGAGGAGGAAGCAGAGACAGGACACCTGACCCAAACTAACCAAAGAGGTATTCCATACCACAACACGTCATGCCCAGTATAGAAACAGGGGGCGGTTACCTGGAAGGGCTAGATCACTGCTCGGGTCGGGCTGCGTATCGGTCAGCGGGTGATGGTTGCTTGTATTCTCTTTTGTTATTTACCTTATCATTATCATTATTATTATTGGTGTCAGCAGTAGTGATTTGTGTTATACCTTAGTTACTGGACTGTTCCTATCTCAACCTGTGGGAGTTACTTTCTGTCAATTCTCCACCCCATCCCTTTGGGAGCAGAGGGAGGAAGAACAGGGGGAGTGAGCAAGCAGCTGCATGGTTCTGACTTACCGGCAGGGCTTAAACCACCACAGAAGACTAAATAAATATTCATGCATCAGTTCCATTAAGGACTGACTTCTGCTGGCTATGACATTGAAGGTGAAGTTTTCAGAAGATACTTTCCCACAGGAATGTATGACATAATTCTAAAAGTGCTTTCTTAAAATGGCAATTTATTAATAATGGCCTTATGCATACACAATTACTGTGGAGCTTATTTTGTGACAGATCAGAAATAAAGCAAACCCATAAAATCCAGAACGTTCTCTTAATTTATTCTTCAGTATTCAGATACTTCATATGTTTTGCTGTCATTTTTTTATTATTTTTTTTTTTTTAATTTTGACCAGTGAGTTGATCAGATAAGTTCCAATTGATGAAGGACATGAAACAATCTCAACAAGTCCAGAGGAGGGCCACGAGGATGATCAGGGGACTGGAGCACCTCCCATATGAAGACAGGCTGAGAAAGCTGTGACTGTTCAGCCTGGAGAAGAGAAGACTACATGGAGACCTCATAGCAGCCTTCTAGTATCTGAAGGGGGCCTACAAGGGTGCTGGAGAGGGACTCTTCATTAGGGACTGTAGTGATAGGGCAAGGGGTAATGAGTTAAAACTTAAACAGGGGAAGTTTAGATTGGATATAAGGAAGAAATTCTTTACTGAGAGGGTGGTGAGGCACTGGAATGGGTTGCCCAGGGAGGTTGTGAATGCTCCATCCCTGGCAGTGTTCAAGGCCAGGTTGGATGAGGCCTTGGGTGACATGGTTTAGTGTGAGGTGTTCCTGCCCATGGCAGGCGGGTTGGAACTAGATGATCTTAAGGTCCTTTCCAACCCTAACTGTTCTATGATTCTATTCTATGATACTGAGCTATAGCAGTCATCTCCCTTTAATATGCAGGGCCCTGCTTTGTGCATGAACTGACTAAATGATTCTGCAGCTATGTGGCGTCATGATGCTAACAAAGGAGATGAGGAAAGCCATCCTGAACAGTGCCTTCAAAGTCTAGTCAAATAAACCTGATATTTAATCAATCTATCTAGTTTATTATTTAAAGGAAGGTATTAGTAGCCGCTCACCTCAGCTTTAGGCCTTGTGTGTGCTATTTTCATGCACATGAGTAATCTCATCTATGGAAAACAGTGAATTAACTAGAAAAAAATTTCACTGAAATAAAGTAATGTGCATAACTGCTCCTGGCATCACATGTAATATTCTAACACCGGAAAATACAGCCGTAGGCACATGAATTGAAAATCTAGACCACTTATAAATATAAAATACTCTGAATTCAAAATCAAGATGATTAAATGCAAATTCCCAGAACATTTACCAGAATTTTTCAGGAAAACTAAATCCAATTCTTGTGACTACTATATCAAATCAATTCTAATTCCTACAAACCCCTATTTGAATATTTCTATACATTTTATCTTGCCTGTTCTTTACATGAATAAATCCCCTGCAGTCCTTCATTATTATTTTACCAGAATGACTCCAACTAAATAGAATATTTTCATGTGTTGAAGAACTGTCTTTTAAAGGCAGATTTTTCCAGTAAAATAATGGGGACCTCAGTAAAGTCAGAGAGCTCCCAAAATATTGAACAGTAGTTATATTTAAGACCCATCTGAATTTCATGGACAGGTTTTATCATGTGTGATTTCCATTCCATTTTCTTCATCTCTGTTATAGCATAAAATTTCATCAAGTGTAAATGTCAGATCTTTTCTGTATTATTTGCTAATGTCATAAAAAGCTGTATTGTTTGCTTTGTTAAAGGGCTTACTGAGCATTGACTTTTCTCTATTTGTATTTTACTACCAAAAATGTTTTAAAAAATAAAATAATAAAAAAAATCCCATCTGAAATGGGATTTGAATAACAGAGCAAGGTTTGTCATTATCATAAATGTATAAAGTGCTTTGCAAGTAATAAAATGGATCATGGATTCTAGATAATTCAAACTGAAATGTTATGTTCAGTCTCAAGATTAGATTACATTAATGTAGTTCATTTTAAATAGTTTAAAGGCCATCAGATGCATGTGAAAAGAAATCTGTACCATAACTTAGAATAAATAGACTGAGACATTAGTTTATAATGTCAGTGGTAAACAAATCTATTACTACATTTCTGTATGTAACATTGTTACCACTGTTATTAAACAAGCAGAGCATGAAGATAAATTATAGTTTTAATTATAAACATTACCTTTACATATTTATTAATTTAAAATAAAAAAATGTTCACTAACCTTGGATTATTTATATTTGCTAACATTTTAATTAACTTTGGTTTATTTATGTGGATTCTTTGCTGCTGCTAGTCATACATAGCCACTTAACTTGTGTAATCTGATTTATCATACTACATATTATCCAGGACATCATACAACACTGTTAAAGCTAGTTTTGCTATAAGATATAAATTAAAAAACCCAGAGTTAATGTCTGAGGGAACCCCCTTTAAGCTCACTCATAAACTCCAGCTTTGTTTTTTTTCTTTTTTCTTTTAAATTACACCCATCTATCCAAGATGCCAGCCATAATTCAAAGAAAACTCCGCTTACCCTGAAATTATTCCACTTGACAATATACCCTTGATTCAAAATTGCTAGCATTCATTCTTAAAAGTGATCTGGAGAGAAAAAAGTCCTTGAAGGACTTCATGTTTATTATAGCTCAATAATGAGCAGATAATAGTTTATACGGAGAAATTACAGTCATAATACAGCTTGAAAATATTCTTTGCCTGGTTGAAGTATATCAGAGGAGAAGAAACTGCTGAAGTTTCAAATCCCTGGATGAGTTTCAAATCCTTCTAACTTTTAGCTAGAAAATAAGAAAAACCAGTGACATTCTTACTGCTGCTTTACAATAAGCCTCTTTATAACTTATCATCATCCAAACTTAGCTAAAGTCAAAATAAGACTCAGCTGACTTCAACAGCAACTTTACTGAGACCACCTGTGAAAATGTGATTGAGCAGAGTGGCAGTCTCACAAAGCAGATCTCACAACATGGGCTTTGTCCATCTCTAATCCTGATGACCTAATAAAAGGCAGCTATACCAGTATTTGTCTTAGGACAGAGGTTTACATATGGCTGTTGAAGTGGATAAGAGGCAAAGGCATTCCCACACTTTTAAAATTTATGTTCAATTCTGCTATCAGATTTTGGCTTATACTTGTATGGATTTTCTTTTTCCCAAATATCTTGGAGGAAATTGCTTAATATTGTCTCTAGTATAAATATATATTAAAAAGATCTTTAGAATTTATCATATTTTGTATCATTAAAGTTTTATAAAATAAATGTTATAATTATGCAGATTAAGTATCTCCATTCCTTTTAATATTATAGAAGTGGAACAAAGGATAGAAGGGCTAATTTTTGAAGTCTTTCTAAGTGGCACAAAAAAGTTCAACTTTGTGAACAGTTCCCCAGCCATAATATAGCTCACTGACCACATGTCCAAGATTTTCCTCTCATTTGTTTTAGGAAATTAACTTCTTTTTTTTTTTTTTTTTTTTTCCACTGAGAACCCAAAAAAAGTATTATACTGTTTTAATGGGTGCCTTAATTATGCATTAATAAGCCAAAATGTTGTCATTTTCCTACTTTCTGCATCCAAAGCCAAAAAACTACCTCCATCTTTATTTAGGACATCTAAACTTCTGTATTCTTTAAATAAAAATATACTATAGTAAGTTGCAGTCCTAGCAATGACAAAAAAATACCCTTATTAAATATAAGCTGCCTCTTTTTCAAAACTTTATGAGTAATCCCATTTAAAAGCGGTTGAAATTCTTTAGTGAGATCACATTAATTTCTGATAATCATCACTAAAACTGTCTAATTATTCCAACTCATTATTCATTATGATGACTGAAACCTCCTTTATCAACTCTTTTGACCTCTATAGTTTTATTATTCTTTAAATCATTTACAGCATGTCTCTTACCATAGCTGAAATTGTAATTAACCTTAGCGATATAATCAAACATTTTATCAAGTTTTTCAACCAAAACTTTGGAAAAGTTTGAGAATAGTAGGTAGAACTAAAATTATAATGTCTTCAGTCGTGGACTTTGTTAATTCAAAACTTGTGAAATAGTGATGTAAAATTAAGGTTATATACAAATCATAAACTAAGAATCATCATGCTTACTTTAGAAGAATATTGCCTGAGTTTCTGCATTAAGATGACAGTATTTTTAATTATATCAAATTAAACTCAATAAACCAATTATCATTAACTCTCAGAGTAATTACATCTCTGGACCTGACAAAGATCATACTTCAGCCAAAATTCTAGCAGAGCTTAGAGACTGAATGACTGTGTGGTTTATCTCACAGGGTCACGTCCTTGATGTTATTGTCCATGACAAAGGAGTCAGCACTGCAAGAGCAGAGCAAGACGGCAAATGTGCACACTTATCTGATCATACTTTTGCCCAATTTCCTCAATAGGCAAGAAACATCTCCTGGCAAAGCTTAGCAAAACTCTGCACAATTCCAGCCCTTCTTAACAAAAATGGAGGATAAAAGCAATCTAGCCATGCAGAAATTAAAGTAGGAAATGCCAAGATAATGGAATTTACTTTGTATTTGCTGGAAAGACTGGCAGAGCAGAAACAAAACCATCCATGTGTGGTGTACTTGGGAAGACACTACAACTGTGAGACTGTTGTATCTGCTTTAGAAATGGTAAGTTATGCAATTCTTGGGCTGTATTTCCCAGCAAGTCTCTTCCTGTGAAAATATCTTAGAGAAGAACAAAAGCTCAAATCAAAATCTTCTGCTTTCATTCTGCCATGGTTTAAGCTGAACCCAGGACACATTCAATGACAAATTCCACAAAGTTTATAATACCATCTTAAAACACCTTGGAAAATGGTTGAAGACGGAACAACTATTGATTTCCTATTGAGCCTAGTTACAAGTTCAAAGACAAGCATTTTCTTCAGATTTTGTTTAGTTTAGATTTTGCAGAATCCATCTCTTACTAATCCAAATATCAACATTTTATTACAAAAAGACAAGGAAAAATAATGACCTTATTTTGATCCATTTTTTTGGGGCAGATGGAAACACTGGGAAAACTATTTATTACACAGCATTGCAACCCTTCCTGATGATGTTAATATCAGCATAATGTGGATATCTCAAAATGCTGAGAGTTAGTAGATATTCTTTATTATGATGTATACAATGTTTACTTCTGATTTGTTTATAAATAGATCCCCAATTTAGTTACATTTTCTTAACCTGTTCACTTTTGCCTAATACCTTGTTCACATCAGGAAACCTTAGGAAAAGAATTTGGGAAGAGATAATACTAATTCTGCTGTGACACATTTAATACTGTGCCAGCTTTGACAGTTGGAAAAAACCCCTATTTTTCAGCATGAATCTTTCCATTGAATCTTAACTACAGGATTTTATTACAGATTTTAAAAGTTACATTTGAACGTCAGTGGTAAGCGCTTCTTATTAGGAAAATACAAAAGAGGTGAAGTGGTGCTCGTGCTTGTGAAAGACAATGTCCAGGTCTAAATCCTGCTCTGAAATGCAGCAAGCACTGATTTCAAAGGATGTTCCTATTTTCTGGACTCCAGTGAGATTCTCCCCAGGGGCACAATGTTTTGATGAAGAAAGGAGGATAACTGCATCTAAGCACCTTCCACTAAGCTCTCTAGCTGTTTCCCACCTGATACAAATAAATACAGGAAGATGCAGATTTTAACTTCAGAGGTAAATGGGGTGACTTGCAGGACTCAGACCAGACAATCTGAAGGTTCAGGGTTTGTATCCAGCATACGGGAGACATATCTGAGTGGCTGGAACTCCAGCAAACTTCTTTTTCAATTGCACAGCACATATCCAAGATGTTGTTTCACAGATGTTGTGTATACAATCTTAATAACATATCAATTTAATCAGGTTTGACACCGTACGTTAGCTACCATTTAATTGACTGAGGTTTATATCTTGCATATTTAATAGCTATGTGATTTATCCACCTAACCAAAAAAAAGACAAATATTAACAAGTGTTACACTATGAACTCAAATTAAATGTGATGGTTTTATTTCTCTGGATTTTTTATTGTACTAAATAAAGCTCCCAAGCTGAACTTGTAGAGGGAAAAAAAAATGTTCCTAATTATACTTTTCCAGTCTCTTACAAGAAAATCGAAGCATCATTGCTGATACAGCTAAAAAAGATCTCATTATGTCCCACTCATCCTTTGCACCAGGTCTTTTTCTAGTAGCAGGTGATCTTTTATCTCCTTTTTTTTTTTTGTCCAGGTTAACTGTATTCAGCATTTGTCCAAAAGGCTGCAACATGTCTCATGACATTTCATAAGCTTTATAAATTCAATTTTTCCCTTTATTTGTTTCCTCTGGTAGTTTTAAATCAGTTTATCTCTCCCACAGAGCAGAGGTCGTGACCTGACATGGACCTTTGACCATCACAGTGCTAACACAAGAGCTCACTTATCAGATCTGAGTGCCTTGGAAACCCAAAGACAGCTGGCACTTACTGAGAATGGGATGTTAGTAAAATTAATGATGTTGTACTGAAATGCAAAAGGTAAATATTATGGTATGTTAGAAGAGCATATATACCCATAAACCACATCCATATGGACACTGCACATGAGTGGGGGCTCAGCCAGAAAGGGAGAAGCAATACTGAGTGCTAAAAAGTGTCTGCTTCCTCTCCAAAAAAAGTTTGGTTTTTTTTTTCCTCACACGCTTCTATTTTCTATAGTTGAGTTTAAAAATAAAAGAGAGGTCATTCTATTTATCCTTGGGCTTCCTGGAAAATTACTGAAAGTCAGAGGTATGAGGAAGATATCCCCATGAAGGGACAGTCAGGTAAAATTCTTAACTCAATTTTTCATCTAACTTATGACGAATGCTTGAATTATATAGAATATTTTGGCAATAATACATCCAAAATGAAATATTGATATCAAACACTAAGAACAGGTAAGTGTTATTTTTGCTAATGTACCTACTTGCTCGTTTTCAAGAAAATTAAGAAACAGCTGTATTTTTTGCATAAGGGAAAAGCAAACCCAAAACCAACATTCAGGACCTTTACAGTTTATTTAAGGTCTTATAAAGTCAAGGAATACATAGCATGAAATATGTTTTCCTTCAGAAAGTCACTTAATTTGTACCACTGAAGAAAAAGAACTGGAATATCTGTGGAATAATTGCTATTTTAATTATAGCAATACTGGGTCAAGTTTCTCTTGCTGCCATAATGTTCATGCTTGCTAAAAGGTTTTCTGGGTATCTGAAGGAAATTTCTGGATAATTATATAAGCTTGAGAAATTTAAGAGGGAGTATTCACTGCATCCAAAATTAGATGACTCTCAGGAAATGTATCTAGAATGACAAAAGTTAATTAATTTGTAGTTTGATGGAGTAAATGTCAAGGTATGAGTGAGGTAATCAGTCTTACTGCATTAGCTTGATTTGAAATTTCATGTTCCTGCCTTCCTTCACCATCTCTAGGTCTGTGTGGGGAGCAAGACAAGGAAACACCCTCTCTGGTTTGGATTGAAAGCTGGGAAAGTGTGGCTTTTGTCAGACTCTGCACAGCCCCATCCCAGCAGGGATGCATTGAAAACTGGAATATCCGTTATTCAGCAGAGAAAATGGACCTTTGATATAAAGGTCACATTTCTTTTCATGTTAATTGTGCTTCCTCACATCCACGTGAGTGACATCCATGAAGAGTGACACAATTACCTGGACAGCAAGTAAGCTGCTTCCTAAAAGCTGTGACATACCTGTAGCTAATGTTTCCAAATAAGTTTTGTAATTGTAAGCAGAGCAGAGGCCACCAAATCTCACCCAATAATCCATCCAAGTAGTTTGCATTTGTATCAGCAGATATGCTGTGATTTAAGGATGTTAAAGAATGGACAGATTACTGTACTCCTTGTTAAACACTTCTAATGTTTAATTATCCTCATAATATCCTGCAGAGAAGTGGCATCTCAGGTGGTTTGAGTTCCACTGACTTCAAGAAGAAAAATTAAGCTAAACTCACACTGTTCAGCAGAAAGAAAGAGAGAGAGATAGATCAGCAGTAGTTCTCAAAAGTTTGTGGAAGACAGTGATGCAGAGGAATCATGTGTGATGGTTACAGTGGGGTGCACTGGGCAGCACCTTGAGGAATGGAAGATATAACTGCTTCCTGCAGAGCTTTTTGAGGACAGATTCAAAACATCTGTCAAAAATCCCACCTTGGCATAGAGAGTCTGCCCTCAGGTACTGGGGCAGGTGACCACTTGAAGAGTCTTTCCAAGACAAACTGATGCCATTCTTTATTTTGAATCTTGATGTTCATTTTCTGCCTATTGCAGTATGACGTGGGTTTATTTGCTGGATTCGTGAGCATTGGGTTAGGTGTCAGATCTCTGTTTCTAATGTACACTCACACCCACATTTTCTTTTAAGATTTGCACTCATCATATAGGTCAGCATGTCTTACCTTAGGCTTACCAAAAATGCAGTCTTCACTTTCATGAACACTGCTGTAATGTCAACAGGAAAATGTATGAGTTAAGAACATGCAAATGGGTTCTTTGTTGTTAAATCATGATTATTCCAGTGAAAACTAGCTTAGCACATAATAAAAGTGCTGCTATTAACATGTTAACAGGAATATTAGTATTACTGTTGAAGTTAAGATCCCAAAGGTATCAATAGTTTTTTTAACAACAGATTTTTTCTACCGAAAGGGTATAATTCAACACAATCATTTACCATTTACAAACAAGTTGTGCATGTGCTTTAGTAAGAATTTTCCTTTTCCCTAAGCTCAGAAAAACATCAGGCCCTGATGTTAAACAGGTAACTCCCTGCTTTATTAAATTTAATGTCAGTTTTGCCATGGGCTTCAGTAAAAATAAATAAATTATCAGGATTTCAGTTAAGTCCTTACATGTTAATTCTGCTTTTCTTTCTTGCTTTTATAATCAAGCATGATCTAGCTTGCTCAATGAAGTTTGTATTATTTTCCAAATAAATCTTTCATCGACACTATTCTACAGAAATGGACAAATCACAATTTAGTATAATAATTTATGGTAGCATAAATAAGAGAAGGTATCTTTTCCACCCACTCATTCTGTCTTCAAGTTTGACTTTGATTAGAGTGGGATTGCCAGTAGTGTTGGACAGTTTACAAGCTGTCTTGCAAATCTTGAATGATGTGTTTCATGCTGAGTCTATGTCCCACAGGATCTGCCAAACAGGCATCTTACTAATCCTGTATTGAACTATTCAAGCATATGGGAGTTTGAGCTGTCAGGAACTGTAAGAATCATATGCAAGAAAGTCAGTTTTTCTCTCTTTTTTCCTTGCCCATTTTATATAAGTAACTACATTTATCAATATCTTACGTGCTCATCTCAACACTGGCCTATTTTGATTTCTTGCTTTGAAGAAGCTGCTATAATCAATCTAAACAATTCAAGGAGTTTCATATATTCACTTCAGAAAGAGCTTCTGTGAAGAAAGCGCTTCAACAATTCATGTAAAATATGAATGCAGTGGTGGGTAGCTGAAATGAGACAACTCTCAAAGTGGTCACAGACTTCCATGAACCCTAAACAACTATTTGAGCCTCTTTTTCCTCTTCTCCGCAAACATGGCCTCAGAAATCAGTGGATCAAGATCTTATTGAAACCATTAACACACCAAATTCCTCCGTTCCCCAAGTTTAAAGATAGAGAGGAAGAAATGAGCTCACCCAGTGCTGTGGGATTGCTTAGCTGCACGGTGCTCCTGCTCAGGCTCCCTTTCTCACTCAACAGTTTGCAAATGAAACAGCACAATTTGGTTTAAATACAGAGTTTAGATTGGCTCTAAGGATACTGTACACATAATTCTGAGCCACTCTTCAGAAATGCCTTGACACAGATTTACTTATAGATTACACAGTGTAATTAACCCTGCATTTCTGAGAAAAGTCTTCAATAATAAAGAAAAAACCCCAAATTTTTGGTCATGTTGTGTGTGAAGACCCATTGTCGTGTATGACCCAAAAGTGATTAAGAAAACTAGATCAAGGCAGCAGAAATTCCTCAGAATTGTTATGTGACCCCATGAATGGAAAAGAACTCAGAGCTCTCTGTAGCAAAGTGGGCAATATCTATTTCAAGAAAATGTTTTTATCATTTATTATGTCATAAGCAAAAGAGTAAAATACACTGTTTATTATCATGTATAAAATGCTTTTGACCAGCCAACTGAAAAACTAATTTCATTTTCTCATTACACTGCCTCAGGCATCCTTTAACGTCAATTTTTATTACAGACAAAGAAGAGAAATTAAAATGATCAGTTACAGTGGAAGAAAAAGCCATTTGTTTCAGAATTTTAAAAAGACCAATAAGCACTGAACCTGCTAATCATTCTTCATAATTACCATTAATTTCACAAGAAATGGAAGAAGGGTCCTAGGGATCTGAATTTTAATGCCCCAGAAGGAATTCTCCTGTGTGGAAGTATTAAGGTTTCCAAAAAAACTTGAAACAGTAAAACCAGGAGTCTCTGCAGGGACTGCTAGGTCTCATTGCACTGGAATAGGAAAGTTAGTCATATAGATGCTCCCTAAAGAAGAATTAGAGGCATTTTTCTTGCTTCTAGGTGGAATTTATTGTTCTCCTTTGGGTATGATTAAACCAGCTTCACCAGCAGTCATACGCCTTAACATCTCTTACACTTCTGTACTGCATCACATTGCAACAGTTCTATGGGCTTACCAAACAAGACAAGAAAACACCCACAGGGTAGATCACTGAGAACCCTCCCAGCTCCCTCAAGGGGTCATCTCGGCCCCTTTCCTTCACAAAGGAACCGTATTAGGGCAATCCCACACTGAAAGTAGGCCCCATGGTGATTCCAGAAAGAAACACGGGAAAAGGTAAAAAATATATCTGCATTTACCAGTGGTCCAGTAACTCATTCTGTAATGTGGCTTTTCAGCAGGTGTGATGGCCTTTTGGAGATATGTGGCCAGGAATTCTATAAGCAGCAAAACTGAAACAGTTGACGTCACAAGTATTTACCATTTTCCAGTTTGTTTGTTCCTTTATTATTACTTTCCTTGACAGATTCAGAGTGCTATTGAGCTCTTCAGCTTACAGTGCCTGCCAGAGCTTATAGCAAAATATTTAATCATCTGATTCTTGCAAGACCTTCCATGTGCTTCAGCTACTGGGGGACTGGCAGCAGGGAGGATCTTCATGGATGTAACATCAACTGCTCAATGATGCCAAAAGCAATGTGTTCTCACAAGGTGCTTCTGCCACAAACTACAAAAGCAGCATGTTCTAACAAGACAACAATACAGTAAAACATTTCATAAGAAAAGAAAATGTCACATCTTTTTATGTAACAATTCCAATCTAATTCCCAAGCTAACTCACAGATGTAGAAATTCGAGCTATTCATTTTCCTGAGATATATTTAGGAACCATGCTGTTTTCTTTCCTTTTTTTTTTTTTTTCTTTCTTCTCTTTCCTCTTCCAACATTTTCTTTCTTTCCACAGAACACCTTGGACTTCAATGGGAATGGTGAGTATCATCTAAAGATGATAGAATACTACCTTAAATGACTATCACTATCTTCCCTGGAAAAGCCTCAATGGAAATATATGTGTAAATATCTGAAGTTGGTGATGGATGGAGGTGCCAAAGCATAAGTGTGTGCTACAAATGTGGTCAGCTCAATTTTTTTCTGGAGTCAAACTATAGGGAATCAATCCTGACCCATCTGCAAAAATCAAATTAAAAACCTCTTAAACTCTGATAACATGCTAATTCTTGGGGAGCATTTACTTTCAAAGCATTCTCCAGGTCAGTCATTCCTGGAACTCAGATGAGAAGGATTGCTTTTCCAGTTCAGTCCTGATTCTCAGCTGTTATGTTCTGGTAAAATTATTTGAATTTAGTCAGTAATTAGGCCAGTTGATATCAATTCAGAATATAGTTTGTACATGCCCATTTGCAACGATAAATGTGGTGTCAAACATGAGACAATAAATTTCCTTATTTAGATCTAAGCCCTAGACAGGTGTTTTTCTCTTTTTTTTCCTGAAAATTTTTTAAACATTTTAGGCAGGTGCTTGAATGATCACCATTAAAAGCTAACATACATAGATCGTATGTTATGAATGACACATTGATACTTTATAATGACACTTTCTAAATGACACATTGATTCAAGACTATATAGCATATAGTTATGACTAAACCTATCTAATTGTTCTTTTATGTAAGTCTCCACATTATCTAGATGTTTCTCTGACAGGCTAACACTGAAATTGTAGCAAGTACTCTTCACTTTAAAGTTTTTCTGGCTTGTATCAAGCAAAAATAATATTAAGCTCTTGAATCCTAATGCAATTCATCTTAAAATAGGCAGCAGCAAATAGCTAATGCATAAGGATGATGGGCAAAGCTTGCTCTTAATGCACCTGCAAGAACCTAAAACGAGCTAGTGGTATGCAATACAGTTTGCTTGAATGTGTAAAACAATCTAGTCTTCCAGGACATAGAATTAATATAACACTGGATTAAGTGTAAAAGAGGTGCTAGAATAATATTTCCAGAAAGCAGGAATAAACCCATATGCACTCACTATATAGAACTAAACACAGCATTTTGAGAATGCCTTCTCTTATTCTTGTGAATATTCTCAGGGGAATAAGGAGGCTTTATATCACAGATAATTAAATGCAGGCTCTTCACTATTATATCTGTTGTATTCCAGAGAGCAGTAGGTTATAGGGCAATAGACTGAAATTAGATTTTAGCAGAACATGTGTCCTGACCTTTCTTTAAAGCAGATCTATTTACTTTATAATGCAGTTCATCTTGTAGGAACTGATGTACTCATAGCCAGTGTAAAGGTTAAGACATATGTGACTCTTAAACCTTCTGGCTTCTAACTCTGACATAATTCTCTGTGTTTATATTGTGCAAAGAGATATTTTAAATAGCCAGTGTTGAAAATAATCTTTTTTGTGGTGATGTTAATTTCAGCTGTCGTAACGTTTAGACATGCGGTGGAGCAAATGCATTTCTAAATTGCAAATCTATTGAGGCTGATCTTCTCAGCGTAAATCAGAGTAGCTCTACCGAATCAAATACTGAAGCCAACGAAATTTCATTGATTTATATCTAGGTACCTAAGTTGGAGCTTAAATGGAATACAGCCAGATTTACATGATTGTAAGTGATAAGATCTTGGCCTCATGTATTTTGATACATTATGAGCCAGATTGTGAAACCCTTATGTCGGTGGCACAACTTGCATGAGTAAGTGCTCACTGATGTGACTGTGGGCTGCACAATCTGGCTCTGTATTACACAGATGTAAACAAGTAACCAAGAGAAAGTTATTAAGTGGCTTTGATGATCTCATAAATAAACAAGTCATGACACTTAAGTAGCTTTAATAGCACCAGAACCACAAGAAATATGTACAATCCTCTATTACAGATGCCCTGTGTTGTGGTCTTTAAACATAATGGATGAGAGGTGATTCAACTTTATCATGTCATGATTCTGGATACCATTTGATTTGCAGAGAAAAAAAAATTGCATAAAACAGGACAATGTTGCACTACACAATGCAAATAAGAGGGTTTGCACATTCCTCACTACTCTTGTTGTTGTTGTCTATTGATCACGCCAAATCTTTTTCCTTTGGCTTGTGATCTTGGTTTTTTTTTTCCTCTTGTTCTTATTTTCTCCTCCTTCATGTAATTTATTTTCCTAGCAAGACTTTCACATTTTGAGCACTACTTTTTTTTTTTTTTTTTCAGTGGGTAACCTTATCTAATAATACTGATAGTAATTGAATACTCATGAATATAATAGACATTATACATGCGTGTGTGCACATTTCACAGACATATACAATATTAACAAATTCTGATTCAATGGACATCATATAAGCTAATTCACAAGAAACAGTCATAACTTTCAGTGGTCATCCAAGCTCTTGAGGCAGTTACCTCATAACAGATCTCTGAAAATGCATGCCCACCATAGAGCCACTGCAATGTCCTAGCAGAACAACACTTCTTGATGTGACATTCTGCAGCCATTTGAGACCTGTACAAACATGTTTGCATAACATATCACTTAGCAGAAGGTGAGAGTTAGCTCATTGACCATGTCTGTAGCTCTTAACCACTAAACACTACATAAATTATCACAACCAAACACACAAGTTCTTCTGTAGTAACAGTACCATGAACAATAAATACAAAAGAAATGGGAGAAAATAGCATTTTACTTTCAGAAAAATGGTGGTTCATTTTAGGGAAGTTTCCTTTAAACCTAGTCTGTGTGACCACCTGGATTATGATCATAATTTGAGACATACAGGGATAATACTTAAAACTTAGAGTTGGGAAGGGGGAGTGAAGAACAGCACCTCAGCAACTTCTCAGACATTGCAGGAAACAGAATAACAGAAGGCTTTTACAAAAGAAACATCAGAAACAAAGGAATAACAGAGAAATTAGCTAACAGATACTCCTGGAGACACTGCGGGCTTCAAACTCATCCCACCTCAAAGATGCTTACTTCTTCCAGTGTGTTTCTTGTCATGGACCACAAATCATTCACTTCCTGAGGTGCAGTACTCAGCACATTAACCAGCAGTGACACCTCATGGGACTGAAAATACAGTTCCCAAGGAGCACACTATCTCAACATTTATTCCATTTGGGTCAAAGGGCATTCCCAAAAAGGTTGAGGTAATCTGAACCAACAAAATAGAGAGGTGGAGGTACAAAACGTGTTGTGCACCTACACAGCAACACAAAATTCTACCTTAATCTTCTTGAGAAATATAAAAGTATTATTTGCCCTAGAGAAATATTTTTTTTTTAATAATTTTCACATCTTAGTTTGTATACTCCTTACTATTGCCATTCCTCTCATTCATTGTATGGAATTCATACAAATTACAAATTCAGTTTTATAAACCATAGTAAAAAGAGCAAAAAGTAGTAAAACTAGGATGTTCCAAGGGGAGAGTCTGGATCAGTAGCTCTGTTCTGACATTATATGATAAATATTGATTCATCTGACTGTTAGGCTTTTCTACTGGATTATCCCAAGTCTGTTTTTATTGCTGTGCAATGAAGACACATAGAGCTGTACTACAGGTGTTAGCACAGTTAGCAAATGGTAGTAATGTGGAGTCCCGGGCCTTGCAGCTTTGCTGAGATTTGCTAATAGAAGGTTAAGACAAGACCAGAAAACTGTTGTAGAAAATGCAAGCCCAAATACGTAGCACTTAACTATTCTATGATTCTGTGACCCAGGGTAGGAGCTGCATTATTGCCTGCTCAGCTCTATGGGAAACTAGGCTCTTAGCAGGCACCCCAGTTCCTCTGATACTCCTGTCCTTCATCACGCTTTCCTCTGTTTTATGGCCACCCAGGTGAAGAAGTGTGTCTTACTAATTGCATTTAGGGAAGAGGGAAAACAATTCCAGGTTTATATGTGAGAACCAGACTTCAGAGAAGCCTTTACATATTTTGATGGAGCAACACTTGTTACCAACAATAAGAGGTAAAAAAAAAAAAATTGATGGCCAATAAGTACAGCTGCAACTTAACCACTGTCATATCCACTGTAGAATTGGGAATGTTGAGGGCTGTAATCACTAATGTTGCCGTCGCTACTACAAATAGCGTAATAGAGGGGCCTTTATACTGACGCAGCAACACAAAGGGTTTCCCCGCAGCATCCTCTGTGGATACCCAGAGACTTCAAGGTCTCTGGCAGACAACAAACTCTGCCACTGTCACAAGCAAGGGGAGGCAAAATAGCAGAGAAAGCTGTTCCCTTCAAAGCAAAGCTTTCCTGTGAGAGGGATAATCTGTCCTGAAGTGGAAAAACAGCTTTGAAAGGGGGCAGCCTTTATGATGGCTGCTACACTCGGACCGTGCACAGGAGTGAGAAGTAGCTGAGAGGCTGTAACAGAACATATGGCACACTGCGGTCCGTGCTTCCTGGCACTGCTTCTGAAGAAGCCATGAGAATTTCCCTGTGAACACTAACATACACACAAACTGGCTGCAAGGAAGTTCCTGCAGCCCCTGGCAGGGGCAACTCTCCCCACTCTGTTACCCCTTTCTCTCATTTTATGACATTTCTCTTAAGTTTCTAAACTCTCACTCATTTTCCTTCCTTAGACAAAAGCTACATTGTGTACAGGGACATAAGGGAAATGGTGAATCATGAAAAACAGTAATTAATGCTGAAATGCCATGTGTGGTGTTTTCTGGACTACATTGCAAGAGATTAGTGTTTTGTATGATTTTTTTTTTTTCCCCAATAAAACACTAAGATTTCTCTTTTAACTAAAATAAAATTAAATTAGAAAGTGGCACCAAACCCACAAGCTTGGTAACCATCCTCAGTAATGCAGTTTCAAATCCCACAAAAATTTACTTATTCTGGCAATCTCAAAATCTGCAGAGCAATTACCACTGGAATAATAAGAACAGATTTTAATGTGAGCAAAATGCCTACTGCAGTGTTCTTAGAGGAAAAGTAGATATATTATAGAAGAGGCCTTACATCACAACCTTTTTGTAAAGCTTGGATGGCAAGATGATTCTTTAAGACACTGAAGTCACATGTCATTAATCAGAAATTGCAGTCTTCATTCATGTATATTTGACTGAAAATGCATAATTTTAGCCTCCAAAAGCCTTGGATAAATGACCTTAAGTATAGCTCTTTTTCAAATTGACAGAGATAGATGATGGACCAAAAAATTATGAACACAGAAGAAGTAAACATGAAAAATAGACAAACCCTTTAGTATCACATGGATTTCTTGTTTTCATTTTTCCAACTCTTTTCCTCTCAGTTTTTAGCTCTATAACCTAGCTCATCATGTTTTAATCATTTTTATGCTACTGAATTTGTTACATTTTGCCTGCAGTGCCCCCACACTAAACCCTGAGCTTGCTAAAAGATTCATTCAGATAAATGGAATTGATTTCATATTTTGCCATTCATGAAAAGAGTCTTTAAAGTTAGAAACTCTTTATGCAATATGAAACTAAAGAAACTGATTACTTCTAGGAAGCATTTATCTACATCTCTTGACAAAACTGCACAACACTCACATGAGTAGCATTCCTTTCACAGCTAACCAGGCTCACTGGGGCTGCAGCAGCAGCAGCTACCCTGTAAGTCCTTTTTATAAACACAAACTCCCTGACTGACCATGAGATAAGTGATGTAAATAATGTTCTCTAAGTAATTAAAACCCCACACTATTGATCTTTTTACTAACCAGTATGTGCTTACACATTGATGAAACAGTAAAAAGAAACCAGCACCAAATTAAATTCATTGTGCATAAACCAGTCCTCATCTGTTACAATAACCACTGCTGGAATTAATTACTGACCCCACCTTGGACTCAGCACAGCTCTGCACTATGCCTTGGTACCAGCTGATGCTCCCTGTATGGAGAGGATGCAGGTCTGAGCCTGAAATTAAATACAGTTGGTTTTATACCTTCCTCAAAGTATCTGCTTGTGTATGAGGTTGAGTTTATGGCAAGAAATCTGTACTGGGCACAACATGAACAAGCATGCTGTGGCAGAGAGGGTTCACTTATTTGCTGACAGGGTTGGTTCATCTCATTGTGACCCACCAGGCTGGCACCAGCTGCGAGATGGGAGAAGGGCAAGCGTTGCCCTGTACCTATTCCTTCTGCCCCCTGCAATCAGTCACACAGTGAGACAAGGTTTCTGATATCATATGGGCTTTAGATGGTGTAGTCTACAAAACAGATTTCATACCATGAGCAAAATGACCAAGCAAGAGAAAAGCCAGTAGCTTGTATCAGCATTTGGATATATTTTGTAATTCACATCTTTACAAAAAAACCCTCTAAGATCCAAAGATGAAATTAGAAACAGATGGTAGTCCTATTGCTTTTCTCTTCAGATCAAGTATTGGGCAAGCATGAGCATTGTCCAGAAATCACCATAGCCTTGCTATTTTGTTTTGCTACCAAAACTGATGGTTGAGCTGATCCATCACACACAGTTTGATTTCCCCATTGCAGTCAGCAGCGGTTAGTTGTCCTGGCAACTGAAATGCAGCTCTAGATGCTGCTTTTATCTGGAGCTATACAACAACAAAAATCTCTTCTGCCTGTCAGGCTTAAATGAAAAGTTTTGGAGGTGGTTTTAGTTATTTATGGTTTTTTTTAAAACAAACAACTCTTGATTTGAGCAAGTACTGACAGTTCTTATGGAGGTAAAAATGAAGCTTTAAAACTGCTTCCAATAGTATTAATTCATTGTACTCCAAAGCTTTAAACTGATTCTGAGAGATTAAAATTCTATATCATTTCATTAAGAGCACGCTGGTGCATGTGCTGTTAGCCTGTACAAAATGAAAGGTTTTTATTGGCACTTTTCTCTATCATGAGAGCGACTTTCATATAGGATTAATAGGGCTAATATTGCCACTGCATTATCACTTTATGAAAATTTGCTAATGAGATTTGAAATTGCTTAATAAGAATATCCCAGTTCTTCCAAACACCTACCCTGCTGATAACCTGCTGAAAGCTGGACTGCACAGTGGCTGCAGCAGTAGGGAGCGAGTACTCGATGCCAGGAGAGATAAATTTTGACTTTCTCACTGCATCATGTAATGTCATCCTACATCAAGGTCCTCCAAGTTACTCTATGTCAGCCCAGCTTAGGGCTTCATGCAGCATAACAGAAGGCAGCATGGTGTAATCCAAAGCAATACACTCTAAGGAGCCTGTTGCCTCATTAAAGAACTCGTGCAACTTGGCTGGGTGCTGCCATGATTGATACTGCTGGTCTGCTGAGCCCTGCACCCTGCTTTGAGCAGGGTCAGCACAAGACTCCACATTATTCTCCAAGTTGGGGTGGCCAGACAATGCTGTAACTCCCTGCCCCAACGAGTTGTGGGCAGAGGGAGCATCTGAAATACATGGGGATATGCTCTAGCACAGGTATGCTGACAGTTGCCATATTTCAAAACAAAAACGGAAAAAACAACCCAAACCCAACAGCAACAAAAGTTATTCTGTGCTGTTTACTTTGAAAAGCTTCCACTTTGGGGTTGAAAATGAATGGCGCTATTTTTTTGTAATGTTTCAGCTTAACTTGTCCTCTTTTGCTGTTCCTTGCACTGAGCGATGGTTTGGATACTTGCAGGAAGTAGCTGCAGTTGTGGCTTTGCAAGTGAGAAGATCTTGGAGGCGTTTACCACCCAGAGACACCTGAGAGCACTTTAGGACTAGGAGATCAATCATGATAGATATGCAGACCAAGTCCACAGATTTGCAACAGATCCATTGAGAGGAACATAATTGCTGAAGGCCATCTGACTAGTCTGGGAAGCAATAAAGCTCTATTTTTTTCCTTACTTCCAGCTGTCTCTATTTTCTACTGGGCCATGAAGACAAGAAGAAGGAAAGCTGGAAAAGCCTCGGTCATAATTCTGCATTCCCTGGCACATTTCTCAGCCGTGGAATTTTGCAACAGCAGAATCTGTTCTCGGGTGTCTGCTTTTCTCCTTCCATAAGTCATGGCTTATAACACTGCATTTATTACTCAATGAAATAAAAAAAGCCCCTCTCTGTAGGAGGTATTTGGGTCGACGTTAGCTGCATGAAGGGCTCAGTGCAGGGCACAGTGTGCTGTGCTCCAGGGAGCACTGAATGCCAGTGTCTATCCAGCAGGAATCTGGAGCATCCGAATTTCCTTTGTTTGGATTTGGTAGGTTTTCTTTTCCTTCTCTACTATCTTTTCACCCAAGTGAAAAGTTTACGACGAAGAGCCACTGTGCAGTTTAAAAACAGATTAGTGAGCAGGTGTTCATCTAATCCAAGCACCCACCATAAATTTGTGTTTATTATTACATCATGTTTAGACTACAAGAAAGATTAGGCTGCTACTAGAGTGTGCATGTCTATGTTGCTCATCAGGACCATCCTACTGCAGGTTTTATTGCAGAAAAAAAAAAACAATCTTGGAAGCACAGCCACAATAACATGAATAGGTAGCCATTAGGTCAAGATCTACTTTCACACTGAGCTCCAGGTACCACCCAGATTTGCACCAGCTGAGATTCACCAACACTATAGAGACATCTGATGTCCATCTGTGGGCCATTAGAACTCATTTGCAATCTTATAGCCAAGCCCATTTTAGATTTTTTGTTTGACTTTTTGTCACTTCTCCACAGGCTGATATTACTTCACATCACATCTATGCCATCTATTGCTTATGTCACTAATTAGTCAGTCCCTAGCACGAAAAGGATAAGCAAGGTTATATGAATCAATGTTAACGAAATATTAAAACAGGTACTCCCAAACATTCCACATGTATTGATCAGAGAAGGGAAATCACAGAAATGAGCAAAACCCGACCCCCTGAGCCAACTTCCAACACGGCAATTGAGAGACTCGGAGCTCCTCATTCTCATTCACATGAAGGTTACTGAGGCATCACTCTGACAACATAAACATACCTCAAAGGCGATATAAATATTCAAACCTTAAGGTCCATTTATATTGCTCTGTGTGTGTGTGTGTGTGTGTGTGTGTGTAAAATAGCCTTAGGGTAAATGAGTATTAAGATAATAGATTTTAAGGCCAGAGGGGAATCACTGTAATTATTTAGTCAGACCATAGAGTTTTACTCAATAATTCATTTATTGAGCTGATGTCCTCTGCTAGCAGGAATGTATCTCAGTACCACAGGTAGTTACTGCACAGTGAGCAATAAACATATTTGCAATGCATACACCAAGGCTACAAAGTACAGTGAAGTGTTCTCTGGTATCCTGACATCACAACTGTAAGAGCTGGATCCCTTGTGTTTGGGCTAGGTCCCACCAGGCTGGGAGTGCTCAAGCTAATAGTACTGCTTGAGCACTTTGGCTAAGGCACATCAGCAGAAAGAACAGTCAGGACAGCCATGCAGGGAGGGTACTGAAGAAGAAACCTTCTTCAACTGTTAAGACTTTACATGTGTGCAGGATTCACAGCCTGAAATCAGAGACTGCTGTTGGTGATCATGGTCATTGATGGAAAGAAACATGGTGCTGATAAACATGGTGCTGAGAAACACAGCTCTGGCAAAAAGCGAGGAGGTGGGAAGACTTCAGCTCAGAGGTGGATGTGATAGTTCTAGTCTGAAACATAAGAAAAAGCAGATGACCTTGAGGCTTATCTTCCATCCTTCTGGGTACAGAAGTTTATATGCACCATGCTGGATCAAGCTCTTTGTGGTCTAGATGACTTACTTTTAAAAAAATTGGGTTCAAAAGTATGCCCTTGCAGAAAAACAGATGCTGTAAGTGAGCTGAACAATCTTTGGTAATTAAATTGTAATAAAAATAAAATTGCTGCATTCATTAAGTATGGTAATTGACCAAAAAGCAATAGGACACCTGCTATTTTCATTATAACAGCTCTGATATAATTCAGGGTGCAATCTTCATGTGGAACAGGTCATTTAGATTTAACATAGCTTCAGATTATTGTATTAAACAGCTCATACATATCCTCATGTTGTATTTCCAATCACTGCTTTCAACAGAGTTTGACCAAAGATGAATCCTTAGCCCAGAGCCTAGCATTTATACCAAATAGCATTTTACCCGATTTCTAAGTGTTCTCATCTTCTGTTGCCCATTCATCTAGGCCCTATCTAGCATGAAAACTAGTCTTCATAGGTCTCTCAAAGTTCAGAGGGTGTTTCCTCCTATTTTTTTTATTTGTTATTTAAATATGATAATGTAACATTTTATTGTTATTTTTATTTATTATTTACAATGTGCCAATACATGGCAGTGTCTACCCTGCAGAATTACAGTCTGACAGACAGATGTACTGGAAATGGAACAGAGGACTTCTGTTTTTCAGCAGAGGGCTTTTTTTTTTTTTTTCACATCCTGCACAAGAAGAATTTATTGTCTAATTTTATGGATGTCAATGCTGAGCCAATTCCATTTCCCAGTTGGACAGGGTTCTTACTGCAATAATGTATTTACCCAAATAACAATCACTGTGGCAATTGGTTGCAAGGATCCAACCAAACACATTTCTACCAGTTTTAATTTAAGTAGTAATGGAGTAGTAGTAAGTAGCAAGAGAAAGAAAGAAGATGAATTCATATAAAGTAACAATTTCAGTGGGTTTTGTAGTGTCAAAATTACCCCAAAGCTCCTAAGTTGTGTCTTGAGAATTTTAGCTGAGCTTCTTCTTGGCTGTGATTCTTAAAGGCTCTGCTTATTTTCAGTTTCAGCTGTACAACTTATACAGCACATCGAATGATTCAACCAAGCAGATTTAGAATTCAGTAGACAGTGTTCTTTGTTAGATTTTAGTCACATACCAAATTCAATAGGCTTTCTGCTGCAGGCGTACGTCAAAATGCCAGGAAGGCATGAGACATTGTTGGATATGTTGGACTTTATTGTTTAGAAAAAATTAAACTTGGTCTCTCATTCAATCTTTTTAATTAAACAGTCATACTCTAATGCTTAAGAGACAAAGGAAAAGAGAGAATAAAGACAGTTGTTCCGTAGAACACAGCAGATATTTCTTTATTTCTGTGTTGAACAAGTCAGTATGTGTCATCTTCTCTGAAAATAAATACAAGTATTTTGAGTAAATGTGTTTCCAAGCAATGAATTACCATCACTACTGCTAGCTATTACCTACATAAGATCATTAACGAACAGACAGCTTTTCTGCATAAATAGAGCTGTGTTTGTTTCCTAATAAGAACTGCCATATTCTCTGCTGGTGAATTTTGGAAAACAAGTCTTAGATCTCTCTGTAAAGACCTCACTGAACAGCCATATGTGATAGCTAGTTAAAAACAAGTCATTTCTCTGCTCCCTGTCTGCAAATTTGTCCTTAACTATGAACACTGAGCAGACTGTATGTTAGATCCTAGGCGTCAGGCATCAGCATTAAATTGCTTAAGCCCAGAGAGCTGCCAGGAGTCTGCCAAGCCTCGCATTTCAAGGAATCCTTTCAAAAGCCACTCTTAGTGGTCTGACCACAAACCCGCCCAACTGGATTTGAAGTGGCAACACTTGAGAAGTGCTCAAAGTGTGAGCAACCACACCACAGAAAACCAGAAGCCCTTAACTATATCACTGCTGCACTCCCTGGGTCACTGTGGGAAACATGCTGCTCTCTAGCAGATTTCTTGCTTCATTTTGTTAAACCGTGGAAGCAAGATTTTAATTGTATGCCATGCTATGGGACATGGTCCTTAGCACTCTATGCCATGTTTGCCAGAAAGTGAAGCATGTCATCAACCTACATTAAAAATAACAATGGTTTTGGATGCTTGCTAGCATTGGCTGTATGATTGTCAAAATAACTAACACCACAAAGGAGAAATCTCTTTTACCCTAGTAATTGCTAAATTGTGTGACAGAAGTGCTTTATTCCTTCAAATGTAATGATGTAATGAAAATGAGAAATGGTACGAATTCTAACCCATTGAATTACAATTTTTAAATTATAATCCTGTTTTCCTCCCTGCAGACCTTATTCACAGTAACTTGTAGCAAATCAATCAGCAGCTCTTTAAACTGAGCTTCTTAATACTCATATTCTTAATTATCCATTTAATGTGGATAGTGAAAGTTCATTACTCCTCTTCACTCCAAATATTTTTAAATACAAAGTGAAGCTTTACAAGATTATGACCAAATATGCACTTTCTTATACTGAATTGTGAAGGTCAGTAAAGTCATCTGACTAGCTGTGATCAAACAGCAGCCACAGTCGTACAAGCAGGATCTTCTCTGTTCCCATTGAAACTGAGACTTATTTGGCCAATTTGGCAGAGCAAAAGCTGAGTGTACTCAACTTTAGTAATATTTGAAAAATAAAATAAGAAAATACTCCTAATGTACTTACAGTTTGATAAATAAAGAAAATAAGTAGCTACTGTTCAGTGCTCAAGAATTAGGCTTGAGACTTGGAAAAGATTAACTTAACTCAATACAGTAAATTTTCTCACTTACTTAGACTCCTATTTTCACAGATTTTGCCCATGAAGTTTGTTCACAAAATTCAGCTTTACCTTCCCCATTCTGAAACTTCCCAAACTCAGAGCAACCTTTGCAGTAGTTTTAAAATTACTTTTTAAACATAATACCTAAAAATAGGCATAGCAAAGGTTTAGCCAGCCCATTCTCCAGTGTCCAAAATCAGCTGCTCTGGGACAAGAGTAAGCACAAGACATGCATAACACAGTATTTTCATATATGGCCTTCCAGTCTTCAACAAATTTTATCTGGGGGGCTTTCCAAATGCCCCATCTTGTCAAAGATGACAAGAAATGTCATTGCATTGAATAAACCTGAATGGGTTTTCTTTGATGAGTTTGAGCAGTCCATCTTTTGAACCCATACAAACTTCTAGCATCCTGTCAGGAGGAGCCCAACAGTTTGAATATATGTTCTGCAAGAGCAAGAGATGGCTAGTACAGATGCTGTACAGACAAGGAGTGCAGGATTTAACCCTTCTTTAGCTGACAGTACAGTAGCTATGTGGCAGGGTTTTGGTTTTGTTTTGTTTTTTTTTTGGGGGGGGGCGGGAAGGGTTGGTGTTTTTTTGGTTTATGTTTTCCTTTTTTTAAGCAGAAGTTAACTTTTTTATTTAGTTGAACATGTTTGAAGTAAATTCTACCCACTTTCATTTTCCAGCTACAATAGCCAATAATTACTTACAATCTAGGTGCTGTCAAGGTGAGCAAGAACCTTTTAAAATGTAAAATAACATGAGTCTGTGACAAATAGAAATTAAATAATATTCAACATAAAAGCAGTTGGAAAATTCTTGATGTGTATTCATTAAAAGTGTCTTCAAGATGCCATGACAGGTTTTCTCTATAAATGTCAGATGAATGAGAATGGTAAGTAGCTATGATGTACAAAACACTTCAATGAACACAGCTGGTTTTGGTTTATGCTGTGGTTTGGGGTTTCTTTAGGCAAACCTATATTGCTTCAAAGAGCTGTATATGGACCAAAAGTGGGAAATAGGGTAGGGAAGGGAATCTAAGCCCACTGCTAGGTGAAGACAGAAGAAAACGGCAATTGCTTTGTGACCAAATATCAGAATGGTAGAGGCACTATCTTTTTTTGTATTCACCAGCTGCTTAATAGCCAGGTGTGGAAAGTGAGACACCGTACTCACAAATACATGAATCAAATTGTACTTCAAGGAGAAACAATATCAGCTCTGTCAAAACCTACCATCCCACAAGCTCAGTATTGCTCACAACTGTTCCTGCAGGGCTGCAAAGCTAAACAGGACTGCACTGGGCTCTGATTCAAGATGTCCTTCACCTCACTTACAGCAGGCACTTAAGCATAATTCTTTTACTTTTTGAAAGTATTGAAGCTGCTCTGTCAGGATTTGGTCCAGTGACATTGTGAGCTTTACAACTGATTTCAAGAGCTGATGGCTAAAACCCCACTGGTACTAAGCTGAAACCATAGGATAGAAATGCTATATATGATACTGTAATGGGTTAATGAATCTTTGTTCAAGAGCTGTTTAATTCCCAGAGGAATCATCTATCTACTTTGTTCCAAGGATTCAGTTTCTTTCAGCACCTGACCAGCAAATCTCACTCACAACAATATTTGCCTTGAGCTGTAGACAATCAGCCACTCACCCTGTGCTTTTCCACACAGGAAAACCAGACGGATGTTTTAAAGAAACAGGTGCAGTTATCAGCATTTAAACATCTCAGACTTTAATCACCAAGTATAATAGCAACCTGGTTCATCTTTTCATGAAGTCACCTATTTAATCTTCTGCTTCAGTTTTAACAAAAACCTCCATAACAAACTTTTCTTCTCACTTCCTTTTTATAAAGTGAAATCCTTAACAGATCCAAAAACCAAAACAAAAGTAAAATATAAATCCTTTGGGAATTTTCATTATTTCTATTTCCAAGGTCTGGAGAAAGAAGAGATAAATTATGAGCAGGCTTTTCTGCTGTTCCTAAATCTTAATTATGTTTCCTATTCAGGAACATACTTCATAAGGAGCTTAACTTCAAGCATGTGCTTAAGTCATTGAATCCAAAAAGAACAGAGTAAGGATGCCAGCAACTAGAAATGGTCTCTTGGCAGGCTACAGATACCATTCCCTTATTTCTGGGTTCAAAAGGTGACAGAGTCCATTGGTGCCTGTAGGAGAACTGGGCTAGTTTGATTTGATCTGGGATTTATAATTTTTCTGTAATTAAAATCTATTAAATTTAAGCAGATTTTTACATCTAAGCACAGGCTAAGTCAGTATCACCTTAATATGAATAGGCTTGAACAAATGCTTTTGCATTGCACAGTAAGGGCTGAAATACAGCTATGCCAGCCTGCAGGGGTTGGTGCCCCATACTCAATCCCGATCACAACATCCATCACCAAATCAGCTGTCTGAACATCATTTTGTAACACTGCTCCTTTCACTCACCAAACTGCACAGACAGGGAGAATGGCAGTGAACCTTTGGAACTGCTTGCTTTGTACAGACATTTCCAATCAATGACACCAAGTCCCACCTTTCTCCTCGTTGCCTTATTGCAAATTGTTTTTCAGTAGCATACTGAGGCCACTGGACAGATCAGTTCTACCTTAGAACACCTACCATCCCAAAAGCAAACTATCTTTGACCCCAAGATGTTGCAGTTTTGTCCTGGTTTAGCATTAGCAGTCATTTTTTCTCCTTCTTAGTAGCTGGTGCAGTGCTGTGTTTTGACTTTTGGCCTGGGGATAATATTGATAAAACCCATGTTTTCAGTTGCTGGTCAAAATGTTTACCCTGACCAAGGACTTTGTGAGTCTCATGCTCTGACAGAGAGGAGGAGAAGCTGGGAGGAAGCAGGGACAGGACACCTGACCCAAACTAACCAAAGGGGTATTCCATACCACAGCACGTCATGCCCAGGATGGAACTGAGAGTTCCCAGAAGGGCTAGAACTCGGTGGGGTGGGGGCGAGGTACCGGTAGGTAAGCGGTTGTATTCTCTTCCCTTGTTATTTCCTTTATCATTATTACTATTAGTGGTAGCAGTAGTGGTTTGTGTTATACCTTAGTTATTAAACTGTTCTTATCTCAACCCGTGGGAGTTGCATTCTTTCGATTCTCCTCCCCGTCCCTCTAGGAGGGGGAAGAAAGTGTGGGGGGGAAAGTAGACTGCGTGGTTCTAATTTGCAGCCTGGGCTTAAATCATAACAAGTTTAAACACTTAATGCTTTGCAACAGAAACAGAAGGCATCAAACAATTCAAAGTGCAGGATTACAGGCTGGAAATCATCTCTCTCTTGTCCCTCCTTCTCCTCCTTAGGCTTTTAATCTTACAAGGCAAACACAACATTTTCTGCATGTGCATTGAGCTAGTCCTTTCTAATAAAGTCATATTGGTCATAGCCCTGGATCCTCTAGTGAAGGTGTTCGAAGGCAATAAAAGGTCACCAGGTAGCACTTCCTGCTGCTTGGTTGACAGCCTGCATGCATGCTGGTGCTTCACAGCCTGCCTTTGGGGTGCAGGCAGTGCCTAGGGCTGAGCAAGTGCCACAGGGTGACTGCACACACAGCCCAGTTCCATGGCCCATGGTGGTGACCCCAGAGTCCCTCCTCACCAGCAGCTCTCCCCAGCACCCTCCAGCACCAGTACAGCACACATCCTTTCCCATGCAGACAAGCTTTTCTTTCCTGTAATGCCTTGCTTAGGGTGCACCATAGAGCAGCAGAACAGAAAGCTCAACGTGACCCTGCAGGTGAGTGCTCAGAGGAAACCTGCAACTGAGTGCATTGCTAAGCACCTTCCTATTTCCCCAAATCTGATGCAGCCAGCAGTCAAAATGCTCTTAACCCACAGCAGATGATCACGCACCCTGTTTCACAGGGAAGACTCCCTCATGTCTTTGGGACTACCCATGATGATCCTGAAAGCCACTTTACCATCAACATTGCCTGGCTGGGACCACCTGGCTGTTGAGAATGGGCGTCAGAGACTAATGACATGGCCTCAAGTCTGCATAAAAGGAGTACTGAACCAGTCGTAACAAATGGGAAATAGCATTTGCCTTCAAGAACATAGCTTGGGTAGTGCCTACATGTGCTCTGCACCCTGCAGGGACTCTACAAGCCTGTCATGTTGTTCCTAGTTGAGTATTATGAGCAACAAATACAGGAGAAATTTTTGCTGCATATAAAAGCTTACACAGTCTGTAATTTTGAAAGATTATTTTTTCTTTTTCAATTTTTGGTACTCTCAAATAACCTGAAAGCTATTTTATTTCTCTAGATAGTTTCTTGACTTATTCAGCATTTATCAGCCTGTGTTCTCTGCTGAGACAGTACCATGTGAAATGCTTTTGGTTTGCTGAACCAGATGAGGCTGATACAGACTGCTCTTGTGCATTTCCTTGGCTCCCAGATGCTGACTGGAGACTTGTGTGATTAAAACCATGCTTCCCCATATGAATGCCTATTTGGAGTTTCTGCTTGTCCTAGTTTTGGCTGAGATAGAGTTTGGGTGGGATAGAGCCATATTCAGCTCTGCACAGGGCAGCAATTGCTCCTTGTTAGGGTTTCTTAAGGGTACACGTTTTCCAGAAAAATAGTGTATGTATTCTATACCAAAAGATGTAGATGAGAAAATATCTAGTCATGTCCTTTACTTAAGATTATTTTGGTTTCATTTTTCATGCAGAAAAATTTGGTTTTCATTTTTCATGCAGAGAGGAGGGTTCATGCAGGCACCATACTTCCATCTGCCATCACTCGAAATTACCCCACGAGAGCTATGGCCCTTCCATGGACAGGCTCCCAAAAGAACTGCGTAACTTTCCAAAGAGGTGACCTTCTTCTGATACTCAGGTTCATGGTACCTCAGTCCATCTGTTTGCTTGGTCCTCTTGTGCTCCTGCCTCCCCTGGAATGCCCTGAAGAACTGTGAGTTACTAGAGATAAAAGAGATAAGGCCAGCATTCTTGCTGGGACAGAAAGGACTTGAAATCCACCTTTACTACGTTTGTGTTAGCCAAAAATCATGTCCAGTTAGGAATACTACAAGTATTTTGCATTTTTTTACAGATAAGGCACCTCATACTCTTAACAGCTATTACCAGGTATAATTGCACTGTAGTTCTATAAAATAAAATGTAATATAACACTTACGCTTTCCAATTACACAATAGTAATTGTGAATAATTATATAAAATCTCAGGCTTTTTTTATGGTTATTTCCAACACTGAGTTTGTGTACACTATAAAAAACACCATCTGTAGAGAATGTAAGACACAACTTCTGCTTGAGCATAGATATATAAAACTGTAGCATCAACTTTCCAGTGAGCATCCTGTTAAAAAGCTATTGTCTCTGTCTTCCTTTAAACCTCATTAATTCAGCAACTTAGCCATTTGGATGCAAAGTCTCGCTTCCTTGCAGCCGTGCTTACATACCTCCAGTATTTGATTATTGCAAGAACATTTATGCATATGCCCTGAATCTGTGACTCCTCCTCCATCCACTACCACCACATCCAACCCCTCTGTGTGCAGGGCTGATTATGCACCAGAGGCTGACACAGAGCAGTGGTTTCTAAATTCTTGCTGTGAAAAGCTTTTGAGGTGTTTCAGTAGAAGGCTGCCAGTTGTGAATACCAAAGCAGGGGCTTTCCCCTTTGCAGAGGCCCCTTAAGTATAAAGTACAAACAATGAAAAAGAAAAGCAATAAAAAAAAGAGAGATCTGGGCTTTGAATCCTTCTTAGGGTCAAGCACTAAACCCTCTTTTGACAGCTACACAACCAACACTTGTTCTCCTCAAGAGAAGGAGCTGAACAAAGTATGTATTTTATCTACAGTGGACAAATATGTTGCTCTAAAGCAACAAATAAACTTCAGATAAAATATATAGATAGCAATAGGAAAAAAAAAAAAACTCAAAACAACAAACCACAAACTCCCAGAAAAGAAACCCCACTATAATTCATGCAAACTTAAAAAAAGAACAAAGTATTTCTGATTTCATTGACTGTGTTGTATGGCAGAAGGTTCATCAATTTAAAGTGTTATATTTCTCATCTGTTATTAACCAAAGTCAAACAACATTATCATTTTGCTTAATGCATTTAAATCAGGAATATTTTCCCAGATGCTCTGCACAGGCACTTTGCAGATTTCAGTGGAAGTTGTTTACATGCATTGAGCCTGGAAACACTTTGCTATGATAGCAACACATACCAAAGAGTTTTCATTTTCTCAATTCAGGGAGAAAATTGCTGTTCCTCCCCCTCGTTTGAATTAGCTCTATTTCTGCAAGAATTATTCCTGCATTATTTGAAAAAATTACAAGCATGCTCATAATGGCTGCATTTTTGTGTCCATCTTAAGCTAAGCCCTGCCTCAAAGCCGCCTGAAATTGCTGCAATTATTTCTACTGACTTCACCATCTCTTATTTAGTTCTGCAACTGATTGTGACCTGGCCAACAATATGCAGTGGTCCATTGCTGCCTGGAAATTACATTATATCTTGCATTGACTTTTCACACTGAAGTGATGTGAAAAGATGAGAACAGAGCCAGCACAGAGGGACCTACACCCTCTGCTCACTCCCTCAGCCATGCTGTGGGCATTGAGCCTGAAGCACATTCCCAATGGGGATCTGCCTCCTGTGCAGCTGAACTGGCAGAGGTGCAGTCAGGTATCAATTAATTTTTGCTGAGCTGCAGCTTTGAAAACTGAAAGAAATCATCAGAACAAACTCAGCCTTGGGTTTAAAGCCATATGCAGCTTCAGCTGACTTCAACAGAAGTGAATGTGAGATTATGTTTTTATCAATATTTTTTGTTCAAAGACGCTTAATTTGTCCAAGCTTGCCAGCAAGCTCTGGCCATCTTCTGAAGTGAAGGATAAGGATTTAATTTGCACTGGGATAAAAAAAAAGAAAAAAAAAAAGTGGAAGACAACAAGAAAGGCTGCTTATTCCTTACAGAAACACAAGTATCCCTAAACTGACACTTGGATTTACGTGTATTCCACCAAGAGCTCAAGATCTGCTGTAATATGCTATCCGCTGTAAATGACCAAAACACAGATTTATTTGCCACAATATCTTAAGGGAGAAAGTCTGTTTATGCAAGGATGATAATTATCACTAGCTTCATCTATATTCTGCCAAAGCCACAGTATGCTGAGCAGTAACCAAACCCCATGCTGCAAAGCACTTAAAATATTACCTCAAAAATCCCCTAATGCACACCTCATATTTACATATATTTTAGAGATTTTCCACATAAAATTAAGCGCACACATCTAGACATCTCTTTATTTAAACAAATACCTACTATATATATGGACTATCTATTCATTGCCTTTCAATCTCTAGGAATAGGAGGAACAAGAAGGGGGCCTGGAAGAGGAGAAGCTATTCAGGAGGAGCTTTCAATGGGTGATGAGCAGGTAGAAGCAGGGTGCAAGACCTGGCACGGGGCAAGTAAGCCCTGGCTGCTGTTGTTTTTAGCCAAGTAGAGAGAAGCATGGATAGGGACAATAAGAAAAATGAGAAGAAGCTGAGAGGAACAGGGAATATGATCTGAATGACTCCACAGTGCAGAGCACACAGAGAGGCTGCTATATGAGGTTGGAACACATACTCACTACAACATTGCTCACTACTATCAGTTTACACTTACATATACATCCATGCAGCAGTGAGAAACCCCTGACAAACAGCTGATACAGCAGAATTTTTGAAAGTGAGCTTTGATTTTCAGACACTGAATATTCAGCACTTCCAAAATTAGGAAGAGGAAAGAAATTAAGCAATGGTATAGCTACTTATTATTTTTTAAATACCCACGCTGTATGGTCAATTCTCATGAATAACAAACTCCAAAAGCAATTACAAAATTAAGCACCTACAACCACCAGCATAACACATGGGATTTATTATTTATATATGTTATGCTAATACAATGGATATGATTGTTATTAGAGCACTATGGGATATAGCATTAAAAACATAACAGCCTGCAGTAATTATATCCTTCAGGTTTCACAAATATTTCCAGTAGGCAGAATGGTGCTTTGTTTGCGTGGATTTACTTCTCTGTCTTGTAAATACAAATATGTGGTCAAGGCATCTGCTCAGTCAAGAGCTGTGACTGCTGATTCGGGTACAGTTTTTCAGAGCTGTGTACAGTAAAAACCCATCTGAGTAACTGAGAACACAAACCACCAGTCAAATATGTAAATTCTTTACACATTTATGATGATCAACAGTCACTGAACCAGCACAAAGGTTAGATACCTCTACATGAAAATCAGACCTGCAACTTGTTTAGAATAGAATCTAACAAAAGAAAATGCAGAAAATATAAGGTAGGCTATGTTGCTTTTAGGTTCTGATTATTCTTGTTAGCACTACTTAGAACTGTTTGGAAAATAAATACAACATTTTACAATTAGACCCCTGATCTACGAAAGTACTTGAGCAACTGTGTAACGGAGCATGTGAGTAGTCACTTTAATGAAATTACTAGTTATATACATGAATTATCCACTCATTTTAAGTGATTTGCTGGATCGATGTCTTTCTGTTTCAATTAGAGCAGCAGAGTTAAGGTAACATAGCAACACCAATTTGGAGAAAATAGCAGACCAAAGGTGCCTGTATCAATAAAGATATTCTCAGAGGGGAAAAAAAATAAATGATATATGTAGAAAGTGCCCATGTAACTACACTGCACCAACCTAGAATATTAAAATAAATTTTATTTCAAAACCCTGTAAGAAAACTCCACACTATTTTGGTTTGTGTAGGGGCTGAAGATGTTAATGCTCCAAGAACTCGGACAAAAGCCTCACTATTTAAAATACCACTTCTGCTTTTTAACTAAGGTAAACATTATAATCTCTGACGTAGCCTACTCAAGCACCAGAACAATTCATTCAAAGCAATGCATTCTCTTCTGAAATATTTTAGTATTATAATTCAAAATTGTCTCCCTCAGATGCACCTGAGAAGCATTAACTTCTTGGTGACTTTAAGAACCAAATCCTTTAATACAAACGTAGCTTTTCCCACAGGCACTTGAAAACATTTAGCATTTTTTCAGTTGAATGCAATTTTCATAATAAAGTAACTCAGCCAGATACCTGACACCACAGACAAAGACACCAAGTGAGCAGCTCCTGCCAACTTAGGCAGAGCATGATTGCAACCCCCAGTTACATACGTAAGTAGGCTTTTAAACATCCAATTGCTGTAACAATTCAAGTAATATATGTTACTGTTATACATTATATTCACTATTTGTAACACATGCATTTTATTCCACAACATCCGGACATTACGTATTGCACTGTCTCTCAGTCAACCTTAACGGAGGATACAACAGATCTTAAATTCCTGTAACATTAAATTCTACCTTATGACCAGCCTGAGGACATCAAAGCTGCCCTTTGCTATTCTAAACACAATTTGGATACCTAATTTTAATTTAAGGGGCTAGTAATCAGAATTTGTTTGATATAATATCCCTTCTGCTACGAAGCAGATTCCTCCATGTAAAAACACGCCCCTTTCTGAACAGCACCAGTCCATCACTACTGATCGCTACTGACACTGCCTCCCTACCTTTAGTTAACTCGTCAGTTAAATTTCATTGGTAAACCTCTCAAAAAAATATAGGAATGAGTATATTTAGTTCAGTGCCCAAATACTCAGTCCAGTCTATCAAATTCAAAATGTTCCTATTTAACTGCATCTCTGGCAGTTTCAAGGGCATAATTTTAAAACTACAGCATATTTTGTTAAACCAAGCCCTACAATGATCTTGTTTTACTTCCATCCACTTAGCCTGTTAATGGAGGCTAATACTGCATGTTCTTGTGGCAGCAAAATCTAAAGTGTACTGGGAAGCTACAGTGATAGATTACATGTACATGCTGTGTCATATCCAATTAACTCAAATTGACTGTGTGCTGCACTATACTGTTAGTGCATGGAAGATCAATAAATATGGAGAAAATCCAAGAAGGCTCTCTTCATTCCCATCCAATTCTAGTAGGTCTGAGACAGATCATGCTCCTATGATGTGTATGCTGCTGCTGAAGAGGGCAGGTGGTGCATAGACACCATTCAAACTTGGCCTATTCAATCTAAACTCCTCTAACTCGCCATTCATGCATAGCAAAACACCATCTGGTCCTATTTTGCCTCCAGCAATCACAGCTGACCAAAAACGATAATAACAGCTGTTGCAAAACAAAAGCCAAACAAAGGGGGGAGGGAAAGGTTAGAATGAAGTCCAGTGCTGCAAAATACTCCATGAAGTGAGAAATGGAAAAGGAACCATTCAAATAGTCAATCCCCATTGAAAAGAGCCAGTGCAAAACTTCTGGTTAAACTTGAGATTTTTAATCCATCTGTCCTGCAAATTACAATGGTCAGGTGATAACATAAAATTGAGAGTATGTTGCACAGAGGTATTTAAAGGCTTTGTTCTGCAAGTTAGAAACTAATGACCCTGTGTCAGCTAAAAATTAAACCTCCTTATGTTCTTTCATCATGTGTCAACCTGGGTTAATGTGAAAGTAGAATGTGGTTAACCAGGGTGATAAAGCATCTGAAACCTTGGGAAAAGAAGGGAGCAGTTAAATGCTTGTAAATGATAGGAAGGAAAACATTCTTTAAACCATGCATAACACTGAAATCATATGGATACTGCATTTTTCCTGCATAAATTGCATATTAAACTATTTAAATTAACAGTTTTATTTATGACATGATAGCAAAGTTACTCACTTAGACTTGGGGAATTCGAACACCAACTTGCACAGTTTGAAACACAAGATGTTCTGCAATATGCTATTGTTGGTAACGTAAAATATGATTTTATAGCAAGCAGGGAGATGCTCCAGTTTTTCAAGATTCAAATTTTGATATTTAAAATGTATGGTCCTGCTTGATGAATTTTTTTTTTTTTTTTCTGCAGTAATTAAAACTATTTTTCCTGGAATTGAACATCAGTAGTTCAGTAGCTCTTAATCAAGTGTGATAAAACCCAGGATTTATGAAACCATTTAATGAGTGTAATAACACCTGCTTCTCACTGCAAATAGTTGAAAACAGACTTCAGTTGTAATTAACTCTTATCACTAGTGACCTTTTTCCAACGATACTTCATAGGTCTTCAAAACGACAATTATAGAACTAATACACAATTACTGTCACATACAGTTTAGCAATTATTTCTGAAGACATTTGTCTAAATGTTTCAAAACAACTATAAAATGGTTCCCTTTGTTATATAACATTGGTTAAACTGACACACACAAAAATCTTTACCAATCAGCCATTTCTAATGCAGGCAGACTTCCTCGTGCCTGGAATAAACATCCTCTGTTCCAGACATTAGTAGATATCATACTAAGGCTATAAGGAGCAGGGGTAGCTGTCAACTAATACCTATTATGAAAAGCTTCAATTTATAAATGATTTTCTTCTGCTCCAAGAAATCTATAAATTTATAATTAGACTCTCTTGCTGTTCAATATTTGTACATAATAAACTGAGTACCTGAGGATGATGAAATGTTGAAAGCTGAGTTTGTTATTAATAAACTCACAGTGTAGTACCTCTTCCTTCAAGTCTGGCTGCAACTTTTTAGGGATCTGTATTCCATTATTTTTTTGCTGTAGTCCGAGCATGGTAGTCATTCATAGACATCTCCTCAAACAGGATTACGATTCTGCTCAGGTTTGACACTTGCTGGTTTTAATTTTCATTTTATCATAAGCAGTTTAAGATTGTTGCCAGTAGTAATTTGCAATTTTTATCAAGACCTCTTCATTATAGCTTCTGACAGGACAGATGCTGTAATTAATCATGCCAGACAACTGGGGATAGTGGTCAGACTGCATTTGCTGCACAGTTACTACAGCCAAGGAAGGGAAACAAGAAAATAAAGAATTTATCCTCTCTTTCCAGAGCAAAACAGCACTAATAACCTGACACCACACAGGATGTGAATGTTTCCAAACCCTTCATATGCAATACCCACCCTCTCCATCTCTCCACCATGTCCTACTTTTATGATAAAAGTCAAACAACTCGGGATCAGCCGAACTCCGAGTTGGGGGCTTATAGAGGGGAAGCCCATGGCAGGAGATGTGTTTACATCTGAAATGGAAAGATACAAAGAAAACCACAATTTGTGCTTATCTCCAGACACCACTGCTGAGAGATGGGTTCTCTATGGTGCTCCTGCAGATAAATGCAACACAGGGTACCATGAATGCTTTGTAACTCTAGCACCTGCCTTCTCTCAGAGACACATACAACTCTTCAGCAGGTACAAGAGCTGATCACACTCTTGGATCCCATCAGTACCTGCTTACCCAGTATGTGCACAAAAAGTCCAAAACATGAACTAAATTTTCCAAGTAAGTGTTTGCATAAGGCAACGTTTCTGGGTTTTCTATCAAAGACTCATGGCTCATCGGTTTTACTGAAATGTGTTTATTCTATAGCAAGATAAAAGCATTTATTTTAGATAAGCAAAATACAAACAACTTAATTGCTGCTATCATAACTCATAAAAAAGTATAAAACAGCATAAAAACACAATAAGCAATGTAGCAATTAATAATTCATGTTACCAGTGTTTACATTAAAGCCTCATTTATGAAAACTTTACAACACATGATATGAAAACTTACAACCTTTAAAGAAAATATTTACATTGATTATTCGGTGGAGTTTTATTTAAATATTCTACCGGTTTTACAGTGTATTAAAAACTCCTGCTTTCATCTCAGCTTTCTGTAATAACAGTTTTATTTAAGTGCATTCCCCTTTTAAAAATACAGTGTATTCAATCTGAAACTCATCACTTCAACACAGAATATAATATTCACATTTGTTCTGTAACTGGAATTAATGTAAGAGTGTTAATGTCAATATATATTTTCTTACAAACTAAGATAGGTTTATTTGGAGAAATGAAGTGAAAGGTCATTTCAAACATTTAGGTTCAGCTACTTGCATTCTGAAGACATGTAGGAGAGAAAAAACTTAAGAGCTTTGGCAAAAATCTGTGATTTACTCTTTTTTTTTCATGACAAAAATGCCATCAACTAACTCGTGTTATACAAGTATGATTGTATGAAATCCAATCATCATTTTACAGGTAGTTACAACTGTGCTTTAAGGGCTTCATGAGTTCATACTGCCTTGAAGTGCACTACTCACTTTTAGAGAAAGAAAGATTGTATCTTATAACTCTGCAAGGCCATTTTGCAGTCATAAGGTTCAGGTATTTATTAGGCCATTTGATTCACATATCGTAGGTAAAGCTTAAATAAATTAAAAAGGCATCACATGAAAAAGAGCACAGCTGCTTTTTTTTTTTAAACAAAATGATTTATAGTCAGCTAAAAGATGATGCACAGCTACATTGTAGTTCTTTATTGCCTATCTAATAGACACTTTAGAGCATCATTTGATCTGTTATGCATCCCTGCATAACTACCATCAACAATTTATAGTTTTTATCTAAATATGGTTTATTCTTATCCCCTTCACCACTAAAAAGCCATGTTACAGGATCATTTCTCTTCAGAAAATACTGACCTGTGATAACACTTGAGTCTGTGTCTGAGATTGTATTTGTGACTGGTGCTGCTGAGGTGCTGGTTGAGGGCTCCCAATGGCAGGGATGGGAGAAGTGATCTGAGAAGCTACAGGAGAGTGCTGCTGAGGAGAAGGCTGTGACTGGTGTTGCATATGCTGCATTTGCTGCTGCTGCATTTGCTGAAGCTGCATGTGCTGCAGTTGCTGTTGCATTTGCTGTTGATTAATATGCTGCTGAAGATGCTGCTGCAAATGTTGTTGCATGTGATGCTGAAAATGCTGTTGTTGCATTTGCTGTTGTATTTGCTGATGCATTTGATGCTGATGTAGTTGCTGCTGTTGCATCTGCTGCATCTGTTGCTGCTGGAGCTGCTGTATCTGGTGCTGCTGGCTTTGCATGGATGGACTGACTTGAGACGGAGACGGCATTGCCACCATATTTGTTCCCATAGAGCTTATCAACGGGGCAGCAATGTTTGTTGGCATGTTTGGTGCAATTGTAACAGAAGCTACAATCTGATTCATCGGCAGTCTCATGGTTAAAGGTTTTGGAGCAATTGCTCTTGGAAGGGGCTGTTGAAGAGTTTGCGGAGAGGCTGACACTGTTGCATGTTGAGAAAGAGAAGTATTCAGAATAAGGGAGGAAGACAGATTTGTGGATGCCAGCGTTTGCTGAACAGAACGAATTGTCTGGGCCTCAGCAGATTCAGCAGCGGCCTGTGTTTGGAAAAGAAATTAATTTTATTTTTAACAAAAAAGACATTGCTACTGTTTACATGAAATAAAAGTCACAGCTACTCAGGGAGACTTTTTCATCTTTTGTTTTCTATCAGAGAGATCACTGATCCACTGAACCATTGTATAACCTCTTCATCTGTCTCTGTATCATACATCCAGTTCTTTCTTGGACAAAAAACTAACTCATGCCCTTGTTCAACACCAGAAAGTCACAGATGTCACATACATTTTGTGGCTGAAAGAGCTAAAAAAGGCCAAATACTCTCTATATTTATATGTTTTCAAAAAAACCCTGTTCTTTGGAAGACAAATCTGAGCAGAAGCATATGCCCCCGCACCAGTTACAGCAGTTTACAAACAGAGTTTACAAACAACAAAACTTCTCACACAACTTTTAAGATTTGCTTGTTGTAGATTTTCACATCTAAGGAATCAAGACCAAGGTATCTATGAGAAACAAAAGCCTAAGGGAACACTATCAAGACATCCAACTGAATACCCTGGAAGGGGTACAGCTGCATCAGAGGTGCCCTGCTTAGGGAATGCTGCCTTTTTTCAGTGTCCTGGAGGTTTCTGATATGAGGGAAAACTACAGTCCAAAAAGGTCTATTGCAATAAATTGCATCCCTACTCTCAGCAACTACCTTGGATAAAAAAGCTACAGCAATTGTGTCTTAAGTTGACTTAGAGTACAATTTCCACTTAGTCTTCCCACAAGTTACTTGGCAGCCCAGGTCCCATGGATATTGGGAGAAAATTATTTCTGATGTTTTTGAAAAAAGAACTTAGGACTGAAACACTAAATTCCCTCAAAGGTATTTAGAATTCCAGCTGCCATTGAAGTTAGCATTGTGACACTAAACACTTTGAGAATATTATCTAAGTCCTAGAGACAACAGAAAAACACAGCTTCTCAACACAAGGAGAAGAAATTTTCCAGCTTTCAGGAACACATGTATAACGTCTGCTGTTGTATTTTTAATCATTAATTAAAACACACAGCAACTTTCTGTGTGATTTACTAACGCTTTGCAGTTGTACATTCAAATAAACATTGTCAGGAGTTAGATAGCATCACTTGCTTCTCATGTTTCTTGAGATCAAAGATATTTTTGTAATTGATCTTTATGAAATATTGGTAGAGAAATAATTACCTTGATTTATTTTTAATCATGTTTTGGATGTCCATAAGCATATTTCCATCTATGGTATTCAGATGCAACAGATCTACAACCAGTGTAGTGCTGCTGGTTAGAAAGGTAAGTTCTCAAGACAGCAGAATTTTGTTTTCTTCACAAGTTTTATTTTAATTCGGCATCCACTAAAATACTCCATATGGCTTTGTGCCAGCTAGTCTATTTGTAGGTACTCTCCAAATTCAGAGCCACCACACATTTCTTCCCCTCACCTGCAAGAATTACTTAAGCTTTGTCATGGAGTAACTGCTCTCCAGCTCCACACAAAGCAAGTCCGTCTTTTGAGAAGGAGCACTTGAGGAAAAAACAGAAGTCTGCAAATAGCTTGCAAATGTTAATGGCAGAAGGTCACTGTATTTGTCATGACTGAATTTTACTTTTGCAGTGAAGTGCATTATTTTGCCATCATAGATAATGGATGATGTACATTTGCAAAGTTATTGTTTGGTAATCATTACTGTGCCATTGGAGAGATGACTTTTCTTTGCAGAGACTAAGCAGGGTTCAAGCTGTAGCACAACATCTGGTAGAGCTGTATTAATGCAGTCCTAGGATTCTACTTCTATTTTCCATAACACCACACCCCCCACCACCAATATTTAAACACCACTGCCAAAAGCTAACTTCCATTGCGTGGAAGGCATTATTAGGCTTACCTTAGAAACAAGGCTTGCTCTATAGGCTGCAAGTGCCTTTAGGTATTCTTTTTTGGCAGCTTCAGTTTTTCTTTTATACACCTATTAAAAGAGATCACAATTTCACCAACTACAATTATTAAGGTGTTTTTGCCAGAATGCAAAGAAACAAAAAACACAGGCCAAAACCACCAGAAAATACTCTACTATTACAAATGCTTTTTCTGCCCTGGCTAAAGACTTCCAGGTGTACCGCTGGAGCAGAACTTATGTTGATTTATTGTGAATAAAAAAGTGGCTAGAACAGCCAACTGTTTCACAAGACTACCTATGCACACTTTATTTCCCCAAGAAATACTATCTTAATGACCCTAAGTAAACATGATCTTAGAACATGGCGTATCTCAGATGCTAAGAAGCATCTGCAGTAGTATAAAATAGCAAAAGATGCCTATGCAATATTACTTTAAACATTCAAAATACATATAAAAAATACATCTTTAGAAAAGTTGTTTCATAAAGCTTGGACATTTCACTTTCCCCGAAGCCAGTATGAGGGAATAAAGTTAGCTTTTAAATCATGTTCACCATCATTTGTTAGATCACACTGAAGGTTTCCAAACATATTTGACAAACAAGATCATTCACATCTTGCCGGAAGGTGTCCTATGCAAAATCTACTTTTTCATCACAGCTTCCGTTACCTGTTACTAGAAGCTGCGTGGAGTATCAACAACCAAACAGCCTCAAAGGATTTCCCCCCCTCCACTTCTATCCATGTGTAGGAGTTACATGTGTGTTGAAAGAAGAATAACCCTCAAGGAAGAATAAAACTCATCATTCTGTACCAAGCTTGAGTTGGAGATAACATTTTACATACGACATTGTAATGAGGCCGAGGATTGCCTTCAAAGGCTGGAAATCAACACGCTTTGCAACAAATTCATAACGCAGATCAAAGGGAAATACTATATGTGCTGTACCTTCCCCTTTTCTAACTTATGATTAATAGGAAACAAGAGCTTTGAAATAGGAATCGTCAAAAGACAGTCTGAACAGGACTCTAGGACAGTATCACCTGAGATTTTTTACAAACTGCCCTTTAAAATTTGAAGACAAACATAGCCATTTAATACTACCTACTGCCTCTTATAACAAAATGCTTTTAGGTAGCAGGTCTTCAGCAAGTTCAAAAATCAGTATAGCTCTGAAGAGTAAGAGGTCTACACCAGCACGTAGCATGGTCCACTCAGAGTAAAGGTAAGAGGATATTTTTTTACAAGGATTACTATTTTACTTGTGAGACAGCCCTGCATCAATTTTTTACCTGTTTTTGTTCTTCTCCTAAACTGTCCCACATAGAAGCCACTATTTTTGAGACCTCTCCAAATGTAGCATTCGGGTTCTGCCCTTTAATTGCAGCTTGCGTATCCCTGAAAAAAAGGGCATATGCTGACACTGGCTTTTGTGGTTCATTGGGATCTTTCTTTTTCTTCTTCTTAGGAGTCTTGGGCTTCTTTCCAGAATCTGGGGCAGCTCTTTTTTCTCCAGTAGCCTAAAAAATAGTAACAGCAAGAACAGTCAATATATACATGAAATAAGTCAGGTTAATTATGAAAAAATTATTGACAGTCTGGCTTAATAATATATGGATAGAACTACTATGTAGGCAACATTTTGGAGAGTCCCGTCGCACAAGCCTTTCTCCTCCCAAACAGTTCTTAATTTCATCAGATCTACTGGAACTAAATGTATGAATAGTTACTACTCTTTGTAAGCATGGCTGAGAGAGTCAAATCTTACAAGCTTGACCTGAAAAAATACACCCCAATGCTAATTTGCATTAAAAAATAACTAAACAAAAAAAAACCAAACTACAGTATATTTTGAATTGGCAGTCTATGTTTTTCTATTAAGATGTAATTTCAGCAGCAGAGACTCAAAAGAGAAGAGCTTGGAGGCATTTCCTGATTCCCACACTTAGACTGTCAAGTAAGACATGGATCAGAGGTTAAAAAGCCCACCCTTCAGGCAAAAAGCAGTAGCAACTCTGCTGCTTCTATCCATCTGCAGCAAACACCCACTGCGTCCAGCACACACCTTTGCTGCCCCAGTGCAGGGTCAGATGCCCATGCAGTAGCACTGGAGGCTCAGGTCACTGTCAGGCACTGGTACTGCTGCTACATCTCTCTCTTGCCCCTGGGATCGGGAGCCCCCACAGCAGCACACCAGCATACAGGTAATTCTGGTCCCTGCATGCACCTCACATCCTGTACCATCTTTCATTGAACTATGCACAGATTATTGCAACAAGGGAATAATGTGGCTCTAAATATACCTCCGTGATATACATTTTACTTTGATATTTTGAGGATCCTGTGTAATGATCTTTCCATATGCACAATTTCCATTAACTTGATGAGAAAACCTGTCATGGAACAGTCTAAATTATGCCCTTTAATATACTGCTATGATAATGTTTGTGCTTTGTTTTGTTGATAAAATTTTCCTTTTATAACAGATTTATTTAAAGCGAAGTGTAAAATGACTAAACTTTCAGTTAAAAGAAAGCTTATTTTATTTCTGTCTAAATGCATCTATGTTTTATATGACTCTAAAGAATACCAAAATGACAAAACTGTCCAAAGTTTCATCAAATCTATAAAACCTGAAATAAATTATGAAAGTATTAAACCATAGAGATATATATATACAGTTGGGGTATTTGCAATACATAATGGAGCTGTGGAAACAGTGTTGTGGATGCTAAAACTTTACATAAGATTAGAAGGCAACAAGAGAAGTTCATGAAAGAAAATTTCTCTGCAAGTTATTAACTACGAAGACATCACTTCTAGTTCAGCAAGTACCCGACTGCAAAACATGTTGGAGAAGTACCATTCCTGAAGGGGGCCTACATGGATGCTGGAGAGGGACTCTTCATCAAGGACTGTTGTGATAGGACAAGGGGTAATGAGTACAAACTTAAACAGGGGAAGTGCAGGTTAGATGTAAGGAGGAAGTTTTTTACTCTGAGGGTGGTGAGGCACTGGAATGGGTTGTCCAAGATGTTCTGAATGCTCCATTTCTGGCAGTGTTCAAGGCCAGGTTGTACGGCGTCTTGGGTGACATGGTTTAGTGTGAGGTGTCCCTGCCCACAGCAGGGAGGTTGGGAGTAGATGATCTTAAGGTGCTTTTCAACCCTATTCTATGATTCTATGTATATTTTTACATTTATCACTATGGAGTTATTATGGAAATGTCTGAAGTGGCTGAACAGGAAATGAATCATATTTCACTATACTGTAACATTTGAATTTTATATGACCAAACTGCAGCTGAGATGACCCTGCCACCTGCCACATTCACGAAAATATAACATATAGACATGTAAAGCTTACTCACTACAGTGCCAGCAATAACTTACTCTATTTGATTCATCTGCATCTTCTTCATTTATAGAGCTGGATGGGGAAGGAGTGGCTGATTTACTGGCAGGTGGGGAGGGAGAAGTGTGTGGCAAATTAGTGCCTCCTAAATTTAGCCCCAGCTGTGCACTTAGCTGAGACTGGTTAATGGTGGTTAGCTGAGAAGGAGGCATAATTCCCGAATGAGTAGCATCAGTCATGTGGACAATAGATCTCATAATCAGAGAGTGATCCTGGCGATACTGGGAAACTTGTGTGTGACTCTGATCCTAAAAGAGATTGAAACAGTATTTAGTCATTAGCAGTTACCATATAGAATGATCAGGTAAAGTTACTTTCACAGGCTTACAGAACTGACTTGCAGAACTGTTAATTTGCAGTTTGGTTTGTTTCTTTTTTGACGCAGTAGATGCATTTTTAATAAATTAAATGCAGAATCAGTTTCTACACTTGCTCCAGACTTCACTTCTCCCTCCCAGTTGCGAATGAGGGCTTTTTTGTGGAATAAAATTCCCCATTTTTAAACATTTCTTCCCATGATGTAGTGTGAAATACCCAGATAAACAACAGGGAAACAGGCTAATTGATGACATGGGGAAACACTGTAACTGAGAAGACACAAACTGCCATCAAATACAGAAAGTAAACAAAACCAGGGTGGGGGACATATACAGAAAGAAAAGCATTTTTCCTTTACTGACAATCAGTTATTCTTAGCTGTTACTAGCAACAGGAGCAGGTATAAAACAATCCTGTCTGAGTGGGATTTTAAAGTTGTTTTAAACAAAGAACATTGCCTGGACAGAGTGCAGACACTGCAGAACGCTGGAGAACGTCGTCATCCTAACCACTCCTAAAAATCCTTGTTCCACCACACAAAACTACACATTTTTATCCAGCAGTCAAACACATGTGGAAGTAGCAAGCTATGTACCAACCTGTGACTTCATTTTTCTTGTACTTCATGTCTCAGAAACTCAAGGACTTGCATGGCTGTGTTTCTACTGTTTCCTGAGGGCACAAACTATGTCTTCTTCTACATCTGCACAACACTTACCACATTTATAAATTAAAAGCAAGACCCTGAAGGAAAAGCCAACTGGAATCTGCCTATGAACAACTCAGTTTTCTTATTTTCAACCATACATGGATCAATACACAATGAATAAACATTTGAACAGAAAAGATTTAACAGTTAATAAGTGAAGACAATAAATAGCTCACAAATTGGTTCAGCAGCCTGATTAATCTATACCCATTGTTTGAACAGACAGCAACATGAGAAATAAATTAGATTTTGAAAACTCTTTCATTATTAATAATCTGCATTGCAATTAGTAGCAGGTGCAATGATCCTTAATGAAATGACACAGAACAAAGCAGCAGTGCTGGGCCCCTGGTGTACAGTCCACTGGACTTCCACAATGGAGTCTGACCTTCCCAGTGCTCTTTTCTTAAAATAAGCCCAAACCAGTTTTCAAATATCTATGTCTTCATTGAGGTAAGTTTAGCCCAAGAGACTTTCCTTGTACATTTGTACAACTCTTCCTGAACAGAGATAGTGGTTCTGTGCTCCTGAAAGCCTCTTCTTGAATGGGCCAAGTGCAGCCATACAAAGAAGCAACACGTGTGTTAGAGAAGATGCACAACCTGCCTCATCCATCTCATGTACAAGTGGTACCGCACCCTGCTTCCCTGTAGCAATAAATCGTATTATTTGGTATTCATGTGTCTTTCTGCTGATGCCTATACAGTAAAAAGAAATCCTTCTTAGCATTGAAGTACATGTGATGTTACACCTGGATCCAGTACAGATGTAGGTAACCCCACAAGCTCATAATCCAGATCCTATGCACTCTTACCCTCGTTCTCCCTGTGCTTCCCAAGTCATTACCAGTTTGGCTCCTCATCCGTACTGCACCATGCTGTTTCTTCTACTTCTTAAATTCTTTTAATATTTTCAGTAAAGGAGTATGCTTCCTTAGAGATGAATGTGTGTGCCAAAAGTGGAGCACTTGATACAGAAAGATCAAAACATGAGACTTATTGGCTGAAATACCCATTTGCTTCAGGGCACCCTTCTGTGAAAATTTACTACCGTTAACTACAGGGTCATTTTGACTGAGACTTGTATTGGCAGTGGCATCTGGAAGTCATTCAAAGTCTTTTCTGAAAGAATATCACTTTCTGCATATTACTCCATTCATTTTAGCTTACAGACATTATTGCATGAAGAAAATCTCTGCTGTTAAAGCAAAGGCGCAGATCATCAGAATGACCATTTCTCTTTGAAATGAACTTTTTTCATTATTTTTCAGGCAGTACTTTCTTGGAGGTGTTCTACACCTAAAAGGCTAGCTTTTGTTCTCTCTTTATTGTTACACAATACAGGCTTTTCTGTCTTTTACACTGAGGCAACAAAATGTGATGACGTGGGTTACAAACCATTTACTCCAAGTCTTGTCATTTTGGTTGCATCTCTGATTTTACTAAGACTAAATTCTCTTGACTTGCACTGACCCAGAATCTAATTTTATACACAAGCCCATGAATTCTTAACTGTATCTTTTTCTGACACTATTCAATGCTTGTACAGTTTTTTACATCCACTTATTCCAGATTTTCTTTTCTGGATCTCTTCCTAATTTTTTAAGGTTTTTTTTGTTTGTTTGGGTTTTTTTTTGTTTATCTTAAAATCTTTATTAAAAGCAAAAAGTAGAAACAACAGTATTTTGTAGCTGGCTATCTAGAACCAAACAGCCAAGACATGAAATATGTATTTCATGACATATCATATGAAATAAAATATTTTGTATTATTTCCAATTTAATTTACATGCATTTACTTTCATGTGCATTTGATACTGACAAACAATGTATTTTCTGCACTTTTAATTTAAGTTACATGGCTAATAAATATTCAGAAAATGGCTAAGGAATAGGGATTTAATTTTTTACTGTGTGGTATGATGTTGTGGGCCTCAACCTAATGTATCTATAGAATAGCTTTCAGACAAGGAAGTATAACCCATTTTTTATGTTTGACAGTGGTTTGACAAGTAGCAAGAAGGTAGGGGAGCTAGTCAATAGCAACATTAAAGTCCACAGCATTTGTATATAGCTGCTTAGCAAACAAAATCTTCTAAGAAGAAATCAAGAAAACAAATTTTCCATCAATTATCTTAAATCTTATTTTTTCACTTACACTACAAAGACCAATACTGAACCAAAAGGATCTGCAGCATTTCATCATGCACAAAATGTTTATCAAAGAAGTGATTAACAATGAAAATCACCTTATAACAAGGGCACACACAGAAATACAAGTGGACTAAATATCCACATGACATCCTAATTACATTACTACACGAAAATTGAAAAGCTCATGAATTCAAAATAATCCACTGAGAATACCATGAAAATTTTAAAGACTATCACAAGCTCTTTTACATAAACTTAACCAGACATAAAAGTTAAGCATTATAAGCATTTAAGATTTTTGTAACATTATGCAAAAAAATGACAGATTAGTTCTGACAAAAAATCATGAACTTCTCAAGCAGACAGAATTGAGTTTTGATTGATCCTGATCTGCTTTACAGTCTTGGATTGAAGCTAGGCAAAACTTGGTGATTTTAAACGCAAGTCAGGCAAAAAACTCAATCACTGATTTACTCTGCATGACAATCAGGCAAAGACATAATGTGTGAAAGAGAAAACCAAAGAGAAATAACTCGTGTGATTCCTCTGCAGACTAAAATGACTTTGTCTTGGATCTCTCTTTTGTTACCCTACGTGAGCGATACAAAGCACCCTAAGGTAGAGATACGTTTACTGAGGGGAATGTCAGCTACCTCTATGGTCTCTTCAATTATACACATGGATAAAAGAGGCAAAGTACGGTCCAAAATCTTTCCCCCTTCTCAAAACGACTTTATGGCAACTCTATCTAGGCACACTAGATTTCTGTCACCACTCTCTTACACGGCTCCGAAAGTACACATTTAAAAGACATTCAGAATTCGATGCATACTAGGCCTCATCAAAGGAACCATAAGGATATCCATCCATCAAACTATCCTACTCTCAAGTATTCTAATCTATTTAGACAGTTATGCCAAAGAAGTCATACTTAGTCATATTGCCAAAGTACACGTCTCATGGCATATGCCATATCTATAGCTTACTTTGATTTGTTAAAGTAAAAAATTGACAAAATATTAATTCCTCAACAGCCACTGGAAAGCAAACAACAGACTAATGAGACTTAAAAAAAAAGTAATGTGTGAACTCCCATGCTTTAATTTATACAGTATGATCCAAGGTGTTTTTCAATAATTACTGTACCTGAGCCAGCAGAAGTGAAACACACCATTAAGTACTAAGGGAAAAATTAAGGAAATAAAAGAAAGTTCATTCTTCTGTTATCAACTCATTAAGCATCCAGTAGTTAATACAGCTAGTAATACAGCTCGTATCTGTTTTGACAGGTAAATGCATCCAGCTGTTACATCGAGATATGCCCTAATTTCCACTCATCCTGCATTTTGAGAATCATTTATATGCAGTAGTTTTATCGTGGTTTATCCCTGTTACAATTTTAATCTCTATGAGTAGTCAACATTACATTTAAAAATATAACTAGGAAATTACTTCTTTAGAACATTTTGAGTAACATTGAAATCTTGATTAAAATCAGTGTCTACAGCCTTCAATCATTTAAATAGGCAATAGTGCCCTAGTTAGTCTCTGTAGTTGTGCCAGGACTGAGCCCATGGAAGTGCCTGCAGGAACATGTAGGGCTAGGATCTGTTCCTATACCACATAAGCTAGTTTAAGGAAAATGAGAAATCTGCCAACAAAAATATCTATGCAAAACCCAGCATTTATGGTTATGCTCACTGTGCTCTGGTTTCAGAAGCTGACTTAAAACATTATATATTCTATTGCCTTAGGAATTTGTCACTGTCAGTGTAACATAAGCTGATGTAATATTTTAAATGATATGTTTAATTTGAATGAAATGCACTGCCATGTAGAGTGAAATCCTCACTTGTCCCTGTCTGTAAACTACTCCCTTTACTTTGGGGCAAATCAGCGTATATCTAGAAGAAAACCTTAATACTCTTTTTCTCTACAAGTATAGATAAAAGAATCCAATTATCTAAATTTTTACAAGATTGGAATTCAATGTCAATCAAAACAAATCAAACTAACAGGATGCTTTTCTCTGTCAGAGATTAAATCCTTACTTAATAGAATACCAAAGAGTTGCATTTGGTACTGCCACTACTGAGGAATTGTCCTTCCTCTCCCCTCCACAGATACTGCCATCACTAATAGATCTGTCAAACTGCAGCTATCAGAAGATTCACTACAAGCAGCAATTTCTTTTTTCTGGCAATGAGAAAACTCTCATGGTTTGCTTCATGTCTCTGTTGAAAAGTAAACCTTGCCTAATTTAATTCCCAAATAAAGACTTCAACAAACAGTACATGTCCATTCAGAAAAAAAAAGTAAAAAATTATGCTTGCAGCTGGATCTAAAACATCAGTTGATGAGAAGAGGCTTACATGCATTCTGCTCCCTGAAGTACATGAAGAATACTCCATTTCTTGGTTTTTCTCCTCCCCAAGTCTAGCTACCCAAAAATTACTCTTTTCTGTTCACACAGAGCACATACACTACAGCAGAGACATGAAGAGAAGAAAAAAAAACCCAACAAAACAGAACACAAAAACAACAAACATGAGGGCCCACTGCTGTAGTCCTCAAAACGGAGCAACTATTTCCTTTTGTTCTGGCAGTCACAGATGTCTCTAGAAACTCACCTCCTGCTATATGAGTTTTCTTACATGGCTGCAACCTCCAAGTTAAACATGTCTTATTGGAATCTTTCTAATTTACTGTGCCTTGTTTTTCCTTGGAGTCTGACCTGCAACCATGTTTGCAGTGGCCCCTCATGTGGCTGATGTTCCTCACACTCCCCTCTGCAGCACAGACCTTCCTTCAGAGCAGACCTAACCTGTTCCAGGACATGGTCAGAGTGCTGTGAGACACCAAATCACAAGTTGAAACCATTTCTTCCATGGAACCACATTTGGGGATTAGGCAGTAGAGCACTGCACCACCTCAGAGGTGCAATGCCAAGCAAGAAGGTGCCAAGGGATGGATGTGGCTAACCAGCCTCAGCACCTGCTGACCAACACTGCTCCAGTCCCAGGTCTGGGCACCTCTGCAACACCTCTGTAGCCTCTACTGGTACCTGCCCATTTGCAGCATGCTCAGCTATCTCTAACAAAATGCTGCATTACATGGTGAAGTAATACTAAAGCTCACAGCTAGGCCAAAATCACACAACTATTGCAGTAAGAGACAAAGACTTTTCTCTGAAATGCTTATAATTCCTACCCAAGATGACTCACCACCCTTGAATGGAGGCGTTGCTGTTTGGGAACTTTGTTCTTACCCATTTACTTTCCTATGACTCTGTCACTCCCTCATGCAGTCCCCAAAGTAGGCTGAAAGATCAACGTTTCTTGGCTGCCTCAGCTGCTATTAAGTCCTTCTGCTCTGGAAAGGGTTGTGCTCTTGCAGATGGACAGCATCACAGGCTTGCTACAGCCCTCCACCCATCAACAGCAGCACCTATGGATGCTTTAGCGTCACTTAATTCTTTATAATCTAATTTTTACACCATTTTGCAAAGGCATTTAGAAACATATTCCTCACTCTCTTCTCCCCAAACATCTACCATACTTTAAAGCATATTGAATCACACTCGTTTTGGACAAGGTACCCAACAGCGTGATCACAAGACATGTGTGACTCAGATCACAGATCTGGGCTCTCATCTGATGAGTCTCTTGGCATGATGAGTTTCTCTTCAAATTAGCAGTACAAGCTTAGGTCTGCTGTATGCAAACAGCAAAAGCACATTGCAAACAAACCCTGGATACTTAAAATTAAGTCTCAGAATGTTAGCTAAATGCTGTTAGCAGTTTTGTTACAACCTCTACAACTTCAGGTGCTTCAGCTACCAAATCAAAGGCAGACTTCAAAGTTGCTTCAAACTTCTTGTTTATGCAGTAAGCAACATGGGAAGAGACTGCAAGAAAGCATGACAACTAACAAACATTATCAAAGGTAACAAGAACTGTGCAAGAAATTGTGGGGGAAACAGACATGGCAGTTACATAGCACTTGTTAAAAAACTGCTATGAGTGTTGGTAGCTATGTTCTGGGGGTATTTTTTTTGGGGGGGGGGATTTGGGGGCAAGTTGGGGGTTTTTGCTTGGGTTTTATTTGTTTGTTTGTTGTTGGCTTATAAAGCAAATCAGAAAAGTAGGTCTCATTATCGTTTGTATTACTAGAGCCATGTATTTTCTTTCTAGCTACCTGAGAACATAGAATAATTTAAAACTCTACAGACACTCTAGCACTTCTTCATAGCTTGAGAACTTGAAGTGGAAGCTGAGTATTGCATAAGCTGTCCAAGGGGAAACACAGGTGTTAACAGCAGGGAATAGAAGAAATTGTAAAGGAAGTTTTCAAACGACACGAGAACAAGGGTGGCTGGGACCAGCTAAGTCCTTGGCCAGGCACAACATATCCAGACCAGCTGCATCATCTGCCTCGTTTGGCTGGCTTAAAAAAGTAACACCTGATTTACAGAGGCAGAATAGTTTAAAGCCATGGCAGAGGCTTAAGGCTCAGCTAGCGTCCACAATCATGTATGTCTGTGTTCCTTCTGGGCTCAGTTCTGAAAGAGTATCAGAGATTCTTCCTAATTCCTGACAGCTTTGCCATGGGGTTATGTAATTTTTCTCATACTCATATGGCACATCACAATTTTTTCCAAAGCTGATGGTTCTCAATTTAGGCATTATTAATATAAAACTGTCACAGTCTTTTTTCCCTAACTGTTCAGCCAATGTTACTGTGTTTCTTTTCTTTCATGCCTAAGTCCCTCATGTATCTCAATATATAATAACCTACTGGCATCACTCTTTAATTTTTAACACCACCAGAAACTGGTATACAGATAGGTGTCTTTGGCAACTGTTGCCACTTTGTTTCCTATGGACAGGTACTTCCCTACAGTTACTATGAGTTGCTAATTTTTGAAAACACCAGAATATGTTTCCTTCTCCAGCCATGCCCGTTTATTAACAGATGGCCCATTGTGCTTTATCGATGAGAAAGGAGGGAAGAGCATGTCTCTCAGAAAAGTGACTACATTATCCACACTGATTACTACAATGTCACTGAGAACATGAAAATCTACACACTATTAAACCCCTATTATTTAGTACATCATCAGGCTAGCACTGTCTTCATATCATCACGTTACAGTCGTTGCATGAAGTCACCTCTGTCTGTTGCCTTCAGGGTTTCCAGCCCATTGTTCACCTCCCCCCAAGGTCCCATGAGCTGTGCACATACACTCCCTGAAAAGTAACTAAAAACACACAGCCACATCATTAGACCTAAAGCAACATCTTTAACCTTACACCAGTTAAAGAAATAAGACTCTGTAAAGACCTGAAAATTCATCAGCAAAGCACACAGCTCAGATCTGTGATAGAAACCAGATCACCACAGCGCTGAGCTGACAGTGGACACCAGAGCTGCAAAATCCCAACATAGTCTTAACAGTCTAATTTTACAAAGCATCCACCACCATTTAAAAGGTTCTGTATATGGCCAAATGTTACTGATCTGAGCTACCAGAGCATCATTTAATTTGGTATTACTTAATTTTGAGATTAATTTTCTTGGTACCAGAAAGTATTAAAAACCATGGTGATAACAGCTACCATTTCTGCTGAGAAAGTCCAAGACAAGCCGGAATTACACTATTGATTTTAGAACTTGACTTTGGTTAATCCACCAAAGTAACCAAAGGAAAAATAGAAATAAGAAAACTCTGAAGATAATCTCTCTAGTCAGAATAGTTGCCATTCTTATAAATGGATAATTATAACCTTTTGGAATTAGTTGCATATTTTATATTAAAGATGGCAATAAACACGTTCATAACAATAACAAGGGCTTGTTTTAATAGACCATTCCAGGCGTTAAACACATTAATGACCCATGAAATAACTGTTTCATTTGCAACATGTTAAACAATGTTGTTATAATATTGTATTAATTGAAAACCTACTCCATTCTTTCTAGATAGGAGATTACAGAGTGGGTATTAAAAGAGAAATTTGCAAATAAGTTTCATTGTAAAGGAAAATTAAACTACAAATTAGAGGCACGCAGTCTGGTGAGTAGTGAAATAACTGGGTTTTGCCAATTTTAAATTAATTTTTTTAGCTTTTATTCTTGTAATCTTTTGTTAATCTATTCTATTTAAAGCTAATTAATAATTTGGGAAGTCAAACTACTAAAAAAATTTAGATCTTCAAATAAAAGGCACCACTGTTTTGAAACTTTAATAATATTACTATTGTAGACAGCCTTTAAAAAGGGCAAATTTGCAACTCAGCTCCTTAAAGCCACATCATTGAGCTGTTTATTAAAGTCTCCTCCTGAAATAAAAGCAATAGTCACCATTGTGTCTTTGACTTGAGCACAGTGCCACTCCTAAGTACCAATGTAATTAAAGATGAGCATATTCCACTATGAATTAGTCTTATCTGTGCAGAATCCTGAATGCACTGATGGCACGGCAACAATTATTAAATAGAAATAAGCTCAAATCTTCAACAAATAGGAAACACATTTTCTCTAGCAGCACAAGTAATACAAGAAGCAATATATGTAAAATTATCTGTCTGGGTTTGTAACATCTGTACTTTTTTGAATAAAAGAAAAAAGCAGACTGAAAAGAGACAATTATTTTACTGTCTGTTTCTTAGATATCAGAAAGAGAATTTTGAAATCCATCAAAGCTAACCTTCTGTTATGTACAACAGGCTAAGCTGAAAAGAATGTTAACAAGTTCAATTTTCATTTAATCAGCACTACTGCTCTCTGAAATGTTTCATTGCAGGAAAGAAATAAAAATAATCTATATGGTAATTATGAGGATGAATCCCCCAGTAACTTTCAGCTACATGAAAGGTCAGTTCTATTCAAGATATTTTATCAGTCCCCTGCACATACTCCTGTCCTGTCATTTTAAATCTGAACAGCATTTTATTTTCCCATTTACAGCTACCTGCAGAATTAAGTACTTAAGCCAAATAAGAAAAAAAAAAAAAAAGAAAAAAAAAAAAAAGAAAAAAAATGTTGAATGCTGGCAAAGGCTATAATAGCATGGAGACAAATCGTTCAGCTGCTCTCTCTCAAGCCTCTGGGGCTGCAGATTTTTCTTCTCCTGGTGCACTGTGGGTATTCAAAACTTGTTCAACACGATTTCATTTCATTTCAGGCACTGCCTGAGAAAACTAAATTACAGAATCAATCATACAGAAGGTCAGAGTGAGACTTCATTACAAGTATTGCATGCTTGCATGAATATCTTTCATTTATGACTGACCCAATATGTCACAATAGCTGTCTAGTAAAAATAATCCACTTTCTGAAATTGATGTACTACTGATGTCAATGCTACTCAGCAGGCTGGGCAGATTAGAGAGGTGTTAAAAAAAGGAACCCTCAGGAGCACAAGTTGTAGTTTTATAGAATTGCCACAGTTTGCAGATTAAAATAATTTTTCTATGGGCAGCCCAGCAGAAAACAGAGCATTAATATAAAATACTGGGGGCTGATTTTTAATGAGGGCATTGCTGCTGATTTCCACTTATTTATATTCAAGTATTTATAGGGATAATATTTGCATCATATAAATTCAAGTGTTCTTTCAAGTCAAATGTACATCAACACACCATTTTTCAGTGACTCATTTCTGAACATCAGAATTACATTTGCATAATTATTAAAATATTAAAATTAATCAAACTGCCTCCATTTTATCTCCTTTTTTTGTTGCAGTTGTCCCTTCTTAAACATAGAAGAATGCTGTTAACTAAGATAAATGCATTGTGCTTGTTGCAAATGAGAATTAAGTTAATTAGCATTGTGACAAATTGTCACTCTTTCCATAGAATGTGTATCTTAACCATATGAACAATTCTTAACTCATCAATACGGTCTTTTAGTAATTGCTAGGCCACATTTATAAGTATCCTTCTGGCACCATTAATGATTTTTTCAATATAATAATAGACAAAGAATATGTTAAAAACAGAACCTTGTATTTTTGGTCTTCCTGTGGGAAATATGTGAGATACTTGCAGAAATATTACAAGATGGCTAGCTAACTCCATATCCTGAGGGAGACACAGGAAAACCTTGACATAACCTATTTTTAACCATGCCTCTGGCGATTCTGAATTCAAGTTTATAGGTGAACATGTCAGGTAGTACATAGAAAAAACCAAAGACACACAGTATTAATCATAATTCTGTTCAAGCCCATTTTATTTTTTCAATATTTGTGATTTAAAATCTTATGACATTTCTTCAAGGTGAAATTTTTCTACTGGACTTTTCAATAGGGTAGGACTACATTTATATAAATTAAATATGGTTTACAGGAAAGCTCTTTAATGTTTCACAAGCTAACAAACTCAGTGCAGTTCATACTAATATAATTTAAGTTTATATTCAGCTAAAGAAGCTTTAGTGATTAGCAATACACTACTGATGCAGCCTTTAAACAAGACTATCCTAGTATCACTGGGTAAGAACATTGTTCTGTAAGTGTATACGAACACCATAATTATTTTACAACCTCATCTTTAGTTCTTTCATATATAGTAAATTCAATTGACCATGAAATGAAATTTCATAGTTAAAATGCCTCCTTTACATTTTTTTATTGCTGCAATAAAGTCTTTATAGCTCCAAGGCAAGGTAATTCATGAAATGTCTAATTTAAAGATTAATTCTAATAGTATTAATAAATAAATATTTACCAGTTTAATAAAGTCACATTTTTCACATAAAAGGTGATATGTTCTCATTCTCTATTTTTGAAATAGAGATTAACTGCCGGAAATTTTGAATACTAAAGAGAACTATGTGAGCTCAGAGGGAACCTATGCAAAGGCCTTCTGTTAATGTTTTTAAACTTCCTGAAATTACCCAGCATTTACAAGCAAGAAACGATGACTACTGACTAAAACACAATGGCAGGCACCACTCCAGCTCACAGTATAAAACCAATCACGCAGCTGTGGGGAAGTGTCTGACACACGAGCTATGTGGCTCCTCCATGTGAAATTATTCAATTCATCAATTCTCTGCAGCAAAACTACACACAAGATACCAATCTGCAGCTTTGAACTGGCAATCACCCTAGAAAAATGCCACTGGACTATAAGGGACGAGAAGGCATGAGCTTCTCTAGATCTTCTCTTTGACCGGTATGGGAACAGATTCTTACTACTGAAGCTAACATACACTATGCCATTAATTTCTACATTGCACAGCCTACAAAAGAAGCAAAATATGAAAAGCCCTTCACTCAGTGCAAGAAGAGGTACAAGGAGACCTCTTCTGGCTGGAACTGTTTAGGTGACAGTAATTACTTATGGAAGAATCACATTCAGAGAAAGGATGCAAAATTAAAAGGCAAAACTGGGTCAGGTTGCAACCCACTTGATAACATTGAGGGGATACTCATACACGTAACACAACACTAATCCAGCCCATTATATTTATTACATATTTCTGAGCAAGTTTCACAGTATCATAGAATCAACTAAGTTGGAAAAGACCTTTATCATCAAGTCCAACCTTTCCTTTACCCCAGGACTGCCAAGTCCACCAAATTTCGTTGGATTCAGTGTACACATGCTCCATTACTTTAGTTTTCCACATAACATTTGCGACTCTCAGGTTATATTAATATGATTTTTCTTTAGTAGTTGCCCAAAATGTCCAGTGCATACAAAATTCAATGAAAAATGGGATCTGAAATTATATTGAAAATATATGAAAATATATGCATTATATCCTGCAAGGCCTGTTTTAGACAGTTCCTGTTTTGTATCTATGGAGTTACTGAATTCTGTACCTCTAAAATAGTCAGCAGTTTATGCTTAGTTCTGTGCTAGCTACTCTTCATGAAGTTTTCTCTCTAAGGAAGCATTAAAATTTGAAATGAAGACAGAAGCCTGCAGAATTCCACAGAAATATTTGTTGCATGTTGATTTGTAAATCTTTAATCAATTTTCACTTGCCAGAATAATAAAAAAGAAAAATAATGTACATGAAATCATAAACATGACAACACAATCTTTATTATAGTCCAGCAGTAAATCTGTATTTTCACTACACGAAGTTTAGCAAAAGGTCCTATATAAAACAGCTAATCAGAAGTTGATGTAAAATATCTGCTCAAGCTAAACAATCGCTCTGTCTTCAATATGCAATATAGAAACTAATTCTAACCACTGAGTTTAAAATGCTAAGTATGATAAACTGACTCACAGCTGTGTCTCATCACTGCGAGTATGAATGCTACTGCACAACGCTTAGAGAAATCCAAGCAGGGAGATCCCTCAATAAAAGGGAAATATAAGTGGAAACTGCCTGAATGCCCTTACACTGAGATCAGAGCCATACAATATGTATAGATTCCGGAGAAGACTCCATGCAGCCTTCATTTTGATTGTTGTAATTAACAGGAATGATCACAGGAATTACCCTAAACATATCCGTCAGTCTGCCCTTCCCCACACCCAGATCATCACTTCCCATTCCTGGGTGCTAGAAACAGCCCAAAACAGGAGAACAGGCTCAAACTGCTTCACCCTCTATGGTCAACAAGAGCACTAGATAGAACATAGTCTTCATATGGCCCTGTATTTCTCAGTATGGTCAAGATAATACATTCGTATCATTCTACTTTAAGTAAAAAAAAAAAAAAAAAAAAATCTATTTCAACTTAAACAGATTTAGCCCATGGAATGTACAGAAAAATAGGGAAATAAAAGGGTTTTTATTGCTGGCATACTGTGTCTGGCTCCCTTTCTGAGCTGCTTTCAATACTGCACTTTCAAAATATGCTGATAGCTGTCAGATGTGGGTCCCGTACTTGAAATACAGACAAGCAATTCCTTCTGAGTGCTGTAGCTCACCCTGACCAACACAATGGTCTTTCAACTCTTGATGCCATTGTCAACTGTGTAACGCAATTTTGAACTTCAGCAGCGCTTGGGATGCACATGATGCCAATGGATATGGGCTTCCAAGTCCATTCCCAAAATTTGAACACTATGTTTATAAAACCTGACTGCTTCTTCACAAGAAATCTGTTCACACACAGTATACCACTGCACTGTACTTTAACAGCCATGTTTATCTGCCTGAATCCACCAATATTAAACCCTTAACCATTTGCCAACTGCCTAAGGGAACTGAATAATAGGATATCATTGTTTGCTCTGTAACACTAACAACACATGTCAGCGTTCATACAGAACACGCCCGCACTTGATGCAGAACATTTGCAAATGCTTGTTTGGACCAAAACACTGGAAAATCATCAGATCTTCTGAGAGGTCAATTAAAACTGATAGATGACACAAATCTGTATTACTGTGCTTTGACAGACAATATTAAGCAATGGAAACATACAAAGAACCAGACCTACCATATGCAATCCATTGCTGTGGATGACGCCATCTTGCTCCACAAGATTGCGCGATATTGTAATAGAGGGAAGATCCAAGCTCTGGGGGGGAAACTGAGGTGTAAATTCATTTCCTTGTGCAGGCAGCTGGTCACCAAGGCTCTGAAAAGGCATCAGTATATCTGCCATCCCCAGGGTGGGGTCTGACTCAGGCGGAGGGGTAATGGGTGGGATTTCAAACTCTTCATCCCCAAGGCTCGGTGTATGGAACGTCTGCTAAAAAAGGACAGGACAAGGAAAACCATGTTAGGGCACATGGCTCTCAGCAACCACCTCCAGAGCTGCAGCCCAAATCTTGTTCTGATTTCAAATTCAAACTCTATTTGTAACAGAATTTTTAAGTTTTGCACGCTGAGGTGGTTTGTGGATCATTCTGATTAAAGATTTAAGTCTCATTATCATATGGCTTTAATGGAGTATCAGTATTAACAGTTTCTTAATGCCTACTTAATTAGCAACATCTGTCTATTGCTAGTCAGAATATCAGCTACATTGGATTTGGCTGTATAACAAATTGCCACTTTATTGATATGTTAGTAAAATAGCACAAACAGCTTACATTACTCTCATGCTTCATAAAATACTGACAATTTTGTAGTGTGCACACACACACACATACAACATTAATTCAGCACTGACCATTTCACACCTTTTGTTTCCTTTTTATGCACTAATAAACATCACATATTATAATTCTGGTCTTTATTTCTTTTCCATCCCAAAAGCACAATGCACCCTTTTAAGCAACGGTTGCAATGTGGAGGAAAGACACGTGTAAAAGAGTGAGGGTGATTGCAGCAGCTTCCAGTACTTTCTGAAGCAAGCCGGTTTTGTTTGAACAGTAGGTTTGTTAAGAACTAAACACCTGTTAAGATGCCTTGAGCAAAACATTTACTGCCAGTTATTTTCAGGGTTTGTGCATGTTTGTACGTGTGCATGTGTCTGTCAAAGACAATCTTTATTCAAGTGGAGTCTGTATCTGGCTTCAACATTGCTGACTTTTATTTGGGAAACAAATGAGCTATGCTTATTCAAATTTCTTGTGAGTTAAATGAACTTTCATATATTATTTCAGGTCCACTGCTACTTAATAATAGAAATTCAGTGCTTGAAATTAGGCCATTTTAAATGTACTCAAAACAGGACTGTCTTGATCAAACTGGGCAGTTGGCAGTCCTAAAATAGGCACTCTTGTCTTGTTCTGGACATGCAAAGCTGCTCCGAGATTTATTTGTTTGCATTAGTTCAGGATTCGAGTTGGGGGGGGGGGTGATTTATGTATTATTTACATTGTTTGAATGAGGGACTTAATGCCAGTTAATTTAAAAATGATAAGTTCAGTGAAAGAGCTCATTAACTACTGCAAATTGTCATCCTTCAAATTGTTAATGATGATATAAATTAATAACCACTTGAGAGAAGATGGAAACTGAAACACAAGAAAAACCTTCACTTGCATATAGAACCTGTCAGCTGTCATTATTGGTCTCACACCAGAAATGATGAGGTCCCACATTGCTCCAGTCTGTAGTACCATAGGAGTCTGCTGAGACTCTACCCATCTCGCTCAAACTGCAAGACAGCAACTTAATTCTGGATGTGAAAGCTGGGCCTGGGTTAGGGAGACGTTTGACTTCCCTGCTGCTATATTACAAAAGGTGTGAATTTTCCTTCCTGTGGACCCCGCAGTTCACAAGCACAAAGGATGGATTAGCCAGGAGAAGTGGTTGGCTAATGAACCCTATGGCTGCATTTGTAGTTATTTTGGCACTAATGTGGTCTAGTAACAGATGCAACTGTAATTTGTGACTCATTTGCTACCCCATTACTGCTTAATGAAATCTAACATATCACATTAACAATACGGATAAACACTCATTCTTGATATGTGGCATTTGGCTGTTTTCATTACCACTGTAATTAACACTTGAAATATTATTTCAATAAATATTTAAGGTGCTTTAAAATGGGTCATAGTAATCATGACATGGAGACAGAAAACATAAAGCAAATGTGTGGCTTCTAAGCCTGAATGTGCTCTAGGATTACATTCTTAAGGCATTATTTACAGGAATAAAATGGGCTTCAAGCTCAGCAGTGCTCAGGCCAAAATCATAGTGATGATGTTTCATGTTAATGTAAAACCACTATAATTAAATACACTGTAAATGCAGTGATTGCAAAGTTAGGGTCATGCTTTAATGCAAACACTAACACTTACTCATATTTTCATTTCTTGTTCAAGCAAAAGAGTTCAGTGAAATCAGTATTACTATAGTACATTTGAACCTCTCTTTATTTGACATATTTATGAGATAGTAATTATAAGAACTGGACCTTTTCTTCCCATCTAACAGAATAACTCCAAGGCAGCTGTATAAATATATAACACAGCTAGACAATAATACAGTATTTTACTTAGAAAAGTAGCATTCATCTTAATACTATAGCTTACTACAAATGTAAATTGATGAATATCTGAACATTTCTTAAATGTGAATTCAATTCTCACTATATAACTTATCCATGTATATATGTGTTCTTTTTTAAAAGCATATAATGGACCTAAGATTGAGGATAAAATAGATGTAATCTGAGAAGAAAGCAAGCCCCTTACTGAAGTAGTCTTAAATCCAAATCACTGCAGCATTCAGTCTGTAAAAAGGGCCTAAATAGTACACAATTTGGGATTGCAGGAAGGTGCTGTTATGACCAAAGGATGGTATAACATTTGTGGGACTTATCTTACCAATCACATTTTTTAAAGTTATTAACTTTTCAAATAGTTATATCTTATACTTTTTCTTTTTTTTTTTTTTTCTTTTTAACTGTGTGCATGGTTAAATACCATCTGCACTGAAATGTTCAAAACATTTGTTCCTTTTGATAAAAATGCAAATCTGGAGAACTGTTGTATCAACACATAACAGCCAATGTCTGACACGGTGAATTATCACAGCTGGAATTAAATTGTCTCTGAACAGCTGCTGGCAGCAGAGCTTTCATCAATGTTTGATTCAAATGTAGGAAAGAAATTCTACAGAAAGAAACATCATGTTGTCATTACAGATGGGGTTTGTGTTCATTATCACAAATAACACTGGAGCTAGTGCCAAACAATATTCCCTTATCTAAGCAGTCTTGCTGAGTAAAAAGAGCCGGTGACCATTGAATAAATGATTCTTCAAATACAACTCTTAATTTTAACTTTCATATTTATTGTTTCAACTGTCTGCTTATTTTCCCCGAGATCACCTTTTAAAAAGTGCACAAGAATATCTGTGACTTAATCTCCACTTACAACATGTAAAATCAAGGCTGTCCAGTTTTCTAACCTTTTTTCATGTTGGAAAGATAATTTATAGCATGCACCCTACATAAATACTTAATTCTTGTTCTCCATATTGCTGTGCACATTACTAGACAGTGCATCTTGCACTTTCCATCCTTCCCTTTGGAATAAGATCTGCTGGATTTTAGTGATGAGCAAAAGGTCTGGAGCTGGGGTCATTATTAGCATGTTGATAGTCTATTCACTGGTTGTAAGGCAGCACTGCTATAACAAACACATGGACTGTAGTATCCATCCTTCCTCCTGTTTCCATTCTCAAAGGCAGCGACCAAACACATCACCACCATAACCCAGCCACGCTCCACCAGCCTGGCACCGGGCTTTGTTCTTGACCCTGGACAGAAGTTCCTTCATGCAGCACATGCACTTCAGGCTACAAAGTTGGGTTTGGTTTTCTAACTTATATGTATATTAAGAACCCAAATTAAAATGTTTGAATCTATAACAGAAATTAGCCCATTAAGTGTACACCTACTGTGCTTTTTGTTTCCTTCTGTTTAGAATTTTTTTTCATATAGAAAGCAGATTTGTTGCTATTGACATTCTATGTAAGTAACAGCCTTATGGACTGCTAAATTGACTAATAATGGAGAGCTGTCAGGTTATTTTCTTTCTCATTAAAATCTTTATTTTGTGCTCCATAAAACACACAGAAATTCAGCACTTCACTCTTCATCCATTCAAAGTCTGTTAAATTATCACAGCAAACAGCAGACTATAAGCATAGATAAAAAAGATAAACATCTACCTCATTTGCAGCAAGAAATGCATTATTCGCTTCTGCCATGTTCATGTAGTTGTTATTGTTTCCAAACTGAAAGAAAAATAAATATTTGGATTTTAATGAATGCCACCATAAACTTTTCTTTACCCCATCACTGGCACAGGGAATGTTGAATAAAATCCCAACAAAACCAAAACAACAAACAGATGAGATGTAATTTTGCAGATGTTCTTTGAAGTCAGAACTAGATTGGATTCAACATCATTATTATTATTATTATTACATACTCTGTATCCCAAGTCTGTACTTGGAAGATATCGAAGTGTATCTCTTCAACTTTCTTGGCCCATGTAGCAAAACCACCTCACAGACCTAGAGGTGACTCTGCAAATTAAGCGTCCATTAGAAAGAGACTACTCTCCAGAGAAGACATTTTGACTCCAATACATCTTTTCTGATATGCATTATAATATTTATGCAGATGACCGTGATCCGGAGGACTGCTGCAGCTAAACGTAGCTGGCATATTACTATTCCAAGTAGACCTGGTTTTAAAGAGATGAAGGTCAATAAGGGGAAGAATGAGAATGTGCAGCGTTGTTCTTAAAATCCCATTCTTTGCACAAAATTTAAAAGCCAAACAATCCCCCTTTGTAAACCCTTCATTCCAGTTGCAATCCCACGCCCTCAGTGAACATTAACACCAGATTTTGCAAATCTGAGAAACTGTATCACATTGAGACCTTGAGATCTACCCAGGGTGGAATGGGCCGAGTGCCTACTTGCTCCCACTGAGGTGCAACTCCTCTCACAAACGTGATCTGAAAGGATCCTCTCAGATGCCATAGTTTCCTCCAAATTCTCAACAATGAACATTTGTTGCAGAAGATAAGTACTTTTTCTTTTACAGACTGAGCATTGAAGAGAAAGAGATTATCAGCATTCGGTTAACTGGCACTTAGTGTGCCTTATTCCCTTAAACAGCACTTCCAAAGAGCAAGTAGTCTGGTAACTATTCCTGCATGTGCTGCTGGAGCAGGCAGGGGTCTAGCCTTTGCTTCAAAGAACACACATGTCACACAGCTACTACTACAGCACTAAATCACAGGCTTTAACATTTTCAGATTTCTGCTATCAAGCACAGTGCACACTGTGAAGATTATCAAATCAGAAAAGTCCCTGTGCTGTCCCCACAATGCCCTGCCACATTATTGCTGCTAAAGCCGCACTAAGCATTCTTCCCTTAACTCCCACTTTTGATGTCTCTAAAACAAATTTTTTCAGGCAGGCTTTGTTTCATTTTGCCAGATCTTGTTGGCCTGCCCAACCCAACCCAACAACAGCAAACACCACCACCACCAGCATAAGTTCTGCAACAAGTGCATGAGGATGGGCAACCATAAGCTTTCACAAGTTACTCTTTGCAAGCAGGAAACTCTGTTGTACTTTCAGAGCAGCCAAACATGTCTTGAAAGGAAAACCACTTTGTTCCAGCTCCATTCACTGGTGCAGTGCTTCTGCCTGACTTTTTTTTAGCAGGGAAGTGTTTCAGTCCCTGACTCTCTCTGGTTCATCCAGCATCCTAGAGCAGAGTATCAGACTGATTCTTTCAAGAATGGCTCCTTCCCTGAAAATTCCAAAATCCATTTCTTAACATAAGAGGAAAAGTTAAAAGAAAAAAAAAAAAAACAAAAACAAACAAACAAACAAAACCTCAAAAAAAACCAAACCAAACAAAAAACAACTATAGTGTTAGAGCATGAAAAAAGGAAGATGGACACAAAGCATTGGAGCCTCATGTATGTGATAAATTGTCTGATTGATAAAACAGGACACCAACAAAATCAGAATACAATCATGGAGGAAAAGGAATACTAGATGAGACTTCTCTTTCTGAAGTATGAAATTCCATCTGTATACTTAACATGCTGAATCTTTCAACCTATAACACATGTTAAGTAACAAAGGCCTTAACACAATATGTAGGCTGCCTCATACCTATTAAAACTCTCTTATCCCCAGCTATGCAGATACTCAAGTAATGTCATCCATTTTTAAAAAGCCCAGATGTCACCCATTTTTGGAGATTAAAAAATTCAAGTAAAATTTCACATTCAAATTACTGCTTGGCACATAATGATGTGGAAGGGGGGGATTTGTCACACAAAGACATATTACTTCAGATCACCAGTGAAATCGACAGGCTAGATTTTTCTCATGTCAGTTAGTGGCAAACTAAGATTTATACGAAAAGCTCAAATGGCTTAAATAAAGCTGTTCTTTCTACGGTGAAAAAAAATGAAATAAAGTGTTCAAATTATCCCTAAGTGCAAAGGTACAATAAGTGTAGCTCTAACTGTGGATAAATAAGTGGAAACTCTCCCCTAATTCAATGAGCTTAGCATTGTAGGGGCTCCAGTGCCTCAAAATGGCCCTGCAACTGACTTTTACTTTGAAGAGTAAAATTCTGCATTGTTTTGCTGTACATATATTCCTCACACCACCAGTAATACATTCTGATTGCCAAGTGGTTTTATTCCTTTTTGTCTTATTTAAGTAAAACAAAGAGGAAAGTGACAAGATAATTTTCACTTTATTAAGACTATGGAAGCAAATGATGTAAGGAGAAATGTCAAAGTTAAAAGTTACAAGTTCATATCCTTTGATTCATTCTGTTCTTGGGCTACAATATTTAATACCCTATTGGGCATGACTCAAGCACTGATGTCAGAATCTGGCATATTTAAGGCTTTTGTTAGTATGGATCATAACTAATATTATTTAAATTAATTTTTTTGTTTCTGAAGTAGAAATCCATTGAAGGCATACAATTATCTGTATTTCTAAGATTAAACTTCCTTATTATCTAATGGTACCTATAACAACAAAAGAAAATAAAATGGTTATTATCTTAAGGACCTAAACAATTCAAAAAACAAATTAAGCTTAGAATGAAATAAGAACTGGGTTAGAAATCCTCTTCTGAACAGTTAGTCTGTGAATGTAATTACTGAAGAAACTACAGCTAATCAGCTGTGAATTGTATCCATTAATTAGTATTTGCCCTGGAGAAATGAGAAAAATCAGTAACAATGTTAACACTGCAATGCACTGATGAGTACTGAAACACAGGGCCCTTAGCATTTAGTCAAGCAGGTGGCTCCAATGGTCCAAGTAATTTAAAAAGCTCTCACCTGAAGTGCAGAGCTGGAATTACAAAGCACTTCTTGCATATCTTTGTATCTATATAAGGCTATAATTAATGGCTTTTAATTTAGAAACACTTTGTGATCAGCTGGGAACAGTTATAAATCATTCCAAATAGAACAAGGGGTTCTTGTCTATTTTAGTAAGATAATTTGGGAAAGATGTTTTTTGTGGAATGACTCTTGTTGCAGTCAACATTCTTCTCCATTTATTTTCTAAGGGATCTCTTGCTCAGGCCCCTCATAAACATCCCAGAGCATTTCTATAGTTGACAGCAGGTATTCAAATCAAAGGTGAGATTCAGCAACTGGGTCTGCCCAGATATACTACTGTGGAGCCCCACCTGTTGGATTTCCCTGGGACAGAAAGAAGGAAGGGAAGGATGGAAGGAGGGAGGGAGAGAGGGAGGGAGGGAGAGAGGGAGGGAGGGAGGGAGGGAGGGAAGGAAGGAAAGGAAGGAAAGAAAGGAAAGGAAGGAAAGGAAGGAAAGGAAGGAAAGGAAGGAAAGGAAGGAAGGGAAGGAAAGGAAGGAAGGGAAGGATGGAAGGAGGGAGGGAAGGAAGGAAAGGAAGGAAAGGAAGGAAAGGAAGCAAAGGAAGGAAAGGAAGCAAAGGAAGGAAAGGAAGGAAAGGAAGGATGGAAGGAGGGAGGGAAGGAAGGAAAGGAAGGAAAGGAAGGAAAGGAAGGAAAGGAAGCAAAGGAAGGAAAGGAAGCAAAGGAAGGAAAGGAAGGAAAGGAAGGAAGAAGAAAGAAAGATGCAGCACCTAGTCCAGCTATTTGTTTTGTGCTGGCATTGGGATGCTTTGCCCATCACACAGCCATCGCAATTATTAGTTTTACATAACCTTTTGCATCTAAAGATCTCAGAGTACACTTGCTTTGTTACAACAAAAAAGCATAAAATCTTTCCATCTTCCTTTGGCAACACATACCATTGCCTTACAAACTGCTGTTTGTTTCCTTTGGTTTCAAGAGTTTGAATTCCATCTTAAGTTTTGATGAATACATTAAGCATGAGTACCACAACAGCAAATCAATGGAAACCACAGGCATATCCTGATGTCATGAAATGAACTGCAAAAAACAAAACCAGTTCTGAACTTGTTGTGAGTCACAGCTTTCATTCTTCATGTAAATCATTGCATTAATACTACAACTCAGTCCTCTAGTCTTTCATGCTGCAAAGGCACTTGAATCTAGGATCTACTGAAATCCATGTCCAAGAAATGAAGACTGTAATGAGAGACTGGATGTTTGCTTACCAATACCTTGTATAAAGTATGTCAGGAAAATTGGTTATTTCTACAACGGCTTATTGAAGCTCTTCTCTTGGTTTTGGCTACTAAACCTGAAGCCCAACATCTAGCTTTATTCATCTCTTCTAGGAAGAGTGTGTATTTGCAAAGCTAATAGAAATTGATGTCCTCTATTCCTTCACCAATGCATGCCCTAACAAATACCCAATCAACTCCTGCCAAGGACCAGAGATACAAAAACTGTAGCACTGCCCCAATTCTAGAGACTGCATGTTTTCATAGATCAAACCTCCCTGGCCAGATGCTATGATTCCTGTTTGCAAATCAAGGGATCAGCCACTTTGAATCAGCATAGCACAGTGCTACTCGAGTCTTCAAGCCAACCTCTGCACTCAAAAGAAACTACTAATTGATTGGTTATGAAAGCTGATGCTGATGAACAAGTTATTTGAAGAAAAGTCTGATATGATGAATGTCACAGAAAACCTTGGCACTTTGGGCTTGGGTAAAAAACAGTTATTAAATGTCCATAGTCTGAATTCCTACTGAGAAAGAAAAATTCAGAACATCCCAAAAGGTTAAGCAGTGGTTACTCTCTGGGCTCTTCTTTTCCATCTGTGATGAGTCAAAAGCCACAGCAAGAAATAAAACAAGCAAAGGAAAAGTTTACACCACAAAACTATAATATTAAAAACAGTATAAAAAGTAAACCAAATCACTAATTTTAAAGGTGTTATGGACACACAGAGTAATAGTTTAAACCTATAAAAGTTAATGGGAATTTTGCTACTGATTTTAATGGAGAAATTATTTTACTTGTGACAATCAATCATTAGTATTTATTAAAAATTCCTATATTTCTGTCCTTAAACCAACCCAATTGTGATGTAACTCTAATGTGAAAAACATTAGCAGTCACATCCATTATTCATTTTCTAAAAAGTGCAAATACCAAAATATATTAGTAACTTAAAATCAGACATAGAGGAGCTCAGACTTTTATCTGAGAATCTCCATGAAACAAAAATGAATTTTTAAAATACTGACATTTTTGTGCTTATCAGTAAATTTCAATTTATCAGGCAAATATATTAGATTTTCTAAATAATTATTTTATAATATTGCTACTTAATTTAATAGTGCAACCACAAGGAAGAAGAAAAAAAAACATTGGAAGGGTTATTGTTATTGTTCCAGCATGGAATACCACCAAAACTATGGAATGTGAATGTCCCAAATGAAAAAGTCAAACCAAATATATATCCAGAACAGGAATGAAACACATTTTGTAATCTTCTCTTAACTAATCCAGAGACTTACATTTTGCTTAAAAGGAATGATTGCAATCCTGTATCCTAACATTACATACCTTATATCTGAGAATAAATAAAAAAAATTTAATAGAGTTATTACTGAACCCATTCCCCATACCTTTGGTTTTTAAAGAAAGCCCTACTCTAATCGTTACTGCAAAACACAATTAAGGCTTTGTTATCATGACATGAACAGTCCTTTCATAATTACTACTTAATGTTTAGGCCAAATACACATTTAAAGTTTCTCAGGATAGTATCTCCAGACAAAATTCTCATTGGCTTCAGGCTGAACTGCTGCCCGCAGACCTAGCTCCAAACTAGTTCTGCACAAAACTACATATCCACTTTTGTATGTACTTTAGGCAGTTGCACACTCAAATTCTACTCTTTCTGATGCCAATTTATTGCTTATAATTTAGGGCAGCCCCAACTCATCAACTTCCATTTCCTGAAATAAAATTAGAAGCAATATTTTTGAAAATACAGACATTAATAAAATCATTCTTTTATGGTGTGAGCTTGCTCATTAGTTTTATATAGCATAGCATCTACTTGCACAAATATATATTATGGCAAGGATCTCAGTTCTATCTTCATATTTAGCAAATTAATTCCTCTGAGGTTACACTATCCTTACGAGTCAAAAGAAAGATAACGATCCCAAAAGATGTAATTACAGACCAAAACTAAATTACTTTGCAGGTCTAAGTACTGTATCTTAATAATTTCACCAGAGAACATCTTCACTGCGTTTGGGCAGATTTGATTTTGCTGCCTGACCAATAACTACAGCTCTGGCACATACAACGTCTGATAAGGACATCAATTAAGAATGAGCATTGTGTTATAAAAAAAAAAAAAAAAAAAATTCATCATGTTCACAGCCTGATTGAATGAAATGCCAAATTAAATTAATGGAGATTGCTAAGTCTAGCTGGTTGGTGGGGAACCATGCAGAAAGTGGGACAGCACAGACAATAAACTGTCTGTAATTAAAAGATGAGAAGCTGGACTAATGCTACTTCAGCCTGATTACTCCAAACAAAACAATATACACTAAAATTATTCTGGCAACAGAAGTAGATGGAGTGGGAGGAGGGCTGGCAGAGGGGGCTTTTCTTTTTCTTGAATAGTCTCAACTATCCCCACCTATGAACAGCGGCGTCCTCACAAGATGTATTAAATTAAATATTGGGGATTTCCTCATCAGAAAACCAAATTTATTTTCTCAATGAACATAAAAATAACAGAAGAGAATTCTCCAGTCATTTCTGTGCTAGATGGATATCCAGCTAATCTCTGTAGAAGCTTTAAAGTATGATGTGTTCATAGAAGGAGTAGAGTGTTCTTTCCTGGAAAGGCAGGTCTTTCATGACAGTTTCAGTATTTATGATTTCATATTATTTTATAAAATGCAAGCATTCTATCATATTTTTTGCTACTAGAAACAAGGAGGCAGGTTTTAGTAGCTACTTGATGGAGGGAAAACCACTAAAGTTGTTAGGGGCTTATATTGTTACAGGTGAATGAAGCATCTTTTAAAACTTGAATTTAAATGCCTTGTAAATAAAGAAGTAATTTTAGCCCAGAATGAATGCAAAATGGTATCCTTGATTTTGACACTACATAGCTACCCACAGAAATTTCTGCACCACTCTGGCAGGATGCTAACATTGTAGAAGAAACAGCACCCACTGCCAGGCATAAAAAGTATTATTTACTATAGACAACATGCAGCTATTGGAGGTTAAGAATTGCATCACTGAGAATAAAGGGAGTGAAGAGTTGGACCAGATGCAGTTAAAAGGCCATCTGGGTCAGTCTTTGACCAAATGTCAGTATGCACATTATCCCAGTTACATCAAAGATCAAACATCTATGTGTGTGTGTGCACAAGGGTATGGATACATACACAGAGGTAATGCTTTTGTCAGCAAAAGGTAAACTTTTTGAAGAATTTCATGAAGTACTGGACCACTAGGCAACATGTATTATATATGCCAAGTTTATACTTGAGCCTTTCCCTTCATATTCTTACAGCAAATTTTCAATTAGTGATTATTAGAGCATAGTACAATAGAAATCAGCTTTCTGAGACAGATTACAGTATTATTCTTCTTTTCAGTAGATAATATCTTGTGGAAGGGGGTGCATATCCTGCTAAGTTTTGCCTACTAATTTTCTAGGAAAGATCTTCATGTATGCGTGAAAAACTACCCAGGAAGTGTTAGCCTTGGTGACTTTAGACACCAAAACTTACTACACAACAGTTATTTCTCTCAATTTCTTCCACATCTAACACATCATATCAGGATCCTGCAATAGTCAGGAGGAAACTCTGGCCCCATTGAAAACAAAAGGAGTTCCTACATGGGATTTCTCACCAGAAAGCTTAATTTGCTTAAGAACACATCACTGATGAGCAACAGACCAACAACAGGCAGGAGCACAAAACGTTAAAATAAATGTGTAAGTAAGCACCCAGTTCTGCAGTCACATCACCTATGCTGAGTTTTAGGCAAATGAATAATCTCATTAGTGTTTTATTAATTATTGAATCTGCACGTAAGGCCTGTACAATCATATATTTGATAGTCTTTTGACATTTAAAATCTTAAAAGCCTTTAGTTCAAGGGACCATTTAGATTCCAATGTTTGAGTCTTAAACATCTGCCACACTGTTGTACGTATGTTTATATACATGTGTCTATGCATGTACATATGTATACACACATATTCTCTTTGCTGAGAGCCAAAAAAATTCTCAGTGGGATAAAATACTTGAGCAAGATGCTAAAGAAAAACAGACACTGATATTTTATTCATATAGCCTCAGATCTCCATCAGACACACTGCCTTCAGACAGTACAGACTTAAAAGTTTTAGGAAAGCAATTAGAATGAAAAATTTGAAGTTACTTTAAAAGCTTTCAGCCAGCAAATAAAAACTTCGACAATAACAATAAAAAGCACTGACTTAATCTCTCTGATTCCACTCAAATTCTTTATTATGAACTCCTTCAGTGAATTCCATGGCCAAATCTGTAACTGAATGATATTTTGCAAAGTATGATACTGTGTGAGTCTTAGAACAGTAATGAAATGAATATTTAATGGTCTCGAGTTAGACATTTTCAGATCTCTTAAGAAGGCTTTTACAAGCAAGAAGTAACTTTGTGGGAATATGCAGAGTATTATTCCATTGACTGACAGTCAAGTCAATTCAACGTATGTCAGATTTTTAATGCTACTTTTTCCATATTTAAATGCTTAAATACTAAAAGGTGTTCCAAAGTGCAGTCCCAGTTGTAATATTTATACAAGTTTAAGGTATCACAAAATTAGCCTGATTATTGAAAGTTCTTTCCAAGATAAACATACTAAGTATTTTCCTGTCACTTGCTCAAAGAGTTTCGATTTACCATTTTGGCTCTCTGTAGACAAGAATGATTTTCTATTCTGCCTACATTACCTTCAAAGGTAGTAAAATGGAGAACCAAACATGGATTCTAGGTATATTCTGCACCCACCTACATATACTAAGACTACTTTTCCTCTGTACAAGGCTAATACAAATATAAAACTTAGACCAACCCACTAAGTTTCACATAAAAAAAGACTCCACAAGATCTGCAGATGTTACTTCAAAAAGTTCTGAAGCAAATTTGCTATCATCACACCCTGTTGTTGCCTGAAGCTTAAAATAGATGAAAGGACCAAATGTTAAGATAAACACATTCAGTAACAAAGCCAAGGAGAGGCCACTGTAGTTCAAGTATTTGTTTAAAAATATATGATTATTTAAAGAACATGTTTTCTTTCTTTGCTTTCTAACCTAGATAAATTTGCAGTGATGAACTATGAAATTATTTTTGTGATCGAACTCATGAGCATGTACTTGTTGCTGGAATAAACCAGACTAGACACAAATGTCATAGAAGTAATGTATTGCTAAAACACAGAAAGAACATACTTGTATGTAAGCTTATGTATTTTTTTCTACAACTTTGTAACAATCTGGATTCCGCAGGAGAAAGGTCTTCTCAAATACACAGTTTCACAGCATCCATTCAATGTATGTACTTTACAAGGTACATGTCTCTAAATAGCTCAAATTCTGCTTAAGATCTTACTTCCTATGGCATCACAGGACAGATGCCAGTTAAGCTATGTTTTTTTTCCACAACTGCTTTAAAGGGTAAAGCACAATTGCTCCCTTTCCATAGCCCTGTGAAACAGTGGAAACGTCTCTATTCTCCATGACATTTAGCAAATGGAATATGATCAACAGCCTTTCAGAACAGCTTCAACACATACACATGGTACTGCAAAATAACTTGCAAGAAAGACCCAAAACAAATCTGGGGACCTCATTCTGGGGCTGCCAATCTACCTTCTCACAGCCCCTCTGGGCTGATACAAGCACCAGTGCCAGCATTTTGTGCCACAACTGGAGTCCACCAGTTTGTGCCACAACTGGAGTCCACCAGTTTGTGCCCTGCTCAGTGACAGGAGTCCTCTAGCACACATGGGACCTGAAAGCTGGTGAGGTCCTGAGCTAGAGCAGCACCATGACCCCTCCTGTCCTAATACACGGAGGTCAGTACTAAGGGCTCTTCTTTAATTCCCCTCAGCACGGGTATAAGACAACTTATACACCTCTATTCAAGCATTCTTTTACCCTCAACAGTTTATTTTTAACTGCTGTATGGGATATTTTTATAATTTTTAAGGAGCAAAAATACATAAATATAGAACTGTTTTCACCATATAAACATTTCTGTTTCACTTTCCTCTTTGAGGCATTAAGTTCATACAACCAAGGTGTTAATCGTGTCTACACCCCCTTTCATTTTATGTAAACTGTCTAACCATTGAATCAAAGTATTTTTTAACATAATGACAGCATTTTCTTCTTAGAATCCCAAGAAACAGTTTTATATCACTATATTCAAGATTACTGTAACATTTTCTCACACAAATTTAAAGTGATGTGATTATACTGCAATTGGGCTGTAAGTAGCTTTTCTCAAAATCTTATATCAAATTTCACTCACTCCAGCAAAAAATGTAAATTCCATTCTAGACTGTGATTCAGCTCTACTACACTAGCAAATTATATTGAATTTTAAATATAAAATTGATAGAGAAAGGTTGCAGCAGATGTAGACATTTTATAATAATCATAATGGAGGAGCAGTCAAGACACTTTCAGGCTAAAATCAGCACATACATAAAATCTTAAATATCCCAACTCTCAGTCACGTTTCTGTAGGTTTTTGTGATTTTTTTCTGAAATCAAATACTTTTCACTTTAGAAATACTAATCATAATTGAACAAAAAAATTGCCTTATTTAAAAGTCTATATTAACTCTACTTCATTATACGCAAGGCTGTACAAAGCAAGCTGTCTACTGCAAAGAGAGCCTGTAGGATGTAATTCTGCTTCTATTACACACACATCTGAATGAGAAACTGAGAAAAGCCACCCCAAAATACATCAGCTCCAGAGCTGGAGTCAGGGATGATTACCCTCAAGCAAAGCTCTAAGCTGCACCATGCAATAAGCAATGCCCTTCTATGTGGGAAGATCAGGAAAGCACAGATGAGGCTCAAGGATTTCATATGCTATCTTAGTAAAAACAGGGGTTGTATAAGAAAATGACTGACAGGCACAAGATTTGGGAATTTTCCTCAGATTACGACATTCTCTAATTTGGGAAAACTACCCTGACAATTTTATATACATTTATAGATGCATATTGGAAACAGGCACATCACTTCTTCCAGTTTCTTTATTTTACACCATTTATTTTACACATTTTGGGGGCTGGATTACAAATCCCATAGCAGGGAGGTCTCTGAGGGGTCTTCAGCAACAACTAACTTTATTTAAACATGCAAGATTGAATTGAATGCAATGCCCTGCAATAACAGTGGAAGAGAATTAAATTTGAGAGTGGAATAATCCCTTATGCTAGCTTGTATTCAGAATTTATACCACTGAGACTAATCAGGCTTAATTTATCTATCTTTAACTTCCCACTGTTTTATTCCAACCTAAAGGCAACATCTTGGACAGTAGAAACTTCATTTTGTAGGTGAGTAACCTACTTTAATTATATGACTACAGTCTAGCATTTTCTTCACTTAATTGGGTCACTACATTTCTTTTTGTAAGTGGGCACAGAAATTGCTTCTGCTATTGACTGCAGCCCCTGAGGTTCTGCTGAGAGTTGAGGACACACAAATAGTACACAGCAAATTCCATTTGTGATGAGTGAAATGAACAGTTTCATTCAAAACCTTCACTCTATGAAAAATTAAAAACTGTACGAAATTCCTGATGCTAAAATTATGAAATCTTCTACTGAGCAAAGCAACACTAGTTAGTTAAGAAAAAACAAGGTGCTTTGTTTATAATCTTATTTTAAATTCAACCCGACCCATAGCCTCACACGTGCAGGGCTAGAAATGTGTAGCAAATTATGAAAGTCAGGCCCCTCAAGTCTTCAGGTGATCTTCAGCACTGATGCTTCAAAATACTAATGGTTAATTAGTGTTAGAATGAAGTGCATATTAAAAAGCACACCATACATCTCAATAATGTAATTCTCCTCATAATTTCCAGATGCCGTAAAAAATAACAATATTTTTTAATGTAAAACAAAAAATGGTAATAAAAGCTCTCTTGAATAGTCAAGTACTACCCTTCATGTATTGATGTAAGCAAGCCTGAACCTTGATGCATGCAAATTCTTAAGTTTCTTTTCCTGAAGTATAAGAGATACCAGATCCTAGTGGCATTTCTGCTGCCAAGCTGTTCCACAGCTCACAACTCACACTCTGAAAATACTCTCCTAATTTACTGGTCTGAGACAATTCAATCTTATGTTCTTCACACCAAAGATGTGCAAGAAGTTGAGTACTTCTTAGTTGAATTTAAAATAATCATATTTAGCCTTAGTATGAATTCAAGTTACATGTATGAACCAGCTGTAACTTCTTCATGAACTTCCTTTGTCTGAATATTCAGAAACTATGCAAGATATTCCCAGGAATACTTGTTAATTCCAAACCAGGTTAATAATTTGAGGTCAAACAGGGAAAGCCTAAAGCTTCTATTCATGTAGCACTCTTAAGTTCTTATTATTAGCTGATGGCATGATGGTGATCCAAGCACTACAGAAACATTTCTCTGGGTGTCTCTGAGACAGTATTTTTGATACAGAAATTATCTTGATGAAATTAAATCATACTCTGTACCATAACTGTGTGCCTCTGGCAGACAGATGCCTGCTACAACTACCTGCAAGCTACCGGGAGTTCTTTCATTTTTATTTTATATCTTGAACCTTGCCATTCCATCCCACTTTTAGAATAGAAAATATCCCAGAAATCAGAAGTCTTTGTGTAGAAGAAGTGCACTCAGTGCACTCTCAGAAAACCCTATGTATTCAGGGGTTTTTATTTCCAAATACCCAGGGCTAAAGCTGCCTCATTCCTATATTATACTTCAAATCACATAACTTCAGCCAAGTTTTACAACAAAGACAAATTGTGTTTCTGTGGTATCAAAGTTGTGTAAGAGTTGAGAAGTACTCATACCATGTCCAGTTCTGGTGAGCAAATGAAACGATGTATAACCATGCAAGGGAGCATGAAACATGAGAAACACTTCATATGCCCTCAGTAAGAGCAAATCACAGGAAATCCACAGGGTTGGTTCCTTCATTCTCCTCAAATTTGGGGAGATTTTGCTCTGCCATAGAATTCCTCTGTCTCTTTTTCTATCTGAAATCGGAGATGCTGCATACTGTTAGTGCAAATACAAAGAAGGCGGCAGAATGAGAAGAACAGCAAGTTACGTTCTAGCCACCAAAAGAGGACTATACCAACAAAGACTGGAAAAATAACTGACTGGTCACAATAAAAAACAAATTATATGATAAATCATTTCTTTCTCTTCGTTTGTATAAGCATCTAGAATCATTTCTAATAATATTCTATTGTACAGTGATTTCTAAACTTTATAAAACCCCAACCAAACCATCAAGATAATGGTTTTGTGTGTAATTGCCTGATCTGCCCTAGAATCACTATAATAGTTCTCTGGTGAGTTTTCATTTGCTGATCTAAACAAGGTTGCTCAATGGAATTTTGAAAACTTGTTAAGATTAAAAAAAACCCAACCAAAACCAAACTTGTTAACAAAACCAAAAAAAAAGTATGCATTGTTTAATGGGAGAACTGGTGAAGTTCCGGACGACGGGGAAAAGGGAAATATAACCCCCATTTTCAAGAAGGGGAAAATGGATGACCCGGGGAATTACAGACCAGTCAGTCTCACCTCTGTGCCTGGCAAAATCTTGGAGCAGATTCTCCTGGAAGGCATGCTAAGGCACATGAGAAACAAGGAGGTGCTTGGTGACAGCCAGCATGGCTTCACTAAGGGGAAATCCAGCCTGACCAATTTGGTGGCCTTCTATGATGGGGCTACGAAACTGATGGACAGGGGTAGAGCAGTTGATGCCATCTACCTGGACTTGTGCAAAGTGTTTGACACTGTCTCACACGACATGCTTGTCTCTAAATTGGAGAGACATCAATTTGATGGGTGAACCACTCGGTGGATAAAGAACTGGCTGGATGGCCGCATGCAAAGAGTTGTGATCAACGGCTCGATGTCTGGCTGGAGACCGGTAATGAGTGGTGTCCCTCAGGGATCGGTGTTGGGACCGGTCTTGCTCAACATCTTTGCTGGTGACATGGACAGTGGGATTGAGTGCGCCCTCAGCAAGTTTGCCGATGACACCAAGCTGTGTGGTTCGGTTGATACGCCAGAGGGAAGGGATGCCATCCAGAGGGACCTTGACATGCTTGTGAGGTGGGCTGATGCCAACCTTATGAAGTTTAACCATGCTAAGTGCAAGGTCCTACACCTGGGTTGGAGCAATCCCAGGCACAGCTACGGGTTGGGCAGAGAAGAGATTCAGAGCAGCCCTGCAGAGAAGGACTTGGGGGTGTTGGTAGATGTGAAAATGAACATGAGCCGGCTTCAGTGTGCGCTCACAGCCCCCAGAAAGCCAACCGTATCCTGGGTTGCATCAAAAGGAGCATGACCAGCAGGTCGAACGAGGTGATCCTGCGCCTCTACTCTACTCTTGTGAGACCTCACTTGGGAGTCTTGTGTGCAGTTCTGGTGTCCCCAACATAAAAAGGACATGGAACTGTTGGAACAAGTCCAGAGGAGGGCCACGAGGATGATCAAGGGACTGGAGCACCTCCCGTATGAAGATAGGCTGAGAAAGTTGTGTCTGTTCAGCCTGGAGAAGAGAAGGCTGCGTGGAGACCTCATAGGAGCCTTCCAGTATCTGAAGGGGGCCTACAAGGATGCTGGGGAGGGACTCTTCATTAGGGACTGTAGTGATAGGACAAGGGGTAAAGAGTTCAAACTTAAACAGGGGAAGTTTAGACTGGACATAAGGAGGAAGTTCTTTACTGTAAGGGTGGTGAGACACTGGAATGGGTTGCCCAGGGAGGTTGCGAATGCTCCATCGCTAGCGATGTTCAAGGCCAGGCTGGACAGAGCCTTGGGTGGCATGGTTTAGTGTGGGGTGTCCCTGCCCATGGCAGGCGGTTGGAACTGGATGATCTTGAGGTCCTTTCCAACCCGAACTATTCTGTGATTCTATGATTCTAAGAACTGATTTGTCAAATACGATATACATAGTCTGGTTTTGATAGGAAAAAAATTATATGCAAATGCTATAAAATTCTGTAGTGGACGGGTACTAGGAGGCGGAGACAGAGTGGAAGAAAGGTGCATAGAAAGGTACAGTAAGACAATGATTATAAGAACGGGGTAATAAAAACTATCTTGTCAGATATATATGAAAAAGAAATTGAAAACTGGTAAGAGAAAATAAATTTTGAGGGAAGATTAACACACAGCAAAGGACTAAATAACAGATTTAGAAATTTCTGCTATATTGTAAAGTATGATTTTGAAAGCATCTAAAAGCAATTCAAAGCATACGCATATATATATACTTTCATACACTATTTTTGCATATTTTGAAAAAAATGGACAACTTGTAACAATAAAAATGAAATTTAAGATAATCTCGTAATTCCAGACTGCTAGTAGTTCTAGTGAAAAGGTCTTTTTCCTTTGTCTCCCATATAATCTTATGGCTTTGCCTCCCCTACAATCTCACGGTTTTGACTCCCCAACAGCATGGCACAGTTGTCCATGTCCTAGTTCACATATGTCCATGGGAAACCCTCGGTAACACGCCATGATGGTCCTTCATAGACCTCCCTTACCACCTCTGAAAGTAGCAATGATAGTTTACAACTGACATAGGAATATCTTCCAGTGGTATAATCTCACCTTCATCCAAATGTATATAAAAACCACTGGTTATAAGAAACATCTCCACTTCTGTATATATACACACACCAAAACCCCCACATCTTTCAAAATCAAAATGCAAACAGTAATTTGTGTAAGGGTCATCTAGGAAAAGCAGAAATCTGCAGTGATACTTACAAGGGAGAAAAATGGTGAAGGGTTCTTTGCAACATAAATCAGGCTGTACCATTTGATTCAGATGGTGGTGGCTGTGTGCTATATTCCAGTAACTGGGATATCATCTGTATCTAAACTAGCTACTATAAAAAACCAAAAGTGCAATCAATTTTCATGTCATCTGAAGGTTGAGGTGGTTTCTGCCATGTTGTAATACTTGACCATGTGTGAAAAGGGGATGAGGAGTGAGCAAGGGTACACTTATTGATTACACTCCCTAAAGAGATGTATACACTAAATGCTTCATAAAGAGAACACTAAATTGAGAGAATACCCAGTTTCTGTAAATATGGTGTCTATTAATGGTTCACCATTCTCAAATGCAAAATCTCTTTCTACTGTGTTCACTTGTTCATTCCTCCTAAATTTCACTCTTTACACACAAATTTGGGGAAAGTTAGGTGCCATTCCAGTCTCTTCATCCCTCAGAAGCATAAACTCATGTTGCTGTCAGTAACCTCTGTCTTCTTCAGAGAATGGTGTTCAGCATGTAAATATCACAGTGCTTCAACCCTGTGAACGGATTTTTTCAATTATCAGAATCTGAATACGGCAATTTCACACACTGCCCTTGCACCAGAAGTTCCTTGGTCATCTGAACATTTGGAATGATCATCAACAACAATGAAGGAGATCTACAGCATCCACAGCATCCATAAAATGGTTATATAAAGGATTCCATTTCAGCTCTCAGCAGTAATGAGAATCAAACAGACATTCCAATGAATCAAAGTCATGATGTCAGCACTACCACATGGTTAAGTGACCTCAAGATCAAGATCTTGTCGTGCACCAAGCCTCAAATCTCCACTCATTTGTTTAGTTATGTGCTCTATAACTCAGTATCCCTCTGCTTATACTGATAAAACTGTTTTGATGTCCCACTGCAAAAATGAAACACTGAACTCATTAGGATTTGGGAAGGTAAGTGTTATTGTTTCTTTTTCATCTGAGGCAGGACTGAAACATGGAGGAAGGAGCTCCTTAAGCAAGCTATAATGACAAACATGGCACATTATGGATTCACACATATATTTACAGATAGAAATGGTCAAATTTCCAGTTATCATTTGCTGGCTACAGGTTACTTTGCTGAAAAAGTCAGCTTTTATGCAGAAGCTGAATTATTAGAAAACTGGCCTGGAAGGGACATGCTGGACATTTACAAAATCTTATTTACTCATCAAAGTACATCAGATATTCTGTGCACAATTCACTCCTGACTAGGGAATAAAATGCACATGTCCTAATGGAAGCAGTGATGAATAAGATTTATATAAGCAGCAGATAAATTATGCTTTGCTATCGTGCACTACCAAGAAGCTTATGAATACAGAAACAGGATTAGTTAAGGACAAGGGAAATTATACATGTAAGAGTTAAAGCTTAAGAAAAGAGATCTAGCTTGTAACAAGTCGATACTTCAGATAAGAGACTGCATTAAAACAGGTTATCGTTGCAAAAATAATTTTGATTGGCATCTCATTTATACTAACTACTGCTTGGAACCCAGCCAGAATATGCAGCGTACTATAAACTGTTAGGAAATATATCTGTGTATTGTTCAATATTTACAATGTGCTTTATTTTGTAAATATGAGACCTGGCAGGAAGATGAGGAGCATTAAAAATAGTTCTGCTCAAAAAGAAACACCTTTTCCCTATAAAAATAACTATTTCATTAAGTGTTTATAATTTTGTTCAAAAATGTTCACAGTAAAGCTAAATAAACTTTCAATGGGAGAAATTTGATTGCTTTGTTCAGCTGCTCAAATAGATTTCTATCTCTACTAATCTGCATATTTTTGAATATTCTCTTTCAGGCCCACACCTTTTTTGTTAGCAAAATCAATTTTCTGTTGGACAAAAAGAGAGATTTGGTCTAATGATTTTAAGCTTTTAAATAAACATGAACCGAATGGTGTAAAGAGCTCTCTTTCTAAGAAAAGATCCTTGCTGTTCAGAAAGAAAAGAATTCTTTGCATTCATGGATATCAACTGACAGCAACAGATTTTAAGAAGAAAGAAAAAAATATATAAGGGCAAAACAAAAATAGCTGCAACCTCATCATGTAGCTACAACACAGACTGATGTTAAGTTTAATTTTTAAGGAACATTGTATGCACACGTACATATACAAGTGGGAAGAAACAATGAACTACGATATGAAGGCTCTCTTGATTTTCCAGAGCTCAAAAAATATTCGTATTTATGAAACTCTTTCCTCTGCACCTGAAGAGAAAGATTGTTCTAAAATCCAACAGTTCTGCAGAAATCTTAAACAAACACCAAGCAAATGCACTTTTTCGTAGGTCTGTTCAGCTCTGCTAATAGTTATTGTTTGCACAACTGTAACTAAATACATTACCAACTAGTTGTTCAATCTATATAAATTTAAGAAACACACATTGCCAAGGAGTGACTCATATATCAGTCTATTATATGCTACAGAGCTGACTGTATTAAACAAATCACTTTCCCTACAGCTGAAGAATAGAAGCTATATACAGAGCAGAGGTTATTGTCTAATTTAAATCTTGGCTCCCTTCCCAGAGCTGTACAAGATTCCAATTTGTGGAAATGTTACTCTCTCCTACTGCCAGAAAGGCTACAGAAAATGGTATTGGGTGCCTTCCAGAAATATGTCTGCAAAATGTCAATCAACAAGTCACTAAAGATTAACAGTATGACTGTACCAAATTAATTTAAATTATACAAACATATGGCTAGGATGTTTGCACTGCACTTAACACAACACCTGCTTCACAAACAGCTTAGTTTCCTTCCATGGTATAAAATAATATATGTCAAATATGTTGAACTCGATTCCTATAAATGGGAAAAAATCAGTTAATAAACAGAAAACAGGGCTTACCACTACAAGCTACAATTTTGTAATGGTTAGATCCCTTATTTATTTGAAATTTTACATCAACAGAGATTAACTGGTCTTTTCCCATCATTGAAAAAGTAACCAGCAATGATAGAAATAAAGAAAAAAAAAAAAAGGATGACAGAAACCAACATTTTTATATTCCATTTTAGAGATCCAAAATTTTAAGTTGATTTTGCTAAAATACTTGCAGTCTTATAATAACCCTTTAAATACAGTGTTATTGTGTCTTCTCTATATATATATATAAAGTTGACATTCTTCAGAAAACCTACTCCTGAAAGCAGAGTGAGCTTATGAAAAGTTAAAAGATTAACAATCATACACAAATCAGATATTTTATATTTCCCTGATGTCGTTTTTCCATTACTTTTATAAAATTCCTTAATATATACGATCATGTCATCAAACAAAAAAATAAATTAAAAAAATATCACTGACAGTCTTAGAAATATTTACATACTGGTGCATGCCGTACTTCAGATGAAATGGAAGGCAGCTACTTTATGTTTCTCTCCACTGCTTTTCTATTATTGCCTAGCTAATGGAAATACATCAAACAAATGTTCTACAAGAGCAATAAATATTAAAGTTGACCTATCCATCTGGAAGAAATGAGAACAATACTGCTCACTTTTAGCCCAAATATGACACTGATAAATGAAGCCATGAGATTCCATCACACTTTCGACAACCTGGGCTAAGCGCCCACCACGTGATTCTTTTACCAGCAATTTTCTCCATTCATCTTCATTAGGCAGTCACTTGACCCGCCTTCTAACACCCCTGTCAAGTTTGAACATTCAGGGGGCTTGTTGTACTTTCTAACAATGTACTTTACAAGCTCTATCTCCTTCTGGAAAAAAACTCAGATGAACATAAAAGAATATATATGAGCCATTTTTTTCTGGAGAGAGAATCATCAGATACTAGTCATTATTAAAAAAGGAGAACAGAGCACCTTATATGTGACAGTAGTGTTCTTACAGCCCAGAACCAACAACGCAGCCTGGCACAATGCACAAGTGGGCAGAGCAATAACCCTTTCGGCCATCAGAAGACAACTACACATTCAAATGACAATGTATCTTGCCACAAACGAAATATTCTCCATTTTCTCCCTCAATCACTGCTTGAAGAAAGCTGGAATAAGCAGCCACAGCATTCTTAACCTAACGTAATAGAAGTGCTTCATCACATTAGCAGTTTTTCATTACATCCCTGTTATTTTTTTTCAACAATATGATAATATCAGCACTGATGTGATTATTCTGTAATAGTGAAAATGAATAACAATTCAGTGAAAATGAATACTAATTCAATACGAATTTGCCAGTATAATAATAGGCTCCTAACAGGATACTTGGAGACCTCCTGGAAAGACTGTTTATAACTTCATGATCAATTAGGGAAATCAGAAAGGCTAAAACCACCAAAAAAGGCTTTAAACTTTTGACATTAAAACTATCTCAGACATTCACGCAATTGCAACACCTTCGTTAGGGTAGATCTACGATGTTTATCTGACAAACATCTGATGTATTCACTCTGTTTTTCTATTGCACTCAAGCTGCTTATATTTCCTTTTCAAAGTCTTTAGAATTATAAATATTGTAGACTGTCATGGTAATGTAGCAATTAAAATACACCCACATAGATTTCTTTTAAGCAGTAAGTTCTTCAACCCTTTTTTATGTTGATCATGTCTTACATGAGTGATTCCACACAGCTGCTAAGTACACCAGAGACTTACTCATCCAGGAAAACATTGCTGAATGCAAGTAAAGACTGCAGAATCAAATAGAAAATAGGTACGTATGACACAGAGGTAAGATGCATTTCACTGTGATAACCAGAAAATTACCAGAGACTCCTTTTACACAAACCAAACAGAGCCCTTTCATGAACAGATACTTCAGTCATGCCAAGTTGGATTTCTAAAACTAAAATTTTTACTTTTCTTTTAAAAACATTCGAACTGTATCTGACTTCAAGGGAAAACACAGAATATCTTATTTTTTGTCATTATTTTACAGGCTTCTACCAGTATCAAAAGCTACGCTGAAATACTGAAAACACTTCCCAAATCTGGGACAAGAATTTTTATCATCATCTGCAATTTGAAGTCAAGACCTGGCATAGGTGTATTTATGTTAGGTACATTAATTTGTTGACTATGGAACACATAACAGGTAACAAATAAGTAATCGCTGATGAGGTGGTGCACTTCCCTGCACAACATAAGGAATGCTTGTCTACGAGCCAGAATGCTGATTTGAATTTCCTTTTAAGCATAATTATATGTTTTTACATCAGCATTAGAGCAATTATACAACAATCCCAGCAATGTTTTCATTAGGCTTTTACAACATAACAGACAATTCACAAGAAAGCTATTGATGGTCTTAGGTTGCACCTAAGCCAACCCAGTATTATGCTGCTTTTAGTATTACCTACACTGGTATCTGTGTATCTGCATTAGTATCTGTGACTGCAAATGCCTTTACCAATACACTGATCCTCTCTGGAAGGGAAAAAATGGGTTCTCTATTACTTGCATGTCTGAGATGCTGAAGATTTCAGGCCCTTTGCACTGATTCCAAGTTCAAAGTTTGTCGTGTCTCCTTCACTGACGAGATGGTCCTTGGCCATTTTCTTTGCATGAACAGATTCTTCTCAAGAATGAACAAATGTCGCTGTGATGACATAAAGAATAAAAAGCTTCACAAGTGGTTTTCAGGTGTCATTCAGTCTATAGCTGTTGCAGACAGCTGATTCTAAACAAAGCCACTTGGAAAGATTAACTTGTAGATCTAGTGGTTCTCAAAATCAGCCACATGTCCATTATCTATCAATTCTCTTTGTATGAGGTGAGACTGATACCAAGCTAATAATGAAACAAACTGCTCTAAATAGAATCTCTGGTTACAAGATGACTTCTTAAGTTTACTGAATTCAGCTCCTGATTCCAACAAGGTTAAATCAATTGTTTTTCAAAGGTTGTGAACTAGAAAAATCAAAACATTAAACAATGGAAAGAGAGGCCTGAACAGTTTTCAAGGAACTTGTTTGGGAAAAAAAAAAAAGTGAGAGAGAGATTTCAGCACAGCCCCAAAGATGATCCTATGTATAGCAAGAGACAAAATGTTACAGAAAAATCTAAGAAGGTGTGTCAGAGAAACTACCTTTAGGTCCCGTAAGACCTAATTAAAGAAGAAAGCAATCATCTGCCTCCAAGAAGCCATACATATGTGTAGGCAGAATCACTGTATGCTAGAGGTAGGAAGGGAAAAAAACCCAAACAAGCAACACATATTTCAAGAAATGAAGTAGAACAAGAAGCGAAGCAGATTTTCACCTCAGCTAGCTGAAGTCTGCCGTGGAAAGTTTTACAAAAAGTGAGGCCAATGTGTTATGATAATGTCAGCTTTGCCTCCACCACCATTTATCACGCCAGAATTATTCCATGGCTCTTGATGATGAAGTATCACTTCAATTCTTCAAGACTGAGTGATACTGAAGCTACCTGCAAAAGCATTTTCTAAACATCTTCAGAAAGAAAAAAGCAAAAGTATTCTGTATTGCTTAGAGTGTATGCATACATTAGTGCAATATTGCAGTTGGAATTAATTTTTCCTTGAGTAGAAACTTCAGTAAGCAGTTGTACCTTGACAGCAGGCAACTCAGCTTAAATTTATTAATTTTTCTTCTACATTACTTTCTTAACTTCATTCAGAATGCCCTTTCAAATGCAATTCAGCCATGAACTCATTTATCATGCAGCATTGTTTGTGTTGAGTCTTTGCAGCAGGGTTATCACTACAGGTTAATGGATGTGTTCTGAGAAGCCATGATTAGAATAGCTGACCTGTATTCTGCATACAGTGAAAAACATATCTAGCAATGTGATTGTTATCAACTGTCAAAAGAGATACTGAGATCTGTGTGTACAGACAGCACTAAACTCAGATGTTATTACCCTATATAGGTATTGTGCAGTGGTTCAATTTGACATGTATAAATTACTGAAGATTTGAAAAATAACAGTATCTATCAATGCCAAAGGCTTTGCTTAGAAAATGATTGGCAGGATTTCAAGCACAGCATGAATACGTATTTAAAATATTCATGGTGCTTTAATGGACATTTTCATTACCAGAGGTTATAACAATGGCAAAAATCTGAAGATTTTTATTACAATAATTCCCTAAAATTCGAAGAGATATATTCCTACTGTTGGAGAAGACATTAAAAACAAAGACCCTTGAAGTCCCTTCCCAATACAGTTATTCCAGTAGAAAAATCCAGTGCAAATAAAGGAAGTTTTTTATAGAAAAAAATTATTTTTGTTTTTTTGTCCCTCCTGTAAAACTTTTTAAGCTCTGTTCAGTACAAAGTAGTAGAAAAATTAAGCTATCAAGTCTTTTCTCATCCTCTTTTTCATTATGATACATGAACTGACATCAAGGAGAAAAAGCATAGATGACTTTAAGTGGACTATAGAGCTGCTTGCTATACTATCAGGGAAGCAGAAATAGTGATTAGGAGAATGTTTAATAGTAGCTATTACATTTAAATAATAAGTAGTGCATTCAAGGTAGAAGCCAAACTAATCACCTAGCAAACAACAACGCTTGCTATCAGAACAGACTGACATACAGTGCAGGCTTAGACTGTCAAACCATTACGTATGCACAGCTACAGCTTTCCCTTGTTCAAAATTGGACTTCTACACATTGATCCTTTTAACAAATGCTGTGATACTGCACTGTGATACTGAACCCATTCAGTTATGAAATGTGCGTCAATAAAAAAACCTTCCAAGGAAAGACCTGAATTGCACAGGTTCAAAATTTAAGCACTTCATAGCATCGTGCCTATAAAGTCATTAACTTTCATGAGTTTTACCTAGTCCATTTCCAGTTTCTGCAGAGGAAAGAATTCTTTCCAAGTTCAGATATGCTTGGAACAACTTGGGTTATGGGAAAGAGTGATTTCAGATGGTCTGCATCAGTTTCTCACAGCTATAGCTCAGAGAAGCCCAGATTTCAAAAACTGTCCACTTTCACAACTATTTGCTTTGCTGCACTCCCCAAAAGTAGCAACAACTGTATTCCACGTACGCAGCTTCTGTGGTCTACACAGCTGAGTTTTAACTATGATACTTCAAAATTCAAGTTTGGCTTTTTTTTTTTCTTTTTTTTTATCCTCCCCAGTAACTAGCCCTAAATTCCCAAACCAGTTAGTTACACCAATTGCCTATTACACTTACCTGCTTTCCTTTAGAGGCAGGAACATATTTGCATCTGACACATGTCCTCGGAGTACAATGTCATTGATTACCTCTTCCTCATTTAGCATAGTAGCTTAATCTACCTTAGTTCTTGTTACAGCTTGCTTAAACTGTTTTCAGACTTTTTTTCTACCTAACTCTTATTACACCAGCTATAACACTTTGGACATAGCACGCTGTGCTAGAAGCTGATGATGATCACTTCTAAGACAGTGTCACTGAAATACTGTTTTCAGCAACACTCATAACAGCATTTCTCTTTAGCAGGAAATGATCAAAAGGTGCTAGAAAAGGCCCTTCATCCCTTGAATATCCCTTAACATGGAATTTGACTGGTGTCTCCACACACTACACTTCCCAGCTTTGAACTAAAACATCTGTTTAAGACTTGCCAAGACAATAACTCCTTGAAGGGCTGGCTTCCAGATTTTCTGATGCAAACTTCTGTCATGATGAAATAATGATCTCTGGGATAATGATTCCAAAATAATAAACTCCATGAAATACTCGGAAACTGAGCTTTTAAATAATTGTCCTAACATCTGCTGTTACCACACTTAGATCAACTGCCCTAAAGGCTGTATCTTCAAAGCCTGAAAGTTGGCATGCCACTAGGCAATGTACTAACCAGCACTTGCTCAAAGCAATCAGACAATTCAGCCCATTCTACTCAAATAAGTGCTTGCAGCATTCTGTTCCAAAGAACATTAAACTCATTTCTGCAGTGAAGATGATAAGCACTGTCTATACAACAGCATCATTTTATATGGAACCACACTATGTTAAAAAAAAATAAATCATCAGTAGTGGAGAATTCTGGCACTCACTGAGCTGAAGCACCAGCCATAGCAAGTTTTTGTTACCCAGACATCTACAGGCTGAAAAGGCCTGAGATGTTATTGACTATGAAACATGGATTCTTTATTTTCAAAAATCCAGATGCTACAAATTAGCTGCCTTGAAAAAAATAAGAACCAAACCGTATTTTAAATGCCAAGAAAAGAATTTTAATGTAATGTGATGCAGAACACATGTTTCAGTATATTTCAAGTAAACATTCATGAATGATACCTTTTTTATAGGGCTTAGTGTATTTTGAAGTCTATATAAGAAAAACGTATGCACAAGATTTGATTATCAAAGGGTAATGTCTTTAACAGCTTAAGCAAATAACTGGTAGTTCAGATATCTAATTATTTTGAAAGAAATTAATCTGGACTGTATTGGATGGTAAGGTCTGTTCTTGAAAGCAGAAGAGAAAAAGAAAATTAAGAGCAGCTAAACAATGCCCAGTCCAAGTAAAAGAACTTTTCTAAAATTACAAATATGCTTCAAAAAACACTATGTAACTTTGTTAACTTGACTCTCTATGTCTATGTATGTTCATTCTGAGCTTTTTTTAAACAACGGTATGTGTCATTTAAGTTAGAATCAAATCTGAAAGTGTCTCTATCCCTGAGCAATAACCAACAGGAACATATTCCTGTGAATTTTTTATTTTTCTGGCACAAGAAGTTATTCTCACATCTGTTAGGGCTGATTTGGAATCACTACTCTTGGAAGACAGATTCTCGTATTTATGTCTTGAACATGATTCCCTGAAGAGTTAGAGAGGCCTCAGACACACAAATGGGGTAACATAGGAAAACCAAACCTGTGCCAAGGGCAGGGGGAAATAGTTTTAATGCTCCAGTGCAATCTCCTGAGCAAAGGGAAATGTAACCAGCCCAGAGACTTTTACTGGTTACAGTTCAATGCAGCTTTTTAATTTCTTTCCTGGATGCCACTGATTCACATGTAACAGTCTCAGAGGAGTTACCTATAGGTTTCTCCATCTTACTATGACAGACTTGCTAGGAAAGGAAGGATGGAATTACAGCTAAGAAAAGATGCGCAGAATTCCCAATTCTGCCACCTGAGTCTGCATGACTTTGACCAAGTTACTTAAATTTTCTGTACCTCTTGGCCCCGAGCGTCTAACAAAAATAAGAAAACTTCTATCATCACAGGGTATTGACTTTAGGTAACTAAAATGTAAACAGGAAAACTGAAAGGACAAAGAGAATAAACCAAAAGCACTAAAGTCTATAAAGATAAAAGCTTCAAACTTTAATCATCAGGTGGTATGTTAATACCCAGCAGCGTACCAAACTAAGGAGGCAAAAAAAAAGCTGCAATATTCATACGGCATTACAGAAAATGGCTGATTAGAAACTAAGTCTTTATATTTGCTTCTACTTATTTTATGTAATATTTGTTAGACAACCAAAAATGACAGAAAGCCACATGCCTAACTCATGCTGCACAAGTTAAGATGTAGTAGTCTTTCTTTGGAGATGCCCCGGTATTTGTTTGTTCCTCATGTGTAACAGTGCTGCATTTAAAACACAAAGTCCCCTTCCACTGGCTTAGGGCTAGATCTGCAAAAAACTGTCCTTTGATTCTTGCCTGCAAAAAAAACTTTTAGGCATCCAAGTTATGGAGCAGAGGCTATAGCCCCAAATGAAAGCAGGATTCACAGTCACAAAATTTCTCTTTGATCTAGTTCTTACAAAGCTGTGGTCTTCTCTTTACCAGGCTATCTGCAAAATGGTGTCCCTACTGGCTACCCGTAGAAATACAGGAACTTTTTCTAGGTATAAACACTTTTGAGAAAAATAGCTCCTATATGCTTTAATGACAGCAACACTGAAGCAGAGATTTTTAAAGCACATATTTTCGGATCTAGAGACTTTCTGTCTAAACCTCAGTCCTGCACACTAGGGTATACACTTCTGAAACATTTAGGTTTCTAAACAATAGAAATGCTATTTGGTGAATTAGTCCTTGGCACTACAAAATCATGGAATGAATCAAACACTCATAAGCGACTGATGGCTTTTATTCTGGTAACTCATCTGGCTGACTCAAATAATTTAAGACTTCTTTATTTTTTCCTTAGTACAAGGATGACTGTACAACACAGACTATTAGTGATACGAAGCTATTTCAGCTGTACACGCAGTATTCATGTGCAACTCAATATCTCCCCCTACACATGCATAAAACTGCACAGAGCAGCAACTGCCGCTGCCGCCCATGGTAGCACTGGTGAAAGCCAAGACTGAAGATTTATGTTCCTTAAATATTTGTTTAATTCTTCTGCGCAGAGAATCATTATTCACCTTGATGATTTAAAATATAAGTGACACTACCTCTGCACTTTGAATTAGTGAATTTTATAAATGGTTTATAGAGCTTAAGAATGGCTACTCCTTCCGAGCCAACAAATAATGCACATTATCACTGGTGTGAGATCACAGTCAATGTCCAGAGTAATTCCTTCATTCAGATGAGAATTCAAAACCCACTTCACTACCATTTAATCTAGTTTTGTTCTGGCTTGAAGTTACTGGTTTCATTTTAATATAGGAAGAACATAGAGGTGTATTTCCACTACACAGCCCTGCACTGAGAATGCATCAAAAGCCATGAATTTTCAATGTGAGATAATCTTTGTATTTTAAACTGTGACACTTGTATTACATACGCTATTTATTTATATTACTCATGGCACAAGTGGCAGATGGATCTCACTGAGCCTGAAGCCAGCACTAACATGCAGCTTTTCCATAGACGAAAGGCAATGCTTTCCAGAGTGAGAAGCTTTTGCTTCAATTCTGTTGAGCTAGACAAGGTGACACTGAAATTTCTGAAGGGTTGCCGAGGACAGAGGAAGGAATGGTAGAAACTGCTGTGCTGGAAAATTGCACTGCAATAGAATAAATCATAGAAGAGCCACAGGAGTTGCATTTTTCTCCTTTCCATTTTTGCTAAGAGAATGAGACAGAGGTTGGCCCAGAAGACAGACTCCAGATCGCCACATAAACTGTAAGCACTAATAGTTAAGACTTTCATCAATTACCTTGCTTACACAACATTCCTTTATCTAAAAATGAAGGATGGAACAGGTAAAATTAACTTCCTTGTTTTAAAGTTGCGATAGGTTTACATTTTGTTTCTCTGCTAAACTGTGACTTTAAGTACATTTGTTTGGTCACAATCATTGCAACCACATTCAGAACCCATACTCAATACAGAACTGTTAATACTGCTGTAAATCATTGTCTTACAACGCCTATTTTCTTATCAAACTACCTTCCCTGCAAAAGGAACAATGAGCAAAGAATTCTTCCCCAGAAAATAAGAAAGCACAGAAGATGCTGCCTTTGCAAAAACACAGCACTCAGATACTAGATTATAATTAAGTTTCTATTCCAAGTATCTCAATGCTCACTGTTAATCTCAGACAACTCTGCACGAACCTTTTAATTAGCACGTTATCTGTGGTGCAATTAATATCTTGTACCTCATATGTTATCTTCAAATTAAAACTTTTACTATCTGATCATTATTAATTAATCAATGCAATTCTAAGAAGAAATAGACATCATTCAAGAGAAACTGAGCATTTTTAGCCACTAGAACCATTTTTTAAGCTGTCTTCAAATACTACAAGACTAACTTTAGTTTACACTGTCTTTGTAGACCATACACAAAACCCATGATGTAATTATTACATAAACTGTTTTATTCCTGCCAACAAATATAACTTTTTGCATTTTACAAAACATCCAACTATTTCAGTCATGAGGAAATTTTACTAAAAAGGAAAGAAAAATAGATTTTAAAAAATCCATAATTATCCCCTCAATACAGACAAGAATCTTCCTTTCTGTTAGGGCCTGTAGTAAAGCCTATAGACAATAGCACCAATTCAAAGTAAGAAGAGGTGTGATTGTTTGACCCTGAATATACCAATATGGATTATGATCTTTTATAAGTCACTGTGCTAACTTGATTTACTGTAATGAATGAATAAATTCATACCCACATAGCTTGTCACAATATATTTGATTTGAGACATTAAAAGAGGACATCATTTGAAGAAGATTTTCCTTATAAAATACTCAAAGCCTCTGGAAGATTTACAATTTTGCTATCACAGATTTAATAAAAGTAAACACAAATCAGCATAATGTAGCTAGCCTCCATCAACAAATAAAGATATCTTTTCAACAACAAATTTCCTGTGCTTAAACTAGAAACCGTCTTATGTCTGTTTATAAGCAAAGGACTCCTTAATCTGTATTGCTCCAAAAGAAATAAGTATATTCCCAAGAAAACACAACAGGAATTAGATGTAAAACATTGTGTTTTCCTTAACTGGCTTAGAAAATTAAAAGCACGACCTGTAAATATTTAACAGATGAGAAGATTTTCTTAGAACTACAGAGCAATAGATTCCCAGTTTTATTCCACAATTACTTGATTCCATACAGCCCTAAACAGGAAAATTCAGGATAACTGGGCAGCTACCTAGCATACAGTATTGCTATCTGCATAATTATGTAAGCTATTCTAGTGATTTGACGCTGCAATTCCTCTTTTTAGCATCATCAGTTTTTATTAACCCCACATAAATTAAAATCCATTACAGCATATCTGCTTAAAAAAATAACAATCCTGACACCCACAGAAACACCTAAGTCAAAACACCTGTGGATTTAAGAAAAAGAATTTGCTCATACTTCCTACATCCATATAATACTATAAACATAAAGGGAAACAAAAACGTCATAATTATACAGGATGGTAGTCAAACATGCTGATGCACATTATGTATCCATATATACTTCATACAGAACAAGGTATACTACAGACAGTAATAAGATGCATGAATGTATAGGAATGTCTGTAGTAGTGCCTAGGCAGGTCTCCCACAGCCCTCCACAGATAGCAATGAATTAAGCTTCAGAGGACTACCAGGAGGTCACTATATTATTATCTCTATTTTCATAGAAAAAGTCAGTGAAGGACAGGCACAATAAACTTGGGCTTGCCCAAGGTCATACAGCAATGTAATAACTGAAATGGGATTGGAACCCAAATGGTCCGATTTCCATTTTAACAAATACACAGTGTTTCTTCTCTTACAATAAAGAACAAAACCAGAACATAAGCTATTTTAATAGAATACACTTGCTAGCTCAAAGTAATCAGGTTTTACTAGTTAATTTAGAAAAATCTTGAACTATGCTTGGAACCATAATAAGAAGAAAGAATAATAGGACAAAAGACTAATAAAAGAACTGCTACTAATTGGATAAGGAATGAACTAGATTTCTATCACATCTACAACAGTGTGAATCAATGATTTTTTAGAAAATGATATAATTGTGCAAGCATAAAGATTCTTACCAAAACGAATCTTTTACATTTCTTACCAAGAAACCAGACAGCTTTCACAATAGAAAGCACAGCAAATCTGATTGTACAGGTTTAAAATCAAATACAAACTCTACTTAAATGCATCTGCTCTAAAAAGTCACTTAATAAAATAAGCATGAGAAATATATTTCTTGCTGAAATGACGCCATTCCTTTCTTGCCACATGGAGAAACACAAGTAGAATAGTCTGAATGAAGTCCTACTTGCTTAAACCATCTCTACCAAAGCCTAGATCCCAAAGGTCACATCGGTATTGGAACACACTCATGCTCATTGTTATTGACAATATAGTATATTTGGATACTGCTAACTTTCAAGCATCCTTAACCCACAAAAAAAAAAATCATGATCATGGCTTATTACTATACCACAAAGTTACATACCTTTAACTACTGCTTCAAAATCAAAACAATTTTAGATTGAAATCATAGCAGACAAGACAGAAGGAAAACAAGGTAATGAACTCCACATAAAACTGAAGCAACCAGTGCGGTGCCTGAAGAGGCCTCTTTTCTGGACTTCCAAAGAAAATTTGCTTGGAAGAATCAAAGCACAAAAGACATGGAAACACTCATCTGTCTCTGATATGTTCCCTGAGAGCACTGGACTACCTTCTGAAAATTACCATTTTTACACGTCTCAAACTTTGAAATGCCAATGAATTGTATCACAAGATCACAGAATCATAGAATAGTTAGGGTTGGAAAGGACCTCAAGATCATCCAGTTCCAACCGCCTGCCATAGGCAGGGACACCTCACACTAAACCATGTCACCCAAGGCTCTGTCCAACCTGGCCTTGAACATTGCTAGCGATGGAGCATTCGCAACCTCCCTGGGCAACCCATTCCAGTGTCTCACCACCCTTACAGTAAAGAACTTCCTCCTTATATCCAATCTAAACTTCCCCTGTTTAAGTTTGAACTCTTTACCCATTGTCCTATCACTACAGTCCCTGATGAATAGTCCATCCCCAGCACCCTTGTAGGCCCCCTTCAGATATTGGAAGGCTGCTATGAGGTCTCCACGCAGCCTTCTCTTCTCCAGGCTGAACAGCCCCAACTTTCTCAGCCTATCTTCATACAGGAGGTGCTCCAGTCCCCTGATCATCCTCGTGGCCCTCCTCTGGACTTGTTCCAACAGTTCCATGTCCTTTTTATGTTAAGGACACCAGAACTGCACACAAGACTCCCAAGTGAGGTCTCACAAGAGCAGAGTAGAGGGGCAGGATCACCTCGTTCGACCTGCTGGTCATGCTCCTTTTGATGCAACCCAGCATATGGTTGGCTTTCTGGGCTGCGAGGGCACACTGAAGCCGGCTCATGTTCATTTTCACATCTACCAACACCCCCAAGTCCTTCTCTGCAGGGCTGCTCTGAATCTCTTCTCTGCCCAACCTATAGCTGTGCCTGGGATTGCTCCAACCCAGGTGTAGGACCTTGCACTTGGCATGGTTAAACTTCATAAGGTTGGCATCAGCCCACCTCACAAGCGTGTCAAGGTCCCTCTGGATGGCATCCCTTCCCTCTGGCGTATCAACCGAACCACACAGCTTGGTGTCATCGGCAAACTTGCTGAGGGCGCACTCAATCCCACTGTCCATGTCACCAACAAAGATGTTGAACAAGACCGGTCCCAACACCGATCCCTGAGGGACACCACTCGTTACTGGTCTCCAGCTGGACATCGAGCTATTGACCACAACTCTTTGCATGCGGCCATCCAGCCAGTTCTTTATCCACTGAGTGGTCCACCCATTAAATTGATGTCTCTCCAATTTAGATACAGAAGCTCCATACAAACCACAACTATGCCAGAAGTTACTGCTTTTACTGACTCATATCAATTCTTCAGTTCTTAGAATAGTGAAATCACCTCATATTGTAATTTAATAGGCTAACATATCTAATGTTAAATAGACCATTGCTCAGCTTTGAATGAGTGATGGATGTTATATATTATATTTTTAACCTAAAAAAAATAAATTCTTTGGTTAATCCACAACCATAATTTTGGATCTTTCCTTCCAAGGACACTATTCTGATGAGGAAAAGAAATTTACAAAACTTGATAATAAATACAGTGCATTTAATAAATCTTTGTTATGCTTGCTAATAGCTTCTTATGCAGATGAAGAGAACTAAATAATTAATTTAATGCTATTAAGTAAATGTCATTAACATTTTTTGAAGACTGGATGAATATTAGCTTTGTTGGTAAGTGACATCTTCAGTATTTAGGGGTTTATAAGGGTGGTTCATTTCTTTATAAAGCAACAAATCTTCACACAGTACTTTTGTCTGGTTGTAGAAAACTACAATTGATATCTTTTCCACATATACTTAACCTCCTACAGATTTATTTGATTCTCAATAATTACTATTTTCCGGTAAGAGGCATATGTTATTACAGCACACTGCACTCCCACAAGCTGTCCACTCAGTGTATTTTAATAAATCTCTGCCAAAGCTGTATAAATTTGATCCTGTTTAAATTTAATAAGGATCAGAATATATCAAAGCACAGATCCCCATGGGAGAAATAGATATTTTGCATAGTTATTGAGTGCCCTATTCATAAATACAATGTGTAAGACCTAGACCATCAACCTTGAATTAAAAAGAGAGAGAGACTAATACATGCAAAGCCAGCTACTTCTTAAATAACTAGTGAAATTAGCATTTAATAAAACATTTTTCCCTATACTACTGCTAAACACAGCAGCACTGCTACAGTTTTAATATTAGCATTCTAGTATGTAACTACTGAATATCTGCAGCACAGAAACACCTTTTCAGGTACCTTTTGCAATTCTTTCTTTAAAGACTTACCTACATGAGGATACAGACTGCTAAATATATCGCCACATGTTTCTCTTCGGGTTATACTTTCTTCTTTTCTATTCAGCAGAAAACAGATCAGCGACCATGACGACTGTGGCAAAATACCAGGAGACATAACTATACAAATAGATGCAGATCTAGCATCTTATGAAGAATTTTGAGGATCTTTATCATAAACACTGATACTGCATGTCTTCCAAATACAAATACATTTATATACTTAGTTCTTCATATTCCAATGTTTTCTTAAAAAAAAAAAAAAAAAAAAAAAAACCAAAAAAAAAAAGAAACCCAACAAATGCCTAAACCACATTTCCACGAACACATACAGAAACCATACCTCATAGCTACTAGTTACTAGAAATAATTTGTTAGTCTTCCATAGGAAACCTGCATTCCTTATCATTGGTTTCTATTAGGAATTGTGTACATAACTATACATCACTTTTAAAATAGCTCAGATTTCTTCCATCATCTGTGTGCTTACATAATAGGTACAAGAAAGAAATCAGACTATGTTTATCCTGAATTAAAATTTATATTTTTAAAGTAAATGCATGAAAGTCAAAAGACAAATCATTTTACATAAAGATCTTTCCCAAGGGAAAAGGAAAAAAAAAAAAAAACAACCAAACAACAACGAACTAAATCAATTTGCTATTGTTTCAAAAGTGAGCCACTGAGAATGAAAACACAGCCAGCTGAAATTAATAGGAGTTTTGCCACTGACTTCAACAGCCTAAAGATGTCATCCTCAGTATTTTACTAGACACAGAAGCCTGATGTCAGAATTTGTACAGTGCAACATAATTCAATCCATCAAAGTGAAGCTGATCATATCATCACTCAGTCGTTGTTCCCGTTTACATCTACGATTAGATTCATTCTTGTTTTATTTTCCCTTCACCATCATACAGGTGTTGGAGCTGGGAAGAACCTCAGCCATGTTTGTCAGCAATATTCCATCATCAATCGTCAATATTATGTTACTATGGTGAAAGTGCAGATATAAAAATAAAGTTGAAAATTCAAATTATATCAGTGTTTGGAAGGCACAACACAGGCAACATAGCTTTGCCAGAATATTGCCACTGAAATCATAACGCTTAAAGCACAGTTACTTTGAATTAAGATCAAACAATACCATTATATAACTCTTCATCCTGGGTAAACACATGGCTAGGTCTTTTATGTACCACCTGTAGCACAAGGTTACAATCTACATTCGTTTTCAAGAATTTTAGAAAATACTGCACATAGAACGATCAGAATGCTGGGTCCATTCCTTTAAGAGATTCAGTGCTTAAGCACAAAGTCACTGAACTAGAGTACAGTGACTTAATTTCCTTGCTTTTATGGGTTTGTTTCAACTTTAATGTTATGTCAACAAAGTACTTTGTGTTTATTATGGAGATATTCTGCTGTATTTCCCTTTTCTCAGTTCATGAAATTTTCAATATAACAAGAAAAAAAAACAGCTCAAATTCCTATTTTGAAAACCATATTGCCATTTTTATTCAGCCTGTATTTTAATATAGCATCAATATTTAACTACTTCATTAAATGAAGTGTGACTTTTATAGCAAAAATGTCAGTCTTTGCAGTTCATTAAATTCATTTAAAGTATAGCTGCTTGATTTTTTTCTCCTGAAGGAATAAAGGACTATTAACTGAAGGCATAAACTTAGCATTAGCATGTACTTTTCCCTTCAAATTAACATTCAAGATTTGTAACAGTCTTTACAAATTCAAGGGATTGTTTATATTCTTTTGCATTATCCTTATTTTTATAATAGATGTCACTTTAATAGCATATACAACTGTTTATCACAGTTGGATATGACCAGTAGGATGTCACAGAGGATATTAACATGCCACGTGCTATTATGAATCTGTAGAATTCTACTAGTATTAAAAATACATTATTTTGAACTGTGGCATCTATAAAAATAAACTGTGTATTAAGTAAAATGTAGTAAGTCCTGGAATCCAACAGGGTTTAAAAATACTGTTTTTCTGTTTCATAAAACATTCTTTGATGAGTATCCTTTTTTAAGGAGGATTTCTATTAACTAATACAAAAGAACACAGGGAAAGCTCCTGCTCCTCCTGTGGCAGCGTGTTTTTGCCCCATGTAATAAATCCTGGTCCATATTCTAGGACATCTAAGACTTTTGAGACTAATGCCTCTAAAGCTGGAAAAGCTGATTCGTTCTGATTAATAAATTGATGTGATTACACAATATTTAATAAGAATGAAAAAGCTACTTTGAAATGTGCCAAGATACAAAAATGGCAATACTTTCTTTTCAACCTCCCACTTCTTTTGATGTTTGGAGCAGGTCTCAATGTCAGTGACATCTTTGGGTTTGGAAGACAATCATGAGTTCTTGTCAATTTTACTGTTTGCCCACACAGACACACCCCACACACCCCACACACACACCCCCCCGCTTAGCAAAGCAAGTTGATTAGGCTGCTCTGTTAACAGGTAGTAATGACCTGAATCACTATCATGATGTGTCCCACACTTCCTATTCTCAGACTGCACTAAACAGTCAATGCTTAATTTATTGCAATACAGATGGTGATTAGCTGGAGCGATGTGGACATGTGACATTTTCAAGGGCTTCACTTTCAAACTACAATATACATCCTCTGAAAATCAGATACTTTCCTGGTGTCTTCAACATGGAATCCAAAATAACCTACTACATGCAAACATTTTGGGTACAATTACATACCATGAAGACTTAGGTTGGAATTAGGACTTTAAAAAATACCAAATAATTCAATCTATGATTCCAAAGTTCACCATATTCCCCATTCCTCTCATACATGGGTACTTTACTCCACATACCCTCCAAAAATCAAACTAGAGAGGAAGAAGAAATAAAGAATACAGTAATTAATGTCTGCTTAAGTCAAGAGTTTCATTTAAGAAACACTCTTCCATGACTATTTTCTAGGAAATTTTTCTAGGAAAACTACTTTACACCTCCAAGTTTGTGCTGAACTACTATGATTGGTTTTCCATGTGTCAAAAGTAACAGGATTTATAGGAAATTCTGGTGCTTCAACTACATTATTCTGGATAAATTTTTCTAAAGAATACTATGGAGAATAAAAATTGAGTTATCGTGTGCCTAGAATTCTGAAGAGTTAACATGCAGCTACAAAGGGAGAGGCATTCGGCCACTGTATTAAATCTATGTGCTCTAGACAGGTCACAGTGACCAGCTCAGTCACACCACAATGCACATGCACACTCTGCAAAAGTGGGATTCCCATCCTAGCTCTTCAACTTCAAAGCAAACTCTTCGCCAGAGTTCAGATAGCTGTACTGAATACAAAACAACTGCCTGGTTCTCCCACTCCATAGACCTCCCAAGGCAAAGGTGAAACTTCCGTTTTTCCTAATCCATGTTTTTCTAAAACAGTACAGGGAGGATCAAATTAATCTTTGCTACCTATTCACCTTGTGCAATCACAGTATCCTTCAGGCTGGCAGGGACACCAGGCAATCTCTAATCTAACCTCTGTTCAAAGCACAGGCCACACTGAATTCAGGAACTGCTTGCTTTGGGCTTTTCTTCAGCCAGGTCTTTAAAAAAACCATAAAGGATAGAGATAACCCTTTTGGACAGCCTGTTCCAATACCCCATTGTGATTTTTTTTTCACCTTACATGCAGTCTGAAACTTTCATTTCAACTTGTGTCTGTTACTGCTCATCCTCCCACCTCGTATCCTTGTGAAGGCCCTGGCACCATCTCCTCAGAGGTCCTGGGGCTGCTGTTAAGTCCCCTGAAATCTTCCCTTCTCCAGGCTGGACAAGATCCACTCCCTGAATCCCCTGCACAAAGACCAAGTGTGCCAGGGACTGAGCATCGTGCTAACTCTCCATGATATTCTGATACATTAGGCCAAAGATAAATGCACTTACATTGAGCTTCAGGGTTCTGCAGTGCTAAAAAAGCCTCATAGGTCCTCCTCCCAGCCCCTTATTTAAAACCTACTTTACAAGAAAAGAAACAAAAAGAAAAATTTATTTCATTTTTTTGATCCAGATAAAATACTTAATTTCCCACTTTGATACATGAGCATAAACAAATAGAATACTATTGTTAGTGTAAAGCAGCTGAAGTAGGAAGAATCATTACTTTGGATAATTGAGGCTTTGAAGAAAACTTTTACATCAGCTATAGCCACCAACTTCAGAGTTTAACTCCCACAACAAATGAACCCATACTTCAAAAACCAACCTCTAAAAAAATGCATACTGGCTTTCAAGCACACCTTAATTGCACAAAATTATGTACCTGTACTGGAACATACTAAGAAATAGCAGCAAATAAACTTGATAATAAGAGTTTTGCACTCAAATTGCCTTATAAGCAAGCAGCAAATCTTCACTGTACCTTTCAGAGATCAATAATACCCAGGAAAGCATGCTACAAATGTAAATAATCAGACCTCTAGAAATAAGGCTACTGATGTCCAGGAAGAGTCATCCAATTCTTAGATCCTCAGAACCAGCAGGTATTTACTACCTTCTAAATTTTTTTGGACATCCAGAATTAATCTACAGATTTCTTGAGGCCGAGACTCAAAACCAGTTCTAGAAACATCAGGCTACCATGTTCAGTGCTAGAAATGAGAGGCTTTCAAAAAAGATCACCAGGTCTTTTGACTACTGTACCACACATTTGTAAACAATAACTAATCCAATTCCACCCCAGCTGAAGAATTCTCAAGATCAAGGCATGTTAACTCTTTGTTGACATACCAACGTCTGCTCACTTTTATCTTTATTTAATTCAATTTTTCAAAGAAAATTAGTTGAAGGAAGTTTCAATTTTATATACTCCAACCAAAGGACCGCCTCAGGAAGTCACCAGATAATCTTTAAAATTAACAAACATGCCACCTACATTTTTCTATCATGTAAGAGGAAAAGGAAAAATCACAAGAGCAGTTAGAAAGATATAATAACTATTAATAAATAATAATAATAAATAATAACAATAACAGAGGACAGGAGAAATTTCCCGGTATGAGTAGCTAAGAAATCACATTGTTATGTTTGCGCACTGGACTAAAACCAGGTATTGATGAACATCACAGGATAAAGCATAAAGCATATTTCCCTGGAACATTGCATTCTCAAAAACTTCTAATTTGTTCACAAAAATATTGATACAAGAGCTCTTTTAGAACTGAATTCCATTCAAATTAATTTACTGATTTATTAAATTTAAGCTAAATACTTGTATCCTTACAACTTTAGCCAAAAATATGTATTTCATCACTATGTCTGCATGCACAAATACCCTATAAATGATAAAAGGAGCTGTATAAAATGCATATATTTCCTACCTAAATAGGATTATAAACATGACTTTTCAAGGGAAGATTGAAAGGATGAAATTATGCTGTATCTGTATTAGGGTGATCTATAATTTAACCCTTAATTCTGTAATTCCACTTTTATCATATATACACAAACAAGACTACATAATCTGTCCTTGTGGATTAAAGACAAAATAAAGATATCCACTATTATCACTTAACCTCTAGAGAAGAGAAACGCACTTGCATTATGCAAGAATACGAATGGGCACTAAGATAGGCACTCTCAAGACATCTACATCAAGACAAAACATTTAATAATTTGATACCATGCATCCACAGTCTGCCAAACTTCTGGACACAGATTTTCCATTTCCTCCTCCAGACACTTCAAGGCACTTCACACCTCCAAGGAAAAACACATCATTTCTAAAGGAAGAACTAAGTTATCCCTCTGTGCTTACAGATATTAGATAACTCCCAGCATCTGTAAATCTCATTTAGAAATGTTTTCCACTATAAAATTACACTTCAGACATGAATTTTCATTACTAGCTGTATGCACATCTCCAAGATTGTTGTTGAGTCTGTAACTATCGTATCTATACTTGTCCAAATCAGCCTCACCTGGGATCACAGTGCACATAGCAAAAATCCAACATCATAAGTTTAGCAATGTAAACATGAAGCTAAAAGAACCATATTAAACAAAATTAAAAGTACAATTAACTGCTTGGTTCCTGTTTCAGCCAACCACAGTATATGATATTTAGCATAAGCTCCAACTCCTTTGTCCCCACCATTACAAGAAGAATGCCTCAGACCTTACTTCTCAGGAAGACAAAGGCTTTCTTCTCATTCCCAGTCTAAGCTCATAACCAGTGTTTATAAAGCCACACTTGTAACAACACCATCTTCTCTCTCACCCTGCTGTTTCCAGTATTACTGTTAAAGCATAGACACTTCAGGATTTTTATGTCTTCTTTTCTTAAGAAAACTAAATTCTCCAGCTGTAAGGAACTTATTTAAAAAAAAAAAGAAAAAGAAAAAGAAAAAAAATCTAAAAATCTTTGCTGCTAGACCTGCAATTTTATGTGTCAGTTCTTTCACACTTCAGAGATGAAGATTATCTAGACCTTCCCAACTTGAATGTAGCATTTTGCTTTATTTTCATTTGGTATCTAAACCGGGGAAAACAAAATAATGATTCATTTATTTAGTAAAAGTGCAAACAAAATCAATAGGAGATCATTTTCAGGATTTCCAGTGAGGCAGATGCGTTGCTTCTGGTCAGGATGAGAGGGCAGGTAGAACTGGTGCTTTTCAGCAGCCAGAGAAACACTTCTAAACATTACAGCCTGTCCTCACACAACATATTATCAGTACTGATTCCTTTGTTTTGTCAGCAGGTACAAAGAATTGGCTTTATCCTTTTCGGAAATGACTGTTCAGTGCCCAAGAAACTACTACTTCAAAATACATCCTCTGAGTTGAATTTTTTGCAGCAAGTTTATGAAGCTCAACTCAAAACCAGAAATGTCTCTCTTCTTTGAATCCACAGAATATCTTATAAAGTAAATATGAGAAAGAAAAAGATGAGTATGTTTTAAATCAGCTGTTGAAGTTCAGGTTCTCTCCTTGATTCTTTGGTTGGGGTTTCTTTTTAAGATAATCATAAATCACCTTCATAAGGAAAACTTCAGTAGCTGGGATCAATAAAGCAACTGGCCTAGCTCTAGCATACATACTGAGATTCATCATCTAAAATCGTGTTATTTCTTATTTCTACATTCAAAAATCCCTGGCAGCTAGAATTTCAAAAAAAGACTGCAGATAGGAGCTCCTTTGCTTCGATGCCATCAGCCAACCTAACAGAGGAGCAAGGATGAACCTGCCTCTCTCTTGTGATCAAATGAGAGCCAAAAATCAGTTCTCCAAAATGTACAGGAAACCTTTAAACGTAGTAACATGTATTTTAACATGTATTTTCACCCTCTTCTCTGGAAACACTTGATCCTCAAACTGTAAATATTTAGCTGTGTTCCCTAGCCACCATTCCCTCTTCCTCATCAAGGTGTTTCACTGCCATTTCTCTAGTCTTTTTCTAAACAAACAAATAGCCATTTCCTTTTGGCAGCAGAGAACACAATGACTGCTTCCTACCACAGCAGAGCTGAATATGAAGTAAAACAGTAAGACCAAAGTAAGAAGAAATGGAAAAACTTCAGTTAAAACCAAGTACAAGATCAGGGATTTCTCACTGACAAAATTCTGTGCCAGATTTGTGGTGCATTGCTTGTACTCACTGTAGCTGCAAAGCATCAATCTCAGCTCATGATTCTGAAGGACCAGAACTGATTTTTCTCCATGGAAATCGCTCCTTTTTTACTTTCACATTTATTTTAAAAGAAAAAGGTTACATCTGGGGGGACAGAAAGCAAATGTATGCTTCATATCAGCTCTCACCCATGCAGAGAATAAATGGAACTCACAAGATCGACAAATACTTTATATAGTCTAAAATCATATGGACAGCTATTATATTTATGATTTCTAGACTTTATCTTTTCATACACATTTTAAATACTCTATTGATGTCATGGTACTTTAATGGAGTTTATTATAATTTTTGAGTCACAGAAACATTGCCAATGAGGCATAACAGCATAATGTTCACCTGCAATTAGTCATCATATGAATAAGGTCTTTATCATCACTGTTTCTCACTTATGCCTCATGATGGAGTAACGTTAAAAATTTTTATTTAGAAATAATTCTGCATAAACATGCAAATTCATGGAATACGATGTAGAAAGAATTATAGTGGAATTAATTAGCAACCCAAAAGTTACTAGCCATGACAACGAGCCCCATGATCTCCAAAGAAATTGTACGTATCCTGATGTACGCATCCTGTCTAGCAAGAAATAGCCTTTCCCCACCTTTTCCAAGTGGTGGAAGACTGTTGCAACTGATGCAGAGCAACACATATTGTTTGTGCTTCAAAAATGTGCGACTGCACAAGAGTCGCGTTTTTGATTCCATGTTTATTGGTTATATGTATTATAAGTAATAGCTGCCAATTTTCTTTCCAAAAACCACCATATAGCTCAAAAAAAAAAAAACCCACACTCTGTTATCAAGTGAAGAATCGGGATTCTTCTCTGGTATGTAAACTCTCTGCTAGACTATTAACAAAAGGGCGAATTCTGAGACCTCCCTTGAAAAACTGCCATTTACTAGAGACAAGAATACAGAAACATAGGCAGCATGCTTGTATGACACATTATCACCAGCAATATATTTGTGCTGATAGACGTCAAAGCCAATCTTTGCCATCCTTACTCAAACACTTTCTATCTAGAAGACAGAAAAAGGCTGCTATCCTATCACAAGTTATTTGCCAACTAAATTTAGAAAAATGGTTTGCTACTTAAACTGGTCAAACTACAGTTGCAGATTGAAGCAAAATGAACACCGAAGCTCACAATGCAATTTTATTGCTGGCTTTTGAGAATAATTACAGGTAGAACAGCAAGACTGATCTTTAGGCTGCACACTATCACGAATATATTTATGTGAAATACTCAAGTGCTACTGGTTTGCCTGCTTGAGTACATATTTAATGAACAGAACTACTATGTTTTCCTTTCATATATCTTTAATTAATCTAAATTATACTTAGCCCTAGATTATACTGCCAGCCTTTCACCTTGTTCAGTCAGAGCTGCACATCAACTGAGGTTGTCCCAGTCGTGGGTGTCTCCAGGAATTTCAGGTGTTTGCTGTGTGCCATCAGCCAGCAGGTCCAAGTCAAAGCAGGCAGCAGGGCCAAGGGGACAAGAGAAAGCAGCCCAAGGAATGTGTTGATGCAGAGCTCACGCCAAAGGTCCTCTCCCAAATAAGGCACCCACAAAGCTGATTCCACAAAGGCAAAATGTCAGAAGAAAGTCATCATCCCCATAAGGCATGATTACTGGGAGAAGATGGGGTCCTGAAACACTTCACTGAAGCCAAAGATCCACACGTCCAATTTAAACATTACCTTAAGAAGACTAAGGTAAGACACCCATCAGAACTGAGAATGCAGGTAATCACTGCTTGTAAAATCCTTGAAACAACAATTACATCGTCTCAACAAGCCATTCAATACCCTACATGCCTTACATACATCATCCAAGATCCCAGCACAAAGCTATTATGTTAAAAAGGCTTAGACCAAGGTTTGAGAACAAAACAAAGGCTTCTTTCCTCGCCAGCAGTTCTGCTAGGCCATAAACAACAGGTAGATCTCTATCATGGAAGCAATAATGCAAGCCACCATTTAGGAAGCCAGGCTGCTCTGCATGACATGACATCTGATTTACCACACCACATGCGCTCCTCGGGTCTCAGCTGCACCACCACAGGAGCATACAGATAACTTTAAGTAGGTTTTAAAAACGTCAGAAGGAAAGGACAGCAGAAGCATCTAAGTCCCTTTATTTAATAATATCTTGCATTTGTAAATTATTTGGCAGGACAAAATAAATTGAAACAAATTACCTCATTTTATTTGAAATACAGTTATTGCACACTCTCAGAAAACCATAGACAGAAAGTCACATAGGTATAAAACATATTTACTTTAATGATTACTTTGTAGTGCAAATCTAATTAAGCTCTCGTGTTTGCACCCAACAATGTATTTACATTTGTGAACAGTGTTGACAGCAGTCTTGGTTTTCCTTAAAGTTCTTCTGTAAAATTCTGTTTATTTTGCCACATATAGAATAGAGGGCTTTTAGGTAAGGTTAATTTATCTCAAACCATATCAAAGAAAATAATAGGCAAAAAGAGAACCATGTTGGGTTATGGTAGGAAACCACAACTATCAAGTTTTTCCACTAGAACAAGTCAATACCATGATATCCCCTATTTACACGACCACCTTTTATCATTGCCATTCATCCACATGCTTACCAAAAACCCACAAAAGTAGCAGTATTAACCTACTAAAACAAACACAATCACTGTTTTCCCACACCTAATCAAATTCTTATTTAAGAAAGCAAATTGCTGAAAAACTAGAAGACTGCCAATCCTCCATCAGTAAAAGTTTACTGATAAAAGTATAGTTTAACAAAAGCACTTTTATTAATAACAAACTAATACTGAAATACAGTACCCTAAACCATTCAAAACTCATCGGTTTGTATAAGCCATATGACTATAAAGACAGTGGCATAAAAGAACAGCAGATAAATATGATCTGCTCTGAAAATAAGCTAATCTGCTATGCAGTAATTGATTTTTGCATGGTTTTACCACAATTTTTCATATCAAAATTAGACAGTTAATCAATATTGAAGTGTTCAAATATGTCCTGAACCTACAAACCTCTATATGTGACTTTATATGTGATTTTAAATATAAGAGCTGTCCCATTGGGATAGAAAAGATTATTTATACAGCTCAGGTTGTTTTCATGCATGGATTGACCAAAAACCAAACCAAACCAAACAAACAAAAAAAACCCAAACCAAAACTAAAAACCTCGTAGCGTTTATATATCCCTATTTAACTTTCTCTCATTATCAGCTATTTACAGATTTGCAATGTAAACTATATCCACTTTGAGAGTATATGAACTGAAAAGATTTTCTCTTGAAAAATTTTCTTAAGAAAACCAAATGGAGAAATGAAGGAAACTCACTTTAAGTGACCAAAACCATCTCTGTATGTAGCCTTCATTTTCTACAAATCCTACCACAGTGGTAATTTCACATATTTGCAACCTTTTCGTTAGGTTGTCCAGCTGATCAGAAAAGAAAATCCAAATGTAAATGTGTCAATTTGAGCAGTATTCTGCTTTCATATAATGATTTTACATAATCAATTGCATACTCTGCAAAGCAGACGAGGACACTGAGAAGGCACCCATGCTTTTGGCCCTGCAGCTCTCAGCCAGTAGCAGATGAGGTCATACCAACAACAACCCCTAAAAAATGTTAAATAAAAAGTAGAAGACAAACAGATCCCTTACTTCAGAGGTTGCCGGTCCAAATCCTGGCATTTCACCCCAATATACCCTCCATTTTTAACTTCACCATGTCACAACCCACTCTTTTCCATATGATTTAGTCTTAGCTCTTACAAGTCCTTGGCTAGGAAGGATAAGATATATAGTCATAGTGAGCAAGACAGTAAGTAAGGCTGCAACTTCACAACAGAAAAAATAAAACATTGTATTAATAACAATTTCTCCCCATGAAATGCCGAAGGCAGGCATGATCTAATGCCTATGTAAGTGTAAGATGCCCACATTGATCAGTCTCCAAGGAACATAAACAAAACAGATATAAGTGCTGTGAGGGTGGGGGAGGATTTCTTTCCTTTTTTTTTTTTTGTTAGTTAAGCTTAAAGGGATATTAAAGGAAGCTTTCAATTTCCAGTTTTTGAGAATGGACCATTTTCTTTTCCCTTCTGATACCTATACCAGGCTATTAGGCAAAACATGAGCTGCGGGGCAAACTGGCCATGCAGGAGCAAACAGGGAACACTGTGCCAATAAGTGGCACATGAACTATACAAACTGAAAACTAGATGAACTGTTCGTTTAAAACACTTTTCATTTTCAATAATAAATATTGTCTAGTTTTGGTAGAACACCTTTTCCAACAGAATTGAGTCAGTCATATCTCCAGCACTCTGCTCTCATAAAACTCATGTTATTTTTAATGTGATGAAAATAATATTTTCAGCCTGTCTGCCCATTATCATGGAGTGTCTGAGAATGTTCAGGAAAACATTTGTTTGGATACCTGAGGTACCTGTGGCAGAAGCAGCTGTATTACAACAGTCTCCCTTTTTAGTTCTGCTAGTTCAGCAGACCTGCAATGCCTGTATTTTTCAATATATTGTTTCAGGTACAAACAGGGAGAATACATTCAAAACAGATTTTGGACTGGTTTGACACATGCTAACATGCAGTAAAAAAGATGTGAAATAAAAATCTTGTTATAAAAATAAATGATGAATAACACAGCAGCAAGCATGATCTCATCAAAGTCTTCATCTGAAGGGAACACAGTGGCAAAGATCAGAAGGCTCTCGTGTGACATTGTTATCTAAAGTCCTGATTAGATTTTCACCTCAGAGTTCTCAATTTTGGTAGCAATCATCGCAAAGATACTATGGTGACTGGCACTCTATAAATACATCACACAGACAGGTAACAGTATTGAAGGCTGGTATCAGGTAAGAGTTTGAAGCATTTGAAAACTCAGCCCTGCCATTAGGTGTATATAACAGCACTCAATTTTATGGCAGTAGAAACATGATTACAGATAAAAAGATAGGATTAGTGCTGTACAAATTCTTCTCTTAAATTAGATTATCATCATTCAACAGCATTAGTTAGGGTTTTAGGAAGTGCCAGAATTCAACAAATATATAGGTACATATTAACTGTAAATTTAATTAAAGCCTGCAGCACAAACCAAAGGTCATAGTTTGACTGGCCTCACTTTGCCACACACCACATAAAACCACAATGACTTCCAGCTGACACCAGCCACCCCCATTTCAGGTATCTGGCGAAGAACATAAACTGTTATTTCCTGTGTTTCTATTTTAGATTTTATTAAAAATTCATAATAATTCATTATAGGATTGGGTTGGACTCAGTTGCTCTGGATGAATGAATAACAACAATGCTGGCAATGCTATAGGAATGAGGCTCTTGTCATCCCAGTGAATTCAGTCACTACTCCTCTCCTAGAGCAGAGGTACGAATGGGTGTCCGTGTCCATGTCCACAGCATGTATACAGAGTTCTGACTGCTGCAAATTATCATTATTTTAAACACACCCACTGGTCACTTCCACACATGCTGTAAGTACTCCAGATTATCTCTACACATCAAACTCGATCATCATTTATTGCCATACATTATTACATATATCTTGCTAATACAATTGTAACCCACTGTAATGAGAACATCTAAAAATATTTTTAAAAATCAACAAAGTATAAGGCGTTTGTTTTATACAAAGTATGTCTTGATAACAAATGGTACACTGGATATGGAAGCTGAATTATTTGAGCAATAAAAAAAAAAACAACTGTGTAGTGCACAATCCAATTAGTACTGCCATTATACCTGTTCATTCTGTGCAGCATAGGTACTTGCACAGTCGCTGCCTTTGGCAGGTCTTCCTTTCACAGCTAGCTCTTCAAGAACATCAGAAAACCTGTGGGATGACTGATCCTGGAAAATAGCATCATACAAACCATGGTGATGATACAAATTATAACTTGTATTCTTGTGGACATACTCATCAATTATTGTACTCCTTCCAAGTACTGAGAATCACATATTCAACATTTTTAGAGCTGGACTGGACAGCCAAGTATTGTGGGAACTATTTTGCTCCACCACAGAGGTTGCCTGCACAGTCCTGAGATTTCAAGACATCAGAGGCAGGGGAGGGTTGCTCTGTGAAAGCAGCAGTTCCGTAAGAAGATCAATTGGAAATACTGGCTAAAATGACATTTACTGAGTTGATACAGAAAGCTTCAAATCCCTTACTTAAATTGTCTCCAGCAAAACCGGTATTTGTGTCTCTGCTTATGCACCTCTACTCTCTACCTTGTGGGACCTCTTTGGTGCTCTCTGGCCCTGTCCCGCCACCTGGAGCCACCTCTGTCATGGTCAGACTGCAGGTATATGTGTGATCACAGCACCCATCAGCTTGCAGTCACCACAGGCTACCCTGGCAGTAGCAGAGCAAAGCCCCAGTGTAAACTAGCATATATGCAGGGCATGATGAGTCAGCACAGCACTTTCTACCTTACCAGCATACATGTACCCATTGTCTTTCACCATCTGTTATATGAAACACAAACCTATGCATGCATATAGCCACACCAAATTTGCAAGAAGAGAATTTTTCAATCACTTGCATAACTTTAATCCATTTTTTCCTAACAACACATAGTAAGAGAAATGACTTACAGCCCCAGTTTAGCACGCTACTAAACTACTGCTGTCTTTGCTTTACCTCTGGAAGAACAAGATAACCTTCCTGAGCTTCCTTTGTAAAATGCTAAATATTTCAGCCAAAAACATCAAGCTCTGACATTCACATATGTATGCTAGTGCCTAAATTAAGGTATGTACGTTTGAAATTTGTATCCTTCAAGGACAATCTGTGTAGAAGAGATAAACATTATAAAATGTAGACAGCTAAATAATGAAGTAAGGATTCTGGAATTTAATATAATGGTAACTCAAGCACTGAGCTGTACATGTTTAGGTTTTGGAGTTTTCCCTTTTTCAAATTGCATTTTAAGAATTATGGTTGCTTTAATAATAATAATAAAAAATGTATTTGCGATAATGAATAGCAGTTCCCCAAATATTTTTAGTACAAGACATGTAATTTAGTCAGTAAGTGAAAATGTTTGTTTAGAAAAAAACTAAACTATAGAGAATGTCCAAAATCATTCTCCATCTGCAGAACCATAAAAGGGCTCAAAACAGAAGCAGAATCGTTTACAACAGCTGGTCTCTTTCAACTTTCAGAAATTTTTATAACTACTTTCTGGTGGGTCTTTTTTTTCTTTCTTTTTTTTTTTTTTCTCAGTACACCACACCAGGGATTTTCTGGAAACGAGCATGATTTCCCCAGTACAATTCCATGAAGCAGAGTTGCATTGCTATTATCCCAAACCACTACCACCAGCCAGACACATGCAGGGTCTAGTTATGTACTCTCACACCAGAACTGAAAATTTATCAAATATGGCCCTGATCCAGCAAAGCACTTAAGCACATGCTTTACTCTAAACATGTAAGTAATCCTATTACAGTGAATGAGATTCAGCACAAACCACTGGACTCAATCTCAGAATACCTTGGTTGCGGCCCTAATTATGTGAGTGACTGCCTGTGTAACCTTGGACAAATCACCGTATTTCTGTGTCCTTCCTTCTTTTGCCCTTTACATGTGTTTACCATGTTGCACGCCCTCTTAACAGAAACAATCCCAACCTGGAATTTTCTAGAAACTGCTGTACTACAAATAACAGCAGGGATATTTACATACATTAGTCTGTTTTCAAATGGCTCTCATACACTCAAAACTAATGCTCCCAAAAAAAACCCAAGATGACATGCCTCACTCTTCGGTCTACTTACCCAGTATTGACAACCAAAGCCAAAAGCATGACACTGCTCTTAAAAGGCAGTTGTGGAGAAGGAATCCAAGCAAAGGGGACTTGCAGATATGGGCCAGGGCAGCTTTCGAGCACATGTGGCTACAAGCCCGGGACTTACGCCACAATTCCCCTTCTGCTACTGGTTCCTTGCTTGCAGGGCAATGCGAGATCCTCAGTCCTGCCCGGGGCTGCATGGATCAGTCTGCTACATTTTTGTCAGTGCTGTACCCACAAAAAGGACTCTACAGTCATGGGAAAATCTGTTTAAGGCATGCAGCTGGAAGACAGCATTGTCTACACAGGCTGCAATGCATTTACTAAAAGGCTTTATGTTCAGTATTCCTAGACACTGTGATATGAGATAGTTTTCCACAGGTAGTCCATACACCATCAAACTATATCTAATAATCCTGAGAATACTTTGACATAAATAATTCTACCTTTGCACATAAATACAACCACACAGGTTGTTTACTCTTGCCATCACACTTCCTGCTTCCCAGCAGTTGTCACTGGCAATGTCACTGTCACAAGGAGAATATGGATTCAGCTCCTAACAATGAAGCAGGCACGGACGAGTGGGTAGGACACTCAAATGAGTTTCAGAAAGACCTGAAGTGAAATACTGTCCCCAGTGAAATCAATAACAGTTCTTCCATTTACTTCAGCCAAGTAAATATTTCAACTCCTTTTTTTCTATGCCTTCTTGTCATCTCAGTGCCTAACAGAATAATCATTGATTTTCCTTAGGAACACAGGCAAAAGGATGGAATGGATGGGAAGTGAGGGAGGGAGAGAAGATTTCAAAATAAATATGCTCTTTTTTTCAGATTAGAAAAAAATAACTAACTCCAACAATTTATAATGAGTCCTGTAGTTACAGATTATAAACAATGCAGAAAATGAGATTAGATTAATGCAGATAAGATCCTTCTTTCTAGGAACTCGTTCAGAAATTCCTCTTCTGTCCTTGAAACACCTGTATACCATGTTGCTGCTTTCCTGGTGGAGACAGGGAAGAGCTCATAGCAGCAGCAACCCAACCTCGCCTGTGTCAGCTTGCTCCCGATCAGGCCTTCCGCATGCAAAAATATCTATTATAAGACACACACATGCATCATGAGCTGTATTCTGTTAATTAAAATATTTTCTGCTGCAGATTGGAAGCCTGACCTCTAAGTGACTTGCCAAAATTACGTTCAGAAGCACAGCAACTGAAATGCGTTTTTGAATAGGTCAAAAGTTAGTTACTTTGGACTTCTTCTGAATAAGTGCTCTGTTCTCATTGTATGATGAAGGGAAATACAGTCAAAAGGTTACATATAACTGTGCATTTGCAGCAAGTTAAGGGACACAATAAAATACTGGTTTCCAGAACACATTCAAGATTTTGGACATAAAAATGAGTTTAAAAAAGAACCCCTGCAGTAACCTGTAACAGAGACTGAAAAAATGCCTGCCATGCATAACACAATAAAGTCACTGAATAAGTGAAATTTACAGTAAGCATGCTGCTTCCCAGTCAGTGCTGCATGTTTCCCAAATTAGTTGGCATATCAGCCAACAGTGAACATTTACTATGGATTTTAGAGCTAAGTCCTTAGCAGTATTCTAAGTTAACGTTGACATTTCATCTTTAATTCATGCTCCTGTGTCTTTCCATATTAACTACTAACAAAGCAGCATGCTAACAGCCTGCACACAGAGAGCATGCGCAAGGCAGGGCTGTGCACGCAGCGCTATGTCTCCAGTGGAAGGGGGTCTGTGCCTTCCAACACAGAGGCAGCCCCCAAACGTGACAAACTGACTCACTTGAACTTCTCATCAGCCATGGTGGATGTGGTCGGAAAGAGCTACAGAGAAGTACGCCCATGATGTCCATTCAGAAGCAATTTCTCTAGGAGAAAGTTTTCTTCAGCTACTGAATCTTCATTTTTTTAACATGTTATTTCTCTCTCAAAGTGATCTTCATGTTTCATCAAACTTAATCTACTCTTTCAGAAAGGATTCTTAAAAAACAGGTTTTAAGAGAAGTTCAGACTTCTTTGCAGCACCCTTCTTTTCCCCAGCATCTCGTAACAGTGCCTCACAAAAGGCCCCAGAGGTTGGACAAACACAGCACCAGGAAAAACACAGTGTGAAAGGGATCTTTATGTGCCTGTGTGAGGGCCCAGTGCTAATAGCTCAATGTGCCATTGACACATCACAGTGCAAACAGCTAAGTCTTTTTCAAAATAGCGCTAGTCACAGTGTCATTCTGAACTTTGCCTTTCCCAGATTTGGGTGATTTGTGAAACAAATCATCCCCATATTGTTAAAACATTTCTGTAAATGAAGGTAGCCTCTGGGAAACGACTACCGCTTCTGACTGTTAACGCTCACTCCGTGTACTCCTGAGGCAGAGAAGGTGCGAATAGGTAGAAGTGGTACTGCAACTTCTCTGACAATCCTCTCACACCAAACCATTTGTTAGCTCCCCGCGCTAGCCGCTGATGTTCTTCTCATTAACCCTCCTGTCTGGTATAATCCTTTAGTCAGAAACTAGCCGTAACAGAGCCAGGATCACCTCAAAGAGCGGAGAGGTGGGAGGGGTTCCTTCCCTTCTTCCCGCCCCAGCAGGGCCACCCTAGCCCCCCAGAGCTCGTCCCGACCCGCCCCGGGGCTGCACCGGCTCTGACGCTGGGAAAAGTTCTGCCGGTCCCGGCTGGAGCCGCGCACGGCTGCCCGCCGCAGAGACCCGATGCCTTTTGTTTCCCGGCCGCGGGCCAGAGCCACCCGAGGGGCTGTTCGGGGTTCGGGCTTAGCCGAAGCGCCGGGCCGAGGCCCCGCTGCTCCGGCCCGGCTGCTCCCGTCTCACGCGAGCACTCGCTGCCCCCAACTTTCCGGGACCGGAGGCCCCCGGGCGAACCCCGCTGCCCCGGCCATGGGGCAACCACAACCCCGAGCCTCCCCGTCCCGAGGAAGCCCGAAGTGCGGCTCCCGGGAACCGGCCCGGCAGCAGCAGGAGGAATTAACACGCGCGGGAATAATCACCTTGTTGTAGTTGTAGTAACCCAAACACTGGGCAAAGTCCAGGTTGGAGGGGTCTCCGGGAAGAGAGCTCCCCCCCGCAGCCGGGTAGAATCTTACATCCATGCCGGTGCTTTGGTCCAAGAAGTGCACTTGGAGAGATGGCCGGGAGGTTTAATAGATCCACCTTCAGGTGCCTTCCCCGGGGCTGGGGCGCTGGCAAACCACCGAGGGACCGGAGCTGCGTATCGCCGAGCCTTCCCGAGGAGAGGGATGAGAGAGGGTCGGGGGGAGACGAGGAGGAGGCGGCTGAAAAGTGCAGGTAAACAAGGAGGAGAGGACAGGAGGGGTGAGACGGGCGGCAGAGCCCAGGTGGGTGCCCGTCCGCCTCGGCGGGAGGGGGAAGACGGGAAAGCAAGAGAGAAGGAGGGAAAAGAGGGCTGTTGATTTTTAAAAAGCTCCGTGGCAAGCCACGGGCTTTGCCTCCGCATTCAGGAGCAGCTGCTGTACACAAAGGAACCACGCGTCCGGCGCGGACAGACGGACGGACGGACCGCCGCTGCCCGCGCCGCCGACAAAGGCAGGGACCGGGATGGGGAGAGCCGCGCACCGCAGCCGCAGAGCCCCCCGCGGCTGCCGGGGAGGGGGCGGCCGCCCCGGGGCTGGTGCAACAGGGCACTGCCGGCCGGGGCAGGAGCGCAGCTAGGGGCCGAGTGGCGGAGCAGCCCGAGCCGCTCTGGCCCTGCTCCGCGGGAGGGGCGGCCGGGCCCCGCCCCGCCCCGCCTGCTGCTCCCCCCGCACACACCCCTCCCCGCACACCCTCCTACCGGGATCGGTGCTCGCCCGCCCGGACCGGTCTCGTCGGGGCTGCTCAGTTCCCTGGGAGGGTCGAGGTGAGCAACTTCCACTTTTTGCACCAGTTTTCTGTCCTTGTTTTTCTGGCGGCGCACGTCATTGCTCAGCACCGCTGCCTTGGTGCGTCAGGTTGGTGGCAGAAAAAAAGAGATTTCTCTAACATACTGTCCAGACCAGGACTTTAAAACACAGTAACGTGGCCCACAGAAACCTCTTTGAGCCCTCAGAGTCGGTGATTCCAAGACACCTATTAGTGATCCAGACTTGGTTAGTCAGTTGTAGGTGCTGCCCAGCTCTACCCACTACCCTGCCTAAAGCTTTCCTGACCTAAAATCTTGATCCAGATCTTTTGGTCAAAACACTAAAGCAGTACAAAGGCAGTTTAACCTCATGACTTGTGCCCTGCAGATGAGCGAGGAAGGATGAAAACACGCCCTTGACTCAAGGCTTCTGTAGCAGGGAGAGAATGGCCTTCCGGGTCTAGCACAGATTCTTACGCAGTTGTAACAGAGCTGGAATTACCCACCAGCATGTCTGACTCCACTTGATTATAGAAAAAAGAAACAGAAATGATAACACAAGGATACAAGGTTTAACTGTAGAACAGCTGCAAGACCTTACCTGAAGGTCTGTGCATCATATCCATGGCTGCAAGGACAGAGATCTCAGACCCATACCGCGGCCTCTTTCCTGATGGCAGCCTGCCTCAGGGGCGTAATGTTCCAAAACATGATTGTGCACTGATAGAGAGTGAGCAAACCATAAACCAGTACTATAGCTACAACATATTGAAAGATAACATCTTCCCAGTCTGTTCCTAGAAATCTTATTTGCAGTACTCGCAAATAGCAAGTAAATGCAGGCACAGGTAGCTCCTGCTAGTACATCCTTATAGGATGTACATCCTTATAAGGAGACATCCTTATTCTGGGTATTGATCCTAAAGTGTCACAGTTTGAAGCAAGGAAAGATCTGTAAATTGACATTTTGCACTAAGAGCAGAGATAACACAGATATACATTGGTATTTACAATTAACTTTCTAGGAAAATGTATATGAACTAGTAAATGAAATGCCTCAGTAAAAAAGAAAAAGGGCATATTCTGTCAAACACCTAATCCAATTTCATATTCATTGTGTCAAACCGTTTGTAATCAAAGGGAGAATAATGGCAAAATCTTTGTTGCTAGAAGGGAAGTGGTTGAGGAACATAAAGCCCAGAGGTTTTGCACAGGCACACACCATTCCTGTGGCAAAAATTTTCTTCTGCTTCTGAGAGAAATCATTCAGAAATAAAGACATTGAATCTGTTTCAGGATGCAACTTTGCATTAGAGCATTCCTCCAAAGCAGGGATGGAAAAGTGGTGGTGAATGGGCACAGCAAACTTACTGCAACCAAGGTTTATAAAGTAATACCTGCTTTGTTTTCTTCACTGGGAGACAAACATTTCTGTAACCCCACGTGTACATGTCAGAATAACAGATTCTAGGGTGCAGGCACAGATCATTGGCACCAAGTTTGGGGGTGATTTGCTATGTAAGTAAAGGTATTTCCAAACTGCCTCCTCGGGTTCTCTACACTCCTAAATAAATCTGAGAGCATACCCCTATTGAATTCAGATGGAAGTTGCTTAAGCAAGGAACAAACAGCAAATGATGCCAAGTTTAGGTGTTGGCCCTGTTGTCATTTTGAAGGAGCCCTGGCAAGGCTGCAGACCTGTACAGGACATGACTTCCAGGCAGTGTGTGGCCTATGGCACACTTCAGCTGCTGCACAACTCCTGCTGTGCCCCAGGAGCGGCTGCCTTAAGGGCACATCGCAGCCAATCCCACCTCTCCTGTCCCATGGCCTCAGCTCCAGAACCAGGAAGGAGCCTGCAGAGTAGGGGGTAACAGGCAGGAGGCACAGTGTGCTGTGGTGGCAGCTTCTGGGTTAGAAGTCTTAAAATCAGAAGAGAAGTAAATATGGTGATGTAAATAACGGCGATTTTAAGTACTTTGATGGAACTTGCTGTACCCAACACATTTCTTTTCTCAAAATAAAAGAACAGGCACAATAGGAAAAGCCCAGAGTGTTCCATCTTGACTTCACTGGTACAGAAAGTTAATGTAAAATTGAAATGGAACAAGTCAGAAATAAATAAATAAATTCCAGCCAGGCAAAATGTTTACCCCCAAAATAGTATTTGGTGAAGAGTTTTGAAATACTGTCTATTCATACAATTATGAAACTAAAATATAGAAATTTGGTGATATTTCCAACAAAAACAAAAAGAAATCCAGTTCCTGACTATAAACTAGCTTTGTGTCATGGTTTAAGCTGAACCCAGCACATTTTTGGCACCTCCACCCAGTGCCCATATTAAGTCTTTCACAGAACTAGTAAGACTGCATTGAAATTAATGAGTGATTTGAAAAAAAAAAACAGAAAAGAAACTGAGATACATATGCTACTTTGTTTTTCATTTTAAACAAAATGTTAGGCTTAATGTTATATTGTGCCAGAGAGAATTTTGCCAACTAAAATATTAGGCAAGTGTGTGTTTTACTTTCTCAACACCTCTTCAATATAATTTATTAAATAAGTAAACTGGAGTAATCACTGTGCAGTTTAAATCCATCTGCATGATGTGAAATCTGTTTGTTAGTAACAACGTATTTATCTCAGGAGTTCATTAAAGATGAGCCAAAGTATTTACATCTCTCTGTGCATATCACTTGGAAGGAATCCAACACATTCTTCTCTCAAGCTATTCTCTTTAAGGCACCTCAGCAGAACTCTGGTTTTGGGATTCTTTTAATTATTTTTTCTTTCTCTGAAAGCAGTTGGAATTACGAAGTATTTGTAATTTTGAGAAAATATTCCTCTTTGTTTCTGCTGGTTTCATAAAAGTAAGCATCTATCTACAGTACTTTCACTGGTCCTGGGTAGCCTTGATTTCGAAGAAACTTTTTGAAAAGCATTGTTCCATAAAGGTTTGAATGTATGCCTACAGATGTCAAAAATTATGATTCAGGCAGTAACACAAACTGTGACTTTGTTCAGTCTTCAGCTATACTTTCTTCTGATTCATCATCATAATTCAATTTTAAAAGCCATTAGGAACATTCAAACTGCTTTTCTGATGTAAGAACAGAAATTGTGTTGGAGTAAATCAGTTACCTACAAACTTAAAAGTTCATACACAAATTCTTACTGCTGTCCAGAAACTTCTCAACTTGCACAGGTAAATACTAATGTTCCAGGCCTAGCTGATTCCTACACAAGCTTGGTGAGTCCTTTTCTTTGAACTAGGACGTAGTACAAGAATGTATTTAACGGTTATGACTTACATGCTTTATCATTAACTGGTACCTTTACAGCCTCTACAAACTCTTTTGCAAGCCCTGTGTTCATCTCCCTGACTGTAACATGGATACAGTACTAGTGACTCAATAATGTTTTCTTTTTGCTATGCAGAAGTCAAAAGCACTGGGAGATTTACTCCAGCAAATAGCAGTTAGGAAGAAACCTCAGAGATGAGAGTAGACACACTGACTCCCTGACATCCAAATGTTCAGATAGCCAGCCAAGTAATCCTGCAACTCACTGCAACTCAGCAGCCCCCATGCCCCTGATCTAACAGTCCTCTCCTGGCAAAGAGCAAACATGAGAGGGGCAGGAAAAGGAAGAGAAGGGATGGAATGAGCCAAGCTGGACCAAGGACTCTTTGCTCTAATTTCACAATGCAAAATCAACATTAAAAAAAGATGTGACATTCATTTTCACAGTGCAGGGCCCATGTCTATCGGCTTCTCTTAAGAACTGGGAGGAACAAGAAGAGATGGAAGAATGCAACATCCGCAGCGTCACCTGTTAAGGAACAATGTCTTAGCCCCTTCCCTCCAGAGCACATGTGGAGGATGAAAGGGCACAAAATAAAAAGAGGAGAATACAAGAGGAAAAAGAAAGATGGAGTACCAACCAGGTATGGTTTAGAAAATAATCTAAAGCCTCCTAGAATCAATCAGAAGTCCCTTTAACTAGTTGCAAAGGGCTTTGAATTAGACCTGTATTCTACTTATAAGTACAGCTGCAGAGAATCAATAATATTTTGACTTACCTCTCAAAGCAGCAACTACACTAGTAACTTTTGGCTAAGAAGAAGTATTATTAACCGCATAATAGTTCTTTAGAGTTTATCTGACTGCAGATTATCTGACTGCAGACCCTTCTCATCAGATTGTAGAGGCAGCTGGCATATTTATCATGCAGACATGAATATCGTATATAAATGAGGCAGTAAAGAAAAAACTTTTGTTCTTAGCATTAATTCAGATCAAATATTCATTGATATCTGCATTTCTCAGCAAGTATCTCAAGCAGAGATCAATAAACACTTATTAGTCACTGACCATGTTTCCTGCAGTAAAGGAGGGAATGTCAGCTAGCAGATGGGAGCAGCCAAATAATAAGGGTAACTGGAGTCTACTGTTTGTCTGCCAGACGATCATTTACCTTCTCTTTGTCTCAGTTGCTGCATCTAGAAAACTATAGATCAAAGGATTAAAAAACAGCAACACAAAAAGTAGTTTCAGTAGTCATTCATTAAAAAATACAAATCATTATTTCAAAATACAAATATGGAGTGTTGCAGGGGGTGGGGAAATCACAACTGAAAGTTTTTGGTTTGTGAAAATTCTGTTTCTTTCAGGCCCAAGTCAGGAAATGTATTACCTTGGGAAACTGGGAAAAACTAAATAACATGCCTGCTTTGATGTTTCTCTGGATTGCTGAAATCTTTTATCTTAACTGAAATATTGCGCCACCTCAGCTCACCTATGACAATTTAAACCATATTCTAACAGAAAAACAGGTGTTTGCTTACCTAATAGAGACAAGCACTAATACTGATGAACTATGTTATTACGTTACAGCAAAAAAGGTTTCTGCCACTTTAAAGTATTCCACAACCTTCCAAAATAGCCCGTGTGTAATGGACAATATAGGATTGCTTTTTGGCAGAGTGAATATCCTGTTGCTATTGACTGCAGTGCTACAGTATCCTGACATACTAGTATACAGTCATTGTGAGATAAAGACCACGTTGAAAAACAAACTGATTGCAGTACTGAAAACAGAAAAGGAACTGTCCAGTAATATAAAAATTGACTTCTTTCAGAGAACAATGACTGGAACAGTGTCATTTCTAGATTAGCATCAAAGAATAAAAGCTTTAACTGAAACCAAGAAATTGTTGCAATCTATTCCTGTCTTCCAGGGATGCTATTTTAAAGCAAGACATGAAAACTTGGTTAAAGAAGGATATGTGTGTGCGTGTGTAGTTAGGTAGGTAGGTAGATAGGTAGGTACCTAGATAGATAGATAGATACATAGATGCATGTATACATACATAAATTTAATTTATATAATCTGTTGATATAAAGCTGTGGAAGCTTTGTAGTATGTTTCTGTTTGGTTTTCCCCTCCAGCCCTTTCCACATTCATACCTGTGTTGAATTTAAACTAAAAGAATTATTAAAAGAGGATGAAAAAAAAAGCTGCTGGCATCTGCCTTTTGAAGGGGATTTACAAGGACAGTGTGTACAGAAAGAAAAACATCTTCATGAGCAATCCAAATTCTTTACATTTCTGTATTAGTCTAGAGAAATTTTTCAGGCAGAAACTTTCACTTTAGAGTAGAACTAAATCTTATTACTGAAATAATAATTTTAATGAAACTTATCTGAAAAGTCTTAGTGAGATAGGGTGAAGAGTATTTCCAGATGATCAAGGTTACAGTTAATCATTGTATCTGCAGGGGATTCATTCATACCTGGTTTTCAGTTTTAATTTCATCCAATGCTCTATTAGGTAGTCATTTGAAATATACAGCATATAGCCATATAACATCTGATATATTTCAGCTGCACGTTTCATTATGAAGTACCTAAACAAGGATGTGGTGATGTTTCTGGAGTGATAAAGGAAATATCTTTCCATGGCTTGCTGTGTTTAATGCAATAATACTGTATTTTCTGAAGGAGAGGGCACACTTACCCTTGAAAGCGTGTGTGGTATCTGGGAAGACATAAGCAGCAGTACCCTGGCTGTACCTGGAAGCCATGGAAGGGGTTACATAAACTCTCAGTGACCACAGTGCACATCTTTCTTTGGTGGGTGTGGAAGAGATGGGCTTTTGGTCATCACTTAGAAGCCACTGAAGGACTTCATGAGACACTGGCAAGATTTAAGGTAAAAAGCCACGTATAGTTTCACAGTCATGCCATAAAAATAGCAGTAATTATTTAAGAGTGCTGCTGTTCTCAAATACCTTTCAAATGTTATCGTGACCTACTGTGATATTAATGTCACTTTCCACCAGCACAACTTATAAGATAAAATAATTAGTGACCAATTCTAGAGAATAAGTGGAGAAACACAAAAAATTATCCACATTTGATAGGACTGTAGACATACAGCTTCATTTGGATAGAACACATCCACACCATAAGTGGGAGTAGTCTTCCAAAGGACTCATTAGTTATCCTTTAGGTCTCCTAATTAATGATGTAGTCTTCTGAGAGCATATTAATAACTCTGGTATTAATAGCATAATTTTAGCTGAGAATTAAAAAAATCCCAATATTTTATAAGTACTTGTACAATAGAGTTTGGAACTTAGTAATAGACACATGCATAAATTCATCAGATTAAATATTAACAAACAGATTTCTAGAAGTGTGATCACAATAACATCTCCAAAATTAAGTACTATACTTTCATTTGGGAGACTTATGTTCTGTTTATAGAGCTGAGTTCTCTTTTTTGATGCTTCAATGGGTCGGGTTTTCAACACTGAAAAGCTGAAGATAGATTTCATCCAGTTCTCTAGACTATTTCCCCAGGCTCATACACAGTATGTGCCAAGCTGTTCTTGAAGAATCAACCCTCATTTCCATGAATGGCTAATATTTAATAAAACATCTGATCACAAAACCATATCTAAAAAAAATTGGCATTAAAATAACACTCTGACTTGCTTCTAAATGCAATGTTCTTTGATATAAGTCTATTTCAACTCCATTTATTCCAGGGTTCTACAGCAGTCAAAATAATCAATGCAGAATTTTCCGTGTGATTTACACATTGTTTTTTAAAATGAATTGGCTGAAACAAAAAATGCTTATTTCTGCTGCCTGGCTTGTTTTCTAAAACATATTCTCTTTCTTTTAAAGTGAGAGAACGACCTCTGCTTCAGGAACAATTTTCTGAGACGGTGTATTTATCAAATGGCTTCTCTGCTTTCATGAAAACAATTTATTTTCACTGAACTCTTCAAGATAAGCATTGAAGTCAGGAAGAATGTACAATGACATTTATAATTACATTCAAGAAACAAATATTTTGCTAAAAAAAGGGTTTGGATTTTTATCTTTTTTAGAGATACAAAATATCTTCTTTCCTCCAACATACCATTTAAAGATATATTCTCCCTGAAATTACCAAGTGTATTTTCATATGCATAGAAAGAGAAGCCTGGGACAGTAATCTTCTCATAGAAAGGCTACAATATGCATCCTAAATAATGAAAGCTGTAGCATAATCCTTACAACCAAATTGCCTTCCCTGCCCCACTCTTAGGAAACAATCTGCAGACAAATGACAGGAAGAGCAGGAGGAAACATGACCTTGCAGAGCCTCCTCCAAACACCCCCTATACGCCCAATCTTAGAAAATAGACAAAACAATTGTCCCTTGAAATGGCACGTCCATCTCTCCAACTTTCATACCACATTTTCGCCTTATGGAGAGCTGGTTTCTTAAGCCCCAGAGCTTGCTGCGGAGCCTATGGACACAGAGCATGGTGCCTCCTGTTCTTTGGGGAAACAGAAAATCCTGCTCAAAAAGCTCCCTCTGTTTCTGTTATGGATTCAGCCCTGGACCCACCCTCAGCTATCTACAAAAGCTCCACCATGCCAGACAATTATTGCTTCCTGCTGTATTCTGTACTGCCCATAAAATCAAGGTAGTCCATAAGATATCTCATCTTTCAGGACAAAGCAGCCACATATTTAGGCATATAGTGCCTGTATTTTGAAATGCAAATTCTATAACTACCTATGCAAAAGCTGCCATGAATACATTTAGAAGTTCCGTTTAGGCTGCCTGGAAACATGGGTATTACTGGATTAAAAAGACGTATTGCTATCACTCCAATGAATGCCTTTTAATTTGTGAGAATTCATTTTAGAATTAAAAATATAAGATCTAGTTTATTCATTGTCAGTCAAACATCCTACTTTTCATTATTCCATTTTTTTTCGGTGCATGGAGGTAGTTCTCAGCATAAAGATTCTCTGATAAAGTTCTCCTCCGGAGACATACTCTTTTTGTAGGCTCAGCTAGTGCAGAAATATCATTCGTTTGTAATACTCATCAAAGAGAAGTGGGGGAAAAAAATCAAAAGCAGCTGAAAGAGAATTGTATTTCACACTAATATACACCAAGGCTTTATTTAAAATATACAATGTTAAATTTGATTAAATATCAACCCACCATTCAGAGTGAAATAATCTCTTTTAATTTGCATGTATCTGTTTGTGCCAGAGAGAAGCGTGTTTGCTTTCAAGCAGGTGCACATCCTGCTATGACTAAATCTCGTAACTCATCAAACTGCTTTACCAGTGTGGGACATGCCCTTTTTTCTGGAACAGCTTCAAGCATTTTCCCCAGCATTTCAGCCACCTGTTTACTGAGTTCATACTCCAAAGGAGATGCATGCAATTAGATACAAGGAAATGAAAATAAATGACCTTGTTTGTTATAAATAACAAAGAGACTCAGCAAAATTAATGCAGTGAAGCCTGACCTTCTGACCTGAAAGAAAGCATCACCTCATTCCTTTGTAGCAGGCTCACAATGCTCCAGCACCAGGCATTGTTATTCAGCTTTGCCCCTTTTGATGGATCTTAAAGGAGTATATTCTAAATATTAAATGTTTTACAAGTTAGATTAGGAAATTTGCATTACAAAGCATGTTGAAACAAAGTCAAGAGAGCAGTGATAAGGATTATCACTGCTGTATTTAAAGAGCACAGGTAAGCCTTGTGTATGGTAGCTCACTATAATACAGTTTTTCAAATTGAAAAAAAAAGATATTGCAGGTACTAAAGAGCCATGGAATGTCTCCTTCAGTGTTCAGTGAATTGATCAGGGAGAAAGATTTTAATTACCCATCTTGAGGGAAAGGAACCTTTTTCTTTTGTGAATTGTTTGTGCTATGATGATCTGACTTCTGAGAGAAAAGCAATGTACTTTCACAACTACTGCCAAAAATACACAATATTTTTTTTCATTATCCTTTAATTAGGCAAGCAGAAATGCCTTCTTCTGTACAAAGTCTACTGAACAATGTTTATATGGGTTACATTTTCACTTTGAATGATTCATGTCATTCTGGAACACTGTCCTGATGTAATGGAGGGCAAGGTGCTAGAAATTTGTTTCACTGCTTGTCTTTGAAGGTAATGAGAAAACACAGTTCTTTTTATGGCAGTCCTCACAAAAAGAGCAGTGTGTAATTACAGTGCCTGTTCCCATCTTGTCACCCTCCAAAACAAGTGTGTTATTAATGCAGCAACTCAGAACTGCTGCAGAAATGAATGGATAGCATATTTATATCTCTCTGAAAGCGGTTCTTACAACAGGTATTGTTTGAAAAGGATTTATCCAAAACTTGTTTTATGGGGGCTTTTCCCTTCTCTCACTTTGAATGATACCCATCCAGCTGCTGAGGTAACTACAGGGCCTTTCATAGCAATAGAGGCATCAGCTCTGCAAGTTTCTTTTCCACTCTTAGTGAACTGAGTGGTGGACAGGGGACCATGGGGGCAACTCTTACTTGCAGTGCCTATGGGTTGAAGGGCACATCATCAGTGACACCAAGGGCCACCAATGCCATGGGGCAGTGGAGGGAAGAACTGAGAAGTACTGAAACAGCAACCGGAAGATGTGAGTGCAGCCACTGTGCATGTGGAGGATCTGTGACCACCACAATGCTCTGGGGACTGGGAGCATGAGGGTGCAGCAACTCTGTTCCCCACCGTCTCACCCGTCCTTCCACATTCTCTATGTGATGGAGCAGCTCCACCCCCTTAAGGACTCAGCTCCTGCTCCCATACTTTTATAGTGTAAAGGTGACCTGAATGAATCATTCCCAGCAGAAAAACAGTTGAACACAGCCTTTCTGTTCATGAAGTGTCGTGAACAGCTCATGTTTCTTCCAAAGGTATGTGTCATTAAAAACTAAACAGCCCACATGGCTGAAGGTAGGGGTATGCTAAAGTAAGTGTCTGAATCAGAGCCCTTAAGAATATTTTCTTCTCAATAAATCTGCATTTGTTCACATGGATTGAAACCAGACCACTCAGATTTCTGAGTTCAGATCTCTGAAGCAGGGTATGACAAGCCACATTTGAGAAAGACCTGCACAACAAACAGCCTTCTGAAAGCTGAGACCAACCAGAAGAAATTCTGCTTTTGTGGAGCACAAAGTTGTGATCTCAGTCCTGTTCCAGGGCTTCAGAACCACGTGTTGGCCAGCAAATATGCGGGCTGCAGAGAGGCTGCAATTCTGCTCATGATATGCAAAGGCTGGAACAGAGAAAGCAAAGATGAGGATCTATTAATATGTCTCATACTCCAAGCATGAGACCTTACTGGCCTGTAAATTGTGAGTATTTATGTGAATATCTATTCTGAAATGCCTAGACTGGGTTTCTTTGGTTGGCTTTTACTAGCTTGAACAGTCAGCATGTATAGTTCCTTTTTTTTGTGAGGGATAAGAGGAAATTATTGATCACCTTCTACAAAATCTCATTTTGATCAATTCAGAATAAATTCTAGATTAATATTTTCCAACAAGTATCTCAAAATTCACATTTAATATTTGTCCTGAAATTCTCTCACTGAACGATTTGTGACAATTCAGCTTAAAAAGTGTATTATTCCAGGCAGGGCAAATTTGAGGCTTTCAGGAAAAGTCTATTAGCTCCTCAGCACTGGCTCCATTACAACGTCAATGTCTTAAATTGGGAAAATAATATTGCAAATATTCTATTGTTATGTATTTATTCAAGACAAAGCTCCCAGACACTTGCAAGCTGCCTAAGCAATCAGTGAGTGGAAATATTAGAAAAATCAGAATGGACAATTCCCCCTCCTCCTTTTTTATTTTTTTTTTTTTCATTTGTATTTAAATACTCACCAGAAAACTGACCCTGACAAAAGGCATTCAGGGCCCATCTTTAATAATGCACGAAGAACCCAGCAGCTCCAAAGTAGTTATGCTAGGTAGCTGGTGCCTTCCATGAACTCTTTATTGTCACTTGAGGAATCCTCCTCTCAGATCTTTCCGGATTTTTTGTATTTTTCCATCATACTCCAGCCATTTCTTCCCATGGTGCCATGGCATCTTTGTGTTCTGCCAGCTGCACATTGCCAGTGCCTCCATAGTATATCATGCACGTGACAAAAAACAAGTCAGAAACTCATGAAGTCTGGGCATCAGCCTGTGCTGACAGCTGCACTCTAAGAGAAACTGCAGGGTGTTCTGGAATGGAACTCTGCCCCCAGCTACCTCCATCAGCAACCCAACAGTCACCTACCCATAGCAGGCTGCTGCTATAAAGCCAAAGTGCCCATACAGGGTCACCATGCGGCCAACCGTAGGCAGAGACACTGCCCCTGGAGTTCTGCCTCTTTTGCCACATTGCTAAATGCCAGTTTCACTTGCAATTCCAAGATGAGCCACGCTGCTTGCAACATCCATGGTTGTGCATAGTTCCAGCAAGCTTCAGTAGGCTTTGTTTAACACACTGTGGCTCAGGTTCCCAGGGTATTATAAAAACTATACTGTCTGTTGCAGACTGAGGGAAGGATTTGAGTGTCCCTGATGCCAACAGCACAGGACAAAAGCAATTACCACTGTTTTCAAGCCATAGAGATCTCAAAGGTTAAAAGCTTTAATTTCAGCACCACCTCAGTATTATTTACAGACAGAAAAAGAATAATATTAGCCTAACTAAATAAATTACCTCACTAACGGAAAACTTGCATGAGCTATTTAGAGATGGCAGGCAGATGAACAGAGCAAAATCATTTTCTATGTCACATGAGCAGTAAAATCTTCTGGCTCAGCAGTTCTAGCCCCTTTTGGACTAGTTCCTGCTCTAGCATGTGGTTTATAACCAAGCTTCACCTAAGGCAACTGAACATGTGCATTATTTCCCCTCTGCAAGCTTCCCAGACTTACATTGCCTCCTTCAGCTGATCACCTGTATTTTAGAGCAATTACTACCACCCTGCACTTCAAGGCGCATTTACTGCAAATTGTGCATGCAACAAAACCATACTAATGTGCAGCTCAAACATGCAAGATGATTGTGCAAGCACAACTGTTTGCTTGGCATTACATGCTTGAATGTCCTTGCAACACATGGGTGAGACACACCTCACTGCTGGGAAGAGCAGTCGTGCTTTTTCGTAATGATACCCTAAACCGAATACTGGGAAAGGCAAAGAACTCAGCACTGTTACAATCCGAAAATCATAGCTAGAGATATGCAAATAAAAACACCATTCCAAAAGGCTGGAAATGAGTAGCATCCAAAATTATTGATATTATAAACTGGATTTTAAAAGCAGCAATTTTCAGGAGCATTAGTTTACATGAATTAGATGCATAAATGATTCTCAAATTCAGCTGAAGTCAAGTCACCCTGGAAAGCAAATGGTGTACTTTTACTCCCAGGCTGTTTCAACTATTTAGGAAGGGTAGCTACCCACACTGGAGACCACATATTTGTTTCACAAGAATACAAGAGGCACATGCTGACCAAGAAGAGAGTTGTGGGAATAGAATTCCTACACACAAACTAGGGCTCACCCAATTGCAACCCTTGCAATCAACTATTAAAGGTGCCACACTGTCAAAGTTATTGTCACTAGCATTGCGGAAATGCTAAGAACTAACAAAAGTTTCCTTCTTTCTGCCTCTGGTACCTGTATGAGGAGAGGGTAAGCAATACCACAAACAGCTCAAGAGGACAAAGACAGTGTCAGGGCCAGCGTCCCTGTCTCAGCAAGACAGCCCTTACTGGCCACAGCCCTGTGAGCTACTGCTGAGCACATAATGATTCTGCATTGAAACACTAAACCAGCCATTCTCTGGACTGAACAACCACAACTCTAACTCATTCCTTCATTAAATGCTTTGCCATTCCTTGAGAATGAGAGGTTCTATAGAAAATCACATTGTCCTATACTCCATCGGTAAACAATATCTTATATATGTTAAACTGGTTTATAGTAGTCATCTGTTCTTTTCATGCTGTGACAGGACTTTGAATTATTTGCTCTATCAGCAGCTGCTGCAGTAAATGCTACAGTTATGCTGTGCATGGCAGGCTGGTGGAAACACCCGTGACAATGAAGTGAGCAGAGAACTCATACATGATGGAATCCACTCAGCAGACTGGTTTTTGGGGATGTTGGGCCTCAACAAACAATCCTTTCTTCTCGGTCTATAGAGGAGCTGCTCTGGGGCCTACTTTGGCCATTAGTCTAAGGAAAACCTTTGTTGAACATATAGCTGCTTCTCACATTGAAAGAATAAATCACATTCTTATTCTGAGTATGTCTCCACTGCATTCATTGATGTGAATGTTGTTCCATGGCTGAAAAACTGGGTAAACAGCTTGGTCCCTGTGCCGGCTCAGTGCTGCTACATTGCTAGCTGAGCAATCGCATTTAAAGCCAGCTTGAATGTGCCTATAAGAGCAGCAGCCCTGACGGAGATCTGTACTGCAGACAGCATACTTCCTCTTCCAGGAATATCTCATTCTTCAGCCTGGATTACCAGGATTTGAACCAACTTGCTACCCACTTTACCTGAGTATGAGGAGGGAGAATCCTATCTTTTCTATGATCTTATTGAAGCAAAGCCCAATTTAGGCATGTTTCAGGAATGGTTCTGAGTCTTTAGAGGTTTTTTGGGTTATGCACATACATTTCAATTTCTCAAGCACACATATCAAAAGCTCATGGCCTGGATAGTGGATGCCCCCCCTCTAATGTTTAAAATCCACAGTAATCCACGTTCCTAAGTGCTTCAATGTACAGCAATTCAATATTCAATCACCTTTACAATCATATGCCACTCTCCACCCTTCAATTTACTTCATCATTTACAGTTAACTTACCTTTTTTGCCCATCATCATATCCTCAAAGAAAAAAGGATGATCCAGGTTTCGGCAGCCCACAGAGACCTTTGCTGACAGCTTCTATACAGATGGCCATCCTTGGGTGAATAGATGGGGTCTTGCATCATACCTGCTCTTCAGTTATTCAAGATTAAGATTTCTGTATGACAGAGTGAATTTGATGATCCATCATCACCCTGGCGGAAAAGTTCTGATATCCAGGCAGGATGCTACAGCCTCATCTGAACTTTTGAGTGACAACTAAGTGTAACAACAAATAGAGCACACATTAGTCTGTGGCACTTACAGACAGAATTCTCCATCTTGCAATTGAAACAGGAGTTTGTCAGTGGAAAAATATGACATGTCCCTTTTACTTCACATTTCAGTTAGCACTTATCCATCAAGGCCTGTGCTACAGAAGAGGACCATGGCTGAAGCGTAAGGGGAGCTGCTGGTTAAACAGGGAAGCTCTTGGGAAGCACCCGTCCCTGAAGTGCTCTTACAATTTTAGCTCAGAGCCACGACAGGCAAATTCCTGAGTTGGGTTTTTAGTTGTTGTGTGCATTTGTGTACCCTGCACAGATGTAAAACTAATTAAAAAAGACAACAAACAAACAAACAGACAAAACCAAAAAAATTCTGCGATCACACAATCCCTCCTGCTATACATGTTTTCAAACAGGGCAAATGGTAGACAGGGTAAAGGGCAATTTTTACTCCCTCTTTCCACACGCACACTTGTGCTGCTGGGGAGCCATTGGAAAAATTTCCAATAACCAGAATTATAACCACCTCTAAATTAAATTTTTATTTCAATATTTTTCTGCCTTCTTTTACTATTTATGAAACTAGAGCTGCCTTGCAGAGAGATTATATGCAATTATTTGCAAAGAAAACAGCTCACTGTAAATGCTAAAGTTAAATGTCTGTATTTTTTAAATCTTAGATAAACTAACCCTTTAAATTATAGTTTCAATTATTTTTTCCTCTTGCTGCCGTTAGTGAAATATTTCATGCACTTGCTCCCTATTTGTATAAGAAATTCCAACTAAATATTTTTGCTATTGATTTATTTTAGTTCTCTCTTCTTTGTTTCTGCTTCTCAGAAGAGTTCAACTAACGTGATAGCATTTATCCTGTCTATTCCCTTCAGAATTATCTCTGACTCAATGAGATGACCTCTTATCCTCGTCTACAGACCTGCTTTCTCTAACTTGAACATATTTCTAACTTGAAATAACTAAGGTCTCTTTGCCCTTGTACCATACTAGCATCAGTTTTGAACCTTGTATGTACAATAACATTTTTGTAAAAATAACTAAAACCAGAGTCTTTTGAGCATTACTATGATACTATCATCTCTCACCAATTTCAGACTATATAAAGCCTCTGTATTTGCATTTTACAGTTTGATGTGATTCTTTTTGTTCATTCTTTTTTTGTTGTTGAAAACTCATAAGTCTTCCTGCTGTCCGTTGGTTTGTGTTGTCTTTGAAAACGCATTTTATACATTGATTGTGAGATCATGGTCTTTTCTATTCTAATTACTGTTCATTGTGTTATCTCAGATTTTTAAGTCTGCTTTTGAAAATTACCTGTGCTTCATCAAAAAATGTCATTGTATATCTTAGCATTTTCTCCTTCTAGTGAGGATTTACATTTGTGTTTTGAACTATATGGAATGATGATAATGAATAGGATATATATCACTTAAGTGTGTCTACAACCCAAAATTGCCTGTACAGAAACTACGTATGTCTAATTTTCTTTCCTGTATTTATAATAGAAGAATTTGAGCTAGATTATGTATGGTATGTTGAACACAAGCACTAGCAAAGAACCAGGAGACCTTGCTTTGGCAGATTCTTCTCTTTGGCTGCTCTACTTGTTAAATTTACCATTAAACACCCTACTCAAATAGAACTGAGGATGTAGCCTCTCATCACTGCTCCTGTGCATCAACCTCTACTTGATCTCTTTTTGGTGCCCTTTCTACAGCAAGCTAGAAAAAAAGCACGTAGTACACAAGGATAATGGAAACTGCTACATGCAAACCTCCTTTGTGCAAAACTATTTTCCTGTAACCACAGACTACTCAAAACGTGTGTCATAAAGTCTACCAAGCATTAAGAGTCTTTAACTATACTTTAAGTCATCAGGCATTTTCAACCAGACACTATTTCTCATGACATGGTCAGCATCTTCATGTTTCCTCCTGACTGCTTTAACTTCCCATAGGAATATGGGTTGATTATTTAAGTCCCAGATTTTGTCAGTATTCAGAGTCTATATTAGTTTTTCTTTTCTGTTTCTCTTATTTGTATTATCCTTATCTTTATTGAGAAAACTGAGTCAAAATGTTTAATATTTGACATTGAGAAATGTTTAATATTTGCGGTGTTTAAAACTCTACTGCTTTCTCCAGTGACCTCATTTTCTTGTATTCGGAAAATCCTTTATTTATCTTAGCCTTTCCACAAACTTCTTTTATTTTGTTCACACTCTTTCCCTTGTTCTGTAATCTTTCAATCTTCTCCACCAGCTTTATCTCACAGATGAGTGATACATGCATTTCAGCAGTCTCAACTGCAATTTTATTTATCCCAAATAAATATCCATGCTGAATGGCAGATATAATTCTCTAGCTACAAAAGTTTACCTTTGAAAATCTCCTTTTTTTTTTTCCTCTCTTTTCCATACAAACCTTTCCACTATCCTCATGCTTTTTAGAGCTTTTCTTTCTTCATGTGCCTTTTGATTTAATTATAAATCTAACTTGGTTATAACACCTCATATCAAGATACTCTCCCATTCTTACATCTCCAGTATATATATTTACTATGCACAACTATGACTAGGATTGTTCCCTTTTTAGTATAACCTTTTAAATTTTGTAAAGAAGCAGTATTAAAGTGTTCAGTCTCTGATGTGGGCTACATACCCAGACTGAATTAAAGCTAGATGGAGGGCAGTTCAGGTCTGTTGTGTGTTTAGAGGTCTCTGTGTGAAATAAAAAGAAATCTATAGTATTACCCTCAGGATTTCAGACATGATATTCCAAGTCTGAAAGAGAGGGAATAAAGAAACTGAAAAAGGATACACACCACTGACCAATCAATTGAAAAGTATAGTAAATGGAAAACAGAAACCTCCCTGGATTTGCCCTGTGGGCTGATAGCGGTGGCTTTGTATAAAAAGAGAAAACACTTATGATCCGCTTTCTACTTGAGACATATTAATTAGTTTTTCTGAAAGCATAATCCACTGTAACAAATTCTACATTGGTGTGGAAAAAGCCCAACGGTCCTTGAGAGGCGGACTAAATGATGCCCTGTCTCCCGTGGTCCCATGTCTCCCTACTAAGGTTTGCCTATCTCTGAGTTTGCCTGTCTTTGGGAAAACCCAAAGCTGCTGAAATGCACCAGCCATTACTGCAAAACTGAACTGCAGTGAGGATGATTGTAACCTTTATTAAGAGTCCAGAGACTTTTCGGTTAGGCTTCACAGTAGAAAAGTTATAAAAGGCTCCTGTGCTTTGTGCTATTACCTGTGGGAAAGAAAACTGCCCACAGGCTTTCGGATTTTTTTGCAAGAGATCCCCTATATCCTAACTTTCACTAGGGACTCTGGTTTTCAAGCTCCCTCCCAGTGCATAGGGCCTCACCAGTGGCAGTCAGCTCCATCTCATTTACTGAAACAAAGTCCACCTCATTACTTCTGGACTCTGGTTTTCAAGCTCCCTCCCAGTGCATAGGGCCTCACCAGTGGCAGTCAGCTCCATCTCATTTACTGAAACAAAGTCCACCTCATTACTTCTGGACTTTAAACGGATCTTGAGGATCAATATAACTGAAAACTCAGTATGCAAGACAGAGACTATCTATCTGAGGCAGGATTCCCCAAGTACCTATTGCATTCCTGAAAAACTGCAGAAGTCCCAAAAGGATCAAAGTGTGGCATGTAGTTTCAGACCATAGCAAGGGACAGAGAGAATTTCTCAGAGGATCAGTCGGTTTAGAGCTGGGTGGTGATGTCTCTGACACCTTTTCCAATACATGTAACACTTTCCATTTCTCCTGTCCCAGTTCTAATTTTCTCACAGCTCCAGGAGTAGTATAGTGGCATCTCTCCTAAAATATTAGGCTTTATAATGATGCTAATAGCAGAAGAGAAAAAAATGACCCACTAGAACCAAGAAAAAGTGAAGTCGAGCCTGTCAATCAGGCCTCCAGTCTCCTTTTAAAACCCCCCTTGGAAGCATGGTAAAAAACAAAAGAAGCATGTGCAGGCAACGCAGACCACTCCAAACTCACTAGCAGCGCACTCCAAGCAGACCAACAGGCATATTTAACCTCGTCATGACTTCTCTAAAATATTAATTGTGTTTATTCTTTAACAGGATTCCTTGCATGAGAACGATCATAGGAGGCTTTGCAACCTCAGCCCTGAAAGACAGTAAGTTAAATAATCTCCTCTACAAGACTTTTCTCAAACAAGTTGAACGTATTTTGCAAACCCACAACTTACCTTTTTAGTACAGGGACACTTCAGGCCATAAATGTAAATAGGCAAATATTAAATGAGGTGACTCAAACATTTACGCAAGCAAAGCCACTCTTATTTTGCCAGAAAACAAATAAACTCCAGTGTTGGCAGAGTTTTATAAGCCATCACACTTCACTTTGTTTTTCCACTTCTTTTTCAGAGCCCAGACTTGAAAGGCAAGGTAACCTTGGTGACTGCTGAGGTCGCACACAACTGCTCAGGATTGTCCCATTGTTCTCAGGACTTCATTTGGTCAGGACATTGAGAGGCTAACTCCTTAGTAGGTACTGGGGGCAACAGGAAGTAACATATTATATTGGGCATGTGACTGGGACAAAGAAAACGTCAGAGAGAAGCCCAAGCTTTCTTTTTATTCTTGTAGAACATGCACAAATTATAATCTCTGTTTCTTAAATCCAGTATATATATAAATGTAAAAAAGAGAGCCTGAGGTAACTTTGTTTATATTACAGGCATTCTACCTTGATATCTGAGTCACATCATGTTTTCACTACTCAGGCCGATTGCTACCAGGTTTCTCAGAAGCTGGAAACGGACAATGGAAAGATAAATTGTAATGGACTATATAAACATCTGCCTTTGAAACAATGCAAGAATTGTACAGGGATTTTACAAAAACTACTTAATTTTAATGACAGATTTACGTCAGAACATATGAGGTTTTACTGAAATGCTTAGTTTAGCTATTTTAGCTTTTGACTCTTGCTCTTTCTGTGTACAACTTAAGTGATATGACTCGTTAAGGAAGACATTGAGTAGAAGCAGATAGATAGCTCTGTTTCAAAATGAGGCATGTAAAGGTTGTATGAATGTTTGGTGGATAGTGCTCTAATTCATTACAGAATGGGATTCATATCCTTACACAATAAAAACCTCAGATTAGGCACACAACATAATTTCCATTATGTTAATGTTGCTTTAAAATATATTGCACGGAGTGCTGCAACAATCAAATTATCAATTATAACGTCTACTCAGAGTAGAAAAGTGTTGCAAACAGAGGGCTGATTACTGCTTCAGTACTTCCAATCTGCATACTCATTGTTTAGTACAGGGAAAACAAATTATCTTGTGTTGGCCCTAGTTCAAATTTAATTAAATGAGTGCAAAGCAATTATAATAAAGTACAATAGTATAGTAATGAAAGGAAAATAACTCATTAACCTATTAATCTTTATTTATGTTCCTCTCAAATAAGTATGTAATTTCTTTATCACTGCATCCCATAAGAAATAACGGGCTCTAGCTGCTCATGGTCTGTTTTAAAGGGAGTTATTTTGCTAAAGATCATTGTATGACTTCACTGTGACTATTTATATAGATTTTATTTAATGTGTCTGATTTGTCTCCTTTCCCATACACAGTATATTTTAAAACCGTTTCCCACATATCTGTGATGTAGATTACAAACCTGTTCTCAGCCCCCTTTTCTTTTAACACTTGTCAGTTCTGAAAGGTAAACCTCTCTAGGAGCATTGGTATGCTTCTGTCACTGCATAAGGGAGGGAGCACTCCCAGAACATCTGCTATAAAAGATGGTCTTACATTAAGACATAAGATGAAAGCATATTATTTTTAAGAGGACCTGACACAGCTACTGCTTTACAATCTTTATGGGTATAACAACATACCCCATATTTTCAAATGTGCTTTTCTGTTTCTTCATTCCAAGTTTTATCTAGGTTGTTGGGTTGTTGGGTTATATTCTGACAAATCTCAAGTTTAAGCAAAACCAATATTTCTAGATTATTATTCAACTATTATACTGCTGTGTGCTTTAATTGTGCTTGCTGTATGCTACCTATCATTATTACCTTATCTCTCCAGAACTGATTTGGTTTTTATTGACATCTTACATCCTAGTGTGTACATTTAATGTCACACACCAGTGCTTAGCTTATTGCAGCCGGTCCAGGTTAACTCTGTCCTTTCACTAAGCTGAGCCACTCACAAAAATAACCTCAAACTCTAACCAAACAAAAAACCCCCAACCACCACCAAAACTAAGCTGTGATGAAGCAGCAAGGTGATGAGCAAAAACATGTTCCAAAATTTGTACTAAACAGTATTCTGTCTTTTTCTTTAGGCTGAGGAAACTAATAACATTACCATTTTTATTTTTTTGTTTTAATTCTACTCAATAAGATTAAATACTGCATCATAAGCAGTGACCAAAGATTATCCTGGAGAGTAGACAGAATTGGTAACTGCTATATAAACATAAGAAAATTAAGGTAGAACTACAATTTTAAAATATAGTCTCCACTTCTGCATGTACAAGTGTATTTACTGGCACTTGCAAGAATACTAGAGGTACAACATGCAATCAACAGAAAGATAATTCTGAATATGAATAAAGGATGAATGAAGGCTCCTTTTGAAAACTGGGACATAAAACCTTCACAAAAGAGTGAAAAGTCAGATGCCCGTAGGCTTTTTCCTTTCCATGCACGAACCCAGTGCAGGAAGGGTCCAATCTTACTGCCTTATAAGATTCAAGCAGAATAGCTTTCCACAAGTTATTAACAGATTCTCTGAGAGGATTGTAGAGGTGCAAATTTACAGCTCAGATGGCTGAGAAACACACAAGTTCACCATATCTTTCCTCTTCACACATAGCAAAAAACTTCTGCCTCATAGAGTATATTTCTGGTTTCACAATCTGCTGCTGAGAACTCTGTTAGCAAGAAATGGAACTCTTTAATCATAATGACACTTAATGAGTCACTCTATTCTTTGCACATTTTTAACACTCAGTTCTTTATTTCACACTTATTGCTCAATTCTTGCTTTAATATTATCACAGCACTAGCACTGCTTTAATACAACTATGCTCAGAACTGCTCATGGCTCTTCTGCGTTGTGTGGGACAAATGACATTGTTCATTGTGACATTGCTACTGACCTGTTGGAGAGCAATCACAATGTGCAAAGCCATCACCGATAGGTGGCATGTTCGTATTTTGCAGAGTATAGTGCCATAATTCTTTTTTGTTTGTGTTTGTTTGCTTTGACAATGAGTCATGTTTTAATTGCAGTATTTCAACATGTGAAGTAACTAAATCATTAAAAGAGGAAGAAAGACAAAAAAAAATTTTTTTGCTATGTACAGTCGTCAGAATCTCACATGAATTGCCATCTTTCTCAGTCCAGAGTTAAATACTTGTCATCAAGCTAAACTGATGTTTATTCTCTTTGTAGAACAACCACTAGAGGGGAGTTTGACACTCATGTTGCAAGTTCACAACTATATGCTAAACTGCAAGGAAATGTAGAAGATTGAAAATCCACAGTAATTAAAAAAGACCATCATGCCAAACCCACAAATTCTCACCATCTTTCCAGATTACTCAGTGAGATGATTTCTATCTGACTTAATAAAAATCTAAATTCTGCTGCAAGTTGAGCAACTTTGTCTGGCTTCCTGATACATAAAATGAAGAACTAAAACTGCAGTGAGCTGAGGAAGAGAATATGAAGCATCCTCAGTAATGAAGACAAATATAAAATAGGATTTCCTGAGATGATGCTAGACTTCACAGTCACTGAGTTTTGCAAGTCATAGGACAGTTACACAGGGAAAGATTCTTTTACTGTCTTTCTCCCACCTGCAAATCACTGGCCCAACTTGGTATTTGGTTAAAATATGCAACTTGAAAATATACAACAAAGTCTGCCAATATCTGCACCTAAAATGTATACCTAACTGTCCTTGATGTTTCCCCCTGTGCATATTTTGGGTTTATTTAAAGTGAATTCCTACTGTACTGTGCATCACAGGACTGACAAGGTCAGATTTTCAAAAAGCATCACTCTTCTTCTGCAATGGGTATAATGCACATAATTGGTAAAATTTTCCTTTAATGCAAAGAGACACAGTTTCAGTCAAGTCAATCTACACTTGCAAAAGATTTGCATATCCATATAAATCATAAATATAGCTGCCACATCATCAGATGTTGCAGAATCCTTGGATGTGGTGTGAATTAGGACACAACTCCTCAAGTGCCTGAGCACAGAGAGGTCCAAGTAATGCATGATGACCTCTGCAATTCTTATCCTTTGTATATATAACTCTTTCAGCGAAGGAAAACTTAAACCCTAATTGATTTATCCTATTAACCCTGTGCAATCTCAGCATAATACAAGATCTTGTATCACAGCATTGTATGGAACTTTTCTAGTAAATAAAAACACCAACACAAAGTCTGCAACTTCCTTCAAATTGTAGCTTGTACGACTGGATATTTTCAGGTGCAAGCATATATCTGTCACAAGCAGAATATATATATGGGTATACGTATATATACACATACACAGACATCATTTTTTTCATAACTGGGTCTCAGATGTACTTCTACTGATCTTCAATATAATGGAGCAGTGCAGATTCAAAATAATAAAAAGGATAATATATCTTCTAGAAGAAGTGAATACACTGCACATTGCTTGTCACAAAGAATGTATTTAATCCATGTTGTTATTTATAGCATAAAAATGTTTCTGACAGTAGTAAGGAGAGTAAAAAGTCAACAAACACAAGACAAAGACAAGAAACAAAACTATACTTAATTAAACAGTATTTAAAGGGACATTGATAATGTAAAAATAAATAAAGTATATATTTAAAAGTTAAAGCTGTTGCCTGTTACAATGACACTCCTGTTGTGCATCATGACATACTATCCACCTGATTTACTCTAACATATACCACCTGATTTACTCTAACATATAGCAGTGTAAATCAGTAGTTATTCCACTGACAACAGTGAAATTTTCCTGCCATACAATTCATGCAAGTGGAGGATTTGACCCTATATCTGAAAACCTCCCATTAAAGAAATAATTAGTGTTCACAGGTGTTGTTTTTCCGTAGTAATTGCTGTGCAATTCTAACCACTTCTAAAGGCTGGCCATTTGCTTGACACACAAGAATTTATTTTCCTCAGTAATGAGTATAATTTCATATGGATGGGCTGCTTTTTTGTCCACAAAATAGAAAAGCAATCTATATTTCAGCATTCAATCTTTCTTATGCCAAAATCTCAAAAGGCTCCAAAAGATCTTCTGCAACTCCGCTGAGTTTATGCAATATACTGCAACTAATCTTACTGCAAGGCATAACCTTGGGCACTGGAATGTGGTGATTCCTGAAATGTGCTGTGCTCACAGTGGAAAGTTTCCAGGAATCCACAAATAGTTCAAGTCAGGTACCAGAAACCAAAAGGCAAAATGACCAAAAGGCATTTATTCATGTTTATAACTGAATTATGACAATATTTTGCACAACAGCTCTTCCTACCCAAGTGTGGTGCAGTTTAGGACAATGAGAGTAGGGATACAATGCCTGGTGATGGGGCCACCTTACTGAAGTGATCATGCTTTGCCCTGCAGCTCTTACAGCAGAGAATCAGTACTTTTATCCATCATAAGAATTATCTTTTGGAGATTAATTGCCAGCATGAAAATTAAGACTGTCTGCTTTAAAATGAGTTTTCATTATCAGAGTGTATTAATTGATCCTGAAATTACTATGAGTCTGCAATGTAACACTGTTTCTCCCCAAAAAAAAGGCTTAAAATGCTCCTAGAATATTTAATGAAAGCACTAGAGTGCCATGTCAGTGCTTCCATAAGTGTGCTGCAAACCCTGCATATGGAATATTCTACAGGATATATTCTGCTCAGCGTTCTATGTATCAAACAAAATCATACCCATGGTAACAGGATGAACATGGACATCAAGACCTAATCTTACAAGGACTACTCAAGAATTTGCCAGCCTCAGAAAACAAGTAGCTCTAGCAAAAACCCCTTAAAGTCATTATTTACAAAGTGTGATTCATCTGTTTAATGGTGACAGAGAATTCAGTATGTAGTCCAGATGGTCGCACAGATAACAAATCTAGCCAAGCTTTTTGATGCTACGGACAGGCTGTCTGACTAGCGCACTCTAAGACAGATAGATGGATTGACAGACAGTCAGACAATGACCTTCTCTTCTTGAAGCAGTTTTGCTGTTAATGTACATTTTAGAATTAAAACAAATCCAGCTATGCATAGACCTCTCTAACCTACAGAACTAGTACAGGAGAGACTTTAAAACATGAGCAGACTTAAGTTTAAAAGTTCAGATGTTTGTGTTTTCCCCTTAGGAAAGAAAAGGACAAAGACTGAATTTGAAAACCTATTCAATAATAGATCTTAAACTCTTAGCTAGAACAGGACAATTCTGGGCTAGCACAGTGGTTTCCCAACAGCTAGTATATATACTTTTGTAATACTACAAGCTTTTGGCACAGAAATTCAACTGACTCTGGATTGTATTCCCTGTGCTGCCTTTCCCCAACTTTTAACCCAGGGCAATTTAGCTAACTTCTGCCTGTTCCCGGTTAGCCATCTGGTAAATAGATGATATAATTGCATCCTTTATAGGCTCATTGTGGGGCTTAATTATTGAACATCTTTAAGATATGTCGAGATATGTCAACTGTTGGTGAAGAGTTGTGCAATCCATTAATAAATAATAATAAGGGGAGTGCTATGAGGCAGGGGAGTGTAAAGCTGAATTATTGCATAGGAGAAACATCAGCCAAACAAGCAAGAGAAATATAGGCAAGTGATTAGTTGACATGATGTGAAAAGGAAGGGAGCAAAATCACTAAATTAACTGCACTAGAAAATATAGAGGAGGAAAATGGGCTAAGTTGAAATGACAAAAAAACAAACTTGGACAAATGGGAAAGGACAGATCTGGCAAAACAGAGTAAGTTATGTGTCACTGGAGAGGTTTGAGATTGGACTGAGCCAAAAAGCTTAAGTTAACTGGAAGGAGAACTTCTCCATGCTTTACAATTCATGTTTCATTCTGTTCCAGTTTGCTCATTTCTTCACAGTGTAGCTTACACAGATTGTTCTAATGGATGGCACTGCCACAGGGCATATGCTCTCTTCTGTCTCATCTGAAGTGGGTGGTACCACAGGGAGTTGACAGCTTCTCCTGAATGTGTGGCATTTCTGGGACAGACATCTGCACCGACATCGCCGTAACAGCCTAAGGGAAGCTGCACTGACTGCCTTCACCAGCCTGATCATCTGCAAATTACATCATAGGAACTACTTTCACTTCCTAAGCATAATTGCCTTAAGTGATCCATTGATTGCTATCTGACATTTAGCTTTTCTGCTTTCGTTTCCCAGATGTTTCTGGTTCTGTCATCACTCTTAACTCCATTTTATCAGAGATCGGAAAGGGCATGACCATGCTGCAAGGAAAGTGTTATATCAGACAAGTACAGTAGAGAATCATAGTGTTTAAATAGAGTTATCTATTTAATAGTTTGCAAATGAAACACAATTAGCTTACTGTTTCTTCAGCTTTCATCAGAAAAGTTGCAGAAATGAATGCAGCAAACAAAAACCTTTTCTCTTAATTTTTTGAAGTAAATTAATTTTGTTTTAAAGAATAATAGATACTTATTTGAAGAGTGTTGTTTGGAGGTTGGTGGTTTTTTGGTTTGTTTTGGTTTTTTTTTTTCCTGCAAGTCCTTGTTTGAATTAAAAAATCTTTGGATAAATTTAGATTTATATGACAAATGACTTGTGTTCTGCTTGTTTCATATAGTTTTAAGTTTTTGCCTCCTCCTACCATAACTATATTAAGTGCCCACTGGATACAGTTCTCCAACCTATACTTACATTTAGTAGTATAAAAGAAATGCACTAAAGTGAACACAGAGATGACATAGCCTGCACAGAAAAACCTCAAAAGACAAAGATTTCTTTTCAACTTTTTTCTGTAGTCAAGCAAAGCAAGGACCCAGCTCTCAGATTTATTTTTTAGCAATTAACTTTGTTTTTACCCTTACATTTACAGAACAGTACATTATGTAGGCAGGGTACTGGGTACTTTTTATGTCAAGAAAATTGAGAGATTGGGAGACAACCAAAGTCCACAAAAGCTATCCTTATAATAACACTTTACTATGATATTCCTCCTGTACTTAAATGGTAGAGTCTAACTGGGGGAAGGTGTGTGGAGCAAAAATCTTTTCTACCAATACGGATGGGCTCTTCTCCTCTACCATATAAAGATAACCTGTGGTTTTCAAAAATATTTTAACCATATGCATTTTGAGGAACATCCTTCAAAAAAAATAGACTCATAAGGTATACCACAAAGAAAAATACCATCCAGGAAGAAGGAGACAAGATGGTAGTAGAAGGACCTCACAGTTGTTTTTCACATTTGCACACTCTGACGTATACTGAGCTGGTTTTATAAGGCTCCAGTCCGGATGATGGCACATGGGAAAGGTTTAACTCACAGAGGCAAAAGGATGCTGGGGCATGAATTAGGAGGGCTCATTTGGAGAGCTTTAAACTAGATTCGAAGGGGGATGGGGTTGTAACTGGGCTTGCCCCAGTGGGGCAGCACTCTAGAATTGATGAAGACTGGGAGGTCTCCTATAATCCTAGGGTGGAATCGGTGAGCTCAGCTCCCTCCTTGAAATGCCTATACACCAATGCGCGCAGCATGGGAAATAAGCAGGAGGAGTTGGAGACCTGTGTTAAGTCAGGAGATTATGATCTGGTGGCAATTACAGAGATGTGGTGGGACAGCTTGGATGACTGGAATATACTCATGGAGGGCTATGTCCTTTTCAGGAAAGACAGGCCAGCCAGGCGGGGTGGTGGGGTTGCTCTTTATGTGCGAGAGCAGCTGCAATGTACTGAGTTCTGTCCAGGGGCAGAGGACGAGCGAGTTGAGAGTCTGTGGGTGAGAATTAAGGGGCAGGCTGGCAGGGGTGGTACTGTTGTGGGTGTCTGTTACAGGCCACCAGATCAGGGTGAGGAAGTTGACGAGGCCTTCTACAGGCAGCTGAGAGCGGCCTCACAGTCACAAGCCCTGGTTGTCGTGGGGGATTTTAACTTCCCTGATGTTTGCTGGAAGGACTACTCAGCAACCCAGCCACAGTCCAGGAGGTTTCTCCAGTGTATGGATGATAACTTCCTCATGCAAATGGTGGATGAGCCAACCAGGAGAGGAGCGCTGCTGGATCTCATCCTCACTAACAAGGAGGGGCTGGTCGAAACAGTAAAGGTTGAGGGCTGCCTTGGTTGCAGCAACCACGAGATGGTGGAATTCAGGATCTTGTGTGGTAGGACCAGTACAATAGCAAGTAGAATTGCAACCCTGGACTTCAGCAGGGCAAACTTTGGCCTTTTCAAGCAATTGCTAGGGGAAATCCCATGGGCAAGGCTGCTTGAAGGTAAAGGGGCCCAAGATGGTTGACATTCAAGAATTGCTTATTCCGAGCTCAAGAGCAGAGCATCCCAACATGTAGGAAGTCAAGGAAGAGGGCCAGGAGACCTGCGTGGCTAAATAAGGAACTGCTGGGTATGCTCAAGTGGAAGAGCAGAGTTTACAGGTCATGGAAGGAGGGGCTGGCCACTCGGGAGGAATATAAGGCTGCTGCTAGAGGATGTAGGAAGGCAGCTAGGATGGCTAAGGCCTCCTTAGAATTAAATCTGGCGAGAGGGGTCAAGGACAACAGAAAGAGCTTTTTCAAATACATGGCAGATAAAACTAACACCAAAGGCAAGGTAGGCCCACTGGTGAATGGGGTGGGTGCCCTGGTGACAGAAGATACAGAGATGGCAGAGTTATTGAATGCCTTCTTTGTCTCTGTCTACTCTGCCGGAGGCAGTCCTGAAGAGCCCTGTACTCCTGAGACCTCAGATGAAGTCAGGTCACTGGAGCAGTTTGCCTTAGTCGATGAGGAATGGGTTAGGGACCAGTTGAGCAATCTGGACATCCAAAAATCCATGGGTCCAGATGGGATGCACCCGCAGGTGCTGAGGGAACTGGCGGAAGTCATTGCTAGACCACTCTCCATCATCTTTACCAAGTCGTGGGAAACGGGAGAGGTGCCTGAGGCCTGGAGGAAAGCAAATGTCACTCCAGTCTTCAAAAAGGGCAAGAAGGAGGACCCGGGTAACTATAGACCGGTCAGCCTCACCTCCATCCCTGGGAAAGTGATGGAACACCTTATCCTTGGTGTCATCTCAAAGCATATCAAGGATAAGAGGGTTATGAGGGGCAGTCAACATGGCTTTACCAAGGGGAAGTCATGCTTGACCAACCTCATAGCCTTTTATGAGGAAATAACATTGTGGATGGATGATGGCAGAGCAGTGGATGTGGTCTACCTTGACTTCAGCAAAGCATTTGACACAGTCTCCCACAGCATCCTCATAGCTAAATTGAGGAAGTGTGGTCTGGATGATCAGGTAGTGAGGTGGACTGCAAACTGGCTGAAGGAGAGAAGCCAGAGAGTTGTAGTCTATGGGGCAGAGTCTAGTTGGAGGCCTGTATCTAGTGGACTGCCTCAAGGGTCAGTACTGGGACCAGTATTATTTAATATATTCATCAACGATTTAGATGAGGGAATTGAGTGTACTGTCAGCAAGTTTGCTGATGACACTAAGCTGGGAGGAGTGGCTGACACGCCAGAAGGCTGTGCTGCCATCCAGCGGGACCTGGACAGGCTGGAGAGTTGGGCAGGGAGAAACTTGATGAAATATAACAAGGGAAAGTGTAGAGTCCTGCATCTGGGCAGGAACAACCCCAGGTTCCAATATAGGTTGGGGAACGACCTGTTAGAGAGTAGTGTAGGGGAGAGGGACCTGGGGGTCCTAGTGGATGGCAGGATGACCATGAGCCAACACTGTGCCCTTGTGGCCAAGAAGGCCAATGGCATCCTGGGGTGTATTAGAAGGGGGCTGGTCAGTAGGTCGAGAGAGGTCCTCCTTCCCCTCTACTCTGCCCTGGTGAGACCGCATCTGGAATATTGTGTCCAGTTCTGGGCCCCTCAGTTCAAGAAGGACAGGGACCTGCTGGAGAGAGTCCATCGCAGGGCAACTAAGATGATTAAGGGAGTGGAGCATCTCCCTTATGAGGAAAGGCTGAGAGAGCTGGGTCTCTATAGTTTGGAGAAGAGGAGACTGAGGGGTGACCTTATTAGTGTATATAAATATATAAAGGGGGAGTGTCACGAGGATGGAGCCAGGCTCTTCTCAGTGGCAAACAATGATAGGACGAGGGGTAATGGGTACAAACTGGAGCACAAGAGGTTCCACTTAAACTTGAGAAGAAACTTCTTCTCAGTGAGGGTGACGGAACACTGGAACAGGCTGCCCAGGGAGGTTGTGGAGTCTCCTTCTCTGGAGACATTCAAAACCCACCTGGACACATTCCTGTGTAACCTTATCTAGGTATTCCTGCTCCGGCAGGGGGATTGGACTAGATGATCTTTTGAGGTCCCTTCCAATCTCTAACATACTGTGATACTGTGAGCAGGTAAATGATTTTGTTCCATACAGTAATTCTGAAAAATCATTTAGCCTTGTCACTTGGTACTTAACACTGAGTCTTGTGCAATCTTGCTCTTAGAAGTGTGAATAACTCAGAAGAATTCCATTCCTTTTAGCGATGAAATATTAAATACAAACATTGAGCCTACCTTTTGTCACTCATTTGCTTGAAATTGACAATGAAGTTGTATCACTTCCAGTAAAACTCCATTTCAGCTTTCATGATTTTCTTGGAAAAGAAAGCACGTGAATCCTTATCTGTAAAAGATAAATTTATTTTGTTTTAGTCTGTCTGACCAGTCTATCAATGACAGTCATTCATCTGCTGGGGAAAAGTGAACAGTGCACCACGAATTTGCTAACATTGCATCTGCTAGTACATTTTTTTCGATAGTAAGTGAAGGATAATAAACTTTGATCTTTTCTATATGCTGGTTTTTTTTCGGAGAGTATGATTCATTGGCTATTTGCTACTACACATTGTTCCTCTAAAGAATCACATTCTACGGTCGCAACAAATTTCTTCTTGGATTCAACAAACCCCACTATTTATTATTCTTAAAAAGAAAAATATATATATATATAACAGAGAAAACTCCATGTGAAAAATTTAGGCCTGCTTTTTCAGTGCAGATACCTGCTGAGTGATGCATCAAAGAGGGCCTATTATCACAATAAGAACTCAGGAAAACTCTTTCTGAATTCCAGTAAATATCTTCCTTTTCAACAATTTATTTAATATATATGAGAGTGATGAAATTCTGTGTTCTGTGCAAGTGAAAGCATTTTCATTTTCATTCAGCAAATAACAATCTGTAGTTCCCAACGGCATTAGAGAATGTGTCTCTGCAGGACTCCACAGAAGTTGTTTGAACACCTCTGTCAAAACTTTTCAGTCTAAAAGCTACACTGGTGATCATTTACACACACACAATCATCATTTAGGGACTTAGCACTGCCTATGCAATGGTATTTTCTTAACAGTACACATTTCAGTAAGTCTGCTTCACAAAGAGTTTACTACTGAGCTGCATTTTTCTTGTAACATACTAATGACTCACCTCCTATTATGCTATTATACTTCTTCCAGAAGAATAAATAATGCAAGGAGTGGACCAGTCAGTTCATGTTTTTCATCCAAAGTAGGTGAAAAAACTATTACTAACCATATCACAGATTTCTTCATTTTCAGATAACTGTTTCTTTAAATAATATTTATTAGCATTGCCCGTGGATTTGGGTCAGCTTCTTTACTTTTTCAAGAAAAGGAAGAAAAGAGAAAGAGGAATGGGTCCAAACTAACATAAATACAAATAAGTCTAAACATGGGTGTAATGTGAGTCAAAGAACAGGTTTCAGCTTGTGCATCTTCTGTATCGCACCTGAAGTTAATGGATTCACAACAGACACATTATGAGCCTAACTCAGCATGTCATCTGTACACAGACAAAATAACATTAATTAAATAAAATCACAACAGAAAATAGCAATAATGCTCCCTGTTAGATATATTTTCCCTCTATATAAGAAAGCCAGTATAAAGATTACTTTGACTCTACCATTCTTTCTAATGCTGAGATATATGTGAAAAATTTTTTAAAACAATGAGATAGATTTCTCTCACTTCAACACAATTCTTTAAAAAAATAAGTGATTGGAAACATTCTTGTGTGAGTAAATACTACTTTTGGTTTATATATATTATTATACTCCCCTTATTTTTTCATCTAGACCAGTAGAAAATCATAGAATCATAGAATAGTTAGGGTTGGAAAGGACCTTAAGATCATCTAGTTCCAACACCCCTGCCATGGCCAGGGATACCCCACACTAAACCTTGTCACCCAAGGCCCTGTCCAACCTGGCCTTGAACATTGCTAGCGATGGAGCATTCACAACACCCCTGGACAACCCATTCCAGTGCCTCACCACCCTCACAGTAAAGAATTTCTTCCTTATATCCAATCTAAACTTCCCCTGTTTAAGTTTGAACCCGTTACCCCTTGTCCTGTCACTACAGTCCCTGATGAATAGTCCATCCCCAGCATCCTTGTAGGCCCCCTTCAGATACTGGAAGGCCCCATGAAGTCTCCACACAGCCTTCTCTTCTCCAGGCTCAACAGCCCCAACTTTCTCAGCCTATCTTCATACAGGAGGTGCTCCAGTCTCCTGATCATCCTCGTGGCCTTCCTCTGGACTTGTTCCAACAGTTCCATGTCCTTTTTATGTTGAGGACACCAGAACTACACACAAGACTCCAAGTGAGGTCTCACGAGAGCAGAGTAGAGGGGCAGGATCACCTCCTTTGACCTGCTGGTGTCCTGGGTTCAGCAGCAGCAGTCAGTTTTTCTCCTTCTTAGGAGCTGGTGCAGTGCTGTGGTTTTGACTTTCGGCCTGGGAATAATACTGATAAAACCCATGTTTTCAGTTGCTGGTCAGAATGGTTACCCTGACCAAGGACTTTGTGAGTCTCATGCTCTGCCAGGGAGGAGGAGAAGCCGGGAGGAAGCACAGACAGGACACCTGACCCAAACTAGCCAAAGAGGTATTCCATACCACAGCACGTCATGTCCAGGGATGTAACTGGGAGTTATCCGGAAAGGCACGTCCTCCTCTCTGTCGGGCTCTTTTCCGGCGGGCAGTATCGTATTCTCTTCCCTTGTTATTTCTCTTATCATTATTATTATTGGTGGTAGCAGTAGTGATTTGTGTTATACCTTAGTTACTGGACTGTTTTTATCTCAACCCGTGGGAGTTACATTCTTTCGATTCTCCTCCCCAACCCTCCGGGGGGGGGGGGCGGGGAGGTGGGGGGGGAAGTAGAAACTGTGTGGTTCTAATTTACGGCCTGGGCTTAAACCACGACAGTTCTTTTTGGCGCCCAACGTAGGGCACGAAGGGTTGAGATAACGACAGATCTGACCGGAGGGTGTCTAATCGTATTTGTGATAAGCATTCAGTGTTTTGGATTAATAGTCACTCGTCACAATGCTGATTTATTGGCTCTCAAAGTTGTTGTTTTTGACCTCACAGTTTCAATATGCCGTAGCTTACTTAGAGCCGGTATTTGATGTGTTAGTGGTTTTAAGTGTGGGGCTTGGGCTAAGGTTATTGTCTCATTGTATTTTACGGTAATTACTTGTAATACAATAGAAAAATTGATCATGAAACTGATCTGGCTTATGTTCCCAATGTGGTCACCACCTTTATACTTTGGGAAGTATGTAATACAAGTGCTTAGCAATTACACATCTTTTTTCTCCTTCTTGGGTTGTCAACCTGTGAAGGAGACATTCTCTTACCCTCCCAGTGCTCCTCCCAGACCGTTTACAGCATCGTTTGAGAGTTTTGAAGTCTTTGAATGGCCTTTTAATATTGTTGATACCTGTTTGCTGATTGTGATGGGGATCACCATGTTGGCATGCATACAGAGTGTGTTTTGTCCACAACCATTACGTCTGATCTCAAGAGTTAAGCAGAGTCGGGTTTGGGTCTTGTCTGGGGTTAGACGACAATATAGGGGGACCGAGAGATTTTCCCCGAGGTTGGACAGCCATGAGTGGCAGGGTGTGTGGGATAGTATGGGCAAGTATCTAGGGCAGTGGGCCCCTCCAGTGTTTTGGAATTTCACCACCGAACAAGTGCAAAACCCAGAAGAATTAGTAAAACACTTAAATGAGGTGTGTTGTCATCCTGGTCATACCAGAGAGGGACAAATCATGTCAACGTGCTGGGGCTTGGCCTATGCTTACAGAGCCCTGTTCAACGCTATCCAGCACCTTCAAAAGGAAAAAAATGTCCCTGGATCTGAGGGCGAAGCAACAGACAGCACAGCTACTCCAGCTCCGAGCACAGCAGCTACACAACCCCTAGCGACAAGTACAGCCACTACTCAAACTTCAACAGCAACAGACAGCGAAGCCACCCCAGCTCCAAGCACAGCAGCTACACCACCCCAGAGACAGGTACTGTTGCTACTCAAACCACAGTGATAATGACTGCACCTAAACCAGAGGACCAATTCGTACCAATATTGATTGCCCCTGTACGCAAGAGAAAAAGCAAAAAAGAGGCAAGAAGGGTGAAGCAAGATGAAGAAACAATGTATTCACCATCCGGGCCTCCATCTGATCAGGAATCATCATCACATGACGAAGAACAAGAAGAGGTGACTTCTCGACCTCGGACCCCAACTGAGCTACGGAATATGCGAAAAGATTTTACCCGTCAACCAGGGGAGCACATCATCACCTGGTTGCTCCAATGCTGGGACAATGGGGCCGATGGTCATGAACTAGGAGGTACGGAAGCCAAGCACCTGGGATCACTTGCTAGAGAAGGGGGAATTGACAAAGCAATTGCAAGAGAGAAAAGGTCCCTCAGTCTTTGGAGGCGGCTCTTGACAGCTGTGAAAGAAAGGTTTCCATACAAGGACGATGTTTTGAGTCATTCAGCCAAGTGGACTACGTTAGACAAAGGCATCCGGTCTCTGAGGGAATCAGCCATCTTAGAGAAGATCTATCACATCAAACTGAATAACAGAGATATACCCATAGACCCAGATGAAGTTGAATGTACATGACCCATGTGGCGAAAACTTACATGGAATGCACCATCATCATATGCCCATTCATTGGCAACAGTAACCTGGAATGACGTAATACCACTAACAGTGGATGAAATGATTCATAAACTCTGAGAGTTCGAAGACAATCTCACCCCTTCCATCATCTCAGCTGTGGAAAAACTGTCCCAGGATCTCAAACAATTGAGGGACGATCTATCTGATTTATCCAGCTCCTCACGTGTACCAACACACGTCTCAGCTGTTAACAAAAGATGTCCTATTGTTCGAGAGAGAAGATATAGAAGGCATACACCACGGGCCACCCTATGGTTTTACCTGCGGGATCATGGAGAAGACATGACGAAGTGGGATGGAAAACCTACTTCAGCTTTGGAGGAACGGGTGCGTGAATTGATAATAGGAACAAGGCTCAAGGCTGATCATCCCATGAGAGCTGCGGCTTCAGTCTCTGGTGAGCAGGTTCCCAGATGGAGTGGAAGAGCTGATTTTACTCCAGCTCCTGTGATAATGAAGAATAATCCCTTTCAACATGACTTAGGTGTCCAACCTTGTATGACTGTTAGAGGGGCCTTGCCTCCAGCCAGGTGGAGGTAGGGGACAATCGGATTTACTGGACTGTGTGGGTCAGATGGCCTGGCACATCAGTCCCACAGAAGTATAAAGCTGTAGTAGATACCGGTGCACAGTGTACCCTGATGCCGTCAAGCTGTCAAGGGGTGGAACCCATCTATATTTCTGGAGTGACAGGAGAATCCCAAGAGTTGACTGTACTGGAGGCTGAGATCAGCCTGAATGGGAGGAAATGGCAAAAGCACCCCATTGTTACTGGTCCAGAGGCTCCATGCATCCTCGGCATAGATTACCTCAGGAGAGGGTACTTCAAAGACCCAAAAGGGTACCGATGGGCTTTTGGTATTGCTGCTTTGGAAACTGAGGAAAATGAGCAGCTCTCCACCTTGCCTGGTCTCTCAGAGGATCCTTCTGTTGTGGGGTTGCTGAAGGTCGAAGAACAACAAGTGCCAATCGCGACCACAACAGTGCACCGGCGGCAGTATCGCACCAACCGAGACTCCCTGATTCCCATCCATAAACTGATCCGTAGTCTGGAGAGTCAGGGAGTGATCAGCAGGACCCGCTCACCCTTTAATAGCCCCATATGGCCAGTGCGAAAGTCTAACGGAGAGTGGAGGCTAACAGTAGACTATCGTGGCCTGAATGAAGTCACACCACCATTGAGTGCTGCCGTACCGGACATGCTAGACCTTCAGTATGAACTGGAGTCAAAGGCAGCCAAGTGGTATGCCACGATTGATATTGCCAATGCATTCTTCTCAATTCCTTTGGCAGCAGAGTGCAGGCCAAAGTTTGCTTTTACTTGGAGGGGCGTCCAGTACACTTGGAACTGACTGCCCCAGGGGTGGAAACACAGCCCTACCATCTGCCGTGGACTGATCCAGAATGCACTGGAACAGGGGCAAGCTCCAGAACACCTGCAGTACATTGATGACATTATTGTGTGGGGTGATACAGCGGAAGAAGTCTTTGAGAAAGGGAAGGGAATAATCCAAATCCTGCTGAAAGCTGGTTTTGTCATAAAGCGGAGTAAGGTCAAGGGACCTGCACAGGAGATTCAATTTTTGGGAATAAAATGGCAAGATGGACGTCGCCAGATCCCTACAGATGTGATCAACAAAATAACAGCAATGTCTCCACCAACTAATAAGAAAGAAACACAAGCTTTCTTGGGTGCTGTGGGGTTCTGGAGAATGCACATCCCAAATTACAGATCGATTGTAGGCCCTCTCTATCATGTGACCCGGAAGAAGAACGATTTTAAAGGGGGCCCTGAGCAACAACAAGCCTTTGAGCAAATTAAACGTGAGATAGTTCATGCAGTGGCCCTTGGACCAGTCCAAACTGGACCAGATGTAAAAAATGTACTGTACACCGCAGCTGGGGAGAATGGTCCTACCTGGAGCCTCTGGCAGAAAGCTGCAGGGGAGACTCGAGGTCGACCCCTCGGCTTTTGGAGCCGGGGATACAAAGGATCCGAGGCCAGCTATGCCCCAACTGAGAAAGAGATACTGGCAGCCTATGAAGGAGTTCGAGCTGCTTCGGAGGTGATTGGCACTGAAGCACAGCTCCTCCTGACACCCAGGTTGCCCGTGCTGGGCTGGATGTTCAAAGGCAGGGTCTCCTCTACATATCATGCAACCGATGCTACATGGAGTAAATGGGCTGCACTAATTACACAACGAGCTCGAATAGGAAATCCCAGGTGTCCAGGCATTCTAGAAGTCATCATGGACTGGCCAGAGGGCAAAGATTTTGGAATGTCACCAGAGGAGGAGGTGATGCGTGCTGAAGAGGCCCCGCCATATAATAAACTGTCAGAAAGTGAAAGGCAGTATGCCTTGTTTACTGATGGGTCCTGCCGTATTGTGGGAAAGCATCGGAGATGGAAGGCAGCCGTATGGAGTCCTCAATGACAAGTTGCAGAAACTGCTGAAGGAGAGGGTGAATCGAGTCAGTTTGCCGAGGTGAAAGCCATCCAGCTGGCCTTGGACATTGCTGAACGAGAAAAGTGGCCAGTACTTTATCTCTATACTGACTCATGGATGGTGGCAAATGCCCTGTGGGGGTGGTTGCAGCAATGGAAGCAGAGCAACTGGCAACACAGAGGTAAACCCATCTGGGCTGCTGCACTGTGGCAAGATATCGCTGCCCGGGTGCAGAACCTGGTGGTGAAGGTACGCCATGTAGATGCCCATGTACCCAACAGTCAGGCCACTGAGGAACACCAGAACAACCAACAAGTGGATAAAGCTGCTAAGATTGAAGTGGCTCAGATGGACTTAGACTGGCAACATAAGGGTGAATTATTTTTGGCCCGGTGGGCCCACGACACCTCAGGCAATCAGAGCAGAGATGCAACATATAGATGGGCCCGTGATCGAGGGGTGGACTTAACAATGGACACTATTGCCCAGGTTATTCATGAGTGTGAAACATGTGCTGCAATTAAACAAGCCAAATGGTTAAAGCCTCTTTGGTATGGAGGACGATGGCTGAAGTATAAATATGGGGAGGCCTGGCAGATTGATTATATCACACTCCCACCAACCCGCCAAGGCAAGTGCCATGTGCTTACCATGGTGGAAGCAACCACCGGATGGCTGGAAACATACGCTGTGCCCCATGCCACTGCCCGGAACACTATCCTGGGACTTGAGAAACAGATTTTGTGGTGACACGGCACTCCAGAGAGAATTGAATCAGACAATGGGACTCATTTCCAGAATAACCTCATAGACACTTGGGCCAAAGAGCATGGCACTGAGTGGGTATATCCCATCCCCTACCATGCACCAGCCTCTAGGAAAATTGAACGGTACAATGGGCTGTTAAAAACTACACTGAGAGCAATGGGTGGGGGAACTTTCAAGCATTGGGATACACACTTACCAAAGGCCACCTGGTTGGTCAACACCAGAGGATCTGACAACAGGGCTGGTCCAGCACAGTCAGAACTTTTACCTATTGTAGAGGGGGACAAAGTTCCTGTGGTGCACATGAAGAATTTGCTGGGGAAGACAGTCTGGGTTATTCCTGCTTCAGGTAAAGGCAAACCCACTTGTGGGATTGCTTTTGCTCAGGGACCCGAATATACTTGATGGGTAATGCGGGAAGATGGGGAAGTCCGATGCGTACCTCAAGGGGATTTGATTTTAGGGGAAAACAGCCAATGAACTCAATTGTATGCTGTTGCCCATCAACTAGAAGTCTGCAGGTCACCAGCGACTGGCCCTGCCTTCCCTCCGACCATCATCCCAACAGAGAATGAACTTTGATAGAACTGGATGAGTTCTACAGTAAAGGAACGATTAGCATCAGCAGGCAACGATCCAACACTGCACACAGCCTCTCCTGCCCTGAAAGACTGTTATAAGAGATAGAGCCCAACATCATGGACCGAATGGACTCAGTAGCTTTATAGGAATTGGTCTGTGCACTAAGATAACAGTGCACTGAGATGAGAGTGAGGGTATATGGAAAATGTGGGATCTCAGCATGACGTGAACGGTATGGAATAAGGGGTGGATACTGTCCTGGGTTCAGCAGTAGCAGTCAGTTTTTCTCCTTCTTAGTAGCTGGTGCAGTGCTGTGGTTTTGACTTTCGGCCTGGGAATAATACTGATAAAACCCATGTTTTCAGTTGCTGGTCAGAATGGTTACCCTGACCAAGGACTTTGTGAGTCTCATGCTCTGCCAGGGAGGAGGAGAAGCCGGGAGGAAGCACAGACAGGACACCTGACCCAAACTAACCAAAGAGGTATGGACAGTTTTTATTTCAACCCGTGGGAGTTACATTCTTTCGATTCTCCTCCCCATCCCTCTGGGGGGGGAGTGAGGGGGGGAGTAGAAACTGCGTGGTTCTGATTTACGGCCTGGGCTTAAACCACGACAGGGTTATATTTCCCTTTTGCCAGTTGTCGAGAACTTCACCTGACTGATGGACAGGGGCAGAGCATTTGACATCATCTACCTGGATTTGTGCAAACCGTTCGACACTGTCTCACTTTGCTTATTATAACATTTCAGGCAAACTAAGAAAATACCAACTAAGAGCAAAAACTTAAAAGAAAGTACTTGGAGGAATGGAAACTGTTCCAAATTTCTTTAAAGTTGACAGAAAGGAAAACGCAAACATACTGTTCACTGGGAGGGAAAGTGTGTATTCCAGAGCAAGCAAAAATAACTGACCAGGAAATATAAAATATGAACTTCATCTTCAAAATTCATTATTTTAGAAGAGAAATGAAATGAAGAAAAATGTTTTCAAACAAGTTAAGCACATGCATAAACCTCTACTGAAAGCCAAGATAATGTATATATAAAGAGGTAAATGTTAAGCAATGCATTATACTGGTATATAAACAGCTGTCTGAGGAATGATGCCAAGGATTAGGAGAGATGATAGTACAAACTACTCCGTGTTTCTTGTGGTTCCTTGGTGTACATGAGAAAACAGGAAATATGCCTACCAGAATCTGGGACAGAGGAGTATCTTCTGGATTCGGTTAACCCTATAATGTGATTGTTATGGTCTGTAGTACCTCACACCCACAGCTTTCAACCTGCTTTGCAAAGTATGTAAGTACAGGAAAACTTCCAATTCAAATCAGTCTGCAGGGCCATGGCAGAATCAGAAATATAACACAGGAAATAAAGAATGCCCTACCCACTGAACACACTGATTTTCTTACACTGAAAGGCATATAATACATTTGTTGTAGAAAAAAAAAATTAAAAAGGCTGGAAAATGCAACAGGAATATTCCTTAAATTGTACTGAGAAATCAAAAGGAAATAAAAGGAAGCCAACATTTATTACTTCATTAAGAATAAGTAATTTTTATTTTTTCAACTAGCATCAACACTTTGGAATGTCTGGAGTTACCAATACTGCTATTAGATGTTCCCGTTGATTTGTCTTTGTAGTTGAGTGATAACAGTCAGAAAACTACATTTTATTTGTTACTGCCAACAGTGACAGTCTGAGTTTTTGGAGCTGGAATTCTCTACCATATAAGCTAACTTATCCCAGGTAACAACAACCAAATGTGTATGAAGGAAGGTGAAACATTTCACAACATTTATACATAAATTGCAAATAAACAGTAAATGGTGAGATTTTTAATAGCTAATGATTACTAAGATGGTTTTTTCCTATGTTATAGCATATTCACATAGTTCATTCTGCAGTTCATTCTTCCAAATTTTCCTAACATCCCCAATGGCCATCTAGGAAGAAATGCTCACTTTCAAATGAGGGGAGATTGCAATTTAAAGAGTTGTCTCCAAGCCACGATGCTTTGGAGCAGCATTGCAAAGTATGTCCAAGCTACTTTTAGGGGGAAAAAGGCTCTTCTTGAGTCCATTAAGGCTAAGTCTTGCTCACTTCTTGTTCCAACCAAGGAAAGCCTGAAAGAGCCCATGTACACACAAAAAAAAATGAAAAACCAGCAGCACCAGCCACATGTCAGGGTGAATGCTGGGGAGTAAGTCAGCTGCTCATATCAGTTTTTACAGCTTGAACTACATTAGGAAGCATTCATAGGTAAGACACTACTCCTGCTAGCTTCAGCTAGCCCCTAATATACCAATCATGTCTCACAACACCTCTTTCTCAATATACTTTCCTAACCCCTCTTCCATTTACTACACATCTTTTGGCATTGACAGGTTCTTCTGTCCTATCTATTCTTTTTACATTATATCCCACGTATAAATATGTTTGTCCCCAATTCTTTCACACTGGCCTTTTTCCAGCAGTGGCTCACATCACCAACTACCTGTATTTACAACAGGCACAAAGTGTCTTGCAATATCAATGCTTTCTGCTCCTTGAGGATTTTAAATACACTGGTAGTTACCTTTTATTGTCTATTTTCATGGATTTAGTTTTCCAAATTCTCTTTTCTCCAATGAATCAAATTCCTCAAAATCTTGAATCACTGCAGACTGCTCCTTTTAGGTCCTTCTCCAGTTTTGTAATATTTTCTAAGCATGGGAACAAGAATAGACCATGAAACAGTTGTATGGTTTTGTTAGCACAAAAGTCAGTCAGAGAAATTCTCTAAGACTCAATTTGGAGTTTTAGAAAGCAGTCATTCTTTATTGCAGCTCTGGATAGTTCTGCAAAGGTAAGCACACCCATTACTTGCCAGAAGCAGCTCTATATTTAGCACATTCACAGCTTTTCCAGGAAATGATTTACATATTTGAAAAATCATGGCAGTCAGGTGAAGTTCCCGATGACTGGAAGAAGGGAAATATAACCCCCATTTTCAAGAAGGGGAAAATGGATGACCCCGGGAATTACAGACCAGTCAGTCTCACCTCTGTGCCTGGCAAAATCCTGGAGCAGATACTCCTGGAAGGCATGCTAAGGCACATGAAAAACTACAAGGTGCTTGGTGACAGCCAGCATGGCTTCACTAAGGGGAAATCCTGCCTGACCAATTTGGTGGCCTTCTATGATGGGGCTACAGAACTGACTGACACAGGTAGAGCAGTTGACTTCATCTACCTGGATTTGTGCAAAATGTTTGACACTGTTCCACACGACATCCTTGTCTCTAAATTGGAGAGACATCAATTTGATGGGTGGACCACTCGGTGGATAAAGAACTGGCTGGATGGCTGTACGCAAAGAGTTGTGATCAATGGCTCGATGTCTGGCTGGAGACCTGTAACGAGTGGTGTCCCTCAGGGATCGGTGTTGGGACCGGTCTTGTTCAACATCTTTGTCGGCGACATGGACAGTGGGATTGAGTGCGCCCTCAGCAAGTTTGCTGATGACACCAAGCTGTGTGGTTCGGTTGATACGCTGGAGGGAAGGGATGCCATCCAGAGGGACCTCAACACGCTTGTGAGGTGGGCTGATGCCAACTTGATGAAGTTTAACCATGCCATGTGCAAGGTCCTACACCTGGGTCGGAGCAATCTCAAGCACGGCTACAGGCTGGGCAGAGAAGAGATTCAGAGCAGCCCTGCAGAGAAGGACTTGGCGGTGCTGGTTAATGAAAAAATGAACATCAGCCGCCTTCAGTGTGCGCTCGCAGCCCAGAAGGCCAACTGTATCCTGGGCTGCATCAAAAGCAGCGTGACCAGCTGTTGTGGTTTGAGCCCAGGCCGTAAATCAGAACCACACAGTTTCTACTCCCCCCCCACCTCCCCGCCCCCCCCCCCCGGAGGGTTGGGGAGGAGAATCGAAAGAATGTAACTCCCACTGGTTGAGATAAAAACAGTCCAGTAACTAAGGTATAACACAAATCACTACTGCTACCACCAATGATAATAATGATAAGAGAAATAACAAGAGAAGAGAATACGATACCGCCCGCCGGAAAAGAGCCCGACAGAGAAGAGGACGTGCCTTTCCGGATAACTCCCAGTTACATCCCTGGGCATGACGTGCTGTGGTATGGAATACCTCTTTGGCTAGTTTGGGTCAGGTGTCCTGTCTGTGCTTCCTCCCGGCTTCTCCTCCTCCCTGGCAGAGCATGAGACTCACAAAGTCCTTGGTCAGGGTAACCATTCTGACCAGCAACTGAAAACATGGGTTTTATCAGTATTATTCCCAGGCCGAAAGTCAAAACCACAGCACTGCACCAGCTCCTAAGAAGGAGAAAAACTGACTGCTGCTCCTGAACCCAGGACACCAGCAGGTCAAAGGAGGTGATCCTGCCCCTCTACTCTGCTCTCGTGAGACCTCACTTGGAGTCTTGTGTGCAGTTCTGGTGTCCTCAACATAAAAAGGACATGGAACTGTTGGAACAAGTCCAGAGGAAGGCCACGAGGATGATCAGGGGACTGAAGCACCTCCTGTATGAAGACAGGCTGAGAAAGTTGGGGCTGTTGAGCCTGGAGAAGAGAAGGCTGCGTGGAGACCTCATAGCAGCCTTCCAGTATCTGAAGGGGGCCTACAAGGATGCTGGGGATGGACTATTCATCAGGGACTGTAGTGACAGGACAAGGGGTAACGGGTTCAAACTTAGATAGGGGAAGTTCAGATTGGATATAAGGAGGAAATTCTTTACTGTGAGGGTGGTGAGGCACTGGAATGGGTTGTCCAGGGGTGTTGTGAATGCTCCATCGCTAGCAATGTTCAAGGCCAGGTTGGACAGGGCCTTGGGTGACAAGGTTTAGTGTGGGGTATCCCTGGCCATGGCAGGGGTGTTGGAACTAGATGATCTTAAGGTCCTTTCCAACCCTAACTATTCTACAATTCTATGATTCTATATTAATAAGATTTCTGGGAACCAATTATAATATTTACATCCTAATTATGCATGCGCTTTCTTGCTGAGTGGGCATCTCTGGTGGTCCACTATAGTCTTCTTCACTGTGTTTACTGAATGACCTCAGTGCTTGTGCATGCTCACAAGGTCCAGGTGCTGAGTGAGCAGCTGGTATGTCCTTGCTTCTGTTCCAGTCTCACTCCACATTGGGCGCCACTCTTTTATCTTAAGGCCTGCATCCTCTCTCTTATTTACTGTCTCCTTACTTATAAGTCCCATGATGTTCCTTCTCCCATCATCCAGACATTACTTTCTTTCTATGTGTTAGAAAGCTAGAAGAGTTTACTGTATTCTACTATGTTAGATTAAGGCCACACACACTATTGTTGGTTTAAACTTATGATTAAGCCTACAATTGTTTGTTGTTTTTTTTTTTCTCATTTTAAAATTTGTTTTGTCACTGAGTGCTCTCATTCCACCCACTTCCACCTTAAAGACTTTTCTTTTCTTAGAAGCTGTATTCTACAAAAGGTATTATGGTTTAATTGTTTTGTCATCGTGACTTCTTCTTTTGTACTGAAGGAGAACTAAACATATGCAATTTTCACATTTGATTTATTGTAACTGCTAGTGTCTTTGCCTTCTTACTTTAACTCCTCTTTGCTCAGCTGTAGAATTAATGATACATTAAACTGTCCATGGTATAGCCAGTATACATAAAAGCAGCTTCTGCAAAGATAAGGTTTCCAAATGTACTCCATGCAGCGTCACTGAGAAGGAAAAGACAACCAGTTGCTGGGGTGGGTAGCTTGAGAGAGGATGCCTGCAACACCGGAGCGGAGCGGGGGGAGATCAGCATCCAGGAGCCTCACCTCAGAGCGATAAGAGCCACCGAGGAGGGAGCCTCAAGTCCTAGACAGGACTTGCCCAGGAGCCGGCAGCTCAGCTCACGGGAGGAGCTGACTCACCGGGGGCGGAGCCAGGAGGAGCAGCACCAGCTGTGAGTGGTTAAAAACCTGCCCAGGGAGCGTGAGCGACCAGGAGCTCGGTAAACAGAGCAGGCAAACAGAGCAGGTCGAGGCAGTTCACGCAGGCAGGCGAGCGGGATAACCGCCTGATCAGGAGGACTCGCCTGGAGCGCAGGAGGAGGAAGGAATGCTTGCTTATACAGAGAGACGTAGACGGTCCGATCGACCAGATAAATCATGGTCACAACACAATCAAAAGCTGTAGTGAGGAATAATGTGGGTACCCAGACTGAGCCTTCCCGCAGACATGCGGCTGTGCAGGTCTCTGGCTGCAGGGAATGCCTGAGCCTGGCACTTGTATTGGAGGGAGCCAGTGACACCACTTGTGTGCGGTGTGAGCGAATAAATGATCTGCTCAGGCAGGTGGTTGAACTGAGGGAGGAGGTAGAAAGGTTGAGAGCCATCAGAGAAGGCGAAAGTGAAATAGATTGGTGGAGCCACACCCTAAGGCAAGGGCAGAGGGAAGTGGTTGAACAAGCGATGGAGGCCCTTCCCTCCAACCATCAAATAGAAGGAGTGAACTTAAGGGACAAGGAGGTATGGAGGGAGGTCTGTCCTCGGAGAGGTAAGCGAAAACCCTCGCAATCTCTTCCTCCCTCCCAGCTGCCCTTGAATAACAGGTATGAGGTCTTGGAACTACAGGGCCAGGTAAATGGAGATGGAGGGGTAGATCTATCTAGTGACTCACCTAGGGCTTGTCACTCACCCCCGTGCCTTAGAACTTCCTCAACAAAGAAGAAAAGAAGAGTAATTGTGGTGGGTGACTCCCTTCTGAGGGGAACAGAAGGGCCCATTTGTCAACCAGATCCATCTCACAGGGAAGTCTGCTGCCTACCTGGGGCTCAGATTAGAGATGTTAAAAGGAAACTCTCTGATCTGGTGCAACCCTCTGACTACTATCCACTGCTGGTTTTTCAGGTTGGCAGTGATGAAATTATTACAAGGAGGGCAAGGGCAATGAAGAGAGACTTCAGGGCCCTGAGACGGCTGGTTAGAGGGTCTGGAGTGCAAGTGGTGTTTGCCTCCATTCCTGTTACAAGCAAGGGTGAAGAGATAAGTAAGAAGAGTCTGCAGATTAATGTATGGCTACGTGACTGCTGCCAAAGGCAGGGTTTTGGGTTTTTCAATCATGGGCTGCTATATGAGACGCCTGGTTTGCTGGTGGCAGGTGGGATACACCAGTCCCAGAGGGGGGAAAGGTTTTTGGGGCAGGAGTTAGCAGGGCTCATTGACAGGGCTTTAAACTAGATATGAAGGGGGAAGGGGAGATAACTGGGCCTGTTAGGGACAAGCCTAAGAGAAACATGCTAGGGCTTGAAGGATGGCGGACTAGGGAGGACTCTTAATCTATTGTTTCATTTGAGGGAAAGGATAGTTGTTTAGACCCTGTCCCACAGGGGAAAAAGTGTACTAAGGCAAGAGTTAGCAGAGCTCACTCACAGAGCTCTAGGTTAGATTCAAAGTGCGAGGGGGTCATAGCTGGGTTTGAAGTAGTGGGGCATTGTTCTAGTATTAATGAAGACCAGAAGGCCTCCCTCCTCCCAGGGGTGCCATTCACGTGCTCTGCTCGCTCCCTGAAATGCCTGTACACCAATGCACGCAGCATGGGGAATAAACAGGAGGAGTTAGAAGTCTGTGTGCGGTCTAAAGGTTATGATCTGGTGGCAATTACAGAGACGTGGTGGGAAAGCTCACATGACTGGAATGTGGTCATGGACAGTTATGTCCTTTTTAGGAAAGATAGGTCAGCAAAGCGAGGTGGTGGAGTTGCCCTTTATGTGACAGAGTGACTAGAATGTATTGAGTTCTGTCCAGGGGCAGAGGAGGGGCAAGTGGAAAGTCTGTGGGTACGAATTAAGGGACAGGCTGGTACAGGTGATACAGTTGTGGGGGTCTATTATAGACCTCCTGATCAGGACGAAGGAGTTGATGAGGCTTTCTACAGGCAACTGAAAGCAGCCTCGCAACTACATGCCTTGGTCCTCATGGGGGATTTTAACTACCCCGATATTTGCTGAAAGACTCACACAGCCAATCATTCACAGTATAGGAGGTTCCTCCAGTGCATTGTTGATAACTTCTTAATGCAAATGGTGGACAAACCAACTAGGAGAGGAGCGCTGCTGGATCTAGTACTCATCAACAAGGAGGGTCTGGTTGAAGTGGTGATGGTCAATGGCAACCTTGGCTGCAGTGACCATGAGATGGTGGAGTTTAGGATCCTGTGTGGGAGGAATAGAATACCTAACAAGGCCACAATTCTGGGTTTCTGAAGGGCCAACTTTGGCCTCTTCAGTCAATTGCTAAGGGAAGTCTCATGGGAAAGGGTACTAGGTGGTAAAGGGGCTCAAGATAGTTGGTCAGCATTCAAGGACCACTTCTTCCAAGCTCAGGATCAGAGCGTCCCAATGGGTAGGAAATCAAGTAAGGGAGCCAGGAGACCAGCATGGTTAAACAAGGAACTGCTGGGCAAACTCATGTGGAAAAAGAGAATCTATGGATTATGGAAGGAGGGGCTGGCCACTTGGGAGGAATATAGGACAGTTGGTAGAGGATGTAGGGAGGCAATCAGGACAGCTAAGGCCTCCTTGGAACTTAATCTTGCAAGTCGGGTTAAGGACAACAGAAAGGGCTTCTTCAAATACATAGCGGATAAAACTAACACGAGAGGCAATATAGGCCCACTGCTGAACGAGGTGGGTGCCCTGGAGACAGAGGATATAAAGAAGGCAGAGGTGCTGCATGCCTTCTTTGCCTCTGTCTTTACTCCTGCAGACTCTCCCCGGGGACCCCAGATTCCTATAGCCCCAGAAGGAGTCAGGATAAAGGAGGAGTTTGCTTTGGTAGATGAGGATTGGGTTAGGGATCAGTTAAGCGATCTGGACATCTATAAATCGATGGGTCCGGATGGAATACACCCACGGGTGCTGAGGGAGCTGGCGGAGGTCATTGCCAGGCCACTCTCCATCATCTTTGGTAAGTCGTGGGAAACAGGAGAGGTGCCGGAGGACTGGAGGATGGCAATTGTCACACCAGTCTATAAGAAGGGCAAGAAGGAGAACCCGGGTAACTATAGACCAGTCAGCCTTACCTCCATCCCTGGAAAGGTGATGGAACAACTTATTCTTGACACCATCTCTAGACATATCAAGGATGAGGAGGTCATTAAGAGTAGCCAACATGGTTTTACCAAGGAGAAGTCATGTTTGACCAACCTTATAGCCTTCTATGAGGAAGTAACTAGGTGGATGGATGATGGTAGAGAGGTAGATGTGGTTTTTCTTGATTTCAATAAGGCATTAGATCCTGTCTCCCACAGCATCCTCATAGATAAGCTAAGGAAGTGTGGGCTTGATGATCAGGTAGTGAGGTAGATCAAGAACTGGTTGAAAGGAAGAAGGCAGAGAGTTGTGATCAGTGGGGCAGAATCTAGCTGGAGGTCTGTGACTAGTGGAGTCCCTCAGGGGTCGGTGCGGGGACCAGTGCTGTTTAATATTTTCATCAACGCCCTGGATGAGGGAACTGAATGTAGCCTCAGCAAGTTTGCTGATGACACTAAAATGGGAGGAGTGGCTGACGCACCAGAAGGCTGTGTTTCCATTCAGCGAGACCTGGACAGGCTGGAGAGTTGGGCAGGGAGAAACTTGTTGAAATTCAACAAGGGCAAGTGTAGAGTCTTGCATCTGGGGAGGAACAACCCCATGTACCAGTACAGGTTGGGGGTTGACCTGCTGGAAAGTAGTGAAGGGGAAAGGGACCAGGGGCTCCTGGTGGACAGGAGGATGACCATGAGCCAGCACTGTGCCCTTGTGGCCAAGAAGGCCAATGGCAGCCTAGGGTGCATTAGCAAGGGTGTGGTTCGTAGGTCAAGGGAGGTTCTCCTCCCCCTCTGCTCTGCCTTGGTGAGGCCGCATCTGGAATACTGTGTCCAGTTCTGGACCCCTCAGTTCAAGAAGGACAGGGACCTGCTGGAGAGAGTCCAGCGCAGAGCCACAAAGATGATTAAAGGAGTGGAACATCTCCCTTATGAGGAAAGGCTGAGGGAGCTGGGTCTCTATAGTTTGGAGAAGAGGAGACTGAGGGGTGACCTCATCAATGTTTACAAATATGTAAAGGGTGAGTGTCAGGATGATGGAGCTAGACTTTTCTCAGTGATGTCCAGTGATAGGACAAGGGGTAATGGGTGTAAACTGGAGCATAAAAGGTTCCATGTGAACATCAGGAAAAACTTCTTTACTGTGAGAGTGACAGAGCACTGGAACAGGTTGCCCAGAGGGGTTGTGGAGTCTCCTACGTTGGAGATATTCAAGGCCCGACTGGACAAGTTCCTGTGTGATGTACTCTAGGTTACCCTGCTCTTGCAGGGGGGTTGGACTAGATGATCTTTTGAGGTCCCTTCCAACCCTTGGGATTCTGTGATTCTGTGATGTAGTCTCAATCTGACCACTGGGCAAAAGCCTGTGCAGTGCTGCTGCAGGCAGAAATAGATGTGACAAATTTGTGTCTCCTCTCTCCAAAGACCTGCTCTGCTCCAGGACCCGCTCTTGTGTCTAAGATCCCTGCAGAGTTTCACAGAAGGATGGACTAACTGGCTCCTGAGAATATCCTGCTCCAGTTCCTTCCCCATCCCTCAGCTATACTCTTCCATCCAATACGGCACCAGCCTTCAATTCCGTGGGCAAGCATAAGGCAAATGCTGCTTGACTGTTGTTACTTCCTGGGAGACTATGCCTGCTTTAGTCTACCCTTTGTACCAACCTCCTTGGAATTATGCCTTTGCAGGGCAATCAGGCAATAATGCAATTTTGTATCTCAAAAACTTCACCAAACCACAAATAAAAAAAATAAGGTAGCACACCATTGGAAAAATGCCGCTTTGAGGAAAATTAGCCAGTCCTCTAGCTCTTTTGCTGTTTAACCCCCCCAGTGCAGGTAAAGACGCATATTTCAAAAAGTTTGCTTATTTGAGTGCATCCCAACACATGATGTTGCTTTTTCCATTTTGCAAATTCAGTTAGAATTCAAAGATGTGAAACACCACATATAAAGACTCTGATCAAATGTGTTATGGTACCACAGTAATTTTTCTTCTTGTATCCAGGGCTCACTCCAGAAAGCAAAGAGAGCTCTGTTCATTGTAAATCATAAAACATTTATAATTACACTGACACCACTAGACACACTTGGTCTCTCATAAATTAATGTAAATCATGTAAATATCATTCATCATAAAACATACATGTGCAAAGCACAGCAAAACCTTCTTTTCTCCCTTCTCAGGCAACAACATGCATTTTCAGTTGGTCCAGTTTAACACTGGCATAATAGTTAATGATCCAGCACTGTGCTAGTCTATTACAGACAGCTGTGTATAAATCCTTCAACATGAACACATAAAATGGAGTCAATGGAAGAAATGAGAAGGGGCATATAACTGTTCCAAAGCTATTTAAGTGACATAGGAGCTACAGTCCCACTTTCAAAAGTGACTTAGATACATAAAAGATTTTGAAAATTGTAATAATCTTACAATAATTAGGCATTTGTGTGAATTATACTTTTTATCTCCATTTAATTACTCACTTGTACTCACTTCTGTGATTAATTAGATTTTGTTTTGAAGCAGTAGACCATTATTCCTAACAGCTTACTATAAATGGTATGCTAACTACTTGTAGTGTAAGGAGGTTTATATAAATCCCTTGACAGGGCTCAGGAGAAAGCCAACCTGTAACAATCACCTGAGGGGTCACAGCAGGCAAACGTGCTTTCAGGGCTGGTGGTCTACCCTGGAGGAAGGACAGCTGTGAACCGGGAATGGGAAACCCATAAAAAACCCAGCAAGCAACAAGTAGTACTATTTTTTTTTTTTCAAGGTTTCTGTTAAACAGGGCTGGGGATGCTGTTGCTTTCTAAAGAAAAGCTATTCAAAAGCTACAAAATAAAATTTTTGTTGTCAATAAAACAAGTTTTGTTAGCTACCTGCTGCGGAAAATGGGTACTATGAAGGCACTTAAGCCATCTAATCAAAGAATCAAATCATCTAGAGAGGAATTCCTGGCATGAGCAGCAGAGAAACTGGAATGAGAAAGTGTTGTTATCTTGTCCTAGAGGAATAATAAAAAGAAGATTTTAAAACAAAAGTTGGGGAGGATGGGAAGTGGGCAAAGTGTTCTTCAAGGTCAAAGCAGGGAAATATCCTAGAAGGTCATGGGTATCTATGGCAAACAGATATAAAAATTGCAGCACAGCTAAGTGACTGTGCTAGAACTTCAGAGAAGGCTGCAACAGAGATACAGGTGTGCTCTATCTGCTTCCATTCTTGACTAAATTCATGACTTCCCAAAGCTACAATGCAGTTACAGAACAACTTCAATTATAGTGTGGTATCCCTTTTGTGTGTCTTATAGCTGTATGGAGTGAACAAACTTCCTGTTCCTCCCCTGCCTTGAATGTAATCCGTTTCTTTCCATTATTTTGCTTTATTGCTGTAGGTGCTTTATTGCTGACAAACTCAGAAAGTTTGAAGTGACAAAATGGAAATGAAGATAAGAATTTAACAAACTGAAGTGGTTTCAATATCAACCTGATACTTTTCCCAGCCTGAAATTCTAATAAATGAGTGTTCCTTTAGTATTATAAAAGTCATCAAGCCATCATAAGGGAGACAAAATCACTTCCAATCTCACCTGGGAACTTGCAGCTAACAACATAATTACACATGATACTATGCCAGAAAATACTAAAGCAAATAGTGGGAGGGGTTTTATTTATATGTATTCTGTCTAAGCAGCAGTGTCAGAGTTGACAGCTCAGAAGACTGCATTTTCCCAAACTTTTACTTTTAATAATCTGCAAACATGATTGAAGGAAGCAGTAAGAAATCCAATAAAAATGAATGCAAAAAAGATTAAGGAGACAGCTTCATGACAATTTAAAGTTCTAAACAGCAGTGTCTTGCTACAAGTTGTGATAAGATATATTTTGTTTACAGTGTGTTGATCCCATGTCCCAATAACACTAGTATGCAGGGAGTTCAAGTCTTCATTAGAAAAACGGAGCTGCTTTTGCATTAAATAAATAGCCAGAGGTAGCACCAGCCTGAAAAAGAGCACGTGTCATGGTTCAAGCCCAGCCGGTAACTCAGAACTACGCAGCAGCTCGCTCGCTCCCTCCCATTTTTTAATACCCCTGATCCCGAAGGGATGGGGAGGAGAATCGAAAGAGTGTAACTCCCATGGGCTGAGATCAGAACAGTCCAGCAACTAAGGCATGACACAAAACCACTACTGCTGTCACCAATAACAATAATGATAAGGGAAAAATGGGGGAAGTTTAGATTGGATATAAGGAAGAAGTTCTTTACTGTGAGGGTGGTGAGGCACTGGAATGGGTTGCCCAGGGAAGCTGTGAATGCTCTATCCCTGGCGGTGCTCAAGGCCAGGTTGGACAGAGCCTTGGGTGACATGGTTTAGTGTGAGGTGTCCCTGCCCATGGCTGGGGGGTTGGAACTACATGATCTTAAGGTCCTTTCCAACCCTAACTATTCTATGATTCTATGATTCTAAATAACAAGGGGAGAGAATACAACCGCTCACCACCTGCCTACCAATACCCAGTCTGACCCGAGCAGAGATCTAGCCCTTCAGGTAACTCCAGGTTATATGCTCGTCATGATGTGCTGTGGTACAGAATACCCCTTTGGTTAGTTTGGGTCAGGTGTCCTGTCTCTGCTTCTTCCCGACTTCCCCTCCTCCCTGGCAGAGCATGAGACTCAGAAAGTCCTTGGTCAGAGTAAACATTACTGAGCAACAATTAAAAACATTGGTGTTACCAACGCTGTTCCCAGGCTGAAAGTCAAAAACACAGAGCTACATCAGCTGCTAAGAAAGAGAAAAATTACTGCTACTGCTGAACCGAGGACACAGTCAATACAGAGAGCAGGCATTCAAATGGCAGAAAAAGAAACCTGGATTATTGTTTCTAAGAGCAAGATGTTTCTGCAACTTGTCGTAAGCAGACTCCATACAGCTGCCTTCCATGTCCAATTTTTCTAGAGCACTGGAGTGGCCCACTGGACTGGATACTTGCCCATACTGTCCCCGTTCTGGGTTCAGCAGTAGCAGTCATTTTTCTCCTTCTTGGTAGCTGGTGCAGCACCGTGATTTTGACTTTCAGCCTGGGAACAACGCTGATAACACCGATGTTTTTAGTTGTGGTTAAGTAATATTTACTCTCACCAAGGACTTTCTGAGTCTCATACTCTGCCAGGAAGGAGGAGAAGCTGGGAGGAAGCACAGACAAGACACCTGACCCAAACTAGCCAAAGGGGTATTCCATACCACAGCACGTCATGCCCAGTATATAAACCAGGGGAGTTACCCAGAAGGGCTAGATTGCCGCTCGAGTTGGGCTGCATATCGGTCAGCAGGTGGTGAGCAGTTGCATTCTCTTCCCTTGTTATTTCCTTTATCATTATTGTTGGTGGTAGCAGTAGTGATTTGTGTTATACCTTAGTTACTGGACTGATCTCAACCCCTGGGAGTTACATTCTTTTGATTCTCCTCCCCATCCCTCCAGGGGGGGGAAATGGGGGAGAGGGTGAGGAAGAAGGGTGCAGAGAGTGAGTGACTGGCTGTGTGGTTCTGAGTTACCAGCTGGGTTTAAACCACGACAGACTGCTAACCAATCTGAAAACTGTGAAGCTGTATTTTTTTAATCACATCTGTCATTACAGGAGATGGTCACCTTAGCAGAAAGATCACTATAATTGATTGCTAATGGGCTATTAAGGGGCTTTCAAATATCAAGATGATCATCACAAGTTAAGAACTGAGAGCCATGCTTTATTTATGTGTAAGATTAATTTTTCCCCAGTAATTCCATGGATTAATAATGTAAGGTTTATGTACCTCAGGAATTGCTTCACAGTTTTCTTACCATATGCTATGCAAATTCAATAATTAGGTTTGACTTCACAATTTAAAATTAAGGTGCCACTAACTCCATTTAGGGATGGAGAAAACACAAAGTTGAGCAAGCATTCTGAAGGAAACATATTTATATGATGATATACTTAGGGTTTTCATTTGATCAGGGTTTTCATTTGATCAGAGTTTTCAGAATTATCTAAACACATATTCAGTTATAGTCCATAAGCATTTTAAAATAACACAAATGCACAAAATATATGTAACCTCAAGTCTTGCTTTAACATTGCTTTGTTCTCAGATGAATTTATGGATATTAGCACCTTTGAGAGCTCTGCAAGCTATATAGAAATGTTCTACATTCTCTCTCAACTTGTGCTGTCAAAGTTGATATCTTCTCAAAAAGAAAGCAGAAAACACAGAAAGTAGAAACTAGACATTCAGATACAAAATACTGAACTCATTTTTGCTTATGTAACAAATAGAAACAAAGAAAGTGGGTTCTTTCCAGTACTAGCTGGTTATACATCTTATAACAAACTGTCAAACATATAAGTCAACCTGACTTACATGTCAGATTTTCTTTAGGCATAGTTCTCAGTTTCTTCTGAGTTGAATAAGTACCTTTCATTGACAGGCCTTGAAGTGCCATGCACTTGGACCTTTCAGTTTTATAGGTTACTGTTCCAAAGTTCTAAACACACACACACACACATAAATTTTTTTGGCCAGCAATACACTTATTCTCAAACACTTCTTTCTAAATACTTCTTATTGCCTTCTTTTGGATCTACATCCTGATCAACATGGTCAGCATGCCTTATGTTTAAAATGGCTTTCTGAAGTTGCTCCTGTGAGTCAGCCTGTATTTGCTGACAATCCAAAGTCACCCTGTATTCCTTTCCTTTACTATTCCAACACTATCTTGGACGATAAATGTCAGCAGATATAAACAGGAAAAAGGAGACAAGTAACACCATTACAGCATTGCTTTCACTTGAGAGGGGCTACTTTTAGGAAAGAAAGCACTTGCAGCAACTCTTATTTGATTAGCATCATTGTCTAATGAAGCTGGCACACCATCTTGTGAGCAGGCACAATGCCATCATAACAGATGGGCATGTGGATAGGAAGCCAAAAGATAATGTAGGAGTACCAAACGTATGCATTGGAGGGCAAGTTTCCCAGTCAGGAACATCAGAATGGCAGTTAATAAGCTTGTGCAGCTATGTTTAAGGGAGATAACGTACACTAAACATCTTCACAATAGAGGCATGGCTAAGACACCGAAACAATAAAAAGGGACCTGTGATCATGGAATTCAATGACTGCAGAAGGAATGACCCAATTTGCAAGTTCATGTAAGCAAGAGAGCCATGTAAAACGCAAAGAAGGTATCTTTACATCTGCAAACTAGGACATTTTTCTGGCCATGACTTTGACCAAGAAAGGATAACTGAAGAGCAGAAAACAGGCAGGGATCTTCTCCAAGGTATACCTCCTAAGAAAAACTTTCTGAGCTGAAGTTTTCGTGTGGTCCAGCAGAGGGACTTAATTCCATTAATTTTTGTTACAACTTTATGAATCCATTTACACTTTTGTCTTCCACAATTTCTTCTCTTAATGAGTTTTACAAGGGGATCAGTTAGCTTAAAAGGAGTGAGCATTTTCTTTCAAGTTGCCACTTTGTCAGTGTTATGGGGTCGCAGCACAGTTGTTATGTTGCCATAAATAACTGCTTCTTATTTCTTTTCTATATTGCTTGTGAAAGTATGGACTTCTACAAAAGTCCCTTCCTGCACTGAGTCATGTTTGTGTTCCATGGCTGTCATTTCAGGCCTCCCAGATTTCCCAAAATGGAAACAAGCACAGGCAATTTTTAAGATCTGGTCTGAAATTTTGTTTTGGCTACAATTTGGTCTTTATTTACCTTCCTCCTCCCAACACCACCACTACTATAAGCAACCTTGTCAGCACCAATATTATGTGGAGTACAATAGGAGAAACCTATCAGTGGCATGATAAATATTCTTAAGTGATAGCAGTCAATTCAAGCTTGGCAGTATTATACATCTTTAAATAGGCTTGAATCACAAGAAAAAACAGATCACATCAAATATTGCCATGTTGTACTTCAGTATGAAACCACAGCCTTAGGTCCCTTGTATCACATGTAACCTCAGGAAGCTCTAAAGCATAGTAGAAAAATATAAAAATAACAACAGACCAAGGAGATAGCAGATAGGAGCTATACCAAGAGAATGTGTATTTCTCAGCAAACAGACATAATACATCCCAATAAAATTACATAAAAATATAGATTCATATTCAACTCATTGTCAATTATTCTCTTAACTGTAGCCTTTTTTTTCCCTTATTAGTAACCAAAGGATAAACAAGGATGTAATTATGATCTGTTTTCATACCACCATGGGGATTTTTAATACTTCTAACAGCTGTCCCACATGACAGGTTAGATAGGACACACTAATGTTCCATATTTGTTCTTTGTCCATAGAGCATCATTATAGGATACTGCAACACAATAAATCCAACTAAAAATCTAAACTTTAGATTCTTAATTTGTGCAGTATTTTCTCCAGAAGCGCCATTGGATTTAAAGACTCATAGTATACCCATATTATTACTTTTGTACTGCTGAATATATGCATGTTAAAGTTCTTTGTTTTAATACCTCTGACTTTTTTCAAACCCTTTTTTATTATACCTTAAGATATTTTTAGAGATATTATTAGGCTTCACGTCCTCAGCTTTTTTCACCCGAGAATCAATCCAGCCTGATGCATTTCCTTTCTTTTATACATGTTTCCATACAAACACACTAAAGCACATTTTATTTCCAGTCACAAAACCTGAAAAGAAAATCTATGATCCTTTTTCATATATGCTGGAGCATTTTGCTATCTTCTTTAGTACTCACAGTAGAATAAGTGATAATCAATAGTGATATCTGCTTGAATCTAGATGGTTTGGTGGAAGTGCTTTTGAAACACATCACGGTGCCCGATCTGCTGTAACTTGGTAAGCTTTTCTTACCTCTGCAGCAGCACTGTATCTAAATGATACCATTGTTAGTTGAAATCTATTAAAGGTTATTATTAGCATTTCAGAGTGCAGTGGCACCTAGCTGGTTTCTCTCTTGTTAAAATTCGCCAGCTAGTTTAGCTCTTTTCACTTCAAATCTGAAACAAACCATCCACAGAGGCCAGACGCAGGTGTCAATAGCAACACATGCAGCCACTGTTATGTCTTGTCTCTGGGTTTTCACTGTAGGGAGGCTTTCCCTCTACTTACAAGAGTCTTCCAAACAGCATTGCCAGTCAGAGAAGTAAATTACAATTCTGTTATGTTAAATTATTCCAGAACACACAGAGTTTTCCTCCAACCCTGAAATAGAACCCGAACCCTATGTCCTTGCACTGACTTAGCTTGTTTGAATAGGATGCCTCTGAGACTGTGGCTTATCAGATATAGTTCATTAGTCCTGGGGCTGTATGTTAGGAGGCAATTTTGATCACTATTTAATGATGCAAGGTTTCACAAACTGACCAGTACTGTATTTCACTCTCTGGCCTAATAGATACTAAAAACTTTCTGACCATTTTGTGTGGAGACTTATTATTCTGCCCCTAATTCCACCAAACCAACCTCAAGAGTTTCATGAAAGCAAGATAAAAAGTTATTGCAGCAGTGATTTTTCATTATTTACATATGCAAATGCTCACATAATGCCCTTAGAAACATGCCGAATGTTAGCATATTTTAAATTCAGTGGATCTAATGTATGTATTGAAAGCATCCTTTCTGTGTGCTTCTCTTCTGCAATAGGTTCATTTTTGCTGGAACATTGGAGTATTAATTAGAAATATATTCACCAATATTATTTCTCCAGAAAAATGTTTATGTGAAATATAAACCCTGTTATTTTTAGAGTTCTTATTTTCTTCCAGATTTACCACAAAGCATCTTTTTGTAATAATGCTACTGCTAATGCTTTTATGGGGAACCTGCTTGTACGTAACTCAATTTTAATGTGAAATTTGATCTAGGTAAAATGCTGTTTACAGAGTATATCTGTTGGAGTATAAATTACTCAGTACTAAAATGCCCATCCTTTAAAGAACAACTTCTGCAGGTACTTTATAAACAATTTCTGAGGTTACTTAACCTGTTGCTTACTGTTGAAAATTCACCCTGGTATCCAAATTATGAACATTGCAAAGAATGCTTATGCCACAGTTGTCAGCAGCAAGCTACCTTTGACATCCTATCCCCACTGCCACTCTGAAATGCCCTTGAAACTGAACAGATACAGTGACAGTGAAGAATAAAATGAGGAATTCATGGGAACACTCATATACAGTAGGTACACACTCTGTAACGACATACTTCTGCTCTGTAAGCAGTTCTTAGACATCAGATGTGCACAACCTAAGTTGCACAACTAAAAATAACTGCTTGTGTCAGGAGGTTGTAAAGCAAGAGGAGCCAGCATTATTTGCATCCAAGTCCCTGAAACCAAATGGATAAATGCTGTAACTTTAATAATCGCAACAAGGACCATTTCAGAGCACAATTACAATTGATCTACTGATGAGACTGGCTTCAGAAAAGGCTAGTGACAAAAATCCACACCTCAGGATAAAGTTAATGAGGCTGTCAAGGTAGCGGCAGGACCAGATTTAGTGCCAAAAATGCACCAGCCACACTAGAGAGCCAAGGAAGGTGAAGAAAAGCAGTGCTAAGTGATAAGGAACAGTGCAGCTCAGTGGCAGATAGATTTAGAGCCCTTAAGTCCAATAAACAGATAACAAAGATTGTAAAATCAATTCATAAGAATTATGCTGAATCCTGACTCAGATGCACATCGGAAAAGTAACACAGCATTTAGAATTAGGAAATATAAGAAGTCAAGAAGCTAAGCTATATGTCCCATGAAATATGAACAGAGAAAGGGCTCTCTTGGACTCCCTGTAAGCAGTTCAATGCCTTCTTGCTGAGCTATAGCAAATTTCTACCATGATGATGACACTCTGGCATCCCTTCTCTGGCATTTCAAAGGCAGAATGTAGAGACAATAGCAAAAAAATCTTGAACTCAGAAAAAAAACCTGGATCAGGATATACTCAAAGCTCAACATGAAATTTCTCATTCTGTTTCTTAGGGTTTTTGAATAAAATTTGCCAGCCATTTTTGGGGGTTGGAGAAATAAATATAGCAGAATGTACAATAGATCACTACATTATAATGTCTCATTTATGTTACACATAGTTCAGAGTTAAAGTCATTTCAATGAAATCCTGATACAAGATTTGGCAGTGGATAATTGCTTACAAACCTTGAGTCCACTCTAAGTTAGCCAAACCAGACTGGAAAGTCCATCCTGAGATCTTGTCAATATAATGCCAGAGTGAGTTCTTTCATTTAGTCCAAAAATGCAAACATACAAGTGCCACAAAATATTCAGTCTGTGCTTCAGTTAAACAGTTATGAAAGAAATGACTTTTTTTTTCATAATTCTATCAAGCTTCAAATCTGTTTGGGTTCTTATTTTGACAAAACACTGACGGTGCCCAAGAATGACAAAATCTGGTGTTTGGTATACTTAATGAACTAAAAACAAACAAAGCAGTAAAATTTACTGCTATTCAGTTATTCAGATTTCTCAGGTCCTGAGATAAGTCTAAGTATCTTTCAAACAGCTTAATCATCTAGGCCAAAGTCACTGAAGAAAAAATTCTATATTTATAAATGAAAACTTATGTACATTGTGGAGATACTGTAAATTAGTCATTCATCTTAGCAAGTTCTGAGCTGATATATTACAGGAAAGGCACCTAACCAATATTGTGAAGACCCGAAGGATGGCCTGTAGCAGGAACAAGAGCTGGTAAAAAGGAAAAGAAAAAAGAAGCTTTACTATAGAAGGAAAAGAATTAACTAATGTGGATTAAAAAAAACTATAGATTGTCTGCATCTCATAAGGGATATTGAAGAAATAAGGTTCAAAGAAGTAGACAAATATGATGGAAGCAAAACAAAACTCTTAGATAAGGCTAAATTGCTATTTAAACTCTTATTTTGTTTATTTTCTTGAAAAGAAGACAAATTGGAACAGGCATGACAAAAAGCGTATTAAGAAGTAATGAAAGCTATAAAGAAGGTCAACTGGGAGCTTTTCTTCTTCTCTTCCATAATACAATAAAATGAGGTAGTTATTAAATTGAAATGGGGCAAATTAGGTACTGATAAAAGGAAAATAATTTTTCTCACACAACACGTAATTAGATTTTGTAACTCCTTACCATGGCATTTTGCTAATGCCATAAATTTAACAGGATTCACAGAGGGATTAGATTTCACATAAATAAATTCTTGAGATACACAATGGTTGAAACTAAGAATTTTACTTAATGTTGACAAAGAATTACTTGGAGTGATTTAAATCTCCATGTTTCAGATATTAAGACAAACTTAATGAGCACTTCACAGATGACCCCTATTAGTCAGAATGCTGGACAGGCATACTTACAGCCATATTCCTTCACTGTAGTACTTCCTAGGTACTTACATTTCAAACATTACTCTTCCTGACTATAAAGCTGAAGGTATGAGTTTACACTGCCAGGTGGATAAAGATAAGTTTGTGTTCAGGGAGTTGAAGGGAAGGCAATAACTCAAGGAGGAAACTAAGGGACTTCCCAGTTACTTCTGTTTGAGGTTGAGAGCCACATATACCACAGTTGAGGGGAGATTCCACGTGGAAGAAACTCACAGAGATATTTTTTTGGCTCCTCCATCTTTACCAGCTTCTTTTACTGTCATCAGATAACTTTTTAAATGCTGATCATGAAATGTTCCAACACAGCAGTTGCCATACTAGAAATTACTAGAAAGGTAATTGCTTAGTTAAAAACCTGGAAAAAGAGCAAAGGTCTGCTACATTTCTTTTCTAAATGTTAAAGTCATGGGGCCAAAGAATGTCATTGTATGTCTCTCTTTTTCAGAGGCAATGGAGCTCAAGAATTATGTTGGCCGTTCTAACCAATAATATGCACAGCTTACACTGGGTAACCTAAAGAACATATTTTTTCTGAGTGGAAAATTAAAATACTAATTCATGTAGAAAAGGCAGAATGTAACTGTTTCATCAATTTAACACAAAATATCAAAATGTTTAAATCAGAGTATTGCAGGTACTGAAAAGAATTCAGCCTTTCTGCAATAGCAAGAGAATAACGTAAAAAATAGATGTAATGGAATTAGAAGAAGAAAAAGGATAAAGGTTGATAATTGCAAGAACAGATCCGAAACTGGAGAGAGAATCCTGCAATTGCCAGTTTTGCCTAGCAAGAATACAGAACTTTTAAAAAAGAAAAGAAATGTCTTCTCACCAGTGTACAGAAATTGTCTATTAAACAACCTTTGTGGAGTATGCTCTTAGCTAAGATCTGTGTCAGGTGTTCAGGTTAACAGAATTTCATTTCTTCTTGCTCCTCTAACTTAGAATTCTTTATTGAACTTCAATATGGATTTAGCTCCAAATCACATATTGTACCTTCTTGCACTATTGCTTTTTAGGTAAACACTAACAACACTACAAGATGGAGCTGATCCAAAGTGCTTGCTAACTCATCACTAGTGGGAAACTTATGTCTTTTTAAGCAATGCAAATTGGTTTGGCTTCTGCACAGCTCCTACTATTTTCAAACATTGATGGCAAAGAACATTTCCCAGGATTCATATCAAGTATTCATTTTAACTGCATTAATTTATGATGTGTGTTATTCCATTCTACACTGTGCAACATAACTTATTCAAAAAGCAAGCAATTTTCCAAAATAAATACTCATTTTCCATTCAAAAATTGCTGCTTTCTGTAGATTTTAGGAGAAAGGGCCATAGTCTGGAAAATACCTTTTCTACACTTTCTGCTTGGGGATCATTCACAGTACTATCAGGATATTTTAAATATCCTGAGGCATTTGAAAATTATCTGTCATACTGTATCTATCATAAAAGTGGAATTATGGAGTAAAATTATGACTTTCTAAAAGAAAGCTCTTAATTTATTTTTACTGTTATTATTTTTGTCTGTTCCTCTGGCCTTAAAAAAATAGATCATTATAGGATTATAGTATTTTTCAATGCAATGTTGAAGTACTTGTCTGCAAGTCACTTAACCTCCCTAATCATTCAGGAAACACATCAATGTAAGTAAGTGTGTCCTTTGTGCTGGAGTGAAGTGTCTCTCCAGTAACCTTACTGTGATATTGGTTAACTATACCTACAGTGTTCATTGTGCTGCTGGAATGCTGGGGTTTGGTCCATGTATTCCCTTTTCTTCATGGTGTTAATAGGGAAGGCCATCAAAACCCAACTGTCGTGGTTTAAGCCCAAGCTGTAAATCAGAACCACGCAGTCTACTGCCCTCCCCCCCACCTTTCTTCCCTCCGCTTCTGGAGGGACGGGGAGGAGAATCAAAAGAATGCAGCTCCCACGGGTTGAGATAAAGACAGTCCAGCAACTAAGGTATAACACAAATCACTACTGCCGCCACCAACAATAACAACGACAAGAGAAATAACAAGGGAAGAGAATACGATACCGCCCGCCGGAAAAGACAGCCCGACCGAAAAGGGGACATGCCCTTCCGGGTAGCTCCCAGTTACATCCCCTGGCATGACGTGCTGTGGTATGGAGCACCTCCTTGGCCAGTCTGGGTCAGGTGTCCTGTCCCCGCTTCCTCCCAGCCCCTCCTCCTCCCTGGCAGAGCATGAGACTCACAAAGTCCTTGGTCAGTCTAAACATCGCTGTTATCAGTTTTTTGTTCCCAGGCCAAAAGTCAAAAACACAGCGCTGCAACAGCTACTAAGAAGGAGAAAAAAAACTGACTGCCACTGCTGAACCCAGGACACCAACACTGGTAGAGTTGATAAATAAAGCAAAAGGAAAGCTTGAGCTGTTGAAAGTCACAACACAGACGCATGTTCACAGACCGGCACGCCTGGGCTAACATTAATGCTGCAAAACAGCTTTTCATGGTTATTAGGATATATAATACAGGGTGTGGGATTTCTGACCAAATTTGAAGATCTAGATTTAGCTCTCTCACTTGAAAGGACATTTAATTAAAATAAATACAATATCATTGGAATAAATTTACTAACTCGAACAGACTCAAAGACACTGTGAATTTTGAATGCAAAACAGCAAGTTTAAGAATTGCCCAGATAATTACACCTGGACAACTAAAGATGCTGGGGTGGCAAAGTAGTGTCTGAAAACAAAAACTTTTGTGATTCACAACAAAACATGGTTTATACCATGTTTGTTTTGTCAGAATATAAATATATATTTATACTCTGAAATGCCTCATAAAACAACATTCATACTTCACTCCTGAAAAATCCTTTCAAAAATACTTTTTATTCCTAAATTGGCCTTTCATCTCAAAATTATTAATTAAATGTCAAAGGTAAAATGCGATAATTCTGTGGTCATGAATACTCATGTTATATTCTATCTGTTTTAATAACTCAGAATCAGCTAATTAAACAACTTCTTAAATTAAGTTGAAATTTGCATGAATTTTTACTTCACTCAGTATGACTATCATGGTTGTTAATTAGGCAGTGTTCTCTGGTTTAGATCTAAATGTGACTTTCAGAAACAGTCAAAATTATGCCCTTTATCAGGTAAAATTATGTAGGTGCATGTGTGTGTGTCTGTGTAGAGGGGGAAGGAGATCAGCAAAACACATCTCAAAAATAAAGCAAGAATTTAAATAAACTAGCAGTTTTTTCTAGCTCTTTGATAACAAAGATAATGTATTTCTACTTGATATAGAAACTACAGAACTTAAAATATAAGGCCAGATAATTATATTCATGAGCAGTGAAAATGTATTATCATGACATGACGAGAAGCAAATCATGCAGCTGTGAAAAGGCAGATGCTAGTATATCTCTGCACATAAAAGAAGCCAAGCAGGTGACAACATCAAGCTCTACTATTACACAGGCTATAGCAAGTAATGCTGTGATATCTGGCACTACATTATAATTCTTCTTATGAATGGTGTCTTAAAATGAAACACTTAAGCCCCCACTGCAGTTGGCACTAAAAAGAATTCCCGATTTACTAATTTATTAATAGAAATTTTATGTTAATAGAAATTGGTAAAGCAAAGCCTTGGTGTGAGTCACATTCTGTGCACTAATACACTGTGACAAAAGATATGCTCAGTACAAGAAGAGGTAGAAACGTACGATAGGCATGAAGAATGCGTGTGGTGTTACAACCATTCTATAAAGCCTATGATGAACTGATCATCTATGATGTTTTTACAAATATTAAACCATTTACCATTTCTCTAAACACACCAGTGAGGACACAGCCATTAATACTACTGTATTAGTAGTACTTGTTCATAAGGACGCTTGGAAATACTTGGAAACATTAATGCTGTGCTGCTACCACATACTCACTTAGCAATTCTGCAAGCTAATTACTGGCAAAAATCAGCAACATAATCTGCAAACCTGAACCCCCAAACTAGCAGCCTCTTTCTGAACTAATTAAATTGACAACAAAAAATACTAAGTAAGAATTAGTATTTTTTAATGGGAAATATAAGAAGAAAAGGTTACAAAAAAAAAAAAAGTAGTCTATGAGGGTCAGCAGATCAGAACATACTGCTCTGTCTATTTTTCACAGTAACTACACCTTGTGTAAAGGTAACAATATTCAGCATAAACAACACTTGGAAAATTGCAGAAGACAAACTGCCTCCTGCAATGTGACATCAAGGCGGTGTAAGGAATTGTATATATAATTTCCTCTAAAGAATGTATACAGGAGATTTGTACTCAAATGCAAAACCAACCTGAGCTCATGCATGAAATCATATATACGTAACACAACATTTCTGAGAAATAGCAATTTCTTAGTGACTACAAAAAATTCTACTGATAATTCAATTAGTATGGCATACATAATTATCATACGTAGGTTTAAATGATATTCAGTCAAAATCTAGTTTCTGGAAAATCCATACATAATAACATTTTCAATATTAATGGCAGCACATTTCAGTAAGTGTTTCAAATTTCTACATGGCAAGAACAATTATCTCTATAAAAATTCTTTATGACACAACCAGCACCTATTTTTTTCAACTCCAACAAAAGAAAAAAAGACTAAGCAGCTTGTAAGTTTTTTGTTCTCTATGCTGAGCTTTCTGCTTTTAAAAATACTGTTTTAATTCTATAAAATAAAAGGAGATTTTGCTCAGCAGTGCTTGTAAAATTGCACACTAAAGAAACTGTTTTGGTTTCCATCATCTCTGAGCTCTTTCGTCAAAAACACCAAATATGAAAACAGCACAGTTGGCTTACCTGACAGAGCAACATCCAAACTATTTAATAAAAAGTATTTTCAATACACAGATGGTATTTCAAACCATTTAGATTTTCCCAGGAAAGATCACCTTTTGAAGTAATGCCTAAGAAAAAATTCACTCTTTAGACCTTTTTTTCTTTAAATTTGATCCTGACCTTGAAATAAACTGAATAAATTCTATGTGGATCAAATAGTTACTAAAATAACCGTTTATAAAGAGGAAGCTACTTAGCTATAGAAATATTTATAAATAGATGATCTATATAGAAATACAGAACCTGATTTTGTAGAAAAAGCGTGATTTTAGGAGATCTGCAGCTGTTCTCAACCTTTAGCATTGCTTATATGAGCCAAGAGATTTTTGTCTAGTACTGAAGCTAAATTAACTTCATGGCTTGTTTTTTTGTCCTCTTAGGTAAACCCCTGATGTACACAGTACTAAGCAAAAAGCTTATCCTCAATTTCATTTTCCCAAAATTGAAATGCTTTAAAAAATAAGCATAAATGTATTTCAAAATCCAATTGCTTTGGCCCTAAATCGAGCTTTTCTTGGCAGAGGGCACTTGTTTTAATCTGAATGCTAATATTTTGCAATGTGGCATCAGATATAAAATACCAATTTACCCTGTGCCAGAGATCTATAGTATTTCAGTAGTAGTGAATCAATAAATTATTAGAGCAGTGGGGTTTTTTTTGTTTCAATTGAACATTTATTTAAACTATAACATAATGCTGCAAATTATTCTGTAGATGATCTGTACCAAAATGTCTAGAGTAGAGCAACCAAATTCATTACAAGTGTCTCAAAGAGAAGGGTAGCAGAGTAGAAAATAAAGTTGTGTGATTTTAGATCAATCTGTTCAGTATGTGTAACAGATAGATACAAAGATACATAGATACAAAGGCTATACTGGCTATTACATATGGATACTAATTTTAATACCAGAATATACATATTTTCCTATTTCAAGTATCATCTTAAATCTTTCCATTTCTGTAGGCTTTTCATTTTGCTATGTAGGGACTGATTTACAGTATACTTTATAATACAGTTTCTATGATAGTACTAGCTTACTATATTTGTTTTATATGAAGTTTTACAGAGCAGAAGCTTGTTTATTTCATGTCCTTTTACTATGGATTTTTATTTTAATACTGGGCTTTGGTTTAAAATCAAATAAATTATTGATCTTGAAAAGCCCAAGTAGCTGACCAAGGCTTACCAAACGCAGAAGGAATAGTATCAGTTCAGTGCAGGATCACAGCTGAACAGAAAAAATCTCTGGAAGTTTTAAAGGCTGTCTAACACTATAAACACGAATCCACAATATAAACATGAATCCACAAGTAAATTCATCTCGCTGCACTCCATCGGTAGAATGTGTACAGGGAAACAGTTTTTCCAGTGGCTGGTTCATAAAAAAGGCTCACCAGTTTTAGTAGTGCAAAAAGTTAGCTTGACTTTCTTTTGATTTCTCTCTCTCTATATATATATATATACCCATATTCAGAAAGCTGGTTTAGTTTTCATTCACTTGTACAGTGAAACATCAGTAATATCTGGAGCCCCACTTACCTCCTTGTATTCTCTCTGCCTAGATTACTGTATTTCATATTTAGTTTGCTGCTTGTATGTTTAAAGACCTGGTTTATTGAGTCTGAAAAGCAGTAGAAAAAGATCTGGATTGGTGATAGGCCAAGGGTTGGCCCAGCTGCCTCTCCCTCCACATAGGAATAGCTGGTATTTTCTTCATAGTTGGGGTATTTTTCCCTTTGACATACCATAGACATAGAGAATCTGGGACAAGATAGTGTGCATCTCTTATGAGGTGTTTTATAACGGAGCTGGAATTCCAATTATTGATGGAAAGATCAAATTCCAGACCAGGGGAAATTTAAACAGCAAAAGAATAACTTCTTATATTATTTTTAGCTCTTATAGCCAAAGCGTTTCTTAGTTTGACACAATTTGCCAGGCTGCCCCAGTCAACCGCACCAACCACTGGGGCATAAAGGTAAGAAACACAGGAGTCCTTGGAAAACTTTAGCAGGAAAATTAAGGGCTATAAGGGAATTTCTACATGAAGAAATGGCGCTTTTCTCCCCGAGTTGATTTTGATTCAGTTTTCTACTTGCTGATTGACAATAAAAGTAGATATTAGGAAAAGCAATTGCTTTATTCTAGTTTTTTTACTTATTTTTTATTATTTAGTCTCTCAGGATATGTATTATGTAACATGTAATACATCATTCTTTTCCATTCTTAACTACATGCAGCATATATTAGTGTATACTTAAGTTTTCCATGTATATCTTACTTAACAATAAGCTCAAAGTCACTGTGTATGTGGAAAATCAAGGACATGAAGCAAAAACATAATCAAAACTAAAAAAAGACAGAAGACAGATAAGGCACCAATACTGCAAAATAGAGTGGAGTATAAAAGCAATCAAGCAAAATAAAGGTGGAAAATAAAAAGAATGCTGTAACAGCAGTTGAGATAACCTTTGGTTTCTTTGTACTTCAAAATATCATAACTTATTACAGGAAACATTATGACTTCTAATGGCATGAGTATTCTGGCGACAGAAGAAGTAAACATACCCTAGACACTGCTTCTAGAAAATGACAGAAATCATTCTGTGGAGAAAGAATAAAATCTGCAGGAAATCAGGAGCACAGCAAAAAATTGAACATCTGAAGACTGACAAAAGTGACAACATCAGAAGGCTTCTAAAGAAAAATACTTCACAATCTTGGAATGATTTAATTTTAAGTGGCAAGACACAGAAGAAACATTAAGAAATATCTTTGAAAGCAAGACGACAGATGACAATTTCTGGCTGGTAATATCATCCCTCAATTACCACACTCTGCCATAAATTACTCCTATTTCCTAATAAAGCTGCATTTTAATAAAAATAAAAACAAGATCACTAATACAGTAGTTTGTATATATGTGAAATACTGTACAATCCACAGCCAACATAAATTCCTATTAGATTATCAAGGTGATATGCAAGTTCTCAGACCTACTGCTGAGTCAGTAGCAAAAGCTAAAAAATTCAAGAACTGATAATTCATTTCCTCCAGTGAGTGAATTTTAGCCTTCTCCATATGGTATCATAATCTTGCAGCAAAAAAAGTGTAGTATCTTGATATAAAGTATTGGAAGAAATTACAAACCACAGTTGCAATCTCCAAGTTAATATCCTAAGCTGTAAAACTGATGAGCATTTTGGACTAGTATTCATAATAAGCAAGTTAAACTGGCAAGAAGTGTGGATAGGCTTTACTGCATATCCTAAAGCCTGAAGGCAGACCTATAGCTCACCTATGCTGAGATCTTCCTCTAAACTGCATTGCTGGAACAAAAGGGAAACTAAAAGGTAAAATAAGTGCATTTTTATATACATTTTGCCTTTACATTGCATTCTTATGCTCCAGCTGCTTTCTCTTATGACCTATATCCTTAATGACAATTGACAGTTCAGGAATTTTATAATGGACTTCTTAAGAAAAAATGTTGTTTTGGAACAAATCTGTCTTGCCAAGGTACGGCAGGCCCAATGACTGAATCAAGCATTCCAACATGTGATTCATGTAAAGTTATTACCAGTCAAGAGAATACTTGCAGGCAAGACAGCAAGTAAAGACTGCCTTCTGTGTTTAGAAACAGAAATACCTTCTTTTGTGGCTATCACTTATTCTGTTGCATTAAGAACCTAACTCGATGTCTACCTTGCAATTTGAATGCAGTGATTTCTAAATCACCTATCAAGAAACCTCTCCTACATTCTTGCAACTTCATTGTAACCTATCTTCCAGGAAAAATAAATCTGTTTCATCATTGTCATCTTGCTTGGGATTTAGATATTAGCTCTTCCCAGACATCAGCAATAATATTTAATTTTTCATTTTTACATCTGGATATTTCCTGAATCAGCTTTCACTCTATGTACATACGATTTCAGACTTAGAAACTACCTTGTTGCAGAAAATAGGCAGCTCCTTGCAGACCTAGTGCAAAAAAAAAGGCACAAATACATCCTTCTTATTGCTTCCATTTTTTGAAGTTTCTTCACTTAAGACACCTAAAGCCATAGCAAATCAATTCCAGCCTCTCTGAATCATGCCCTTTCTTTGGCTCTAGTATGATCATAATTGGCTTGTTGTCATTAATTATACAAAAACTATGATTAGAAACTGACATATTTTGAGGCACTTCAATATTTATAAAGCTCTAGAGAGAAAGATACACATGGCATTTGCCTTACCTATAGGCAGTGGAAATAAGAGCACAGAGCAGTGAGCTCACTAGTCATCTGAAAAGTAATACATTTTGTTTGTTTGTATTTTCTAACAAAACTTATTGCATTATGTTAAATATCCTGAGGGCTTAGCGTAAAACGTGACTGGAATGACTATAAAGAAAAAACTTTCTGTCTCATTAGATGATCTGAGTTTCAAAATCTGTTCTAAAAGTGTTGTAAAGTGTATAGTGTTGTAGATTAATGCTCTGAATACATTTCCACAGTGCTTGATGTGTTTCATAAAAGGTCCATTTCAGAAGTGTGCTGTATTATAGGTGAACAGTCGCAGTAAATAATCTTGTTACAGAAACCTAAGCAATTTTTACAAGGCGTATTTCTGGATGACTGAACAATTTATTCTCCAGATGTCACATTGTATTTTTCCAATATAAAATGAAACAGCTTCTTTTTTTTTTCTTTTTTTTAAGGCATACTCTTTTGTTTGGTGAGACTGGATCAAAGGTACTTCCTCAAAGAGAAAAATCTATTATTAAAACTTGTTGTGGTCTAAAATTACAATATATATTATTATAATATGTAATTTAGCATTTAAGATGATTTAGAGGGATAAAATATTGCATCAAAGTGTGAACATTGCTGAAGATAACTCTGTACATTTTAAAAATATGAATCATTAGCTCTCAAACTGATCATCCATGTTGATCGTAAAGGCTGCAAGCATCTTCACTATGTGGAGTTAAAACCATGTCACTTCACGTTAGCCACTAAGAAACTCATATGCTGTATAGGCCCTGGAAGATTACATGATAGTGTGATATTATAAGGCCTGCCTCTCTAGAAGGCAAGGGCAATCAAAAACATTTTTGCTAGGCAGACATCATCAGTAGAGATAAACAGGGTAATTTTCCAGCATATATTTTCGTGGTTTCAGAAAGTAAGTACTTTCACAGAAAGATCTCACCCAGGCAAATTCACAGACTATCAGTGACCTATTTTATTGATGAAAAACAATAGAAAAATAGTCCCATGCACTAGTCAGTTTCACACATTTCTGTATTCTTGTCCTGTTTACTTAATTATACACATGGAAAATTAGTGTCAAAAGATAGATTGCTAGATTTTTAACAGTATTCTGCATTCTTACTCTTCATTGTCTTTTACTCATATGTTGCTGTTTCTCTATCCACAAAGCTGTGCGTTCGTACAGACCCATGTAAGTGAGACAAGCAGTTGACTATAGAAGCATTTGTCTATTAATATGTCTACTTATGATTGCATCAGAACCAATAGACACTGGCTTTAAAGAATGATGAGTTGTAAAAGTTTCTTCTTTATATTAATCTGGATTTTTCAAGAAATGGACTTGAAGATCAAAAGCCTTTCTTTGATTCAATCCTATCTTTTGTTTTCATATGTCAGTGACCTTTTATGAACACTGCAGACATATCTGGATTCTGCTACATCCAGGGTCATGCTAGAAAATACTGTCTGACTTGTCTCAGATGTTTTTCTGCCCTTCCCACGCCATCCAACCTTTGCTGAACATGTCCTTATTTAAAGCCAGCCGATAGGCAACAACCTAGGCACATACAGCTACAATACTTAAGCAAGCCATTGCTTAAGCTGATGTCTCTGAATATTTTATGTTGGTCTAATGTCCTTCAGTCTGCATGTGCTTGAGTCGCTAACAAAGCTCTTTATGTAAAGATTGACAGAGTATTTATAACTAATGCAAATATAGATAGGGATGAATAAATTCTAGATACACCAAACCTTTTCAATCCAAATTTTCCCGATGATATACTCCCCTGGCTATCTCCTTAGCTAATACAGCGTGCATTTCCATGTGAGACAAGCAGCGGGTTTTGTGCTCATACCCTAATATTCTATGTACTTTATATGCATGCACCTCCTAGGTGTGCTACAACACTTTCAGGAACTAATTTTAATTGAAGATTCTTGAATATTTTAAAAGTTAATATAATAATTTTAACAAGTAAATGGATGGCTATAACAATTTTTAGGCATACTTACATGCATATCTATCTTTCAATTGCTTAAATTCCTCAAAAAATCAGATATTCCATGAAAAAAATGCAGGTGGATTACCTAAATCAAATGCCACTAAAAATTTAGGATATTGATTTTCCAGTGAGTCATTTGTTCAACCTAAAACCTAACTCCCTGTTCTGTATTTAGGTTTTTGAGGGGCATGGACCTTGCAGCTCTGAACACAGAGCTTAAGCAATACTTTGAACTTCAGCCCAAATGATTTAAAGAGGAAAAGAACCAACTTGCAACATAATAGGCGAGTACTGAAATGAGCTGATCAAGAAAATTTGTCTCTGTAGATTTTTCCATTCTTATATCAGAGGAACCTCCAGTAATACATGAAAACACAAACTTATTTCAGAAAATAATTTTCCACAAAGTCATTATTTCTGTGCTCTGTGTTACTCAGTGAAATTGAGGCACTCTGAGTTGGTGGTAGGAGACTGGGGCTAGTTTCTTGCTTTGAGAGAGTTCACAGCATAGTCCATAGCAGCTATTGGGAAACTGCAGTCTTCTCCAGCTGTCTACTTTAATCCTGACTGTGGAAAGTTCATCTGTTAAGGAAACATAGCACTGAATATTTCACCTATATTCCTGAAATTCAGCTGAAAGGTGACAGAGATATTAAAAACCAAGGCAAGATTTTTATATTCCAGGATAGAGTGGTATTTTGGCTAACCAGTGATGACAGAAAATGTTTCTTGAGCTGCTACCTGCAGGGCAGAATCTAAGACCAAATTGTGGACTGAGCTAGCTTACTGTCATGCGCAATTGTGAACTCTTCCAGCTGTTTTGTTCTGCTATGGATCACTTTTTTGCCACTTAAGATAGCGCAGACACAGAATTTAGAATCAATTACCCAAAAGGACTAAATAGAGGATTGCTTTTTGGGGGCTCCACAGTTAAGAAGCTGAGGGGAAAAAGGGATCAGCTGTATCAAACTTTGCAAGAATGTATGTTCCCCACAGTTTGGATCCCTCTGCCCTATATGACAGGATCCTCCATGTATGGTTTAATTTCCACAGCCCAGCCTAAAACATCATGCAGGCCCAGGACTTTTGCTTTAGTTATGTCAGATTAAATAGCTTCTCTCAAAAATAGATTTAAAACTAATAGCAAGTTTGTAATGCAACTTCAGTTGCCTCTGAAGAAGGAATTCTTTGTTTAATCTCTTTCTCATGTTTTTTCTCATTGCCATTTGAATTCCTAGCCCAGCTTCTCATCTAGCAGCAGAGGTCAGACAAACTGAGCGAATCTACTCAATAAGGAGAGGAAGCCCATTTGAAAACCAGACTGTTGATCATAGTACTTATTGAGGCTAGTGCATACAAAGGACAATGTACAATGATGATGGTTCATGAACTTCTCAGCTTCTCATTCACTTCCACTGTCCTTTAGCAGGCTTTGGAATCTTTTGAAGCTGAATTGGGATAATTGGTCTGGTCTCTCTTCTTGCCAGAGAGCCGGAAGCCCTCTCATGGTCGTATTAAGGAGATAACCTGTCAAATGCATGAATGTGCTAAGATATCGCTAGTCTTGATGAACAGTCCCTTTGGCCTACAGGAAGGGTTGAACCGGAATTCCCCCTGAAGAGTCCAAGGGAGATGAATGAGGAAATGAGTTTGAGGCTTTTCTATACATGACCCGTTATTCATATTCAGATACTGGTAGACACCATGAAGGATTTTTTCATTGCTAGCAAGTTATGAATGACTACAGAATAGCTATTTTGACTTTTGCTTTTTACATAGGTACAAATGGATTTGAATTAGTTTTCTCACCTAAGACATACCCAATTCATAATCAGAGGAAAGTAAAGCAGTACTTCCAAGATCTTTCCTGGTTAGGTTTTCAGTATGAACATCAACACCAGCTAGGTGGCTTTGTGTTCCTTGCTGCTGGTTCATCCCAGAGCTGTTTGATATATCAAAAACAGTTACTTCAGATGGAATCCTTTTTTTCCAGGGATGGTCCCCCTACACTAAGGACAGCACAGCTGAAAGGCTCCTCAGGCAGGGGAAGGGGAGGTAGCTATCATGCTACATGAAAAGAAAATCTGGACCCTGTGAGTCCTGAAATGAGGCAGAGGTTTGGAAGTCATGAAAGGTGCTGGGTTACACAGTTAATGGATCAGACATCATAACAACACTTCCAAAACACAAGCCAGCAAAATTAAACATTCTTGTCCTTACAATAAGGTCTCTGGGTTGTCTTTGCACACCTTTCCTTCTTAATTGCTTAGGATGAGGTGTGGAAAAAAACAACCAAAAGTTATATCTGTAAAGTATACTGTCAGTAGCAAATGGTATATAGGCCAAAAAGAGCAGCATTCATACAGCTGAGGGATCTGGGGACAAATATAGTAGTGTCATTTTTCTTTTCCCTCTGCTTCCGGGTTTTCAAGCACAAAAATCAACCTAAGGCTCCTTCACTGCTGCTTCAGAAGTCCAAGAAACTAGCTGGATGATGAGGAATATGTTCCACCACCACTACCATGTCCCACTGGGGAGACAAATGCGCCAGTGTGAGGGAGATGATACCAGTAAGACTGGGAGCAGGAGGATCAGGTAAACACAAGTTTTTAAAACTTCAAAGTAATTAGTATCTTCCTGCCTTAAAAGTTTGCAATGAGCAATTACTAAAGCACAAATCAAGAGACTGTAATGTAAGGTATAATGGAAAAGTATTGAAACATTTCTTAGTATTTCTAAGAGTATTCTTAATGTAATAGTGAGGTTATAAAATCATAGGATACTTCACACTGAGGCAAATTGAAAGAGAACCTTTTCACAAAAATACCTTTAATTGGGCATCATTTCCCATGCTCCTATTTTCTCCAACTAAAGAGACACTTGTGTCCCTGCTAATTCTGCCTCCCACACAGTCCAGTCTTTCTTTTCCCAGATCCTACAATGAGGCAATAATACTGTGCTCATCAACTATCCTATTACCATAGAAATGATAGCAGCATCACAAATTCAGCAGTCTGATTTTGACAGGGTTGATTAAGACCAGATGATGAGCTGGAGAAAAAGCTGAACCCTTGATTAAACTCAAATAACTCTTCTAATGAACAAATGTGGGAATAAAGTATATTTAAAATCATAAATGAGAGATCTTTTAATTTCATTGACTGTTAGAATTGCTTGAATTTGGTTGCAAAGTTCCCTAATTTATTTTTAAATCCCACATATATATGTAATTAGTAGTGATAATGTGCTCCAGAATTCAGTGAAAAATCAGAGAGTACAGATTTTAAAATACTAGTTAGGACTTTCCATTTCTTTCACAATGAATATATTTAGTATTACAAATGCACTCCATCTAAGTATACAATCACACAAAGACAGATAAACTCTATGCTTTTATTATTTTCAACCAGATCTACTTGAATTCTAAGGATGTGTTATTTGGGGCCTTTCTGGCAAGTTCTGACCATTCCCTTAACAAAACTACCTCCCATGAGGTGCTCTGCATCTTGTCCAAGTCCAGGAAAACCACTTTTCACTATGCCTAGTGAAGACCTTGGCTCAGTATGATTCCAACACACTGCTCTCCCACTGCTTCAATACCTTAATGAATGAACCAAAGCTAGATACTTTATTGTCTTCTGAAACAAGACTTGTATTGAGCATGCAGTCACTAAAGATGGAAAAAAAAAAAATAATTGTATCATTCAAACCACTCATCCCAAAAAGAAGAAATATCATATATGAAAATAGGAAAGTGTTCCAACGCAGCTCATGTTCAAGAGATTGTCTTTTCATTTTAAATTCTCACACAACACATAAGCACTAAATCCTCAATTCATACTTTACTGGAAACTTAACAACTCAGATTTCAACAGCAGTTTGTGTCACCAGTAAAAGTGTGCAGTAGGGTGTACATACCCATTCCAGGCCATCTCTATTCTCAGGCCTGCTGCAGTGTTTCTTCTACTTCAGACTATTTAGTCAATGCCATTAATCAAAATCCTATAGCAGAAAATGCATGCATAAGTCCTACACATTTATTGCCATGGCAACAATTCAGGCTCTTGTTCATATGTCAAGCTACATCAGTGGAGATAAATTCTATTGTTTTCACACTGACAGTTCTCTCTGTGTTGGACTTAATCCATGGAAAAATATAGCTTTGCCTCTTATTAAAATAAAACACAGACCACCCAACTCTTCAAATTCTCATTCTTCACATAGTCTAACTGAACAATCTGAACAGTTATAAAATTATAGTTTGATATTTAGGTTTATGATGGTAATTAAAGTGTAAAAAACAGCCCAGTCCTCATGATATTGTTTTAATTTGTGGGATTGTTAGGAATTTAATTCATCATGAAAAGATTAGCTCATTGGTAAGAAGCTAAATAGCTATGATACCAGAGCACTGTGTTCTTCAATTAGATTGCAGTTTTTTAAAATAAATGCCTTTAAGCTTTAAGTGAATGTGATGTAATTCATTTTCCAACTTAGCTGTAGATACTCTATTTTTCATAACACAAAAACTAATGATTAATGTATAATATCCAGAGAATGATTTTATATTTCATTTAGCTCATGACAAAATACATTCTCATGTGAGTGATTCACAAGTGCGAAAGAAAGATAAGCATAATTTTTTGGTCATAAGCCTCTATGGATTTATTTGTATATGCTGTATTATGTGCAAGTCTTAATGCCTGACATAATTTCACATGATTTTACCGTGTGCTAGACCACAGATTTGATTCTTCTTATTATTTCCACAGCCACATCATCTTTCTCATTATCACAGACTAACAAGAAACCAATCTCTCATTAATGAAGTACTTTTAATGCTTCATACTCTCATTATTTGCTATGTACAGCACATCATGCTTCCTGGGAAGGCAGAAGCCTCATATCACCACTAAAGACCCATCCTTTTCAATCTGACCCTTTTTTCACTTGCTCATGCAGATTTAAGTCCTTGCTTTTACAGCATGTTTCATATTGACAAAGCCTATTACCATGATATACTATACTGGAGTTCATTTCAACTAATATCCAGCGCTACATCTGTTACTGTCAGTACGCAATCTGAGCTACTGTGTCAGTGAAGATGAAGACAACCATTATATTTACTTATTGTCACGCCATGTTATGCCAGTATCAGAAACTGCTTCAGATACACGCTGTGTGTGACTTGCATCAAATATATATATTTTTAAATGGGAGCCTTTGTGTAATTTGTAAATATCCTGTGAACTTCATTCATATTAATGAAGCAGCATTTGCACTTTACTGGCATTTTTATGCAAATTACAGTAACTCTTTGTGTGCCATGCTTCTATATGTGACACAGGCCAGAGCTTTTAAAGCAAGACTGTTATTTCCCTGGATGAGCAGCATAGGCCAGGTACAAAGACTGCCTTTTACAGTCACCTAAAAGAAAGACGTTGCGGTTATGAGGAGGTTAAGGAATATGTCAAATACCTCTTCAAATAATTAATTTTTTAATCTTGCCATGTTCTTAAGGACAAATACTAACAATGTACCTTTAGGTCTGAGAAATTGAGAGCAAAATCTCTTTTCTGAACTCCAAAATTCATGTTTTCCAGTTCTCCTTGCTCCAATTAAAAACATTGTGTTTCTTAATTGCTTCTAAAACCAGCCATATGCTAGTTTCAGTAATCTATATATATATTTAAATAGTAATATTTGAAGCAGAACAAAAGCAGCTTTTTTCCATACACGTGGATTACACATCAAAATAAAATTTTAGTTTCCAGTTTAGCAGTGCCCTCTGGTGATACATATCTTGGATATGTATGTGACCTATTTCAATATAGTGCATCCAGCCCAGATCTGGACAAGAACTAAAACTGAATTTAAGCATCTAAATCTAAGACAATTTAGAAAGTTTTTTTAACCCCTTTGGCTGCTAACATCTCAAAGATGTTATATTTCTGCCTACTAAGTTCCCCAGCCTGAAGCTTGCTTCATGCATGGTCAGAATTATTGCCATCCTGGCAGCTTTGGAGCAGTTCTGTCTTGCAGACTCATCTTGTTGTCTCCTTCAGGAGTCCCTGACACAGAAGTGGGTTCTCAGCTTCCTAACATACATCTGCAGGAGCACTAAAAACCTCAGCAATGCTTTATCTTTGAAAGACTTCAGCATCTACTATCAAACAAGTGGTTTAAGCCATAAATCTATCTCTAGGCGATTGTATCTGAGTTGCAGGCAGTCATCTTAATCCCAGAAGGCTGAAATTTATGAACCCCCCTTTCAGCAGATGGTTTCCTGAAACATTTATTGGCTGTTTTTGTATCTCATTAGGAGGCATCAAACTACCACTACTACTACTATTGCACAGGTCAGTGTTTGTCAACCTTTTAAAATCCATTAAGCTGTAAACTTTTTGAAAAAGAATTCTTGTACCATGATGGCTTTTACTTACAGTTGCATAAAATCAGGTTAATTTTCAATATTCTTTTATCATTATTAAAGAATATAAATCTCCAATCCTTAACCTAGCACATTGAAAAACATTAGTCCATTGCTCATATCATGACACTAACAAGCAATGCTCCTCTTACAAAAAGATATTGTTTATATCTGAAATAAAAGGTAGTATGGAAAAAAGTTTGCTTCACATTTGTTATTTGTATTAAAATCCTTTTCAAGGTTCATTTAGGGAAGTTATCAGGTGCCAAGCTCATTTGAAAATCTGGCCTTTTGTATGAGTGGCTGCTGCTGTTGTTGAAGATGTACCAAAAAGAAATAATACACAGTAGTATTCTGAAAATAATATTGTTGCAAGAACTGACAAATGTAAGATTCTTAATAAGATATAATTTTAAACATAAGAAGATTCTATAATGATTTTTTTTTTTTCTTTAACATACCAACCAAAACAATTTGTGCATCCCAAGCCAGGGTCATGGTTGTAGCTTAATAGAGAATGCCACAAATATCAGCCTGATTTATCTCCTTAAATGATAATCAAAACAAAAAGAATTAACTTTCCTCTCCAAGTTCATTATGTAATACTTCACATGATTAATCAAAATTATGTAACTGGATTATTGCTCTGCTTAATAATGTGTTTAATGCAAATTTAATGTAAAAGATTCACAATAGAGGCAGTCAAAGCTCTATTAAAATCCTTTTGCAAAGTTCAGTCACTGCATTAGCCACTTTAGGCTAACAGTCTAATGTTAATTTGGATTCTATCTATTATTTTGCACTATATTTAATGTGGATTTGTAATTAGGGTTTTTTTTTTTTTCTTTTTTTAGACAAAGTAACAAAAAAATACATGGGTCAGAGTCATGACTAGAGTGCATTTCTGAGACGTGTATGATCATAACACAACTTCTGTAATAAAATAGCAGAGATTGTACTCCAGTCAACAACCTGTGTCTCATCCTGTAAATGGAAAAAAAAATAGATGACAATCAAGTGATAAATACCTGCAGCTGTTCACACATACTGCTCCAATTTAAAAGGTTCCACCCTCTTAGCTGGTCCAGAATATTAATTCAGATTTTCATCCCTAACTCTGGTTCAGTCAAAAATTAATTAGACAAATACATCTCTGATAAACTCACTTCACTCCAAATGAGAGTCTTAGAACAATTACATGATTAATTGTTCTGGGAGATCAATGATACTGTAACCTCCAGGAAAAAGGGCACAAGTATATCCAGGACAGGGTCAGTGAATGCAGCATGCCTCAGAAGTGACAGACACAAAGAGCTGTAATAAGAGAGATGCATCTCCTTTCCTCAACTTCCTTCTAAATTCCAACAGAATTATATTAATCTTAAAAGAGTGATCTAGAATAATAAAGTATTCTTTATTTTTCTCAAGCTCTCTTCATCTTTAAATTGGTTTTCAGTATGATAAATTACTATAAAGTAAAAAGAAAAGTTTATGATCTAAAAATCTTCAGTTCAGCTGGAGATTTGGTATCCTTCTATAAAAGTGAAATAAAAACAAACAAGAAAAAAAAACAACCCTAATAAAACCCCAAAAAACACCCCAACCTTAGAAACATGAATTAAAGCAGCATTAGTTTGCTCTTATTTAACTAAATTGGGAATTATGTATGCAATTCTTAATGTTCATCTTGCCTATTCAGCTACATGGCCAAATCTTACTCTTGCCAGCAAATTTTAACAAATTTTCTCTTTTTGGTGGACTGTCTTATCAAAATACTGAAGAAATATTTGTTAGGCATCCTGAGATAAATCGCAGCCTAGTCTGATACACCTTGAAAATTTATAGAGCTAATAGTACAGAAAATAAAAAACCTTCATTTTGGGGGAGCTCCAAAAGCACGTTTTCCTTACTAAAAAAAAAAAAAAGAAAAAAAGAAACAAAAAAAAACCACACAGGGAAATTTCTGAAGTCATAGACCTATGGTTCCAAAAGCTATTTTCTTTCTGCAGGGACGTAGCCATACTCAAATATTCAAGTGACTGATTCCACTGGAGAACCCAAAGAGAAATTTTAAGAAAAACATCTTAAAAGTTTTTGAATGAAATAGATATGAAATGTAGACAACAGCGGATATACGGAGTAACAAATTTGTGTTCTTTATTTTGAAGTACTTAATATTCACCCTTTTAAGGTTCTTGTTTTTCTTACTACTTGTTTAGAGCTCTGTATGCTTCTTGCCTAGAGGAAAAAACTAGCCTCATCTAAACAACCTATAACAACATTACACTGGCAATCTGAACATATCTGAGAAAAGAACAATACTGTCACTATCATTCAGTAACAAAAAAAATACCTGATGGTCCAGAACTTTGTGTAACATTTGAACTCTGGAATATCATAAACATATGCTACTTCAAACTGATGATATATTTGAGGAAGGGTTTCTATCAATGCATCATGAAGCACACAGCTGTTCATTAGAAGGCCGTATCACTCTCCAGTTCCTTTCTCAAATAATTCTTCCCATGCTGGTGTTGGTGGAATAGATACAGGACATGTAATTGCTTCTTCTCCTTCCCCTAAAATAGCCCTAGTGACAATGAAAATATCAGGCCTGGCTACAGCAGATGGAGCAGCAGTGAGTTTTCTTCTGATAGGTCATTTGTACCATACCTAAATATCTAAGAATCAGACCCTGTGTCTAAACACACAGTCTAGATGTCCTCTCATTCACCTGTGGGTTTTTTTGCAAAAGATGACAAAAGATGGTAAATTTTATTTATATCATATTTTCACTGACATTAAAAATTAAATAATGTGACTGAAACATTATTACAAATTAGCATACCAGCCTCAGGGCTAGTGTTTAACTTAATTTACCTTAATTTACCTTAGTTTACCACTAATAAAAAGCCGTAGCAATGTTCCTGCCCTATGAATATTCATTTGTATCTGTCAAGTGTTGTATTTTGGTAAAAAAGTTCCACGTAACTGCATATTAAAAAATAAGTGTTTTTTTAATTTATTTCACCTCCAAAAAAAAAAAAAAAAAAAAAAAGCACTTTCATTTTCAGGGGTAGAGAGACAATGCATCTTGAGATAATTTTCATTAGATTCCTGAGTTCTTTGCATACCATAAAACCCAAAAGAATGAGTTTGTGCCAGGAAACTACCAAGAAAACAGGAAAAGAAACAATTCAAAGCTGCAGGACCTATGATGTTACACCAAATCAAAGCAGAATCCCAGCGCTGCTGAAAGTGCAGCCAGACTGTCAAAGAACTGACACTATTGACAGTATAAAAAGATAATTCTAATGTGAGGTTTGGAAAACTAAGTATTCCACTAGTCACTCCAATAATAAATAGGAATATATTTTATCACATGTCCTGTTGCCCGATGGCCACACTCCCCTTCATCTATCAATAGCTATCTAAAGAATATCATCTATCAAAGAAGTAGCAAAGAGAAAACACTTCTGTCATCCTCTGTCTCATTACGCAAATGTCAAAAGTAATCAGTTAGGTCAAAAAGCCCTCAGAATTACCTTTGGGATGGAAAAACAGTCTTGGATATCTTGTCTTCAGTGCTTTTAAAGTCCATAATCATGGACCCACTGAGGTCTTTCGCTCCCCAGACTATCTTCTAGAGTTGCTGCTTCTTTGCTGGTTCCAGCAAAGGTATAGGTCCCACCTTATTCTTGTTCTGTGTTCCATGCAATTGCATGACTCGTGGTGCACTGGGAATCATCCGAAGTACTAATAGCTGCTGGCAGTATTTCATTCATTAGGAATATGTAAGTTATCTTTTTAAGAGAACTCATAGGCTTTCTAAGGTTGTTTATGACTTAGAATTAAAATTGTACATTGTATTTTGTATTGTACTTATTTAACTGCATAACAAATATGAGAGAATAAACGTCACCCTGAAAATGATCTTTCAGATAAATACGTATAGAAAATCTAAAACCGAACAATGCCCAAAGGCTGCGAAGGGAAAGGGGGAGGATATATTCAAGAACTAACTGCAGTTTTTCATAAAACACAGTTAACATGGATATAATGTAACCAAGTCAAGCAAGATATGATTGATTTATTATATTGGAATCCATTAAAAGTATTCCATTGCAGTTTTAAAACCATATAGTCATTAAATATCTTTGAAAACACACATTCTCTACCATCATTATAAGATATTCTTGACAGCACATCATTTTTAATGGCACCATTATAAACAAGATTCATAATGGCTCTGTTTAGTATGTAACAGAATTGGAAGTCTGTAATATACAGACTTGTATTCAACATATTCAGATAACAAAGAGCACTGAAGGAAAGATGAGTGCACAATTAATATATGAATAATTATTTTGTGTAAAATGAAACGCATTTTAAATAGGGTGTCAAATAGGCATTAAGAGCGAAAAATGGAACAGTGAAATAGACTTGATGTACATTACTTACAAGTACAACATGAACTGCTGGTGCTGATATATGATCTAAATAAGAGAGGAAAGATTATGCCCAAGGCTAATTGAGGAGATAATGAAGGTTCCTAATTGCAGAAAACTGTCATATACTTAAAACAACTCCCAGATCCAGTACATGTGCCTTAAAATATAGCTTCAATTTAACCCTTGCTTGTTTTTGTGGTCCTTTGTAATATAAGGACATCTGAAGAACAATTATTTACTGCTTTCGTCCTTTCAAGTGCACTGGGGTAACTGGTCTTTAATTGTCACTACTTAACTTCACAGTAATGAAATCTTAGGATCTTAGGAACACTAAAGTTCACCTTTAGTTAAGTTACAGTTTAGGGAGCCAGAAACTTGAAATTAAAACCAGGTCCTAAATTAGGTACACAGTAGCCAAGGCAGATTTATATGAGGAGAAAAGGAAATGATAAATTTCTAAGTTCAGTGCAACCCCTCACTAACAGTAATATCAAGAGAAGAGGTCTCCTGACTCACCATAAACAGTATGGGACTGTAGCAAAACTCATCAACATAACCAGAGGCACAATACTCACCCTAGGTGCCTTCTTTCTACAAGGCCTGTCAGTTCAAGGAAAAAGATTAATAGCTGAAAACAAGGCAATTAAAGTCTCTAACTGACCTCTGTCGCAGCAGAAACACATTTACATAAAGCCATAGGGTATTTGTAATTATTTCTTATGATATATGAAGACATAAATTGACATCCCAGAAGATCCTAAAAAGCCATGTAAGTTGTCATAACTGAAAAAAAAACAAAAACCATCCCGTAAAGATAAATTATTCCTTCAATATCAGTTCTTGGCTGTAATGCCCTCTGGATAAAGTCTGCTCTAAGCTCTAGTTTGTATGAGGCACTGTGCAATTGAACTTATCTCTAGCTGATAGTAGAACTTCACAGGAAAAAACCCTCTTAAGATAGAAAAGGCCCAATATTTTGTAGTGATGTTTAAAAGGAACAAGCAAATGACATTTCATGCCACAGTTTTATTTTTCCTTTTCTGGACTGCAGCTGATTCACACCCAAGTGCAACTTCAAGCAGCACCTTTACTGCCCTAAATTGATTGTCCCAGTGAGGCTACTGCAGCCTTAAGTATGTATAAATACATATGTGCATTTGCATATATATATATATATATATATGTGCACGAATACACAGATAACATTCCACAGGATCTCTAGTGCTTGGGAGGAGCTTAAGTAGGGTTATTAAACCAGGTCTCCACATGTTTCGTTTCTTCATGTCATTTGTGGCAGTTTTGGCCAAGAAAATGAGGAAGTGCCTACATAAGGCAATAAATCGCTTGAACTGACGAAATTTATTATATACCTTTGTATGTGTAAGGAGCTGGCTTATAGCCATACTGAGATAATCAATTTAACAGTAAGTTTATCTACAGGTATTCATAGCTGCATATAGTCACATATTTCTATGTTTTCTGTGATTGGTTCTTATACAATTTAAAATAAGGAACTACAGACTTACTCAAAGAGCATCACCTTAACTAGTACAGATACTGTGTTTTTCTGATTTTCCTAAAATAGATGATGTTTAAATTCATTGCAGCATGTTGGAGCGTTTCCTTTTTAGCATGTGAGTAGCATGTGATTGGGTATTTTTGCCTTTTGTACTATTAGAAAATTACTTTTCTATGCAATTAGGAAAAATAACTTTCCCCCTTCTGCCTTTTAGGTTAATTATGTAATAAGACAACATACAGGAAAAGATGTCAAATCTGAGACTGATGATATTGGTCAGAAGTATGTGAAAGTCTTTTTGAGTCAATACTTTTCTCTACAGTATAGTCATGCATAGCTCTGTAACTTGTGTTGCCATTTTGGCCTTGCTCCCCAAACTTTTTTCCTCTGCCACCATAACCATAAGCATATCTCTTGCATATGTGAGGATCTCTGCATTCTCACTGCTGTCAACACTTTCCACTATTATTAAATATTCTATTCAAATGAAAAAGCACTTTTCTATCTGTAACATAAAAAGTATTTCTACTTATTTCTGCTTTTCTAAAAGTAATGCAAAAATGTCTGTGCAATACAAAATATCATTTAAGAATTTAATTCTGTCAGTACCACCAAAACTTTACAGCTAACTTAGCCAAAAGCTAATAGCCAGTACATTCACTACCACAGCTGAAATCTGTCACACAGGTAAGAGGGATAGATCAGGTGTGCAAGTTTTAACAGTCACATATGAGAAACAACAGGGATTTCAATAACCACAGAGACCAAGAGGGAATGGTAGTGGGGATGCAAGAATTGAAGGGATAGGGAGATAACTGAGTAAGAGCTATGCTGTCCTGCTTCTGCCAAACAGGTCTGTATGTTGCTGTCTTAACAGCAAGGCTCTTCTAAATCACATTTCCCAGAGGATATTGCTAACGGCACGCTCCTCAATGTCGCAGGCTCAATTCCCAGCATGAGCTCACTCTCTCAGGAAGGTCTGCAAGAAGAAGGCTCTGAACAGTTCAAATGCCATACAAGTCCAAGAACAAGGAAAAATCATGTCATGGAGGGCTCTAATTTTACAGTCCACAAAAGTATCAATATTGTAACAATAATCTCACAATTTCAGATCCATAGGGGTAAAATGAGAATATTACAATTCAGGGCTGTTGTGAGGAAACGTTTAATCATGTGTATAAAGGTTTCCACACTACAGTGACAATTTCTACAGAAAAGCAAATCAGAATTATATGTTTTCAGAATTATTTCGAAATTATAACTTTTTTTGTTCATAATTATTGCTTGTTAGAACAGTTGAAAATAACTAATGTATAGGAAACATACTTGTCTGACTGAAAACATCATAACATGCATAGAGAATATCTCCTGATTTTGGATAATCTGTAATTTTTCAATACCTGACTTTTTAACCTTAATAGTGCTGCTTTTGTATGTACCTTTGTTGCATATGTAGTGTATAATAGAACGACCTTCATCCACAGCATGGAACAGATGCGTTTACTATAGATTTTATTATACATGTCTTAATGAAATTCTAATCAATAACACTTTAGAGAATGGCAAATAAATTGAATTCATAGGTAAAAGGAGATGTTATTATCTCAGTTCAGTAACTATGAAATAGAAAGACGAAAAATCCTGTTTTTCATATTAGAACTGAGCACAGCTGTACAGTTATATAATAAAGTATCACTTGTATCCATGGCAATTGGGAGTAATTGATGCACCACAGTTATTTTTATAAACCCAAACGAAAAAAATCAACTGGAAATTTCTTTGCCAGTTTCTTGGCATTGTATGTTTTTTATCTGTACATAATGTACAAATTTATAGTCTGAATAAACTCACTGATCTGACTCGTTGAATAAAACATGTTGGGTTCTGCTGCATATTAAAGAAGGGGATCTCACACAAAATAACTAAGTCTTTCATGAAGCATTTAATGAAAAAGCTTTATTGGAATAAGGTATAACGTTTACTAAAATTCAGATTGCTTTGTATTTGGGATATATACATCATAGGGAATATATTTTTTTTTTTAATGATTAACATATTTTTCAGATGTCTTACAGTGACAACTTTACGAAAATTTTAGAGCAAGTCAGTAGATGGCTATAATATGGAAAAACCCTAATGGAGACACAAAAGCTTAGTATATGTTGTGTCTTGGATATTCTGTGATATGGTTAAAGCACTTGGCCTTTCTTGAGTAAAAATATGTCAAAACATATGCTGTTTTAAAGTAAGATACATGCTTTCCAATAGCTCCACTTACTTCTTGAAATTATATCTGGAAAGGATATTGCTATTGCTTTGCATTTTGTGATGATATTTTTTGTTTAAAATCTAGCTATGCATCCACTAAAGAACTAAAAACTAAAAAACTGAACCAAAAAAAGAATCAGGTGGTCTATTAATAACAATCTTGCCTAGAACAGGAGGGGAAAAAAAAAAAATGTAACTTTAATTTCCTTTTTTTTTCCTTTCCTTTTTTTTTTTTTTGCCCTCAAATGCATTTCCATTACTTGCAATAGGTTTTGCATTGGTAATCAATGTTTACTTTGCTTGTAAGAAACTACAGAGATTGCAATGTTTTACAGTAAGGACAGGTATTCTGTAAAAAGCAAATCTCCTGCTCTTTTTCCTTAACATGATCTGTTTCAAACTAATTTTCCAGTGGCAGTCAGATGACTATGACAATAACAGCTCTTGTGGTGAACTGTCTTGATTTTGCGTTTTTTTCCTTTTCAAAAAAATTTCTTCACGTCCATTCTAATTGTTGTTTCAAACTCCATATGAAGCATGCTATTTTGTTTCTGGCTTTATCCTTAACTGACTTCTGATGAGCATTAAAGAAATTGCATCTTCAAGTCAGGGGACAGGCAAGATCTCAGGACTTTATTAAATGATAAAGCATTATACACAATTCCCCACAAATATTCCCCAAAGTATATGGAACAGTTAGCTATATATTCAGCACTATATTTCCCTTCTTTACACAGCATAGCATCATTCCCTTTTCTCATTTCTGCTTCTTTTCACTTTCCCCTTCCCAGGTATCTGTGTGGTTCCTTTGCCTGAATTATCAGACATACATGACAAGAAATCATTTGCTTTTTGAAGAATAAAAGTGGGTAGTCTCTTAGAAATGTCACCTGCTGGTTTTTATCAGGGATCCCAATACTTTGGAAACTCTGCATCCACATTTGCTTGAACAATAGCTTTGTGACAGTATTTTTCATCAAACCAGTCTGAGAGAACCTTTAAACATAAATTGTAGAATCATAGAATCATAGAATGGTTTGGATTGGAAAGGACCTTCAAAGCATCTAGTTCTAACACCCCAGCCATGGGCAGGCATGCCTCACACTATACCATGTTGCCCAAGGCTCTGTCCAACCTGGCCTTGAACATGGAGATGGAGTATTTACCACTTCTTTGGGCAACCTGTTCCAGTGCCTCACCACCCTCACAGGGAAGAGCTTCTTCCTTATATCTAACCTAAACTTCCCCTGTTTAAGTTTAAACCTATGACCCCGTGTTCTATCACTACAGTCCCTAAGGAAGAGTCCCTCCTCAGCATCCTTGTAGGTTCCTTTCAGGTACTGAAAGGCTGCTAAGAAGTCTCCACGCAGCCTTCTCTTCTCCAGGCTCAACAGCCCCACCTTTCTCAGCCTATCTTCATACAGGACGTGCTCCAGTCCCCTGATCATCCTCGTGGCCTCCTCTGGACTTGTTCCAACAGTTCCATGTCCTTTCTATGTTGAGGACACCAGAACTGCACACAAGACTCCAAGTGAGGCCTCACGAGAGTAAAGGGGCAGGATCAACCTCCTTTTATCTGCTGGTCACGCTGGTTTTGATGCAGCCCAGTATAGTGTTGGTTTTCTGGGCTGTGAGCACACACTGAAGCCAGCTCATGTTCAGTTTCTCGTCAACTAAAACTTTTGGAATGGAAGAATATAAAATCCACATATACACTGGTTCAGTTTTTTCCCTCCATCCTGGAATTTATAAGTTTGTATAGCAATTCATATGAAATGGGCTTGACCTGGGTGTTAATGCAGGACAGCATCAAGTACAAGCTATATGCACATGTGTACAGGCACACATTTACCTAATGTAAACTAATTTTAGCTATAACCTTATGTGATTCAAAAATTACAACCATTTTTAATATAATTCATCTCCTAATCAACTACTGACTACGCATTTTTTTTATATATATTTAATGAAAGCATCTAAAAATAGTTCTCCATTATTTTCTCTTTTTAGGCTATTTCTTCCCTCTACTACTATATCACTATGCCTTTTTGTCTAGGGATACTGAACAGGGAATTAAAATGCATTAACAAAAGAAAGGTTATGGACTGTGAGTCAGCAAGAACAAAAGAACCAAATATATCATGTAAAAGCTAATAATATTTAGATAGGGAGCCTAGAATTTAGCATTTTCATTATATTTTCAGTTAGCATGAAAGTTTAATCTTCCACTAATCATTTAAGATGTAAAACAAACAGGGCTCTCAGCATATCACCATCTATACTCTGGTCCCCAGGAGAGTGAAAACCACAAAAGAAACCTAGCAATATGATGCTATATATTCTAAGATATTGCCAGTCAATCTGATTTGCCACATGCCCATACATTTTAATGCTGACTTCATTATGAAATCTGTTCTTGATTAATCATTGGTGAACAATGACTAAATTGCACTTCAGCATCAGCTTGAACTGGGGCATTGTTAGCAGCAACATCCATTTGAAAAGCATACCAGATGGGCCAAGGAAAGGTCAGTATCGTACTACCACAGGCACAATGGACAAGCTCGGAAACCGGTGGCAGAAATATTTGAACTGAAGACTACAGTAGCTTTACAGAACCTGCTGTGAGACTGTTTAATCTTTTTTAAATCATGTTAATGTATTTTCAAAATATTTTATAGCCTTCAGTGCCTCGCTACTGTCAACAAAAAGACTAAAAGGCATTTAAAGCTATTGAAACTTCTGACCTATAAGTAAGGGTAGATAGAATTTGGGATGGACTTCTGCACTTTAAGAACAATTGGCATGTTTAATTTTGTCTTCTATGACTCTACAATTTTCCATGGTATTTGCATAGCTGTTTAGCATCTAAACCAGTCCCAGCTGGAAATGTTCTTGGGTACTGTGAGAAAGACTTCTCCTACCCAGTTCTTCCCTCCAGCATGTGCTGGCTTATTGCATTTACAATCTCCAACAGAGATTTTCATTATCACCACATAACCCTTACAGCTGTGAAAAAAAAGGTGTGCTATCATTTCCCCAATTTATAAATAGACAACCTATCTCTAAACATGGATAACCAATAGATATTTCCAAAGTCAAAAATCAAGGTCCTGGAGAATGAAACTGTCTTACAAACTTCCAGCTGCTATTTCAACATTACAAGTGCTCCAGAGCATTCCTGATCCACCTAAAATTTTGACAGACCTCTCTTTTGTTTCAGCCTTATCTCATACTTCAGTTTGGTTATAATCCTCTGGGTCAGCTCTTCCAAGCTCTTTGTGAGTCTATTTGGTCAGCATACTCAGAGAGCATCTACTATGCTTCTTCCTGTGCCCTGTTCAGCACACTCCTTCTGGCACATTCAAACAGGAGGGGAATGGAAAACCAGTACAAAATACATAGAACCCCACACAAAGTCTCCTCCAGCCTCCTTTAACTGCTCAGCAGGCCACTGTCATGAGTGATAAGTGGTCAGCAGTCTTTATCTCACGCATGCCACTAGTGACTTTTTTTCTGTTAAGTGAGGATCTACAATTGCTGTGTTTAGCCATGCTAAAAATGCTGTTTCTACAATGTCTATATTTTCTTTAAGTTCACATGCCCTGAAGTGTCTGATAAATACTGCTCATTTATTGACATTGATCAGTCATTTGAACAAATTTGAAACAAAGAGATAATTTAATATTGGCTTTTTTAACCACAATGAGAATTTGCATAATATTATGGGTAGTTTATATACTTTACTAGATATATTTCAAGGTTAGTAAGTTCTGGTAAATAGATATTTCAAAATTACTAAAGAAAATGTCATAAAATAGCCTTATATTTGACATTTTAAGACAAGAGAAAAATTATCAAAAGAAAAATCGTTATCTATGGCTTCTAAGTACCATCATTGTCTTCTAACAAACAAATGTAAGTAAATATTTTCTCAACACTCAAGTTTCTCTTTTTACTTCACCTGCCTTTTTTCACATCAAATTCTACTTCATGTAATGAATACATGAAAAAGTGGCTGGCAGACTGAAAATTTTTTGTTTTAATGCTATGTTGTATGCAGAGGTACAGTCTACACATACACAGAGGAATAGTCTGAGATGTGTTATGAGTCTTAGTCTTGTTTCAGTAATGCAGGATAGACAAACTTCAGATATTCAACTATATTAGCTACCAGAGCTGTACAAAATAATATGAAGTCAATTTGAAAGATGCATTTTTCTGCTAAGCTGTGAAGTCCTCAAAGTTGAATCGTGACAATTACAGGACAGGAAAAATAAAGTTGTCCACCCCATAGATTGTAATTTAACCCAGTGTATTTATTTTTGTTACATATATTTATGGGTCTTAAAACAATGCAGAAAACAGTGAGCATTGCTGAGATATTCCTTTCTTGGTTGCTCAAGGGCTTCTACAGTAACAGCAGCACGTAATATAAAACAATTGGGTTTGTTTTCAATAAGGTTAATATCCTTTCCTAGAGGATCACAAAAAGCCTAAGTCAGATGCTGAATTCATAAGCAATATACAAGGGTCATCTGAAAGACTGCAATAATCAAAATCTTATAAAGGAAAGTCATAGCTGTATGAACTTCATATCCAACTGACATTCAAATTTTGCATACAAGAGATTTCTATAATAAGTAAAACCAGAAATTTACTTTCACAATCTATTTAAGGTGTGGCAAGTACTGTAATATAAAATTATAAGAAAGTTTCTAGAACCACTGTACTCCCTAGTGCTGATCATAAAAGAGCCATAGTGTACTCGCTTGAGTTTATGATCTCTAGCAGTGCTAGCTGAATGAACCACCTTCACCTGGTACTTGTATCACTCAGACTCTCTCTACAGATGGATAAACCCTGCACAGATAAAAGAAACATTGTCCATCTCACATTGTGCTGAATCTACAAAAAGAGAAAGAAAACCCTTCCCTGCAAGCTCACATATATGGTGAAGATACCACTATACAACCTTCCTATGCTTATTTAAAGTAGGGGTAGTTCTCAGAAGATCAACATATTCATTGTGGAATTTGTTGTAGATCCCATATTGTTCATTATAATTTCTATTTTCACCAAATGATGATGGGGCCTCTGCTGTAAGTTGCTGCAGCGTAAATGATAAGAAAGTTTGCCATCAAGGTTGAATGGCTTTTACATTTGTTCTTCTGAGGAGGCTCAAATGTGACACACTTCTCAGTGGAATCTAACACCAGGTCACATCCCTGCAGCTCACACTACACTCCTTCGGTCACTTTAAGCTGCTGAATCCATACAGAATTGCTCTCTCCTTTCTGCACCAATTGTGCACTGCTGAATGGATTGTTTTCCAGGAATCCACTTTCATTTACCCCTGAGTACAAAGTATTCAGTCTGGGACACTACCTCCCTTTCTACAGTCTGAATCTACCTTTCAGCGTGGCATCCTCATGTTGACTAGAGAACTCCGGATGAGAGGAACGGCAACACTATCTCCTTCCAGTGCTGCCAGTGACGATAGAAAAGGACAGTCTGTCATGTTTCCACAGTGCTAGAGGCCATAACAAAGAATATATTTTAGCTTACAGAAGAGTTAATATTTAGGATTTAATTATATACTTACTGATTAAAAAAAAAAAAAAATAGCTGTCAAATATAGAAAGTACTTGTGGCAGAGAAAGTATTATTTGGAAAGGGGGTTGCAGGACAGGAGAGGTTATAAAGTGGCTTTCTGTAGTATAATGAGGAAGAAAAGTCATGTTTACTATCTGTGAAACATGAGATTATTTATGAAACCAGTATTTTTGAGTTTCTGGGGTTTGCTATTAACTCAGATTAAGAGTTTTCCTTTCAGCATCATCCTTAGCAAGTATTTTGTTTGGTGACTACCTGAAGACTTAAAGGTCAGAGGAAAAGTGCAGGGTTTGTAAGGGATTTTTCCAGCCAGAAGGGGATATTCCACAGTTTTATCTATATCTGATTAGCTGTGTACAATCATTTTGGTGTGTAGTGATTGCTTAATATCATTGGGGATTTTTACACAATGGAAAAAGTATACAACATTTCAGGATTTTCATGGGTTTACATTGGCAGAAGATACTTACTGTAGGCATAGTAAAAAGCATCAACCATCTTTATGATTTTGTCAGTTCTGTTTTTAGAACCATTTAGTTGGTAAATTTTAGACTTCAGGGAATTTATTTCTCATTATGACTTGACCAAGAGTGTGCCTGGTTTTAATGACTAAATGAGAATATTATGGAAAGTCTCTTTCAAGGTCAAGTGTTGTTAATATAATATTTTATCAATTATAAATTTTATAAAAATAAAAATCATTAATTGTCCCTAAACTGTACATTACAATGAGATGCATATAATAACTAGCATTTCTTCCTGGATTGAAGCAATTCCTTTTGGAATATAGCTGGCCTTTCAAAACTATGTTTTGTTTTCCTAGGTGAATAGCCTTGCTGAATAAAAGTCTTAACATTAATAAGGAAGGTATAAGCACTCTGCTTGTGGCAGTTGCAGTGATGTCTGATGACTTGATTATTTATTAAAAACAGTTTGATGTGTTTGGGTTGACTGCTGTTTTTACAGAGATTGCTTCTCTATACTGTAGCTTGTAGGCTATTGGATTTATTTTTTTTTTTAAGTTTTACAGAGTGCTTGGGAGAGCACTGTAGGTATAGAGGTATTTCAGAGAGAATTTGATGGCAGGATGAATATTACTGAACTTGTAAAAATCCTGTTAGTCTAGGTTTTCCATTCCTGATAAGTATGTTATCTGTGTAACTGCACGGCCTTTGTGATAAGATTATTTAAAAATCTGTTCTTTGCAGCTGCCTTGTAAAAGGTTGACTGTGCAAGGCTATATATGCTTATGGTTTGGAAGCACAGACCTTTGGAAGTTATGTTTTTCTGTGTAAAGATGAAAAGGGTAAATGCTAAAATACCTATGACAAATTTGAACATGAGCCTATGGTAGTTGCAGGCCGGAAAGAAAAAGGAGCAATGCAACTAAGTAGTCGTGAGACATCCTCTGGAAAAGTGGAGTGAGGATAGTTTTCTACATTAGAAAAAAAATCACTGAATATTTGTTAACTAAAATAATTATTTTTGGTTTTAATTACTGTAATTACAGCCTAATTACAGCCATTTCTTAGGCTCAGCTCTGAGCCCAACAGAATCTGATGGAAGACTGTCTTCATATCATCTGCTATGTATTTTTAATGACTCTGTCAATATCAAACAATAATGTATTTTCCATTAATGCTTCACATCCTACCACAGAATTTTCAAGCAGAACCAGTATGTCCACAGATTTCTTCTTTTTTTTACCCTAAAGAGATCTGCTTTAAATATAACCTTAGGGACAGGTGTCTACTTGGGTTATCAAATGCAAATATGTGTTTGGTTCATAACTACCGTTAGTCAACAAGAATAACACAGTCAGAAGGCAATGTCCTACCCAAACTTTGTGTCTGTCGTCAGGTGGAAAGAACAACTCACATACATAAATCTTTTTCCAGATATCACAACAGAACAAATACACACAGGTGTCACTACACGGTACCATTATGCTCCTCTCACTTAGAATTCCAGACAGGAAATAGCAAGCTTCACCTTTGGAGGGACTCATAAATAGTTAAGTACCCTCTATCAACTGACAATAAAAGGGAAAAATAACCAATAAAACTCCATAATGAACAACTACTGAACAAACAGAGTGTCCTGGGTTCAGCAGTAGCAGTCAGTTTTTCTCCTTCTTAGGAGCTGGTGCAGCGCTGCGGTTTTGACTTTCGGCCTGGGGATAATACCGATAAAACCCATGTTTTCAGTTGCTGGTCAGAATGGTTACCCTGACCAAGGACTTTGTGAGTCTCATGCTCTGCCAGGGAGGAGGGGAAGCCGGGAGGAAGCAGGCACAGGACACCTGACCCAAACTAACCAAAGAGGTATTCCATACCACAGCACGTCATGCCCAGGGATGTAACTGGGAGTTCCCCAGAAGGGCTGGATCACTGCAGGGTGGGGGTGAGGTACTGGTCGGTGAGCAGTTGTATTCTCTTCCCTTGTTATTTCCTTTATCATTATTACTATTAGTGGTAGCAGTAGTGGTTTGTGTTATACCTTAGTTATTAAACTGTTCTTATCTCAACCTGTGGGAGTTGCATTCTTTTGATTTTCCTCCCCGTCCCTCCAGGAGCGGAGGGAAGGGGGGGGGGGGGGGAGTAGAAACTGCGTGGTTCTAATTTACGGCCTGGGCTTAAACCACGACACTAAACTTAAACCACGAGAGCTATTGCACTCAAACTCAGCCAAGTTATTGCCTCGGCTATTACAAGGATTTAACAGTAATATAATTTAATTTTTTAGCTTCATAGCAATTATATCAAAGGTCTTTCACTCTTCTCATATGTGTATCACTGCTTTAAAATAAATTTCATTATGAAGTCCAAGGTGGGAAAGAAAAACAAGAAGTTGTTCAAGGTCACAACCAACCATGTTCAATAACCTATTTGTAATTCTTTGTCATCTTTGTTTAACTCCTGCAAGTCACTGATGATATATTCTGCTTCATACCCAGAGGACACAGTATAGGACATTTTTCCCCCACTATAGATAAGCGAAGCTCAACTTCCTGAATCTGGATTCAAATTGGAATTTGCACAGTTCAGGTTAAATTGACTTTGGCTTCATCTCACAACATCTGAAATCATACTGCAGTTCTCTGGTGATTTTAGGACATAATTAGATAAATTCATAGATTAAGCGGCTCCTGGCAGTACTTACTCTTCTGTGAATAGTGAACCAATTCCACAGCACATTGAAATACAAACTGTAGTTGCAATACCAAGTTGGCAACGTATCTTTGCTGTCAATTGTTGTGTGCCATATGGACCCACTTAAGCCTCTTCCTCTTTTGGCGCTTGAGAGAAGGCAGCCATTGTGGCCAGTCATGAGGTCAGTTTGGAAACCAAACGGCCCAGGTGCAAAAACTTCAGCAGGGACATCTGCATCCATGACTGGTTTTTTGGCTAGATTTATTCCTGCCCATATTTAGACATGATATCTGCCTTCTTGCCTAATGTTACCATTTTCTGCCAAATAGAACCCAGTAAGTCTGTTCTAATTTGTATTGTAAGTGATCACAAAATACACCCTGGATATGGCAATTTTATTTTTTTTTTATATCATATTCTACTCATACTTCAAATATGAAAAGAGCTAACAATCTTTTTTCAGACTATTTCTTCTATCAGATAACGCACACAGAAGTTCAGGTGAAAGTTCTCAAACTCGAATGTGGATATTAATAATCTCTTTTTTAGAATTTTGATGCCAGCCACCAAGAAAAGTTGAGATACTCAGAAGAAAGATTATAAATGTAATTATAGTGATATTGATATGGTTACAGCCTAATACTTTGTACAAAATGTAAATGTTTCATTCTTTGATTCACAGTTCTTAAAAAGGCTAGATAGATGCACATTCGTCCAGCTTATTTTGTGCTCAACAATATCACAGTTAATGAATATCTACTGGATATTTAAATTATACTTGTATTTCCTGCCACAATTCTCTCTGAGGCCCAGGTAATTATACTGGTCTATTGTTCCTCACTTCAGAAAAACGTTATATAAGCGAAATAATCAGGCATTTATCATTGCAGGACTGCAATGGCATTTGAAGGTAAGAAAAACACATTTTAAAGTAACTCATGCATTTCATGTATTAGTACCATTTTGTTGGTAAATTTCCTGTTTGTCACTTAAAACAAGACACCAACTATAACCTCCAGTTAGGAGAAAGCACAGATAAAAGGTAGCTGTGCAAAATCTCAGAGTCTGAATCACCACTGTCATTCAACTTCCATATTTTTCTAACAGCATGCAATGCCAGATCCAAGGAAAAATGAATCAAGGCCACAGTGTTTGACAAAGACTTTACAAAAATACTATAAAAAAAAGCCTCTCATAACATATGTGAAACATATACAAACAGATGTATTCACTATATAGCATACCAGAATTTTTCTGTTTCCATTACTATAACATACAGAATACTTTCAGGTTTCATATTATGCTTTGTTACAGCTTTCTTAGTTTTAAAATGGATAAAACCAATCCTTTCTTTATTCAGATCTGGGAAAAACATCTTCAATGCAATTCATCTTTGACCTGCTTTCCTCTTTTCAACTAAACTCTTGCACATAACGGTTTCATTGTTCTGGTTGTTTTTCCTGAGGTACTAATGGACAGAGCATCTACAGAAAATTCCAGCTTGACTCAGAAGTACAAAACCTGTACAAATAAAAATTATAGGACTAAGGATCTTTGCATCAGACTCTTCAGGCTGGTGTAAGCTGCACTGAGATGAAGTTCTGTTAGCAAATAAAAACGCTGATGGGGAGCTGCATCATGGTCAAAGTAGCTTTCAATTTTTAATTTTCTTTCACAAAAGGAAATGCCACACTCCCTGCTTAGGGAGTCCCTTTGAGTCTCTGCAGCAGTGGCTTTAACCCTATCCACAGGCCTTTGAGAAATTAATGTGTGGAAAAAGATTTTGTAGTCTGCAGCCTTCAGAAAAGAAAAAAAAAAAAACCCAAACCTGCAAGAATGCTTTTCCTCCCAGGAAAGAAGTAAAATTAAGTTGAGAGTCTGGAATGTTACTGAACTAGCAGTTATTTTACGTGGAGTCTTTGCCAAACAACTGACAATAGATTTCAGAAATTCATGGGCAGCAGAAAATACATACAAGCTTCTGGAGAGCCCTAAAGTTTATCTGTAGGTGGTTTATACCAAGTATTTGGAAATAAACACAGCCAGAAAATGATTTAGAATTCCAGACACATATGCAGCACTCTGATTGCCATCTCAATAATGCTTTGGAAACACACAGGTTTCTTTGCTTGATTTTTATGTCTGGATTCTGTCTTGTATTAGTGATAAGCTTCTCAATTCCAGGCAGCACATCTCAAGGTTGCATAGCATTCATTCAATGATTACAGTATCACAACTTGAGCTTCATGCTTTAAACTGTCAGCTAAAGTATGCAGCAGTTACCTAGCTAAGTAACTTGTATGGATGATATATAAGTATGTTTATGTACACTGTATGTGTGTGCGCTGCTTAGATTCTTTTATCTTTTGTAGTAACAAATACATAACAAATCCTAACTCTTTGCAATTCTACAATTTTAAGGAACTGCTAAATGCTTCCCTCATATTATGTGACATAAAACAATAATATTTTTTTAAGGTAATTACCTACAGGTAACAATAGAGAAACATTGGGATCCTGATGCCACAATATGTTGAGATGCAAATGATACATTTAGCTTTGTTGAGCTAATATCAACTGTAGCAAGCAAATTCAGCACATTTTTTCCAATCTGGCATATAAATGTCAGAGCCCCTTCCTACCCTGTGCATAGATGTGCGTAACGGCTGTACCCTCTGTACGGTATCAGTCCTGCCAAAAGGTACTGGCTAGAAACCAAAGTTACAGCCTGTTCTCTAATGAAAGCAGAAGAGATATGATAAGAAAAACCACAGTCTACACCAAACATACTGACATAAATCTTTACAAATGCAATGAAAGTGCCTTAGACTTGTTTATTCTGTTTACTGCTAAGGTTTTCCAGTAAGCCTTCTTGAATCTACGAATTTCACACTGGCTTCAGACACATCTGGAACTACTATATTGCATATAAACAAAAAGCAGAGCTCACCAAAGTGCTACTGGTCCCTTTACGTTCCCTAGAAAAGTAAATAAAGAAAAGCCTTACAGAATATATAACATAATGTGATTCAGCTGCAGCCATGAGGCTACTCCTTTTTCCTGTAGTTCTCCTGTTATCAAGTTATCAGCTGGGGCTTTTCACCTGCACATAGTCAACCATTTGTAACTAGGAACTCTGCCTCCTTCTCCCTGCAGAATACGATCATTTAGCTGGCTTACCTGTATCAAGCTATTTGAAAAAACAAGGTGTTTGTTGACAGACAAAAAGAAAAAATCAACTTATAATAAATTATTTATGTCATGTTTAATTCTATTTTCAATTTGCATTTGTCAAACCACTACAATGCCCCTTTCAATGTTTCAGGCTTACTTATAATTAAAAACATCAAGTTTTTCTAAGTCTTCATGATCTGAGTTAATATGATGTATTTACAAATGTTTATAATAGAGGAATTCTTCCATCTGATAAGAAAACCTGGAAGAAATGACAATGAAACAACCTGTATGCACTTACAGAAGCAGTACTATATTTAATCATACATATCAAAACAAAAGTTATTGTCATGTTCTTAATCAGACCAAATACATAACAAGCTTAAAGGAAATTTCTCTACATCAGACTCTACAAAAGACTACCTCAGCACAAACAAAAAGAATTTGGCATTTTGAGATAAACCATCCTTGAACAATAATCTCAGTAAACCTCAAATTCCAGATGGTCTTTGTGGGTTTCAGACAACAGCTGTATTCATACAGCACCACGATGAGTTATCTGGCTTATTTTTAACAGTAAATGTAGACAGTGGTGCTGTTTTGGTATTACTTAGAATAGTGTTCAGCATAAATATTAAGAGAACTTGAGATCTCCTGTGAGTATATGTCACATTATCCTCACATAGGCCTCAATCTTTTATATGGGTATCTGTTGAGAAATACAATCATTTAAAAGGAACTTTGTAAGATAGTCTTCCACAAATGAACAGAACACACTTCCACTTTACTGCCTCTGTGATAATGTTTGTGGCTAAACAGTGTGTTTAGGCCAAATGCAAGTCTACAAATACCCTTACGCTAGCACTACTTTTTTTTTTGACACAAGTCCTTAATTAACTGAGGTTCTTGAAACTATAAGCTATAGAATATCAACTACATAAAAATGAGGTGTCAAATCTTTCCCATACATCAGGCACAATGTTATTTTTATCGTATCTTTACAAGACATCAGGTATGTTCATATTTATGGAGTATACACAGAGGAATACTGCTAGAATTAATAAATAATAAAACTAATATTTTTAAAAAAAATAAATCATCAGATATCTCATTATAAACTGGATGTCTTCAGCTGTAGATAATTTAGCATAGTAATAAATAACAGGAGAATACAGTGCTGATGTAATTAGATTTCATTATTTAAAATATCATGCTACTCATATAAGAACATATTCTTTTGTGATCAAAATCATGGAAATAGAACTGGCATAGAATTGAGGGTACTTTTAAACAAATAAAAATGAGGTTGCCCCTAACATGCCAGCTAGACAGTATTGAATAGGTGTATATGAATAGGAGTATATTGAATAGGAAACACATACCGTTTCTCAAATGTACATTGAAATCATCCTCAGATGTGTCTTTGACAAGCTGCAGCTCAGAAAATTTTAGCCCATTGTCCCCATTGTCTCAACAATAATAGACTTCTTCCATCTTGAACAAGGAGTTATTTTACAGGTTTTAACGTTGTCACTTTGAAAGGAAATAAAGAATCAATAAGAGGTTTTTTTGTGCAACAATTAATTAACAGAAAATCTTGGGTAAGACTTTATAAAAATCTCACATAAAAGTTCTTTTGCACCTGATAGCACAACAAAACTATATCAAATAATTTGGTGTATGTTGATAATTGCTTTCAATACTTTTAATAAGTTTATCTCATTTCTGATGTATCTAGTCTTGTGGTTCAGTTTTGTAAAATCCCTACCAATTACGTGCAGTGCAGTCTTTCAAACCAGGGAGACTAGATGCTGTGTTCAGTGTTCTGAGCAGTGTCACAGGACTGGCACCCTCGAGCAGATTTTCAAAGTGTGCTAGTAAAAGCAGGTATTGAGTTCACATTGAAAGTCAAAGGGATCCAATGCTGAACTCCATTAGAACTCTTCATTTGTAAAATCCCAGCCTGTTCTCCTTGACATGGGACATGTCTTCATTCTCTTCTAATTTGTGCCTGGTATACATTGTAAAAGTGCTAATTAACTGATAGTAACATAACTAAGAAAATGTTGCTACGGATCATTGTACTTCAGTTTCAGACATTGACAATGAGGTAGAAATACAACTTTAAAACAGCAACTGGCTGCCAAGCATTATGGAAATAGGAATATCAACATAAGGTTATGATTAAAATTCCAGAATCTTCAAAAGTAACTCATGGCTCTATCACTTTATTTTCCTACTTACTTTTTCTATGGAGTTCTTAATCTAGTCACAGTATATGACTGAGATTTATATATGATTTTAGCAAAGCATAAGTCCATTCTGCTATTGAATTTCTCAGTATGACTGAGTGAACTAGTTTTGTGTCAAAAGCGCATTAAACAATAAAATAAGCCTATACAGCACTTTTAGCCTACAACAGATAATTAACATGGTATTGTTTAGTTTTTTGTGTCTACACCTAAATGATAAGGTGATGATTTGTTTCAACAATAGGAGATTTAAATTTATATTGATCTAATATTATCTAAGAACAGCTTAAAGTAAATGGTACATAAAATTGATGTTTAATTGATTCATTTCTTTTAAAAGTCAGGGACTTATGAGACTGGAAGCTAAGATAAAGTGGAAGATATAAGCTAAATTCTCCACCAGGTGGGTTCCAATGCATTTCTATGTCTGCAAAATTAAAATCTTGATAACACAAACAATAATGTTGCAACAGACAATAAGACACAGCCTAGCCAGTAGGAAAGCAACAGAATGTCATGTACTTCCATTGCCATTGTTTTCAATAGTCCTGTGAGGATTTACACAGTGAAAATGTGGTCCTCTGAAATCTACAAAATACCTCCCTTTATTTTTTTGTCACCATTTACTATGTTCAGATTTGAGTATTTAGCCCAAAAGTTGCTTGAGGCTTTTGGGATCTCTAGTTTCTGTATCTTTCTACACTTGAACTTCCCACACTGTTGAGAGGAAAAATAAACAAATTTACATGGAATTGTAATTAAATTATTATGCAGAGGAGCCAGATTTCTATATCCAAGAAACAAACTTCTAAGCCAAGTTTGCATTTAGCATGAAAGGAACAAATCCTGATATGTTTTTAGTTCCAAGTGCCTAGAGATAGCCAGTACTTCTATTAGTGTCATATACAGCCCTCTTCTCAAGAATTCTCCTGGTGCAGCAGCTGTACAGTAAGTGGGACAACACACACAGTAAGAACATCAGGGAAGCAGAAGAGAAATTAAGAGACTAATAATAAAATTAAGCATTTTGCTTATTCTGCTGATGATAGAAGCTGCAAAAAATGCTATTACAAGAACTTCCAGAACTACAGTCAGCACTCATTAAGGTAACAAAAAGGGTCCATAAAAACATGGCTCAGAGCCACTTTCTATTTTTCATCCTTCTTTTTTTCTTTTTTTTTTTTTTTTTGCCTTTGGACTCAACCCAGCAAGGAGTGATGATGCAAAATACTGATTCCCACATACAGAAGCTGAATCTGGCTTTTGGGATCTCTAGTTTCTGTATCTTCCTACACTTGAAACTCAAAGTTCTCTACACTGAAATACAAAGTCTGTAGCAGAAACCATGATTCCTTATTTTGAGGGATACCTGCCTGCCCCACAAGAGTCACATGAAGCCTTTGAACCTTATCCTGCAAACAACTGTACATGTAACTATGCACATGAAGAACCTTGCTGAAATTAATGGAGCAGGCAAAACACCAAGTTATATGAATAAGTGTTGTGAGACTGGGACTTTGAGCATTATACATCTGCTTCTTTCCAAAAGACAAGATGAACTACATAATCTTTTCCACCTGTACATTGTGTGAAAATATTGCTCAGGGGAGCAAGCATCCTAAAAAGAAAGTGACAACATCAAGAAGATGCCATTCTTGAGATATATATTCTAAAGTTATTCATAAGTTCACATACAACTTCATAGCAAACATCTACACATAACCAACATGGAACACAGAGAGAACTTGTACCTCAAAAGAATTTTTTGTTGTATATGAAATTTGTAAATATATTACAGGAAAGCTGCCAAATTTGTCTTGATTTTATTATTGGAAAGAGAATATCTTGTGCATTTCTTTTTTGTTTTTCTATTTTTTTTATTTTTTAATGTAGGAATTCTGTCTATTTATCCAAGGTTCATATGCAAGATGCAAGCATTAACAATATAAGAACATGGACATTGTTTGGGATTAAATTAAAACCATTTCCCTTATGCATGCTCATTTCCTTTTTTACTACTCAATTCCCCTATGATGCCATCTGATCACTTCTTGAATATCCCCTGTGCTTTTGCCTTAACAACCTTGCCTGGTAGGCCATTCCACACGTTTGTGCTTCTTGGCATGAAAAAAATGCTTCCTGACATCTGTTCTGAATTTGTTTCTCTTTAATTTCCATTTATGCTTCCTTATCCTAACATCTGTGTCATTGTGGAAACGGTAATTCAGACTGACGTTATCTGTGCCATTTAAGATTTTACATTCCCTAGCTAAAAGCTACTCATAACAGTGTAGTGGTTTTGTAGTTCTTATTGATAGTTAGTTTAGAAACATTTCCTAGTTGTAATTCATATGGTTTAGGTTATACTTTGGCTTTGTTGTTGTTGTTTCATTCTCCTTTTAGGCACATTTCTTTCAAATCAAGGGCCAGCACTGTACTCAGTGGGCTCATTTCAGCCCATAGGTCTTCCCACAGCTGTTCTATAGGAAGAAAAGAAGAGGAATTTGACCCAATAAGCTTAGTGGGGGTATCAAGAGGACTGTATATTATGCTAACTCCTGCTGTGGGTTAATAGTGTTCCTTAGGTAGCTGTACAAATACAGCACTTCCTTGGGAAATTTTTCAGTTGTTTCTCTCAATGGCTTAAATATAGAGGCTGGGAGACCGAATTGTACTCAGTAAATGTTATGTTTTGGTAATTTCATCCCATTTTGTCCAGACAGCAGAAGTGGTAGAAAGATTCTGAAAATTACTCTTACAGTTCTCTCAAGTCTACAAAATAACCTGGGACTACTTTTTCTATTCCTTTAAATCCCTAAGACTGGGACTCAAGTATCTCCTTTTAGCTGCCTTTAATAAAACAGATCATTTCAAGAGATGAACTGTCAGACTCTAGACTCACAACAAGCAAAGCAATTAACAGCATGCTTAACCGCAATTAGCAAACAGTCCCATCTCACATGGTTGGTAACTGTGATTCACAGTTTAAGATGTACCCTTTGTAATACTAAATTAAGAAAAAAAAATACAAGTAAAGAAATATGGTAGCTGATTATAAAGTCTAGACTCAGGGTTCATGCTAGACAACCTATCAACTGATCCATTTTCATGGTAGTAAAAAGGCATGATTCATACAAAGCTGTGTCTGAAAGCATAGCCAAGGTTTACTCTTCTGCTTCCAAAATACCTAAATCTGATTATTTGAAATAATCCAAGAATTAGCAGTACTTTAGGTATTCTTTGACCTTACTTATTTTTGACTGTTGAATTAGTGTCTCCAGCTAGTGAATCATGAAACCAGTAATTCCTAGAAAGGGTCATCAGTAATTGTTAACACTTAATTCCCCTACATAAATTCCCCCTAAAGTAAAATCTTTTACAGTGACTATTTCTGAAAAGATGAAAAAACATTCTGTTTTATTCCACCATGCTAACAGAGTGCTTTGGAAAATACACCTAGATTTCAAGAAGACTTTGGTAAGTAAGTTCGAGTTTTTCTCAAGATCAGAATTTTCTTTGTGGATATGAGCAGATAATAAACTTCCCAGCATTATTATTCCATTTATTTCTTATAACAGAGGAAGAAAATGAGAACAGTCTGTTTCTCTATACTTAGAGCGCACGTTCAAGTCTAACTAGGTTACCCAGGCTTTTATAATGGAAAACTCCATGTCCATCATTTAAAACCTGTCTATTCTACAACGTAAGAAAGAAGCTAAAAGTGGCATCTGATTTTGTAAAGGATTACCTTTATTCGTTCATCTAGATGAAGTAGTGGGCTTTGAAATACCAAATATATCCAGTTTCTGTCTCTAGAACATGTTCAGTGAGAATAAAAAACAAAATCACAAGATAATGTGCAAGTAAACATGGTGGAGGCATGTGTGAATGTGTAGGATGGGAGACTGACTTTAAAAATGAGGTATTCAGGAAGTAATGTGTCATCTAAAATGTGTTTCACATCAAAGTAAAAATCCTACTCTTTACAGCCAGCAGAGAACTGCATATTGAGCACACTAACCAGGGAAAGGTGGAAGACGAAGGAGCCCATATCAGTATCTGGTTTAACTAAAGGTGAGGGAGAATGAATTTTTACATATTATTTTACAGTTAGTGCAGATTACTTTAAACAGGATTGCAAACATTAAACATGGCATTCTAATTTCTTCTGCTGAAGGGTGTCAAGGTTTTTAACAGTAGTCAATATTTTCTCAAGTAAAATGAGATAATTATCTTACATCATGTATTTTAGGTTGCTCAATTTAGGCAAGGAAAAAAAGGTATTTTCTCAAAATGTCTGATATTCTGGAACACACGTACTTCCAAGTAATGCTTCCTGTTTTACAAATCAGGCCTGGGTTACTGACCCTGTTCTAACTAAGCTTCTTCCCTGATTAAAGGGTAAGTTTCTTTCATGGTTATATCATTTTAAAACCTATTCAAATGTGATAACATTTTTTCTCCTGTATCTTGGCAACATGATTTATTCTGTTAACACTGTGCGTTACAGTCTGAAAAAACTGTACCATCTGTGTTGAATTAATAGCCTACCCAGAAAAATAAATGAGAATGGTCTGCTATAATTAACATGTAGGTAAAGTATATTTAACAGATCATTATAATTAATATATCGGTTACCAATTTCATGCTAAACAGAGCTGTGAATGCAAGATATTAAGATTAGTTGCCTTCTCTTTATGTACCTAGTAAAAATGCAATGGAAGAATAGATCCAAAGAATCAATAAAATTGACTTTAACATTAAGAATATCAGATACAAAATTTCAAGCAAAGAGATGCAATGTAGGCTAATATGAAACAGAAGTATAAAATTATTAGTTTCATGAATTCAGAATTAACACTAATAAACTCAAATATGACCTTACAAAAAACAAACCCCTACCAAAATGCATCCATGAGTAATGAATTTAAACACTGCTAAAGGGATCCATTTATCAAGATGCACAGGGCAGATCTGTTTCATAAAGCTGTCTTAGTTTGTATTACATAAAACATAAGATACAGTAGAAAGCAAACAAGAGATGTGGATTTGATCAAAATTCCACAGAGTGCTGTCATCTGAACAGGCTTTTCATAAGACAAAACTGTTGGTTCAGTTTTCACAGGTTACCGAAAGACCAGGGTTTTTTCGGTGACTTCCTTCTTCCTATTCTGTGTCCCAAGAATATAAACTTCACTTACTTTAGCTACTCCACAAGATGTATTGGATAACTTTTCAGCTGAACTGATGTGACATTGCCAAGAGATATCAGAGAAACTATTACAACTTCACAATTACTATTTGTCTACCTTTGTCTTTCTTATTCTTTACTAACAAACCCTGAAACTCACGTACAATTGAAGATTCTTATCTGAAACTAATGCCGCTTTTGTTTTACACAGAAATTCTGTGGGTTTAAAAATAAATAAATAATAGGTTTTCAACTGCCCACCACTCCCCTTGCATAATAAGGGCTTTTGTGTCTCCAGGTTATCTTTAAATTAATGTTATTATAAATCTTGTTTATTACTGAAAAGTCTAAGGGTCATTTGACAGCAGTGTAAGGCACATTGCAAACAAAGAATGTAGGAGAATCCATTCCAAAAGGCTTGCAATTTAGATAGAAAAAACAAAGAAGATATAAGGGTCAAATTGAATTCAAATGCAGTTAGAGAGCCAGGGGAATTCCCTGCTTTTCTCTTGATTTTCAGTTTATGCACAGACACAGAAGTTAAATGTGATACAATAGTAATATTTTTTAACACATTTGGGATGACAAAAAATATGAAACTTTCAAACAAGGCTATAGATAACAACACAAAGATATCTGAACAAGACATCACTATTCAGCACACAGGTCTTGTAGAACAATAGGGAAAACATTGCAATTAGTGACGTTCAAAATATTTTTTACATTCAAAACGTTTTTTTGGGGAAAAAACCCCAAAACATTAATTGGCACAACTTTCTACTAGTGCAATTCCTTTTGGATATCAATATGTTGTGGAAAACACAGGACTAGCACATTGATCATAGGGAACATTTGGCGCTTACAGGGTTTCACAATTATATAGCTGAAGAAGAATGCTACAGTATTCTACAGTAATTGTCATAATTTAAATAATTACTTCAGCTGATTACTGTGGAATAGGAAATAAAAATCAGCCAGAGAGACAATTACAGGCATGACAGAAAAAGTTTCAGTAGCTTCCATGTAGAAATTAAGATAAAGGGCAACACTTTTGCATTCTTTTCCATGTCCATGTCAACTACAATGCTGCTGTTAACATTCTCCAAGATTTCCACTTCCAACTCCTAGAGATACTCCAAAGTAATTATATTGCCAGCTCAATCAAATTTACATTATAATGTAACATGTTAATAGTCTTGTCATGCTATTATATCAATAGATTATCATATGTAAGTTTTGCAAAGTAGTTTTGTCTCAACATTACTGAAGCAACTATTAGGATTTTGGAGATAACAAACATTTTGTAGGATTTATGTTTTACTCTGGAACATCTGGCATTAGTCTCTGACACAATCTGTTCCAAAGCTGTAAGTCCACGTTTCTACTATGCTCTTCTGCATTAGTACAAGGTAATACAAGGTGACACCTAAGTGAAAAGTAGTCTGGACAAATAGCAATTGTTCTCTTACATTCTACAAGTATATTAATGTTGCTAAGGACTAGCACTGGATTTCTCTCTTTCTGTACATTTATCTGCTATAGGTGAAGATTTAAAATATTTTATAAACTTCTTTTTTTTTAGCAAAAGTTTTTACAAGATCTTTTTTTGCCCAGACTGGAAGGTAGAAGAGGGCATAATCGCCATAAGTTATTTTGAATTGTCTTGATATATAAAAGATATCAGAAAGGTTTTACAGGAATACCACTTTGACACTGGTGTGGACTTCAACATATTGTGACTACTGTAACACAGTTACCTTCATATGTAGGATTAGGGAAGCAAAGTCATACCTGACAGGAATAAGATTAAAGTTTTTAAGTGAACAGTTATTAGTAAAGAAAACAGGCAGGAAAGAACTGATATAAATGCCTACAGTGGTAAAATAAAAGTTCAGAGGAAAAGAGAGCAAAAGCAAAGGCTCTTTTTTTAAAAAAAACTTAAACCAAAACATCAGCAGTTTAAATAACTACTGTAGCAGACAGCAAGATTTGTGAAACCCAGCTCTCAACTAACAAATCCCATCTTCAAAGACCATTAAAAACAAGATGGAGAAAAGGTTTATCATTTGACTAGTGAAAACAGACATATCAAATCAGGACAAAAGTTTACTAAAGCCTTACAATCAGTTTTGGTGACTGCCTTAAAACAAAGAACAAGACAATTAGATAATAATAATGCAGGTACCATTTTGTATGTTCTCAAAACTTCTAGCATTTTGCAACATCCTGCTTCTTGTAGTAGACACATGAATGCATCTATCATCAGGTCTTATTCCCCATTAGTAATTTAAGTATATAACACATACATATATATTAATACATATATATATAATACTTTCAGTAGTATTTTCTTCTAGGAAAAATCTGAAAGACACACTCTTGGTCACAAATCATAGGCCAAAACTCAGATAACTTAACCTGACAATTTTGTACAGATAAGTTGTGTTCCACAATTAAAATCACCTTTTTCAGCAGTAGAAGAGTATTATTCTAATTTAAGACAGAAAAGGCAACATTACAATACAATCCATGTAACACGTAGTTCTGATATCACTAAAATAAGGTATGACATAACTATAGAATTCAAATTACAAGAGCAGTGAGAGTCCTGATACAGGAACTGCAGCCCTAATGCAGCAAGGACAATACAAACCTAATGAAAATAAGATTTATTCTATAAAAAGGCATCAAGCTAAGTAAAAGATGAGAAGAGCAGGTGAACAAAAAAATAAAAAAGAGCAATGGATAAGAAGGAAAGATAAGGGAAACAGTATGATAAACTTAGGTCACAGCATACAGCCTGCTTACGTGATACAAGCTTATCAAGAGCTTAGACAGGTTTTGGTTAAGCACCACCAAGTTTTATGGTATTATTTTGGCCACTGGAGGGCTCTTGCATTTTTTCTGTGAATACCTTGCTAAAGATTCAACACTGTAGCTGTTCATGTTAATAGAGAGACCCCAGTTGCTACCATGACCAGCATGCCTGTGCCATTTCATGCAAATCAGATTCAACTTACAGTGCGTTTACTTCACCTGCAATTAAAAGTTGGAAAAGGCAAGAAAAAAAACCCTCTCAAGTAAAAGCTATCCATTTCTTCATAAGTAGGACGCCTTTTCAGAGAACCTCTTTTGAATGAAGTGGTAGGGATGAGATCCGTACAAAACACAAAAGGAATAAAGTATCAGTGCTTGGTATTGTGAGGGCATTACCCAGATTCCCTTGTCAAGTCTCAGTCCTCTATAGGCAATAATAACCATTACTGGGCTTTTTGGTTTGCAGTCACTGCTGGGACTCTCAATACAATGAGCGCAACACAGAAAACATTTTAAAGTAGCTGATAAAAATCTTTTATTTTTTCACCTTTGAAGAAGTATTGGGAGAGTTTCTAACAAAAGATTGAAGTAATTTCAATGAAAAGGATAATGGGATGTATATTGAATGAGAGAGGGGATGGAGGGCAGGAAATGCAACAATAAAGTTTAATTAAATTAAAGAACAAACTCCAGCAGTGAATTATATGCTAGATATTTTTTTCTTAAGAAGCAACTGAAAAAGTTTAATATAGGCTATTGAAGATAAAATATAACTGTAGGATATAATATATTGATCTTTGACTCAAAAGCTGATGTTCCACTGAATACCTCCCTTTCTTCCCCTCTCCCCCCCCACCCCCCACTTTATTTTTTTAACAATTCAATTTCTATAACATTGTTGAGGAAACTAAAAGGAGTGTGACACATGGAGCATCTAAAATAGCATCTTCAGAGATATTTATTTCAGGTCACAAAAGCCAATGGATGACAGAAAGAACAAGAAGGTACCCTTATGAGTAACACATGACACTGACACAGGTATTTGAAATGAGACACTGTGGCATCAGAAGCCACTTCAAGCCATGTGCTTACCAACCAGAGATCTTATTAATCTGATCACACTTTAGCTCCTCCAGACCTAAGGGAGGGTGGGGAGGAAGGAGTTAAATACCCAGCATAACTGGAAGAAATCACCAACAGTTATAGTTACTTTTCATATTAGAAATGCAAGTTAAAAAAAAAAAATCATGAAATTTCAGACCTTACAGTCAAGGCCCCTACATCATCTACCCAAAAATTATCCTGAAATCTCCTTCTTAAACCTCGAGACCAATATCCACATTACATAATAGTGCCACAACATGGTTATGTCCTTAAATTCTTCCATCATGCACTGGTTTGAAGTGAGGCTGGCACTATGGATCCCTATGAAACTCATCAAGTTTTGTACAATTCCACCTTTTCAGTTGTGGGATGTTGCCAACATGGTGTGAAAGAAAAGTTCTTTAAGTACTTGTGACCGTGCAACAACAACATGAATTTTGCATTAGCCATCATAATACCAATACATAATTAGCTGCAAGCAGAATCACACAAAAGTGATAGAAGAGGAGCTGGTAGGATGCTCTCTGGACTTGCCATAGAAGAAAAGAGGTAAACAAAACAACCAGAAAACCAAAACAACAAAATAAAACAGACATCAGTGCTCACACCTAAGCAATCTTGAGACTCAGGCCCCCACTTAACATTGTCTAGAAAAGCAATACGTACAAGTCAGACTTGGTATCCAGGAGTCGGAGACACAGAACAAATAGTAAATTCTACCAGGTTTGCCTGTCTACCCTGGGGATTTACAGTGGGAGAGCTGCATAGCTAGTTGCCTGGCAATAGCTAAAAGCTCAGAAAAACAAGTCACCTGAGCTGCAATTTGATTTTGAAACAGAAGACAGTGTTTTTCCTATATATTTTAAGTCTCATCTTTAAATCGATTTATATACCGAGACTACCAGTTATAAATAGGGATGGAAATCCAAACTGATTTTAAGATCTGGGTGTGGTCCTGCTTCATTTTCTTGACATTGCCCAAATTTTTATCATCATCATTTCATTTCAGCAGCTGTTAATAATATGTTATTTTAATTGCCAGCGTTCTGGGGCCAGCACTTAACATTTTGAACTGCTGACCAAACAAATAATTTAACATTATAATTGAGCTTCTTTCAACAAAGTGTATCACAGCTATGCTCAGAGTGTACCTGACAGAAAAAAATGCACATTTTGTAGGACTATGGATTAATTCATAGGTATACATGTGATTTACTGTCATTGTTTCCTCTCATGCAACCGAAACAGAGCTACTGACAGAGACATTACCATACTATGGTTAAAAAAGTAAAGCAGTGGTAAGAAAATGTTCCATAAGGAATGATAATCCTTTTATACACCTAACCTTTTTGAAAAAAGTTTTTTTTTTTTGCCTTCTTTTTTTTTTTTTTTTTTTTAGAGCAGAAACATAAAATTAACAAAACCCTATGGACTGACCCTTTAGGAGCATATTATCTTCATTTACGGTTTGCAAGTAGTAGAAATGTTTCAGGTATTTTTCAGTGTATTTAGATTTGGGAAAATATTTATATATGTATTTTCAAGAGTATATTGGCAGACAATTTTGTAACAATATTAAATTGTACTAAACCTGAAAATAGCTTTTATCTTTAATTGTCAAACTCTAAAATTGTTTTATGCTAAGCATTTTTCCTTAAATGGAATAATGGAAAGTGAAAGATTAATAGAACCTAACATTTCATAAAGGACAACAGCTTATCAAAATTAAAACACCCTCAACACCATAGCATTTAGGAGTCATAAACAAGTGTATGGAGACAACATTGTGTAAGAAGTAAACAGAGCACCAGCATCATGTGAAGCAGTATCATCTTGTGGCCCAAGAGGGAAACTGCTGCCTTGGCATGCTCTGCACTTTCCCAGTTTCCTTAAGCGTTCCTATAGCATTCCTAGCTCCCAGTATGTTAGTTCTTTCTACTTGGCTGTGTGATACTTATTTTAAACCTGATGTGATTTATTACCTTTTCCACAAAAGAGCTGCTCCATGTTCCCCACTATTAAGAAGTCTAAGCAATCAAGCCCCAAAAAATTCAGTTGTCACTGACAGCTTCACTTCACAACTCACGTTTACAGCAAGAATGTTAAGACTAACAAACAAAAGGTAAACCTAATAAAAGGTCTAAACACTACTTAATAGATAACCCAAATAGCTGCTATTGAAAGCTTTGGCTTTACTTTCCACAGTAAATGCATTCTGCTGCTTCTCAAGGGACAGTGAGCTAAATGCAGTCCTCTAAGTGAGTTCTTTTAAGACAAGGACTGGTATTTCAATCAGGACACAAGCTTTAAGATTCTGAAATCTAAAAGCAGAGGGTTTATTTGAAAGACAGTGCAAGTACTGCATTTCATAAGAAATTAATGATTCAAAGGTATGAAAAAATTATGTTCTTCACTCAGTTCACTTAGACCCTTTCTAGTTAACAGCACCAATGTCATCTTGGAAAACTAAATGCTTGAGCTGCACTTTGGGTAAAGGCCTATGAAAATGTGACTTTTCAACTGGGACATAAAAGTCAGATCGAATATCCTGTGTACTCGTGTTTTAGAAATGTACGTTGAGTTTTGTGTGCGCAGACAGGTCCACCTCTGAGAGTCCAGAATATGTGCTTCTCACTGTGAGAAAAGGACTTACTCAATATGCTGTTAAACATGCCAAACCTATTAGCTTATGATTAAACTATAACACCTCTTCCTTTTTCTTGATGTAATTACCATGATGCACTTCTAATTAGCATTCCTGATTCTTTGGAACAGATTAGGTATACAAAGTGGTGTGCCCTAGGAAAGCCTTTTTGACACATGTGCTAGACAAGATCAAGAGGAATGCCTTCTGACAGTCAGTACAAACATAAACATTTAGAGAACAACGCATTAGAGGGTCATGTAATAATAATAATCATCTTGATACCTGTTAAACTTCATCAGAGTTCAAGTACAAAAGGGTTTTGATTAAATAAATCTGGAATTTTAATTTGCATGGATATGTAATATTTATATTTAATGGTCTATTGTTATAAATGGTAAATGGAGTTTAAAAATGCATATCACTAGAAGACATTATTAACTATAACTGTTTAGTCAGGCAGTAATTTGCATTTAATAATTTCAGACATTTTCTTATTCAGAATTTGTATTTTCCCTTTTGAGTTCTTCTGCTCCTCTTTCCTCTGCACTTACATTATTTTTTCAATGCAGCAAACTGTTGGGATATAATGGTTAAATAATGTGAAATTGCACTGATGCCAGTGAAATAAAAGCGAGTTTCACAAAACCAAGTTCCTTCTCTGAACATAATAACAGTAAATTTCTAGTGTCCTGTAGTGCAATATCCATTAGATTTATTATGTTGCAATTCCCAATCCCACTAGTTCTGCCTGAGGGCGAGTATATTACATTTCATCACAGTTTCATTTTCTCCTATAGATGAGAAATGGGAATGCTATTGCAGTTATATAGCATGCATGTGTTAAATCTGATCTCTAATAAAATCAAACACATCACAACTCACAGCACTTTAGCACAGTGTCTGCAAAATGAAACACCATCTGTCATCATGTAGAGACTGCCTTATTGTAACACCAAATCAAACTGCTCAGTGTGAACATTGTTATTTAATAAATGGGTAAATGGAAACTGATAATTATGATCTTATCTATTTTAAATGACTGGTTAAAGCTACCAAAAATACATTATAACTTATCAATTAGATGTATGGACATTGAACTAACACCAAGAGTAAACATCGATAAGCCAAATAAAAATTTTAAGTGCGTTTAGTGAAAGAGTGAGATGAATATGCAAGACATACACTTGCAACAAAGACCTGCCAAAATGCAGGCTAAGGATAGGAACTGACAGAACAAAAATTCATTGTCTGTACTAATGAGATAATGGTAGTTTCTGATTCAAAAAACAGCTGAAGGCTATGTTGTTAAAGAATAGCTATTTGTTGCAAGCGGGAAGGTTTAAAGACAAAATGAACGCCATGCTCTGGTCTGAATGGATTGTGATGCTAAAGGTTAGTCATCACTCCAGTGTTAGCTGGACTTCTATGAGCTTCTAGTTTGGCCATTTTAACTCATATCAAAGTGAAGAATGATGCCATGTACTTGTTGTTAGTGTGAATTTATTGCCTCAAGGAAAAAAAAGGATTTGTCACCTAAACTGTTCCTTTCAATTGGCACCAACAGATAAAACGAAATTTCAGGTTTATAATTACAAGAACCTGGATGTGACAATTTAAATGTCAGCTTCTAGTTATATAGGTTTGTTTTGCTATCGTAACAAAAGCATGAGTCATTTATCTTTAGAAAGGGATCTTCACACAGAGAATACATGGTTTTATACTATCTGCAAAGACAGTAACACATTCTGACAAAATCTTAATAGTCCCATTGCCCTCATATCATTTTTAAAGGCCCCATGAGCCTGGTAAGGTGTCAACAGAAGTGTCCAATGCAGTAGCAGTAACACTATGTGATGGCTAAGGGAACAAACAGAATGCCGGTAAAATCTCATGTGTTTATGAATGTAAGAATTTTCCACTGATTCTGTATCATGACTTGAACAGCCATTAGTACTTCAGCAGAAATGCTCCATACTGGGAATGCATTCATGATTATTTTTGCTGATATTGGACTCAGAGTTTATTACATAAAACTTAAATATATCATGAAATTTATTCTATTCGTTTTCAGATTTTACTTTTTCAAGGCTTAAAAAAACAAAACAAACAAAAAAAAAAAACCCACAAAGCAAAACAACCACATTTTATAAACATTTATAAAAAAAAAAAAAAGCTCACTGTCCGCTGCTCTGAATATGTAGTTTTTGGAGGTAGTAAGTAAAATGGGTGCAGCCCATGAAGAGAAACTTATTTTCACAATAGAAATCTACATTCCATTGATTAGGATTGCAGATCCAATTTAAAAAAAAAAAAGACAGATATCTATAGAGAGAGTCTTAAATAGTAGTCTTGGCACTTGGGACCTTAGGAATCATGGTGGTTACTTCTTCTTTGGCTTGCCCTGTTGTTCTTAGGCTTCGAAACACATGCATATGTCACACCGAAATACTTACCAGGCAAGATCCCAATAAAACTTAGGCACCAAGTGGTGAAATGAAAACAGTAAGTGTCCTTTATCCTGCAAATTCTCAAGGCACTGTATGATATAGTCATTTACCTACCACTGAAATGCAGCCACTTGCAGTGAGAAACACAGCAGCTGTTTAACAGCCCACATTAACACGACATAGCAGTCTAGGACATGCGGCGAGGAAGAATACCCTATTGAGATGGAAGTGGAAAGAGAAACTACAAAATCTAACTATAATTACCAGGGTTGGATTGAGGCCAGGAAACAGTCACTATAGCATCTTGAATAACCATAATAAGTGTGCAAGTTGCTATTATGGCTCAGCCAGGAGATGGCATCTCAATCAGCCTAGAGCTCCCTAAGCCCATATTGGGACCCCACCTTTCACATGGAGCAAAAGGGTAATTAAGGATGAAATACCAGCTTTATGTGTATTTGTCATGGCTCTTGTTGGCTAAAATTAGATCTTGAACATTAATTTAATGTTCAGTTTTCGTATTGATTATATCAGATTAGGAAATTATGCAATCATATATGAGGATTTTGAGAATACTGAAATATTCTGCACACAGGGAACACTGATATACTTTCCATATGTGCTTCATTTATACAAGGGAGCCCTTAGAGAAGGAACATCTTTCCAGGGAGACTCTGGAGGTTTGGTTGCTAGGAAGTTACACATGCTTCTGTTTTTAATGAGATTTAAAGTATCATGCATTATATATTATTTTCTACATTTAGGTAGGATGTCCACCATTATTTAGCTTATTTTGTACTCCATTTTGCATTTCTGACATGTAATCTCTCTGCATACAAAACATCTTTTATAAAGAATTCCCTGAGAAATTTCAGAGAGATTACATTTCATATTTTTTCTTCAAAAATGAAAGCTCATATAACTTTTTCTTTTAGTGACATCTGCTGCAGGCATTCATTCATCAAGAATGTTTTACTAACTTAAAAAAGAATTAATCTTTGCCTGTACCACAACAACTATTAATGTGGATACTCTGAGCCTTCTACCCATTCGCTTCTATTGTATATGATAAGAATCCTGTTAGCCTTGTTTCCAGAAGAGACGTTTAAAGTCTGCAGGTTTTATTTCCTTGAAAACTACAGAGGTAATGTTTAAAGAGAATTTTATAAGACTAAACCACTCAACTCCTCTTACCTTTGAATTAAATAAAAAGGCAGCCATAACAAATGAAATTGTAAAACTATTTAATTTTAACTGCCCATCTTAGTAAAATAAATCCTTACGTAAATGCAGAGCAGAGCCAGCTTTTTACAGGGCCTTCTCCCATTTACATAATAAGAGATGCTAATCAAAGGTCAAAAAAGGGTAGCAAACATTTCTGTTGAAATTAGAGGTTGACAAGACAAATTATTATGTTAGTTGTAGTTTAAGGAACTGTTTTGATCTGCAAATAGTTTTCAAAACTGCATATTTAATATTCATCAAAGGTGATAGGACGTGACTTTTCACTGCCTCCCTGTACTAGTATTGGATTTCTACTGTGCTTGATTCACATATGAAGAGAAGTACAGCTATTTCAGTATTCTAACTTAAAACGCAGTTTCAGAAGCATGAAAAAGATAGTTTGAGAAGTATGAAAAAAAATGTTGGTCAGCTGTAGTACAAGTTGTAAAACTATTCAAAATGCAATAATAATATTCAAATCACTGTAGTATGGGCATATTATTCATCAATTAAAACCTATTATTTTTCTCCACAGTAGTTCCCATCCTTCACACTTCCCAAAGAAATTGCCGTTTCTCCTTTCTCTCCATTACCCACTGAGACTGCAAAGTATCTTTTATGCTAAACTAAGCATCATTCATGTCTGTCTAGTTACCAAGCTCTAAAAGCCAAGTGAAGTTCCTGCAACAGGGGTTCAGCAGGGCTACATTTCTATGCAATGTGTATACCTGTACCACTGGAAGTTGTCTATAGATTGGATTCTTGAGCAAAGTGTTACAAAGGCTTTGGGGCTTACAGCTTGACATACATGAGGCTATATCTTGAAAGTATTAGGTATCTAGGGATGCAGGTATGAATTACACCTTGATTTTTCCCCAGATTCTTAAAAGGAGTCTCTAAGTAATTTGCCAGGTAACTAATGAAGCTTAACGGGTTTTTAAATAATGAAAGAAGAGGAAGATAACTGGGAAAAGCCCACCCTAAACGAATGATGTGCATTAATACTGTTTGCAGATTAACTGCAATGGTACACCTAAAGCAGCTGTAAATTCTGGACCAGTAATAAATTCTCCAGCTACTAGGTTTGGGGATGTTTATTGGGTTTTGTTGGTTTGAGGGTTTTTGTTTACTTGGATTTGGGGGGGGGGGCACTGGGGTTTTGGGGTTTTCCTTGGTTGGTTAGGGGGTTTGGTGGTTTTGTGTTTTCTAGCTTGTTGAGTAAATTTGGCTTTCTTAAAGAGAGGATACACATATTTTCACAGAGATTATGGAAAGGAATGAAGCAAGAAACAAACTCAGACACAAATATGCAGGGGTTTCTGCTACTAGAGAGCAACTCAGATGAATAGAAACACTGAAAGCCCAGGAGATCATATATAGAATTTTAAATGTATTTATCTGTTCAAAATAAAGATGACACTAAATGGGAAGCACAAGTCTCCTTTATGAATTTCAGGAGGAGTTTAGATATGAATAAAAATCAGTCATCCAAACTTCTTTCTACAGTTTTGTCCCAGTTCAGGAAAGAAACTAGTTTCCACTTAGCAGATATGTGGTTGAAATTTCCACAAAAAAAAATATATTGTGATTTTTCATTCAAATGAAGAAAATAAAATCCTATGAAATATTTGCATGATATTTCTCCTGAAACATAACCATAATTCAATCACCTTGTTTTACTCCATTTCCTGAAAGAAAGCAAAAAGCAACAACTTTGATCTGACAGCTACCCAAATGTTTGACAAAATGGGTCCACTTCCTAGTCATAACCTGATAATAACAGATTTTAAATATCTACATCATTCCATTTACCCTTTTTTAAACTATTTGAAGAAAACAGTCTTTCTTGCACTCATATGAGATTTCTTCTGTTGCAAGCCTTACTGAAAATCAAAATTGATGATCCAGAAAGCTTTAAAGCTGATTTTAAAACTCTGAGCTGATTTTAAGATATCCAGATATATAGCTGCTCATTATCCTTTGTAGTTCTTCCTTAAACCAAATCAAAAGGTATTCATTTCACGAATACATTATTTTTTCTCCCCTGAGTAGAAAAAACCTGATCTACAGTAGTTCTATCACATCTATCTCATAGTGGCTCAATGACTTTTGTTAGAATCTTGATTATTCTTAATTCATCCTTTCTTATGTTCTATAGCTCTGTTGTCTTAGAATCATCTATCAATTTGCTTTCCTTACAGTTCCGCAGCACTTTGTATTTGTCATGTAATTTGTTATATCCTTAGACTTCCTTTCACATCTTAAAGACAGGTTAATATTGCAGCTATAACTGCCATTTCTCTTGAATGCAGATTTTGGACATTCTAGAAATATATTTTAAGCAACTCCTGATTACAGTTCCATGTTTTATTTAAAGTACACCACTTCCAGTAATTTACCTGACAATTGTTTTGGGAAGTCAATCACTTTGAACCACCAAACATATGCTACCTGCTCAGATTTATGTTGTTTACATGTTATTTACAGTATCTTCCTTTTACCTAAATGACCACGCATTTTTAGTTGTGCAACCAGCCAGATTTTTATTTGTTTTAATCAATATGAGGCTAAGTATAGATTTGTTTCCTTTTTTTGAATAAACACTGAGTCACTTCAGGCTTGCTACGACTTAGAGGATTTCCTATTTTCTAAGCAACTCATTTCCATTTTATTTACTTATTATTATGTAAAAGTACACTTGTTCTTCACAACCTCATAAATCTTCCTTACAACTCACAAAACTTTCTGCACTCACAGAACCCTTTTGCAAAGAATTCCACACCTAAACTGTCATACAAAACCCCTCATCTGCTTTGAGCTTGTACCCATTGCATTCAAAACTCATCAGTTCTAGAAACAAGAGAATAGGGGGGGAACGAAGGAAATACAGTCTTCCTTTACATACTAGACTGGACGTTTGAGGAGTATCCTCTTCCCTGACACAGCATACCCTTCTAGTAGACACTGACCAAAACCCTGACTTGCACTTTACTTGTTAAAGAAAATATTCTGGATCAATATTTCAAGTAAATAATTTGATTTTAAATTGGCAGCCACTTCTTGTTTTACATCCCATGTTCTCAAGTATTCCCTTCCCATCCCCCCAGTATACACACCAAACTAGGGTTCATTTTACTTGATGCACTTTTCTTTCCAGGTACTCCAAGGCTCTGAAATCACAAGAGTCATGTGTTTTCAGGGTACAATATGATAGGATAACAATATACAGGATATATCATAAATATCACTGCAAACTCTCTCAAGCAAATGGAGGTGGTTATCCAAAACTTCAGTCAAATGTCACACGTCAGTTTTATTAAGAAAGCTTGCTAGTGTGTTTTAAGAAGAGGAAAATGCATTCATAATGAAATGTCTTTTGGGAATAGGGAGAAAATGATAAAACCTGGAAACTTAAAGACACGACAAATTTCTGTCTGTAACAGTGTCCAATATCACTTGATCTTTTGGCTGCAGGGAATTAGAACTAGCCAAGGAATTGCTCTTTTTTTCTTCTCCTTGCTCTTCTTTGGTTAAGTATGGTTTCCTTTTCCTTGAACCAAGGTATGCAATGCTTCGCAAACCTGCTTACCTGGTCTTCTGTACTAGCTCTGCTACACCTGTCCACCTCCATTTTCCATTTAAAACCCTTAGTTTTTGATAGATCACTTTTACAGCTTTTTCTTTTTATGTCTTTACAGTGAAACACACAACAAAAACTATGACATACTCCATGAACACCTCAACACTGATTTATTGACAATTATCATGGGAATGGGTGCAAAGTTGCATGGAAAAAAGCTTCTGGCCCTTTAAATTCCAGTGTCTGCCCCCCCTGATAACCTACCTCAAAAAAGTATGCAAAACAATATGCAAATCTGAACTTTAAAACTCGGTTTATACCTGGCTCAGAACATATTCAAATGCTAGGTCCTACCTTTAATTTTATAGCAGGTAAGAGGGCACAGATTATAGTATCTATGCATTACAACAGCTGAGGTACTAAAATTTCCTGTTACAAACATCTCATGGCAATTTGCTATCTTAATTGTTTGATATGTGACAGGCACTCAGTATTTCTACAGCTTTATCATCACAGTGACACGGAAAAAACTTTAAAGGGTTTTAAATTAGCACCTGGTCCTGCCTCTGCTAAAACACTGAAAAACCTGACAGAATTTAAGGAAAATACATGAAGTGGCTTTTGACCATCAGATTCCTGGTTTGTTTTAAGATATAGAAGCTTAATAAGTTTTCATACCAAAAAGTTGCCATCAATTTCAATTAGTCTCAGTTACACAGTTATGCTATACGTTTGCACATGGATTTTTTTTAAGCCCTTGATAACAAAATGTTTGTGGCTATTCCAACAGAAAGGCTGCTTATATATCATCAAATCAAGGGCAATGTGAGCAATTCCTACAAATATATTTGTAGATGGGGAAACCTTGTGCCGTATTCCCAGAGTTCCACACCATTCCTTGGTTAGGCAAAATTAAAAATAATCTAGTGAATAGAAAAATAGTCAGTTTGGGCCACAAAAGTGAAAATACCAACACAGGAGTAAGAACTGCTACAGTGTAAGCCCGGGCTTGCTAATGGTGCTTAAGTATTTCTACCTGAGGATTCTTTTCTCATTATCACTGCTTTTGCTGGAAAGCTCAAGTGTGCTTAATGCACTCTAAAAACTCTGCATAATACAGCAATTTTAAATCTATGACTATCCAGTGTTTTCCTCTTCAGTTCTAATAAGTCCCTTAAAATGTTTGCTGTTTCAGTAGATAACTTTATTAAGGAGTTGGAGTTGCATCAAAATGATTTCTACTTTTGGTTGATCCAAATGAAAGAAATTACTATTTTAATTTGTTTACAAAAAATACAGTGCTTCAGTGCATTTTCTTTCCAGGATAAAATATAGGCAATAGCTCTATAGGCTTAAGAATACATAAAACTGTTGGAAAATATAATATTGTAACTACATTTATAATATCTGCTTATTTGCAAGTCTAGCTTTCAGAAACCTTTTGAAAATCAAGACTATTGGGCAAAGCAAAGCTTAATTTAGTAACTTTATAAAGTATGAATTGTCCCTGGAAGTTTTCGCATGTTTAATTTTAAAAGTTTATTACTAATAGAAGAGGCATAAGACACCAGAGTCTTACAAATTCTTCTGAAGTTATCTCTACTACAGACATGAATGCTACTGAGAGAGAAATCCTAAGGTTCTCCAACAATAACCATTTCAGCTACTGAAAATTTCATCATATTCAGGGATGAGACTGAGCCATCAACAGACACTTGAATTGTTTCTAAGTACTGTAAATTAAAGAGAACCAAAGTTGGCTCATGCAAAACTTGATTTTTGCATGACCAGATTTGATTGTCTGGAAGACAGGAATGTTAGCGTTATCATTGCGTACATGAGGTTTCTCAAATAAACAGCCTTGAGGCAAAAGGAGATACACAGAATACTGTGACCGTATTTTGCCTTCTGAAGATAGATTCAGAATATATGAGCTCAATGACAACTTGCAGTAGAAATACTCAGCAAAACTTAATGAGAATGCAAACCCACTGTATTCTCCAGTCATTTAAACTGGGATTAATCATAGCATTTATAAACTCATCCCTTCCTCACCCCTATAATCTCTCTTCCATGCCTTCCTTTCTCTACATCTTCTACTTGCTTGCGCAGACAGAAAGTCTTCCCTGATACAGACAAAATACACGTTATGTTTTGAATTGTTTCTAGGATAAGCTTTTGCAAAAAAAGATGGGCACTGCAACACTCACTTAACTGTGGAGTCAACCTGATGTCAAGAGGTTAAGCTTTCCAGAGGTATGTCCCAGCACTGATAAAGCTTGGCTGAGCAGTATCAGTATTCTACCACTGGCATCATGAATGCAGGTTGCTCCCTATAAGTTTACTTGTCAGCTGTCATCCATACAGGACAAACTGGACAAGTCCTACAGAATACCTGAAGCATTGAGGATCAAGACTTCGACTAGTTCAGTACTCTGGAATCAAAAGAGAGTGAATAAGAACATTGAAGAACAGGTAATAAATCTGTCTGTGGCTGGGGAGATGATTAGCTCCAAGTGCTGGCTTCAAGTCACTAGGCAAACCCAAACATCTCGGAGGCATCTCAGAGCTGCCTTCACTGGAACTCTGTATAGCTTCATCAGCAGCATGACTGCTTCTGATAAAACAGTAAGAGATACAAATCACTTACAAGAGAAATCATATACAGCATTCTCACTGAGGGCGAGGGGGAGGAACGAACTACACACCTTATTAGTAACTGTGATGACGTTTGGTTTGTTGTTGCTTGTTTTCCTCCCCCATAAACCTTCAACTTTCCTTTAAACTTGGAGGCACTGCGTGCTTAGGTACAGCTGCTGCCTAAAAGCATAACAACCTTCCAATAGCAAACTAAATTATGAAACGGGATATGATCTGCACAGTACAAACTCTAATGTATCTCACAGTATTAGAACCTTTCCTTTAATGTTTAAAGAAAATCTGCCACTCCAGTATTCAGCCTTGACATTTTAACATGTTGTTATTTTCTGATTGCAATACAATCAGAAATAAATCTTATTTATAGCCACTGCCATCATGAACTGTTTCCCTATTTAGGACTTACCAGTGGTTAGCGGGAGACAATTCACATTCTGTGAGCATTCACAGGAACATCAAACAGCCACTATATGATGTATACAAATTATGCTTTTTCTTTGTGCATTCCAATTTTTTTAATTTTAAACTTCATTGTTAAAATAAAAATTAAATGACAATAGCAACTGCCATCATTGATTTTATCCTGTTAGTGTTTCCACAGCATGCTCTCAATAACTCTGGAATTTTCTCACTGTCATTTATTTCTCTTGTAACACTGACAAATACGAACTTCGCAGTCCTGACACCCGCTAACATATGGAAACATTCTCTATATTTAAAACCTGGAAACTGAAGCAGAAAGATTTTTAACTTAAAGTTACTCTCAAAATCTACATTAATATCAGAAATTAAAACAAATGCTCAGAAAACGTAGTGTGGAGACAAAGAGATAATGCCACAAACACAATACCATCCTAGCTGCAGGTAGAATATTTACAGTTTGACCTGCAACTCACACACTCCACTGTCATACATAAATCAGATTTGGTGACAGAGGGAGATTTCACTTGCAATTGCAGCAAAACCTCATTAAAATGAACTGGCAGACACAGAATATTTCCATCTTACAGAAAATTGGTAAAAAGCAATAAAAATGTTTCATTGCCTACACTTTAAAAATTTTGAACCACTCTAGCTGTAATATTTATGCTGTACATATAGAAAGATAGATATATTCAAGCTGTAGAACACAACATATCTTTCCCCTATACAAAATAAGCCATGTCTTCAGATGCCTTCATGCACTTTTGCCCACTGATTCACAGTTAAACTGCCACCACAGAAAACTGAAAAAATAACTCCTGAAACACAGCTTACATTTTTCCAACTAGTTTCTGAAAGGTGGCTATTAATTCACCTCAGAATATATTTACACAGAGAGCAAACTGGATGTTTCTATAGATGAATAAACTCACAACAATCTTCTCTCAGTTACCAGTAACAGTACATTTCATTTGGGTTTTTTGTTTGGAACTGAGTTAAAGAACAGAAACAACTACCTTCTCACATAAGTTTATTACTAGGCAAAACTAGTCATTTTCCTCTAGTACCATAGTCCCAGCAGCTTTCACAAGCACTAAGTCAGTTTTAATTAAAACTTGTTGATTATTCCAGCAAGGAATGCCTTCATAGATAAAGCGTTCAGCTTCAGGGAGGTGAGGGAGGGGAAGTGCTTCCTTTGTCATTTCTCATAAGAAAACACCTTTTGGGGATGAAATTACAAATTTTTAACAACTGAAAAGTTGACATTGGTGCTCTGTTCACATTATGCCTGCAAGCATGGTACTGCTGGGGACTACAAACACAGAAGGGAAATGGTGACAGCAGGGTGTTGTGAGAAGATGTCATCAATCAATGGAAATCCCTTTCTTCTGTGAAGAAGCAGTCACTTTTTTCCCTCTCTGAATGTCCCCAGTTGGAGAAAATCAACATCTGAAATACCACAGACTGCACGCTTATATTATTAAAATATATCTTTAAATAAATACTTAGTACCCCTTACAGGATTGCTGTCAGAACAGCCCTCAGCCTGCAGCAGATGTGGGGCTCTCAGCTCCCGAGTGCTCAGATAAGGATTTAACCACCACATCAAACCATGTGATTTGCGAATTGATTAAAGAATTTCCTTGGTGGCCAGGTCACATTTTAGAGCATTTCAGCAGAAACGTTGCAACTACATCTGCATAAATCATTCCGTATTGTTAGTTATTGGCTAATCATCTAAATGGCTGTTTTCTAATCCAAAATCTGAAATTTATTGGAGCTTTTTGAAAAATGAAAGCAGGTTGAGGTTCTGATGAATATTTAGCCAATTGAAACCTCTATGTCAGCTATATTGCTGCTCAGTGAAGAAAACAGCACAAATATTTTATGTCCTTAAAGCTGCAAGTTGGAGATGACACCCAGAGTATGCAGAGCTGAGCTTCTGAAGGTCCTTTGTAACAACCAGCACCCTACTAAGAGCAGCCACCATCAGGCCTAACATTCTGAGAGAGTCAAGATCAGCAAGCTGCAAGAAAGCTTTCCCCAGAGGATGAGCTTGTACTCGCTGCATGAAGGCTCCACAGGAGCCAAATATCAGTATATCCTAAACAATTCAAGAGAAGTGCCCTTACCCTGAAGTTAGGAAAGCAGACCACAGCTCTCTGCATACCCCAGCACAAGCAGAGACAAGTTTCAGGCTGTACCAGCTAACTCCTAAGTGAACAGAATGGTTCTGGGAAGGTTGCTGTGTTTCAGTCTATGGTGAAGTCTGAAACTACATCTGCACTGCACCTCACACACAGCTGCCTAGTCCAAGAACATCCATATGTAATGCAAGATACTTTTCTCAAAATCTGGGGGAAAAGAATCATAGAATAGTTAGGGTTGGAAAGGACCTTGAGATCATCTAGTTCCAAACCCCTGCCATGGCCAGGGACACCCCACACTAAATCATGTCACCCAAGCCCCTGTCCAGCCTGGCCTTGAACACCACCAGGGATGGAGCAATCACAGCCTCCCTGGGCAACCCATTCCAGTGCCTCATCACCCTCTCAGTAAAGAATTTCCTCCTTATATCCAATCTAAACTTCCCCTGTTTAAGCTTGAACCCGTTACCCCTTGTCCTATCACTACAGTCCCTGATGAATAGTCCATCCACAGCACCCCTGTAGGCCCCCTTCAGATACTGGAAAGCTGCTATGAGGTCTCCACGCAGCCTTCTCTTCTCCAGGCTCAACAGCCCCAGCTTTCTCAGCCTGGCTTCATTCAGGAGGTGCTCCAGTCCCCTGATCATCCTCGTGGCCCTCCTCTGGACTTGTTAAACAAATTCATAAGGTTGGCATCAGCCCACCTCACAAGTGTGTCGAGGTCCCTCTGGATGGCATCCCTTCCCTCCAGCATATCAACTGAACCACACAGCTTACTGTCATCTTGCTGAGGGCACACTCAATCCCACTGTCCATGTCACCGACAAAGATGTTGAACAAGACCGATCCCAGCACTGATCCCTGGGGGACACCACTCGTTACTGGTCTCCAGCCGGACATCAAGCCATTGACCACAACTCTTTGCGTACGGCCATCCAGCCAGCTCTTTATCCATCGAGTGGTCCACCCATCACATTGATGTCTCTCCAATTTAGAGACAAGGATGTCATGTGGGACAGTGCCGAATGCTTCACACAAGTCCAGGTAGATGACATCAACTTCTCTGCCCCTGTCCATCAGTTCCGTAGCCCCATCATAGAAGGCCACCACATTGGTCAGGCAGGATTTCCCCTTAGTGAAGCCATGCTGGCTGTCACCAAGCACCTTGTAGTTTTTCATGTGCCTTAGCATGCCTTCCAGGAGAATCTGCTCCAAGATTTTGCCAGGCACAGAGGTGAGACTGAAGGTATGTAATCCCCCAAGTCACCCATTTTCCCCTTCTTGAAAATGGGAGTTACATTTCCCTTTTTCCAGTTGTCGGGAACTTCACGTGACTGCCATGATTTTTCAAATATGATGGCCAGTGGCTTAGCAACTTCATCCGCCAGCTCCTTCAGGACCTGCAGATGGATTTCATCAGGTCCCATGGACTTGTGTACATTTAGATTTTTAAGATGGTCTCGAACCAAATCCTCTCCTAAAAGAAGGTTGGCTTATTTAGTTTTGTATGTTTTTTTTAAAGAACCCATTAAAATCCCCTAAACTCTAGTAAATATGCTACGCTTTCCAAACCATCATTCCTAAACCTAATGGGATTATCTCACGAGTGTCCTGTTTAAATCTGCATGCCTCTAGATCATGGTAGGCAAGTAAGTATATTGAGTTTCTATCACACAATAAAACCTTAATAAGGTTACAAAACTGTGAGTAGGAAAAATTTTACCATCTCTATAACAAGAAAACTGATTGATTGTACAGATGTTGAAGAATGACACAAAAAGCAAGAACTATTACAAACCTGCCAATAGGCAATGAAATAAATGCTCCAAAAGAGATGGTAAAACTTTATTGTGTGTTATCTTAAGAAAATCGACCTTTCTCTGGAATTAAAAATCCCTCTGCTGCTGGATAAGTGTTCTGTTTCATTTAAGACTTTTAGGAATAAAGGAGGAAAACTAGGCAAGTATCATCCTTATACAAAAGCACTAGGAATTGACAGCTTCTACATACTTCATATTTACTTTTCAGAACTTAACATTCCACAAGTCAAGATACAGCTTTCTCAAGTGATACCTGTATGAATTTGCAGAATCTGCAAAATCTGATATGTGCAAATTTAGCCTCCATTAAAATGAACATGGAACTCTAAACTTCCACAAAAGCAATCAGCATCATTAAGAATTACGAGGATACTGCCACCAATACTTAGTCATACATTATATTTGACTGTATATGTGTACATACAAATCATACAGTACAGCCAACTCTAAAACCAGTAAACAGGCTAAAAGAGGTCACATTTTCCTTCATTCAACTTAAAATTCAGGGAGACCAGATCTAAATTACCTCAGCTAATTTTTGTGCTGTGTCAGGAGAGAGTGAAGCTACATCTGTAAATCCCAGAGAGAAAGCTAAGTGTGAGGATGTCCAAGGTAATGGGAATATTTGGATTCTATTGAAGGACATTAGAGAGCAATTATGATAAGATTTTGGCCATGAATTGAACTGAATTTACTTAAGTGGAATTTGAAAAGGGGCTGTATACAGTGGGGACCTAAGCAGTATGAATTGAACCATTCTTAAGTGAGAGAAAATTAAAATCTAATAAATAAAGTTTCAGGAGAACAAAAGAAAATTAAAATCTAATAAAGAAAGTTTCAGGAGAACAAAGTCTCAAAGAATTCAAATAAGACTGGATGATATATGATCAAATATAGTACAGAATTAAGTCAATAATATGGAAAAAATTCACAAAGAAACACAGACTTTCTAGCAATTAATAGGCTAGAAATCAAAATATCTAGAACGAGTAAACAATAAAACAAAACAATACAAGGAAAAGGCAGCACTTGCGCAATACAAAACCAGCACAAATCTTAAAAAAAATAAAAAAGAAAAAAGTGCACAGAATAAATTGAAATATTATAACTATAAAGGAAAAACAGAATTGAAGAATGAAAAAGCCCATAGCATAAATAGTTAAGACTAAGAAAAAAATACAATCCAGTTACTGCATATGAAAAGCAAAAGATCAACACAGGAGATGGAACTACCACCAACCCATCATAGGAAAATAAATAATTTATTAAAATACTAATTATTAGTTACTAAAACCCTCAAATTAATTCTTTAATCACTGTCCATAAAGAAACTCCACAAAGGAACTCGCAGACACATACCACTTCTAAACAATAAGAACGTAGTATCACAGTATCACAGTATCACAGTATCACAGTCTGTTAGAGATTGGAAGGGACCTCAAAAGATCATCTAGTCCAATCCCCCTGCCGGAGCAGGAACACCTGGATAAGGTTACACAGGAATGTGTCCAGGCGGGTTTTGAATGTCTCCAGAGAAGGAGACTCCACAACCTCCCTTGGCAGCCTGTTCCAGTGTTCCGCCACCCTCACTGAGAAGAAGTTCCTTCTCAAGTTTAAGTGGAACCTCTTATGTTCCAGTTTGTACCCATTACCCCTTGTCCTATCATCGTTTGCCAATGTAGTCCAGAGGTTTTGAGACAACCAGAAAAAAAGTGGAAGAAATCTGAAAAGAGAAAAAGTCACCAAAACCGACAAATTAACTTAGATGGACAGAAAGAGCTTTTATAACTACTCAACACAAAACTTTTAATTGGTTCGATTAGAACCACTTGTAATATGAGAAACACTTATTGTGCACTGTCCCCTTTTCAACTTAAATTCAAAGAAATCTGACTTCCTTCTTTTCTTGCCTTACTAACCAAGGCTAATTTGCATGCTTTCAGGATAGATGGCTTTAAAAGTATGAAATAGTAACCAAAAATCATGAAATCAAAATAATATCTAAACAAATAACTAAATTGTAATCTTGAGGCAGCAAGCTGTGAATTTACATTCAAGAGTAAAAATGGATGTAGAAGAACCACTTGAAAAAACACTAAATTTTAATTGAGGAGACACAGCAGAAGGAATTTAAGTCGCACAGATTTCAAAAAGGTCACTGAGTATCTGCTTCCTCCTCCATTCCATTTCTGCCCTTCTTTCAGTCTTTTATTTCCCTCTGCATCCCACAACTCAAAAGAGCATTTGGCCCAAAGTCATTAAGTATGGTATTGGGATGAGCTACATATGTGGATAGGGAACTGGCTTAAATGTCACAGGCAGAAGCTGTTTATGAGACAGAGCAGTTTGGGAGAGAGGGATTAGTGGAATGCCACAAGAATCAGTATTAGGCACATTTTTGTTCATTTTATATATCACTGACCTAGGACATGAAATATGTATGAAGGTAAAGAAATCTGCTGATGAAACAAAACAAGAGAATAGACCTTGTAAAGACAGAAAGAGAATGGCAATAAAATTCTGAATGACAAATAGACTAGGATCACAGACTGATACTGTTGGTGGTTTCACTTGCATCTGCAATTCATTGTAAAGAAAGATAAGGTTATGAGATAAAAACAGTAAAAGTAGTATTTTCTCAGTGACCATATGCAACAAAACATTTAACAGGAATTGAATATGGTCTTGGTACTGGAAAGAACTTTAAAACCATCTGCAGAAGGATTAACAGTATTAAATTAATAAGGCGACAGAGATTCTAGGACAGATAACAGTAAACAAGAGTAAGACTTGGAATAAATCATTCTAATACTACAGAGGCACTTAAAGCCACATTTGGAATGCATCCATAGTTCTTATCCCTTTAGTATAAGAATATTATGAGAGCGCAGATATTAGAAGAGCAATCAGAATGTTACAGGAACTCTAAAAAATTAGTTCACAAAAGAGCGAGCAGCTCGTATTCTTTGAAAAAAGATCCTAGGAGAAGAAAATATTTTTTTAAATTTACGGAACATTGAGGAGCATATGAGGGAAGGAATACATCATACATCCACCAAGGGTGAAGGAAGCATGGAGAGCTAAAGGGAATTTAGGAAAGCTATTTGCCTCAATAAATCTGTTTACAGATTAGAGTGAGAGAGAAAACCTAAATATCATGATGACCAGCACTATCAGAATGCTACATCAAGTGATGGTCAGAAGTACTGGATGTGATGTAACAATACTGCTGTATCAAAAGGAATTTCACATCGTGCTATATGGGTGATCTGGCAGATGATGGCCAGTACCACAGTTACCCAGAGGAAAAAAAGCCCTGAGAGATCAGAATTAATAACTCATCCACTCCTATTGCGTGCTTGTCCAAGCCCATATTAATAGCACAGATAATCCATGGATAAGGCCTTATTGAGTTTTTGAAATTGCAAGGAATTGTTTATGACTCAGATAACATACCTTGTCACAGGACATCCTTTGAAAACACACATTATTCCACAATGACTATAGAGCATGCCACTGGTAACTCATTCCCTGAGCTTGCTGGTTTTCTTTCCAGAACAGCCTTGGTTCTTTTCTCCAGGTTTGATCAAACTCTTCTTGGAAATCAAAGAATCTTTCCAGCTTCAGAAAAAAACTGATTGACCCCCAGTTGTTTAAAACTGTTTTCAATATATGCAGTATCTCCAGATCTCTACTGGTGCTGCAATGAAAAAGAGGCAGATCATAGTGGCAGGGGACTCTACTTTGAAAGGGACAGAAAGCATTCATCTGTTGGCCTGACCCGGTCTCAAGGGAGGTGTGTTGCCTACCTGGGGCATGGATCAGGGATGTTGCAGAGAGGCTGCCTGCTCTAGTAAGTCCCACGAACTATTACCCACTTCTAGTGATCCATGCGGGTGCTATTGATGTTGATAGCAGTAGCCTGGAGAACATAAAGAAGGACTACAGAGCCTTGGGAGAGGTGGTTAGGGGCTCTGGAGCTCAGATTGATTTTTCATCAATTCTCCAGGATACAGGGGAGGACCATAAAAAAGCTAGGAGGATTGGCCAGGTTAATAAATTATTAAAAGGATAGCATCATAATCAGGGGTTTGGGTTTCTTGAACACAGTACCCAAGTTAGTAGGCCAGGTCTACTGCGGGCTGGTGGAGCTGGTCTGACATAGAAGAGGAAGAGTGGTTTTGGTAGGAGGCTTGCCAGGCTGGTGAAGGTTGCTTTAAACTAGATGTGCTGGGGGAGGGGGGCATCATTTCATCCCAACACACCCAGTCAGTTGTCAGCACCTACAATAAATGCTCAGAGAGATGTAGAGATATTCCAGCTGCTCCAGCCAATGAGCCGGCTTCATTTGGAGCTCAGCTCAGATGCCTCTATACAAACACCCGTATCATGGGGAACAAACAAGAGGAATTAGAGATGTGTGCACATCTACGGGAGTATGATATAGTAGGCATCACAGAAACATGGTGGAATGGCTTCTACGACTGGAGTGTTGGAATGGAAGGTTACAGGCTCTTTAGAAAAGACAGGCCTGGCAGGTGGGGAGGGGGAGTTGCTATTTATGTTAGGGATAGGCTGGAGAGTATGGAACTCTGTCAGTGGACAGGTAAGCAGTCAACAGAGAGTTTGTGGGTCAGGGTTAAAGGGAGAACAGCGATGGAAGACATTACTGTGGGGATCTGTTACAGACCGCCTGATCAAGAGGAATCTGTGTATGAAGTGCTCTATAGGCAGACAGGAACAGCCTCATGCTCACAGGCCCTTGTTTTCATGGGGGACTTCAACCACCCTGACATCTGTTGGAGTGATGGTACGGCCCAGAAAAAGCAATACAGAAGGTTCCTCAATTGTGTGGAAGACAACTGCCTTCTGCAAGTAATAGAGGAGCTGACAAGGAGAGGTGCCATGCTTGATCTTGTGCTCACCAACAGGGAAGGTCTGGTTGGAAATGTGACGCTCCAGGGCAGCCTTGGTTGCAGCGACCACGAGATGGTTGAATTCGAGATCCTCAGGACAGTGAGAAGAGCGTGCAGCAAGCTCACTGCCCTGGACTTCAAGAGAGCAGACTTTGGCCTCTTCAGGAGCCTGCTTAGTAAGGTTCCATGGGATATAGCCCTAGAGGGCAGGGGAGCCCAAGACTGTTGGTTGATATTCAAGGATCACCTGCTCCAAGCTCAGGAGTGTTGCATCCCAACTAGAAGGAAATGTGGCAGGAGGGCCAGGAGACCTCCTTGGATGGATAAGGAGCTGCTCAGGAAAATTCGAAGGAAAAAAGAAGTTTATAGAATGTGGAAGCAGGGACAGGCGGCTTGGGAAGAATACAAGGATGTTGTCTGGGAAGCTAGGGACCAGGTTAGGAAAGCTAAGGCCCAGTGAGAATTATTTGGGGGATGTTAAGGATAACAGGAAAGGATTCTATAGGTACGTAACGAATAGAAGACAGACTAGGGACAACGTAAGACCCCTCCAGAAGATATCGGGAGAACTGGCTACCCAGGATTTGGAGAAGCCTGAGGTTCTTAATGACTTCTTTGCCTCGGTCTTCATTGACAAAGGCTCTGATTGCACCACCCAAGTCTTGGAAGCCGGACGAAGGGACTAAGAATGAAGACCCTAGGCCCACTGTAGGAGAGGATCTGGTTTGAGACCATCTTAAAAACCTGAATGTACACAAGTCCATGGGACCTGACGAAATCCATCCGCAGGTCCTGAAGGAGCTCACAAACGAAGTTGCTAAGCCACTGGCCATCATATTTGAAAAATCATGGCAGTCACGTGAAGTTCCCGACGACTGGAAAAAGGGAAATGTAACCCCCATTTTCAAGAAGGGGAAAATGGATGACCCAGGGAATTACAGACCAGTCAGTCTCACCTCTGTGCCTGGCAAAATCTTGGAGCAGATTCTCCTGGAAGGCATGCTAAGGCACATGAAAAACTACAAGGTGCTTGGTGACAGCCAGCATGGCTTCACTAAGGGGAAATCCAGCCTGACCAATTTGGTGGCCTTCTATGATGGGATTATGGAACTGATGGACAGGGGCAGAGAAGTTGACGTCATCTACCTGGACTTGTGTGAAGCATTCGGCACTGTCCCACATGACATCCTTGTCTCTAAATTGGAGAGACATCAATGTGATGGGTGGACCACTTGATGGATAAAGAACTGGCTGGTTGGCCATACGCAAAGAGTTGTGGTCAATGGCTCGATGTCCGGCTGGAGACCAGTAACGAGTGGTGTCCCCCAGGGATCGGTGTTGGGACAGATCTTGTTCAACATCTTTGTGGGTGACATGGACAGTGGGATTGAGTGCACCCTCAGCAAGTTTGCCGATGACACCAAGCTGTGTGGTTCGGTTGATATGCTGGAGGGAAGGGATGCCATCCAGAGGGACCTCGACACGCTTGTGAGGTGGGCTGATGCCAACCTTATGAATTTGTTTAACCATGCCATCTGCAAGGTTGTACACCTGGGCAGGAGCAATCCCAGGCACAGCTACAGGTTGGGCAGAGAAGAGATTCAGAGCAGCCCTGCAGAGAAGGACTTGGGGGTGCTGGCCGATGAGAAAATGAACATGAGCCGGCTTCAGTGTGCGCTCGCAGCCCAGAAAGCCAACTGTATCCTAGGCTGCATCAAGAGGAGCCTGACCAGCAGGTTGAAGGAGGTGATCCTGCCTCCCTACTCTGCTCTCGTGAGACCTCACTTGGAGTCTTGTGTGCAGTTCTGGTGTCCTCAACATAAATAGGACATGGAACTGTTGGAACAAGTCCAGAGGAGGGCTACGAGGATGATCAGGGGACTGGAGCACCTCCTGAATGAAGCCAGGCTAGAAAGTTGGGGCTGTTGAGCCTGGAGAAGAGAAGGCTGCGTGGAGACCTCGTAGCAGCTTTCCAGTATCTGAAGGGGGCCTACAAGGGTGCTGTGGATGGACTATTCATCAGGGACTGTAGTGATAGGACAAGGGGTAACGGGTTCAAACTTAAACAGGGGAAGTTTAGATTGGATATAAGGAGGAAATTCTTTACCGAGAGGGTGATGAGACACTGGAATGGGTTGCCCAGGGAGGTTGTGAATGCTCCATCCTTGGCGGTGTTCAAGACCAGGTTGGATGAGGCCTTGGGTGACATGATTTAGTGTGGGGTGTCCCTGGCCATGGCAGGGGTGTTGGAACTAGATGATCTCAAGGTCCTTTCCAACCCTAACTATTCTATGATTCTATGATTCTATGAATTACTACAGTGCTAAGTGAGCAGACTTATAAAACAACATATAATTTTTGTTGCAATGCTGCTAATTGTTTAGAGTCTTTTTAAATCTACTATTTTCTTAGCCTGAATGGTCTTTCCATACTAGTCTTAGTAACTACTAAAACCAGCTTAATATTCTTACAAGTTTATGTAATTTTATTATGCTTAATTTGAAAATCTGAAAAAAAAATAATGCTAAATACAATTTCACCAGAATTAAAATCACAAATTGAAGCATCAGTTATAATGTTGTTTCAGTTTCCTTAAAGTGACTCATTATTAACTACTACAGATGGGAGCAGTGAAATAATTTAAATACCACACAAGCTACCAACCAGCTAGATAAAGTGAATTCGGAGAGATATGATAACCACCTGCAAATACACAGGCTGTGCGCCTGTCACCTGCATTAATTATCCAAACATGGCTGGCTCCCATTCGCTCTAATACAGTCTCAAAGGTATTCAGCAGCAACGCCTTAGGTTGAGTGGGAAAGAAGACAAATAAAAGTGAAAGAGTTATTACTTTGATGTATTGCCAAATTTTATCTTAAACCCCTTATTGAGAGAGCATGAAGTGCTACAAAAAGCAGAGTTAGAAGTTCAGAAGATGCCACTCTTCCCCAAAAGGCCTTCCTGATCTTATTGGCCAATTAGAATAACTGTAGAAAACATGTTTTGGGAGGAAACCCCTTGTTATGAAGGCTCTCCTGTATTTGATCTATCTCCTCTGCCAGGAATGGATCACTGGAAGTAACTTGAAACCAGGAGAGGAGCCGGCAATCAAGCAGAGCTGGCAGTATTCTATAGTTTATCATCTGACAAGTAAGGAAATTATTTGGACCATTTCTTTTAATTATTTTTTATTTTTTGTCGTATTTTCTAGTCAGATCAAGAAAAGTTTATGATACTAACCCCTATTTTACATGTTCTTGAGACGTTAGATGAAAGGCACATGTACTTGGATTTTTTGAGGGTGTGTGTGTACACGGACAGGTGTGGGGTTATCAGCATGTTGGGACAGAGGCAGAAACCTTTCAAAACCAAAAGCAATTGACCAAACACAGTTTCTGGGAAACTGAAAAGGTACTATCAATGTATGGGACCTGATCAGAGAGAACAATTCTTTCTGGAACAAGATAGTTACAATTTTAATAACATAGAAGAAAACCAAGCAAATGGCCTTACGTAAGGCCTGGAAATATTTGCTCTGTAAAAACTGTACAGCAGTGGTGAGCTGAACTTGCTAAATGGCATTTCCCACTTCAGAGGATAATTATATTCCCCAAATAAACTTTTTAGTTGTACTCAAAAAGAACAAGAAATATTTCACTACTATTAATTCTCATTGATACTGCAGCTCTGTTATGCATCTTCCACAATCAGGGTTATTTAAAAAGTTACTTACTGCAATGCCTTCTTTTCTCTATGAAGTCTGAATTTCCAAGTCAGAGCTATAAATGTTATGCATCTGATAAACAGATCATGCAATAATGCCTTGTATCATTACCAAAAATAATTTAAGCTAGTGGAGGATTGTATCATGGCTCTAATTGGCGGAATAGATGAAATCCTTCTAAAGAAGATAATTCCTGTGCATTTGTGGTCTTTATCATGGTAATTACTGTATTACACATGCATCTAAAACACAAATTAAAAGACGGCTTCCCTACAGCTAGAGTGATTTCCATTCACTTTGTATTGACATGAATGACTTCATAAGGTGCAAAGGTCTATAGTATACTGGGATTTGTCCACATGTAAACTTATAAAAATGCTTCCTACTGTGTCTTCAGCACATCACTGTTGATTGCAAATAACTTTATCCATATGTTTGCTTATAGGCAAAGAAGCCTAAAAGACCAGAGCAGAGAATAGTGATACAGATGAGACTTGTCATATACTTCCTGATCAAAAACTGGTGAATTAGCTTATGACAACTGTTCTGAAATGTTTCATGAGATGCCAAATACAGAAGGAAAGGAGTATTACCAAAAAATGCAGTAAAAAACCTTTGCAGTTTTAACACAGATGTTATTTTAGTTTTTTCATTCTTCCTGCAAGACAACAAAATTTTTTCATTCTATTGCAACAGATCCTTAAGTCAGTAATACATTTGCCTAAATCCCTACCTGTACGTGTCACCACATAATTTAAATGCTTACAATTATTGATATCAAAGTATTATCTAATTAATTTCTGAATGGACATTTACCTTCATATATATCTTAAGTCTTTACAAAAAAAATACCTAGTATCTGCCTTTAAGTTCCTCTTTTTAACCACTGCTGCTGCTCTCCTGTTTTAAATCTCCCTGCAAGCAACGATAGCCTCTCAGTAACTCACTCACCTTCTCCCTGTGTCACACTAGATGGGTAGGTGCAAGGGTGGTCAAAGTGAAAGCCTGCAAAAGGAGCTGCCCTCTTAAGGTACAGCATCAGACTGCTGAGAGATATGTTTTCTTTCACCCCACCTCATCACCCTCAGACCACCAGATTGGATCTGGACAGAAGGAGAAGTTCCACTGCCTTATTGCTTTCTACAGAAGTCACAGCAGCACCTCCTTTTCTCCACCCCCCTATTGTTGTTGGCTGATCCTACAGATTGTTTTCCTCCGATTTCTTGCAGAGAATTCTTTCTGAATGTCAAACCAGCAAACCCTTGATGGCACAGCTGCTTTCTTTCCCTCCTTAAATCATCCACAAGTACTGCAAACAACTTATGTCACATGTCCTTGCAAAGAACTGCACACAACCAAGAAAAGTTTCATCATCTCACATTCAAAAATTCTTAGCTATAGCAAATTACTTTTTTTCTTTTGCAAGCAAAAATACATTTTGTCAGCTTCAGAACAGCTTTACAAGACATTGGTTAATCCTCTACAGTAGAGAGAACTAGCACAAATCTGTTCCATATTACAGCTATGAGAGTCTATAGAAATTCGAGTTCTACCTAGAATTCACCAAATATTACAAGAATATTCTGCCAACTGAAAAGTGACTTGCTTTACAAATATAGTACACAGTACTGCAGGACAATATTGACCCCAACACAAAAGGGGACACCACAAATGCAAGCAGCATTGGAAAGGTGAAAAAGACAAATGAAAACACCACACTGAAACACGTCCATTTATTATTTTTTGCACCATTTCCAGAGAGAATCCTGATGCCAGAGTTAACTAGTAGTTAACTACTAGTAGTAGTTACTATTAGTAAGCCAAAAGCAATTTTAGCTACTTTCAGTATCGTTGATAAACTAGTGATTAAAGATGCCAGGGAGTGAGTGATGAATTTCAGTTGTTTCAGAATGAATCCTACAATATATTATACATGTCATAACAATCTCACACTCTCCAGAAGTTAGTAGTCATGGAATATATCACACAGTTTGACAAGCAAATCTCTCAACAAGATCTACGTTTATCTCCTATGACCTACAAAGCAACTCTTATCACAACAAATGGAGCAAGCCCAGCACATCTCAACATAAAGACAGATTGAGACAAATCTATCTACTTTAAGGAACAGCCTCGGAGAGCTATCAAAGTAAGCTAAAGATATATCTGCTTTTCTACAGCAAGATTTTTAAATCTATCTTAACTCAAACTAGTATGTTCACAGCTAGGGGAAAAGAAATAAAATAAAATATCTTGAGAAGTGCCAGAAACTAATTATGAAACAGAAAGATCCAAGGTCTTACATTCCATATAATGTACTAAATAGCATCCTAATAGCGAGTTATGGTCAACTATAATTTCTGCCAGAAGTAACCAAGGAAACCACTTAACCACTTAGATAAGTGCATACATGGAGGGGAGGTAGCTAAGGAGATGGACTCAAATCCAAACTCGGAAAACTTGGAGAGCTAGCTGCAACAAGCCTCCAAAAGATGCAGCTGTTTGGAGAAATAGCTTATACATATTTATGAAACATTTTTTTGGTCTAAAAATCACAGTGAAGATAGAGCAGGTTCTCATACAGTCCTAAGAATAGGATAGATCGTGATACGGATCATAAGGCAGTGGTGCTGTGGTAATTCATAGCAAGTCAAGATTCATGTTTTGGTAATTTGTCGATCTTTGGTAAGTCTTGTTTACAGGGTCTGAAAGACTTAGCAACGCTAGGCAAAAGTCTCGAGCACTTAGCAGCTATATCTACACCACTCTGAAAAATCAGCTTTTTGAGAGCTTAAATAGAGCAGACATCTTGAAATAGAGCAGACATCTGCTTCTATAGCCACTTATGAGAACACAAAACCAGCCCGCTCAAACCTGCCTGGTAGCACAGTAACACACTGAATACGCACAATCTCATATACTGGATGGCAGACTCCAGGTGCCTTCATGAAAGACTTCTGCCTCAGACAATTGAGAGTGATAGTGATGAGATGTTTTAACACTGGGCTGAGGCTGGTCAGAAAACCTCTGAACAGCAGCAGTTGCAGGATGACTTTATCTGCAGCACTGCTTGCAAGCTTTCTTTGCGGATCTGGTTGGCACCTTGTTTTTTAATAACCTCAAAAATTAATACTGCAGATGGCTTTTTAGAGGTAACCTCAAAAACTTCCCAGAAACACTTATACAGAGCACATACATCACTAAAACATGATCCAAATCCTTTAGTCAAGACATGCATAGCTCTCTGTAGTATGTTGTCTCCACGTTTAACTCTAACTGCTAGCAGTTCATTTGCAAGACATAAATTGCAGGTTTTACTAGCTTTAATTTACAGAATCACATACACTACCTGTCTCCATCCATGCTTCAACACCACTATCAGCAACCAAAAACATTCCTATGGAAAACCAAAAATAGTTTTCCATAGGAATTTGAGTATATCTAGCTGAAAAGATCATCATCGTTTCTTGCTAAAATTGCATTTACCTGCCTTTCAAGAGACCAAGAGTGTCTTGATTATCAGGAATTTCTTATTACTCAAATATGAAGGCTATTAATGAGTGGCTCAGGACAGAACCAAGGTGAGAGTTTTTGCTAATGTTAACTACAGTACTTTTTTTGGTCAGTTCTTCCTTAGATTACCATTGTCACTTTATTAATTACTTACTTTACAAAATTATTTAAAACTTACAGAGTACTCTGAATTAATTTCTATGTGTATAAACAATAAATATACTAGCAGAATAAATACAGTGGCAGAATATGGACTGCAATACAATTTAAATGTTCTGATGCCTGTTTGGTAATGAGTAATTAAAATTAGCCTCTGTGTGACTGGTTGCACCATAATTAGGTTTTGGCTGGGAGTATTTCGGTTAGGGTTTTTTTATTTAAAAAAATTTGAAATAGATTACAACACTGCAGCTGTATTGGAATAGAGAGAAGCAAAAGGGGTGCCTCCATGCAAATTCACAAGCAGAGGGAACACTTTTCAACAACTTAAAAACCAGCTGCACAGCTAATTTGCCAAAATATTAGGGATTTTCCTCTTAAAAAATAAATAATACTCCATTTTACAGCCATGTATGACCATCTCCCAACTTCTATCTGCCTGATAGTTTGGAATGGGATGCTACTATCTCTGTGCACTTATCTATTTAGATGAAATGGAAAAAAAGTCAAATCACAGCAAAGACAGTGGAAATCTGTGAGGATCTATGTGTAATTCAAGAGGCAATGCCACAGACAAGAAGAGATACTGATGTAGCAGAAGAAAAATAAAGATGGTTGCAAATATACTTCTGGAGGGTAAGGAGAAAGACACAGAGATTGCTCATTTTTTGGCCTAATGAATAAATCATTTTAGTTTCCTCCCCCCTTATGCACCTGCTGCTTTGAAAAGCCCCTTCCACAACCAACAACTGAACAGCAAATGCTGTACAATGACTCAAATGTTGCTGGAGACATGCCAGCAAAAATTACCACTCTTCAACCAAGATAAACATCATATTACTTCATTACCCTTTTAAAACATATGCAAATTAAATCCATTATTCTTTTTTCTTAGAGAAATGAAGTTCCTTTGGCTGGAATTCAACAGCTCCTTTTGTCATCGTTGACCATGAATGGATGAACTTCATGTAGATGATGCCCATTTCCCATCTTTGAATCAAACATTAATACCATTTGACAGTAATAAATAACATTTATCACAATAGGGATCTACTAATGATTTTCCCACTAAGCTGGCTCATCAGAACCTATCAGCTGACAACTGCATAAATGAGATTAGCATAACAGCTGCCTATGACAAATGTATCTAAATCATTTTAATGCCAGCTAGCTCTTTGATCTCCCTATCACGTTGTTGCCAAAACTAAATCCATTTCTTCAAGATACACATTGTTTATTACAGATACATCTGTATATTCCACACCATTATGTACTCTACAGATTTCAGTAATTGAAAGAATTAAAAATACTGATTGGATATTGCCACAATAATGGAAACTTGCAGCTCTGCACTTTAGAGTAGCATTCCACTGCCTATTTAATCCCCCCACACACCCCACCCCGAATTGTAGGATTGAGTGTTTGATAACTTTGTGTTTCTCTGGCACAAAATACATGTTTTAATGTAAATATGTGTATTAACTTCTTTTTGTGAGCATTGCTTACAGAAACATCATTTTCATACAATTTAAACTAATTCCCCGTAATATGGGAATTGGTTTCATGCACATATCAAAGCAACAAATCACTGCGTTTGTACAAATGCAAAAGTGACAGGAAAAGACACTTGCTGGTATTTGTGTTTTAATTATTATTACAAGCAAGGCGTATGAGACTGTCATTCAAACTCATGAAAACAGATTTCAGACTAACTCCAAAGCCAACAATTCTTGTTGGACCTCCGTAACAACATTTGAAAAGCACTCTAATTTCCAAACACTTCTTCAGTTGAAAGTCAATGCACTCCTCTACCCTAATTCAGATTGTCAGAGTCCTTTAGGTCCTTAAGGATATAGGTGGCTTCCATGATGTCTAAAACCCAGGGGAAAAGATGCCCTCAGATGCTTCAGAAAATCCCAGTCAGATTCACAACTCTTACACTAAACCCGTTTGCTTTAGAAACAAACCAAATACAACACAGCACATGTATGCACGTGGTAAAGAGGAAAATACTAAACATTATGTTTTTCCCTGACTTTCCATAAGCTATTTTATTGATCCTTAAATTATAATTTCAAAAATATTTAATTTCTTAACTACACTAAAGATATTAAAAAAAAAAAAAAAAAAGAAAAATGTCTACTTGGGTCTGCTAGCACCCAGACATTCCTAAAAGGGGTCCCTCTTTAGCAGTTTTTAATCATTTGGAGGCATCAATATGTTGAAATCTCCACTGATTTACTTAAACATGGATTAAGCTTTTGATGACTTCACATATGAAATAACTTCAGGCATGCCTACACTTGAGTGCCCTTGATTTAAAACCCAATTGTATTTACACATTTCCTGGACTGTATAGCTTTACATGCATTTATTTTGATGTTCTGTAGAGGTTAGCATTTGTTTTCCAATCAGTGTTTTCAGGCGAGTTCTAGGTAGAAATATTCCTATCTGTTTATACTTTAACCATCTTAATGGCTATTCTGTGAATAAACAGAAGGCAAACTAGGTATCTCTGCTGCATTTAAAATTAAATTAGATATCCATTTACCCAACTGGCTAAGTAATTGCTGGAACATGAAGCTTTTGGCTTCCACTGAGAACCAATATCAAGTGGCACCAGAGCTCAGTTCTCCTAAAAGTAGCACCAATTCGTGGTGGGAAAGTTTTCTAAATTAATGTTACTAAATGAAAAGTTTGAAGGGTTTTGCATAAGCACAGAAAATGTGCAAGCATGAGAACTAATGAGATCGCAGGTTCCAGTTATAGTGCTGTAGCAAATAGCTTGTTTTCAATGCTGTTACATTCACAAGCACTTTGTTCTTTCTTGCATTTCAATTAAAATTCATGGGATGTTTTCTCCACATATTTTTCAAGTCTGCCTGCATTTTCCATATCTTAGAAAAATTTCTGGCCATTATTTTTCATGTAAAATGAACAGAATCTATGGTCTTTTGTCCAAGCCTTTTGTTTTGTGAAGCAGGCCATTTTTCATGGATGAAACTGAGGCACACACTTTCAGTTTTGACAGCATTTCTTACCATTCTCCCCAGTCAGCATTGTCACCCTTCATTATTTAATTTTGAAGTAGAAGGAAGGCTGATTTATACCCATGATGTATAATTACAGGCAGATGGAGTGCTTGGAAAGTAGAAACACTGAAGCAGGACTGTAGTACATTCCTGTGAGCTTCCTGTAAAGTTTTCTCTGTGTCACCAGGTAAAAACAAAAAGCCAAACAATTTAAACTAAATGAGTCTATGCTGTTCTAAGCACTGAGTTAATGAAAGTGAATACAAAACTAATAAAGTACATTGACTGTGGCTTCAAGGTACTTTAAAATGTTTTCAAGTAGAAATGATTAAATGTGTTAGTTTTAATAAAAATTTTCTTTTAATGTGCCCATGGTCATAAAGGCTTTTTTCTTTCTTAGCCTCCACTTCACTTGAAATCATTTTGACACAAGTCCACTCTGCATTTTGAAGATAGAAGAGCTTTCTGCAGTTCTTTCATATGATAACATACAGTATATTTTCAGCCGCCTTTTAAAAATTTAAACAAATGGAAGTCTTATTAAGATGATATCATAATTACATGCAGCTATTTTACCAGCTCTTATCTAAAGCAAAAGCAAGCAATCAGTTGAGAACATAAATTCATTGAAGATATTAACTGAACATGAAGGAATAGACCAGCAGGAGAAAATAAGCCCATTTAACTATTTCATCTTCCCTCTGGAAAGACAGTAAACTTATTCCAGTAGGTTTAACACCACCTACAAAATAGCTCTTATCTTTGAAAAATGAACTAATATTTCAGAAGGCTTTGAAACCATTTAGCAAATAGCTAAACATACAAATAAAGTTACCCTCATAGTCTCAGATGGAGGACAGCTGCTTTGACAAAGAGTAAGGAATTACTGTTGTAATAGGTACAGAAAAAACATTACTGGTCACTGGTTCAGTTCTCACCAGCAAAAAACATAAGCCTTGAAATCCTTTACTTTCAAATTATGGGTCACTAAAAATTATTCACAAATAAATAAAAATAATGAGATTTTTGATTCATGCTAAATGTAGGCACCAAATAGAAAATATTAGGAGCACTATTAGTGTTTATTCTATTTGATTTTTCTTTGGATTTTAGGCATTCAATCCTCTGGAGTGCTAATCCCATATCCCCCACCCTCAAGCATAAGAAACATTTCACATATGTTTAACATTAATCTCATGAATAGTTGCATAGAAGACTATGGCAATATTAATGAGCTTTAGAGTTAAGCAACTGCTTAAAGACGACAGCATGGAAGAGAGGACTTCCAGCCTAGATGTGCCACGTGAGTAGTCACGATGATGAAGGTGACATGTACCAGAACATAAATCCCAACCACAGCAATCACTCACAGCATGTCAGAAACATCTACCAGATGAAAGACTAGGAGGATGGAACTGACCATATTTAAGGTGCACAGGGGCTTGGGCAAATTGCTGACATTCAAGGAAAAGAAGATGAAGAGAGCAGAAAGGAGAAGACTTGCACAGCAGCAAGAAAGCTGAATAGGAAATGAACAGGTTCCTCATGGACACATTATTTCCATTTCAAACTTGATGCTTAGGATATCAGTGGTTTTGTCCTAACAAAAAGCTTTGCGAAGGGAGGGAGCAAAGTCCAAGATTTTAAACAGTTACTCCTTTATATTACAGTTAGATTCCAGAACGATTACAGTCCTTTCCTGGGCTTTCTCCCAGTGTTCAAGGCTAGGTTGAACAGAGGCTTGGGTGACATGGCTTAGTGTGAGGTGTCCCTGCCCATGGCAGGGGGTTTGAAACTATATGATCTTAAGGTCCATTCCAACCCTAACTATTCTATGATTCTATAATAATTCTTGAGGTTCAGAAAACTATGGTTTTGGTAATCTGCTGAATCCTAGTGTTCATTTTTTAAATCCTAGTAATCCGAAATGCAGTTAATACATAACAGTTACTTTGTATGCTACCTTTATTTTCTTATATTCACATCTAATGAATAAAATTCAATTACAAATGATTTAAAACATGCATATTAAAAGTATGCAATCTTTCCCTTTTTTTGAGGGGTAACCAGGAAAAAAGAAGGTTATTGAAAATAATAATTGAAAATATTGAAATAATTATGTACATAATATTGAAAAATAATATTGTAAATAATTGAAAATTGATGTTCAACATCTTTGTCAGTGACATGGACAGTGGGATTGAGTGCACCCTCAGCAAGATTGCCGATGACACCAAGCTGTGTGGTTCGGTTGATACACTGGAGGGAAGGGATGCCATCCAGAGGGACCTCGACACGCTTGTGAGGTGGGCTGATGCCAACTTTATGAAGTTTAACCATGCCAAGTGCAAGGTCGTACACCTGGGCAGGAGCAATCCCAGGCACAGCTACAGGTTGGGCAGAGAAGAGATTCAGAGCAGCCCTGCGGAGAAGGACTTGGGGGTGTTGGTCGATGAAAAAATGAACATGAGCTGGCTTCAGTGTGCGCTCGCAGCCCAGAAAGCCAACCGTATCCTGGGCTGCATCAAGAGGAGCGTGACCAGCAGGTCGAAGGAGGTGATCCTGCCTCCCTACTCTGCTCTCATGAGACCTCACTTGGAGTCTTGTGTGCAGTTCTGGTGTCCTCAACATAAAAAGGACATGGAACTGTTGGAACAAGTCCAGAGGAGGGCCACGAGGATGATCAGGGGACTGGAGCACCTCCTGAATGAAGCCAGGCTAGAAAGTTGGGGCTGTTGAGCCTGGAGAAGAGAAGGCTGTCTGGAGACCTCATAGCAGCTTTCCAGTATCTGAAGGGGGCCTACAAGGATGCTGGGGAGGGACTCTTGATCAGGGACTGTAGTGACAGGACAAGGGATAATGTGTTCAAACTTAAACAGGGGAAGTTTAGGTTGGATATAAGGAAGAAATTCTTTACTGTGAGGGTGGTGAGGCACTGGAATGGGTTGCCCAGGGAGGCTGTGAATGCTCCAACCTTGGCGGTGTTCAAGGCCAGGTTGGATGAGGCCTTGGGTGGCATGGTTTAGCGTGGGGTGTCTCTGCCCATTGCAGGGGTGTTGGAACTAGATGATCTCAAGGTCCTTTCCAACCCTAACTATTCTATGATTCTATGATTCTATGATTCTATGATTCTATTTTTCCACTCTTCCTGGAAACACATGCATAGATTTCTCACATATTTAAGTTGAAAATCCTAGTTGTAAATTCTCTTTCTCTAGAAAGTTTGATAGATTATTTGTGTTGGAATTTGTTAATGTTTTCTCAACTAGTAGAAAAAGAAGTGTTTTTCCAGCAGAAGCGTTTGGGAAGCACATAGGCAAAATATTTAATACTTTGTCTTTCTGCTGTCTTCACTTACAAATCTCAGTAATATTATTTTGGAAAAACAGTCTAATGACATTTTTTCCTCTTGTCATCTACCGGGCTTGGGATGTTTCTTTTAATGAATGCAACATAATTCATGCGTAGTCACTATTAAACCCAGCAAACTCATAATTACTAACAATTTTGCACCTGCTGTTATGGGTAGATGCTATTCACTTTAATTTGATACCTTGATTATTCAGTGGAAACTCCAGGAGACTCCAATTATCTTACATGTTTCCTGAAAAGAGCATAACAGTCACAACTGGATAAATACACGAAAAGCATTTTCAAGAGCTTTCTGGTAATTAGTCAAGATCCCGAGTAAGAAATGCACACATATTTTGTGCACACGTACACATGTACATCCATGAACATCACCCTATGATGATGGTAGTATTGCACATATTTAAACATGATAATATATCAAGCCATATTATTAAGCTATAGCTAAGGTTGGAAATAGTATACTTTATGCAGGAGGTGACCCTTCTGGAACACGTACCTGGCTGCTTTGAATATCAATTCTACTATGAAGACGTATTTGAATTTTGAACCACAAATATTGTGTGGTAGCTGAGAAAGTTCTTTGTGGTTGAAAGGAGGAATGTACTACATATAGAAGAGTTGAACACAGTCATGCTGGATGCACGTGCATTTTTGGCTGCACAGATTTATTCTTCCTGCCCTTCTGTATGCTGCCATGCTCAAAGGCATTGTACATATCTGACTTTTTAAACATGCTTTTGTTCTCTAAACTTATCTCCTGTTGTTTGGGGTTTGTTTTTTTCTAGAAGACTAAGCAGCAGCATTTTCAAAAAGGGGAGGGAGAAGATGAATCTTATGTACATATGGGCACACAAACTTTAACATACCAAAACCAAAACAAATTCTCTGTAGCACCTTCAAGTGTTTCACAAACACAGAAAATCAGAGGGCTAGCAAAATTTCTGCTCTGGTACTGCACAACAACACAGAGTGTACCTGGAGCAGTGCTGATGGGCCTGATTATCCCCTAGGTAAAGCTGAAAAGGCACCAGAGACTCTTTGTTCCCAAGAATGGACTAGCATGTGGGAGGTTTCTGTAGTCAACCCTCCACCAGCATGAAGCTGTGATACATTATAACACCACATGACCCTCTGTCACAGTATTTTCAATTATGCCTTATCCTCCTGCATTCCAAAACCTAAGCACACTCAAAGGCCACCACTAACTGATGATTCCACCTGGCATCAATAATCAGGGTAACAAAATCCCTGTTAATTTCTTTTTTTAATTTATTTAATGTCAGTGATAATAATGTTTCCTGCATTATCAGAGCACCTTTTTTTTCTTTAGAAATCAGAAACACTGCATGGCATTATTCAAGAATTACCCTTCCCTCCCCCACCTATTTTTGGTTTTTACTTTTAAGTTTGGAAGTGCTGCTGCAATTGCAGAACCTTTCAGAAAACCTTGTTTCACTTTAATTGTATGACTTTGCCTAGCCAATAATTACCAGAAACTATGTTTCCATTAGGTAAAAAGATTAGAAAAATGAGAGATGCTTTTGTCACTTCAGCTCCCTATGTTCCCAGATATTATTCAGTAGAAAATAGTCAGCATCATTACTTGAACAGCATCTTGCTACAAACAAATTACTGTCCTACTGATGTTAAAATCTAGTTTCTGCATCCTAAATATTCCAGTATCATTGCCACAGACTGGAAGAGGATGGTTCTGAATAACTTCACTTTCACACAGACAAATCACAGTCTTGGACATTTTTTCCAAACTCTAGAATTTCCAGACACATAAAATCATTGCCCATTAAGAGAAGGGGCACAACACTGTCACTTAAGTTACTCTTACAGAACAGAAGATGCAATTTAAGCATTTTAAATCATGACCCTTTCCCAAATCTAACCAATGAGCAGGAGGAAAAAGAGTGCATTACTAAGGCACTTAATGTGGCTGATTAACAGATACAGAACCAGAATAATGCAGGGAATAAGATGCTCATTTGGAAACAGAGCATGGCCATTCAGAGTACAAATTACACCTTAGACTTTTTTTCAGATTTTTATGGTATTTTTTTATTAAAATTAATATGCTAGATCCTCATTTACTCTTCATTCCACTCCAAAATCAATGACCAAGCCAGCACAGTTCTTTCATTTGACCAAGGACACTGTACAGTGTATACCAATAGCGTTTCAGCTGCACAATTTTGTTGTGTCCTCTTTAGAGGATAAAACTCTTCACAAGAAAAGTAATAAACTCTGTACAGTCAAACACAGGACCAAGTAGGTATTTAACAATAAATCTGATTTTCCTGACTCAGCTTATAACATTTAATAAGCAGTCTAATGACTCTGTAGATGACTGACATTACAATTATCATAAACTAAGTTCACTATTACAATATTCATGGAAAATGCTATCATTTTATAATTATGCAAATATAATGGGAATTAGACAATAAAGAATTGCATATTCAAGAATTTCTTCAAATATTAAGAAATCTATTTAAGTAGATACAGAACTATTAGCATATGTGAATGCTCCATGACCTTTCCAGAAATTACCAATTCTGCGATATCTAAATTCAGAAGAGTGTATAATTCTTGAACAGATAATGATGCCAGTGTCAATAAAGGACATTGCTCAATATCATTTTCTCCCAGTAAACTAGTACCAGAAGCTTTATCTGGCCACTTGTCCTGGGTTCAGCAGTAGCAATGATTTTTCTCCTTCTTGGTAGCTGGTGCAGTGCTGTGGTTTTGACTTTCAGCCTGGGAACAACGCTGATAACACCAATGGTTTTAGTTACTGCTCAGTAATGTTTACTCTGACCAAGGACTTTCTGAGCCTCATGCTCTGCCAGGGAGGAGGGGAAGCTGGGAGGAAGCAGAGACAGGATACCTGACCCAAACTAACCAAAGGGGTATTCCATACCACAGCACATCATGCCCAGGATGTAGAAGTGGGGACAGCTACCCAGAAGGGCTAGATCACTGCTTGGGTCAGACTGGGTATCAGTCAGCAGGTGGTGAGTGGTTGTATTCTCTTCCCTTGTTATTTCCCTTATCATTATTATTATTATTGGTGGTATCAGTAGTGATTTGTGTTATACCTTAGTTACTGGACTGTTCTTATCTCAACCTGTGGGAGTTACATTCTTTTGAATCTCCTCCCAGTCCCTCCAGGAGCTGGGCGAGGGTAGGAAAGGTGGGGGAGTGAGTGAGCAAGCTGCTTGGCTGACTGGTCTTAAACCAAGACACCACTAAATTCACCTAATATGTTCTTTTAACCACAAGACAACCCTTCCTGTGACAATGCAGCCACATGAAGACAAACTGAGTTCAACCTAAGCAGCTGTGTGTATCTTGCAGGCAGCAAATTAAGCTCTCCTGTGCCACCAGGATACACATTGTGTATGGCAGAGAGCTACAGAGGACTGAGTGCATTAGAATGAGAGAACATTTGCTCCATGGGCTTCTTGCAGCCAGAATGCAGTTGGGTTAGGAACACAAGCTAGGACCCTATGAGCTGCTCATGATAGCTTGCTTTCTTCATCAGCCCTTGTACTAATCTAACCCTCCTGCTGTTGTGAAGTGAAACCATAGCATAAGATTTACAACATCTATTCAACAGCTGAATCTAGGTCAAAATTCCCATGTTAGCCATCCTCACACACATCTTCAAATCTATGAAGATTTCTTGTTGAATCTATACAGATTTCTTGTTGCTTCTACAAACAAGTGGATCTTTTAATAGGAAAACTCACAGGCATTACAGTCATGCATTTCAGTCATTACACTAACTGGGCTGGAGAATTTTTACCTTTTTGCTCAGAACATCGTTTGGGACCTTAATAAAACATATTTAAAGCCTGATGAAACAAGGAAATAGCTATACAGAATGCTCATCTAAAGTAGCTGTGATAGCATCTTGTGCTAGCATGCTGGCTCAGCATTAGGAATTCAAGTGTTACACAGAAAATAAATTTGCATTCTTGAATATTCCATTTCAATGGGAGACTATAATGAGCACAGACTCACTGAATACAAAAGAAAACACCTGAAAACAGGACACTTGCTCTTCAAGCTCCTAATAAATCTATTTTAAAGTCTTTTCTGCTGACTTAAGGACTGCCGATATGGATTAGAACTCAGTTTTAGCATACACCAAAAAGCCATGAATGTCAAATCTTAAATTCTGTCAAGATGCTAGAATTCTAGCATGCTTTATTTCTGAGCTGGACTATAAAAGATTTGAAAGGATTAAGAAACTCCTCGGGACATAAGAGAATTCACCATCTTTGTTGCTGTAATATAGCCATGAGTATGTCCTCAGGAGAAATGTTGCCCTCCATTTTCAAACATGTAAACATGTGTCAACTATTCAAACCTATGGGAGAAAGACAAGCTGCTTCTACTTCATCTGTTGTTCAGAAAGTTGCTGCTTCATCTGTAGAGCTCTGCTGATGCCGCTTTCAGCAAGCCAGCACTTCATTGTTATAGCTGCCTTTTCATACGACTCCAGGGACTGAAAGGATGGTGCAGATGGTAAACAAACATGCTTTATGGTCTTGGAGCTTAGACTAAGAAATTCAGATTTGCTTTTTATTTTGGGAATGCAACTAAGCAAAGAAATTACTCTAATTTATTATCAAGCTGGTGGTCAGACCTGTGCAACTCCTCTATGTTTATAATGTGAAGCACAGATATTTCTCCTCTGTCTCAGAAAGCTGACTGACAAGTTTAAAACATCTTTACATACCTAATTTCACCAGGGTATTTAATTTTGCTTACATGGTATACATACAAGCCAGAGCTGTAATGAATTTAAAATTAAACACCTGAAGCTTTGTGTCATATACATATTATTTGTATAAGGAACATGGTAATATAGTCCTGAATCTGAACATACCAGTCCAGTTCACAACTTGAACAAAGGCAAAATAGGCATATGCTTCCTTCACTGCATCTTCTACCTAGCTCATCTGTGAACTTATTCCTGACTGGATGCTGTTCTCAGTCCTACCAGAAGTCCAGATGACTTTCAAAGCCAATGAAAAACAAATCGGTTTAATTCTACCAACAAATATATATCTATCTGACAGCACTGATCTAAGTAGTAGCATCTAATCAGAAAGAAACAGGCTTTGACCAAACATAGACCTCATAGGGGCCTTCCAGTATCTGAAGGGGGCCTACAGGGATGCTGGGGAGGGACTATTCATCAGGGACTGTAGTGACAGGACAAGGGGTAACGGGTTCAAACTTAAACAGGGGAAGTTTAGATTGGATATAAGGAAGAAATTCTTTACTGTGAGGGTGGTGAGGCACTGGAATGGGTTGCCCAGGGAGGTTGCGAATGCTCCATCCTTGGCGGTGTTCAAGACCAGGTTGGATGAGGCCTTGGGTGGCATGGTTTAGCGTGGGGTGTCCCTGCCCATGGCAGGGGTGTTGGAACTAGATGATCTTAAGGTCCTTTCCAACCCTAAGTATTCTATGATTCTATGATTCTATAACATTTTAGGGAAAAATATAGCAATGAAACAAGAAAGGACTTGAATCATTTAAACTACCCTTAGTATGATAACTCTTTTTAAATAACCAGTACAGCATATTACATGCTTGATAACAGTGTAATAAGCAGCACTGAAAACAGGCATCTTCCCAGAAAGGTTGCTGCTGCTCCTTATCATAGAATCATAGAATAGTTAGGGTTGGAAAGGACCTTGAGATCATCTAGTTCCAACACCCCTGCAATGGGCAGAGACACCCCACGCTAAACCATGCCACCCAAGGCCTCATCCAACCTGGCCTTGAACACCGCCAAGGTTGGAGCATTCACAGCCTCCCTGGGCAACCCATTCCAGTGCCTCACCACCCTCACAGTAAAGAATTTCTTCCTTATATCCAACCTAAACTTCCCCTGTTTAAGTTTGAACCCATTACCCCTTGTCCTGTCACTACAGTCCCTAATGAACAGTCCATCCCCAGCACCCTTGTAGGCCCCCTTCAGATATTGGAAAGCTGCTATGAGGTCTCCACGCAGCCTTCTCTTCTCCAGGCTGAACAGCCCCAACTTTCTCAGCCTATCTTCATACAGGAGGTGCTCCAGTCCCCTGATCATCTTCGTGGCCCTCCTCCGGACTTGTTCCAACAGTTCCATGTCCTTTTTATGTCGAGGACACCAGAAGTGCACACAGTGCTCCAAGTGAGGTCTCACGAGAGCAGAGTAGAGGGGCAGGATCACCTCCTTCAACCTGCTGGTCACGCTCAATCAAGTGCTGGTGTAGAATTCAACTTTAACTGTGTTTTTGGAAAGCCATTCACTCGAAACATTCATGAACATAAGATGGAACAAGGTAATAACCCTTGATCCTTGTGTTTTATGATGCAAGGACAAAAGCCATAGCATTTATCCAGCCTTCACATAGGGGAATATACTGAAAAAGATTAAAACAGTGTTCCAGGTGCAGTGCACATGTGCCTGTACTGTGAATTTGCTAGATCCCCTTTATTGTTTGCACACTCTTTAGAAGCAGTCCAGATGCCCAGGAGCCTACATGCCACAGTTGAAAGCTATAGAAGCTGGAGAAATTACTTTCAACAAAATTTCTCCATAAGCCTCTGTAGACTATAATTTTGTACAGTTTCTCACTGTCCAAAGTTGGTTATATCACTCACAAAACACACAACTTTCTGCTTATAAAGACTTTCTTATCCTATATCCAGATAATCCAGAGATGTTTTCAGATTAATGAGTGTCCAGAACAAACTCCTTTTATTCAGTATGGGCACTGAAGTACTCTTACGCAAAAAGAAAAATTGTGTGGTTTTCATTGTACTACTGTCAGCTTTCGTCTTATATTTATCATCATGTCTTCAATTTCATCTCTAAATTACAGAGCCAGGACTTTCTGATAGACACAATTGCTGCTGCTGGGTTTAGCACCTCCTATCAGTCCCTCAGTCCCTGATCACTTTATGACTTTCATTCATCACAGCTTCAATTTATTCCTCGTGCAGAGTGACCAAAGCTCTGAAAAGGAATGGGGTAGAAGATTTCTATAGTTACTGCTCTAGTGGAACACAGAAAAGAAATATTTCTATTTAAAAAATGTTTATCAAGTACAAGTGATAATAGCTCACGAAGTAGTGTGAACATTGACCAAGTTAATGTTCTCCCTGACATGTTACTCTGCAAATATTCATCTTCTCTTTAGTCCTTTTACAAAACTGGTTTTACTTTAAGACCATCCAGAAATTCACTGCATTTCTACTTACTTTTTTAATACATCATAACCCCTTACACAAAGGCTATGCCTGCATCGACGTGTTTTTATAATACATATTTATACAGGCTGACGGCATTCCTCTACCTCCATGAAAAACATCTCAGCATTTACACTGTTTGAGTGGAAGATTCAAGAGATCCTTCAGGAGATTCCAAGAAGAGGACAGCACTACAGACCTCATCACATCCTCCATTGTTTAGTTGTGTCTAGTGGGAGAAGCATTCAGTGCAGAATAATTTTTGGGCAGTGTGCACAAGAACACGAAGTGCACCATACACGTATCTGCTGCAAGTATGAGTAAATGCCCCAAAATACTCACACACCTCATTCCATTGTACCCAAGGGAAGAAAGATCTTTCACACTGGTTCTGCACAAAAAGGATCATGCAGAAACACATGACTCTTGGAAGGCACAGTGATTAAAGCTGTCTATAAATCTTCATAACAGACATGAGTGAGCAACCTAACAAATCAACACTTTGAAAGATGGAAGAGTCCTTTGACAAGGGAGTCATAGAATTTATTGCCCAAAATATACATATTTCTAGTCTGAATTCAACTCCTCTTGGTTTCCCATCTTCCGATCTTGTTAAATACTTGCTAAACTAAAGAACAAAACTGCTAGAGACAACTAAAAGATTAGATTTTACAATACTATGCAATAAGTACGACGTATACAAGAGTTCATCCATCTTGAGTGAAGCATCCATACTGCCATGTGTCATACTGTGTATAACACAACACAGAACCAAGCTTGCAATATGCTGCTAAGTTGATTAAAATCTTTAGCATTCTTAAAACTCCTTCTCCACTAATAAAAATTCCAAATCGATCTCTTTCATTAATTTAAGATAACAGGAATGTTGTAGCAGGAGTTGGCTTTTTTTACAAAGCTTCGTGTGAAAGATGAATCCTTTAATAAACTTGTAAATAACTCGTAAGCCACAAAAATGACAATGCCAAGCAGATATCACCTGTGGAGACATTACAAGGAAACAAAGTGAAAACCAAAATATAAATTTCACAGCTCTATAAACACACTACAGAAAAAAGTGGCAAGACACTAGGCCACATGGCTTTACTAAAGAAGCAGATATTATTTGCCTTTAAACTTACAATTAAAACCTCCACTTTTTATTATATGACCAGCAATTGTCCAATTTCCTAGAAATAAAGAAAACTGACTGCACAACCTAAATGCAACTTGCAATAGTAACAATGAAACAATGTGATTCATCATGCAGAAAGCTTATGTTCCCAAATAGGAGACATCCAATGGATCAGGAAATCAGGATCTATATTTAGTGGTCACAGTACTTACACTAGAGACTTTTCCTGTCAAAGTTTAACTTTATACAAATTGTAAGACTGCTGCAAGCATTAGGCCTTGTAGCTAGCATAAATAAAGGTGAGCAACCAGTGTGAAAAACAGCACTGAGCAACATGTCCTCATTACAAGTACAGAGAGACAGGAACTTCAACAAAGACAAGTGGCTTCCAAGCATTTTTTAGCAGTCCTGACTGGGAGCCAGTCTTTGCCCACATTTCCCTGCAACGTTCATTCTCTAGAGCCAAAGACCTGACTGACTTGTTTTTAAATAGAGGCAGGTGGGCAGGGGGAACATTTCTAAGAATCTGAACCTTCTGCTACTCAAAAAGTGAAATGTCTGTTATTGTAAATTTCACTTCATTAGAATTAGTAGCAAATATGAGGACAGAGCTTCTTCAAGAAGGTACTGAAAAGCAGCTGCTGCAAACAGGAAGGCAAGCAGTAGGATGCAATCCTGCTCAAGTCCGTCTTAGGTTGATGAGGCATAAGTTCTTTTCCTCCAGTCCCCTGAGATAAGAACTGCATTTCTTGACTCTCAAATTAGTCTTTTATTGATGATGCCATAATAACATTCTTCGCGAGTGAGTTTTGTCATCTGTTGACTATTTTCTCTTGCCTTGAGAGGCTACCTGGGTCCTTATTTACTTCAGGTAGTTACTGAGATTTTCCCTTGCTTTTGTTTATATTAATTGTCTATTGATTCAGTTTAAGTATTTATTATGGATTTCCCCAGGAAATGTGTACATCTCCAGTTTTCCTGTAACAACACACCAAGCATTTATGTAAATCACTCCTGGCATGTATTTTTTTCTCTCGCTCAATTGTTTTTTTAGATGACTCTTTCTATTACTTTACTTTTGAAATTGGAGGAAAAATAACAGCCCTTGACTGTCTCTGTCTTTGATGTTTAGCAGCATCGAGACATTCTTCTTACTCCTCCCCTCAAGGAAAACTTAAACAACTAAGCCTTCTTCTTTCTGCTGAGACAGAGGTGAGATGAGAAATTGCCAGGGAAGTCACTGTCAGTTGTAGGTAGTAGGGCTAAAGATTAAAGAGGGTGTTTTATAGGTCTTCTGCACTTTACACAACAGGATAGTAAGAAACAGACTCAGAACAGTATCCAGAGCACAAACACAGAATTCAGCTGCTTTGAGTACTTAATTTTGCATACACACAACAAGCTCAGAGCTGTCCTAGGAACAAGTACCAAAGTATGTTCAAGTTAAGACCAGTTGCATTCAGAAACAGCAAAATGTCAAGTTTTTCTAGTTTGCAGACATAGAAAAAGTCATCTCACCCTTCTTAACAGGGACATTATGGACTGTACATATACACAGACATCACTCAAGTGCATGCTTTCTTAATTAAGGATCCAGAAAGTTTGAAAATAAGGCAAGAAAATGTGGAACTGTGGGACAGTGAAGAAAAATTAAAGCATCTGCAACCACCCAGTGCTACAGATAGTTTTACTCAGCCAACACACAACCCACCACATTGCAAATATGAAACTTTGAATGGAGTCTCAGCACAACATGAGGACAGATGTAGGTGTGACAACAGCAGTGTCAGACATTGCTGAAACTACAGTTCTTCCAGCCAGGTACCACATACTCACAGCTCACCCATCCCACAAACAACATATCAGGGTCTGTCAGCTTCTGCCTTGTCAGACACACACATTCCACCACCAGGCATACCTCAGTCTTTCCCTTTCTCTGTATTTTTATATATACATACACTGTATATGTATGTAACTTTTTTGTTTCCCTCTACATACGTATTAATGGAACACCATACATCCACACATTATGCTTCCATCATAACCATCTTCCTTCACATCTCCTACAACCTATTCACGTTATCAGGGCAGCTTTTTCTTTCCTCTGCCTTTCCTCTTAAATTGAAACCACCTCTTCAAAATTTGTCTTCAAAACCCCCACTCTCAGTATGGGTGCTGGGGAAGGAGCTACTTGCCATCAGAAGCACCCAGTCATTTGCTCACTACTTTGGTGTTACCACTAGATCTTATCGCTCTAAAAACACAGCTACACTGAGTGCCATGGACCTCTCTGCACAACCAGCAGCTGAACTTTTCTCTATACAGATCTATAAGGCTGAAGTTTATGTCCTCTGGGACAACTGTGGTTGGAGACACATTGGAAACCTAACAGAATTTGAGGAGGGCAGAGATCTGACGTTGTGCTTAGGTATCATTAACATCTCATTAAAAGTAGGCAAAGAAGAAGCAGCTTAACTAAAAATTTTATCAAGACCTATGAATTGGTAGAATCCAAACTTGAAATAAAAATGCCTTTGGGCACATGAAGGGATTTATTTAAGTATTGCCTTACACATACACACTAAAGAGACAAACAAAAAAGGACATTTTTCTTTTGTAACACAACAATACCAAAATGAAAGACCAGCATTTCCAAAACATAATTAGGTCTCCCAAAAAGCACCCCCTGGAGCCCTATGAAAACACCACAGGCATATAGATTTATTTTTCATTCAGGAGACAGTTTACTCATTGTTTGTTTTTCTTCTCATCCCCTCCTTAAGGTCTTCTGTTAAAGACAATTGGCGTGTAATACAGTAATTTCTTGTTCATCATTATTTCCTAAACAAATCTAATCACAGATGTTGATTTGCACCAGTTAAATTTCTGAACACGTACCCTTCTTATAGTCTTTAATAGTGATGTAAAATAGCACAAGTAGCTATCTTAAGTGAGTTTCTGTGTAATGGGGGGTGTGAGGGGTATTTCTCTACTACTTCACATGGTGAGACACGCACTGTTTCTACAGTTTCACTCTACCATATTTTTGTGTTTATCACCATGCATCAGTCAATATAGGTTCAAATCCATATGAGTACCTCACAATAATCCTATTTTTGAAAGTTTTTTCCTTTACTGTACTATCTGTAGCAGTAGCATAAGGTACATTGGTACATACTAGCATAAGGTACACTGAAAGTTAGCAAAATGGGCATAAAACCTCTGTTTACTCAGTATATCAACAAAACTGGAATATAATTGATAGCCCACAGTTAGTATTGCCTGTTCCCTATTGCTTACGTCTAAACACAGAATAGTTACTGTGTTCAATCATCTGACAGACAACATTTTAGAATCCCACAACACAGTGATACATTGCAGTAAGCCCATTTAGGACAAAGGAAAGCACAGGAGTGGAGGTGAGTGAATAAATATGATTAGTTTTACATACGCTCAGTATTATCTTCTGCTATTGCTTCAATACAGAGAAAGTTAATGTTAATTGGAAAGCTAATTTAATTGGAAAATTCATAGCTAAAATGTTTTTTAGGGTAATTTCATAAGGGGATGGATAACAAGTACAACAATGAAAAACTGTATTTATTTGCTTAAGCTGAATTCTACCTTTTTGATAGCATTGCCTTATAGTGGTCACAATGCAGGATCTCTTTATCCCCACAGAACTTCCAGAAGCACTGGTGCTCAGGAAGCTCACACAGCTAGAAGAAATCCAAACTACCCTGTCATACCTTGTCTCAAAAGCTTTGTTTTCTTTACAGAATCAAACGACATCTCCCTACGAGCTTGTCCAAGATTTTGCAAGTATTATAGACCTACTGGACATTTGACAAAAATGTTCTTGAAACAGTAAAAACTCAATTTAGAGGACATTTGAATACATTTAGCCTCGAAAAGAACACTATCTGAAAGTAGAAAATTCTTTTCTAATTCTGAAAGATTAGAACATCTTCACTACCCAGGTCTGAGATTTATCCTGTCATCCCCATATTTATGACTGGCATCTTTCCAGCTTCATTTGTTTTAAAGGGTTCCCAATACTTATTCACAAGTGCCTGATTTGGAGTTGGAACCTGAATAATGCATCTCTAAAGGATATTTATTATGATTTTACACTTTTTTTGAGGTCATATTAAAACCAGTATTTAAAATTGTACCTTTTCTATTCCCATGAAAGAACTGGCAGCAATTTCTTTAGGTCTAGCTTGCCATTAATACTAGTCTCATGTGTGAAAGAAGGACAAAGGTAACTTCCAAAAGGTTATTTTAATAACAAAAAAAATCATTTCATGATTGATCATTATACATATGATATTGCAGCATGGGACCATAAATAATATCAGCATGAGAGAACCTGTAATAGCAATATGAGGGCATTACTCAGGGGTTTAGTGCGTAGAAGGAATAACTGTAATGAAAAAGGTAAGAAAAAAAAAAAAAACATAGAAAAAAGGCCACAATTAGGGATACCTTTTGAAATGAAAGAATAAAGACTCAGAAAGTGGCATACTTAAGTACTTTTAAATGTGTTTGAAGCTTTCATATCCAGCTCAAGTCCCAGTTTTTAATGAGACACCACAGATGAAAAGGTGACAGAAATCATTTTGAATGAACAATTGGGGGAGTACTTGAAAATCAGGAACATTTGAGGGGATTTAGGGAAAAGCATTTAACAGAACTCTTGGCTACAAAGGTTGAAAATGGCTTTCACATATATCACCACTGTTGAAATAGCTGTAATTTCAGCTGTTTCATGAAAAACCTGTGCAAAGAAAGAGGTATTGATCTAATAGCTAAAATATATACATCTCACTGGAAATACAAGCACATTGTTTGCTTTAAATTCATTTTATTTCATAAAAAAGTGCCACAATTACTCACAGCAATTAGAAGAGAGACAGTGCAATTTCAAATTACAGTGAAATAATCTGTACCTATTTATCAAATTAGCTTCAAATATTGTCCCACTTACTTGCTTCATGAATATTGTAGTTTAGATATTGTATGGGTCCATATTTTTCTACAGGTATTTCCTTTGGTATATGCTTCATCTTCATTAGAATACTGTAGAGACATGAAGTGCATAATCTACAATTCTTATTAGGCAAAGGGCATCTCAGAAAGATATATTTCAATAGCAAATCGAGCTGGAAGAAAATGTGTCAGTTCAATTCACAAAAGTGAAGAGATTCATTTTAACCTACTTATCTCAACGCTTCACAAGCAAGATTTAAGAATGGATGGGAGAATTTTACAGATATAACAATAAACTTACCAGTAAAAAAAAACTAGATTCTGAAATGCTAACCATTCAAAATCTGCTCTCATGGCATTATTTACCAGTAACTTTTAAAAGATCTGAGCTCCTCTGCAATTGTGTCCTTAATGTAAATTATGTCATCTTAAAGAAAAATTCTCCATAGACCTCAGCATATTGGAGATACTTAATATCAGAGTGGAAAACTTGAAAGCAGCAATTTCCAGTGGTGATACCCGGTACTGTTCATGATACCAATCTCTTGTTTAAAAAAAATAGATAAATAAAAAATCAATTATTACTGAGAGTGAACAAGAAAAAAGGTTTGATTTGGGTTAAAAAACCACTGTCCAATTTAAGTCCATAAGATTCCTTCTTTTGCATTAACATCTCATCATGCAAATTCAATAGAACACCAAAAGCAGTCAACTAAGAAGTGAATTCAGTCATATTTCAGAATACAATCCTGTGATGAACTGATTGATTTCTCCCTTATCTATCATCTCTGTGTTGATCTGTAATTTCACTTGTTCCAGACTGGCTGATAAAAGCAGCATCCCCAAGTCTTTGTAGTTGCCCTGCAGCCAGAACACCTGATGCAGATGTGACTGACTAACAACTGCTGCAAAATAGGGTTGTTCTGCCTTTAACAGTGCAAATTCCCTTGAACTTGTTGCAGAGATCTAATACAGTTTATTTGCCACAGCAATACGTTTGGAACACTTGCTCCTCTCTGAGGTTTAGAAGTGAGTGCCTAGACCTATGCAACTTGTTGAAGACAATGTTCTGTCTGCTTTTATCAGAAGCCAATCCAGTATGATTTCAAAGCATAAAACAAAATAGGTCAGTGGCATGTGTTTTAGCTTTATCCTATTGAAAAATTATTTACTGTATGGGCTATTTAAACATTCTATATTTGTGTTGTATTAAAATCAGACATTATCACCATTCCCAGTATAGTCAAATGAAATGTAACCTTGCATAACTTCGCAAAATATATTCAAAGCTTGTAAGAAATATGGTTTGTGGCCATGATGCTCATCCTGCGCTTACTCCTCTGTGATGTGATCATACATGCTTCTATATGATAGCAGTTGCTCCTCTTCACTGACTGAATTAACTGTTTAGCTCAATTAATAATCTCTTGTTTGATCAGTTATAAGGCCTTGAAAGATGTAAGTCTCCCACCCTAGCAGAACTACACTGACATTAAATATCAGATAGCAGGGAAAAAAAGCACTTCACTATACTTGCAGATCTTCCTTACACTCACCTACAGTCTCTTAGATGAATATGCACTATGTAGTCTGAGCTAGCCTGACACATCCCCTCTGAAAACCATTTTTTTCCCAGAATGATTTTACAGTGTCTGATAATTAACTTTTCATGTGCTTCACTATCACATTGTCCTATCTTCCAGGTGTTATGCCTTCAAAATTACATTAAACTCAGGCAATGCAGTGTCAGTGACCATGCAAACACCACAGTGCTCCTCTCACACTGGCAAGCAGATACAGGCCTGCATTTGGAAGCAACAGATTTTCTTGCTCCATGGTATGTCCAGTACTGCGATAAGAAATACTGCTAAAACAGCCTGAAAAGAGTTTGGGAGGGTACTGAAAACTAAGCCAGGGAAGACAGAAATATACAAGTTTCTCAAATGAAGACTTTAAAAATTTTTTGCCTGTTTTTGGTAAACAAATAGAAATTGCATGACCTATGGAAACAAAGTTTTACAATGTGGGACTCAAGATGGAGATAGGTTCTCAGAAGCTGATGGAAAAAGCATATTAAATAGAGGTTAAAAGAGATTTAAAGATGAGACAGAGCCTGGAACAAAAATACAGAACCACAACTATAATCCTAGCTCTGCCAGTATTATCATGTGGCCTTCATAAAGTCATTTAACTGTGGCCTTCATAAATTCACCTGGAGAAGCAGCTTTACTCTGTGGATTATCTTCCTGGGTACCAACGGATGTTTTTAACTAGGCCGGAATTAACTAGTACGTACAATGCAGTATTGTCACAGAGTTTCAAGCAATGTTATTTTCTACACATTCTGTTGGAAGAAAGTGAAGAAAAAAGTAGTACCAAAAGACTGAGATTTTAAATACGTGTTTAGCACTACTAGATGCACATATAAAAAATGTCCCATATGGATCAGTCCTATTGAAATTCTAGTCACAGTTCACATTAAGCCAGCTTATTGTTTTCTATTTAATCAAGGAATTAATAAAGGAATTACATGAACTCAGGAACTGTTTGTAAATTTAAATACTATTCCTTTACGGAAGCTTTTTTATTATTATTAACAACTGTAGGTCTTGACAAAGGGTAAATTGTAGGGTTTGATAGGTTTTTCTTCCTTTTCGCCCAGGAACAAAAGAGAGAGTGCTAAGAGAAATGTTGAGACAGTTCTGAGAAAAGCCTGCAATTGTGTCACTCCAGAATTTGTCCTTGTCTCTATTCTCTAGACTGTGGCTTTTATAATATAACATTAATTATATACCTTCATGATCATGTGATACGACATTTTCTTCCAGAGAGCCCACACACCCCACAGGACAACTGAATAACCTGTGGATCACTTATGAAAACCAGACTGTTTCCAGTGCGGCCAGGTTATTGAAAATAGGTACATATTTAACAAAAACAAGTGGTCATTCTGTTTCCAGAAGAAACAGAGAATTTGCCAAATATCAGCAGTACTGGAGCAGATTTAGCTCCTTCTACAGCTTTAACAATTATTGTGATACCACCTCTGTAAGGATTTATGAGGGTCTTTCAAGACGAGTGGAAACCCATGACATCCACTTAACGCAAAGTTTGGTAGACAAGCTTTCCCCTCCCTACAACTGTTATAAGCTAAACAGGTTAATACATTGCATCACCCACTATATGCACCTTCTTTACTCTTTCAAGAATTAAAAGATGACGGACAGACTCAAACAATTCCTGTGTTATTCACAAGTTTGGAAACATAAGCACATGTTGTTCGTCCCATCGTAAAGAATAGATTTCAACACAATTCTGTAACATAACAAGAAATACCAACAGAATCGCCTTTTATAAGCTATAACTTTATTTATGAATATATGGCTTAACATTTTCTTACCTGAAAGTAAACTGTAGCTCAAAAAGGTCACAGAAAAGAGTAGTCAAAGAATAAAGGAAGCAACTGCCAAAGGTGCTACTGGTTCATGAACACAGAATAAACTAGTAAATTCCGTTAGGTAAAAAAAAAAGTACCTCTACAATTTCAGCTCATTACAAAGTAAGTATAGCATTCCAAGGGAGTCAGTGGGAATATCCTACTGAATTTGAAAAATATCTTCCATTTTGCATATTCTCTGAAGAAGAAACTGTTTACAGTAGCACTATCATGTAACTTAGCATTTAGCAATAATGCAACCAATGGAAACCAGTATAAAAAAAAATTAAGCACACAAGTTAAAACATAGTTTTTCTATTAACAACTTTTAGATATTTTTACACCCACCCTTCATCAGAGGTACCACACATGCATCAGATTACCATTAAAAAGGAGTATAAAGTGAAAAATGGAACACAAGGACATTCTGGTATTTCACCGTGTTTAGTTGAGGGGGTAGTATGTTTGCTTTTTTTAAGATCCAATAATGAAATACAAAAGAGGTAAAGTTTAACTGTAGCACCTTTGTTAAAAAATACTTAGAACTGTTATTGTGACAACACAAAATGTAAATATGCTGACTGCCAGCAGCAGATGTAGTTTTCCCAAACCTGTAGTTTTCCCATACTTCATTCAAATGTACATTCTTAGTTCCACAGATAGAGTTCATGTAGGTAGCTCACCTCTTAAAATTAGATAAAAAAAATAATATAATTACTAATAATTTGATTACTTGATAAGACACTAAGTCTCATCAAGTAGGACTAGGTGCAACTTTTTCTCCCAAGGAAGAGCTTTTGAAAATTGTATTTTGAGTTCCTTGTGAAATACAGTCTATTATGAAATCCTTCTTGTTCTCAAGATATACATCATTACACCAACTCAAATATTCAAGATTATAGCCCACAATTCCATCTTGTTTGTTGTAGCGACTGGCACATGCAATTATTGGGTTAATTATTTTTTTCTGGGGAACAGAGTGATCAGATTTATTACTAAGTTGGACTCCAAAGGCAATATTTTTATGGGTCTAACAGGTGAATAAGCCAATATATTTTTTCAAACCATAAAGCAACTGCAAATGGCAAAAATATATCAGAAAAGATGAAGCAGAAGAATTCAGAGGGAAGTAAACAGCCTCATTCCAAGAGCAAAAAGGCTATAAAATGCAGAAAGTAAACAGATAACTATTTCTAAATGTCTGCTCACTTGCTAGAACGCACCAATAAACTGATTTAGGTAAGAGTATGTTCTAGTCTTGATACAGCAAATAATTTCAGTACTCTCATACGCAACTGTTTTTTAAACATGCATATTTTAACCTTTGTTTTTTACCAGTAACACAAGGGTACAGTCTGAAATGGAGGTCAAAAGGGTTAAGCTGGTCAAAATCACAAGTGGCAGTAAATATGCCTTCCTCAAGCAATAGAATATCTTCAGTAAAAAAGGAGGAGAATGATAAATTTATTTCCAAATTTACTGTGGTTTTAATCACATCCACGTATGATTTAGCAGAAATAAAGAAAGGCATCAATAGAAAAATCAGCATGGAATAAATGTTTCATATGTTAAGACATCAACATCAAAATGTACTCTCAAGACCTTGGAAAAGGTAGATCTGATGTAATTCAACATATCACTGAAATGAAGACACTTCTGAACTGGAATGCAGCAGCAATTCAGCAGTACACATCAGTTTTTAGGACAAGACACTAAAAATTACTCTTATTCATTTCATATTGCTGTAGATAATTACAGAACTTCATTGAAGAGCTGGAAAAATTCCAGATATGAAAGGTGCAAATACCTTTCAACTTACAGAAATTATGTCCTCTCTAATGAAAAGTCAGAAGGCTTTTCACACTGTATCTTCTAGGACTATAATGAGGCACAAATTTATGGTCTAACCGAAGAAAAGAGCAAGGCACCTTGCTCCTGTGAGGAGAAGTGTGAGGACAATTTACTTCAAGGTATTCCACTTAGCCTGATGAACATCTAAACACTTTTCTGGATAGCAGTATTGCAGTACATGGTTGGGTTACAACGCCTTTCTATACAAGATGCAGAAGTAAATATAGCCTTAAATTGAGCAAGCAAAGTGCCATCAACAACACTATGCAACTTTTCTTGGATTTTGCTTGCTTGTTTGTTTGTTTGTTTTGTTCTGTTTTGTTTTGTTTTTTAACTGAATTAACCCCACAGTTTTCCAAATAACTCAGCACATTGAGAGGACATGGCTAAAATACAAGTGTCAAAAGGGCAGGTTACTGTAAATATCGTAACACAAAGCCCAAGAGTAACCTTATACCTTGGGCTTGCTCTGGCAGTCCTAGCTGCACGATGCCAGCAAACCTACTTAGCCTTTTAGTAGATTTTTCTACTACCAGCCATCCCCTAACTCTTTCTTATCTCCCAGTTCCTGTATGATCTCCAGCTCATTCAATCCTTACTGGTTCCCATTCTATTGCTTAACCCTATCTGCATCCCAATTCTGGAGATGGAGGACTAATGTGAGAATGCTAATATTGTTTTCAGTTTAAAAGCACAGAAACTCGTCTCTGACCAAGCAGAAAACAATCTAGCCAGATTAACTTTTCAAACATCTAGCTATAAATATAGAATTATCAACTTTATTTCCAGTCCAATTATTAATAATACTGTTAGAATTATTTTCTTCCAAAAAATTCACACTTTGTTAAATTCCAAATAGTGGTAGCATAAGATTTCTCTATCAAATGACACAGCTTTTCACCCTGTGTACTATGCATACCTCTGCTTAGTGCAGAATACATTCAACATTACATAAACCAGCATTACATACACATTTCTACAGAGTACCTGAATTTATCACTATATCCATTTTTTCTCACCCTCAGTGTTTTCTTGTATACCAAAGGAAAATTCTTGCTATCAACATTTACATATTTACTATATAGTGACTGATACCTCTTGGCAAATAGATTGGCAGACAGATGTAGGTTATGGAAACATTCTAGTAAATATGGAGCAAGCAATTTTTTGCTGTTTATTTATCATTCTAAAGAAGAATGACAGTATACAGCTTTACTGTATATTGGTTTTAATAATTTGTCTAGAATTGTTACTGTTAACCTTTACACAACAATGAAAAGGATTGTTCATGAAAGAGTTCTTTGCGAAGTTAGGTATGAAATGCTCTAAAGAAAATATGCATTCCATATATCTGCAGAACATGCATCTGACCATGAAGGCATTTACAGTAACAAAAGGGATAATGAAAGACTAAGAGTAGACTCTTATCAATGAGCCAACCAAACTCCTATCAACTAGGTTTACAATAGCAATTATCATTTTATCACCTGAGTATATTGCTTTGGTCATGTCCTGCATTACTATTTTACAGCCAAGGGAAAAAATGTAATATTTAGTCTCATATTGCTGTTAAAGGACCATGCACAGTGGGGAGAAACTTTACAGTGGGGCTTGCTGACACCGATGAAGTAACATGTTTTGCTGTGGTATAAGAGATCATGAGTCTGAAGTGCGAATTCTGTCAGGAGCTGTGTAGGCAAAGTACTGCGACCTATACATAATAAAAACAGACAAAGTATGGTTCATGTTCATATTGTTGACACTTAAGTCTGATTTGTCTGACAAAATCACCTTGAGGCTGGATGCAAATGGAGAAACAAGAATCATGAGGTTCAACTACAATTTCTCTGTGATGTTTTGTCAAACCGCCCCAGGATAACTCAAGCCGATCCACTGGATTGCACACACCATTCACATTTGTACATCCGTCACATCCTCCCTGTAAAGCTTCAGAAAAGACACTGTTCTGAAAAAGAGAAGTTGTACATCCTGTCTGGTCAACAGAAATGGAAGCATGTTGAAGAGGTAGAATCATGATTTTAAACAATCAAGAAATAAAATGTACAATAATGTCTCATAAATAATAATACAGTGGTTAAGGTTGGAAAGGACCTTAAAATCATCTAGTTTCAACCCCCTTGCCACAGGCAGGCATGCCTCACACTAAACCATGACACCCAAGGCTCTGCTCAACCTGGCATTGAACACCGCCAGGGATGGAGCATTCACAGCTTCCCTGGGCAACCCATTCCAGTGCCTCACCACCCTCATAGGAAAGAACTTCTTCCTTATATCTAACTTTAACTTCCCCTGTTTAAGTTTGAACTCATTCCCCCTTGTCCTATCACTACAGTCCCTAATGAAGGGTCCCTCTCCCACATCTTTGTAGGTCCCCTTCAGATACTGGAAGGCTGCTATGAGGTCTCCATGCAGCCTTCTCTTCTCCAGGATGAACAGCCCCAACTTTCTCAGCCTGGCTTCATAAGGGAGGTGCTCCAGTCCCCTGATCATCCTTGCGGCCCTCCTCTGGACTTGCTCCAACAGTTCCATGTCCTTTTTATGTTGAGGACACCAGAACTGCACACAATACTCCAAGTGAGGTCTCACGAGAGCAGAGTAGAGGGGCAGGATCACCTCCTTCAACCTGCTGGTCACGCTCCTCTTGATGCAGCCCAGGATAAAGTTGGTTTCTGGGCTGCAAGCACACACTGAAGCAGGCTCATGTTCAGTTTCTTGTTGGCCAACACCCCCAGGTCTTTCTCCTCAGGACTGCTCTGAATCTCTTCTCTGCCCAACCTGCAGCTGTGCCTGGGGCTGCCCTGACCCAGCTGCAGGACCTTGCACTTTGCTATGTTGAACTTCATTCGTACATTTTCATGTATGATTATGAAAAACATACATTTTCATCTCCCAGTTAAAACCTCATTAAATAGCAATGGTGATATCTAAAAGGCTAAAGTAGGGAAAAATGTCTCTTGGATTGAGTCTGCCACTCCTTTTAAGCTGAAATAAATGGTCAATACTTTCACTTCACTGACAACAGTAGAAAAGCTCCCATCGACCTATGCAGTGCATGGATTTTACCAGATGAGTCCACTAGTACATTAGGTCATGTTTGTCTTGAAGAACTGCACTGCAAAGATTACAAGAACAATTAAAGTAACCTGGCTACTGGCACATTAAAGAGAAAGCGTGGATGCATCTGACATGTCTGCAAAGCTAGATAAAGCCCGGTACTGTAGGAACTGTAACCAGCAGAACTGCACAATATTAGAGATAAGAGCATAATTTGAGTCTCGACACTTTCAGGGAAGGAGCAATAAAAAAAATGCTGAAGTGCCTAAGAAACAGCTTTGTGAACCCTTATGTTAGACTTCCAAAAAAGAGAAAAGGTGGCTTTTACTCCACACAGACAAAACCAGTTTAGGTAGGAAACCAGCTGTTAAAAAGATATATTCTCATATCATCTTAGACATCTGAATACTGTATTGGATAATATTTCTGAGAACTAATCTTTGCTATGCTGTTTAGCATAGAAAACTTTGAGTTCTCAGTAACTGAAACATATCTCACTGTTTTTAACTGTAAATATCTTTTTTTTTTGGATGACAGTGTCAGGAGAGTATATACTCTCCTCATAGAGTGTTTTTCATTAAAGTATGCCTAGATGAGTGCTGGCACAAAAAAAGGGGATTTAAATTAAATCAACCAATTAAAATTTGCAATTTATTCAAAACAATGCATTGAACAGCTTCCTCAGACTTGTTCCCTAAAAAAATAAAAAAAAAATACATAAATTGCTTTCATTTCTTGATATCTTCATTTTGGATTGGCTACTTGGGGTGTTACGGCTTTTGTTTTTTTCAATAGCTTAGTCATCTTTATTATCCTGAATCCAGTATTATGATCTCATCATGATTTGAAAAAATTGTTTTTACGTATAACAGATTATCATGGAGTTTTATGCAAGATTCAAAATATTAATAGCCTCAATGGATTGTAGGCGCGTACTTAAGTACTCCTGTTTCTACTCGTCTGTGAGTGTGCTCAAATGAAGATATTATACTGTAGTTAGATAACCAAAGGCTGCAACTACATCATTTACCTACAGCAATTTATTCAAGGTTTCATCATCACTCTGCTTTGAAGATAAAAATGAAAGAGTTTACATTTAATGAAGACCATCTGAAATATCCCCTTTGCAGCTGCAGGCTCTGTAGAAACTGTTGTGCAGGAGGCAATATGCTGCATTGTAATGCAGATTTGCTTAAGAGTGCATCTGCAGCAACAAGATCATTTCCCATGGTCTTCACTGTATTTCTTCTATTATTCATAGAACACAATGTAAATGAAGCTATAAATTTTACCACATACTAAATGTAGAAAGAAGATAATGGAAATTGTGAATTATGAATGAATCACTGTTATTGTGATTCCTCAAGGATTCTGATGTAGATTATTACATGCATGCAAAGACACTGTAGCTAAGCTTCTTTATATTGATCTTGAAAAATGATTCTAAGAGTATTATAATTAATATACAGAATTCATAGATTTGTTTTTCATGACAATGCCAAATACAACTAACTGTCAAAGGCAATTACATATCAATGCTACCTAGGGGCAGGCAAACATACTTGTATTTGGAATTACTGAATTGGGGAGAGGAAGATAATAGCTTGCAAAAATGTGTTTCCCAGCTACCCACATGTGTTCTTTCACATTTAAATAAGCCACAGGCAAACTTTGTGTAGTATTCTGTAGTGAGAACATTCAAATACCAAGTAATAAGATAGAGGCTTTTCTTTTTTTGTAGAGTGGCAGAAATGAAATAGTTTCTTTAAATGAAATATGTACTCTTCTACAAATTGCAATATCTAAAAACCTTACAAGTATTAACCTGTCTTTGACAGTTTTATCATGATAGCAAGAAATACTAATCATTACTTTTACCCATTAAGAATAATTCTCTTCATGATATGATCAGAGTCAGGAACTGTTCTAGTTTGATTATCACAGAATCACAGAATAGTTAGGGTTGGCAAGGACCTTAAGATCATTTGGTTCCAACACCCTTGCCACTGGCAGGGACACCTCATACAGACCATGTCACCCAAGACTTCATCCAACCTGGCCTTGAACACTTCCAGGGATGGAGCATTCACCACTTCTTTGGGCAACCTGTTCTGTGCCTCACCACTCTCACAGTAAAGGACTTCCTTATATCTAATCCTAACTTCCCCTGTTTAAGTTTAAACCTATTCCGCCTTGACTTATCACTACAGTCCTTGATGAAGAGTCCCTCTCCAGCATCCTTGTAGGTCCCCTTCAAATACTGGAAGGCTGCTATTCCTCACGCAGCCTTCACTTACAGTTAATTAGTAAAATTATTCACTAAAATTTCTCTAGAAATCTGATTATTTCCATAATCATAAGGAAAACACTTACTAAACCATGGGTAAGTCTAAATCCCACAGACTATAAAAAGTAGCAAATGTACATTAAAATAAATTGGATGCTGAAATTCTCACCCACTGCAAAATCTCTGGAACTTCATAACCACCTTTGATCTGTCTGTATCTACAGACTGATGACTGGCTCTGTTGCTCCTTTAAGTGGACTCATTGACTTAAATACTCATGCAGGAAAAGGATGAACAAGACATTTCTTAATTTATTACTGCATATGCCTATGCTCTGTACCAATCATGTCTGAACATTATTTGTGCTTTTTTGGGACAGATTTTAGTTCCCAGGCAGTATAGGAATCTCTCATACTCCTGAATTCAGTGGACATCATGGACAGGTCCCCTGTGTCCTTGCCCATTTTTTCCACATAAAGATCTGCACCAAAAAGGTCTGAAGTAGTACAAAACACTGAAATAGTGAAACTGAATGATAATAACAGAATTTGCACACCCTCTTTACAGTCAATGCCACCTCTTTTAAGTCTGAGCTAGGGAATGAGGTGTCAGCATGAAAAGACGACTAACATATTCTCTCTTTCCTATGGAAAAAATAGGATACTAAATAATGACAGTTCTTAATCTAAGTTCATTTCAAAGAACTGAAAAAAACCTGAACCATAAAACCAGAATAAACAAGTAGTAGTACTCAGTTATTTCTAACTTAAAAATACTATAATGGACAAGAGAGAAAAACTTGAAAATTAACTAGTCAGTAGTCTTCTGATGTATTTTTGGGAAAAACATTCTGGATTTCCATACAGAGCAGCACCCACCCCTCAAAATTAGTACTTGGAGAATCCAAGCAGATTTTGACCATTTCTGATTTCTAACCCGTATTATTTATTCACTGGAACACCATGTTACTCATGAGTTTATACCCTTGTGGGAATTTTGTTCCACTTCACACCAATACAGATGGACTTACTTGCATTCACACCTATTCTGCAGAATTATCTTAGTACACATGCTCATTATCTTAGTACATTAAAAAAAAAAAAAAAAGCAACAACAAAAAAAGAAACCAAACAAACAAAAAAGCACAAAAAAACCCCAAATAAACCTATATTAACACTTATAATAACAAAAGTTACTACAAAAAGTTACAAGCAGCAGAATTTCAGGATGATTTATTGTAGGATTCCTGATTCCTGTTGTGGTATGAAAGACTTCAAAGAAAAAGTAGTGTGTGTTTGTTAGTGTAGCACCATTAAACTGGAAAATAAAAGTGATTAAATAGATTTAAGAGCTTTATATATAGCATGGAGCCACAAGTTGCTATTCCACTGCAGGATCTCACTCAAACATATCATAAAATTCACCCAGCCAGCTGCTATATTAGGAGTCCACAGGCTTTCATTGTAAGAGATTTTGTGTACAAAAACAAATCCTACCAAAATTTACGATTCATCAGCTCTAATCCAAATGCAGAATTTGGAAAGTATGTTAGTTATAAGCCAAAATTCGTTCAAAAACAATCCACATAGCTAATGTTCATGACATACTTTGAAGTACTATGCAAAGACTACTATCCATCACAATTGCAATTCATATATTCTTATCATTTCACAGGTGGCAAAACTAAGAGGTGACTGAAGCTAGCTATTCAAGATAACAAAAAACCACTACCCTAAGTGACTAAGAAATCACAAGTTTCTAGGCTCCTAATATCATTGTCATGTGAAGTAAGCTTTGTTGGTTTTAGGGAGGAGGTTTATGACATTGCTATATAAAGATGAGGATTCATTCTGCATATTTTTGTATAAACAAGAATATCCTAAATACATTGAAATACAAATCATCATGAAATACATTATAATATAAACAAACAACATATAAAATCATAGAATTTTAGAATAGTTAGGGTTGGAAAGGACTTTAAGGTCTTTTAGTTGTTCATAAGGGTTAAATATAAGTCTAATTTATTAATAATTTATCTTTTGAAGTGTAGGCATCTTAGACAATAAATTTTAAAGTATGTAATCTAAGTTTATAGATGTAAATATGCAACTAGACTTTGACCAGGTAACTTTAATAAGAAATTGTAATAACTGGAAAGCTGTGGACTTGTGACTTGGAGCTTGTGGACTTGCTTGGAGAGCGATTGAACTTGTAATAATTGGACACCTAGTGTTTTTTTTAATATAGACATTTTTTGCATTTACTATATTAATTTTTGTATCATTTCTATTACTGCATGTTTGAAAGTTACATTTTTATTTACAGGGAAAGTGAGTTTCACTATTCTTTTCATCACAGTTTTGGAAATCTGGTGTTAAGTCTAACTATTTTAAGTCAAATGAGCCAATAAGAAGGGTTGCACCACTAGCTTCAAGCTCAGTTCCACAAAGCTGTCTTCACATGAGCTTCACCCTGTATTGGAAGCTGTGTCCTTTCCTAATAAATGTGGCAATTTTTCTAGTTCTTCTGTACAAGACTGCAACAACCTGAATAGTTTTGAAAACTAGTAACTACAGAAAATTAAATGATAGCTTCCAAACATCTTTAACAGTATTTAATCAGAGGGGAACTTATTAGTTCTAAGGGAAGCAGAAAGTCTTCATTATTTCCTCCCCATGGCATTTATTACAGTTATAGAGGAAATTACTACAAAGAACATAGATTACATATCACTGTATGCACATGTTCTTTGATCTGGTATAGATGTACATATATTAGCATTCACAAGGAACATTTAAACAAAATGTTTGTTTGCTTACAATAGCTCCTCTGATGTTAAACTGGGACAAACAGGCAATTAAATTTCAGAAACATCAGATGTAATTAAAAACATATCGAAGTAATTCTGTATGTGGTTAAGTGATTCTCATCATATGAACTTTAAAACCATTGTGCAGAATAGAGAGACTAATTTTCTCAAGAAAATAGTGCGTTTCTTGTGTCTTGCTTTTGTGTCCATTCCCATTACTAGATATGACAGAATTTAAAGAAATGCTTAACTGTATTTGAAAAAAGAAGGTGACGTCTTTATGAAGTCAACACTATACTAATGCCTCTCAAAACCTCAGAATCCTAGGACCAAACAGTGAACTTAGATCTGATTCTGAAGTGACAGCTCACAACCAGGTAGACCAAATCCTAAAATCCAGACACTGTTCAGCAAAACTCATTTTCCCCCATTTTTGTTACTCGTGCTGTTCTATGCAACTGTTCAATAGCGAGCTTCAACAAATAAACCAGTTTTCAATTAAAGACTCACAGGAGGATAGAAGTGTCCACAGATATAAAATAAAAACCCAGCCCATAAGCAAACACCCAGCTTGATATTTGGCAAGGAATGCAGAAACTTTGAAAACTAATCTCTTAAAACAGAAGGTTAAATTAAACACTTTAAGTGTGCCAATTAACATCCACTCAGTCAGATAACACTTATTTGATTTTTTTAAGAAACTTCATCAGCAACAGATGTAAATATGAAGACACTTGCTACCACTCTTTCAGAAATTTTCCATACAAGCTTCAATTTATGAAGACAGAAAAAAGTTCTAAAGAATTAAACTAGGCATATTTATTTGAACCTAAATTGCTCTTGCCAAAAATTCTCTGATAATATCATGATTGATTATGTTTAAACAATTGGGTTTAAGGTGGATAAAAGGAATGGCAAAAAAAAAATTTAAAGAGCATGCTACACATCTCTTGTCATTGAAGTTGTCACAAGGACATTACACAGCAGGTAAAATTCTAGACATCCATTAACGTCAATTATTGGCTTTTGTATCTAGAAGAGTGCAGCTTCCAAAGGAGTCAGAAGTTACTGTTTGTTATCTGTATTAGGCATTACCTTTTCGAGTGGCTTATGAAGAAGCCAAATAACAAAAACTCAATGATATGTCCAATACCATATCACACACCAATGACTACGCTAGGAGTAGAGTAAGGAGTCCTACCTACCTCCTGATTAAACAGTACTTTCCATCTGTTTAGTTTGTAAGAACAAAATTAAAGATAGCATATGACTCCAGTGCTGCTTCAAAACTAGGCCCCTCTCCCAGCAATAGTTTGTATTTAAAGAATGTTACTATGAATTTGTGACTCAGTATTTGTAAATGATGATTAAACACTTTGTTTTGCTGAGGCAGGTGCTCATTTGTACCAAAATATCTCTCAAACGTGCAGTACTATCATTGAGCTGCTGTCACCAGAACTGCATTTTATAGTTCTCAAAATTAAGTTACACAATGTGCTGCGGTAAAGACGTTGTTCTCACACTGCAATTTTCAGTGTGTTCCTTCATTTTACATTTTTCTCCATTTGTCCCTAGAAATTCATTTTGTAAAACATATTGGCAGTCTTCTAAAATGTGATTTATGGTATCACTTAAGCACTTATCACTTGCTATTCATTCTTCCAGCTACATTATTCTTCTGGGCTAGTACCACTAAGTACCTCAGCAAAGCAAACATTTTTTAATTTACAAGGTTTTATTAATTTTCAGACAAAATACAATATTTTTCCTGTCCTGTTTATTAATCATAAAGTAAAATTAATCTACTAATGATTTAGATGTCAAAATTCCTTTTTATTCATCAGCATGATGAAGCCTGAGGCCTTAATATTGAAAAAAATATAGCCACCTACTTAACTTTAAACATGAAAGTAACCTCAATTTTCTCTAGACCTGTAAACTAATTACGCTCTTTTCTCCCCTCATGCATAATGAAAAGGGATAGCTCTTACTCCATGAACTAGTACAGCTAAAATAAACAGACAAGTTTTGTGGAAACAGCCCTTCCCTAGGCCCCAGCAAAAGCTCTATATTCCAGAGAGCAGTTTTGCTTTTGCTGCCCATTCCAAATAGCCTAATTAAAAATATTCTTTCTCTTTTCAAGCCTTTCCTCATTTTTATGTATACACCATTACAGCTGAAGCAAGAAAAACATTACTTTCCTACAGCATAATCAACCAGATTATTTCCATGGACTCCGGCAATGTTTACTAGCAGAGTGACAAGCAGACTGCCCTCCCCCCCGCCAAAGACCAACCTTTCTAAACTGCTAGCAGATAATAGTTACTTGAAAATTATTATTACACATATGAAGCTCTGAAATCAACATTAAATGGCCTGCAAAGTCAAGAATATAGATTTTCAGGTACTTCCAAGTCTACTGACAGCTAGAACAAGACACCACCTCACCACTGCAAGGTTCACTGTACATATTAAATATTCTTCTGTTGACTCATACAATATTATATAGAACTGTCAGAAAATACAACCAATGACCTTCTCTGTGAAACAGAACCTGAAGAGACAAATGCACAAAAATAAAGTGGAAGCTCCCTGGTTAAGACCTACACACTAGTTAGAGATGGCATGAGGCTTCTGTTGGAATTACAGGAGTTAATTCACGTAATTGAGCATGATAGTCTAGCTTTCAAACCTCAATGACAAATCAAAAGACAATTCCAAATGCACTGGCAGGAACATCAGCTTGGCTTTTAGGAAAGCAAACTATTTACATATGAAAAACGTGAGATCACAAATCTTAGTCTCTCCATCTAATTCTTTTTTCTACATGCCTTTTTGTATGTGTCATGCAAGCATGAAGTTCTATAAGCAAACACGTTTCAAAAATTATTTGAGGTTGCTGAGTTCCAACACACTAAACTAGCACATCCTTTAACAATTTTCTCCTTAAAAGCACTGAAATGAATAAGTTAGGGACATAGTCAATCATTAGCTGTCAACATTAGTGTTATACTAATCAATGTAAATGTACGTATCACAAAAACAGCCTCACAAAGGAATAAATCAGAACCTTGAAAGCCTTTCTTTTCTTACAAATAAAACACTACTTTTACACATATAGCAAATCAAAATATGCAGAACAACAAGCAACAAACACTGATAATGGTCACCAGCCAATATGGACTTTGTTTTAATAATTCTAAATGAGCAGGTTGTATATGAGGAAGAAGCAGTTACTGAAACCTGCTGGCAGTTAAGTACATCTCTTTTGTACCAGCAACAAACAGTCACTCAGTAACTCAGGAGTCCCTAACCCCTTTCTTCTGGGCATAGAATATAAGATGACCATAACATTTAAATATCTCAAATTGCAATACATTTTCATCAAACACAAAATGAGTTTTCAAAGACACAAGCTAGAAGGTTTGGATGAAAAGTGGTGAGAGAATTCAAAATAAAAATATAATCACAAAAGCAAAAGGAAATGACAGGTAGAAGAAAACTTTGACGTACCAAACAGCAAGTATTTTTAATGGCATGTAATGGAAGGCAGTTTTAAGATCCTTCTTTCCTCCTCCTCTGTGATAAGGATGTTTCAAAAGCTCTCTATTTTGAAGCCAAATAAAATCCAGTATAGCACTAAACCAGAGAATAAATGGGAAAACTGGGAGGACAAATATCTAAACATCAAGAATACTTTTTTTTTTAATTATCTTAAAGTAGTTTCACCTTGATAATGCCACCAAGACAAATGTCCTAAAAAAGCGTTCACTTTATAGCTCTGAATCAAAGCAGATAGATAGTATAACAAAGTTTTTTCACATTAATGGACAGAAGATGAGCAACCGGGATTGCTGGGAAAAAATCAATGGTCTCAAGAGTTTGATTCTGACACAAACCAGCATGTGCAGCTCCCAGTCTAGAAGGGTGAAAAGAAAGTAGAAGATGTAAAGCTTTTATTCTCTTGTTGTCTTATATACTTTTAAAAACCACTTGGTTTGGAGAGGACTCAGCTGATACAGGCGGTTTAACAGGTGCACAGTAAGTGCAATTGCGCACGTATTATAAAAGTTTATGCAACAAAAGCACATGAAAGAAAAGGTCCCACATTCCCACATATTTTAAATTCCAGATCAAAACTTGAATATTTGAAATTATCATACCCAATTCAAGTGCCCAGTTTTTGTTATATTTTTATTTACTACAATTAAAGAAGGAAGCAGAATACTGGCAAAAGATGGCTAATCACTATTCAGAAGACTAGACCTGAAGAAGAAATTTTGAGTCTTCCTTCTAAAAGGTTCACTGATGTAAAAAAAAAACAAATATGATATTTTATTCAAACACGGGGTAAATTAAACAAAATTATGTTGCTTTTTCTTCACAATTATTTTATAACTTACCAAAACAACACTGAAAGATCCATTCTCTAAGTTCCATGACTGTTTCTTTGCTATCCTGGTGATTTGATCAATTCACAAAAACTAAGTGATTTGATCAATACGATATGAATTTACTTTGCCTTGAATACCTTCTTAGTTTAATTTCAGTGATACTAACATAACTTTGGTTGCATATTTTTTAGAATTTGTAATGGTAAACGTAAATTAAAATCAGATACTCTTTTTTCTCTCCGATAAACAGTTCAAGTCTCGTTACTTGAGGATACACATGTATATTGAAATTCAGGTCCAAACCCTGATCTGTTCACCTGCATTAACTTTTGGTTCTCACATTTCATAATAGAATCCCTTCTGAATTTAGATACAGATAAGCTAATATTTACACTTACACTTACACTGGAGGAACTTCTATCCATGTAGTTCTAGTCAACAACTATGTGCTACATGATAGCAGTAGTATACACTCTTCAATGAATATATATATAGACAGGAAGCTTTGTTCTGTCAAACACTGCTTAATTTTTAGAACTTGTGATCTCTGGAGCTTATTCATGTTCTATTCTTTGCTGTTTCTAAAACTGAAAGCTGAGAAGGACAGGAAGTATGAAAGAAAAAAATATCACCTGGAAAATTATATATAAAAACTATTTTTTAAAAAAATCACTAGAGTAATATAACAGAGAAGTTGATTAAAATTTAGATGTACCTATATTCTCTGCATGGCAACAAAGTCTTTCTTTGGGAAAGATCCATCTTTGTGTATCAGAGGTGGACATCTATGAAAAGAAATACTGGACCTCTCTTTCTTCTGCATACTACTTGAACAAACTTTGGTCCTCCAACTTTAGGAAAGGCAGCTTAACAGTGAGAAGCCATCAAGAACATCAGAGCCACTACCCCATGTGATATAGGTCTAATAATGATTTAATATCATTTAGGTCACATCCTGCACAATTAGCCTTGAAACACCAGACCTTGCACATTGTTCTTTAGCAAGACACCAGATCTTTCCCTAGTCATAACTCACATACCCATCTCTTGCTTAATGATCACCATCTCTGGATTGTCACTCCATATTTGACAAGAATCTTTTCTGACCTTGAGTCTATTGTTGGCTTTCCTGGAAATTGCCCCAGTCTGTTCTCAAAAGTAAAACAGGGTACACAATACACTTGCAATGTGGAAACTCCAGCCAACAGACAATCAGACAACTCTAGACAACAGGAAATACTTAGATGCCTTTTCTATTTTGAATATATGTAAAATAGCAGTGTCTCTGAAGACACTCTAGCTTGGCAGTAATTGCAAAATGACTGGGTGACTGCTAGAGAGCTTCAAGAACACCTGACAGCCTGTTGAAAGCTTAACAACTGTTGCTTTGGAAACAAACAGTTTCCCTTACAAGGTTTACAACTTTCCCCATTCTATTGCATACTATATAAAGTAGCTCCAAGCCTATGCCATCACACCATCCAATGCATTCTTTGTGAAAAAGGTTTTTCTATTTCTGCTGGTTTTGAACCAAGTCTCAGCAAAGGTATCAGAACAGCTGGCTCAAAACACTTCTTTTACTATAGTACTCAGTGCTGAAAAATTGCTTAACTGGGAAGATCAGAAAAACACTTCCTCTCCATTTCCCAGTCTTCCTATCCTTGAGAAGGGTTGTCAAACTAAGAAAGAGCTATGGGGAGCCCCCTCTTAAAATGCCAGAAGTGATAATGCTCATTAATTTTCACCACTGTGTTGTGAATATCTTCACATTGAGATGGGAATCATAGTTTACATATTGATGAGAACAGCATAAAGACACTCCAGTGTAGCTTCACATAAGCGGTACACAAGAACAAGACTGCAGGGTTCTCAAAATCTCACCTGAAGTTTCTCTACAAAAAGGGACATGTTTATAACCCCCTACTGCTATACAAAGGAAAAGAAAATAATCTGTTCTCCATGCCATTGTGAACAGGACTAAATAACAATGAGAAAGCATCAGCTTCAACACAAACAAAACCCCTTCTATAAGCAGAGACTGGAAGAGATTGTCTGGGGAGACCAGAGTCTCCACGATTTCAAGTCTTGAACAGTAGTTTAGACAAATATCAGTCCTAAATTTAGAGCTTTAACCTCTGGATTACGGTGAGATTTAAACCGTCCAGTATATTAAGCATGGCAAAAGTATTGTAGCTGTTATGATCTGATGAGTATACAGAGTATTCAACAAATAAACACACTGCATAAGAGAAAAAAACTAAATTAAGTCACTAATCTTTAAGTTAACATAGCAAAACTGTAGAAATAGATATACATATAGATAGATATTTACCTATGCTACTGACGACCTGTTTTCTACTTCATGCTCTATATCTTATCACAGCAGCTATTTAGAAACACACACAGAGCAGAAGAGGAATTTGAGAGAGCAGAAAGTACATTCTTGGTGAAGCTTGGCTTCTATTCCTACTCTTTAAAGTAATGAAGGAGTTTCTTCTGGTAAGAAACATGTAAGACAAAAGTTCATTCAAAAGACTTATTTTGCTACTATTTTTATCACTTTCTGAACTTCATCCAATTCACCAACATCATTTGTACATTTTAACATCAGAACTGGAAGCCAGCATCCCTATTGTGGTTGCAACATAATCTACAGCAGTAACATTAGCTGGGTGCTTGTTTTCACTGCCTTTGCTTGCGCATTCAAGAACCTCATTCATCTCCTTAATGTGCTGTTTTACTGATGGTTTAAGACCATCTAACAGCCACCTGCTGCCCCCCTCACATTCTCTCCCTTTCTATTCACAGCACAACAACATTTTCTGCATCAGTAATGTTATTTGACAACTTTTTTTCCTGGGAAGCTGGGAAAGGCACAGCCAGAGAATGACAGAACATCTCAGACACAAGTGCAACCATCACATGGTTTATATTAGTCCTGACAGTGCACCTTTCATAGCAGGATGCTGGCTTATTCCACTGGCAATATCATCAGCCTGTTGCAACATTTAAATATGAAAAAAAAAAAAAAAAAAAAGAAGTATGACTTGAACTTGCTTATTTTAAAAGACATACTAAATAGTTTAAAATATTTTCATCTTATTACTTTGTCTTTGAGACAAAAACATTACCTTACTTGGGTCTGCATTGCCATTAAAATAAAAATCTACCACCATTCTGCTTTTACCTAAGCTTTCTGAGCAAAGGGTCATGGCAACACAGTAACTGATAAAGCTCTCTGAGCTAGTAAACAATATAAAGTGTCAGTCACAGGAAGCAAGGAAGATGAGTATCAATGACTGCTGAAATAGACTTTGTAGCCTTGCTAACATGGGGCATGTCCTGTCATTCCATTTGGCTATCCAGTTGTGCTCAGGGTTCATTTAATTTGAAAATGATCCCAGGGACAACTTCCAGTATTATGTCCTTGGTCCTGAGCAAGCAGTAAGGGACTGGACTTCATCAAGAAAGTTCCCTGAAAGATTGTAAGTTTTTCATTCACCTTTCTATTGACCACAAAAACAACACCCAAAGACAGAGAGCAAACTTAGTGTTCCAGTTTTAAACCTGTATGCCTCCCTTTTTCTGTGGTCTCCACTGAAGGTCTTCTTGTGTTACCTCAAGACCTACAGATTTTTAGACTTGACAAATCTCTTTTTAAAATGCCTTTTTGATTCCACTTCAGTTCATTATGTAATTACTCAGACGTATACACATACATACACACGCACAACTAGCTGAATGTGATTATTACTTAATAGCCTAGCATTTAAGTTTCTAAAATAATCACTGTTACATTCTGTCATGGTTTAAGCCCAGGCCGTAAAGCAGAACCACGCAGTCTACTTCCCCCCCCACCACCACCTTTCTTCCCTCCATTCCTGGAGGGACGGGGAGGAGAATCAAAAGAATGCAACTCCCACGGGTTGAGATAAGAACAGTTTAATAACTAAGGTATAACACAAACCACTACTGCTACCACTAATAGTAATAACAATAAAGGAAATAACAAGGAAAAGAATACAACTGCTCACCAACTGGTACCTCACCCCCACCCTGCAGTGATCCAGCCCTTCCGGGCCCTCTCAATTCCACATCCTGGGCATGACGTGCTATGGTATGGAATACCTCTTTGGCTAGTTTGGGTCAGGTGTCCTGTCCCTGCTTCCTCACGGCTTCTCCTCCTCCCTGGCAGAGCATGAGACTCACAAAGTCCTTGGTCAGTGTAAACATTCTGATCAGCAACTGAAAACATCGGCTTTATCAGTATTATTCCCAGGCCGAAAGTCAAAACCACAGCACTGCACCAGCTACTAAGAAGAAGAAAAACTGACTGCTGCTGCTGAACCCAGGACACATTCTAATAACAACACAGGCAAGAGTAGTAAAGTCAGTAACGTGTACGCATCAGCAGCTGCTGAAGATAATCCATTGTAAATATAAAACCACATGGAACTGCAGTTCTACAGGATAGTTAACAAGGCATGGAGATTCAGAAAAAGCATTATTTTATTCACCACAACTGCATGCACTATCAAAAATCAGAAGTTGGGTATATTTTCAAGTACAGTGCTGCTTCTTTGTCCTTTCCATTTAGGAATTTAGGAAGTTGAAAAGTATTGGCCAAAAAAAAAAAAAAATCATAAAACCACCCTCATTATAAGAACCAGTCCTTCATGGCAGAGTTTCCAGACATAGGATAGCACCCTGGGTCCTTGCTATTGAAATTATAGTTCATCATCAATTTAAAATGGAGAGGGAATTTTGGTCCATCATCACTTCAGACACCAACAGTTCAAATAAACTATTACAGTTCACTACTGCATTGCATCCTTTTGGGAAAACTGGCATCATCCTTAGTATATAAAGCACAAGTATTGTAAGATTATTTCTGAACTTGTTGTTATACAATATTCAAAATGGCCTTCTTAAAATGGGCTTTTTACCCAGCTATGCTCTAGATTCAGCACTCATTCTGGATTAAAGCAGGGTTTCAGGTGAATTAAAAAGGACAGATATGGCAGCCCTAAAGTAATATATGAAAGTCTTATTGTATTAGTCATTTTTCTTGTCATTTTGTATTAGTGTCATATTAGTCTAATCCAATACTAACATGATACTGAAATGTTAGCATATCACAGATTACTCAGTGTGTCAAGCTTGAGTCTGATCATATTACTTTGCTGTGTGTATTCCAGTGATGAAACCCTGCCCTCCCATCCCCTGAAACTGTGCAGGATTAACAAAACACAAGGCACAAACTACAAGTGTAAGACTCACATAATAGGTATTAACATCTCTTGTGCCAAACAGAAGTGTTACAAACTGCAACAGAACAGACAACATTGATTCAGTCCAGGAGTCTGTTAACACAAGTAAGGTATTCCTCTTCGCTTTAAGATGATTTTGAGTCTTTCCATACAAACTGAAGAACTACCATTGAAATAACAGCATTTGGAAGTGTTTATATGGCAGAAGAAATCCAGCTAGAAAACAGAAAATAAAAGCATTGGATATCCCCTTTGACTCTTCTTTGCATTTAACCAGGAACTATTAAATCAGGTAATAAAAATATCTGGGTGGTTTTCCCCAAACATATTTTATTCTTCTGGCCTAGCATCAAACAGGAAGTCACCCACATAACTGACAACTGGGAGGTGAGGCTGATTTTCCTGGTCAGGTCCTAGAAAACCCAGCAGGAATGCAATGACTACTTTCTGGCCTGGACAGTAATCATACTTCAGCAATAACATGTAAACAAAAACAGAGAATAAAAACCCTATCCAATCAGTATTACTGTCTGGCGATAATTTTTAAAAATACTTGTCAAAGCAGTATTTGAATGTTTCACATCTATGCACAGGTAGGACCATGGATGAATACCACAGCTACTAAAAAGTGCGACATTTCAGGTGAAGGACCTGTGTTTGTTTCAGGGGTCCCCATGCCTTTTACATTTAAGTAACTGAACTATTTTAAATAAACACTTAAATAGTTTTAAGGAAAATATTTAATAATAATTATTAATAATATAGCTTAATATTATTAATACTGTTTATAATATTGTGGCTTTGTTTGAAACAATATAATATTGTGGCTTTGTTGGAAACAAACACAGAACCCAAGAAAACAGACCAAACAAAGCCACATCCTAAAAGACTTAGTAAATTCAGCTTGCTAGACATCTGCAAAGGAATAACAAACTTTCAGAATTTAAAATATTCCTGCATGAAAACTGATGTTAAGAAAGAGAAACAGCTTCACCATAGTGAAAACCAAATATTTAGGTGAGCACATTAACTACTTTGATTTATTCTAAAACTATAGTTAAGTAAGGAAGCATTCAGACAAAAAAAACCTCTTTTCATGGTCTTTGACTACTACACTGATTACCCTGGACTGCTTTTGTAATAATTACTATGCACGACATTACATTGAAGTGACATAGCTTCTCTGCCTCTATGTTTTTACATCATTTTCCTCTCCACATCCTCAGTAACTATTATTAGGATCACAAAGAGCACTGTAGAACTCTGCCTACTAGGTGACCATGGAATAAGAATCATTTTACGAGGTTTACAAGTACACACATGGACACTTAACATGCATTCTCACAAGAATCACAACAGCAAGCAGCATTTTTGTTGGGTTTTTTTTTAAGTGGAAAATGGACAGAAAAACCTGTAATTAATAACAAGAACAAAAAACAAAGTCATAACCACACAGCTGTGCAGAGTTTCAGTAGAATATTTTACTGCAGTTGCAGTTGAATTGTTTCATATGTTAAAGTTTCAGTATGCATACCACACTCGCATCTGCTCAACTACAGCAAAATGATACAAGAGTTCTCTTTACCATTTATACTACAGAGATATAGGCATGTGCAAGTTACTGCTTTAATACTATCTTTTGTACTTCTTTACATGTACAAACATGCAGCTATCTGTATCTCTATATATGCAGGAATTAACGCACTCTCAGACTGTTCCCTAGCTACCCCAAATACAAATGGGCCTCTGTACAAAAAGACATAGTTGACAAATATTGAGTAAAAAACATAACAAAACAGCACTATTTAGTCCTAAGAGGGTTTTAGACTCCCTAAGTATACTGTAAGAACTGGTAAATTTTCAGCCTAGTTTTACAGGTTTAAGTCAAGACTCAAAATAGCAGCTTTTATATAATCAAACACTATAGGAAGCTTGACTTCAGTACATTGAAATGGCACTAAAGAACTGTAAGCACATGACTTGATGAACAGAGTTTAACTATTTATCCGAATTCAATAAAACATTTTTAGAGTCCTAGTGAAACCAATCAACACACATTGGATCAAACTGCCATCTGCTGGAGATGCCTGGCATTTAAGTGGTTTGGGGTTAAACACATTTCCGTGTGTAAAAATATTTTAACAAGAACTACAGGAAATCTTGCCATTTTCATGACATGTTTTTTGAAGTTTGGTGGGGAATAACCAGTTCCCCTGGTTCCAACAGAAATGCCGAAGGATGCTTTCAGCATTAGCAGCCTTAGAATTAGCCCATGCCACAGACATCCTGTGACCTGCACAACGTAATTCAGCCTGCTGGCATCATTGCTCACACTCAGCTTGCTGGGCACAGGTTGGGTAGCTTCACCTGCACAGCCCTCGAAGAGGACTTGTAACAGATGCCACATAGCCTGAAGCAACCATGTCTTATAACTACAGAATTTAGTAGAGATACAACTACTTGTTCAGAAATAATAGAAAAAGAGTGAAGAAAAGAGTGACAAAAAAAGCAAAAATATTAATAAAGGAGTAGTCACATATTAAACTACCTCCATATAAGGCATATATAGCAGACGAACAAATTTCCAAAACTTCATTTTTCAGGATATTAAGGAACAACCCAAGGTTATAGCTATCAAGAAGCAAGGCTACTTCAATAGTGTACTAGACAAGCTTAATAACTGTGGTACAATCCAATGCAGAGCACTCCCAGAAAATTATCACAGTAAGAACAAACAGTGGTATGCTAAACTTTTAAAAGTGTGATTTCAATTTAGTTAGGCCCTCAAGGCAGAGGTGAAAGTAAGATCATGAGGCTTCCAAAACCCAGTAACATTGTACAGAAAAATCATCTACTGAATTCACCTTCCAACACCCCCCTTTAAGGAGAGAGGGAAATAAAATTATGAAATGCAAACAGAGCATCATCAATTGGGAACTGTGCTGATCTGAGAGGCTGCTAAAGGAGACGTGTTTTGCAGCTTCTTCAAGGCATTTTTGTTATAGGCACTCAGGCCTTTCTGTTGTGCAAGCCCAGAATGTCCCCAGCTGTTTCTTTCCTTAAGTCCTTGATCACATTTTCAATATCCTAAGTCACCCTTTTGCACACTTACTTCTAGGAGATTCAGAGACAGACTTCCAGGTACCACAGTTTTTACTAAAAGAAAACACTGCCTGTAGGGCACAGGAGGATAATGGTACTTTGCTGTGTGAACAGCAAGAGCTGCTTGGGGATTCAGTTTAGCAGCTCTGGAGAAAGACACGAGCAGCTCACAGAGTTCAGCCTCCCACTCAAAGCAGGGAGCCACAGGTTAGCTGTGGCTTCTCCTAGCTCATAAATCTGAAGTTAAAAAGGTTCATATGCACCTACAGGTGCAAAAAAGCTTCATGGAAAAGAAATACAGGTAGCCATGGTATTTGATGGGATCTTTCAAAGGCAGGAACTCTCATCTTTAAAAGGCAGGGCATCTGCCAAGATGAAGTACTTGTGATGGGGCAATACGGAAAAACAATTGTCTGAAAATTTCTTTAAAGCAGATTTTTACAAAACCCTTCCTTCAATCTACTCTATGGCTCCTTCGGGGGCTTAGTGTGGATTAGGAAAAGAGATGAAAACTACCTAACAAAAATACTTACAAACAGTGAATATTACTTGCATATACACAGACTGGGACAGCAGGGGTGGAACCTCAAGCTTTAGAGGTTTCACTTAAGACTGATCTTTCATATTGAAAAGTTATTTCAAAGAGGAAAGAAATGAACTTGAATTCAGTTGAGCATCATCACTTACTTTTAGAGCACTGGCAGGATTTAGGTATGCTAGAGGAATGCTGAAGAAAATCTGGGCTCCAGCAGATAGCCCATGATCTCACAACAGAAGGATGCTGTTCTTCCTTGTCTTAAAGATTTTAAAAAAGATTTTAAAGTTATGCTACTTTAACTACATTTGGACCGTATTAGGTATAAGCCTAAATGAAGCTAGAGTTCACTGTTATTTAAACAAAAATGAACAAGTTGTATGTTTACCTTTCCTGCACAGAAAGAAAAAAAATACACAAAGTATATACTAGTTTATCACACTTACATACCAATGAACTTTACGAGTACTTGGACTTACAGAAGTATACTACATTAAAAAAGGTTATCTCCCCAGTCTGAGTTAAGAATGATGTTCATATTACTACAACATAGAAAACAAGTGTAAATTGAGCCAAAGCAATTTAGCAAAACTCAGAACATAAGATCAGGCCCCACTATAATCCTATTCAGAACCAAGTCAGCTATGCATAATTGCTGGTTTTCAATGAGAATGAAATTGCCTGTAAATGTTGTCTAAACCACCATGAAATGCTTTGGGATCCAGGTGGGTGCAAAGCACTAGAGACATTGTCATTTCACACTTAATTCAGCCATATTTGCATTTTAAATCCAGATATTCTACAAATTCAAAGAAAATAGTGGACCATATTCAGAGAGATTCTCCCTTATTTTCTATCTCCCCTCACAACCGCTACCAGTAGTTATGGTTTACAAGGTGTAGTGTTGGACTACTAGTCCTACGTGACATTTTTACTCTGTCTGTAACCGCAAACTCTGGCATTTTGTAAGAATTACAAGATTATCATCTTACAACAGATGCTTGCAAAACCTGCAGTCATTTCAGTCAATAAGGAGCCATTAAGTTGTTCGGGAACTGCAGCAGGAGAAAACTGCACAAATGGCAAGTAAAAATGCTAACTCAAGAAAATCAGCACACAAGAAACCAGCCATGTATACATGCACTGTATTTCAAAGGCCTGATATAAAGCGGTGATCCAGCTTTGTAAAAATGAGGTTTACAAAGTACCTGGGTCAAAATTAGCTACTCCTTAGAAAGAACTGTTTGTGCTGTCAGGGAAAGTGATGCTGGAGACAGTCAAAAACACTCACCACCAATCTTTTGGAAAAATACAATGCTGTGATACCTGAATTACAATATCTATTGAAGGACTAGAATTCATTTATTGACCACAAGTTCTCACTCTTGACTTAAAATTCACCCAGGTGAGATGCATGACAGATACGCCATTTGATTTTGAACGCCCAAGCCAAACACTGACCAGGACTAGAAGGTTTCCTGTAGGTGTACAGGTAGCAAACACTAAATCCTATCAAAACCTCAACTGCAGGTACACTACACAAGCAGAAAATGGGCCTTTCCAATGACTGGGGATATCTTCCTCTGGAGTTTTAGATCTGTCTCAGTACAGAAACTGCCACAGAACATATCTACGTTAGCTAGTTTCTTTGATTCTGTCAAAACATTTAGACTCCTTGGCAGGAGTATATGATAGAAAAGTCTACATTGGTATTACTTCTTTGTATACACTTTGGTCATTTGCTTTTCATCTGAAATAATGACCGTTACATGAAATGACACCTTAGGTTTGGAGCAGAGGAATTGGTTTATTAGAGTGTTTGAGGCTTTCTCATTTGTTGTGTATATTGGTTTGGTTTGGGGGGGGGGGGTGTTGTTTGTTTGCTTGTTTGTTTTTCAGTGCCCCTGCCCATCAATGACCTTATGAATTTTTAGGATGAGATTACTACATGCAAACCCTATGTGAAGTAAATGACAAGTGCCTAAACACAAGCTGTTTATGTAAGCTTACACATCAGAAAGTCAGATAGACTTAGTCTTTATATACAAAATAAATAACATTACTTCACCCAGTACAAAGTCTTCAAGCCTACGCAAAACCCAAACAAGATTTTCATGATCTGACCTAAGAATATTTTATTCAGGATATTTTAATTCACAAAACATCTTCAAAATGTTCTAACAATCACATTTTGTTTATCCCATATACATTTAAATGTAAACTGTTAATAGTACCTGGGTGACCAAAAAGCTTTTGTCTAAATGAATGGTGAAAATACATTACTTAGTACAAAACACATGAATCTATTTTCTATGATACTGTCACAGGAATACCAGAAAATATTTTCCTTGTGTTTAATTACAAAAAAAGCAACAAATTTTCCTAATGTTTCTTCTCTTCAGTGACTCAAGAGAAGACTTGCCTTAAGGAAAAGAAATAGAGATTAATCTCTAACAGCACCATCTCCTAGATACATGTTGAGTTATTTAACTAAACTATACCCTTTCTTATCTACAAATGCATTAACCCTAGCTGAAACTGGTTTTGTGCAAATCCAACAAATTAGGTATCAGGGAGCAGGAAGTGGACATCCTGTTACCTTCTCCTTTGGATAAGCTGGTCAAAAGAAAAGTTCTCAGAGCTCCACTCTTCAAAGCCTCTTACAGATGACCTTCAATCTGGTAAGAGACAACTCAAAGTGAGGGCATACAAAAAAACTACATTATCTAAGGCATAAAGCCGTTTGACCACTAAGAGAAGGTATTTCAAGACATTTCTTCCTAGCCAAACAGTTCTACACAGATTTTGGAGGTAAGGACATAGGCAGAGAGAACAGAAAGAGGAAATGGATGGTAGGTGTGTGTTTTGTTTTTCTGTTCCCATTTTCCACATGGAAATTCATTTTCCACATTAGGAAATGAAGGGGCAAATGGAAGAGTTGCCATGGAGACAAGAAGTTTCTCATTGGTGAGCACACACAGAAATTAATTGGAAGAGCTAGAAAGGACAGATGCTAAATACATGCTCTTCCTGAACTTACATTCATACCACTCAGTTTTTTTGCTCATATTCCCTTCTGACTTACATATGTATGGCTCCTTTCAAAATGTAACAGGGAATTACTCTGGTCAAATACAGAGCATGAGGATAATTCCAAACTTTTTAAAAAATTAAGTCCATATTAAAAAATCACTTGCTTGTGAAGGCTCTCAATTTCTTAGTCTACAAGCTAATGGCAACTTCCAGATGCTTAAAGCTAAGTGGTTCATATAAAATTTAGGTAGGAGGCTGAATATTAGAAGTCAAGTAGGTGAAATCACACACATTGAACACATGTAGGATTAATACAGAGAACAAGTAGAGTTAAACCCTGAAATAATGCTCTGTTTTACTGATGCAATGAACGAAATACCTCAAATCCATCAATCAAAATTAGCACTGCAGAAACATACTGCAAGGCTCCAGACTAACAGCCTAATAGAAATCCAGAGATGCCAATTTCTTACACCAAGCAACATCTGAACTCATAACAATTAAATACACATATTGCCTGAAACTGAACTGAAAAACAAGGAGGTAGTACAACAGAAATGTGTGTTTATTTCTCAATAAATTCCCCTAATTTAATTTTGCAGAATCATTTCCTTTCAAATACACTAAAAGCTTAGCTTAATGATGAGTATAAGTTGTTGAAAAAGGGATCATGCTATAACTTGCTATATCTATATTGTCTTATCGCAACGATACAAAAACATTTCTTGATAAGAAACAAAACATGCCGCAGTGCAAGATTCCTTAATATTTCTTGTAATACAGCACATATTACAAATACAGAAACAGCTTCACAAAACATATTTGGAAAATAGAAGACTTGAGAACTCCTAAGAATCATGATCTGTTTCTGAAGAAAAAAAGCAATCACATGAAACATATGACCTCTTGAGCATTCAATAATTTTACATCAAAAATTAACAGCTAAGTTTTGCATGATGTGAATTGTGAAAGAGAAGTCACATTCAGTGCTGTAATCTGGTGCAATTTCCATTAAGCTGCTTTTCTTACAAATCCCTATTTCACCATCCTTACATCATGCACAGTAGACTGGCAATCACTGAATTAAAAATAAATAAATTGAAATCTGTCACCTAAATTCCATTATTATGAACCAGATATTTGTTCAAACACAAATTTATAAGTATAAGCAAATACGAGAGTCCTGATTTTTCAAGCATATGGCTGAAGGGGAAAATGAGATAACCTCTTTCCACATTATCTTCTACTTCTTTTGTAATAGGTAGAATAATTATAACTTTAAAAACCAAAAGCCAATCTTAATACGATACCATAAGGAAACGGGCAGAATGTGAAGAAATCTAGACTGTGCTAATCTTCACTCTTAGAAGAGTCTGTCTATTACCAAAAGCACCCAAATGCCTGGCACTAGGCACTAAGTAAAATATTTAACCCTAAACTCCCCCAGTACCTGTGCAGTAAGCACTGGACCCACTCCTGCCAGGATACTTTGAGTCATCACCAAAGGTGTAAATTTTAAGAAAAGGGAAAAAGTGTTACAAGCATTACAACTGTGTAACTACAAGGCGAAGTAATCCCACAGTATGCATGGTTATAACTTCTAATCCCATTTTAGCATCTCTGTGCCCTTTAAATTGCAGGATACTGTGAAACTACTTTTAAAAACATTAACAGCAAAACATGAAGAAAGCAATGACTGAAGCTAATTAGAAACTCACCTGGTACAGTACAGAAACCGTTTGACAGTGTACACAAGTGTCATCATATAAGGAAATATTTTTAAGTGTTGTTTTTGCCTGTTATTTTGGAATTCCTTGAAATTGTTCACCAAAACTCAAGCACATGTTAACTTTCAAAGGTTTACTCTAGAAAGCCGGAAAAATCCTCCTTAAGAATAAAAATCTCCCTGACATTTTTAACTGTGAATGGTAGTGGATCAAAAAAAGCCTCAAATAATTTGTATAGCAGTAGAAACAAAGTGCTAACTGACCTCTGGGGCATTCTATTGATCAAAAATGACAGTACCACATGTGAATTTTCAAGCTCAGAAAGCATGATAATGAATAGTTTCCTCCAAACTGGAGAGTTTATTAAGGAACATCTTGAATATAGCTAATATAATATTTTTCAAAGACACAGTGTGTAGGATATGCCCTGGAAGTAAAGATATTACTTGTTCTGCGATTTTCCTCTCCTCCCTCCATATAGTAAAGAACAGTTGAGGTGACAAACTTGTATGAAAGTCAGAAATATTTGAGTAAAAAGAGAAATAATGGTACTAGTCAGCAAATAATTATGTTACAGGAGCAATTTAGTGAATCACTTTTACATACAAACTTCCTCTTTTGCAGGGCAAGACACCTTACAGGCAACACACCAAAATTCTAATTAAGCTATAAGCTAATAGTATATGAAATGAGGAAAAATTAATTTAAAACAAAAAAACAACTTCACAAAGCAGTATTTTCTTTCAGCAGCAGCACCAATAAGGGAAGAGAAGTTTGGGACATTGCCCCCTGAAGGACTCTGCCCACAACCTGTTCCTGATAGAAGCTCACTTTGTTACCACCTTCTATAAGTTAGGAAGCAGGACGGTGATTTTGCTCAAGGAGGAAAGGCTTTTACTTTCTCCTTTCTGTTTGGCAGAATGTCTGGCCACTGGATGTTTTATGTGTTTTCTAATTGAGCTACAGGTACTGTTGTAGAACACGTTAGAAACAAAGTTATATTGATTAAACAGTATAGTCTATATTGAAAGACTTAATATACTACAGTTTCTTTAACCCCAGTCAGTGAAAAGGAATGCCTTCTCAACAATTTTTTCTTCTTGGATAAGTAATCACAGTCTATGACAAATGTGTGCCTCAAAGTACATTTATATGATCTAAATAAAAGTATCATTACCTCATTCATCTTTGTTCCCTGCAGTTTAATAGTGTTTCTCTTCCACTTACTGTAATTAGAAAAAGACTAAAAAAAAAAAAAAAAAAAAAAATCAAACCATTATTAGCACCAACACATAGAATGGATAAATTCGAGGGACAGATATATTTTTTAAAAAATATATTTAAGTATAACTGGGGCAGAACACAGTAATCTGTCAATATGCAGGCTACTATAAAATTGCTATAAACCACATTTGTTTTTAAAGTAAAACTAAAGCCAATTTTTTTGGTCTCATACACAGAATATAAGTATTAAATGGTCTTAAATAAAACCCATATAATTCACATACTTCCGTTACATTACAATTAGTACATAAGTGTTTAAGGGAAATTATATGCTTGGAATAAGTATTTTGAGAAATCAACACAAATGGAATTTAACGTCATGTCTCAGTAAGTGAGGCTAGGACAGAGATCATGAGATCATGCCATTATGCCACAGTTCAAATTCTACTAAAAGAAAACAGTCTCAAAAATAATTTAAGAACCACCTGAATTTTCAAAAGCACTTACAGCTTTCAGAAAAACTTTTGACTATCTAAATTTTAGGTCTCTTGCCAGTTAAGTTCTAAACAACAGAAGTGTCGGTTTCGTTGAATTAATACAGTTAATCTAGGTTAAAGCCACTGTTATTCTGTGCAAAGTACTAGGGATAGCTTACAGCAAATGTTATATTAATGTTCATATTACAAGAGAAAAATAAAACAATGAGGTGATAAGCATCACTCTTTAAAAACTGGTTATACATTTATACAGACAGGGTATACACAACTGACATTCAAAACCCGAATTATACAATCATAGCAACCAACAGATTTTTAAAGCATTGAGAAACCCCATGTTTACTAAAAGAACAAGTCCAAAAATGGAGACGTATTGTAAATAGCAGCAGCATGTTTGATCATGCATGCATGACCTTAAAATGTCATCTTATCCACTTTAATACAACAAGGGAGATTCCTCAAGGTATCAAAGTAATGTACATAAAAGAGTATGTAATTTTTATTCCACATATATTTTTCATATATCTCACACACAAGTATATACACATTCCAATATATATACACAGCTTTTCATATACATACATACACACATACACACACAGGACCACTAAAACAAATAGCACAAAATATTTACATTGTCATGCCTGAAACAAAGTACAATAAAGGTGGAGGGAAGTGGGGTTGTCAGCTAACGTGGTGTTGTGGTTTAAGCCCAGCCAGCAACCCAGAAATCACGAAGCCACTCACTCACTCACCCTCCTTCCTACCCCTGCTCCCGGAGGGATGGGGAGGAGAATCAACAGAAAGTAACTCCCACGGGTTGAGATAAGAACAGTCCAGTAACTAAGGTATAACACAAATCACTACTGCTACCACCAATAATAATAATGATAAGGGAAATAACAAGGGAAGAGAATACAACCGCTCACCACCCACCAACCGATACCAGCCCGACCTGAGCAGTGATCTAGCCCTTCCGGGTAACTGCCCCCAGTTTATATCCTGGGCATGACGTGCTGTGGTATGGAATACCCCTTTGGCTAGTTTGGGTAGATCCTGTCTCTGCTTCCTCCTGGCTTCCCCTCAGTCCTGGCAGAGCATGAGACTCAGAAAGTGCTTGGTCAGAGTAACTTTAGTAAACATTACTGAGCAACAACTAAAAACATTGGTGTTATCAGCACTGTTCTCAGGCTGAAAGTCAAAAACACAGCCTTGCACCAGCTACTAAGGAGAAAAATTACTGCTACTGCTGAACCCAGGACACTTGGGGACACTTACATGAAGTCTAGTCCACAGTCCTGCTCCATCAAGGGAAGTTTAGGTTCTTTACAAAGCAGATTTTTCCACCATGGTTTAAGCAATGTGCAGGGATTGGACAAGAATATCATGCATATGGAAATCTGACAGTACACAAAAAATAAGATCACCTCTGGCCCCAATCCTAGCAATGAAGTGCTGGCACAAAGACTTCTACTGTTGAACTAAGTAAATGCACCACTCCTCAAGCAGTACTAATATTTTCATATAGCTTTTCATCCTTGTCAAACTATTATCTTTCTAGACCACTTTTGCTTCACTGTTTTGCAGCTTCATGTAATTAAGAGTATTTTCCATTAAAGTATGTTTTCCTCAACGTTGTAACATGACTATATTTACATAATAGTACTACATACTTGCTTCATTCTTAGCTGTTAAGTGAAATATTTAATGTGTTTTTAAATTATTTCTGTTGATAATTCAGGTTTTTAGTATTAATATGACACATATTCAGTGTTTATGCTCACATGATATGGAATTCAATGACAAGACTCCATTTTTCCTTCACTTCTGCCATAGAATCCTGTGAGCAGTTTAACCACGTTTTACACATCTGTTATTTGAACACTATACTCACTCGACTAAAACAAAAAAGTTAGTTCCCTTTTGTAAAGAACTGCTCACTTATCTGCATGTGTAAAATGTGTAAAGGATGAGCCACATAACAAGCAATAGAGATTATTTCATTGAGTAGAGAAACTTATCTAAATGTGAATAAATGCACTCTAATACTGAAGCTAGTCATTCTGATTTTATAAAGCCCATTTAAAGCAGCCATTCAAATATTTACAATATTTACAAGGAATGCTTAGGGCAACACTTAAAATATTTTTTTTTCCTATAGAAAGCTGTATTTATCATTTATGAGCACGTTTGTAGATACCATTCTACCTTAAGCTGTTGAGGCATCAAACACATAGGGGCAGACCACAAAGTACTACTGCATCACAAAGAAAATAATTTAGAATGCAAATACTTACACTAAAGCTCCCAAACTTATCTGAAGAAAAAAGACTGGAATATTGCCTCATAATAGTTTAACAGACAAGAGTGAAAGTTAGTTCAAGTCTATAGCATTTTTTTTATTCAGCTTTCAATGTTGACCAAAAAAAAAAAATGCATGTAGGAGAAGTAAGAACATCTCTAAAACTCCAAAGATTTATAAGCCACATCTAAATACAGAGCAAATTGTATGCACCTTCAAAGTGCTTGCAAATGTACATCTGACTCTCAGAAAGGGTCAGGGTTATTATAAAAGAGCCTAGAAAGAGAGATCTGCAGATGAACAAGGAAATGCATTTTTTTTAATATTACTAATTGAAATAATATTCTGTGCAAGAAGCACCAATGTTACACAAGATTCTGAAATATGGATGCTAGTACTTAAAATTAACACTGTCAAATCTAAATAAAAATATATTGCATTTTAGGAAGTAATGACTATTTCAAAGATATGGAATAGTTTAACCTCAGATGCTACTCTAAGCACTAGCTCACATAGCAATGTTTATTTGCTCTCATTATAAGAATATAAATATAAGAAAAAATAATTTTTTTCTCCAATTTTCGCATGCACACAAATCCAAGGCAGTGACAGGCCAGTTTTCTAAAGCAAAAAAAAAAAAAAAAAATGTTGTTCATATTACTTTTCTTTCAACAAGAAGAAACCTTGATAAAAGCTAGTAAAGTCATTACAAGGCCCTTTTTCAGATGACTGAGACCTAGATATACTAACCGAGAGAAAGCTACTGAACATATTAGCACTGGGATTTTTTCAGATATCCAGAAGTCTTGTAATTACATTTCAGTGAAAAAAATGTCTTCCCCCTAAGAAAATGTTGGAAAACTCAAATTTTCAGTTTATCCACTCCAATGGCCAAATCATTTACAAAATGATATAAAGATTCAACATTTGAAAATTAATTAATTACTTGCACAGAGTTCTTATGCTAATCAGTAATAACCTGTTACATTTCACAAACCCAAGATCAATATTTATATATTAAGTTGCTGGATATTTGCCCAAGAAGCTGACATCAAGACCTGTTTTTCAGAACAGTAAACAAAAGCAGAACAACAATGAAAGACTTAGTAAATAACATACCCTTTGAGTTGTAGAGCCCTGTTAAAACTTTTTTTATTAAAATTGCTTGAGTTAGCACTTCTTATTCTGAGAAAAGCTGCCTGTTTATGGAACTTTTACTTTTCTAGACAGTTTTACTGAGAAACTTCAAGAAAATAAGCAGTAGAGGTTGCTTATAAGACATAACAAGAATAATGAATCTTTTCCATAAAGCAAAAAACTTTGGTTAGTACTTTCATTTAAAAACTCACGTTCACTTCATCTGCCAATCACAACTGGATGGAATGCAGGATCCCCAGCTTTTGCTACTTTGCTAGTAGTATCTCTAAAGTAAGAGCTGTTTCAATTTAAAAATCACAAAGGAACAACAATATTCTAAATCTGATGTTTTGGTTTTGTATATCATTGTAAATTTGTATAACAATTTACAGCTTCCTCCTGTGTAAACAGTGAATGCTCAGTGCTTGGCCTTAAATTCAGGGACATTGAATTTAGCATGCAGTCACCTACAAGGTACAATCCAGTTTCAGATTATCATATACAGTTATAACATGCTCAATTTCAGAATACTATACCAGCATTATGTTAACCATGTGTCAGTTTAAGATGTACAAAATATAAGTATTCCTAAACACAACTTTAATATGTGATAGTATTTTTTCCATAGTTTGAATGTGAGATGGAACTGCTCATTACTGTGAAAGTATCAGTTTAGGTAACATCCAATAAACTGAAGGCTGTGGCTCTTGAATTTGAAAATTACTATAGCTCTCTAAAAAGCAAAAATCTAATGGCTGATGTTTGTTAGGAGGTTATCTTACATCCATTTCAGATGTTTAATATACAGCAATCTGAACTCAGTATTGTATCAGTTAAGTTTCCTTCAAGTCTATCAAACAGCATCACCAATTAAGTTGGCTGAGAAACAACTTTAAATCACTACAAAATAGCTTTCTCCTATTCTGCATCATTTTTACTGTCATTCAGTTTTCCCCAAATTATTATCTTTGTGCACATTTTTCTTCAATTACCACTAAATGTCTTTTCAAGTCATATGAAGTGATGCTATTTTCTTCTTGCAGCAAGTAGCACTAACAGAAAGTAGCAATGATACTAAACATTGTTTGCAATTGTTATGGAAATATATTTATCTGTATCCTGTTGTCATGGAAGCTAAAGATCAAGGCATACAAGCTACATACAATAATTTATATTGATTTGAAAGAACATTTGATGGAAACATTCAGATGTATAATTTGATAAAAATCAGACTAGTTTCAAAGGCACAGGCTACCCAAAGCATGACTCAGAGTTGTATTTCAGTCAATATTGAATTCATTACTTCCATCCCCTAGGTCTTATTAAAGCCCAGAATACATCCAACTTAATAGTTCGGGCACTTTCAAACTTCTAGCAATTTTTTATCCTGGCACTAGGCCATTTTTAGCAATGTTCCAAACTACACAGAAGGACATTTGCTGATGTTCCACATTTGTTTCCTTTTTGAAAGACAAGGCTGGTTACTTCCGTTTGTTGTTTTCCAGCTGCCTAATTTTCTAAAGTAGCAAACTTGTGTGCAAGTTTTACTTCCCTCAACATGAAGCTACTATTCTTTTGCAAGTTATTCACTTTGTTCCATCTTTAATTCTATAGAAGTGAATGCTGTACCACACTTAGAGGTAGTGACTGAGTCTCTGAACACTTCTTGCAACTAACTTGTCCTTTTTTATATAGGTGTGATACATTATAGTTGTACCTATGCATATGCTTAACCACTGCTGGTGGAGCAATGCTGAGTGCCACGTAGCATTTTATTTTAGAATTCTTCACAATACTGAACAATCTCATTGCTGGTGCTGCTTAAGTAAAGCACAGAGTCTGATATTTTTAAACAACAGCAGATTTCAGAATACTGACTATGTACTTTTGTTGATTTTGGCTTCATTATATTTTATGTCATCTAAACAGCAGAGAAGCTGCTTTAACTGCTGCTCCACTTCACTTGAATACAAATGTTTAGAGCGAAAGAGGTAAAGATAGTCTCTCTTCTTTTCATGTTATTATTTAAGAGATGGAATGAAGGGATGTTAAAAAATGAAAATAAAATAAAAATTAAAGTAAAAATAAAAATAATAAAAATAAAAATAAATAAAGCAGCAATTTGCCTTGAATTCTTCCCCTGAACCAGTTCTTCCTAGATCAAAATCTTAAGTATTTCAGCTCAACCTTCTGTCAATATTCCAAGAAAACATCTGAGGCAGAATTTGTGGAAAAAGTACGACTGACAGCTCGGATAAGAAACAAATATTTTCACATCTGAGATACAGAAGATGCACAGGCAATTAATTCCAGAATGAAGCATCCGCTACTACCAATGTTTAGCTAGCAATCAGCTAATACCATAATACATAATGATCTCAAAATGTATCATTAAATACTGAATTTGTCATGACCAAATACTGGTTATGTATAGCAAAATATGATGCAAACAATTTCTTGAAGAAATTGTTTTGTTTCATCTGCTACTCAAGGAGAAAACTATACTTGCGATATAGATTTTGGTGGCATTTTCTGTCTTTACTATATCGCAGATATATACTCGTATCTGTGAAAAAGTGAAACAAGGTGTTCCTTGCACTTGGAAATGAGACAGTGGGATCTACAGAGAGATCTACACAGCAGAACTGCTCCACAGATTTTGGCTGAGCAGAAAGCCTTTTCCTGTCCCAACACAATGCACTGCTGTTTCTCTCAACAGCTCTTTGAAATCTAAGGGATAGGAAAAAAAGCATTCCTCTTCCCTGAGATTAAGATAACCTTGGATATCTCTCACTTACATGCCGGTGGGCTTCATTTTACATTGTACAGGGAGGGACTGAAGCAGCCGGTGACTAGCGTACTTCCATGTAGCAGCTTGGGTTTTCTGCAGAGTCAATTATTTAGAGCCTTGATACAGAGTATCCTTATCAGCTACTTTAAAAATTACAAGTTTAGGCAGCAAAACCAGCACAAGTGATACACACTAACATATAACTTTCCTGAACAGAGTTAGTGAAAGGATAGAAGCAGCCAAGGTCCCTTAAGTGAAAGGCAGCTTTACATTGTTCATTTCAGATACTCCACAGAAAGAGTCTTCCAGCCATTTCCAGTAATTTCTCTAAGCCTTGCCACTTGCCCAAGAATCAAAGCATATCACATATTTAAGTGCTGGATGCTTCAGAAGAGAGGAGGGTCATTAAACAAACAACATTAATTTTCCTGTTGTTATCAGGACAGGAAAAAGTTTCTGAAGCCTCAACCACACCTAACTTTCATCTCAACCACCCTAGACTTTGAACAGGGCATTGAGACAAGCAGTACTGTACTGCTTCAAAAAATTGCTTAAGGAAAAAGAGAAGATTGCTAACAGAGAGAAATCACAGGGAGAAAAGAAAACATCAATCCTAAGAGACTTTTTGATAGTAAAGGAATACCCTCACAACACAGGAACAGAGTTTATAGGAACAGAGTAAGAGATGAAAAGCAGTGTTAGAGAAAGAAGTAGTTCTGGTCTTGAATGCAGGAAACAGAAACATCTAAAGAAATGTGTTCAAGACCACTTTTTCAATAGTGCAATTTTATACACACAACCTCTCAAAAATATTTATGCATGTATGCAGAGAAATATTTAAGTTCTGGTTTTGTTTTATAAATTGTATGTCTCAGGATTTTGAGAGTCTTCCATTAAAGAGTCAATGTTATAATTAAAAAATTACAAGAATTACTAAGTCCTTCGCCAGAGAAAAATCATAAACCTGTGCACAGAATGCACAGAACTATTTGAATTTTTCACCTCGATTCTGTCTAGTTATAGCAATTTTCATGCAAAATGATTTAAAGCGCAATGCAGAGACGTCCAGAGCCTTCCCTGCTTAGTTTAGATTTGTACCTTCATTTTACCATGCTTCCTCTTTGATCATTAACAAATGCCCCCTAAAAATGTTAATTTGTGATCATGGTTTGCTTCCCTCTACTCAGTGCAGAGAGCTTTTTTTGTGGAAGTTATCTGACCCTCTATCAAGTAGCCAACTCAACAACTTAAAGTCATTTGCTAGTTCTTCACATTAGGTGTCTCCACAAGAAGGGTGAAAAATCCCAGATAACTCATTAGCAAGTGCTTTTCTGTTGTTTTATAACAGAAGTTACATACTCTGTAAAAATAACTACTTTGATACATGATAAAACAAAAAAGGTACAACAAATATGCTGTTCCTACAGCCAAAGTGGAATCCATCAAGTTACCGATTCCTAAACCATAGAATCATAGAATAGTTAGGGTTGGAAATGACCTTGAGATCATCTAGTTCCAACCCCCCTGCCATGGCCAGGGACACCCCACACTAAACCATGTTTAAGATTAAAAAAAATCTCACCAACAGTCACTCTTATTTGGCATTCTGATTTTGTTTATTAAACTAACTCCTCAGGGGCACTAATAAATTAGAAATTATTTTTACTTTTCTATGATGGAGCTATGTCATCATCCAAACCAGAAATCATGGTATTACCACAACATGCTTTCCACATACTTGTATTACAATGACATTACGCTTGAATTAAGTTTACTTGTGACTGAACACATCTAATAATTGAAAAGACATTATCACTAGTTGATCAGTGAGTTATACGAAAGTAATTTTACAACTGCTAATTCAAATCGTAATGTATCAAAATGGCAACACAAGTTCCACACTCGATGCAGGTGGGCTGAAATTGTTTTGGCACAATTAACTACTAATGGTGTGGAAAGGGAATCACATTAGTCTGTTTTCTCTTTAAGTCACTCTGCCACAATAATTCTGCATCATAATACAGCAATATAGCATTATGATGAAGTTGCAGTGTAGACTCCCTTAAAGTAAGATGGATTCATTTTTCTATGCCTCAATACTAAAAGTTAAGGATATATGCATTGCACTAAACAAGATATTGAGAAAGTACAATATGATAGCATGTTAAAAAAAAAAAAAAAAAAAAAAAAAAAAAAGGCCAGGTCAGCAACCTTTTGTGACAGTACTAGCTTGGATATCCAAGGAGGCTAAACATACAGAACTAAATTATAACTCTACTAGGAAATCATCTTATAGGAAATTCTATTCCTCCAAAAAGCTGCCTCATCAATGACAGAAACAGGCAGACTGCAAATCTGAAACAGTTCTAAGATACTCTGAATTTCCCTAGTCTAAAACTGTGGTCAACACTGCTGTGGCAAAAAGTACAACAGCAGTATAAGAAGATTGTGAAATAATACCCAATTTGAATCCAGTTTACATTAATTCTTCAATGCTCTTTGGACAGTGTCAGAAACCTCTGCTGATTAATACCTGACATTTAAGTAAGTCCAGTATCTACTAACACCTCCTCTGACTGAACTTGCTAGTTGACTCAGGCATATTCTCATCACTCCTCTTGAGACCTGTAGAATTCATCTGCTAAGGTGAGGCTTGAGGGACTATTTAAAATCCCTGTGCAGTAGGGAAACTGACATAGTTTCTGTCACGTTTATTCTGGGAGTTTCTACTCAGCCTAGCTGAAGCTTTTGAGGCCAGTAAAGAAATCTCCCAAAGGTCTGGGTGATTTCCCCCACACCCCTTGCCATTACTTATCCAGCACAATCTGAGCTGTCATTATTTTTTGCACTGAGAACCCATGAGTCGGCATGCAGCAGGATCAGGCTGTTCCTCAAGAGAAGACAAGCATGTCAGCAAAGTAGGCACAGGACAGTGTCCTCACCAGCAAAGGCTGCAGTTCTCAGGAGTCAAAAAGAAGAGCAGAGCAGGTCTGGAAACAGTAATTGTAGTCAGGTAACAGTGCAGTGGATGTCAGGGTACTCAGCCTCAGACCACCACAACCAACCTCAGGTCAGGTCTGCTAGTCAGGTACCAGCACACCTGCAAAATAGCCAGGGCAAAGAAGAAGGACCAAGATCTGAATCTGAATGCTGCTTCTGAGGCTGAGGAAGTGGACCCCAATAGACTTCACACAACCCTTGCTAACACAGCCATCTCATTTAAGGCGAGAGAGCCACACCACATCAGAGCTGGCCTCAAGCACACACAGCTAAACCCAGGAAAGGGGTGGAGGTGTTCAGGGCCAACATGTGCTGATACAAGAGAACACGGGCTGTACCTATGTTAAAATATCTTGTGCCATGTCATTATTACACCGAGAGATCTTGCACTAATCAGATCTTACATTTAGAGCATTATAAAATCTTTACAATTCAAGAAACTAAAGAAACTCTTTCCATATCAACCTATTAAAAGAATACAAAAATTGCACTAATAATAAAACTACATAATGGAAACAGAATGATAATCAAAGTATGAAACACAGGGTTGTGCCTGATATTACACTTACAGAAAAATATCTGTACACTTAGAGAACAGCTGGAGGTCAGCCAAAAGTCTGGCACCAGTTATTCAAATACAAGCACATAAGGCCTTTTATCCATACATTTTGGCTCATTCCGTTTTCTGGTTTGGTCAGGTCACTATTGTCAAGTCCATTAAGCTGCAGTAAACTCCCCACTGACCAGATTTTCCCTTAAAATGTTAATAACAGTCACATAAGTTTACTTCAAAGCATAATATTCTTTTTATAACAATAAAAGGCAAAATGCCAATATAATGAAAGTGATCTCACTTCAAAGATAAGTGTGTTTAGCATGCACAAAGATAGCAAAAATTAATTTTGGAGGGATCAATTCCTGAATTTAAATGAATATAATTATGTAATCATTAAGTTACTTAATGGATTTCATTAGTCTTATTTCTGGGTTTGATGTAATTTTTCTTTCCAATTAACTCAGCTGTTGAGACTAATTTTATATTGCTTGAAAATATAAAATTTGCAAAAGTAAAGATCAGAGCCAAGATTCACAAATTAAGGTCCACATAGAACCATACAGCATTGAAATTGAGGATTTCTTCCTCAGCATGAACAAATTCACTGCATCTGTGCAACAATAACAACCACAAGTCCTATCAAATAGCATTGTTTTCATTCTGTTTAAACAGAGTCTAATATCCTGCCAGTTACCTAGAAATGTCTTATTGTTTAAGTATACTTCAGTCCCATCATTTTAACACCTTTCTTTCAGGCTTTAAAGTAATAGATGGATGCCTCACAGTTGATAAATCTGTAAGCATTCATGCTACATTTTTCACTATTCGTCTATCGTACAACTCTTAAATATCATGTTCTCCAAGTCTCACCCCTATCCTATCTTTTTGCTTGATAGTGAAATAAGATTTATCAAGGAAATGAAAACTAAGCCAGCATTTTTGGAAAAAAGGAGTATGTTTTGCTTTGCAGGAATAAAGTAACCATTACAGTTATGAGCTTCTGGAAATGTATGCAAACATATACTTAGCAAAGAAAAAAAAACATTTCTACCACCAGATTACCTGTTGTATGAGAGAGAGGAGGAAATAAACATTTTCTGAAACCATCAAAATTAAATAAGAGAAGCAGAATCATTCTGTCACCTAAACTCTATGTATAAACTTCAAGAGATATAATCTGAAGTCTGCTGTGAAATACATATCAGATCTTTTAACAGATCAAGCTCTCTAAAGTAAATAATCAACTTCAGCAGAACACAAAATTGAAAAGACATTTCCAAGGTGTATATTTCATATAAATGCCACTGCGGCAGACAGCCTGCCTTTCCCTCTTGGCTACTAAAAAAAAATGACCCCTGATTTCTCCCGAGTCAACTGCAAAGAGCAGTACACTACCACCAGAAAAGTAAGATTTTTACTTCCAAAACTTGAATTTGGACCAAAGCAAGCCATGTGCAGAGCCACAAAATGCAAGTCAAAAACTGTCAATAACAATTTTGCTTTACAACAGCTGGATGCTTGTCCTGGGTTCAGCAGTTGCAGTCATTTTTCTCCTTCTTAGTAGCTGGTGCAGTGTTGTGTGGCCTCATATGGCCAGTGCAAAAGTCTAAAGGAGAGTGGAGACTAATAGTTGACTATTGTGGCCTGAATGAAGTCACACCACCATTGACTGCTGCTGTACCGGACATGCTAGAACTTCAGTATGAACTGGACTCAAAGGCAGCCAAAGGTACGCCACAATTGATATTGCCAATGCATTTTTCTCAATTCCTTTGGCAGCAGAGTGCAGGCCACAGTTTGCTTTTACTTGGAGGGGTGTCCAGTACACTTGGAACGGACTGCCCCAGGAGTGGAAAAACAGCCCTACCATCTGCCATGGACTGATCCAGAATGCACTGGAACAGGGGCAAGCTCCAGAACACCTGCAATACATTGATGACATTATCGTGTGCGGTAATAAAGCAGAAGAAGTCCCTGAGAAAGGGAGGGAAATAATCCAAACCCTGCTGAAAGCCGGTTTTGCCATAAAACAGAGTAAGGTCAAGGGACCTGCACAGGAGATTCAGGTTTTGGGAACAAAATTGCAAGATGGACATTGACAGATCCCCACAGATGTGATCAACAAGATAACAGCAATGTCTCCATCAACTAATAAGAAAGAAACACAAGCTTTCTTGGGTGCTGTGGGGTTCTGGAGAATGCACATCCCAAATTACAGTTCGATTGTAAGCCCTCTCTATCATGTGACCCTGAAGAAGAATGATTTTCAATGGGGCCCTGAGCAACAACAAGCCTTTGGGCATGTTAAACAAGAGATAGTTCATGCAGCAGCCCTTGGACCAGTTCGGATCAGGCCAGGTGTAAAAAACGTGCTCTACACCTCAGTCGGGGAGAATGGTCCTACCTGGAGCCTCTGGCAGAAAGCTCCAGGGGAGACTCAAGGTCGACCCCTCGGCTTTTGGAGTCAGGAATACAGAGGATCTGAGGCCAGCTATACCCCAACTGGGAAAGAGATACTGGCAGCCTATGAAGGGGTTCGAGCTGCTTCGGAGGTGATTGGCACTGAAGCACAGCTCCTCCTGACACCCCGGTTGCCCGTGCTGAGATGGATGTTCAAAGGCAGGGTCTCCTCTACATATCATGCAACTGATGCTACATGGAGTAAATGGGCTGCACTAATTACACAACGAGCTCGAATAGGAAATCTCAGGTGTCCAGGCATTCTAGAAGTCATCATGGACTGGCCAGAGGGCAAAGATTTTGGAATGTCACCAGAGGAGGAGGTGATGCGTGCTGAAGAGGCCCCACCATATAATAAACTGTCAGAAAGTGAAAGGCAGTATGCCTTGTTTACTGATGGGTCCTGCCGTATTGTGGGAAAGCATCAGAGATGGAAGGCAGCCGTATGGAGTCCTCAATGACAAGCTGCAGAAACTGCTGAAGGAGAGGGTGAATCGAGTCAGTTTGCTGAGGTGAAAGCCATCCAGCTGGCCCTGGACATTGCTGAACAAGAAAAGTGGCCAGTACTTTATCTCTATACTGACTCATGGATGGTGGCAAATGCCCTGTGGGGGTGGTTGCAGCAATGGAAGCAGAGCAACTGGCAATGCAGAGGTAAACCCATCTGGGCTGCTGCACTGGGGCAAGATATCGCTGCCCGGGTGCAGAACCTGGTGGTGAAGGTACGCCATGTAGATGCCCATGTACCCAAGAGTCAGGCCACTGAGGAACACCAGAACAACCAACAATGGATAAAGCTGCTAAGATTGAAGTGGCTCAGATGGACTTAGACTGGCAACATAAAGGTGAATTATTTTTGGCCCGGTGGGCCCATGACACTTCAGGCCATCAGGGCAGAGATGCAGCATACAGAAGGGCCCGTGATCGAGGGGTGGACTTAACAATGGACACTATTGCCCAGGTTATTCATGAGTGTGAAACATGTGCTGCAATTAAACAAGCCAAATGGTTAAAGCCTCTTTGGTATGGAGGACGATGGCTGAAGTATAAATATGGGAAGGCCTGGCAGATTGATTATATCACGCTCCCACCAACCCGCCAAGGCAAGCCCCATGTGCTTACCATGGTGGAAGCAACCACCGGATGGCTGGAAACATACGCTGTGCCCCACGCCACTGCCCGGGACACTATCCTGGGCCTTGAGAAACAGATTTTGTGGCGACACGGCACCCCAGAGAGAATTGAGTCAGACAATGGGACTCATTTCCAGAATAACCTCATAGACACTTGGGCCAAAGAGCATGGCACTGAGTGGGTTTATCACATCCCCTACCATGCACCAGCCTCTGGGAAAATCAAACAGTACAATGGGCTGTTAAAAACTACACTGAGAGCAATGGGTGGGGGAACTTTCAAGCATTGGGATACACACTTACCAAAGGCCACCTGGTTGGTCAACACCAGAGGATCTGCCAACAGGTCTGGCCCAGCCCAGTCAGAACTCTTACATATTGTAGAGGGGGACAAAGTTCCTGTGGTGCACATGAAGAATTTGCTGGGGAAGACAGTCTGGGTTATTCCTGCTTCAGGTAAAGGCAAACCCACTCGTGGGATTGCTTTTGCTCAGGGACCCGGATATACTGGGTGGGTAATGCGGGAAGATGGGGAAGTCCGATGTATACAACAGGATTTGATTTTAGGGGAAAACAGCCAATGAACTCAATTGTATGTTGTTGCCTGCTATGTAATACTTTTATAGCCCATCAATTAGAAGTCTGCAGGGCACCAGCGACTGGCTCTGACTTCCCTCCGACCATCATTCCAACACAGAATGAACTTTGATGAAACCGAACGAGTTCTGCAGTATTATCAGCAGGGAACAATCCAACACTGCACATCGTCTCTCCTACTCAGAAAGACTGTTATAAGAGACGGAGCCCGACATCATGGACCCAATGAACTCAGCAGTTTTATAGGGATTAGTCCATGAACTAAGGAATGATCTCTCTCTCTTGTGTGTGTGTGTGTGTGGATGTATACATATATATGAGACAAGAGTGACTGTATATTGAAAAATATGAGATCTGAGCACGACGTGAATTGTATGGAATAAGGAGTGGATACTGTCCTGGGTTCAAAAGTAGCAGCCATTTTTCTCCTTCTTAGTAGCTGGTGCAAGGTTGTGTTTTTGACTTTCAGCCTGGGAGCAACGCTGATAACACCAATGTTTTTAGTTGCTGCTCAGTAATGCTCACTCTGACCAAGGACTTTCTGAATCTCATGGTCTGCCAGGGAGGAGGAGAAGCCGGGAGGAAGCAAAGACAGGACACCTGACCCAAACTAGCCAAAGGCGTATTCCATACCACAGCATGTCACGCCCAGTATATAAACTGGAGGAGTTACCCAGAAGGGCTAGATCGCTGCTCAAGTCAGGCTGCGTATCGGTAGGCAGGTGGTGAGCAGTTGTATTTTCTTCCCTTGTTATTTCCCTTATCATTATTGTTATTGGTGGTAGCAGAAGTGGTTTTGTGTTATACTTTAGTATAACTGTTCTTATCTCAACCCGTGGGAGTTACTTTCTGTTGATTCTCCTCCCCATCCCTCTGGGAGCGGGGGGAGGAATGGGGAGAGGAGTGAGCGAGCAGCTATGTCATTCTGAGTTGCCTTCTGGGCTTAAACCACGACAATGCTGTAAGGTTCTGAGCACCTTCAACTTTCATTCAGATCAAGAAAGATCACTGCCAAAGGTTTCAGTTGAAGCACTAGGTGTGGGATGACAAAAACTTAAGATTTCTTAATAAAGGATGTCTTCCCTGTGAGCAGGACAAATATAACTGGATTCAAGTTATTCTACCCTACATCTCACCTGCCCAAAAAATATTAAATAAAATTTTAAAAACCCAAAGGTGCTGTCTGCTCTGACATTCAGTGCCTTGTGATGAGGAAGGTATCTGTATTACATGGAGGAAGTGGATCATTTCAGTTCCTTTTTTCACAGGTATTTCAAATACTACCTGTCCTGGTTTAACATACCCCTTTAGACAAACAACACACAGAAAAAACATTACATTAACATCTGCCACAATTGGGGGAAAAAAAAATTCCTGCTATTTTAGAACGATGTCGGTTTGCATCTTTGGGATTTATTTTCCAACTATGATTTCTAAACCCTCAGGAAAATACAGCTAGTATTATAGAAAATTGAAGGAGAGGTAGCTGAAAGGGAAATTATATTGCAGTATAGCAAAAGCTATCCCAATCTACAGATCCAAACTTCGCATCCACCAATTCTATACGAATATAATTCTCCTACTAGGATCAAAAAAATCAGTGTTGTATGAACATACCTGTTTGCAAAATACTGGGTTGCACAAATTTCAACTAATACCTGAAGATTCTAGGAAACTAGTATCTACTATTCTAGTTGGCCTGAATAGCAGAAACATTCCTAATAAAAGTGATTTGGTGGGGATTTTTTGTCTGTTTGCTCAATTTAAGAGTTGTTATGTCTTAAGGGTGCCTCTTGTTTGTCCAGGGCTTTGTTGGGTTTTTGGTTAGGCATTGGTTTTTTAAGCAGGTGTGTTTTGAGTTTTGGTTTTATTTGGGGGGGGTTTATTTGGCTGGTTTTTGCTGACTCTTTGTTTTGTTGGTTTGCTCGTGTGTCTGTGGGTTGGTTCTTTGGTTGGTTGGTTTGTTGTTGATTCAACCTATAGCAGGACACCACAGTTTAACACTGCTATAATCTACATTTAGGCAACATGACCAAAACTCTTGAAACACTCAAGTCATGCTTATGTTGCCAGATTACCATTGCCACTGGAAGTTATTTCCCTTAAAACAGCTCATATCAGGTCTTCTCCCTAAAATTAAGAAGGTCATAATCCCCATTTTATCTTTTATTTTTCTACACTGTCACTAGATCCAAATGAGTACCTAACCATATCTCCCTTAGAGTTCAGTATAGGTTTAGTCCAAACAGAACTGATTTACAGTACTTAGGTTAGACAAAAATTTTGCACAAACTAATCTGGTGACAAAAAGAAGAATTTTCTCAGAAAAACAGAACCAAAGACAACCAACAACTTGACTATCAGAACTACAGAACATCTGACCAGAATATTTTTCTTTGGAGTTACCTGCTCTGCAGCAGCACCTTGTACCAAACATTTATTCTATTTGTCCACTTTCTAAATCAAGTTCCTCAGAAGGACCACCTTAACAGTAAAGTACTGGGAACACCCACAGTAGCTATCCTCCTAAAAAGTAGAAGCCTAACAAAACATAGGTGGTTATCTTACCACAAATTCAGGAGGGAAACCCCAACCAAAAATCCCAAAACACCTCATACACAGCCACACTTAGATGCTTAACTGTCTCAACATGGATGCAACTGCCAAACTTCTTATATTTTACCCTATATATCAGGGTACTCCTCAAGAAATCGAAAACCATATTCTGTATCCTTGTCGTGGTTTAAGCCCAGGCCTTAAATCAGAACCACGCAGTCTACTTCCCCCCCACACACCTTTCTTCCCTCCGCTTCTGAAGGGACGGGGAAGAGAATCAAAAGAATGCAACTCCCATGGGTTGAGATAAGAACAGTTTAATAACTAAGGTATAACACAAATCACTACTGCTACCACTAATAGTAATAATGACAAAGGAAATAACAAGGGAAGAGAATACAACCGCTCACCAACCGGTACCTCACCCCCACCCTGCCATGATCCAGCCCTTCCAGGCCCTCTCCATTCTACATCGTGGGCATGACGTGCTGTGGTATGGAATACCTCTTTGGTTAGTTTTGGGTTAGGTGTCCTGTCCCTGCTTCCTCCCGGCTTCTCCTCCTCCCTGGCAGAGCATGAGACTCACAAAGTCCTTGGTCAGGGTAAACATTCTGACCAGTAACTGAAAACATCAGCTTTATCAGCTCTGTTCCCAGGCCGAAAGTCAAAAACACAGTGCTGCAGCAGCTACTAAGAAGAAGAAAAAATGACTGCTGCTGCTGAACCCAGGACAATCTTCTTTAATTACTATTGTGCTAATGCTTGGGAACATTCTGTACTCTGAAATATTTTGATTACTTCTTGGATGTTTGACAAACCATAGTTTCTTATGACCAAGTGACCATTTCCATGTCAGCTGTATTTGTCTGTTTCACCTTAAATTTCTGTTAAAAAAGGCAGGAAAAAATAGGAAAAGATGTAACAATTTTACTTTTTTTTTAAAAAAAAAAGGGGGGGCTTGCAAAAATGACAGTGGCACAGTTGGCCCAGTAACTGCCTTTATGTAACCGGTGTGCCTTTAGTATCATCTGGGCTTCTAAACAGTTTGATAACATATGCCTGCTCCTTGAAAAGATGTGAGTCTTACTAGATTCCACCAGATAAAAAGGAGCAGTATCACACTCCTTATGTTCAAACATGTTCCTAATCTAACAAAGAACAGCAAAATCAATATAACAACAAACCTTGTTTAGGATCCTTGACATACCCTAGTGTCAGATGTGACTACAGACAGCTAATCTGTTGCTTTGTTGTTGTAGGAACCAATATTGCCATATAATCAGAGGATGAAAGTTACTACCTATTTTGTCAGTTTATTCTTTGGCAGTTGCCTAGATTTACCAGCTGTTCTTTTGAAGCAGGAAATAAATATTGTGTTTGGTTTACATTTCAGCACAAACGCACACATAGAAATGTATGCACACATCAGAAGAACAGTGAGTTAGCTGCATTTGTTTACATTCTGTAGTAATACGAACAGCAATATTGTTGAACCAAAACATTCAGTTAAACTGTAATGGATAGACGAGATAACCTTCACATTTTCTACTACAGTTCACCTGAAATGAGGAAGTAACAATGAAGACTTACTATATCAGGCAGCATACTCATTCCTTACCTTGAACTAAAGCACTGCTTATTCCCACACAGATGCACTCAGAAAAGCAACAAATAAAAATCATTTCAAAGCAACAAAAAAAGCCCAATAAGTTGTCATAAAGGGAGCATTATTTCCATACTTTTTAGCTAAACTAGTTTCTGATCTAGTCACACTAACGATCTGAATCCTGGGGCCTGTCTTTTCAGACACCTACATGGAGCTACTGGGAGAACAAACTGCAAGTTTTCAGCTGCTTAGAAGCAGACCCTTAGTGAACAACCACAAAACCCGTAAATTTATCAAGATACATATTTCCTTAGTAATCTAGTCTTATTTATAGGATAAGCATACATCATCTGCAATATCAAAATCATTAAGAAAAAGGTAATTGAGAATCCTAGCCGTCATTAAGAAAACAATTCTCTGCATCTTATTAGAGCTCAAAAAACCATAGTCTATTTATTCCATTAGGAAAGAGAGGGAAAAAATAGGGACCAACTTAAAAATAAAACTAGAGCTTAGGTAGATCCTATATTTTGGGAAACAGAGAGTTAGAATACAAGTAGCAATTACTTATTGCATCTACAGCAGCTTAAGTGCCAAAGATCATGATGTAGATAGTGAGAACATATTTTTACGTAAGCTGAGAACAGAAACAAGTAGAAACTCAAGGGAAGGAAGAAAAGAAGGCAAAGAACAAAGAAGGACATTAGCCATACTAAGGAAGTATCTAGAGCAAATATGTAAACACAACTTAGATGCTGAAATCACACTAAACCAAAATGGTTATCCCAACTTAAAGTGTTTAAAAAATTTTCAAGTGCTCTTTTTAACACTTTAAAGTGTTAAAAATCTTTCCAAGCTTTTCTCCAAAATTGTCTTTCAATTTCTGGATATTGAGTAGTAGTTTCTCTGTTTCCTCTCCTCAAGTCTTTTAAATTCAATAGTTGTTACAGCCAACCTGAAGCATCAACACAACACACAACGCTCAAGGACTGGATGGTGGCAGAGGGCAGAAGGATTGAATTTAGATGGAATTTATATAATTTCCCTTCATGACGGTCATCCACAGGTTCCAGAAATCAAGTCTTACTTAACCCAGGCCCATTTGTCATCACTATTCCACAGCTAACATCTACCTTGTATCAACCATTTATGTTAACTGAGGGGAAGAAAATAAATTTCTGACCATAGCATTTATAGAAAAGAATGGGTTTGTGGAAACTTGAACAAGAGATGCTGCTTCTTCCTCACTCTTCCTCCTATTTAAAAAAAAAATAAATAAATAAATAAAAGGAAGAGAAACGGGATCTTCTATAAAACATATTTATAAGTGTGTGCTGTGTATATTCCACACATTAAACATTTTATATACAGAAGAAGGTTTTTACATCTGAAACGTAACACTTTTTTAAAACTAAGCTTAAGGTTGCATCACATGGAAAAAGTGAGTTCAAGTCATGACTGCTACCAGCTTTATACTTACCATGCTTGTCACTACTCCTGGTCATGTGCCATATGTGCTGATTTAACTGTCAACGGCAAGAGATATTCGGTATCAGTTAAAAATCCATGAACAGGTTAGCTGAAGTGTCAAAACTAGCAAAGTTTTTGAGTTGCAATGGGTCAGAGGCTAGCTGCCATATTCACTACAGCTTGATTCTGCAGTAGTTTTTATACCCAATCTGATTTTGAAACACTATACAGGTATGCCATTTACTACAAAGCTAAAAAGGAGAATATGCACTTTGGCTTTCTCTAGGATTTGCTTCTAAAACTGGTTAGGAACAGGAAAGAAGATTTTCTGTACCATATAAATCTCTTCTCTGATTAACTTTCTTGAAGAAAACAAACCAACAACTTAAAAGGTAGAACATCAACATGCTGTGCTGATTTTGACAAATTTACATTACACAACATAGAATGATGTAGCTTATAGACACTGGTATGATGTGTCCCAGTACAAACTGTCAACCAGTGCATCCCAAAAAGTGTTTTTGTAGATATGCTCTGAAAGACTGATTCAAGACACCAGCAAGAATTGAAGAGGCAGGGCAGCATGCAACAGGACAGAAGGAAATAAGGCATTTCAGAATAAGGAGCACGCATAAGGAAGCGCTAATCAAGTTTCACACTCACAGCTTTAATTCACAGAGTCATGACATGAAAGGGTTTTCTGACAATACCACTTAAACAAGGGTACCAGAGAGGTGACTAGCTTTTAACTTATTTCAGAAGCAGCTGAACAGAAGGCATAGGTAACTCTGAGCTAGATGGATGCTCTACTGATGTATTCAATGATTCAGTGATCTGTTAGTTTGGCTACCTGTATTACATTTTCAAGGTGTGCATACAGTTAAGTTGCTCAACATCTGAAAAAGGGTAATAATGGAATTTTCTACCCCAAACACCAAAAATAAACATAAAATACTTCAAGAGAAGGAAAAAGGACAAAGTGCGTGATTCCTGCAGTATTAGGCTTATCTTCAACATGTGCTTGTGTTTTGGGGTTTCCCCTACTTACAACTGACACTGGAAATGCTCTAAAAGGAAAAGTTGGCTCTGCCTATATTACTTAATCAAAGCACTTAATTGGCCGGGGACAAAGGGAAATGCAATTGTAGGCCCCCAAGTTCCTGCTGCCAAGGGAAACTCTTGACTATTTACTTAGTTCTGCAAGTAGCAGTCGTGAAATTATGGGAAAATCACTAGACATGAACTGCAAATATATGCTTACTAATACAATGACAGGAACATTCCCTTTGCATTTAAATGAAAAGTTAAACAAGAACTCTGGAATCAAAGATCTCATTCACTGCTTCCTCATTAAAGAGAGTTTCTAATTAGTACACAAACAATAACAGTAGTCTTGCCCCTGGCTCTTGTTTTTGCTGTGTTAGATTCCACAGAATTACACTGGAACTCTATTAAATATACTTCAGATAAAGGAATTTAGAACTGATTTTTTGACAGAAGGATAGCACATAATAGAGAAACAGACCCATAGACTCAAACATTCAAAACTAAATATGACCAGATACCAACATTTAATACTAATATTTCAAATAACATCTCACGTTCTTACGTGAAAGAAAAATATGCTTGTATAGAATATCCTATTCACAGCCATGGGGGAATTTGGAATATTTATGTCATCTTCAGTATTCAGCTATTACAAGACTGAGACATAGTCACTTGATGAAACCATGTAACATTGAGTCATGTGGCAGGAAAAGGAAATCAGAAGAAAAGCACAAACATTCTATGCATGGGTCAATCAGTTATAGGACACTTTTTTAGTCTCATGCAAAAAATTCAGCTATCAGAAGTTAGAGCAAATGCAGCACAAAGACAATGAAGCCTTAGCTTCAAGTGAAGAAAACATGATGACAAATCTTTTGCAGAAGATTTAGGTCCCTCTGATGAACATTCAATAGAGCTACAGAGTGTGAGGAACTTCCAATCAATAACTGGATTTGCTAGAGCAATTTAAAAATAAAGCAGCTGTGGAAAGTATCAGCAGTAATAGTCTCCTTAAGCAGATGACTGCAGAGGTTGTCTCTAGAAAGGTCTATTATGAGTTTATACCCTTACTCCACCTATCTTATCCATAGGAGTAGACTACTAATAATTGTTTGGTCCTTCTGCAGCAGTTAGTGTTTTATGCCTCACTAGATTAGATAAATGAGATAATTAAGGATCATGGGGAAAAGGTTGCTAATGATTGAAGCAGACATTGAACCAACCTTCTCTGTACTTCCTTTATGTACATTTCAGTTCTACCTGATTTACATCTGCAGTTGTATGTTTGTGAGTCATTATATTCCAATGAGCAATTTGCCTTCCCTTTTAACTTTTTCATATCTGAAATATAACTAGTGCCAACATACACTGCTTGGCAGATATCAGGTATCTGCTCAAATAATTGACAGTAAAACTGATTTTTGAGCAGAAGGATATATATTTCTCAAATATAAAAGCACCCTAGAGAAACAAACAGGTAGTCATACTGACACATGCATTGATAAATTGCAATGACTCAAGAGCATCATACAGTAAACCACGTTCCCCTTTAAGACAGTAAGTTGCTCATAGGGTCGCAAAAGCCTTTACTTGTAAATAGTTTTTTGTTAACTGAAGGAGTGGATGAGTTTCCTCTATACATAATATGTAAGACCATGGGTTTCTAGCATATGGACAGGATACTTTGTTCTTTGGGCAGAATGCATGAAGTCAGGTGACAACTTCGTAATAGCAGTACCCGAGCAGGCTTTCCAGCTCATTAGCCACTTGAAAGTAATGAACTAAAAAAAAAGTGTAGGAAGTTAATACTCATGTATCCTCAAATAAGGTTCCTCCTGACTATGCAACAGTGCCCACAGAAACACCACTGAAATAACCTCACTAGCAGCCTGCGGGGTGTCTTGTGTTTTGGGGGGACAGTGAGAGCAGTACAGGTTGATCATCAAAGCTTTAAATCACAGGGGAAGTGAGGAAGAAAACTATAAAATATGGAGATAACTGGCAATCCTCCAACAGAAACTTTTTGTTCCCGAAAAACATTTTAGAACACTACTTTTGAATTTTATAAAGTTTTAAACTAGTTCTACATTTTCTAGGTTAAGATAATGTATTTGGTGCTTCAGAACAGTTTTTTGTTTAAAAAAATGCAAGTTAACTTACAATTGTCATTTGAGCCATCTGTTCACTCCAGTGCTTTTGCTTTGATTATTATAAAATCTTAGAAAATTCACTGTTCATCCAGAGTTTGGGGTTGTTTTAGTGGGGTTTTTGGGGGGGGGTTTGGTTTTGGGGGGTTTTTTTTAACCATTTAATTTATTCCTTATTATTTCAAAACAAATGAAATAAATCAAAAGCAGACATCCACTCAATCCTTCAAGTTACCCTGATGAGGTGACACCTAAAAACAATTTATGCCAGTTCCCATCATTTGTGTCTGAGAATTTCTTTCTGCCATCACATGTGGTACCAAGCAGCTAACTATTTCCCTCCTTATACTTTTGCACGTAATGGAAGATCTTGGAGTGCAAGAAGCTTCCTACTTATGCTTTAGCAAGTTCCTTTTTTGTTATGCAAGCTTTTACTGAGCAAAGGTAGCCAAACAATAATGTCATCATCTATGCATTATTGAACAATGACTACAATGTGCATTCTGAACCTCCAGAGTAGTTGTTTTGAATCAAATGCTCATTGCCAGTATCTTCCCCTTTTTTTTTTAGTGACAAGTTTAAATGAACAAGGAACACTATAACTTAAGCAAGCTAAGTGACTGTCATTTTCTATCCCAAGCAGAATTTTTTCTTCCTTGACTACATATTTACTATAGTTAACTTCCAAGTACACGAAAAGTTACTGAAATTCAAAGCAGCTCCAGCCCCCCATAGGGTAATACTCTGTCCTACATACACACAGCATTTAGTATCCTAGAAGCACAACACTAGTTTATAAAAGAAAATCCAATACAAGAACTGGATTCTCCATAAAGTTCTACCTCAACTGATACTAATAGTTTTTTTCCTGTATAAGTAATTCAATTTTAAATCCTTACAATATCTGCTTTTCACTCCTTCTTTTGTTGGAAAAAAGATCTTATCACACTTCAACACCACTGAAAGTACTAACTTAAAGCCTGATTCATGTCCAAGCCCAAGACAACAACTGCATTACAAGGAAATAGCCAAACTATAGCCATGATAAGCTGACTTCTTCCTCCCTTTTTATACCGTGTCCTGGGTTCAGCAGCAGCAGTCAGTTTTTCTCCTTCTTAGTAGCTGGTGCAGTGCTGTGGTTTTGACTTTTGGTCTGGGAATAATACTGATAAAGCCGATGTTTTCAGTTGCTGGTCAGAATGTTTACCCTGACCAAGGACTTTGTGAGTCTCATGCTCTGCCAGGGAGGAGGAGAAGCCGTGAGGAAGCAGGGACAGGACACCTGACCCAAACTAGCCAAAGAGGTATTCCATACCACAGCACGTCATGCCCAGGATGTAGAACTGAGAGTTCCCGGAAAGGCTGGAACGCTTTGGAGTGGGGGCGAGATATCGGTCGGTGAAGTGTTGTATTCTCTTCCCTTGTTATTTCCTTTATCATTATTATTATTGGTGGTAGCAGTAGTGATTTGTGTTATACCTTAGTTATTAAACTGTTCTTATCTCAACCTGTGGGAGTTGCATTCGTTCGATTCTCCTCCCTGTCCCTCCAGGAGTGGAGGGAGAAAGGTGGGGGGGGAAGTAGACTGCGTGGTTCTAATTTACGGCCTGGGCTTAAACCACGACATACTGTTAAAACTTTCAAGGAGTAACTGAAGCAAGGTATGGTGGTTTAGGAGAATGTTAACTCCTATGGTAAACAAAGAGTTTCTGATTCTCATATTTCCTTCCCTATCATAAGTTCCTCTCACTTATCCCAGAAAAATGCTAGCAAGGCATATGTTCAAGGAGAAAGAACAGTCCAAGGTCAATTTCAAGTACAAGAGTTTGATAAACATTTAGATAGTGCAGTGTAGGCAAATCTGTTCTTCCAACTCGAAGAAAAATCTTTTACACTTTGAAATATCAGCAATTCCAAGTGTGGAGAGTTACCAGTATAAGGGATTTTAGTGTTTGTAAGGAAACCCAATATGATCAAAATGGAAGTTTGCTTCAAACAACGGTCCATTTAAAGCTCTGAAAACACTTAAAAAAATTTAATCCCTAACAGAATTACTCAGTCATGTTTTTTCCCCACCTGACCTCATTTAGCACAGCAAAAGCCTACTTTTTCTCATCTATTAAGACTTGAATAAAATCATTCATTTACAGTTAACTGCAACAGTAGTCACATTTAGACCTGAATATTAATTGACTGATGACATGATAAAGCTGCTTTTCTCAGCAGGTGTACCAATCAATTTTAGTGAAACTGAAGAAATGTTTTTCCTTACTGCACCTAAAATTAAGAAGTGATTTATGTTTTCTAACAAAGTGCTTTTCATTGATCTCCCTCTGAAAAATATTATTTCATTTGTACCTTTTTAAATTATAATAGTTTCCATTTGTATAAGAATGGTTTTCCAATATTATTTTGGCCCCTACTGATGATTAGCTTTAATATGGTTTTGCAGAATTAAAAACCCTCCAAAGTTTCTAACTTCTATTAAACTTTAAAATTTCTAGTCAACAGAAGGAACTCTTTAAGGCACAGAAGAGTCAGAATAATTTTTAAGCAAGTCTCTTGGACTTCTCCAACTGTATAAACTGTTCACCTATGACTTAGTCAGTTAATATATTAAAGACTTTCGCCAGCCATCAGTAACAAAATCCAAGTTGCAGCAATTCGAAGTACCATTATCTATTGAAATCTTCTAGCAGATGTTTGAACTAACAGAGCGATTAGATTTCAGTTCAAAATTAAGTCTTTCAAGTGATAATAATTGAGGAACAATGAAAAGAACATTGTGTTCTGAACATGTGTTCAAATACCAGACGCAGTGTAGGGACAAGGGAAATTGGGTACAGATTGTTTGCTTCAGTACCAAGAGACTACAAAAGGAAGAATGCAAATATGGGATATGAATTAAAATACAAATATAGGTATAAATGTTTCTATACACTTGGAGAAAACTAAGGACAGAAGCTTGGCCCCAACTCACGTGAATCCAGAGGTCTGGCACCCTAGTGAGCACAGGTGCTTAATCAAGCTGGCATCCATGATGTGTGAAAACATTAATACCTTATTAAAAAAAAAAAAAAAAAAAAAAAAATCAGTGTTTCATATTTTATTACCTGTAGAACATAGTGGTCTTGATTATAAAGGGTGGTCTTAAATAGGAAGAAGAGCGGTTATGTTTTCTTAGCTGCAAGAGAAGACAAAACAGGACAATCTTTAGCATTCTCACCATGTAACTAACCACTATTGAAACTGGCAGTAACCACAAACTCCACTGCAATCTTAAAAAACTTTTCAGTGCATTTAAGACTGCACTTAAAGAACCACCCAGTATCCTCACATTTTAGACATCAGAAGAGTCCTAACCTATTGATCTGCAAGTGACGGTCACCCCTTAAAGTCACGTTATCAAAATGAATGCTTTATAACACATGACCAGCTTGAGTAAAAAACAATCAAATCAAAAAAAGAAAACAATGCTTTGTTATAACATTGTTTTGCCAGAGGATTTAAGCTTACCCAGATGCAATCTGATGCCAGCAGTGCAGACGGCAAACAGCTAGAACAAGCCAAGTGAAAAAAGTACAAGCCAAGAGACTGCAGTATTCTGATACACATACAGTAAGATGGAATTTGACAGAAAGAGGGACAGTCAGCACAAGCTCTGGAAAGTTTAAATAAAATGGCCTAGGTCTAGGAAGCCAACTCCAGGATGGACCAGGAACCAGAAGCAAACAGCTACAATGAGACAACAATGATGCCAGTACTTGGGAGTTAAGATCAGTGTTAGTGAAGAGCAAATGTGCAGTTGAGACATAGCACTCAAAGTCTTATATAGGCTTCTCTTGAAGGATCTGTTTAGAATAATAAGTTCCCATCAAGGCAGGGCTTAGGAATTTAACCAGATGTTATAAATATCTGTTTATCCAAGACATTTTTGGTAAATAATCTAGAATAAAATTATCTGAAAGTGGCAATTTTGGCATGACAAAGCTACAGAACTGTCATGGTTTGAGCCCAGGCCACAAATTAGAACCACAAACTACCTCCCCCCCCCACTCTCTCCTTCCCCTGCTCCTGGAGGGAAGGGGGAGAGAATTGAAAGAATGCAACTCCCACGGGTCGAGATGAGAACAGTTCAGTAACTAAGGTATAACACAAACCATTACTGCTACCACCAATAATAACAATGACAAAGGAAATAACAAGGGAAGAGAACACAGCACCTCACGACCCATCGACAGATATCTCGCCCCCACCATGCTGTGATCCAGCCCTTCCAGGTAACTCTCCATTACATCCTGGGCATGACGTGCTGTGGTATGGAATACCTCTTTGGTTAGTTTGGGTCAGGTGTCCTGTCCCTGCTTCCTCCCAGCTTCCCCTCCTCCCTGGCAGACCATGAGACTCACAAAGTCCTTGGTCAGAGTAACCATTCTGACCAGCAACTGAAAACATGGGTTTTATCAGTATTATTCCCAGACCAAAAGACAAAAACACAGCGCTGCACCAGCTACTAAGAAGGAGAAAAACTGACTGCTACTGCTGAACCCAGGACAGTATCCACCCCTTATTCCACACCATTCACATGCTCAGATACACATTTTCAATATACCATCACTCTCATCTCAGTGCACTCTCATCTTAGTGCATGGACCAATCCCTGTAAAGCTGCTGAGTCCACTCGGTCCATGGTGTTGGGCTCCATCTCTTGTAACAGTCTTTCAGAGCAGGAGAGACTGTGTGCAGTGTTCACACTCGTGAATAACCTGGGCAATAGTGTCCATTGCTAAGTCCACCCCTTGATCATGAGTCCATCTCTATGTTGCATCTCTGCCCTGATGGCCTGAAGTGTCATGGGCCCACCAGGCTCAAAATAATTCACCCTCCCATTCAGCAATTTCTGCAACTTGTCGTCAGGGACTCCACACAGCTGCCTTCCATCTCCGACGCTTCCAAAGCACTGGAGTGGCCCAATGGACTAGATACTTGCTCATATTGTCCCACACACCCTGCCACTCATGACTGTCCAGCCTTGGGGAAAACCTTTTGGTCATCCTATATCATTGTCTAACCCTAGACAAGACCCAAACCTGACTCTGCTTAACTCTCGGGATCAGACAAAATGGTCGTGGGTAGAACACACTCTGTGTGTGTGCCAACATGGTGATCCCCATCACAATCAGCAGGCAGGTCCCAAGGGTACCCAAAGGCCATTCAAAACCTTCAGAACTCTCAAATGATGCTGCTGTACTTGTCACTGGGGCTGGTGTAGCTGCTGTGCTTGAAGGCTCTCCCACCACCAGCTTCTCTTTTTCCGAGTCCAGATCTTCCTCCTCTGCCTTGCTGGGAAGTGCTGCAGGGTCTCCTGCATCCTCCTGGAGCTCAGGCTCATGGGGCTCGGCAGGAGGCTGCCGGGAGATGCTCTCGGCCGCGGCGGGGCTGGGCTCGGCCGTGGGGCTCGGCTCCTCCGCTGCCTCCTCCCGCTGCTCGGCAGCCGCCTCCTTCCCGGCCTCCGGCCCCGCTCCCGCCGCCGCTTGATCCCTGAGGCCGCTCTCCCGGGCCGCTTTGGCCGCCGACGGCTCCCAGGGCCGCTCCCCCTCAGCTCCCTGCAGCTTCATGAAGACGGAGGCGAGGACAAGGGCCAGGACGGTGAAAAGCAGAGAGACAGCCAGGTACAAGTCCATGGCCACGTCCATCCTGCCCTGTTGTAGGGGCCCACCCGTATTAGAAGCCATTACCATAAAGTACAGTGAAACAAGAACCCTAGCCCAAGCCCTACACTTGATAAACACTAACACAGCAAATACCAGCTCTAAGTAAGCTACAGCATACTGAAACTGTGACATCAAGAGAAACAACTTTAAGAGCCAATAAATCAGCATTGTGCCTCGGTCAGATCTGTCGTTATCTCAACCATTCGTGCCCCACGTTGGGCGCCAAAAAGAACTGTCGTGGTTTAAGCCCAGGCCGTAAATTAGAACCACGCAGTCTACCTCCACCCCCACCCTCTTCTCACTCCACTCATGGAGGGGCGGGGAGGAGAATTGAAAGAATGCAACTCCCACGAGTCGAGATGAGAACAGTTCAGTAACCAGCGTATAACACAAATCACTACTGCTACCACCAATAATAATAATGATAAAGGAAATAACAAGGGAAGAGAACGCAACACCCCATGATCTGTTGACAGATACCTCGCCCCCACCCACCAGTGCACCAGCCCTTCCAGATAGCTCCCAGTTACATCCCGGGCATGACGTGCTGTGGTATGGAATACCTCTTTGGCTAGTTTGGGTCAGGTGTCCTGTCCCTGCTTCCTCACGGCTTCTCCTCCTCCCTGGCAGAGCATGAGACTCACAAAGTCCTTGGTCAGGCTAAACATTTGAGCAGTAACTAAAAACATCGGTGTTATCAGCACTGTTCCCAGATCAAAAGTCAAAAACACAGCACTGCACCAGCTACTAAGAAGGAGAAAAAAATGACTGCTACTGCTGAACCCAGGACAAGAAGTTAAACAGATGAAAGCAAGGATGCAACAGAATACTTCATGACAGGCTTCATACACTTAGTACAAGACTAAAAAATATTTAAATTGAGATCACTTCTGGTTACTGGAGAACTGTGCGACAGACACATGAAATAGCTTTCAGTCAGGAAGTCTGCTTCAAGGATTCATTAGAGTTTTCTAGAGCTACACGCATAAACCCACAAATAAAAGGATTTTCTTCTGATGTAATTATTTCATTTGAAGAATTTAGCTTCCTAGTGGTATCATCTAGCCATGATACCAGTATTTCCATATATTGAAAAGCAATAAATTTTTCTACTATATTGAAAGGGAGTGAAATAAAAAGTTTAAAATTTAAATGGTAGACCTAAAGTTGTTTGCTTCCAATTTGTTAAGAATCAGCATCTAGTGACAGCAAGCCTAAACTCATTATGATTTTTAACTGTACTTCAAGGATATTTTCCTCTCACACATTCAGAAATGGGGTCTGCCCCTACAACCAGCCTCCATAACCTAGTGCTGCAGATGCCCAAGCACAGCCAACAGGCACTGGTTACACAGCAGCAACAAAAAATAATCTAGAAAGTAAACACTAGGTAAAAGATTAAGCATTCAATTCATAACAACAACAACAAAAAAAAATCACATAAAAGCCTGGATAGTTAAAAACATACAGCCTTTTTGATTGGGAAGTTTAAGCGATCTATGCAATATCACTGTCTTGCATTCTTCCCTCCTGAGCAGCACCAAAAATTGGGTACCCACATTTCCTAAGCCACATCTCGTCCCGTCATTCCTTTTACAACATTGCCCTCTAGTGGGTTTCGCCTGCAGGTATTTTCCTTATCAGCAGCTCAATTTCTCTTCAGAGATTTAGGACTTCCGAAAAAAATTTAATAGGTCCCACCAAGCATTTTTGTATGCAATTTTGTATTCTACAGCTGGGAGAGGAGGAGAGGATATGCAGATAAGGTCTCACTTCATATAACCCAACCTTCTTGGTATTTCAGTTAATCATAAAAAGTATTTTTAATTGCAGATGGAAAGGACTGTTCATTCCAAGAAAGCCTAGCACACAGATCTCACTAAAAATTCCAGTTCACACTACTGATTTACCTCTGTCGCTCCATTTTTTTGCTGAAGTGGAGAATAAGATACATATCACATGCATGAAATTTTGTTGGCAATTTCAGTGTTGCATTTAATTCTCCTACAGAATAAAGCACTTTTGAGTTAAAAAGTAAAGGTTTTATTTATTTATTTATAAATTTTATAGATACAGATGGACACACAGCCTTTCAAGCATTCAAGATAGAGGTAATTTCTTGAGAAATGTTAGCGGTAGCCAGAAGTAGTCTGGGGAGAAAACGAGCGATAAACAGGAGTCTCACTATATCTCACAAAGCCAGAAATGAGTATTCCCCCAGCAGATCAGCCATCGGCATAATCCTTTCCAGATCCCTAGCGAATTCCTTTAAGGATGTCTGAATGATAGATTTAAAAGCTGCGTTTCAAAAGGTGTTGCTTTGTTGGTTGATTTTTTTGTTTTGTGTTAATAGAACAGGCACTACCAGGACACTGCAATATTTAAGTTGCTTAATACTTATGTAGCAGCTTTTGCACAGGCAACAGTTTCCCTCCTTTGAATAAAACGTATCAACTGTTCTTCCCCCCGAGAAGAGGCACCCACAGAGCTAACAAGAAAAGAAGATAGCGGAAGATAGGGGCATATAACAGCTTCCAGAATAAAAAAAAAAAAAAAAAAAAAAAAGGAGCTATAGAACAGGGGCATAGTGAAAGGAAGAGCGCAAGCAAAAATACCCCACAACAATAAAAGCCCAAATGTTTGAGGTTGAATACTCTCATACCAGAAGAAGACCCAAGACAGCCTGTGCCTATCAACTCGTTTTCCATTCCTGCAGTGTTTGTGATGCACCATGCTACAACATGCTTTTGAGGGAGATCTACACATTGATAGCTAGCAACACACAGCTCACTAGCTCTGTCCAGGAATCCACAACAGCACTGCTGCATGTGGATCCATCAGAGCCATATTTAAAACATTGTTTTAGATATGAACAAACTGATCTGCACCTCCATATGCCTCTCTAGTGGATTACCTCTCTAGAGGTAATCTGTTGAAACAGCTAGACCCAAACCCGCTAGATCCAAAGAGCAGTACCTCCAATATGTGCACAGATCAGCCACAGCAGAAGACATCATGAAGAATGCAGTGGGACGAATACTAGATCACCCTTATTTATGGGCAAAGGAAGAGACTGATGAAGACTGCAGAAGTCTGAGTTAAAGAAAGCCAAAAAGCAGCTCATAGGATTATGTTCGTGAAAACAGTAGAAACAAGGGACTTGTGTGCAATATATAAAAGACATCACAAGTCATTTAGTACCACTAGCTTAAAATCTTAAGCCATCTTCTACTTAACTTCCAAGAGAACAAAATAGCACAAAAAAAAAAAAAATTTGCTTAGAACTATATCTATTCTTACTACAAATACACTATAAACTACTAAGTTCCATGACTTCAAGTCTCTTTCAAGAAGTGCTAAATAACTATCCAGTCTATGCCTTAAGCTAAGTACTTGAGGATCAAGTGCCATTTTAAAAATTCATGTTAGAGCTGCCAGCTGTAAAGTGCTGGAACTAAACTGGTCGTCAAAGCAAGTAGTACATTTTTTCCTGGAACTGCAGCTTTCTCCTCCCATAGCTGTCAATACACTAGGAAATCCTGCACTGGGTCCCCAGTGAAAGAAAAGCATACCAAACTTTTTCTTTGACATGTGCAGATCTGAATACCTGATGTCCCAAATCACCATTAAGAGCACTAGATCCAGTTCAGAAGAGAAAGAGAAAATGTATGCATACTACATACACCATCAGCAGCAAGAAGCAGCTTTGCTAACAGTGGCCATTTCCAATTGTCAACCAGGCTGCACACAACTTGAAGCACTTGGGCTGACACCAGTTACTTGGATGAGGAACACTTGCACCCCTTGATTAACATCTCAAACTAGTTGTCCAGTCTTAATCTAAAGTAAGATACCAGCCACCTTATGAAAACTAATAGCTAGACAGCTATTCAGTGGCAAAATAATTGCTGTTACAGATTTCTGGATTCAACTCCCGTGAGCTTCAGGTTGCTATGTATACATAGGCAGATGTGTAGCAGCTGATCTGTTAGCCTATTCACTAGCAGTAGAATCACACCTAGGTTGCTCCAGTTTACAGAGATTGCAGCTATATTTCATATCCCAAGTGAATGTCGCCAGCATTTAAAACAAGATATCCTAATGCAGACAAAAAATCACCAACAAACATGCGTTTGGGTCAAAAGAGGCTATAAATCTGCTAAATACTAAATTTGATTACACATTCATTAAGACAAGCACTCATTTGGAACTACCAGCCACCTTTAAATTCTACTTTCTTCACTGGTTTTTGAGAGTGTCCTGGGTTCAGCAGCAGCAGTCATTTTTCTCCTTCTTAGTAGCTGGTGCAGTGCTGTGGTTTTGACTTTCAGCCTGGGAACAACACTGATAACACCAATGTTTTTAGTTGTTGCTCAGCAATGTTTACTCTGACCAAGGACTTTTCTGAGCCTCATGCTCTGCCAGGGAGGAGGTGAAGTCGGGAGGAAGCAAAGACAGGACACCTGATCCAAGCTAGCCAAAGCAGTATTCCATACCACAGCATGTCATGCCCAGTATATAAACTGGGGGCAGTTACCAAGAAGGGCTAGATCGCTGCTCGGGTCAGGCTGGGTGTCTGTTGGTGAGTGGTGAGCGACTGTATTCTCTTCCCTTGTTATTTCCCTTATCATTATTATTATTGGTGGTAGCAGTAGTGATTTGTGTTATACCTTAGTTACTGCACTGTTCTTATCTCAAACCATGGGAGTTACATTCTTTCGATTCTCCTCCCCATCCCTCCGGGAGTGGGGGAAGGAAGAAGAGAGGTGAGTGAGCAAGTGGCTGCGTAGTTCTGAGTTACCAGCTGGGCTTAAACCACGACAGAGAGTATAATGAAAAAAGTCACAGTAAGTAGAAACAAACCTGATCTCTCATTCCTATTCATCCCTTCTTCAGTGCAAACTGAGGTAGTTCCAACAGGTGTACTAAATAAAGTACCATTTACTGAACACAGACCTGCTTACTGGAGTTAAAACTCCACATGAGTGAGATATCAAGCATAGCAAGAAACAGACCCTTTGGAGAAGCATATCTTCTAATCTCCCTTCTCTATCCAAAGGTAGATTTTGTCCTTTACATATATAAGTTAATTGCATGAGGTCTGGATACATGAATACAAGACAAATACTATTCTGTCTGACAAATGAGTGACACTTCTTAAGTATTTAAAAGTATTTAAGAAAAGCAGTGTTTTCATCTATAGGATTTTACTTCTTAGTGGACTTAACCTAATGAATCATTTTTTACCTCTAAATTGATAGATCATTCAAGGACAGAAGAAGAGGGGCACCTCCCAAAAAAATCCTCAATAGCTGATAAACAAAAAAACGCTCTAGTCTTTGGTAACCTCTCCCCAGCCAAGTCAACCTGTCTTTTAAAGAGCAGGCTTTGTCCTCTGCTCAATTTGAGGCATTATACTACCATCACTCAGAAATAACTCATCCTTAGATAGTTAAGTGGATAGCCAAGCATGTTGTGTATATGCTTGTTTGGTAGTCAAAGATGCACAGTCCCACGATTGAACTAGAGCTTGTTCAGAATTCAGAAACAGCTACAAATTTGTTTACAGCTCACTACACTTTTAATTGCACTGCAGGTTTCTTACATTAGTTCAAAGCAATTAAGATAGGTTTACCTCACTCTAGCTTATCTACCAGACACCAGCCTCAGGTACATAATACGCTACCCAAATAAAAGCAGCCATATTCATAAAAACAGGGCCTCCAGAAATATTTTCTTGTTCTTGAGTTAGTATATAAAGCTATCAGAAAAACCCAGAATTTCAGTGCTATTACAGAGCAATCCCTCAGCTCTAAAAACATCAGCTAAAAGCTGTAGTTACATATTTGAGTTTTATATTGCCATTAAAGAAATACACACCATTCTGTAGGCTTAAATCATAGGTTTAAACTAGCAATAGTGTGTGTGGCTTTAAACTAACATAGTAAAATACAGCAAACTGTTCTAATTGCTAACACATAAAGGAATGTTCAGCTGACAGAGGAAGGAACATCATGGGACTGATAACAGCTAAGCAGACAGTAAACCAAGGATGCTGGCCATCAAGATAACAGAGTGGCGCCCAGCATGGAGCGAGACTGGAACAGAACAGAAGTAAGGACATACCAGCTGCTTACTCAGCACCTGGACCTTGTGAGCATGCACAAGCACTGACATCATTCAGTAAACACAGTGAGGAAGACTATAGGGGACCACCAGAGACCCCCACTCAGCAAGAAAGTGCATGCATAATTAGGATGCAAATAGCATAATTAGTTCCTGGAAATATCATGAATATGTAAATAATTTCCTGGAAAAGCTGTAAATATGCACAAATACACTAAATATATAGCTGCTGCCGGCAAGTATCAGGTGCATTCACCTTGCAGAACTAATCACTCAGAGCTGCAATAAAGAATGCTTCCTTTCTAAAACTCCAGATTGAGTCTTAAAGTGTTCTCTGACTGACTTTTGGTAACAATTCAACATTTTTAGTTAACATACTATTCAGATTTCATCTTCTCAAAACAAATACACATAAGCATTATTCACAAGCATTTAATGAATAAGCTTGAAGAACCATCAGACTTCTTTTTAATAGAAGAACCAACTAGAAGTATAGGTTGGTCCACAAAGAAATATACACCTAGCAGTGACAGTCTTGGCATACATGCATCTTCTAGTGCAAACATTAGTAATGGAAGAAGTAAATATCTAACGTGTACACTTTTGCCAGATTCCCATCAACCTAAAATACAAATGGTATAGGCCTTATTAGAACACTAATTTACTTCAATTATGACTTTAAGTACAGAACTGCAGAGAAATTGTTGCAAGTCTTTGCATCAAGAGCAGTCAGGATGGATTATAATTAGGATTCTTACACTGCTACAGTAGAGTCCATTATGATCAGATACAGTGGAGTTACATAGTAACTATGATGATAGGTCAAGGGATCTACTGTTACAGTTGAGAATAGACAGAACTTAATAAGTACTTCAGTTTCAATACTACATTAACATGTGTTGTTTCTTAGATAACATTTTCAGATTACTCAACACATCTAATTGCTATTTATACTTGGAAGTCATTACAATAGAAACTATTTCAGAGAATTAACACACATACATACACAAACACTTTGGGTTTTGTTTTAAAGTCAGTTAATGCATGAGAGTTAGGGCTTCGCTGACTTCAATGAGATAACTTCAAAATCAGAACAAATTTCCAGGAGACTATGTTGACAGTAGGGCTTCTCATGCAACAGATATCATGTTCCTTCAGTATTCACACAGCGAATTCATAAGCTAAGACAGCAGTCTCACACCAGTGTTTGTAAATGCAGAGTTCCTTTAGATCCAATATGAACCTAGCTTACAGGTCCACAGTGTCAATAACACAAAGACCAATCATTTCAAGCACAAATGCCAATAATTAAGTAGCTTACTTCATAGTTACAACATGTATTTGGAGCACATCAACATCCAATTTCAGCTTGGTCTGCCACATGCACTGTCGTTTATGGCCAAATTCTGGATAGCATCAGCAGTTGTTTCTCTGTCAGGGTCTTCATTTTCTCCGTCTTCCTCAGGCTGCCCTTTAGGCTTACTGACAGATTCCAGAACTGTTGTGTTCTTATATTGCAGCCCATTTCAGTTTTAAAGAGTTAATGAAAGGATTTTTCTCCTTTTTCTGTAGATGTCTACAGAAGGTTCTCTGCACTGCAGGAATGAAGAACAAGGAAAGGAACTCCAAGCTAAATAGCTTTCCCTATTGTATTATTAACAGCAAGTGTGTTTGGTTTCTGTGACAACCCACTGATACTGCCAACCAAGCAGTGGCTAATAAAGAACTATGGCTTACTGCAGACAGCAGAAGGCAAGCTTTCAGACTAGGAAACTGTTCTTCATTAGTATTTTATTTTCTAACAGAATAACTCACTCTTGCCTTGCCAAGAAGTCTGCTTTATTGTAACTTTTAAACATTCTAAAGCTCAGTAGTAGGAAACAGGGAAAATCTATGTTGTCAAACTAGCAAGACTGTACAATCATCTAAACATCTTCAGAATCATAATCTGCATATTATATTTACCAAGTGTTTTAAATAAACAGTAAAACCTCCATGGTTTTGTTCCTGCTGCTTTAATAGTTTTGAGTCTGCAACTTTCAAGTTCCAATGCTACTTTTGCTCGAACTCCTTGATCCATTCTTGAGAGATAGTGCGCTCAATTCATATAATTCAGTTTCCTCATTTAAGTCATGAAATTATCATTTCATGTTAAACATGAGTTGTGTAGCAAAAAACTAGACTATTAGCATGTCTTTCATGTTGAAAAATTAAGCTGTGTAGAAACAGTAGCAGAAGGATTACTAAACCCATCATTAATGGGGGATTTTATAGAGCTTGTTTTAGTACCATGTAACAACTTTTAATATTCTCAGACTTACTACCAGCCATAAGAAAAAGCCCCAAGAATAGGGAGACACCTTGATCAAGAGACAGAAGTCAGAGAAGTCCATATGCCCAAACCCTCTCCAAGTATCAGCTTGAAACTTAGACTTCAAAAATACAAACCAAAAAATACCCCCAAAATCTCTCAACACTGGAGCAGCTTGAAGTTTTCAATTAAAAAGCAAGACAATGCATAAACTCAGAACTTAAGTATGTCAAATACCACATTCTAGACCAATAAACCACCTTACATTCTAACCCAGCAAAGTTTTCTAAATGGTGTATGACGAGTTCACTGTGACTGGCTATACTATCACCTACCACTACAAACTAACTACAAGCTAGTAATACTCTCATATACAGGTAGGCCTCAATTATTTGTTTCCCCATGAAAAAACTACTCTCTCAATTTTACAAACCACTAACTGCAGAGATATTTAGCTAGAGGAGAAAAACATGTCAATATTTCACAGAACTGCATAGTGGACAAGTGCTCAAACAGTAACAGATTTTATAGTCATACATGTATCCCATAGGCTTTCACAAATACATATTTGACTCCCACACAGCATTCAGTCAGCAATGCCCTTGAGTTGAGCAGCAACTCTCCAGAGTGTACTCAGAGATAAAGAGAGGAGAACCTCTGAATAACTTGGTAATATTTAGAATCCATCCAGAGGCAGAAAAGAAAGAATTTAGGGGGGAAGCTCCAGAATAATTTTCATTCTAAGGCTAGAGGTAGTTTAACCTCAGCCAATCAACAGGCATGCAGCACCCAGCAGCTCCAGAAAGAAAAAAAAAAAAAAAAAAGAAGAAATTAATAGAAGTGTGGGGTGGAAGCAAAGGAGAACTGTAGCTGTGGTGGAACATTTTACAATTAGTTCCTCACTGTTTTTAAACACAGACCAGGACCACATTTTCCCTTCCCAGTACAAAATCAGTGCATTTCAGCCAAACCGTCTAAACCAGGATGTTTCACCTTGGTTTAGCTATCTTGGCTATTACTGGCAATAATGGAAGATCCAGTGTAAGGGACTTTTGGGAGTTAGCTTAGCGTAAAGTTACACATAGTTTGTAGTCATACACATGCACTGCTTCTTTAATGATTAGTGACTTAGCTTGTCTATTTGGGACTAAGAAGGCCCTTATCTAGGTATAGTGCATGCTGCATTAGTCAACTTCATCACTAGATGCTAAACTGGACACTTTTCCCTACATTCACTTTAGAACTTTTATAAGGGTACAGTAAGATGAGTTTAGTGTGAAAGGAAGATTGAAGTTCCTGTGGAAGAACAAAATTAACAGGTCCCTCAGATATCCAACGGAAATAAGAGAGAAACACAATTCTTCTGAGGGACAGACTATTGAATTTACTGCATGATGTTTAAGATTCTGTGAAGGAGGCACTCTCTTTGCCCCAAATTAATGGGAATCACCAATTTGCACATCTGAAGCAAGTCAGAACAGGTCCATACTGAGTTTGACTCTAACTCCTAATGCTTCTTGGATTGCTGCCTCTGTCCAGTCAAAACATGAGGCAACATCACTTCCTGCTTTGAGGCTCACGTTGTTTGCTGTTTGCTCTCTACTAAAACATAGCTGCTGTTAACAAAGAGTCGTCTTGTTAACATCATTGCTACCTTCTATTTTATTCAACTAACATTAGGAACACCCGCTCAACCACTTACCTCTGTAAGTATTGCTAAGTAAACAGCGCAAGGAAAAAACTCCATACTTCACTAAAAAAAATACCTGTAGAACATACAGGTTTATGCAACATATCTGTTTTGGAAATTAATTTCATACTGATTTACTCTTGCATTTCATGGTATGTACAGTCTAGATGCCAAAGCAACTGTTACCTTGTTACTGAACTCTGGAATTTGGATCTGTCAGATTGCCTTAACGGAGCATGCCTGTTATAAAAACAGAGGAAGATGGAGGCATTCATACTCTGAAGGGACATGGGTGGTTTTTGGTTTCATAAGGAAAACCCAGGAATATAATTCTATGCTTCTGCATTTCATCAGTTTGTATGCTTCATCCACTTCATCCACCCTCATTTTAATCAGGTAGGCCTTAAGAGGCAGAATGATCTTACTTGTAAGGACCATTTTTTATTTGATAAACAAAAATCTCAGCAGTTCCCTAAAGTACAAGGTTTCTCTGTATAAGCACTAACAAATATGTACTGGTCTGCATTTTCAGAACAGTGTCTCAAATTCCCCACTAGATGGTAGCTGAATACCATGTTGATTGTGCAGTATTATATAGTCTATGCTAGCCACAAGCACTGCACCTGATGTTACAGTTTTACAGGATTAATCACAGTATCTTTTAATAAAAGTGAACAGTGTGATCTCTGACCATGTCTAAGTTTTTAAAGATTAGAGGTACCGAGATAAGACTACTTAAGACTACTGTGGTCTCACTGCATTCACTTAGTTCAGTTTTGTTTGCAACAGTGGGCAAACACATTGTCAGCTTTCACAGGGCTGTTTTTCTTTTAGTGTTTCTTCATTTAACACATTTACTTCCTTCCTCTGTTGAAGGAGAACAGTTTTTTTGTAAGGCTTTTCATTCATCCCTGAAAATACTGAAAAATTTCAAAACAGGTTTCGTCAAAATGAAAAAAAAAAAAAATCATTCAGCTTAAGTACTAATTGTCCTGCTTGTATTAGCAGCCTAAGATTCGATGCAACTCAGACAGCATGTATCGTATATTAAACTGAACAATATATGCAGAAGCACTTCACATATTTGAATAAGGCTTAAGGTGTTATTGATTATAATTACATCCATTCTCAAAGTTTCTGACCACCCTCTACTACAGCCTGGCTGCACTTCATTTTAATATCTGTAGTACATCAGTTCATTAGCTGCTGCCTAAACTGAAATAGCAACAATTGCCTTCTAATTTATTTGCAGCAAATTATTGTTCTCATAGCAACAATATTAGCTTTTTCATCATATATTTCCTTTTTCAAAACTTGAAGCATGTAATAGCCAGAGAACGTATTCTAAACTTAACCATGAGGTAGACCACTATGCTTGAATAAATGAACCAACACAATGAAATAAAAGACAGCTTATTTTGTCAGTCTACTTATTAGACAAACTATTATTTGCCAACTACATTTACAGAAGTACTCTGAAGGCAGCAGAGAAGTGTCCCTGGCAGTGTTCAAGGCCAGGTTGGACAGGGCTTGGAGCAACCTGCTCTAGTGGAAGGTGTCCCTGCCCGTGGCATGGGGTTGGAACTGAATGAGCTATAAAGTCCCTTCCAACCCAAACCAGTCTAGGATTCTGAGATTCACTTAGCACATCTCTTCTGCAAGTCTTAACAGCTTTAGATAGATTCTATTTCTTAAAGAACTTGCAGTGACCTATATGATTGTTTTCTTATGTGCTTTTCTCAGTGGGATTTTTTCTAATTGATCATAGCTTTTACAAGTCTAAAGAAAAAGAAACAGACTCTAAAGACTTCTATTTGAATGGCTAAACTAGATTTGTAACTGGTAACAGTAATTCTGTTGTTTGAAAAGTGGTCTGCCTACCTCAGATAAGTTACTTTAATAGATTTTGCTGTGAAATATATGTCAAGTCACTCTTGTTTAAGCTCCAAATAGCAATATGACAAGGGAGTATTTTCTAGTCATTTTTAATTTGTAGATAGCCAGGATTAATACAGCGGTATACTCTCGAAGCAATGTCTACTTGCTATTTATTAACCTAAAAAACTAAGGTGGTAAATAGCTCAACAGAAAATTCATCCATATATGCCTATCTTTGTGTCTCAATCCTAATGTGCTGTTCAGTTACTGTCAAATACATCCATGTTTCTGTACAATAAGGGGAAGGAACTACGACAATCTGTTCCCTTTAGAAACACAAGCTGTGTTTGGCTGGCTAAAAAAAAAAAGTCTGTCAAACTAGTAAATATGTTTTAGTACTTCAAAATTTAATGAACTAACTTTAAAAACCAAGCTTTTCAAATTCTTCAGTGAGTTACATCTCTAAGCGTCGTGTGCATGTTTTTTAATATCACTAAAAAATGTATCTCACTAAATTGCTAAATGCAAAATTTCTGCTATCTGCCAGGTGAGGGAGAAAGATCCAGAGAAACAGCAAGCCTGCAGTATGACATCTTAAGAGGTAAGAACCTGAGATTCTTGGTAGCATGGGGAACAGACAAGAGGAATTAGAGATGTGTGCATGTCTAGGGGGATATAATAGGTATCACAGAAACATGGTGGGATGGCACCTACCACTGGAGTGTTGGAATGGAAGGCTACAGGCTCATTAGAAAAGACAGGGCTGGCAGGCAGGGAGGGGGAGTTGCTATTTATGTTAGGGATAGGCTGGAGAGTATGGAACTCTGGGGACAGGCGAGCAGTCAACAGAGAGTTTGTGGGTCAGGGTTAAAGGGAGAACAGCGATGGGGGACATTACTGTGGGGATCTGTTACAGACTGCCTGATCAAGAGGAATCTGTGGATGAAGTGCTCTATAGGCAGATAGGAACAGCCTCACACTCGCAGGCCCTTGTTCTCATGGGGGACTTCAACCATCCTGACATCTGTTGGAGTGATGGTACGGCCCAGAAAAAAGCAATCCAGGAGGTTCCTTGATTGTGTGGAAGACAACTTCTTTCTGCAAGTAATAGAGGAGCCGACAAGGAGAGGTGCCATGCTTGACCTCGTGCTCACCAACAGGGAAGGGCTGGTTGGAAATGTGACGCTCCAGGGCAGCCTTGTTGCAGCGATCTTGAGATGGTTGAGTTCAAGATCCTCAGGACAGTGAGAAGAGCATGCAGCAAGCTCACTGCCCTGGACTTCAAGAGAGCAGACTTTGGCCTCTTCAGGAGCCTGCTTAGTAAGGTTCCATGGGATATAGCCCTAGAGGGCAGGGGAGCCCAAGACTGTTGGTTGATATTCGAGGATCACCTGCTCCAAGCTCAGGAGTGTTGCATACCAACTAGAAGGAAGTGCAGCAGGAGGGCCAGGAGACCTCCTTGGATGGATAAGGAGCTGCTCAGGAAAATGTGAAGGAAAAAAGAGACTTATAAGAGGTGGAAGCAGGGACAGGCGGCCTGGGAAGAATACAGGGATTTTATCCAGGAAGCTAGGGACCTGGTTAGGAAAGCTAAGTCCTAGTTAGAATTAAACTTGGCTAGGGATGTTAAGGATAACAGGAAAGGATTCTATAGGTACGTAACGAATAAAAGACAGACTCAGGACAACGTAGGCCCCCTCCAGAAGCTATCAGCAGAACTGGCTATCCTGGATTTGGAGAAGCCTGAGGTTCTTAATGACTTCTGTGCCTCGGTCTTCACTGGCAAAGGCTCTGACCTCACCACCCAAGTCTTGGAAGGCGAACACAGGGACTGTGAGAATGAAGACCCTAGGCCCACTGTGGAAGAGGATCTGGTTCGAGACCATTTTAAGAACCTGAATGTGCACAAGTCCATGGGACCTGATGAAATCCATCCGCGGGTCCTGAAGAAGCTCACAAACGAAGTTGCTAAGCCACTGGCCATCATATTTGAAAAATCATGGCAGTCAGGTGAAGTTCCCGATGACTGGAAAAAGGGAAATATAACCCCCATTCTCAAGAAGGGGAAAATGGATGACCCGGGGAATTACAGACCTTCAGTCTCACCTCTGTGCCTGGCAAAATCTTGGAGCAGATTCTCCTGGAAGGCATGCTAAGGCACAATGAAAACAACAAGGTGCTTGGTGACAGCCAGCATGGCTTCACTAAGGGGAAATCCTGCCTGACCAATTTGGTGGCCTTCTATGATGGGGCTACAGAACTGACTGACACAGGTAGAGCAGTTGACTTCATCTACCTGGACTTGTGCAAAGCATTCGACACTGTTCCACACGACATCCTTGTCTCTAGATTGGAGAGACATCAATTTGATAGGTGGACCACTCGGTGGATAAAGAACTGGCTGGATGGCCGCACGCAAAGAGTTGTGGTCAATGGCTCGATGTCCAGCTGGAGACCGGTAACGAGTGGTGTCCCTCAGGGATCGGTGTTGGGACCGGTCTTGTTCAACATCTTTGTCGGTGACATGGACAGTGGGATTGAGTGCACCCTCAGCAAGTTTGCCGATAACACCAAGCTGTGTGGCTCAGTTGATACGCCGGAGGGAAGGGATGCCATCCAGAGGGACCTTGACATGCTTGTGAGGTGGGCTGATGCCAACCTTATGAAGTTTAACCATGCCAAGTGCAAGGTCCTACACCTGGGTGGGAGCAATCCCAGGCACAGCTACAGGTTGGGCAGAGAAGAGATTCAGAGCAGCCCTGCAGAGAAGGACTTGGGGGTGTTGGTCGATGAGAAAATGAACATGAGCTGGCTCCAGTGTGTGCTCACAGCCCAGAAAGCCAACCGTATCCTGGGTTGTATCAAAAGGAGCATGACCAGCAGGTCGAAGGAGGTGATCCTGCGTCTCTACTCTGTTCTCGTGAGACCTCACTTGGATTATTGTGTACATTTCTGGTGTCCTCAACATAAATAGGACATGGAACTGTTGGAACAAGTCCACAGGAGGCCACGAGGATGATCAGGGGACTGGAGCACCTCCTGTATGGAGACAGGCTGAGAAAGTTGGGGCTGTTCATCCTGAAGAAGAGAAGGCTGCATGGAGACCTCATAGCTGCCTTCCAGTATCTGAAGGGGGCCTACAAGGATGCTGGGGAGGGGCTATTCATTAGGGACTGTAGTGACAGGACAAGGGGTAATGGGTTCAAACTTAAACAGGGGAAGTTTAGGTTGGCTATAAGGAAGAAATTCTTTACTGAGAGGGTGGTGAGGCACTGGAATGGGTTGCCCAGGGAAGCTGTGAATGCTCCATCCCTGGCAGTGTTCAAGGCCAGGTTGGACAGAACCTTGGGTGACATGGTTCAGTGTGAGGTGTCCCTGCCCATGGCAGGGGGGTTGGAACTAGATGATCTTAAGGTCCTTTCCAACCCTAACTATTCTATGAATCTATGATTCTCAGGTTTTGTCTATTTTACCAGAAGACATGGTTACCTCTGCATAAAAAGACACCCAATACCACAGAACAAAAAAAACCACCATCACACACACTAGAAATTCCTTACACGAAATTATCTACCATAACTTGCTTTCTGTTTTTTGGAAGTCTTGTTACATAGCCTGAACTGCAAACCAAAAATTATTTCCATTAACCATCTGACAAGTATTCTCTATCAGCCAGACCGCATACAGCTTCCTTCTAGATTTACTAGTACAAGGATTCTTCTGTGTCCTTGAGTACCAGAGACAGTTTTGCCAGAATAAATAATGAAAAGGAGAAAAAAAGCAGAATTCAGAGTGGAAAGTCAAGCTAAAGCGTTTACTTATCATGAGGGGGAAGAGCATCTTTTTCTATGGCTCACGCAACAGCTGGTCAGCTTACCAATTCCAGCTGGGAAGAACCAAAATCCAAGTATTTTAAGACGCAAAAACCTCATACCAGCATCTTTGACCACATATTCATAACCCAAGGATTCTCATTCTGTGTTCCAATAAAAGCACACAATTCTCTCTAGAAACTTCCCAGTTTTATTTCATATGTCAGTTTTGCTTTAGATACCTTGGATATAGCAAGAATTATTGCCTTTTTGTCCACAAACCCCACTTTTTTTAACAAAGTGCTGCAAAGCATTATCTGGCAGGCCTATATGGTTAACAGCCTGCAGAACTAATGTAATAACTTGATAACCATTAGGACAAGCAACTGATCAATTCCACAAATTTAGTCTGTTCAGAGCTTTTATCGGTCTCAATATTGGTACGTTATCTAGGAAGGCTTATTTGAGGCTCCAGTTGCTCCATTACTTCAAGTTATTACAGAGATTGAGCTTTAGTCATTAAGATATACAGCTATACAAAGCATACTACTTATAGTTTGGAAGCAGCATTCCTACACAGCCAGATGCCCATCAGCTGATGAAAACCTTAAAGTAGTAATAAAAAAATAGTACCACACTATTCTGTAAACAAATGAAGCCACCAAATTTGATACAGCCAAGCTACTAGAAAACTGTGAACCAAGGTTTTAAGTATTTTGAAAGCTTTGCTGTTCTGCATGTAACTTAAATACCCTTTGTAATTTGAAATAATTCCTCATCAACTTAAAATCAGACATAAGCTATTCTGCAGCAGCCACTCCAGACACTGCATCTCATCGGCTATCTTGAGTCTCTATTTTCGTCAGCTTTTTTGGAGTTCGTTATTTTAAGCCACTGTAATCCATTATTTAAATGCAAATGCATCCATGAATTCTTCCTATCAAGGCCATAATTTTTACTCCGAGTCTTAGCTGAGATCCAGAATCATGTATTCTTTCACCTAAGATTTTGACACAGTAGAAATTTTAACTAACTTAGCAGAGATCAGAAGACTGGCCATGAACTCACAGGGCTGTAATTTAACTACACTTTAAAAACAAAACTGCGAAGTCAAATTTGGGCATATTTAAGTAGCGAGAAACACACCTAAGGATCAGTACCCTTGCCCTCACTTTAAGATGAGGTACCTTAAAAATCAGTACCAAGATGATAAACATTCACAAATTAATTCCAAGACCAATACCTCAACAATATTTTTTCTCCAAGTTTTGCTGGGTTTGGGTTCTGCTTCTTTTTGGTTTGTTTTTTAGTTTGTTTGTTGTTGGGTTTTGTTGGGTTTTGTTTGTTTGTTTGGGTTTTGGGGCGAGGGGGTTTAGTGTTTGGAGGGGGGGAGCAGGGAGTCTTATGGCAAAGCTAAAACAGGGTAGTATTCAATCCAATATATTCTAAAAGGAGCAGCTTCTGAATTAAAGAGGTCAACTCATGTAGCTGGAAATAAAAAAGCAGGTTCAAACCTGACAATGAGACTGGTAATAAAGAAAAATACACATATGTTGGACATATACACTAGGCTTTTAGAGAAGTGCTGTCAATGTAGGTTAAAAAATAAACTGAAGTCAACATAGTCAACAATACCCTTCTGAACAAAGTATTATTTTCTTTTACCTCTTCATAAAAACAGAAAGGCAAGACTGAAAACCCAGTTTAAGTTATCCAACCATACTTTTCGGCCCACTGCCATTTTTTCCTCACAGAACATTCCACTGTGCTTTGTCTATTGTGGCTATTTTCATAACACGTTCTACCTTTTGTTCTTTCACATGCAAAAGCTTCAACTGGCCATAAGAATTATACCTACTTATAATGAATCCTTACAAGACAATTGGATATACAGTGCTATTACACAAATTAGATTCTACAAGAGTTAGATGCAAAGATTTAGAGTAGCTACAAAACAAGTTTACGTACTTAAAACTATTACAAAATTGAATAGAAAGTAACTGCAAACAACAAGAATAAAAAGCAGCAAAGTACTTCTGTGTCTTCATATTTAACTGCGTTCAACTTTATGCAACTAAAACAGAGTCTGATATTACTTAGTTGGTGTTATTGGTTGCTACATTCATATGGTCAGTTGAAGATAAAACATAAAAATTCTGCTGAATGTACGTTCTGAATCTTGCAAGAATCCCATTCTGACATCAGAGAAGAAAAGTTCTGCACCTGCCAGCAAGCACCTGCTTGCAAGGTACAACAGACAGCAATGACAGCCTGACAATCTGGATTCAGAAGCATCACAGGTAAAAAGCAGAAAGCCATACCACAAACCAGTGCATGTTTACTGCATTCTGAAGTTTTACTCTCATAACAGTTTCTAATCATATCTCTAAGTTTCAAAGAAAAACTCTCCTGTCATTCTATCCTCCTGCTGGGAAAGTTACAGCACAGACATATTCTAGCCATAGACAACCTAGAACAATTTTGCAAATAAAGCTACTGAAAGAGGTCTGCAATTTGGATTGCAAAGGTCACATAAGAAGAGCTTGCAGTATGAGATTGTGACAAGTTAAGGAAGAAATCTGTGCTTCAGTGACGTGCTCCAGGTGTCAGATAAACAAATAGAACAGTAGTGTGCAGCTGCTGCCAAGTCCTTTATCACTGTGACAGGTCATGGCTGTGATAAACAATGTGTTCCAGGATAGAAGGGTTTTCAGTTACTCTGAAGTATGACTAATTCTTAAAAATAAATCCAGCTAGTCATTTCAACCAGTAGTTCAAAACCATTATGGCCACAGTACCTCTTTGACTTTTCAATGATACAATAAAGCTCTATCACCACATGGATAATTATTTCAGAGATAATCAATCATATTTTAACCAGAAAGTATTGAGGGGAAGAAAGCTCCAGCTGACCTACCAACTTCAGAAATATAAACTTCAGAAAGTGATTTAACACTACTACTAGAAAGTAACAGGGTGTTTTCCGTCAACCGGAGAGGACACAGACAACAGAGAATTAGCTTCTTCAGTAGTAATTTTGCATCTCATAGCAAGTTCTTACATAATGTGACCAACAGATTTTGTAGTAGACGATGCAGTGAATCAATCTTTCCAGCTGTGCAGAACCAGACCCTAACTCTGCAAAAAATTCTGGATTAAAAAAACCCAACCCCATCAGTTACACTCAAATGTACCTATTTTTCTGTGAGATAGAGTCCATTTACTTAATTCTGTCAATAGAAACTAGAAAATTTAAGTCCCATTATGCAGGTCTCAATGAAACACTTTCTGGTTACGTCCTTCATCTTTTTCTCTAAAGAACAGACTTTTCCCATGAGGTACTGAAACTCAGTTTTGGCAGACAGTCTGTTCCTGGATATTTACTCTTTGAGCCAAGCAGAATACACTTCACAATCCATTTTGCATCTTTTTTAGGATGTGGGGCGGATGGTGAAAGAGTCTGGGGCTCAAGTGATCTTCTCCTCGCTTCTTCCATCTTCCGGTGATGATGTGGGACTGAATGGGAAAATTCAGTCTGTAAACGATTGGCTACGAGACTGGTGCTTTAGGCAGGGCTTTGGGTCCTTTGATAACAGCTGGTTTTATAAGGCTCCAGTCCGAATGATGGCATGTGGGAAAGGTTTAACTCACAGAGGCAAAAGGATGCTGGGGCATGAATTAGCAGGGCTCATTTGGAGAGCTTTAAACTAGATTCGAAGGGGGATGGGGTTGTAACTGGGCTTGCCCCCGTGGGGCAGCACTCTAGGATTGATGAAGACTGGGAGGCCTCCTATAATCCTAGGGTGAAATTGGTGAGCTCAGCTCCCTCCTTGAAATGCCTATACACCAATGCGTGCAGCATGGGAAATAAGCAGGAGGAGTTGGAGACCTGTGTTAAGTCAGGAGATTATGATCTGGTGGCAATTACAGAGACATGGTGGGACAGCTTGGATGACTGGAATATACTCATGGAGGGCTATGTCCTTTTCAGGAAAGACAGGCCAGCCAGGCGGGGTGGTGGGGTTGCTCTTTATGTGTGAGAGCAGCTGCAATGTACTGAGCTCTGTCCAGGGACAGGGGACGAGTGAGTTGAGAGTCTGTGGGTGAGAATTAAGAGGCAGGCTGGCAGGGGTGATACTGTTGTGGGTGTCTGTTACAGGCCACCAGATCAGGGTGAGGAAGTTGATAAGGCCTTCTACAGGCAGCTGAGAGCGGCCTCACAGTCACAGGCCCTGGCTGTCGTGGAGGATTTTAACTTCCCTGATGTTTGCTGGAAGGACTACTCAGCAACCCAGCCACAGTCCAGGAGGTTCCTCCAGTGTATGGATGATAACTTCCTCATGCAAATGGTGGATGAGCCAACCAGGAGAGGAGCGCTGCTGGATCTCATCCTCACTAACAAGGAGGGGCTGGTCGAAACAGTAAAGGTTGAGGGCTGCCTTGGTTGCAGCGACCACGAGATGGTGGAATTCAGGATCTTGTGTGGTAAGACCAGTACAATAGCAAGTAGAATTGCAACCTTGGACTTTAGCAGGGCAAACTTTGGCCTTTTCAAGCAATTGCTAAGGGAAATCCCATGGGCAAGGCTGCTTGAAAGTAAAGGGGCCCAAGATAGTTGGTTGACATTCAAGAATTGCTTATTCCGAGCTCAAGAGCAGAGCATCCTGACACGTAGGAAGTCAAGGAAGAGGGCCAAGAGACCTGCGTGGCTAAATAAGGAACTGCTGGGTATGCTCAAGTGGAAGAGGAGAGTTTACAGGTCATGGAAGGAGGGGCTGGCCACTCGGGAGGAATATAAGGCTGCTGCTAGAGGATGTAGGAAGGCAGCTAGGATGGCTAAGGCCTCCTTAGAATTAAATCTGGCGAGAGGGGTCAAGGACAACAGAAAGAGCTTTTTCAAATACATAGCTGATAAAACTAACACCAGAGGCAAGGTTGGCCCACTGGTTAATGGGATGGGTGCCCTGGTGACAGAAGATACAGAGATGGCAGAGTTATTGAATGCCTTCTTTGTCTCAGTCTGCTCTGCCGGAAGCAGTCCTGAAGAGCCCTGTACCCCTGAGACCTCAGATGAAGTCAGGTCACTGGAGCAGTTTGCCTTAGTCGACGAGGAATGGGTTAGGGACCAGTTGAGCAATCTGGACATCCATAAATCCATGGGTCCAGATGGGATGCACCCGCGGGTGCTGAGGGAACTGGCGGAAGTCATTGCTAGACCACTCTCCATCATCTTTACCAAGTCTTGGGAAACGGGAGAGGTGCCTGAGGACTGGAAGAAAGCAAATGTCACTCCAGTCTTCAAAAAGGGCAAGAAGGAGGACTGGGTAACTATAGACCGGTCAGCCTCACCTCCATCCCTGGGAAAGTGATGGAACACCTTATCCTTGATGCCATCTTAAGGCATGTCAAGGATATGAGGGTTATGAGGGGCAGTCAACATGGCTTTACCAAGGGGAAGTCATGCTTGACCAACCTCATAGCCTTTTATGAGGAAATAACATTGTGGATGGATGATGGCAGAGCGGTGGACGTGGTCTACCTTGACTTCAGCAAAGCGTTTGACACAGTCTCCCACAGCATCCTCATAGCTAAATTGAGGAAGCGTGGCCTGGATGATCAGGTAGTGAGGTGGACTGCAAACTGGCTGAAGGACAGAAGCCAGAGAGTTGTAGTCTATGGGGCGGAGTCCAGTTGGAGGCCTGTATCTAGTGGAGTGCCTCAAGGGTCAGTATTGGGACCAGTATTATTTAATATATTCATCAATGATTTAGATGAGGGAATTGAGTGTACTGTCAGCAAGTTTGCTGATGACACTAAGCTGGGAGGAGTGGCTGACACGCCAGAAGGCTGTGCTGCCATCCAGCGGGACCTGGACAAGCTGGAGAGTTGGGCAGGGAGAAACTTGATGAAATATAACAAGGGAAAGTGCAGAGTCCTGCATCTGGGCAGGAACAACCCCAGGTTTCAGTATAGGTTGGGGAATGACCTGTTAGAGAGTAGTGTAGGGGAGAGGGACCTGGGGGTCCTAGTGGATGGCAGGATGACCATGAGCCCACTCTGTGCCCTTGTGGCCAAGAAGGCCAATGGCATCCTGGGGTGTATTAGAAGGGGGGTGGTCAGTAGGTCGAGAGAGGTCCTCCTTCCCCTCTACTCTGCCCTGGTGAGACTGCATCTGGAATATTGTGTCCAGTTCTGGGCCCCTCAGTTCAAGAAGGACAGGGACCTGCTGGAGAGAGTCCAGCACAGGGCAACTAAGATGATTAAGGGAGTGGAGCATCTCCCTTATGAGGAAAGGCTGAGGGAGCTGGGTCTCTATAGTTTGGAGAAGAGGAGACTGCGGGGGGACCTTATTAGTGTATATAAATATATAAAGGGGGAGTGTCAGGAGGATGGAGCCAGGCTCTTCTCAGTGGCAAACAATGATAGGACAAGGGGTAATGGGTATAAACTGGAACACAAGAGGTTCCACTTAAACTTGAGAAGAAACTTCTTCTCAGTGAGGGTGACGGAACACTTGGAACAGGCTGCCCAGGGGGGTTGTGGAGTCTCCTCTGGAGACATTCAAAACCCGCCTGGACACATTCCTGTGTAACCTTATCTAGGTGTTCCTGCTCTGGCAGGGGGATTGGACTAGATGATCTTTTGAGGTCCCTTCCAATCTCTAACATACTGTGATACTGTGATGCTCCCAAAACAGAAGTAAATAGACAACTCAAAAGGGAAAACAAGCAAAGCTACTGAAAATGGAGAAAACAGGTAAGCTGCTGAGCCAGGTACCTGATCCCTTTAGCTGTTTACAGGGTTTGCTTCCAAACCTGCCTTGATATATGCTTTTATATAACTTTGGAGTTCATGAGTTTCAATATTATTCAATGGGAGGTAATGTCAGAACAGAGAGACATTATGGAAAATTGCAAAGCCAGCATATAATAATTTCGTCAGCAGGTAGACCCTCAAAGTCCAACAATTTGTAGGTTACCTGTCTTTCACATTTTCACTGAGAAAAACCATTCTAGACCAAAATTTAAATCCAATAATGCATGGATTAATGTATTGATTAATACAAAAAAACCCACCAAACCATACACACTCTGCTTTAGAGTTCAGACACTATTTGGTAAGTTATGCATTGACAACCTCAGTATCAAATACCTTCATTTTGTTTTACTTAAAGCACAGAATTAAACACACGCAAAAAAAAAAAAAAAAAAAAAAAAAAGCAGTTTTCAGAATCAGGAGCAATTCAACTACAACAACTAATTATTCTTTCAGGAGTCAGACCCTGAGGCAAGAGAATGCTATCAAGTGTAAACACAAACATGTTCCTCCAGCTGTTTGCCATACTTATTGGACATAATAAACTTGATATGCTGGAGGCTATAATTAATCTTTACTAAGTGAACACTCCTCTTACCATGACTTGCCTACTGAGCTGTCTAATGACTCTTAAGGCTTTGCTAAGGAAATACATTAGTTCATTGTGTCCAGTTTTTGGTGGTTTTTGTTTGGGGGTTTTTTAATGAGATCACAGGTTTCTTCATGTAGTTTGCCTTAGTTATGACCAGCTACAATACTTTCACCTGAAGCTGACAGAAGGACATTCCATTTCAAAGCTCTCAACACTATTTCTGTATTAGTTTCAATAATTTAATCTAAAACTTACAAAAGAGCTGGGAATCCTTACTCATAAGAGCTTGGTTTTGAAATTAATTGCACTGGAAAGTGACACTATTATTTGGCTTTCTGTTGCTAGATTTCATAGCACACAATAATATACACAAAGTTGCAGTGCCCTCTTGTGAGCAGTGTCAAATGTCATTTTTGTAGTAGTTTTAGGATTGATGTGAGAGTTGGGCAGTATTTGTGTTATTAAGTGCTTTTTCTTAAAATGAAGTGTGGCACTTGGTAAAAAGATTACATATATATATATATATACATATGCACACCTCCTCCACCTAATTTCTAAAATTGATGAAAGACTACATTCCATTTAAATCTGTCCAAATGGAAACTGACCCATTTCTTTTTTCCTAACTTCCAAATAGGTGAAACCAGAAACCAGTTTCTTAGAGCCATTATCATGAATCGCTATCTTCTTTTATTAAGTGCTACTAAAAAAAACAAACAATACACTAAACTACATACATGCATACACACACTGAAGAAAACTGCCTACAATTAAATATCTAGACTGAGAAGGAGTGGAGGGAACAGTTACTACTGGTGGAAGTTAAAAAAATGAAGAAAAACTGATTGTAGTGGGGAGAGCGAAACCAATAAGGCAGTTGAACAATCAAACAGAATAGCCAAAATGCAATCCTAATTCCTAGATGTCCACAAGGAACAATCAGAAGATGGTAATAAAACTGCACAGGCAATGCATGGCTAGTTGGATAGAACACATATTTAAGATTACATTTTTAGTGAACTACAGTTAGAAGTTAACTTCAAGTCAGCGGTTTAGCTGTCAGTCATCCCAAGGTTAATTTTCATATCCTGCAGCACTGCAAAATACAAGATCAGTCACAAATACGTGGAAATTTACTAAGGTTTTATGGCACTGATAAAAAACTAAACATATGACACAGGAGGATCAGAAACAGTACTATACAACTGATTCTGTTGCCTAGGAAGGATATGTTAGAATTAACTTTGAGAAGTGACAGTGTGTTACCTGCCAATAAATATTTTGCTAGAAGACACAAATTTCTCATTTCTCCCACACAGATCTGGGTTTACTGTATGCAGTAATAGCCAATCACCGAACAAAGACAATCACGAGTAGGCTAAGCTGCATATGGCTGTTTCAGTAAGGTTTCCACAAAGATAACATTTAAAAGGCCTTTAATGCCACCATATTCCTTGCACTTCGTGACTGGTAAACAACTTATACAGAAATTAAGCTTAACACAAGAAATGCAAGCCAGAACATTCCAAGTCTTTAAAAGTTCATCTTACAACATGAAAAAATCACTTGTAAGCAGATGTTAAATATTTTACTTCAGCCCATAGAGTCATGGTCCAAAGGAATTTTTCATTTGTTCAGACCCAAATCCAAAGAATTATTTCAACTGAATTTAGGCACACTGGTCCAAACTGCTGTAACCCCCAATGAAACAAAACCTCTTCCCGGTGATTTCTTGAACGCACCGGCAGCCAGCCGCATCTGTTCTGCCTTTAGCGCCCTGTCGGACAGATTTGGTACTGCAGAAGAGCAGAATGCCTGCAGCCTGCTCAGTGTGGCTCTTGCAGTACTCCGGCTTTACTTGTGGTTGTCTAAATCACTTGAGCCAAATGACTGCTGAATCCCACAGAGTTTACCTTGAATCTGCCCTCAGAAGAAGATACTTTGGGGGACACAGATAAAAAACTCCTTTGGTTTAGTAGTCTGATAATCAAAACCCTACTGAAAACTGCATGGCAGGCACAGCAGTCACACCAAGCCGATACAGACGTGTACTGTACAGACCAGTAAGACCTCTGGCCTAGAGCAGATGTTCCAAGCTGATTACTGCAGTGCACATACTGAGTGCTCAAATACACAGTTTACAGAAATCAATAATATTCCTAGTTTCTCCACGATACCTTAAGAACTCACAACAAGACAACAATTTGCACAAGCCACATGGTACTAATGTTTACACAGTTCCAAATTTATTTTACGCAGATTATGAATTGCAAATCTTGTTTCCACATATATCAAGTTAAAAGCAAAAAGAAGATGGCTCAGTTTAAAAATACGACACATGACTGACCAAAAAAATTAACCTAGTTTTTTTAAATTTGGCTAAGAGAAGATTAGAATCATAGAATCATAGAATAGTTAGGGCTGGAAAGGATCTTAAGATCATCCAGATCCAACCCCCCTGCCATGGGCAGGGACACCTCACACTAAACCATGTCACCCAAAGCTCTGTCCAACCTGGCCTTGAACACTGCCAAGGAAAGAGCATTCACAACCTCCCTGGGCAACCCATTCCAGTGCCTCACCACCCTCTCAGTAAAGAATTTCTTCCTTATATCTAATCTAAACTTCCCCTGTTTAAGTTTTAACCTGTTACCCCTTGTCCTGTCACTACAGTCCCTGATGAATAGTCCATCTCCAGCACCCTTGTAGGCCCCCTTCAGATACTGGAAGGCTGCTATGAGATCTCCACGCAGCCTTCTCTTCTCCAGGCTGAACAGCCCCAACTTTCTCAGCCTGCCTCCATACGGGAGGTGCTCCAGTCCCCTGATCATCCTCATGGCCTCCTCTGGACATGTTCCAACAGTTCCATGTCCTTTTTATGTTGAGGACACCAGAACTGCACACAATACTTCAAGTGAGGTCTCACGAGAGCAGAGTGGGGAGGCAGGATCACCTCCTTCGACCTGCTGGTCACGCTCCTCTTGATGCAACCCAGGATACAGTTGGCTTTATGGGCTGTGACCGCACACTGAAGCCAGCTCATGTTCATTTTTTCATCGACCAACACCCCCAAGTCCTTCTCTGCAGGGCTGCTCTGAATCTCTTCTCTGCCCAACCCGTAGCTGTGCCTGGGATTGCTCCCACCCAGGTGTAGGACCTTGCACTTGGCATGGTTAAACTCCGTAAGGTTGGCATCAGCCCACCTCACAAGTGTGTCGAGGTCCCTCTGGATGGCATCCCTTCCCTCCAGCGTATCAACCGAACCACACAGCTTGGTGTCATCGGCAAACTTGCTGAGGGTGCACTCAATCCCACTGTCCATGTCACTGACAAAGATGTTGAACAAGACCGGTCCCAACACCGATCCCTGAGGGACACCACTCGTTACCGGTCTCCAGCTGGACATCGAGCCATTGACCACAACTCTTTGCGTGCGGCCATCCAGCCAGTTCTTTATCCACCGAGTGGTCCACCCATCAAATTGATGTCTCTCCAATTTAGAGACAAGGATGTCGTGTGGAACAGTGTTGAACACTTTGCACAAGTCCAGGTAGATGAAGTCAACTGCTCTACCTGTGTCAGTCAGTTCTGTAGCCCCATCATAGAAGGCCACCAAATTGGTCAGGCAGGATTTCCCCTTAGTGAAGCCATGCTGGCTGTCACCAAGCACCTTGTAGTTTTTCATGTGCCTTAGCATGCTTTCCAGGAGAATCTGCTCCAAGATTTTGCCAGGCACAGAGGTGAGACTGAAGGTCTGTAGTTCCCTGGGTCATCCATTTTCCCCTTCTTGAGAATGGGGGTTATATTTCCCTTTTTCCAGTCATCGGGAACTTCACCTGACTGCCATGATTTTTCAAATATGATGGCCAGTGGCTTAGCAACTTCGTTTGTGAGCTTCTTCAGGACCCGCGGATGGATTTCATCAGGTCCCATGGACTTGTGCACATTCAGGTTCTTAAAATGGTCTCGAACCAGATCCTCTTCTACAGTGGGCCTAGGGTCTTCATTCTCACAGTCCCTGTGTTCGCCTTCCAAGACTTGGGTGGTGCGGTCAGAGCCTTTGCCAGTGAAGACTGAGGCACCGAAGTCATTAAGAACCTCAGCCTTCTCCAAATCCTGGGTAGCCAGTTCTCCCAATATCTTCCAAAGGGGTAGTTTTAGAACAAGTTAATAACACAGAATTATAAAAAACACAACTGTGTTTTCAGGTTTGTGGTTACTTGGCTATTACGTCAGTTAAAATTTAAGGTTTACCTATTGAAAGAGACACAGACAAGAGACTGAATCACTGCTTCATAGCTTTAAGTTTTGTAAAGCAACCAATGATAATCCACATTTCTCATCAAACAAGAAGCTGACTCATTTGTTTGGCACATTGCTTTATTTAGATTTACAAAACAAATCTCTGAATATGTCCAAGACTGCACAGGAGATTTCTGAAGACATTTTAGGAATCTGGTATTAAAAAAGCAAGCTTCAGGAAAGCAAGTTCTTACCAGTCCTCTAGCTTGTTTAGATCTCTGAATGGCAATCTTGTCATTAAGCATGTCATCAGGTCCTCCCCCATTCTCGTGGCACCTGCAAACTCATCTGAGCAATCGATTAAGATATTAAGCAGAACTAGCCTCAGAACAGATCGCTGTGATACCCTATCCATCACCATCATTTGTACAGACTATTACACACTCCACACCCGAGCATCCAATCTCCCACTCATCTGACTCTCTACCCATTCAGAGCAAACTTGGACATATAAATACTGCGACAGAAGATGTGAAAAGCTTTGCAACAATTGAGATAACCGACATCCACTGTTTTCCTGTCATCCACAAAGCTGGTAGTTTTATCATAGAAAAACACTCCATATCCTGTAATATTAGCTTTGGCAGCTAAAAATTCATCTTTAAAGGAAAGTTAATGCTCTAACAGCATCAGAGGAAAAATACATTCAGAAAGACCAGAAGAGGGCAGCAGAAGCTTTCTACACTTCGTAGAAAAAAGTTTAACCTTGCATGACTGGTTTTGAGCACCCTCTCATACTACTTACTGAGTATGAGCAGTATGAGAGCAGTTTGAGTGGATAATGCTCTGCTGTATCAAGTTATACCAGATAAATAAATGCCTCACACAAAACTAAGATATCAAACCCCAACTCTTCAAACACCTATCTGCAATGATAGGACTCTGTCGTGGTTTAAGCCCAGGCCGTAAATCAGAACCACGCAGTCTACTCCCCCCCTGCCCTTTCTTCCTCCGGCTTCCGGAGGGATAGGAAGGAGAATCAAAAGAGTGCAACTCCCACGGGTTGAGATAAGAATAGTTTAATAACTGAGGTATAACATAAATCACTACTGCAACCACCAATAATAATAATGATAAAGGAAATAACACGGGAAGAGAATACACCACCTCACCACCCGCTGACCAATAATACCCAGCCCGACCGAGCAGTGAACCAGCCCTTCCGAGTAACCCTCCGTTACATCCTGGGCATGACGTGCTGTGGTATGGAATACCTCTTTGGCAAGTTTGGGTCAGCTGTCGTTTCTCTGCTTCCTCCCGGCTTCCCCTCCTTCCTGGCAGAGCATGAGGCTCAGAAAGTCCTTGGTCAGACTAAATGTTTGAGCAGTAACTAAAAACATCAGTGTTATCAGCGCTGTTCCCAGACTGAAAGTCAAAAACACAGCACTGCAACAGCTACTAAAAAGAAGAAAAATGACTGCTACTGCTGAACCCAGGAAGACTCTTTGTGAGGCAATACATGCATGCTGCACTGAAGCAAGTGACTTTCCAGAGTTTATTTCACTAGCTTATTATCACATAAAGAGTAAGAGGGAATTTAGAGTAAAGCAGAGTATAATGTTAACAGTTTGCTACCTGTTTTGTGGCAGCACACACCATATAAAGTCAGGAAACAAACAGCATTTTATATGCAAGCTCCACATTAAAACTTCACATTTTAGGGATTTACTACACATGCTGCTCACAGTTTATGACACTACACATACTAAGATTAATATCCACCTTACATAAACCAGTTTCTGAAACCAAATTTTCAAAGGCACCTAAAAAATCCTAGTACATTAACCATACTCTTATTACGTTTTCTGATAAACTGAAGGGACTACAATACTACCTGATTTCACAGCTACTTGTGGACTGAAATTAGTCCTGAAGGTAGAATCCAAAGAAGTGTAACAGAGATACATGGGCAAGACCCACAATCTCTTAATTATGATTAGCAACCCCATTTATAATGCAGCTGCTCTTGACTATAATTTTTTCCTTCAGGAGGGACGCTTCCCTACTACAGACCCAGAATACAGCACCTGACAAACTAGTAACTTACTCTTACATTTTATTCTGTAGATTCAAACTACATGAAGAGTTTCTGAAGCTCCTTTTTAATTTGTCTCAAGTATTTCTCTATCAAGTATTTGGAATAAAGTAAAAAAAAAACTGGCAAATGAAGCTGCTAATTCAAATGAAGTTGCTAAGCCACTGGCCATCATATTTGAAAAATCATGGCAGTCAGGTGAAGTTCCCGATGACTGGAAAAAGGGAAATATAACCCCCATTCTCAAGAAGGCGAAAATGGATGACCCAGGGAACTACAGACCTTCAGTCTCACCTCTGTGCCTGGCAAAATCTTGGAGCAGATTCTCCTGGAAGGCATGCTAAGGCACAATGAAAACAACAAGGTGCTTGGTGACAGCCAGCATGGCTTCACTAAGGGGAAATCCTGCCTGACCAATTTGGTGGCCTTCTATGATGGGGCTACAGAACTGACTGACACAGGTAGAGCAGTTGACTTCATCTACCTGGACTTGTGCAAAGCGTTCGACACTGTTCCACACGACATCCTTGTCTCTAAATTGGAGAGACATCAATTTGATGGGTGGACCACTCGGTGGATAAAGAACTGGCTGGATGGCCGCACGCAAAGAGTTGTGGTCAATGGCTCGATGTCCAGCTGGAGACCGGTAACGAGTGGTGTCCCTCAGGGATCGGTGTTGGGACCGGTCTTGTTCAACATCTTTGTCAGTGACATGGACAGTGGGATTGAGTGCACCCTCAGCAAGTTTGTCGATGACACCAAGCTGTGTGGTTCGGTTGATACGCTGGAGGGAAGGGATGCCATCCAGAGGGACCTCGACACACTTGTGAGGTGGGCTGATGCCAACCTTACGGAGTTTAACCATGCCAAGTGCAAGGTCCTACACCTGGGTGGGAGCAATCCCAGGCACAGCTACGGGTTGGGCAGAAGAGATTCAGAGATTCAGAAGCAGCCCTGCAGAGAAGGACTTGGGGGTGTTGGTCGATGAGAAAATGAACATGAGCTGGCTCCAGTGTGTGCTCGCAGCCCAGAAAGCCAACCATATCCTGGGTTGCATCAAATTGAACGTGACCAGCAGGTTGAAAGAGGTGATCCCACCCCCTCTACTCTGCTCTCATGAGACCTCACTTGAAGTATTGTGTACATTTCTGGTGTCCTCAACATAAATAGGACATGGAACTGTTGGAACAAGTCCACAGGAGGGCCACGAAGATGATCAGGGGACTGGAGCACCTCCTGTATGGAGACAGGCTGAGAAAGCTGGGGCTGTTCAGCCTGGAGAAGAGAAGGCTGCGTGGAGACCTCATAGCAGCCTTCTAGTACCTGAAGGAGGCCTACAAGGATGCTGGGGAGAGACTATTCATTAGGTCCTGTAGTGACAGGACAAGGGGTAAGGGGCTCAAACTTAAACAGGAGAAGTTTAGGTTGGATATAAGGAAGAAATTCTTTACTGAGAGGGTGGTGAGGCACTGGAATGGGTTGCCCAGGGAAGTTGTGAATGCTCCATCCCTGGCAGTGTTCAAGGCCAGGTTGGACAGAGCCTTGGGAAACATAGTTTAGTGTGAGGTGTTCCTGCCCATGGCAGGGGGGTTGGAACTAGATGATCTTAAGGTCCTTTCCAACCCTAACTATTCTATGATTCTATGATTCTAAAACAGCACACTAATGCTACCCTTCCTTCCCACTCCCTATCAAACTTCTGCCAGATACTTTGAATCTTTAACATACATAAAATATTCCCATATCATGGGTTTATCACTTTCCCACTAGTAACTGCACCAAAAACCTTCAACAGAGAGTAGGGATAGCTACTAATCCTCTATCCATCTTTACAAAGAAAACTCCATGGTTGTAGCTCCTCAAGTATCCCTTCCAGTAGACAATCTTACCTCAATAACACCCAAACACAGCTCTTTGCATGTTCTGCTATCAAAGAAAAAAGAAAAAGCAAACAACAGCAAAGAACAGAACTCAGTTTTAGCAGCAGATTCACTACTGTCTCAGAGTCAGGAGCCAGGCACCTCCAGAAAAGCTGTTTAATAAAAACCTAAGAAGTACTCCTCTACCTCAGAATCCTCATATATTAACTTTTTTCTTCCTCTTCCTCATAATAGCTACTCAGTCCTTGATTATAACTCTCCTATAAATTATCCCAAATCAAAAAGCAGTTCCCAACTCCAGCTACCTTTAAAGCCAGCACAGGAACAATAAACACAGATGAGCAGTCTTATAGTAAATAATTCTTTAACAGCATTTAGCAGCACAAAACTTCAAAGAGAATACATCAAGCTCTACATTAACAGAAAAAAAAAATCATGTAATAGCATATCCATTCAATTTCTGTAGTTAGAAACAAACAGAAAAGAATTGAAAAGAGATACATTTTCAAAGGCTCTGACTAGCACTTTCACTTTCAGCATCCTACTTACAAGCACAACTCAAAACACCCTATTAACAGATCACTTAAGCCACTTCTAGGCTTCCTTCACGCTTCAGAAGCAGCATAACATCTCCAATGTATTTTTCCTCTAATAAAACCTCTTACTTATTATTTCTACAACTGTTAGTTTTCCTCCTTTTGTGAAAACTCCTCCACATTTAACTACTCTGCAGAAAACTATGGCAAGGCTTCAGTGTTGTCTTACGTAGAGCAATGACAGTAGGATGACCTTCAGTCCGGCACCCCCTCTAGTCATCAACACCTCCAACACTGGTCTTAAAGAGCTGTTTTCTTTAACACAAGTGCTTAAAGAAGTTCTGTACCACCTTTGCTCTTCAAACCTCATCTTTACAGACAACACTTTAAAGTCCCATTCACAGATCTCTTAAATCTCAGCACTCAGATTCACAAGCTGGCCTCAGCTTGGTACAAACTTCTCTTATCTCAAAAGCCAATACAACAAACCTTCACCAAAACCTAAAATTGGTTAATGCCAGCAATCCCCTAAAAAATACACTTTCAAAATTTCCTAATGAAAACACAATTTAGTAAAAAAAAAAAAACTTTTTCAGTTATTTGATTTTAAATCTTCTCCCTTCACACTGCCTATTTCATGACAGACATCATTTTAATGCTTTCAATAATAGTTTTATCTTTTAACAATGTACTTGTGGCTGTCATTGTGGCAAGCAGGCAATCAAATTCCAGGTGTAGGTGTTTGAAGAAACACCAGTAGAAGCAGTTTTAGAAATCAGCATTTTGATCCCCTAACGGCAGGTTTACTCAACTTAAATCACAGTATCCAGCTGCCAGGGACACTTTAAGGACATCTCATCCTGCAAGTAAAACATTCCACCTGCCAAGAGATTTCCATCTGACCAAGTAGATTACTTGCACATTTAATTAGCACTCAGATTTTTATTTGTAGTTGTTTATCACAATATAAAGGATTTCTATTCAGAATTCCAGTATCTCTAATCTATACATTGGGATGCAATTGTGCCCACAGAGTCAAACAAATTAAAATTTGTCCTAATCTAAAAGGATTTATAACCCTACCCTGGTTTACACCTGCCTCTGCTAGGCCATGAGGGAAACCATCTGCTTCCGTGCACTTACTTTGCATCTGCAGTGTTTCATATCTGCAGGTGTACAGCACAGCTACTCTTTGCAGGAGTTCCAGTGTATATTCCAGATCAAACCAGCCTACAAACTGCCAGCCAACAGCTGACAACAAGCGAAGCTTACCAATTTGGGAACCTACAACTTTGAATATATTCAGAGCTAAACCACATGAGCTTACCCTCACCTTGCAGATTTGTTAATGCCTCCAGAAGTCATACAGCAGAGGTATTTTGTTCCCTATTCATGCTGCATATCGCAGAGGCAATGCACCAAGCACAGAAACACCTCAACAAGGGTTCAGTCTGCATGGCCCTACAAGTCTTCACCTGCACCACAGATTCCTACCAGGCTTTTAGAATGTATCTACAAAGACAGGCAAACAGTTGCTCTAATAGCAGCAATCTGCAGACAGCTGCTCTTTGCTTTCCCAAGCCCCACAGAGAGGCTACTGAGAAGGATCAAAGCAGTCACTGTGGCAACAGTGGAATCTCAGCAGCTGATTCAGTTGCATGTGAACTTTATTGCTCTCCACAACTACCTGAAAAGAGGTGATGGTCAGTCTTGTCCAAGTAACAAGTGATGGGACAAGAGGTAATGGCCTAAAGTTTCAGCAGGGGGGGTTTAGACTGGATATCAGGAAAAATTTCTCCATCAAAAAGGTTGTCAAGCACTGGAATAGGCTGCCCAGGGAAGGAGTGGAGTCAACATCCCTGGAGTTGCTTAAAAGATACGTAGATGTAGATCTTAGTGACATGCATTAGTGGTGGACTTGGCAGTGCTGGGGTAAGGGTTGTACTTGATGATCATAGAAGTCTTTTTCAACCTTAACGCTTCTAAGTCATTCCAGTCCTGACCTCAATACCCTGCAGCAACTTTCATGGATAATCAAAGCACAGGAAATGAGGCAAGTGCAGCCACTCTTTTCCTCTGTTGTCTTTTCTTGGAAAATGTTGCCCCATGCTCACAGAAAGATACAGGATGAGTGCTCTTGTTTTGAGTACACAGAAGTTTTTCCTCTATAGACTACAATGTGTTACAAGGCACACATATGGTAAATCCTAAGGCAGAATAAATTGCTATAGTGGTGTGGGAGTGAAGAACATAAAAATGCATGTGTTCTAACTCTTCTGTACATGGGACATCTGAAGAAAGATATTTATGGAAAGTAAGAGAGGGGAGGGACAAAGTATTCTGCCACTCTTACTAAACCCAGTATTTTAGAAAAGTCATTTGTATGCCATGATGGATCAAAGCAACGTAATTACATTGTGAGATAGCAGTGCTGAGAAAACAAAGATCTCATAAAATGTGTAAAACATACTACAATTACAATTGTTTGAAACAACAGTAGGATTTTGGGGTCAGCTGCAGAAGTTTTGATGGAAAGAAAATTCAACAGTGCAAAAGCTATCACTGAAACTGATGCGATATTGAAATACTGTAAAAATGAAGCCCAAAACAAAAAACAATTCTATACATTTAATCAACCTGTTTGTATTCTAAACTCTAAGAGGATCCATCCAACATTCATGAGATTCAATGTCCTTTTGAGCAACGGAATAACCAGGCACATGATCCTATTTTCAGCCATTCATGTGATATATCAGTGTAAGCTTCTGCTCTCAACTTATGACACTGCCATTCATACGTCTACAGCTGAGATCCCCTCACAATGTTACAACAGTGTTGAGAGCTTTATTAGGGAAGTACTACAATTGGCTGGCTAATTCTCATCAAATGGTGACGGTGGCCTTTTTTCCATAAAAGCAGTTACTACTTTCTCTGTGGAGGAGTAGAGACATACGTGTTTTTCTTTAAAAACCACTAGGATGGAAAAAAAAAACCCAAACCAAACAAAAAAACCACACAGGTATGTTCATTTTTCTCAGTTATTAGTGAAAGATTGGGAAAACACACACACACACAAAAAAAAAAAAAAAAAAAAAAAAAGGAAAATCCAATGGACTGGCTAAAAGAATTAATACAGGAACTTTACCATAACTGTTAACAGCAGACTTTCTGAACAAGTTTTAGCCATGAAAGAGTTAAGAGGTAAGGAGAAAGACAAAAGTGCTATAAATCTAAAACATTCAACTAGCCTGCTTAAAGGCTTGCATTCAGAACTAAGGTGGAGTAAGATTCTACTTTGTGCTTGCACCTACAATGGCTCAGTTGAGCTATTTAGAAATCCTGAAATCAATTAATGTATTACAATACATAATTAAGCATACAAGATCAGAGAATCATAGAATAGTTAGGGTTGGAAAGGACTTTAAGATCATCTAGTTCCAACTCCCATGCCATACCAAAGAAGTTTAATATTGGTTAAAACGACAAATTCTTACGTTAAATGGTATGCTAAAGATAGAAGCAACAGGCTGATAAAAGTATATCCTTAGCTCCCTGCTAGCAAACTACAGCAGGAAGCCTTAGGATGGGACTTCTCATTGCTGCTGTGCATACAGTAGTCCCAGGCACAATATCCAAGCGTAGGAAACTCTGGGTGGGAATCCTCTCATGTTCCTGGAATTCTAATTTAGTCCTCAGGTCAACTCAGCAAGAGCTATGTAACTTCCAACCTAAAGAGCTTTTTCTATTTATATGTAATTATAGATAAAACTGCATGCAAGCCCCTTCAGTGATGCTCTTTGCAATCAAGCTAGGAACTGCTTCCTCCAGCCTTCTGCTGTGGTCTCCTGATACAGGGAAATTTGTAGCTCAGCAATTTTAACAGAAGTTGACTTGGAGAGTATGAACGTGAAGTTTTGCGAACAGCTACTTCTAAATTTTTATCTTAAAAATCGATAATTGGCATTTAAAGCACTTTGCTTTATATAAGGAAAACCAAAAACATGCAAAAGCAATGGGAAAGACTTCTAGTTCACTTTGTAGGAATCTGTGTTCCCTGTAAAAGTAGTCATGCGATCCACTGGGAAATGGCTTCACATGGTGTGCCTGAGGCTGGGCTCGCTCTGCGTGGTGTTCACCTGTATTGACCTCTGAAAGGCGGGTTTCCTCTTTGCTCTCCCTGCTAGCACTTGGGCTGCAATGCAACATCTGGCGATGCCACCCATAGGTCAACTCAGTTATTGAGCTGCTGACCCCAGGGGCTCTCCCCGGAGGGAGGCTTCGCTCACAAGCTGTATCTCGGTGGAGGTCTTACACGAACGCCAGAAGCTTTATTGTAATAAAGGGAACCGCCGCGGCGGGAGCTCTTCTCCTTCTGTGAGGCAGCGTCACGCCAGGAACCGCGGCCCCGGCGGCGAAGCGGGTTGTGCCCTACTCTGCCGAGCCGTGCCCCTCGACTCCGTGCCTCCCGCCACGCTGCTCCTTAAGAAACCGCCGACGGCGGCTGCGCCAGCGCCTCGCGGAAACGTGCCAGACATCCCAGAGAATCCCGGCTCCCCCCGCCGCTCCGGCCAGCGCCGCGGCGGCCTGCCCAGCATCCCGGGCCTGGCCTTCGCTGGAGCCTCCAGAGTAAACGCGGCCGGGATTGGCTTCTCCCGGCGCAGGGGGCCATATTGGATAGGCTCGGCTGGCCCTGCCGCGCATACACACACACCACTTCAGCGGCTCCCCTCAGGGCTGCCCCCTCCCGCGGGGCCTGCAGCGGGAGGTGAAGGTGCCTTAGAAAGGAAACCCGCACACTCCCGTTTCCCCTGCCCAACTGCCGCGCACACTCCTGCAGCGCACGCCCCTTCCCCTGCTCGCGTTCTCACCCGCCCTCCCCTTCTCCGCTCACCCGCCCTCCCCTTCTCCGCTCAACCGCCGCCGCCCCCCGCCCGCCGCCGCGTTGCCTCCCTCCCCGAGGCGCCGTGTCAGCGCAGGGCGGCGGCCAATCAGCGCGGGGGTGACAGATATGCAAATGTAACCCCCAGCCCGTGTCCGCGGGTGCGCTGGGGTCGCTGCGCGGCGTGAGTGAAACTTCGCCCGGGGCCCTGCCGCCCCTCCCGCCCGGCGCGGCCCGCCCTGGCCCGCTGCGCAGTGGGCGGCGGGGGAGGAGAACCCGGCACGCTGCACCGCCCTCGCCCGCGACGCTGCCGCCCGCCTCTCCCGGCCTGCGCCAGTCGCCTTGCCACCCGGTAAGTGCCGTTCTCGGCCAGCGGCTCCCCGGGCTCCCGGCGGGGTAGTCGGCGGGGGGAATCCCCTGGAGCGGGAGTTAAAGCCGCCGCCGCCTCAGAGCAGCCGCGTTTTCCGGAGGCCGCCCCGGCAGGGAGCTGTCAGGCGCGGGGCATCTCCTCCTCCTCCCCTCCGTCCTCCCCTCCCCCCCGCTCGTGTGCCTCCTGCTGGGCAGCGGCGGCAGCCCCAGGCGGTGCTGCTGCTGCCGCCGCGTAATGGCGAACCCGGCGGTGAGTACGTGCGGAGGAACGGGCTGCTCCCCGCCACCCTCGGAGCAGGCCGCGCTTCAGGTGCCGAAGGCACCGGCTGGCCTCGGCGCCCCGTCAGCCACCCGCCGCCCCTCCTCCCGCCGGGGCACGGCGCGGCGCGGCCTGCTCGCCGCACGGGCTCTTCCCGGCGCCGCGCCTCGACCTGCTTCCGCCCCTCGCTGACACCGGCGGTGGAGCCGGCGGGCGCGGGGCTGCTCGTCGGCCCCTCGCACTTCTCCGGCGGAGGTGGGAGGAGGAAGGGCGAGGGCGGGAGGCGGCGGCTACGCGAGCTTCTCTGAGGTGGCAGGGGTGCAGCGGGGCAAGATGGGGCGTGCGGGGGCTCCTGGCAATGCGATTCCTGGTCACCCCGGCACGGTAACGAGGCTGAGGTGGCCTCGCGGGGCCCGCAGGCGAAGGGGCGGGTGGGGCAAAGTTTGGAGGGGGGGAATTGGGCCTTTCCCAGGTAGTGGGGAGGGGGAGAGGCTGGATGTCGTGCCCCGGCCTCCTTCAGGTAAGATGGCAAGGAGAAGGGAAGAGGGCTGGTCTCCTTGGGGAAGTCAGAGAAAGAGGTTGCATGTCTCTCTGTCTCCCAGCGAGGAGGTGGCAGTGGGAGGAAGGGGTTGGGTGGAGGAACGTAGAGGCAAGAATATGCCTAGCCACCTTGTGTCCTTAAGGAAGGGGGCTGCGTGGCAGGGAAGGGAGGTGGCACCTTCCTAGGCAGGCAAGTGGGAATGTTAGACCTGGTTCTTCACTACGCAAGATAGTAGAAGTGGGCAGAGAGAGGAATTAAAATAATTTCCCAGGGCAAGTGAAGCGGAAGGAAGAAGAGGAGCCAAGTTTGGCAGCCCACTGTCACCGATCTATGACAGCAGAAAACATGGGAGCCCGGGAAAGGAATATAGAAGGGGAGGATTGGCACTGGGTGAGGTGTGTCCAAGAGAGGTGGAGATGGATGGGCATGCAGTCTGCTTTTCTTCTGGGCTGGAAGATTTTTGGAGTGAGGAGAACTGGTGGCACATGGCTGCAGATTGTTGCTGAATGGGTGGAGGCTTAAAGAGGGACTTGGCTGTGAAAGAGCAAGGTGGGAATTTATGGAACAGCATTTTCCAGATAGGGCCTGCAAGCTGATATTCTTTGGGGATGACAAGGAGACGATTTTGAGGCTAGTTTGGTACTGTGTAATGCTGGGTGGTTAGGTGGCATGTGTCTTTATTTTAGTGAAGTGGAGAAATTATGCTGTTTCCTGCTGAGGCTTAAAGCAGAGAAATGGTAAAACCTCTTTATTGCCTCTTCACACACAAATTTTTGTGAACAGGGATAAAAAACAAGCTAAGAGGTTGGAATTCTCTCATTTGACATCAAGGTTGATGCATGCACTTTGAGTTCGTAAGAGATAGTTTGCACTCCTCACTGATTTTGTAATGTAGGTGCCTTGAATATTTAGCAACTACAGACTTCCTTCAGTTCATGAAAGTTGTTTAACTTCATCAATGTGAGAAAACGGCTCAGTCTCTCTCCCTTATGTAGAAGAGATCTGAACCTTTAAGTCTTGCAGTACATGCATGTGGAGGACAAAGTAACAGTTTGTGTAAAAGGGGTAAGATTCCCAGCTCTTCTCTTGTGTGTCTTTTGAGACTTTGTAAGAAGCAGCCATAAAAAGTGATTCTCCTCTTTCAGGAAAACTAGGCCCATCAGTCCTAAGAGCAATCTGCATCTGTTTTTATACCTGTGTCATTTGACACCATCAAGTTCCCAGTTGGCGGGTGTGACCTGAAATAATTATTTCACCTTGTTTTACATGTAATATTTATATGCAGTTATGAATATGAATAGTTTTCAAGACAGAATGTCTACATTTGGTCATCTTTGAGCAGTATCTGGATTTTTAGCCTGGCTCAAAGTTTCAGTTGGTGCATAGATCAACTTTTTGCTAGTTTATGTCACAAGATGGATATTTAAAAATTAGTAATTATTTCCGTCTTACACTTTGTTAGCTGTTAAAGAAAGGGTAGCAATTAGTATCCTTTGGTTTTACCTACTCACAAAGTTTTTACACACACCCAACCCTTCACACCACCAACTACTAATGACTTTTTCATTGTTCCTGAGTCTGATGAGGCAGGTGAGGCTTCCAAAATACCCATGGACTTCAGTGCCCAGTTTTGTAAACCAGAAAGCAAAAATTAATGTACATGTTCCTGAAGGTTGCCAATCCAGGCATCCATGTGCCAGGCCTTATGTATATAAATCAATGCCACACAGAGAAGTTGGTGGGTAGTAAGGTAGGATGTGAACTTCAGATATCAACAATTCTGTGGTTACTGCCCATTATGAACTCTTTAATCTTAAAGTAAATATGCAGTAGCTTTCTCTTTTTATTCCTCCATTGGTGAGTAAGCATTTATAAAATAAAGGCAAGCACACAGGTAGTTACAAGGCCTCTGTGCTGGTTTTTGTTGTGGTAACTTACCTGTTTCTGTTTAATCATATAGTTCTATTTCTAAGAATTTATGCTGCTCTTCATGATAAAGATGTATTAGCTTATTTCAATCTCAGTAAAGCTGTCATTTTTACTGTAAAAAAAAAGGTGGAATTTTAAGTCTTGTAATTTTTCAAGAAGTTTGAGGAATCTCAGCGCTTACTCATTTCATATGAGCTGTTGGTGCTAAGTGCTCCTAAAGATTAGTCCAAGAATTCAGTCATGGAGAAATGTTGATGAAAGTACAGTGTGTTTTTTAGAAAGTATTTTTAGTGATGTTATCTAAAAGATGTACGACAGGAACCACTAAGAGACTAGAGAGGCCTAAACCAGGCATTCTGTCTCATAAAAGGAAACGAACAAATTAGTGATGCAGACAGATTAAACCAAAAAGATTGACATGCTGCTTGAAAATTTCTTTTTTTGTGCAACACATAAAGTAAATAGTTACACTTTCATTCTTCTTTGCTTTATAGGGCTAGTTGTAAGAATATATGTTTTTTTGGCATATGTTATGATTTTACAATACAAGTTTTCCTTATAATCAGAGTATACATGCCATTCAGACACTTCAAAAGTACAGATAAGTTGGACAATTATATATTTTATGGGTGAGAGTTCCTTAGAGTACATTTTCTTTTCGTTTGTATCAGCCTTGTAGAAATAGGCTTCACTGTCTTTCTTTGATACTTTTCATGCAATTTAGGGTGAGGATAAGTTGGATCTGATGGAGTCAAATGGCATGATCCTATTCATCACTGGGTTGCAGTATTCTAATTCTTTCCACCTTATATATGTACTAAATTCTCAGTAATATTTGGTACTTAGGTTCACAGATCATCCAGTTGAAATATTTTTCTGTGTTTAACTGAAATCTGATGACCCATAGCACTATCTTTCTATTCTAACCAAAAGACTTCTGTGGATACTTTAATTTCTTCCACTGGCTTGTCTGTATTTGTCCTTTTAATGGTCTTGATTCCATCAAACTACAGGGCTGTGAGCTTACTGAACACTGTTGAAATCTCACATTTACTTGGGCTCACATACTCTTATCCTATTCACTGATGCTCTTCCTGTATATAAAAAGGTGTTTCAGGAATGCCAGGTATCTGCATACACATAAAGGGGTGATGTAGAAACCATCTGGTCATTTAGTCAAACATTCAAGGACTAATAATTAGCAGTATTGGAAATATTTTAGGATATTACTGAAGTATTTTCTTTCCCCTTCAGCAGAGAAACTATGACACTGAGTAGTTCTTTTGCTGGTAAAACAACCACCAGAAAGAGTTTGCAGCTCTTGCTTTGGCTGAAGGAGTATCAGGATTCTCATATTTTGTCTGTCTGGCCAGTTCATAAATGAAAGGGCATGCTGGCCAAAAGTCAAACAGGCTGAACATGTGACTTTCTTATTGACAACAGTGCAGGGAGGAGATTTTTTTTTTTTTTTTTTAAGCTGTGAGGGTTTTTTTCTAAAGTATTACACAAAAAAAGTACGTGGTTTGCAGTGATCATGTTTTTGAGTAACTGCCATGTTGGAAACTTGAAGGAGACCAGCTCTAAATCAAACACTTTAACAACGTGGTTGGTGAAGCTTTCTTGACTTCAAAAGCATTAGCATCCTAGTAGTATTTTCAAAACATACATTCAGGTGGATACACAGCTACCTCTTAGAATGAGCTTTAGTGATCAGATGAAACTTACTTTAGGCAGCACCTTCGAACTGAGTTCCTTTCCAATGTTGCCTTTACATTATGTTCACTTACTAAACTGCAACAAAGAAGTTACAAGGCAGGAAGGTGTGTGTTTTTTTTTTTTTGTTTTTTTTTTTTGTTTTGTTTTGTTTTTGTTTTTTTTTTTTGTTTTTTTTTTTGTTTTTTTTTTTTGTTTTTTTTTTTGTTTTTTTTGTTTAAACTTGGTATTCAGCAGAAATATATTGGTATATGGCATCTGTCAGGGAGCAAATGTGTTGAGATCTTCAACTTCATTCATACAGATTACCAAAGAGATACCAAATATTGACGTCTTTAGCTCATCAGTGTACGTGCAGCTTTCTTTCTGAAGATACATGTTTTTGTTCTAATCTGAAATTGTTCTGCTCACAGGCAGGGTATGCCACAAAATGACCACATACTAGCCTTATAGTATGCACAGTTTATTAAGCAAGCACACTAAAGCGAATAAGCACACCAAAGCAAACAAGCACACTAACGCAAATCAGGTGTGTATCTCTATATATACAATAAATATGTACAATGAAACTAAGCAGAGGTCTCTCTATAGAAAGGGTAAAATACGGAGGAAAATTAGCAATGCATCAAATCATTACTGCATTAGAGAGAACAGAGATTACGAAGAAATACATGACCAAACACCACAGAATCATCATCCAGGCCCACACTTCAAGCTAGGAAGCCCAGTTGCTGCTCATGCCAGGAGCCTCAGGTAATTAGGAAAATTCCTGTGTGGTGTATCCACCCATAGGTGAGGCTTTGGATTTGGCCACAAGAGGGTCCTGCTTTTATATTATTAGAAAAATAGCCGGCTTTATGCCAGCTCTGTAATTGTTTATTCATGGGGCCTTGCAGTTTCTCATGATCTTGCTATTGTCCATGCCAAGAGCATGGCGTCCCAGTGCAGCCAAGTATGAAGGTCATAGAACAGCTGCACACCTGTGTTTTCTTACCTCTCTCCAACAGTCACAATGAACATAAACATATGTACTCTACCAAATACACTTTGACAAAAAATATACTTTATGTCTCTCAGTCATGACAGGGAATCAGCTCTCAGCTAGGTTCCCATCTATTACATAAATCAACAGTTAAAATTCACAGCAGAAATGTTCCCATCTTTTTTCTGAAACCAATACTAATTTTTACCTTGTTCTTTATCTGAATCGTATCAGAAAATGTAATTCTGGTTACCAGATTATTTCCTTCTGCAATGCATTCTTGGGCTCTTTTCCTTGTGTTGCATGAGCAGTATTAAAAGATTGGTTCAGTCTTTTGTGTTGGTCACTAAAATTCAAGAATTCCTTCAAAATTTATTGTGCAAATGGCTTTTGAAGAGTAAATAATTGTACTTCATGCCCTAATGAAGAAATTTTTAAGTTTCAGAAAGAGTACGTATGTATAATGGCAAGAAAATCTACCCATCTGATATTCCGTATGTTAGAAGAAATCGTAATTAAATAGGGTATATTTTTGTTTTCAGTTACCCTGTAATTAGAGGCTTCCACCAACATCGAGAACAGTGGTAGGTAAGACAAGGGGCCTGATGCCATATGATATGCTGTTTCTGGTTTCAGCATGTAGGTTTTGAGTCTGTTTTTGCTGTTTGTGTGGTTTTACTTGTTTTCAGAAGCTAAACTAAAATTTAGCTTCAGAGCCAGATTTTTAGGTAGGTTTTCAAGATACCTACTTCATAGATAGCCCTTGAGGGAACTTAGTATTTTCTGTTTGGCTGGTCAAGTTTTTTATAAGTCCACTTTATTTGATTTCCTGATTTATGAAGAGTATATTGAACAAATCGCAAACGCTGAGTGTCTTGCTTATTGTGTGCTTGCTGGGAAAGTTTTGGAGAAACTTTTGATATCAAATCTCCTTAGAACAGAAATAGGTTGGGGTTTTTTTCAAGAGAAAAATTGTATGCACTTTTCTCTGAAAGGTGTAGACTTCTGTTGATGAAATACCTTGTGCCAGCTAGTCTAGTATGGAGTGGGAAGTCTGAACCTGCTCTGTTCAGTAGAGTACCATCCTGGTATCCTCATCTGATTGTGTCAAGACTTGAAGCTGTGCTCCTGTTCTCACAGAGAAGACTGCTACCTGTGAGTGTCAAGTCTTCACAACTGATAGTCTGAACTCCTAGATCATAGTCCCTAAGCATCTATAAAATAGGCATGAGCCTTTGCATTGCTCTAGTTGATACTTCCAGATTATAAATTTGCAGGAGTTCACAAAGATGCTTATCTGACTAGAACATGAGAATTATTGGAAGTTGTGTATTATGGGATTGTGAATTGAAAGTCTTTCGGCTCAGATGTTCTGTAATGAAATTTTGGTTTAGGCCACATGTGAAAATGGGATGGTTTTTTTTTCTAGTTTTCAATGCAGATGTTTCTCTGCATCTTAAAATGGCAGTGTAGTTCCTTAGGAAAGATACCAGAATTCAGAAACATACTTGGTAAGTCTAATTTAAGGTGTAGTGCTGAAATTTATGATAAAAGTATGGAAACCCTACAACACTTGTATCAGAAATCTGAACAGCACTTAGAGGATTTTCTTTTTAAAATTACAAGGTAGCTTTTCTACCTGTCTTTGTAGTGGCCAGAAGTAAACTCTAAGTTACGGATACAAATGCACTGAATATGTTATTGTAACTCTTGACAACTGAGGAGGGTAAAAAGAGGCATACGTATTTTGTACAGTTGGTTTTAGAGATATACAAACCTAGGGAAAAGAACAGCGGAAAATTTTGGTATGTGTATAAGAAAAATAATCAGAAACTCACTGAAGTTCTGAAATTTGTGAAATTCTTTACAGATACACTTTGGAGAAGTAAAATTGCAATAAGATTGAAAGAACAGAACAAACTTATGCTTGGAAGTATAGCTTCCTCCAGTAGTCTTGTGACCACTGCCTTGAACTTCTTAACAGTTACTTTCACTAAAATGAACTGACTTGGGGATAAACTTCGTTCTTTTCAGAAAGATTTTCCAAACTTTTGTAATCTTTGTAGATCACAATCAAATGTAGCAAATAGAGACGTTGTCATTCTCTGTATTATTATTTTCTTTTCATTGTAATTAACCCCCACAAAAATAGAATGTATTTACACACCTCATCCATTTTAATGAACAGTCTTATGGGTTGGTTTGATGAAACAAGAGGAAGGGTTAAAATTAAATTGAGAATGCACATTACATGTCTTGTTCTGCAGGCTGTGCTTTGAGGGCAATAACCTTTGGCAGACAGGTGAAGAAGGTAGTTGAAAATATTAACTTCTTAAACTGATGCTGTTAAATTTTCTAAGGGTACTTGAAAACACTGAAGACATAAAAGCACACAAGGATTTTGTACGAAACTAGTTTATTTTTTTAATAAATTTGCATGATGTTTTTAAACATGGGATAAAGTGGCTATTCTAAATAAATTGAAATTAATAGTTTGTTTCCTACTAACACTAAAAAATATAAGCGTACCCTATAAAGTACAAAAGTTTTCATTTTAGTGTCCAAAATGACAAAGATTGCTATTGTTCAGAATTTGTTATTGGTAATAGTAATTCTTTAGAATCCATCAAGAATGCAGGGAAGTCCATGTGCATTTAGGGAAATGTGTATTTTTCTTGAAGCATTTTAAGAAGATACCATATTAGTTAGGCTGTGGAAGATAAGTTTTAAAAACTTTTCTAAGCTTATTATGTGACCAGGCATGCTTCTAACAAATTTAGTTCTGGTTCTGTTTAATAAAGGATAAGCTTTGTTGTATATCAGTGAGTTGTTACCAATTCAAGATTTGAAAGCAAGCATTAAGACTCTCTTCCAAAGAAGGACAAATACAGAACATTTTCCGAACACACTGCATTTAGCAGATAAACACACACATATCTTTATATATATGTAATTAAAAGGACACATGTAATATAGCTTATTTGAGAACCTGTGGAGATAGATCCCATTTTGCTTCATGAGAAAGCTTCAAGTTCCTTTTGTGTGGATTTCTCTTTGGCACTTAATATAATCATCAGTGATTCTTCTGCTGTCTGAAGTACTTTGTGTATTTTACGTTCAGAATAATGCATTTTTGATCTGTTGAATGTCTGTTTGGTTATATATGGGTGGGGTTTTTTTCTTCTTTACTACAGGTAATTTGCAAACTTATAGGTACTCCACAGTTGTCTCCATATTGGAAGCAAGCGTATGCTGTCCTAAAGAGTAAGGAACTTATTTTTCCTCTTTATTTTGAGGATTCACAAAGGTACGGTTGAGGAAGGATCCAAAATAGCTGTGTTTTGGATAGCCAGGAACTTCAGATGGTGTTTCTATTATATGGTAGCTACAGAGGAACTACGTGTCTTTTTTCATTGTTGAACACTCACAGCTAGGATAAATTACTTGATTGCAAGTTTTCAAATATTCTGTTTAATTCAGTGTTTATTTTGTTTTGTTTTTTCCCAAATAAAGTTAAATGTTGGAATGCCTCTATTGAGTAAATATCTGTATTATAAAAAAACCTGTATGCTATAATTTTGTTTAGCCAGCAGGGAACTTTTAAATAAACAGAAGTGTAGGAATTAAAAATACTGAAATGCTGCATAAAACCTGACAGTTAAATAATTTCAAAGTTGTTTCTAGTTTCTGGATGTGAAGAGGACTTTTGCATGGTGGGAGCTCTGTTTGCGTGATAGGAGTTCAGGATAGAAAAAAGAGCAACTAGAGGAAGTTTTCTGGCTGTCCTGATACAAAATTCATATCACTTCACATAGGTGGCAAACAAAGATGGAAGTATTTTACCAGCTTTCACCTAAGTATGTGTTTGGGTACATGCTTATTTTTTATGAATTTTAGAAAGAAATCTCTGTGTAGTATTTCAGTGTGCCTGTTAATGCAGAGCAGAGGCATTTTAGTTTAGCAATCTTGGTATAAGTCTTGGAAATTATTTGAATAATAAAATTAGAATAAATGTAATAATTTATGTACCAAATTAGTACCAAATAATTTTTTTACTGGAACATTGCAGGTTTTTGATAGCTGTTATAACTAGTTTATATCTTTGACAGATGTTACAACATTGTCTCAAAGATGTGAGGAGAAGAAATAACCTTTGTGTTAAGATCTGCTGCTTAACGCAGTGGGATTGAGTGTGCCCTCAGCAAGTTTGCCGATGACACCAAGCTGTGTGGTTTGGTTGATACGCCGGAGGGAAGGGATGCCATCCAGAGGGACCTCGACACGCTTGTGAGGTGGGCTGATGCCAACCTCACGAAGTTTAACCATGCCAAGTGCAAGGTCCTACACCTGGGTGGGAGCAATCCCAGGCACAGCTACGGGTTGGGCAGAGAAGAGATTCAGAGCAGCCCTGCAGAGAAGGACTTGGGGGTGTCAGTCAATGAGAAACTTAACATGAGCCGTCAGTGTGTGTTCACAGCCCAGAAAGCCAACCATATCCTGGGCTGCATCAAAAGGAACGTAACCAGCAGGTTGAAGGAGATTGATCCCACCCCTCTACTCTGTTCGTGTGAGACCTTACTTGGAGTATTGTGTGCAGTTCTGGTGTCCTCAACACAAAAAGGACATGGAACTGTTGGAACAAGTCCACAGGAGGGCCACGAGGATGATCAGGGGACTGGAGCACCTCCTAAATGAATATAGGCTGAGAAAGCTGGGGCTGTTCAGCCTGGAGAAGAGAAGGCTGCGTGGAGACCTCATAGCAGCCTTCCAGTATCTGAAGGGGGCCTATAAGAATGCTGGGGATAGACTCTTCATTAGGGACTGTAGTGATAGGACAAGGCGTAACAGATTAAAACTTAAACAGGAGAAGTTTAGGTTGGATATAAGAAGGAAGTTCTTTACTGAGAGGGTGGTGAGACACTGGAATGGGTTGCACAGGGAAACTGTGCATGCCCCATCTGTGGTGGTGTTCAAGGCCAGGTTGGACAGAGCCTTGGGTGACATGGTTTAGTGTGAGGTGTCCCTGCCCATGGCAGGGCGATTGGAACTAGATGATCTTAAGGCCCTTTCCAGACCTAACTATTCTATGATTCTATTCTATATCCCATCCTATATGTTAATAAAGATGAAAGGTTGAATTGTATTAGCAGTCTTGGAAAGATGTTGGGACCGGTCTTGTTCAACATCTTTGTCGGTGACATGGACAGTGGGATTGAGTGCGCCCTCAGCAAGTTTGCCGATAACACCAAGCTGCGTGGTTTGGTTGATACGCCGGAGGGAAGGGATGCCATCCAGAGGGACCTCGACACGCTTGTGAGGTGGGCTGATGCCAACCTTATGAAGTTTAACCATGCTAAGTGCAAGGTCCTACACCTGGGTGGGAGCAATCCCAGGCACAGCTACGGGTTGGGCAGAAGAGATTCAGAGATTCAGAAGCAGCCCTGCAGAGAAGGACTTGGGGGTGTTGGTCGATGAGAAAATGAACATGAGCTGGCTCCAGTGTGTGCTCGCAGCCCATAAAGCCAACTGTATCCTGGGCTGCATCAAGAGGAGCCTGACCAGCAGGTCGAAGGAGGTGATCCTGCCTCCCTACTCTGCTCTCATGAGACCTCACTTGGATTATTGTGTACAGTTCTGGTGTCCTCAACATAAAAAGGACATGGAACTGTTGGAACAAGTCCAGAGGAGGGCCACGAGGATGATCAGGGGACTGGAGCACCTCCTGTATGGAGGCAGGCTGAGAAGGTTGGGGCTGTTCAGCCTGGAGAAGAGAAGGCTGCGTGGAGACCTCATAGCAGCCTTCCAGTATCTGAAGGGGGCCTACAAGGATGCTGGGGAGGGACTATTCATCAGGGACTGTAGTGACAGGACAAGGGGTAACAGGTTCAAACTTAAACAGGGGAAGTTCAGATTGGATATAAGGAAGAAATTCTTTACTGAGAGGGTGGTGAGGCACTGGAATGGGTTGCCCAGGGAGGTTGTGAATGCTCTCTCCTTGGCAGTGTTCAAGGCCAGGTTGGATGAGGCTTTGGGTGACATGGTTTAGTGTGAGGTGTCCCTGCCCATGGCAGGGGGGTTGGAACTAGATGATCTCAAGGTCCTTTCCAACCCTAACTATTCTATGATTCTATGTTGAAGATTTTGTCACTAATAAACTGTATTTACGGAGAGGGAAATCTGTGTTTATTGGCATTTGAAGGTGCTCTGTGCCTTTGAGAGAATGATGGTATTTTTGAAAGGGTAGTGTAATTTTGGAATAACACACTGGAATAGAATGTCTGTCTTTTGGTGTTAAAGGGAGGTTTTGTTTGCTTTGAGGCTTTTACACACAGGCCCCAAGAAGCCTTTAGTTTTGCCCATGCATGTTTTCACTTAAACTGTATAATGCTTTGAAGACTTTTTCCTCTGACTACTCTTAAGGCAAGGAGTAGGATAAAACTGGTCACGCAAGTATATTTTCTAGGAGGGCAGAGTCAGTTCCTATTGGCAAGTACATCTGTCTGTATGTAAAAGTGTATTGCTGCTAAAAGATAATATTTACAGAGCTTTTTGGATTGACAGGTTTAAAACTTAACCTCAAAACCTTTGGTTTTGGTCTTCATATTGTCTTAAAGATGCCCTAAAACTTTCAGTTTTCTGGCACAGACTACCCTTCAACCTGAGAGATTTGTAAGGTTGGGTTGTTTTTCAGTGCTTCTGCAAAATCAGCACTTCACTTAGCTATTTGTCACACATTTATAATGTCATGGCTGCTAGTGATTGTATTAATTCTGGTGTTCATGTTTTTATGGTATCAAGAGTTTTGAGTTTAAAGGATTGCATGTACACTCCTGAAGTTGGTTATTGTGTGACTTGTTTTACCATGTTTCATTTTCAGATCTCTGATGATGAGATATCCATCTGGATTTAAAGCACATCTCTGAGCATCTTAATTCTTCATTAAAGAGATGTGTTCTTTATTCATGGGTAAGGTTGGTTTTTATATATATCTTGGACCCCTTTCTTAAATATCTTGTGATACAGTTTTAACTTAGAAGATTTCAGCAATTTATTTTTAAGTTTTGTAGGTTAATCAGATACTTCTATAGTATAGGGTTCTTTAGATGCTTGTGCTAGCTCTTAATTTTGACCCAAGCTTATTATTAAACTTTGTAATTCATGTGTCTTAAGTATCAATGTTGTAACTAAATAGCTCTATCTTTTAGTATTACAGATCAAGAAACAGCATGGTTGTACACATAGGTAGATCATTTAAAAATTGGTCTGTGATTTGAGATTCCTTTTCTGATACATACAACAGTTCCATAGGCTTAATTGTGCATCTCACCATATATCTTTTGAATTAGGAGTTTTGGGAAGAAAGAAACTCTGTTGTGGAAAACAACAAAAGGGCAAGATGTGAATTTTGTTCAGTTAAACACTTTTCTCAAGAATATAAACTATATTTCATCTGAAGCAACTTTGTGGTATTACACACCCCCATTTCAAAACAGTAGAATCAAAACAACCACAAAAATCTTACTAGTAGAAAATAGGGATTTTTCTAAATGCTACTTGTATTTTTAATTTTTGTAGGTTTCTAAATAAATCAGCTAAGATAACTTCATACATTACAGAATTTATCGTAATGTATTCTTTCCATATGTTAAGCACTGCTTGCTGAAATATTATTCTGAGACTTTGTGAATTTACCTTGAGTTAAAAATGAATGCTAAAATTGATCTCTTTAAAGAAGTATAGTAAAGGGCCCAAACATATGCTCTGGGACTTCCTGGTACCATGCTGTTTTATACAGAGAGTTCTGTGATAGACTTTCCCTTTGGTGTGGTTTTGCTCTGTTGAGCCTTAAGCAAAGCTGTTCTCAATAAAGAAGCTGTCCCATTCAGAGTGAAGGCAAATATCTTTGGGAAAGGGAGAAATTAGCCTTTAGTTGAACAAGAAGATGGATTTTCTTTCCAAGTGCAGTGTAATTTGTCATTGAACTTCTGTGAATGACCATAACAATTGGCAATTACTGATTTTTTTTATTATTTTTTTATTTTTTTTTTTCTTCTATAAACATTTAATATCAATTTCCTGGAGTGTACCTGCGGGAAGAGAGGAGAGGTGGTGGAAGGGAATTAGTGTGTGTCTGGGGAGTAGAGGGGGAGAAACAGTTAGTTGAGTACAGTAAATGTTTGGTGTGTGTAAAACCAGTGTAGGTATGTATGAGAAGATACTACTCTGAATTACTATGACAAGCACGTACAAGCCAGTTTGCTCTGGTTTTTATGCTTTCACTCAGAGCTGGAACTGCAGCCATGGACTGGAACCTAGTCCTGAGAATTAAGACCATCAGTTTCAAACATTTCTCTTGCTAATCCTCATGTTAAAATACAAGGTACTTGAGTTTTGCATGTTTAGCATGATGTTGGTGAGCTCTCTAGCATAATAAAATTCTAAAGAAAAACTGTATGTGGAGGGTATGATTTTACTAAAGGAATAGCTCATAATTCAAAACCAATTATAAATGTATACTAATGAAAAGCAATTTTAAAATAACAGTGCATATTTAATGGATATGTATTTATTGTTTAATAAGACAGATTATCCAAACAAGTTTTCTTCTAATTTTAGTGATACTAGTAAGAGCAGGCACATCTTTTCAACCCATATTAGTTATAGGTACCATGGCACTCTTGCACATAGGCTTAATCCTTTTTGTTAGGGAATAAAAGAGTTAATGTGTTCCGAATGTCATAATGTTCTTTTATTTCAGTCTTCTATGTTTCTTGGATTTTGAGGAAATTGTGCTATCCCTCTGTGAATTTTAAATTTAACATGTACATTGATCTTTATAGTAAAATATATTTTATATTGGCACATCAATGGAAAGTAACTCTTGTATTATTTAATTTACTGCAGCTTTTTGAGCTCTGCCAGAGCTTTAGTTATAATTAAATCTGGCAAACAGTGATAGTGTAATTGTCTTTCATTTTTAATACTGGGGAAAGAATGTCTATATCGTTTCTGAATATTATGCAGAAGTGATCAGTTTTTTGAGTGTCTGTTTTTTAACACGCTGTATTGAGTGTTTGCTGTTGAGTATTCTGTCTGCTAGTAGGTGAGCAAATCATACAAAGCTACAAACCTATCATACTTTAGTATGCTACACAGAACTTAGCAAATGTAATGATTTTTTCAGTCTCTTTGGAGATCTCTTGTTTAGAAGCAAGTCTGTTACCTGGTTGCATTGCTTTCCTCAAAAAACAAAAAAGAAAACATGAGAAAACCCAATGTCGTGGTTTAAGCCCAGGCCGTAAATTAGAACCATGCAGTCTACTTCCCCCTCCCGCCACTTTCTTCCCCCCGCTCCTGGAGGGACGGGGAGGAGAATCAAAAGAATGCAACTCCCACGGGGTTGAGATAAGAACAGTCCAGTAACTAAGGTATAACACAAACCACTACTGCTACCACCAATAATAATAATGATAAAGGAAATAACAAGGGAAGAGAATACAACACCTCACCGACTGATACCTTGCCCCCACGCAGCAGTGAACTAGCCCTTCCGGGGAGCTCTCAGTTCTACATCCTGGGCATGACGTGCTGTGGTATGGAATACCTCTTTGGTTAGTTTGGGTCAGGTGTCCTGTCCCTGCTTCCTCCCGGCTTCCCCTCCTCCCTGACAGAGCATGAGACTCACAGAGTCCTTGGTCAGAGTAAACATTCTGACCAGCAGCTGAAAACATCGGTTTGATCATTATTATCCTGAGGCCGAAAGTCAAAAACACAGCACTACATCAGCTACTAAGACGCAGAAAAATGACTGCTACTGCTAAACCAGGACACCCAAACACTTCGCATATAATGCAAACTCTTCCCTAGTTATACGTATTTGTTTTTACCCCTTTTGCATCCTTTACCTGTAGTCTGGATTTCTGTTACATCGTGTTGTTATTACTTCAGTTTTAATTCCTTCTGTCTACTAACTTACCGCTACCTTCTTTCTGAGGTAGTTTCTAATATTTACCTAGTTGGCCATTGTTTCAACTTATTTTGTGCAAAATGGCCACCAAGGTCACTGACTTCCCCTCATCTATGATACTGTCACATGTCAGTCATGTGAAGGAGTGATACTGAAGTCTATCAAAGTGTAAAACCGTGGTAATACGCTGAATCGTCATCTAATTTACTTGCTTATAGCTGAAGTAATTTGTTTTCTGTTGTCACTTCATCAAATGTAATCAACAGTGCAGTTAGTGAAGTAAAATATATCAGTAGTTTTTATTATCTTGTATTTTACTGCTACTCTCACTTAGTATTTTGAAAACAAAGTTTGCTGATTTTGTTTCATTTTATTTTCTTGTGTTCATTCTTTTTTTTTTTGATATATTAGGTAAAATCTTTCTTTTCTCTGGTCTTTAGGTGTTGTGCCATTCTTTTCATTTCTGCTCTTGCTTGTGTCTGTGGCTGCAAGTGTGTCTTTTTGCAGCTCAGATCTACTGTATGTGCTATAAAAGGAGATAATGTCTTTGAGACTTTCAGGCTATTTCTTCTTGGTGTTTCCTTCTGACAAGAATAAAGCGTTGTTATAAACTCTGATGGACAAATGAAATGAAGAAAGTTTCCTTCTTCCTTTTTTTTTTCTTTTTTTTTTTCCCTTTTTTTTTTTCCTTTTTTTGTTCTTGTTCCCCTTTGCAAGGAGTTGCATTAACTTGAAAGCTCAGTTTCCTAACCTACCTCTGGTGTGGGTTCATTCTTGTTGTGCGCACACACTTAAAGAAGAGAATCAAACTGTGATGAGTGTAGCCAGTTTCATCAGTTCTAAGTGGTTTTGAATAAGCAAAATTCAAAAAATACCTTAATGCATTGATTTATATTCTGTTTATAGTTGAAAATATAGTTTTAGACCACAGAAAGTCTATGTGTCTATTGGTTTTTTTAAATTAAAAATGTGGGTTGAGCAGAAATTAGTTTCTTCTTTTTCATTCACTCGGACTTATTTATTTTAATGCCATTTCTCCTGTTCTAGCACTTCGCTTTAAATCTTCAATTTAAAATAGATGTCTTAATGTTAAGAGCTAGCAGATTAAAGAATGAAGTGTTGTCCTGGGTTCATTAGTCACACTTTTCTCCTTTGTGGTAGCTGGTGCAGTGCTGTGTTTCTGACTTTAGTCTGAGAACGCTGCTGGTAACACGCTAATGTCTTAGTTGTTGCTCAGTATTGCTTACTCTGATCAAGGACTTTTCAGTCTCTCCTCCCCTGCCAGTGAGGGGGGGCATAAGAAGCCAGGAGGGAACAGAGACAGAATGGCTGACCCAAACTAGCCAAAGGGGTATTCCATACCACAGCACGTCATGCCCAATATATAAGCTGAGGGGAGTTACCTGGAAAGCCAGATCGCTGCTCAGATAGGCTAGGTATCAGTCGGCAGGTGGTAAGCAATTGTATTGGGCATCACTGCTGTTTATTGGTTCTTTTTCTTTTCCCTTTCCTTTTTAGCTTTATATTCTCTCCCCTTGTTACTTCCCTTAGTAGTAGTAGTAGTAGTTTTGTATTGTACTTTAGTTATTGCACTGTTCTCAACTTGTGGGGTTTGAATATTCTTTTGGTTCTCCTCCCCATCCTGCTGGGGTAGGAGGGGGAGTGTAAGCAAGCAGCTGTGTGGTTGTGAGTTACCGGCTGGGCTGCAACCACAGCAGGTGTTGAGTTCAATGAAGAGTGACCAGATCAAGAAAGTCCGAGAGCTGAGAGGTGTTTCTGTTCTCATTCAAGTATGTTTGCAGAGTAGCTTAATACTTGGAGAAAATGCTGTGTTTTGTGTGACATATCAAGCGATACAGTTGTCAATCTGAAAAAACTTGCTCTTTAAATTCTGCTGCTTTAGCATGTCTGAAGATGGCAAACCTTGAAATGTTTCGGGTTAACTTGGAGGGTAATGTTGATGTTTGCTGGTAAATTTAGAAAACCATGTAATCTAAAAAAAATGATTTTTTTTTTTTTGTTTGGGTTGGGTTGGTTTTTTTTTTCCCCACAGTAGTGAGTCTAGTGTATGATTTTTACCTAGTTGTTACACAGTAGTTACTGTGTAGTAGTTCCTGTTGTTTAGTTGCCCATGTAAAATCAGCTTGACTGGTATGAAGTTCAGAGTTTAAAATACAAAGAGAGAAACTAAATGCTAGTAAGAAACATTGCTGAATGTCTCTGGGTCCTTTTATATGTAAAACCCAAACCAAAACCCACTGCAGAAAATTCTAAATTTACCAAATGTCCTAGAGTTATTGAATATTGTCGAAGCAATTCTAGCAGATAGGGAGCACTGCCTTCTTAAATTCCAGTACAACCACCACAGTCTTTGTATTGCTTCATCAGGTTGTACATCTATTGTGGTGCCCATTTTATGTCCTAGACTTAGTCCAAGCGGTTTTTAGAGATTGATACTGTAGAAGGATCTCACTAACTTCAACCTGGGTAAAAATTAATATTAAATCAATATATAATAGTTGTAGAGAATTTAGACATGCAAAGTATTAGTTTACTTTTTACAAGAAGTCTAACTTCATCACAAATTCTCAATGCAAAAGGACACAAATGTCAAGTTGTATTTACCATGAGAAATAGAATTCCCATTCTGATTAAAATGCCACTTCAGTGGGAGCTTCCATGAGAAGTATTTTGGAACTAGTACTATAAAACACTGGCTGCCATTGCATTGTTAAACTTGTAGCTGTCAAGTCAAATAGATGAAAGTGTTCCAAATGTTTATTTGCTTGAATGCTTTTCTACCGTCTGAAGGTGAAAGCACGTCCAAAGTTTGAATTGGTACCACAGATCTGTTTGGGGAAGGAGAAGGCTGGATAAAACTGTGTTAAAATACAGTTGTAGCTGCCATCATTTTCTGTGTATGTAGGAGTTAAGGGCATGGAAAAGAGAGTCACTTACAGAAGGCATGTAAAAAGCTTCCTTATGAGAACTATTCTGCTCAATTAAGTGGGATGTGAGGAGGGTAGGTTTACGTTTTTTTTTTTTGCGGGGGGGGTTGGTGGGAGGCTTTTTTTGTGGTTTAGTGTTTTGGGTTTTTTTTCTGGAGGGGGTGTTTGTGTGTGTTGGGTTTTGTATTTTTTTAAGGAGGGGACAGAAAATAATGTGTGTTTCAGTTAAGTTCAGAAATGCATCATAGTCTGCCTTCATACGCCTTCACAATTTCCAGGCTCAGCATCTAACATTTTCATATTCAAGTATAGCAGAGAGAAATAAAAAAGCGTAATTGCTCAGTGAATTCATAAAATGACTGTGTGAAAGTCTAGTTTCTCCAAATCTCCCTGTATTTCCAAGTTACACTTTTCTTTGGGCTGAAAATATGTCATGGGTTTTGTAAACACTAGAGTAAAAGACTAGGGGTAAAAGTACTTCTCTGGACAAAAAAGCAAGATGTCTTTGCAGCAGTTGTGCTCAGGCTATTGACAGCAGTATCCTTTCCTAAAGAGGCTTGGGTTGTTTAAGCTTTCTTCATAACAAATTTCTGTTGGTATACTTAGGAAGTTTATCATGAGGCTAGACTCAGTTTACTCTTAGTTTACAAGTTCATCTGTGCTGGGATTATTTAAGTGAAGCTGAGATCTTCAGGTTATATTTCGTTTTTAAACCTACTAAGATTTAGGTGCTTTTATAAAACCTTTGCATTTTAATAAGAGGGTCTCTTATTTCCTGCTTTTTTTTTTTTTCCTTACGCTGAAAATAAGTAGGAAAAATGAAGGTGAAAAGTGTTTCTTGGATTTTGAGCAAGGCAGCAAATTCCTGTGAGGCTCAGAGTTACAGTTCCATGACTGCAGTGATAACAGCTGTTATATGTGGGGGTTTTTCCGCATTTCTTATTGTAGAGGTACACAGTCAATCAAATATGAAGATGTTCTCTAGTATATGTTTTTCAGTACAGGACAGTTGTAGCCCCATTCCATAGTTCTAGGCTACTATGTAGTTAAAATCAAGAGTGTGTGCAGTAAATTTCCATAGAGTAGCTGGCCATATGTCATTTACTCTAAAAAAAAAATTGAAAAAAATTGTACATCCTATTGTATCTGTATGGCTAAAGATTGAAAAAATTGCTCTGTGTTCTCTGCTTTTCAAGGTAGCACGAATTCAGTAGCCTTCCTTACAAGTCACAGTGAAATAAAAGTTTATTGCTGGGCATAACCAAGGACCTGTTTGTAGTCTGCTGAGCTAATTATACTTAGTCTCTATGTAAACTTCTATTGATAAAGGCTTCAAATTTCAGTTTTTACCAGTAGAGTCCTTGGTAGCCTGGACCATGACATTTTACGTATGGCTACCGCCCTTTCCATCTAATCTTTCCACCCTCTGCGTGGGGGTTTCTTTAATTAGATCATTTGTTCTGGGTCAGCAATATTATGTCCTTTTATTTACTCTGACTTAGTTGTCTTCTCTTAGCTATAATAGCTCTTCCCTGACTTATGTTTTGAGTTGAAATGTCCTAAGATGGGAGATAATTATATTGGAAATGATACAAAAACCTAAGACCATGCCACATCATCTACCTGGGTCCTGATGTTGGTTTATTGTCTGTTGGAAGGTGTTCGATACTGAGAAAGTCATTCTGTTGCTTTCAGTCATAAGCAGACAACTTAATCAGTGCTAGAAGATAATGGGGCCTAATTTGTTACTCTTTCCTTTAACTTGGGAGTTCAGGAAGTCCTAATTTCAAGCAATAAATTATACATGTATCACCTGGAAACCATGGCTATTTTGCTATGCTAAGCTATCACCTTCCTAAGCTTCTGTGCTTTTTTTATAGCATGCTTGTGCTCTATACTCATGGTCATTAACTCTTATACCAATCCATACTTGCAAGATGTCGCCAGCTGGTGACTTTGAGTGTGATACAGGATGCATCTATCTTTTTTCTGTGTAGACCAGAAGTCATATACCAAAACCTTCAATCAGGTTTATTAGCTTAGGTTATTATTCTGACTATGGTCCCAACACCATCAGTAGATTAAGAGTATGAGAAGAACAGGTTTTCATCAGCTTGTCAGAGACTACTTTGTACTTAATAGGTTCAACGTGAACCTTGTTCATCAGTGAAATTTTTAGATTTCCATTCAGGATATCCATTTCTGCAAGGATCCCATGTTCATTTTATTCTTAGGAGAATTCATTAATGAAGAATTGCAGTTGAAATGGAGGAGGAGGGCATGAAGGTGAGCTTTAGTAGTAGGGTCAGAAACTAAAAGCTGTGGCTGTTTCATTTCCTTCCCTTTTTTTTTTTTTTTTTTAATTGGATATGTGTATTGACAGGACAAAGGAATGATTATTACATGGAGATGCCTTTGGTTCTGTTATGTCTCTTAAGTGAGGTAAAATAACAGTTTTTTAGAAACTTCCTTAATGGAACATAAATACAAGACATGGAGTATCTCAGCATTTCCTAGTGAAGTCAGTGTGGTTTTGTTTTTAAATGTAGTTTATAACCTTGTTTTTTGTTTAAACCTACAGAATTGTGTACATTTTACATGCGATGTCTGATTTCTTACCCTACAAACAGTTTAATTCTGGACTGCTAAAGCCACAATTCTGTTCCAATTCAGTAGTTTTAACAAAAATGGCAAAGAAAAAAATCTAAAACTTGGGTAATTGGGGAAACTGAATGAAAAAAATTAAACCATTGCATTTAAAACATCAAATATTGCTTTAATTGTGTAAGGCACAAAGAAGATAAATGCTACGCAAGCATCAAGTAGAAGCAAAAATTACTTAGTTGATCTGTGGTTTAACTAAACTGTAATGTTAAGAAAAAAATACTACATGTCTGGAAAAGTATTGTGGAGGGCAAAGAGCCATGCAGAAAGCCATGAAAGTAATTTTTCTCTTTTTTTTTTTTTTTCTTTCTCTGTTTTTTTTCTCTCCCATAGGATCCTTTAACACTTTGAGACGAATGTTTCATCAGAAGCACTAATGGACATTGGCATGCCTTGGATAAGCTGGTGACTGCTGGATGTCATTTGTTTCTGTTCACTGCAGAGCGCCAAAATTGACTCCATTTGGAGTTGAGAGAAAAAGCAGTACAGACCTATCAAAATGACTGATCCTATGATGGATTTTTTTGATGATGCCAATCTTTTTAGTGAGACCTTAGAAGGTTTGTCAGATGATGCCTTTGTTCAACCTGGACCTGTTTCACTTGTTGATGAATTGAATTTGGGTGCAGAATTTGAACCTTTGCACATAGATTCATTAAACCATGTGCAGGATGCTCAAAATCAACAAAAGATGAGTGATTTTGATCAGCTGAATCAGTTTGATTCACTGAAACTTAACTCAGTAAATCAGTCTTTTAATAGCCCAGCTGACAATGTCTTATCACCACACTCTCAGTTCAATTGTTCACCAGTTCATCCGCAGAACCAGTCTAATGGGATGTTTCCAGATGTGGCTGATGGTAGTCCTATGTGGGGTCATCAAACTGCCACAACTGTTTCAAATCAGAATGGGTCCCCGTTTCACCAAGGACATTCTCAGTCTATGCAGCAAAATAAAAGCTTTGTAGCACACCATGACTTTGCCTTATTTCAGGCTAACGAGCCACAGCATCAGTGTGCCTCGCTACAGTCACAACAAAGCAGAAACAACACGGGGCAAGATGCTCTGAGTCAGCCAAAAGACTTCATGGAAGTTAATGTATCTACTTCTCTCAGAGTCGGTGTCAGCCACCCATCTCCAGTTTCTAATCCATCAACTTCACAGCAGCCTCTGTCTGTTGAACAGTTTTCTCAAACTGCAAGTGCTTCATTACATTTTTGTGGAAATCAAGAAGGAAATTTTGATGGACAGTCTCCAACTATTACTCCATGTTCTGTCAGTAATAGCCAACAATTTTCATCTCCTTTTTCTTACTCTAATAACCACATTTCCCGTACGAGCCTTCTTCGGTCTACAACAGCTCTTTCTACTAGCCAGCAGACAAACTCTATCTCTGACTTCACTGGAAGTGATGCCTTTACATCTCAAACAGGGACCAAGCAAGAAACAACTGATCACATGTTGAATGCTAATACACCTCTGAATTCAAATACTTTTCAAATGTTGCATTCTGCACATCCTCAGGGCAACTTTAGTAGTTCAAAACTCTCTCCTGTAAATATTAGTTTTTCAGCTTCTACTGGTTCTGCATCTCAGATAAGCCATTTCACTGACCCAATTGAAAGCAATGGTTTTACATCTTTAGATGAGAATTTACTTCATCAAGTCGACACTCACAATGAACCATTTACAGGACTTGATCCAGATGACCTTCTTCAGGAAGACCTTCTGCCACAGTTCGATGATTCTGCGTTTGTTCAGGATAGCACAAGCCATGTTTTAGAGCATGACCTAGAACACCATATAACCCCAGAGCAAGTAACACAGTCATCTGACCTTGTTCGGGCACAGTCTCACAATCAGATCCATCCTTGGCATTCTCCAGTTTCTAATCAGCATCTGCAAGACAGAAGTCGTGTAACCTTACAAGGACAGGTATGTAGGGATTTGGGAGTGGAGGTTGAGCTCCTTGATTTGGTTGATCTGGTGAAATGAAAAATAGTGACTGGTTCTTGTACTAAAGCATGATTACTTAAGTCTCTCAGCTGTTCTTAATTGACCCTGAGGAAGTCTTAAGTGATAGCTCCTTCAGGGGGAAAAACCCCAACCTGTTGATGCAGACCTTTCTGTCTCCTGTTCTTTTCTTACCGTTGCAGAAAATAAATACGTAATACTGAAATACTTATTTAGAGAAAATGGTGCTTATATTTCCTAAGCACAGCAGAAAAAACTGGTTGGTTTATGATTTTGGTGCAAATACAATGGCTTATTGTCTTTTTAAGTACTTACAGCAACATATTTTAAGAGCTTTGATAAGGCTTGTGTAGATGATTTCCTTCAGAAATTGCACTGGTTTTGTTGTTACTTGGTCCTTTGCTTGGTATCTTTGTGCTTATGCTAATTGGCTAAAAGTACAGACTTTTTGTTGTTGGTTTTGGTGTGCTTAGTAATAATAGAAAACATACAAAAGCCTATGCCTGTGTTTGGTTTTTTGTTACTTTTGGCTAAACAAAAAAACTGCAGTTGTTTTTTAGTGTAGTGTGCACATCTGCAAGTGTTAAGCCCTCCATGTGGAGAACAAGATAGCATGAAAATTATAACGTACTTTTTTTTAGTGGTATACAAGAGAAACCAGCTTTGCAGACACTGCTTTTCAGATTATCTGGGAGAAATAACAATTATGCAAGCACTGAGGAGTTTGAAAGACAGTCCTTCAATCTGTTTCTTATGAGTGCTTTCTCATAACATATAATGTAGTGAATTTTCAAGTAGTTTTGAGTGTTCACTCAATATTAAGTGCACTTATTTTTTTTTAATTCCTGACCTTTATCTTCATCTATATCATCATCTTTTATAGGAAGCATGTAAACATCAATGAATTGAAATACAGGCTGGCGCTTGTAGATTGCTTTGGTCTCTTACAAGACTATCTAAGCTTTTCAAAACCAAACAAAATGACACAAGTAAAGTTGTTTTTTTCCCAAAACATTGTAACCAGTAAAAATCATGTTTTTATTACAGTGGCTGGAAACCTCAGTGTATGGGAGATTCTTGCAGGTTTTTCAGCTTAAAAAATTCCTAAATCAAAGGAAAATACTTCTTGAACATAGAAAAGACTTAATCAAAGGCACAAATAATTACTCTTTCAGCTCTTAAAATTTACCAATCTTTAAAGCTGCTGCTGTGGTTTTGGAGATGAGTTTAGTGGCCCTCTTTGCTGATGCTTGAAAAGTGATGTCAGCAACTGCATTACCTTAATCTTATCATAGTTTTATCTCTGTTTGGTAGCTTCCAGTCCATATTTGATTTGAGAGGAATGACTGAAACATCTTCAGTAAAATGGCTTGGCAGAAGGAGATACAGCTGTAGCATAAATGCGCATGTTCAGCTCCCATGGCTGGTTATCTGGGGTTTTCAAAATTGTGAGACTGTTGAAATCCATGTACATATGAACAGTGAAAGTAAGAATCTTTATTTTAAACTGGTGTTTTTTCTAGTAGAAATTTAGCTTGTATGTGAGAAAGGCGATGAAATAGAAATGCTTTCTAATTTTCAATCTGTGCATTTCAAAATAGAGGCAACTCTGACACCAAATATAAACCTACTGACAGCTTGAAAAAGGTGGTAACTACTGTATTCTGTATATTCTTGGCAGCCAATATTCTTTCTACCTGAGAATAAAGAATACTGTCTTGTTGGGGAAAAAAAATTACTGAGAAAGAAAGGAACTTAATTATTGACTCTTGGTTCTACTTAGCTTCCTGGGTTCAGCTGTAACAGTTACTTTTCTCCCTCCTAGTGGCTGGTGAAGCTTAGTCTGAGAGCAATGCTGGTAGCACGACGATGTTTTAGTTGTTGCTCAGACCAAGGACTTCTCAGTCTCATGCTCTGCCAGTGAGGAGGGGCACAGGAAGCTGGAAGGAAGCAGAGACAAGACACCTGACCCAGACTAGGCAAAGGGGTATTCCATACCACAGCACGTCATGCCCAGTATATAAACTGAGGTGAGTTACCCAGAAGGCCCAGACCGCTGCTCAGGTCAGGCTGGGTATCAGTTGGCAGGTGGTGAACAGTTGTACTGGGCATCACTGCTGTTTATTCGTTCTCTTCCCTTTCATAGAATCATAGAATAGTTAGAGTTGGAAAGGACCTTACGATCATCTAGTTCTAAACCCCTGCCATGGGCACCTCATACTAAACCATGTCACCCAAGGCTCTGTCCAACCTGGCCTTGATCACCGCCAGGGATGGAGCATTCACAGCTTCCCTGAGGAACCCATTCCACTGGATTCTTCCTTATATCCAATCTAAACTTCCCCTGTTTAAGTTTGAACCCGTTACCCCTTGTCCTATCACTACAGTCCCTAATGAATAGTCCCTTTACAACATCCCTATGGCCCCTATTCAGATACTGGAAGGCTGCTATGAGGTCTCCACGCAGCCTTCTCTTCTCCAGTCTGAACAGCCCCAACTTTCTCAGCCTCTCTTCATACGGGAGGTGCTCCAGTCCCCTGATTGTCCTTGTGGCTCTCCTCTGGACTTGTTCCAGAGAGGGCCCATGTTGTCCCTAGTCTGTCTTTCATTTGCAGTGTACCTCTAGAATCCCTATTATCTTTAACATCCCTAGCCAAGTTTAATTCTAACTGGGCCTTAGCTTTCCTGACATGGTCCCTAGCTTCCCGGACAACATCCCTGTATTCTTCACAGGCCGCTTGTCCTTGCTTCCACCTCTTATAAGCCTCCTTTTTCCCTTGAAGTTTCCTCAGCAGCTCCTTATCCATCCAAGGAGGTCTCCTGGTCCTCCTGCCACATTTCCTTCTAGTTGGTATGCAACACTCCTGAGCTTGAAGTAGGTGATCCTTGAATATCAACCAACAGTCTTGGGCCTCCTTGCCCTCTAGGCCTGTATCCCATGGAACCTTACTAAGCAGGTTCCTGAAAAGGCCAAAGTCTGCTCTCTTGAAGTCCAGGGCAGTGAGCTTGCTGCATGCTCTTCTCACTGTCTTGAGGATTTTGAACTCGGCCATCTCAAGATCGCTGCAACAAGGCTGCCCTGGAGCGTCACATTTCCAACCAGCCCTTCCCTGTTGGTGAGCACAAGGTCAAGCATGGCACCTCTCCTTGTCGGCTCCTCTATTACTTGCAGAAGGAAGTTGTCTTCCACACAATCGAGGAACCTCCTGGATTGCTTGTGCCAGGCCGTACCATCACTCCAACAGATGTCAGGGTGGTTGAAGCCCCCCATGAGGACAAAGGCCTGCGAGCGTGAGGCTGCTCCTATCTGTAGAGCACTTCATCCACAGATTCGTCTTGATAGGTGGTCTGTAACAGATCCCCACAGTAATGTCTCCCATCGCTGTTCTCCCTTTAACCCTGACCCACAAACTCTCTGTTGACTGCTCATCTGTCCCCAGACAGAGTTCCATACTCTCCAGCCCATCCCTAACGTAAAGAGAAACTCCCCCTCCCCGCCTTCAGCGGCGGCTGGCAGAGGGGAGGGCGGGCTGCGCCTGCCGCAGCTGGGGCGATCCATGGGAAGTGTCCGCCGCGCGTCCAGAGTCACTGCCCAGCGCGCACTCGGGCTGGCGGCTCGCGGCGCCTCGTCTGGCTGCGGAGTGCGCCCAGCCCCGCTTTTTGCCGCAGCCCGGCCGACCTAGCCCTTAAAGCCAGTCCTTATCCCTTCATTTTTAACTTTATATTCTCTTCCCTTGTTGCTTCCTTTATCGTTAGTAGCAGTAGTAGTAGTTTCGCATTATACTGTAGTTATTGGACTGCTGTTGTCACCCCCCATGGGATTTACGTTCTTTGGGTTCTCCTCCCCATCCTGGCTGGAGCTGGGGGTGGGGAGAGGTGTGGAGGGCCGAAGGAGGAAGAAGGGGGGAGTGAGCAAGTGGCTGCATGGTTCTGAGTTACCGGCTGGGCTGAAACCATGACATTTAGTTTGCAGGACACAAGCGTGTGAAGGAAAAGTCTAACACTTTTTCCTCTCTTTAATTGTAGGTCATTAGTGTAGAGATAAGGGGTTTATACGTTTAATCTTTGGGCTTGGTTCAGTAGATTGCTTCTCCATTTCTATTTCAACTTATGGCTCTGGAGTGTGTGGTTTTAGATTTCTACCAGTAAAACTTTTCCTGTAAAAGTGATGTGACGTTAATGGAAGATACATACAGCTGTGTATTTGACATCAGTGTGATGAACTGAATGATGCAGTAGATATGCTCCGTTGGTTTTGATAAACGTCTTACTTTTTAGGTTGGGGGAGAGGAGGAAGAGGGCACAGGCCAAGTAGCTACTTGTCAGTTATCTCTGTAACCTAGAGACACATGTAGTAGCTCCTAGTGAAATGTGATGCTGTTTATTACTGCGTGTACAGTAATGCAGAGGGAACAGCACCCGAATTCCCTGCCAGGAAGTACAGCAGGAGAGCCACGATCTGTAAACAGTAGCATTGAGGCTGTTGGTCTCCCATGAGCATACTTGGGTGAAGGGTGAAGAGGAAGTGAATTCCGGGAAAAGTGGGGGTGGTGAGAAATCCAGTGGTTGGGATCCAGGGGTTGTGAGGAGCATTGGGATACAAAGCAGGCAGCAAAAAGCAGGTCTAAGAAAATTCTCTGGTGCTGTGACTTTTCTGTTGTTTTCAAGAGAACTATTTAAGTCTTATGTCCTCCTTGCTGTACCAATTTGTTCTGTAGCTAGGAATAGAGGGAAAGTTCTGAGACCTGTGGAGGGTGTTTAAGGTTCTTGGGGTTTGGGTTTGGTTTTTATTGTGGTGTAAATACAAAGCAACTTTCCAGTATTTAAACTTTTTTTTACATTTTTTACTCTGGAAATTTGAAATGAGACAGAAAATGGATAGTTAAAAACTGCTTGGTTTGGTTTTTATTATTTCAGGGTATGTAATAAATCGTATAGATTGGATTCTGACCTTGAGTTTGTCTAATCAGACAAATGTTTCATGCTTTTGTCAGAAACTTCTTGTGAAGTGGTAGCTGTCAAACTGTTGAGAGGAATGTATTGATGGGGGAGTGCAGAAGCACATGATGTAGAGGCCTGTTCAAGTCAACGGTGTATGAAATGCATGACAATTACGAAGTTAAAAAGTGTTTCAGATCTGTCTTTTGTCTGAGTTAGGTGGGAAAAGATTTTGGTAAGTTTCATTTGGAATAGTTAAGGCGAAATCTTCATTGTTTAACAAGGCAGTGTTTCATACCAGCTTTTGTACACACTGTGGAAACGGTGGATTAAATTGTTTTCATCAGTTTTAGTTTGATCACAGTTGAGTGTTTTTTCAGACAGGAAACCTTTTTATTTTAGTAAATAGTTAATGAACTGTAGCTATGTGAATAAACACAACATTAGACAGAGATCTTCAACTACAGTTACGCTGAGGTTACTTGAAATTAAGGATGAACATTAAACACTTCTGATGAGTATGCTTACTTTCAAATAATGAAATATTTTTACTTATACAGCTATTCTTTTGATAGAAATTAATTTCAAAATTAATACATTTATTCAGTGTAACAATGCTGCAGAAATAAAAACCATCTAGAATGTCTTATACTGCTGTTACACTTTCAGTGCCTGCTGTAATTAGATTATAGTTGTAAATAAATAGTGCCTCTTAATTTTACATAATGCATTTTTCATTAGAGTTAGTTTGAGAACAGAGTGAAGTGGAGAAATGAACTGAAGATTCATGTAGCCTCAGCTTTGACTAATACAACATTTCTAACCTTTACCTCCACTTAAAACTGCTTTAAGTTTGCTAATGCTAAATAATTTATTCACTTTTTTGTAAAGTTGAAAAAAGATGACAATAAAGACTTCAACATTCAGTTCAGCATCTTTAGGGAAAAAAAAAAAAAAGTCGGGAAGATAATCTGAACTATAAACTGTCCTAAGAGAAGTTTACAACCCTCTCACTGTATATGTTATTTTGTAATAAATGTTTTAATCTCTTATGGCTACATACATGAAAGCAGAATAACTGAGATTAAACTGGAAAGTGATATTCCATTAATAATCTTATGTGCTAGAGGACAAGGTGGTAGTCTTAGTTCCTAAATTTGATGAATCTTCTTTTCTCTTTTGTGACTACATGTTTGGCACCTAACTTGATCCTTAAGGATATCAGTGAATTCCAGTACCTCGTATCTTACTTGTTTTGTAAAAACTGGCTTGAAACCTGCTTTTATCCTTGGAAGCATGAGGTTTCCAACCACTTGTTTTATACCAACAGATGAGACTATTCTTGGTGAGAATTTGTCTTGCCGTTGTTGCAAGTTTAGCAAAGAAAGTCTGAACATTGTAGATCGGTGATGGTGTGGTTGCTTGGTGGTGGTGTGCCCTGGGATATCTGTATAGATCAGAATGGCATAACCTCCTATATGAGTGTATCATTGGAGATGGAACCAAGTATCACCTCATCAAAGTCCAGGCATCTGTGCTGCTAAGGTGCATGCCTTGAATTGTCACAGGTCTTTCAACTCTGACTGTCTTAGCAGATGCCTCTTTTTATCAACTCTAAATTCATTGTAGGCAAGTATCCCTTGTATTATTCCTCTTGTAAACCTCTTACTCTGCCACTGTTTGCTGTTCTACTTGTAGAGGAAATACTGAACTGTAAAGTTTTTATGACAGAAATACACACTATGCAGTGATATGTTTTCTTGGCTAGTTATGGGAAGTACAGCAAGCAAATCAGTTGATCTAAGCAGTTACGGAGACTGCATAAATGTCAAGGATACAGTATTTGTCAGAATGTATTTCTTCCATTCTATGTAGTTTAATTTGAAGTGAGCCTGTAATGAGAAATATTTTAAAGTAATAAACTGATCACACTACATACGAATTCTGTGTAAATGTGGCAGGCTATTTTGCAGAATAAGTGTATAGGTTATGGCTCCTAAGTATTGTTACAATACAAGATTGTAAAAATTATGATACTGTTACATATTACTTGTGAAGCAATGGATGACAGTTTTTAGTGGGACTGAGAATAGTAAGATATAAGTCTCAATTTGCTCTACTTTGTATCATCTGAAAACTGAAATCTTGACATCTGTTCCAGTAAGCAGGGGGGAAACATGAGAAGTTATATCTTGAAATCTTGAAATGTAACAAACCCACACCCCCAGCAAATCTAACTCCCAAACTAAAAGAGCAACTAAAACTTTGTACTTTTTCCTAAAATGCTTAATAGTGCTGGTATAGCTCGCATTAAGCATATCAACTGTAGTGATACTGTTATTGTTCCTTTAAATATGGTTAGCTTTATGAGTGACATTGTATTAGCAAATGTAAACCTTTGAGCTTTCCTTTTAAACATTTCTAAGATTTGTATGGATTTAGTTATATGTGCTTAAGGAAGAATTTTCACCTTCCTTGTAGGAGCTTAATAAATTCTCTACCACAGTGAGGCAGCAGAATTCAGTTGTCATCTCGCAGCACCTAACAGGTTTATCATGTGTGTACAAGTAAGGAAAGTGGGCTCTCCACTGACCTTCTTTGTGCCATATTTTACAGCTTTTTTTGCTGTCTTTTTCATAGAATCATAGAATAGTTAGGGTTGGAAAGGACCTTAAGATCATCTAGTTCCAACCGCCCTGCCATGGGCAGGGACACCTCACACTAAACCATGTCACCCAAGGCTCTGTCCAGCCTAGCCTGTGACGCCGCCAGGGATGGAGCATTCACGACTTCCCTGGGCAACCCATTCCAGTGCCTCACCACCTTAACAGTAAAGAATTTCTTCCTTATATCCAATCTAACCTTCCCCTGTTTAAGTTTGAACCTGTTACCCCTTGTCCTGTCACTACAGTCCCTAATGAACAGTCCATCCCCAACATCCCTATAGCCCCCCTTCAGATACTGGAAGGCTGCTATGAGGTCTCCACGCAGCCTTCTCTTCTCCAGTCTGAACAGCCCCAACTTTCTCAGCCTGTCTTCATACAGGAGGTGCTCCAGTCCCCTGATCATCCTTGTGGCCCTCCTCTGGACTTGTTCCAACAGTTCCATGTCCTTTTTATGTTGAGGACACCAGAACTGCACACAATACTCCAAGTGAGGTCTCATGAGAGCAGAGTAGAGGCGCAGGATCACCTCCTTCAACCTGCTGGTCACACTCCTCTTGATGCAGCCCAGGATACAGTTGGCTTTCTGGGCTGTGACCGCACACTGAAGCTGGCTCATGTTAAGTTTCTCATTGACTGACACCCCCAAGTCCTTCTCTGCAGGGCTGCTCTGAATCTCTTCTCTGCCCAACCTGTAGCTGTGCCTGGGATTGCTCCCACCCAGGTATAGGACCTTGCACTTGGCATGGCTAAACTTCATAAGGTTGGCATCAGCCCACCTCACAGGCGTGTCAGTGTCCCTCTGGATGGCATTTGTTCCCTCCAGTGTATCAACCAAACCACACAGCTTGGTGTCATCGGCAAACTTGCTGATTGCACTCAATCCCACTGTCCATGTCACCGACAAAGATGTTGAACAAGACCGGTCCCAACACCGATCCCTGAGGGACACCACTCGTTACTGGTCTCCAGCTGGACATCGAGCCATTGACCACAACTCTTTGCGTACGGCCATCCATCCAGTTCTTCACCCACCAAGTGGTCCATCTATCAAATTGGTGTCTCTCCAATTTAGAGACAAGGATGTTGTGTGGGACAGTGTCGAATGCTTTGCACAAGCCCAGATAGATGACATCAACTGCTCTACCTGTGTCAGTCAGTTCTGTAGCCCCATCATAGAAGGCCACCAAATTGGTCAGGCAGGATTTCCCCTTAGTGAAGCCATGCTGGCTGTCACCAAGCACCTTGTTGTTTTCATTGTGCCTTAGCATGCCTTCCAGGAGAATCTGCTCCAAGATTTTGCCAGGCACAGAGGTGAGACTGACTGGTCTGTAATTCCCCAGGTCATCCATTTTCCCCTTCTTGAAAATGGGGGTTATATTTCCCTTTTTCCAGTCGTCGGGAACTTCACGTGACTGCCATGATTTTTCAAATATAGAATCATAGAATAGAATCATAGAATAGTTAGGGTTGGAAAGGACCTGAAGATCATCTAGTTCCAACCTCCCTGCCATGGGCAGGGATACCTCACACTAAACCATGCTACACAAGGCCTCATCCAACCTGGCCTTGAACACCGCCAAGGATGGAGCACTCACAACCTCCCTGGGCAACCCATTCCAGTGCCTCACCACCCTCTCAGTAAAGAATTCCTTTCTTATACCCCGTCTAAACTTCCGCTGTTTAAGTTTGAACCTGTTACCCCTTGTCCTGTCACTAGAGGATTTCTTCAGGTCCCATGGACTTGTGCACGTTCAGGTTCTTAAGGTGGTCTCAAACCAGATCCTCTCTACAGTGGGCCTAAGGTGTTCATTCTCACAGTCCCTGTGTCCACCTTCCAAGACTTGGGCGGTGTGGTCACAGCATTTTCCAGTAAAGGCCAAGGCAAAGAAGTCATTAAGAACCTCAGCCTTTTCCAAATCCAGGGTAGCCAGTTCTCCCGATAGCTTCCGGAGGGGGCCTGCGTTGTCCCTAGTCTGTCGTTTATTCATTACGTACCTATAGCATATATTTTTATTATGATTTTGTGATTTTCAGAAAGGCCTGCACGGATGGGGGGAGTCCAAATGGTGAAGCTTTGTCAAATGTGCAGTTAATGAGGAGGAGGAGGAGGAGGAGAGCATCTCTGAGTTTGAGTAGTGCAGCTCCTGGAATGACCTAAGTCTTTTAAACTAGAGCTTTATATAATGTTCTCATGACTAATCTATGGCTCTTTGACAAAGATGCATTCATCACTGAAGATAGCAATATTTCGATAGTTTTATTTATAGTTGTATGTGTATGAAGTATTTCCTTTTATTTATATTTTAATCTAAGTTTTATATAAGCATTTTGTATGTTTTGTCACTTTTTAAAATGGCAAAGATCGAGGAAGGGAAGTACATATTTGTGAAATTAGTTTGTAACACATTTACTCATGAGTATTTATTGCAATTTATAATCTACCATTTTTTATTTGCCTTGTTTTTCCTTTCAAAATATAGGTGTTTAGTAAAGGAAAGACAGAAAACTGTTGGGCTTCCAAGAGCAGGGAAAATGTGACAGATTAGCTGCTTTACTGTTTTAAAGGATTTATTAATTTGTTACTAATTACCATCTCTGGATACAGTTAAATTGTTTCATCATTCTTTTTTCTTTAAATCTTTTTTGCTATCACTAATGCTTTCCTTAAGACTCAGCCTTTTGTCATTTGTCAAATAATTAGGCTGTCGTATTCTTTATGTATGCTTCCTCTTTAAAGTGAAGTACTTGCTGTTGTAATGGTTGTTATAATTTAAGAATATAATTTTTCCTGAGATAATTGCACGCTCATTAAATGACTGCAATAATTGTCTTTAAAATGTGCCAAAAGAGAAGCATTTTTGTAAAAAATAGTTAACATGGCAAGCATAGAAAGGAAGCTTCTGGCGAGGTCAACTTAGAGCAGGGATTCTATGGATATCAAGGCCAGACTAGTTGACAAAACCAAGTAAAATAGATATTGTTTTTTAATGATACTGCAGAACAAGTGTGATTGAATAATCTAAATAATTATTTGCAAGCAGATGTCTTGTTAACAGTGAAGAACTGTAAAGCAATTCAGTAATGTGAGAATACTGATACCATTGGGCAAGCTTAGTGTTGGGAAGGGGTGGTACCTAATTACAGAGAAAACAGAAGACAAACCTGTCCTGGTTTAGCAGTAGCAGTCATTTTTTTCTCCTCCTTAGTAGCTGGTGCAGCGCTGTGTTTTTGACTTTCAGCCTGGGGACAGTACTGATAAAACCGATGTTTTCAGTTGCTGGTCAGAATGTTTAGTCTAACCAAGGACTTTGTGAGTCTCATGCTCTGCCAGGGAGGAGAGGAAGCTGGGAGGAAGCAGAGACAGGACACCTGACCCAAACTAACCAAAGAGGTATTCCATACCACAGCACGTCATGCCCAGGATGTAGAACTGAGAGCTCCCCGGAAGGGCTAGTTCACTGCTGCGTGGGGGCAAGGTATCAGTCGGTGAGGTGTTGTATTCTCTTCCCTTGTTATTTCCTTTATCATTATTATTATTGGTGGTAGCAGTAGTGATTTGTGTTATACCTTAGTTACTGGACTGTTCTTATCTCAACCTGTGGGAGTTGCATTCTTTTGATTCTCCTCCCCATCCTTCCAGGAGCGGGGGGAAGAAAGGGTGGGGGGAATTAGACTGTGTGGTTCTAATTTACGGCCTGGGCTTAAACCACGACAGTTCTTTTTGGCGCCCAATGAGGGCCATGAAGGGTTGAGATAAGGACAGATCTGACGGGAGTGTGTCTAATTCTGTTTGTGAAAAGCACTTGTCACAATGCTGATTTATTGGCCGAGCCCCACAGCCGAGCCCAGCCCCGCCGCGGCCGAGAACATCCCCCGGCAGCTGCCCACTGAGCCCCGTGAGCCCAAGCCCCAGGAGGATGCAGGAGACCATCCAGCATTTCCCAGCAAGGCAGAGGAGGAAAATCTGGACTCAAAAAAAGAGAAGCTGGTGGTGGGAGAGCCTTCAAGCACAGCAGCTACACCAGCCCCAGTGACAAGTACAGCAGCATCATTTGAGAGTTCTGAAGGTTTTGAATGGCCTTTGGGTACCCTTGGGACCTGCCTGCTGACTGTGATGGGGATCACCATGTTGGCACACACACAGAGTGTGTTTTGCCCACGACCATTTTGTCTGATCTCGAAAGTTAAGCAGAGTCAGGTTTGGGTCTTGTCTGGGGTTAGAAGATGATATAGGATGACCAAAAGGTTTTCCCCAAGGCTGGACAGTCATGAGTGGCAGGGTGTGTGGGACAATGTGAGCAAGCATCTGGTCCACTGGGCCCCTCCAGTGCTTTGGAAGCGTCGGAGATGGAAGGCAGCTGTGTGGAGTCCCCAGCGACAAGCTGCAGAAAACTGCTGAAGGGGAGGGTGAATTATTTTGAGCCTCGTGGGCCCATGACACTTCAGGCCATCAGGGCGGAGATGCAACATAGAGATGGACTCATGATCAAGGGGTGGACTTAGCAATGGACACTATTGCCCAGGTTATTCACGAGTGTGAACACTGCACACAGTCTCTCCTGCTCTGAAAGATTGTTACAAGAGATGGAGCCCAACATCATGGACCGAATGGACTCAGCAGCTTTATAGGGATTGGTCCATGCACTAAGATAAGAGTGCACTGAGATGAGAGTGATGGTATATTGAAAATGTGTGATCTGAGCATGACGTGAGTGGTGTGGAATAAGGGGTGGATACTGTCCTGGTTTAGCAGTAGCAGTCATTTTTTTCTCCTCCTTAGTAGCTGGTGCAGTGCTGTGTTTTTGTCTTTCGGTCTGGGAATAGTACTGATAAAACCGATGTTTTCAGTTGCTGGTCAGAATGTTTAGTCTAACCAAGGACTTTGTGAGTCTCATGCTCTGCCAGGGAGGAGGGGAAGCTGGGAGGAAGCAGGGACAGGACACCTGACCCAAACTAACCAAAGAGGTATTCCATACCACAGCACGTCATGCCCAGGATGTAACGGAGAGTTACCTGGAAGGGCTGGATCACAGCATGCTGGGGGCGAGGTACCAGTCAGTGAGCGGTTGCATTCTCTTCCCTTGTTATTTCCTTTATCATTATTATTAGTGGTGGTAGCAGTAGTGATTTGTGTTATACCTTAGTTACTGAACTGTTCTCATCTCGACCCGTGGGAGTTGCATTCTTTCGATTCTCCTTCCCATCCCTCCAGGAGTGGGGGGAAGAAAGGGGCGGGGAGGGGGGAAGTAGACTGCGTGGTTCTGATTTACGGCCTGGGCTTAAACCACAACAAAACCTTAAACTGTCTTTTAAAGAGAGCAACCCATTCTATAGACTGTTAAATCTGTAGTTCAGTTTATGCCTAAATTTTAATAAGTCTAAGAGGGAAAAAAAGTTTATGAAAAAAGCCTCTGTTCATTGTATTGTGCTAATGCAGCCATTTGTGTGATGAACTGAACTGGGATACTCAGGTGAGAGAAACTTTCTGCGTTTTTGTTGAGGGTGTTTTTCAGGAATGTAAGTTCCTGATTTATTTCTCCTTCTAGCTGCACAGAATTGTGTACCATAGAAGCTGCTGTGGGGAGAGAAGAAGGAGTGGGAAGCATCATTTGCTGCAGTAGAGGCAAAATCATTGTATCTGGAACCACAGCCTCAAATGCAAAGAGAGTGCAAGTGGGCATGTTGTAGGACTGGCCTTTGGCACCAGTAACCACTTTCCTGCTTTGTCTGAGATAGTTATCTAAAGTCTGAATTTTTGAGTGGCTTTGAACATAGCATTGCCTCTAAAACTTCCAGAACAGCACTTCATCTTGAGACGTTTTGTAGAAAATCAACACTTTAAAAGTGTTATTACTGAAAGAGAAGCAGAACTTTGAAAGATACTAACCAGTAGTATAGTTTTGAAGCAAAAGAATCTAAAGTACATTCAGAATTCATGTGGCTTTTGTCCAGATGTCTATGTGCTTTTTGCACTCGGGTTTTACAATTTCTTTTAGCTGTAATGTTAATTTTAAGTATATAGAGAGATCAAAATAATTTCCAGCACTTTGTCTGCCTAACAGCATCCTACATGTGGAGAGGTATTGTTTTCTTTGTTCATTATGAGGTTGAAACATTTGCACAAGTTCCCGGTTACATGGATTTCTAAGGTGGTGTTTATCTTCAGGTGTTGAGTGAATTGAATTTGGGAACTCTTAAAGCTAATAAATACAAGCATGTGGATTTCTTGGATGATGTGACTGAGAATTTTTACTTTGATTTGAATAAGTTTGATAAATGAAGTTAGGAATGTTGCTTTAGGCTAGAAGTGGTTGACAAGTCTTACATTTTTGAGAGCTGTGTAACTTGTAGTAGAGATTGGTTTTTCTTTCATAAATGTGTTAAGTTTTCTTTTGTGTGTGTTATTTGGCTTCTGCTCTCTTGATGTCTTACTGTGAAGGCTGGCATTTTAATTTGTATCTTATGAAATTGTTCCCCTATTTTACATACTGCCTGTTGAGGAATTAAGTCTTTGTTTGAAAGCAATTTTAATGTTAGTAGCATTAGGTATTTATAGACATAATTCTATTCAAAGGAGAACTAATTTAATAGATTGATAAGAAAGACTCTTTAAAGATACATTCATGACTTCACAATTTAGTTTTAGTTCGTATGTTGGAAAGAAAAGTTGCAAGAACACATTGCAAATAGTTTGGTTCTGAGCATTTTGGTTTTCATACAGTCTGGAACCTTGCTTTAGAAAGAGCTCTGATAAACAGGTTTTTAGAATAATCTTAAGAGTAACCCTAAAAGCAATTCTTTCATTGTACCTTCTTTTTTACTGAGTACTGTACACGTAGGAGGGGAGTTCTTTAATAGTATTTTAGAGAAACTTGCTAGAAAAACACAGCTATTGTGCTTTTCATGACTTGTAGCAGACTATGGTTTACAGTACGTTTTTATGCTTTATGTAAGGAGTGCTAGAAGATTGGTACGTTTGCATTGGTTTTCTTCTTTGCTAAGTCTTGGTAGCAGCTGCTCATGAAGCCCAGGTATGGCTTAGCTTGACATGTAAATTTTGTTATAGCAGGAACTTTGGTTCTTGTAGGTCTTAAAAGCAGTGATCAGCTGTTGCAGAGTACAGGTTGTCATGGGGAAAGTGGGTAAAGTAATTAAAGGAACATGTGAGTAAATTGGACATGTGTCTTACTGGTTTTCAGTTCAGTAAGAACAATTTTTCAAAAGATCAGGCAAAGTTATTTTGATGTGTCTGTATTGTTGCCGCTATTTATATCATTCTCTGGAGGATTCTTTGACCTGCAGGCACATGGTATTATGAAATCTCATCAACTTCAGATAGTACACAGGAGTGTGCATTCTGGCTTAATGTAAGTTCAACTGCAAGTGTGCACAGGCTTTAGCTATTTCAGGAGATGTTCAGAAATGGTGACCCAGCCTTGCATGATGGGGCAGAGGTGTGAAGATGCTCTGCTCCTGGCTGTGCCCAAGGGCATCCTTGGCAACACGTTGCCATCTCTAACCTGACTTGTTCTGCTCTATGTTGATAGCAGGCTCTGTTCACCTGAAGTCTGTTAGAGATTGTTAGAATTTCTCATCTTGAACTTTACATTGGGTGTACATTGGGTGCCTTTGCTGCTAGTAGCCAGACATAGTTGAGATAAAACATTACTGCTGTGCTTTTGTTTCTAGAGACCTATTTTGCAACTTTTTCTGTTTGATCCCTACCAAAAGGTCATGCTCCCTGCTGTTTTGATTTGGGTTTTCTTTTAAGGTTATCCCAGTGAAGCTCTCACATGCTGTGTTCTTTCTCTAGAAAATTTTTAGGAGACTTCTGGGAAAAAGCAGTTTGGGTTTTTTGTTGTGGGTTTGTTTTTTTTTTTTTCTTTGCCTGAAATTGAATCCTGTTGATCCCCAGTAGTAGCTATCGTATGACTTGTGACCTTTATTTTCAAACCATCACTTTTTTGATAAACTATTTTTTTATGTGTCTGGTTTTCCTTCTCGTTGTGGGGAGGATTTTGTTCAGGACTATTTAATTGAGAAAACTATATTCAGCAGGAGTGTTTTCATTAGGCTTACATATATGCTAAAGTACTCTTGTTTTGGAGGTTCTGGCATAGAATGACAATGATTGGCTCCAGCATGTTGTTCCAGGAGCCTTCATACTCTGACGAAGTAAATTTTATGTTACAATCACACTCAATGTGCTACAAAAAAAAAATTTGAGTACAATTTGTTAAATTATGCTGTTAAAACACGATGTGGAAGAGAATCTGTCTCTTTGTTTTATTTAATCTGTGGCTGTTCCTCTGAGCTAGCCCTGCTCTACTTTCTGTAGGTAATTACAAAAGCAAGGCCTTGAGACAAAAGGTGGGCAGTTTCCTGCTAGTTCTGCATAGTTCTTGCCTATTTGCCTTTCACTTTCACCACTTCAGTAGGTTAAGTAACTCCTTTAAGCGGCAGAAGTGTACAAAAAATAGACAGTTGTTGCAGTTTGAAACTCTTTGTAACTATACTGTAATTTTGGCTGACTCTGGGACAAAAACCAGGAGTTTCCATGGGGATAGTGTAAGGAAGTAGTGACAGTAGTGAACTTCATGAAGATGAAAGGGTTTTTTGTTTTAATTATACAAATGTTTTCTTACAAGACCACTCCTATTAGAGGTGTAGGAGGAGCACTTGAATGGAAATTAAGTTTTGACAAGAACCAGCTACTATGAAGGTTCCGTTGCTTTTCCTTGCTCAGAGATACGTACCTTGCTGATTGTTCCTGGGTTTAGCAGTAGCAGTCATTTTTTCTCCTTCTTAGTAGCTGGTGCAGTGCTGTGTTTTTGACTTTCGGCCTGGAAACAGAGCTGATAACACCGATGTTTGGTCTGACCAAGGACTTTGTGAGTCTCATGATCTGCCAGGGAGGAGGGGAAGCTGGGAGGAAGTAGGGACAGGACACCTGACCCAAACTAACCAAAGAGGTATTCCATACCCCACAGCATGTCATGCCTGGGATGTAACTGGGACTTACCCAGAAGGGCACTCTGCTCGGGCGGGCTCATTTCGGCGGGTGGTATCGTATTCTCTTCCCTTGTTATTTCTCTTACTATTATTATTGATGGTAGCAGTAGTGATTTGTGTTATACCTTAGTTACTGGACTGTTCTTATCTCAAACCATGGGAGTTACATTCTTTCGATTCTCCTCACCATCCATCTGGGAGGGGAGGGGGGAGCAGAAACTGCATGGCTGACTTGACGAAAGGGCTTAAACCACGACAGTTCTTTTTTGGCGCCCAACGTGGGGCAGAAGGGGTGGACTTAACAATGGACACCATTGCCCAGGTTATTCATGAGTGTGAAACATGTGCTGCAATTAAACAAGCCAAATGGTTAAAGCCTCTTTGGTATGGAGGACGATGGCTGAAGTACAAATATGGGGAGGCCTGGCAGATTGATTATATCACGCTCCCACCAACCCGCCAAGGCAAGCCCCATGTGCTTACCATGGTGGAAGCAACCACCGGATGGCTGGAAACATACGCTGTGCCCCACACCACTGCCTGGAACACTATCCTGGGCCTCGAGAAACAGATTTTGTGGCGACACGGCACCCCAGAGAGAATTGAGTCAGACAATGGGACTCATTTCCAGAATAACCTCATAGACACTTGGGCCAAAGAGCATGGCACTGAGTGGGTATATCACATCCCCTACCATGCACCAGCCTCTGGGAAAATCAAACAGTACAATGGGCTGTTAAAAACTACACTGAGAGCAATGGGTGGGGGAACTTTCAAGCATTGGGATACACACTTACCAAAGGCCACCTGGTTGGTCAACACCAGAGGATCTGCCAACAGGTCTGGCCCAGCCCAGTCAGAACTTTTACATATTGTAGAGGGGGACAAAGTTCCTGTGGTGCACATGGAGAATTTGCTGGGGAAGACAGTCTGGGTTATTCCTGCTTCAGGTAAAGGCAAACCCACTCGTGGGATTGCTTTTGCTCAGGGACCCAGACGTACTTGGTGGGTAATGCGGGAAGATGGGGAAGTCCAATGTGTACCTCAAGGGGATTTGATTTTAGGGGAAAACAGCCAATGAACTCAATTGTGTGCTGTTGCCTGCTATGTAATACTTTTATAGCCCACCAACTAGATATCTTCAGGTCACCAGCGACTGGCTCTGACTTCCCTCCGACCATCATCCCAACACAGAATGAACTTTGATAGAACCAGACGAGTTCTGCGGTAAAGGAACAATCAGCATCAGCAGGCAACGATCCAACACTGCACACAGCCTCTCCTGCCCCAAAAGACTGTTACAAGAGATGGAGCCTGACATCATGGACCAAATGGACTCAGCAGCATTATAGAGATTGGTTCATGCACTAAGAAATGATCTCTTTCTCTCTGTGTGTGTATGTGAACGTGTATATATGTAAGAGCGATAGTATATTGAAAATGTGGGATCTGAGCATGACGTGAATGGTATGGAATAAGGAGTGGATACTGTCCTGGGTTCAGCAGTAGCAGTCATTTTTATTCCTTAGTAGCTGGTACAGCACTGTGTTTTTGACTTTCAGCCTGGGAACAGAGCTGATAACACTGATGCTTGGTCTGACCAAGGACTTTGTGAGTCTCATGCTCTGCCAGGGAGGAGGGGAAGCCGGGAGAAAGTCGGGACAGGACACCTGACCAAAACTAGCCAAAGGGGTATTCCATACCACAGCACGTCATGCCTGGGATGTAACTGGGAGTTACCCAGAAGGCACTCTCTGCTCGGTAGGGCTTGTTTTGGCAGGTGGTATCGTATTCTCTTCCCTTGTTATTTCCTTTGTCATTATTGGTGGCAGCAGTAGTGATTTGTGTTATACCTTAGTTACTGGACTGTTCTTATCTCAACCCATGGGAATTACATTCTTTCGATTCTCCTCCCCATCCCTCCGGGAGGGGAGGGGGGAGTAGAAACTGCGTGGCTGACTTGCCGACAGGGCTTAAACCACGACACTGGTTTTAGCAGGCTTGGGGTAGGCACGCTGGAGCTGATCTCAGGTGTTTGGATAAGGTGTATAGAAAGTACCTTGTTGTGGTATTCTTTCTAGTGGAGTTTTGAGTGTGCTTTGGATATTCCTCTCTGGTAATAAAACCCATGCGAAAATCACTCTCTAAGGATTTTGTCATCTTGTGTAACTCATGATTTCTACCTAAAGGTAAATGAAATAACTTAATTTAAGACTACTTGAATGCTTTTAAAGTAATATAGAAATTTACTGAAGACTCTACATCTGAATAGAGCATGTGTTATTTAAATTTGGGTGTGTAGGGAAGAAGCTGGATAAAAGCTGTGTCAACATATTAACTTCATGCCCCTCTAGTTTGTGTGGCATGTAGATGTTACTTAAATGTTCCTTTGTCCTTAAAAATAAACTCAAATTTTAGCTGCTATTCTGAGTATAAAGCTTTATGCAGCTTCTAAAGTAAAACCTTTATTTAGAATCTTCTATCTATATCTACTGCATGAAAGAATTTTCCCATATCTTGGTATCTCCTAGTGAGGTCAAACCTGAGTTCACAGTGGCTGGTGAAATGGCTGCATGTTTGCTTCAGCCAATTGTTAGGGTTTTCTGAGTGTGAAGGACTTTGTAGTAATGTAGGAAAAATGCAGCTTCTAAAGTTTTAACTTACTTAGATTGAGCTTGTGCACCTCCGTCTACTCCATTCCCCCTTTTCCAATTTTTAATGTGAAGTGATTTTGTATATGTAACTGATAGATACGATATTTCAACTGCATACAGCTGTAATAGTCAAGCACAGTTGTGTGTTTAGTTTTCACAGTATTTGTTTCACAGTGCATTGCAGTTTGTATTTATTTTAGTATCAGGTCATTGACACAGATATTTGCCGTTATTTTGCTTTCTGGATGACAAATAGCACTTGGATGTGTTGGGTCAGTGTGGGCATTCTGTTGTATATACAAAATATATATGTTGCTTTCATCACTGGTACACCTTAGATTGTTGTACTCCTAGTCAGCATCTGCTTGATGGAGTTTCATTTAATAATATTTGTGTACTTGACTGAAGTTAGCAACAGAGTTCCACTGGATTAGTGGGAGTATATTTGAGGTGTTGCAAAAAAATACATTTCTGATTTTTTTTTTTTCACCTTTCTTATTACAGGTTTGAATTATGATTCTTACCACTCTGATTAGAAGATTCAAATGTTCTGTATTTTCAAACAAATATGAGCTTGGATTTTATTTGGTCCTTGTTTTGCCTTTTTATCATGCTTGCAGTTTTGGGAAAATGCTGATATATGACTTCCTTTTGTGACTCATAAGGCTTTAAAGTAAAGCTGCTGTGTTACTACAAATCTTGTTCTTTACCAGACAGGCAGTTTCTGAAAGAATCTTTCCCATTGGAGACTAAGTTCCTTTGTGTCATTAAAAAAAGATTGGTTTAGAAGTTTTACTTTGACCATCGTATTGTAAGATTTGTTTCTACATTTAAGTCTGAGTGTGTGAATTATCTTACTGACTTCAGGCAACCAAACTTGTGAATTTGTCTTTCAGGACAGGAGCTTTAAAATATCAAAAGGAAAAAAAGTATGCAAAGTAAGCAGTAGTTTCTGGAATTGATGGTTAGAAATACAAACTATTACAGCAGTCTTCTCTTTTTTGGTTTTATTATGCATAGAGTATTGAAGACAGGCTTGAGTTATCAGAATAAATACACAGTAAGTAAAATCTTCTCAGGATATATTACTCTAAAATTTAAATTTCCTATGATAAACTTCTTGGAGGAGGGAAGAATGATAAACCCTACATTTCCACAAATACACAATTTCCTCAGATTATGTATTCCAAAATAAATACATTTTAATTTATACATTGAAAACTTATTTTTCAATCATAATATTGTTCTCAAGCGTTAAAGTACGTGTAGACTTCAGTGGAGGAATAACAGTTTTAGTATTGTCATAAATGGAGTACAAGTACGCTCCACAGCATTTGCCTTTTAGAGAAATAATTATTCAGCCATTTCTCTATATAACGTAACAGTTCGCCACAGGAGTCCTGCCAGTAGGTGCACATTTAAGAGGCTCAGATGCACACGTGGGAATGAAAAAAAATAGCAGTTTGAAGGCAAGATACTGTACTAAGCATTAATTTAAAACAAGAATAATAAAACTGGAGGTGTAAGAAACTGGTATTTTGGCCACTTAATCAAAGAAATTATTTCTTCTGAAGAGATAGGGGTGCCGGTAGCACTTCCACAGGTCTTTTGGTTTTGAGGCATTGAATTCCTTCAGGGAAGGGAGGAGGTGGGGAACAGGAAGGCCTGTTGAGCATTGCTTCAGCAGAACTTTTGTTTGGGTTGTCTTTTGTCAGATGAGAATCTTCACGTAAGTAGGGAGAAAGGAAAGTATTAGTAGATCATGCGGTGTCAAAGTGCTGGATTTTGCAGCTTGTGGTTACTGCAGTGGTAATGTCTGTTGTGGATTTACAGAGGCCCAACAGGGATTGAGCTCATATTTCATTTCACTTTGTAACACAGGAACACAGATTTTTGTTCTTCTATTTTAACTGTCTTTGACCTAGAAATCAGTAGGAGCTTGGAAGCATGTATGCACCAAGTTGTACGGCATGGTTGTATAGCCTTGTTTGTATTTCTTAAAGCAAGCTGCAAAAAATTGAACAGCTGTCACCTGTAGTTTAACGTACATGGATAACTGTAACCTGAGAGATTAAAAACAAGCCAGCGGAATATTTTAAAGCTAGATCTTTCTTTCAAGTCTTCAGTCAAAGAATGTATGATTATCAAAGACTGGCTTCATAATAAGGGACGGAAGTGTTCCCTGCTCTATAAGGACAACTGTGCTACCACTTGGGGGGGTTAGGGAAGGAGTTTGGTGTATCTTCACCCTGGGTTCGGCAGTAGCAGTCATTTTTCTTCTTCTTAGTAGGTGGTGCAGTGCTGTGTTTTTGACTTTCAGCCTGGGAACAGCGCTGATAACACTGATGTTTTTAGCTGCTGCTCAGTAATGTTTACTCTGACCAAGGACTTTGTGATTCTCATGCTCTGCCAGGGAGGAAGGGAAGCCAGGAGGAAGCAGAGACAGGACACCTGACCCAAACTAGCCAAAGGGGTATTCAATACCACAGCACATCATGCCCAGTATATAAACTGAGGGCAATTACCCAGAAGGGCTATATCGCTGCTCTGGTCAAGCTGGGTATCGGTCGGTGGGTAGTGAGCAGTTGTATTCTTTTCCCTTGTTATTTCCCTTATCATTATTATTATTGGTGGTAGCAATAGTGGTTTGTGTTATACTTTAGTTACTTGACTGGTCTTATCTCACCCCCTGGAAGTTACATTCTTTCGATTCTCCTCCCCATCCCTCCAGGAGCAGGGGGAGGAGGCACAGGGTGGGTGAGCGAGCGGCTGCGTGGTTCTGAGTTCCCAGCTAGGCTTAAACCATGACAATCCTACTGTTTTGTTTTAGATTGGACAACTTGGGAAAGAGGCTGGTCAGGTGAAGGTGTTAATAATATGTTTCCCTGGAACAGCCAGTGAGGTTTGAAGTTGTAGTGAACAAACCTAGCTCCATGTCATATTATACTTAGGTTAAGCTTGACTAGAGTAACTACACAAAGACGTCTTACGTGTCCAGTGACGAAACATCCAACTGGGAGAGGATAAGGGCTGCTACTTTGCCCTGCTGTTTTAAATTTCAAAATGTGGCGTTTTATAGACTAGCCTAGGTTTTAGTTGGTGTAGGTTGAGAAGCACTAGGAAGAAGTCCACTGGTGCCTGTGGAACGTTTTGCTACTTTACAGGGCTCTGCAGACAGCTGAAGAGCAATGACATGGTTCACAACACTGATACTGGCATTTGTCTGCCCTCTTTATTCGTATGACTGTTACATCTGCCTTGTGAAAATTCAGCAGATATTAGCATGATGACTAGAAAACCTTGCCTACAGTAAGCTTATACTGATGTTTGCAAACTGGAAAGATGGAATACCGAATTATTCTAAGATAATTGATTTTTCGTGTGTATGAATTCTTTTGGCTATGCTTGTTTTTTCAGTTTTATAATACATATTCGTTTATTGTTTCTCTTTTTTTTTCCTTTTTTTTTCTTTTTCTTTTTTTTTTTTTTTTTTTTTTCCCCTTCTCTCCCCAAAGCCTCAAAATATAACCCCAGGAAAATGTCTGAAAATATGCCTTACCTTGGGGAGAGGGAGAACAAAACCCAAACGTACCCCATCCAGAAGTAATTTAGGGATTTCCTGTTGTTTGTTTCCATTTTGTGATGTGGTTTTGTGATTTGCTTTATCAGTCTTAAGGGTAGGACAAAAAGTATCTTCTTACTGTTTGCTGGTGGGTTTTTGTTTTGTTTGGGGGGTTGGGTGGGTTTTTTTGTGGTTTTTTTTCTTCATGGAGAAGGCAAGTTTAGTAAAAGTTTGTTTCCTTTTTGAAATCAGAGAGGCATTTATAAAAAAGACATTTTACTAGTTTGATCTAAAAAAGGTTCAGATCTTCAAGTACAGTAAAAAATACAGCGTCCCTCACTGCTCTTTTTATTTACATTTAATATCTGTTCAGGGAGCTCCCCTACTTTGGATTTAAAATATAATGAAAAAATAAACAGAATTTAACCTTGTGAGGGAATTCATGGTTTCCTACAGAAAAGAATAAAGTTTAACAGCTTGTTCTGATTTTCTCCGATATTGTTACTCGGCAGGTTCCTGAAGCACCACTTACTGGGGTGAGAGATTGCTTTAACGGACATTTGTTCAGTCATGAAAGACTAGAAATTAGTGTGGCTTCAGTTAATGTTACGTTTTTCTGGAGTGTTAATGGTCATTAAAAAGAAGTTGGGGAGAGCTGTTCTCTTGTGCTGCTTTACAACTTTCCACTCCCCATGGTGATAGAGGGTATCTGGCTTTACTTGTTAAATAAAAGTCTTCCTATTGCAAAACCAGGGTAGTGTTCCAGAAGAGGCTAACTCTCACCTGTACCTTCTAAAACTGTCTTTGATGATGTGAAATTTCAGTGGATCAATATATTTGTAGGGCTTTATCTGGGAGTTTTGAACTCTAACTACTAGTTTTTTTAAATCAGAAGGATTTGTGTGATTTTCTTGCCCAGAAGTATTAGGTGAAGTATCTTACAGATTTATTTCCAGATGCTCACAGAGGACTTGTTTCAAACAGTGAACTGAAACCTGCCTTTCCTTTTATAAAGTATTGAGTTAAGTCACCTCTATTTTTTTAGGAGTCAGATAATTGTGAAAATTGTAAGGTCAGATCAGTCAAGAGTGTAAGAAAGAAATAGAGCAGTGGAACTTCTTTGTGTAAACATTTTGACCCTTAGGATAGGGATTTAGAAAGTAGAGGTAGAGGCATGTGGCATGACTGAAGTTGGTCTGAGCCTAGTAATTCATATCCGTAGTGCATCCACAATGCCAATTCACTTGAATATGATTATTACTTTATTTCTTTTTTTTTTTTTTTCATGTATCAGAGCTCACAGCTTTCTCCTGTCAAGTATAGTGGTACTTGTAGTAGTGACCCCACCACCCTAGGGGTAGAACAAAAGATATGCAGTGCATCAGACTTGGATCAATACAAGTACTTAGTGTTACTAGTTCTGTGTTTGAAAAACAGGACCTGAGAAATTCCACTGAGATAGTGGGTTCTGTTGGTATTGTATGCCACTTTCCAGATAGCCGTGTTCACCATTACAGACTTAGAACCAGGAGGAAACCAGTATATGATGGGCATAGAATAGCAGGCCACTGAAAACTGACTGGCAGGCAATGCAGGATATTGGCAGAGCAAGCAGGATGAAGTTCTTAATTTTTTTTTATTTCCTGGCAATTTAATATGGTCTGTTACATAGCACCTCTGTTAAGAATTAGTTGCACACAGTTTTTATACCACTATTAAATATTCAGAGAAACAACCTAACTGTACTTGGCACTGAGCCCTATAAAGCTGTCTACAGAAATCTTCCAAACAGAAGGTTACATGCACTGTACTCACTCTGTGACATCCAGTGTTGCTTTTGCAGCAGGCTCAGATTAGGGGCATCTGCTTACAATGGCTTGAATGGACAATGGTTTGATCTTCTCCCAGTGAATGGTCTGGTAACTTAGATGCTTGGTTAAGCAGCTGCTACTAATCACAGCTATGTTATCTTAGCTATAGAAGTGGCGAAACTTGCTTAGTGGTGATATTACTGGGTTTTGTAGCATTTAGATGAGAAACAAAACCATACTTGGAGAGTGTGTGATGTGCAAAGCAGGTGCATGTTTCATCTTATAAACGTGACTAGTTTAAGGTTGCTGACCTTTACATTAATGTTTCCATTTCCACATAAATTTGAAATTTGGCCATAAACCTAGCGTTAAATACCTTGTGAATACAAATCGTAGTAACCAAATCTACATTCTGAAGTGACTGTTAACACAGATCAAAACTGTTGCTTGTCCATGCTGCTGTAGTTGTAAGCCATTAATTTACCAACATTACAGATAAGAAATGTGGGAGATGGAAAAGACAGTATTCTCCCCTCCCCCCCCCCCCCCATATCTTTTTCCTTTTTTAATCTATCCGTAGCATGTCTTTTTTAATCTATCTGTAGCATGTCTGTTTTAATTTGGGTTGTCTCACATATGTATGTTATGAGATTTTCTATCCCTTAAACACAGAAACATTCATTAGCAATGATAATAAGAAAAAGAAGGAAGAGTATTATGAGCATATTGAAAGAACTGTAACTTGGAATCATCTGTTGGCTCTCCTAATAGTTCCAAATATGCATCAAAGAGAATGGAGAAATGATTGAACCTGCTGGATCTTCATTTTCCAGTGCTCTTCATAGAGTAACCCGCATAGATGGTGTGGGGTAACTGTTGAACAAAAGAAGTAGAAAGCAATTCAGAAAGAACTCTGAAAGAAGGGGGGGGAAAGATACTTTCTGGAGAAAAGAATGTTGCATTTTTAGGTGACCTTCCCATCAGTTGTGCAGAAACAGTTTGGTTAACCATGGAAGTCTTATTTTAGTACATAATCCAAATAAAATCACTTCTTCTGCTGGGATTGTCATTCAGTAAAGGAGTCTCCTTTCTGCATGCATGGGGTGTGACACATACTCATACTGTAAGGACTCTTTTACAGGTTGATTCTGTCAGGGGTGTGTGCTCGCCTTTTTTGTTTTAGTAGGTACACTTTTTTATTATAAAACTGCCATTAAAAAATCGCTGGGAGAGTTATTTATGCAGACTGTTCTAGAGGAAAAAGGTTCAGAGTACTGGAATGGAATTCAGAAGTCACTGGGTTCATTGTTTGTTTTTTCAAAGTTGCACTCATAAATACAATTTTATAACTCAGATGATTAATTCCTTTAACATTTCTCACTGTTGTGTTCTTACAGTTCAAACATTTCTCACTGTTCATGCTCTTACAGTTGCTTAAAAGGAACCGTCGTTTTCAAATTCTGATGTGATTATAATGCGAAAAAATTAGAACCTAATTTGGACAAAACCCGGAAAGTATTGCTTATCATGAGTTATGTGATTCACTTATTTGTATTATAGTTGTGATATTGGGACTGTTTTGGTGATGTGACTTACACAAAGGAATTTCTTGTTTAGTAATTAACATTGACAAAGATGATGGGGTATTGCATGAAGATCAGGTTTCCAGGTGGCTAATTTTAGCTGCTTTCATTGCAGTTGATATCAAGGTCATCCTGATTTTTCCTAAGGACCTAGTAGACAAGCAAGAACTTGTTTTGCTCTTAAGGCATGTGGTGCTTAGTCTGTGCATCTTCTTGCAGAGGTGCGCTACCACCAGTAGAAGAGTCATTGAAGGCATTGCAGACATAAACCTTAGCTTTCTGTTGTTAGACTAGTAAGGGTCAGAATATAGTTCTTAGTGGTAGCTAGTGTTCGGGTGAGTAGATCCACAAGTGAAAATCAATGTTTTTTAAAAGTGCTTTATGTAATTAATTCACAAATATGTGGCTCATTAAAATTCCCGGGAAAGGCATTACCAGTCCTTACAGTATATTAACAATGGATGCAACTTCGGAGAAAGAGTCTTAAAGATTTTGTGCGTACACAAAATTGAGTGATACTTCTCTATCATGAATGGCTGTATCAACTCTAAGAAAGGCATTCTTACAGTAGAAGCAATGTTTTACTTATGGAACAAATAAGGCAGGATTTGGGAAGGTTTTCTCAGAGGCAGAAGTTTCCTCTGTGCTGAACTTCACTTCTTGGGGCTTCCTCTAGTGATATGCAAAGGACGTGAAGAAACTCTTAGTTGTTGTGGAGCAAATTAAAACGTGTTTAGGCCTTGAAGGAAAATATCCCGGTAGCTGTAAGCTTTGATGACAGTGATTTGTCCTTGCTGTGGGAAGTACTGTGAAGGTCTTCAAATGCATGTCCTATGCAACCCACAACAGAATGTTGGAGAAGTGCCTCTCTATGAAAAGCCTACTCAGCAGAGTACTGGAGCTCTTGGGAAAACTGCTATCATGATTCTGTCTCTTGATATTGTCTGTTAACTTGATTGCTTTTATGTTAATTAAGGTGTCATTCAGACGTGAAGTGCACCTTTGGCTCCTACAAGACAGCGTGTCAAATTCTTTTGAATGCTGCTGAGAAGATGCTCCCCTGGCTGCTGTGAATCGGCATATGTGAGGAAGCAGCCTACAGCTATTATCTGTTACACCTGTAGTATTTTAGGGCTAGCTGTTCATGTGAGCAGCAGTACGGTTAATACCTGCTGCTGCTAATGGCTTTTTGCAGGCAGCAGCAGCAGCACGAATTTGATGTGATTCCTGCCAATTTCCCTGCTAGTCACAGGGTTGCGGGGAGCAGTGGGAAGGTGACAGGAGGTTTGTTCAGTGCACTCGGCTGCTGCTTGGCAAAGCTATTAGCAGGAGTAGATACCCTGGAGCTCTCTCTGTGCAGATTCAAGACAACATTGCACTGGTTTATGTTAAGTTATATTTGGATGATTATCCCTGCAACCTTGGAAAGTGAAAACACATTTTTCCAAATCTTTAGCTTTTAAATACATGGCTGCCTTACTGTTTTCTTCCCACTGTCTCCTATGCATTTGTCAGTTGAGTTGCTTTCCTGCTGCTGGTAGATGGAATAGGTTTGTAAGCAGTTGGTGAAGAATATGTTCCTTAGGATGTTTGATCCCTGCTCAGTAAGAGGGAGGGGTATTTTTGTTGTGGCAGAAGGTTTTGTCCTTTTTGTTGTAGATGCCGTGTAGTTTTTGAAATTCTTTTTGGTGTGCATGATGATTTATAACTAACTTTATTTTATGGCCATGCATTTTTTGGAAGTATGAAATGATTATCAGAATGAAAGACTGTTGCTGAATTACATTATCTGTGTTGCTTTGGTTGCTAAGTACATGCAGATACTGTCCTCTGTACTGGTTCTTCTAATCTCAAAGCACTTGTGTTGCTTTCCAGTTTTGGTTTTTGTGACAATGGTGACTTCATTGATGAAGGTTTCACTACAGCTTTATTTAGATTAAAATGGCTGGCTGGTGCCTTCCTGCACCTTGATGAATGTCGTTTCCATATGGTTAGAAATGTGATAGCAAAATTAAACAAAAAAAAAAAGTCTGTGGTTTCTTAACAAATAGCTTAATGTTTGTGCAGTGCTGGAGACACCACTTATAAACAGAAGCAATAGTGCGGAGCAGGAAGCAGAGGGTCAGCCTGAGGAATTAAAACATAGCTTAGCCTTGTCCAGCATACTCTCAGTTCCATAGTAAGAAAGTGATAAACTAGTTGAGGACAACTTGGGAGGCAGCTTTATGCTCTGTAGTGTAAGAAACTCTGCTTTAAAGGAATAAAATAACTAGGCAGATTATTGCAAAAGAATTATGAAAAAGCCACCATTTCTGTATTGCCCACTTAATTATTAGGTGGGTTTTGTTTGTGTGTTTCTGGCCCAGGAATGTTCAAGGATGTACCAATTTCTTTTAAGACGCCTCAGACTGTACTGGCTTTACCAGCATTTTGCTTACAGCTGACATTACACCAAGAGTATGTTAGGAATATATTTTGTTTAGCTGATCTCAAAATGGAAAATAGTATGTGATTTAGCAGTTTTACTAAGTTACAAAATAATAATCCTAAAAGGTAAATCATTGCAATTTGTTATAGGTACTGTAACTATGGTGTAGCAGCATCTTGGATAGAGTTCTCAAAAGTGAAACTAAAATTTAAGAGTTGTCCTTGTTATGAAGTGGAATATTTACAGAAAGATCTTTAAGTGCCACTGTTAAGAAAATAATCTATTTGATATACTGGTACCGCTAGTGTTTTCAATGGACAGTGAGCTTCATTTTGAAATTAAATTTAAATGGAAGTGAAATTCAGATTAAGTGTAAGGCCTAATCTTAACATTCTTGCAAAAATTAAAAATTTCTATGGAAAACCACATTTATCACAAAAGTATAAATATATATCAAGCAAAACAGAAATCAAATCCTGATTCTTATTCATTCTTCTTTAATGGGCTTCTGTGACTTAAGGGTGTTGCTAGATGGAGCGATGCTATCAAAAGCTTCTTGTTTTTTAATAACCTTTCAAGAACCTGATCATATCTGCTTTTTGGTTTTCTATGATATGTTGACAATACATATTTAAAGACTTCACTGATCTTTGAAGATAGCACTTTGAATCAGCATTGTGATGGGAGAGGATTTTGCTGCTGAGATGTGTCCCCAGGTCTTCACCGCAAGGTGTCCGTGGGCCTTGTGCAGAGGGGTACAGCAAAGTTCAGGAGTTCTTCCGTTTTCTGTAGGAAGCAGGCAAGTCTGTGAGTTTGTGTGGTCACTACTGCTAGTTCATAGAAATGAGGTAAAAATTAAAATTAAAAAAATGAAAAGGACAGTGTTGGAGAGCAAGATGGGTTTGAGGCCACGGACTTGTGTTTTGGTGCCTTTCCCCTCTGGCATCTTTGGCCTCACTCCAGTGCGGGAAATGGAGCAGCACAGTAGCAGTGAAGTCAAGCCAGATGGACGCTGAGCTCCCAGGGTTTTCCATCCCTTCGAGCAGGCATTGGTGGCAGCGCTGACAGAGGAGCAGGAGTTAAAGCCCACACCGCATGTAGGGGAGAGTGGCCCGTTGGGGGTTAAATTGCAGAGCCTAATGGAATGATAACGGGTAGCACCATCTGCTGGCCTACTTCCGCAGAAGGAGTCAGTATTTTTAACGACATCTCTAATATTCATGCTGATGCATTTTGATGCTTTGTGCATTCATTTCTTCCCGTGCTTTGTTGGAACCTGGCTCCGCGGTTACGGTGGGTGCTGAGCCCCGCTGTGGCAGCAGGCAGCCCTCCCCACCTGAGGCAGCTGGCCGGCACCCGTGGACCTGTGCTCGCCCAGGGAGGAATATGTTGGTAAATCACAACGCGTGTTTGCAGAGGGTTGTATATCTCTTGGCTGCAGCTCTCTAAATAGGCCATTTAGCAATCTTCTCTCAATGCTTTTCTCTTGAGCACTGCTCGGGGTGCTGAAAAAGCAGAGGGCAAGCCTTTGTCTGATGCCAAACATGTCTTCAGTGAAGAGGCCAAGGGGAAGGGTAAGTGGAATCCTGAATGAGTGGGAGGAGGAGGGGTTCTTTGGGCTAAAAGGCTAATGGGATTGAATAACCTTCCTTATTACTGGCTGCTGCTGCGGGAGCCGCGCCGCATCGCCATCTTGAGCTGGCTGCTGTGCTGCAGGTCCGGCGGTGGGAGCACCCGCAGGCCATGCACTGCTGTCCGCTCGCTCGCCGCCAGGCCCCGCCGCAGCACCCTCAGGAGATGCACCCACCAAGGGGCTCCGGACCTGGCCACAAAATGGCTTTGGAAATCCCCGGTGGCTCTTCTTCGTGCTGTAGGCAGAGGCGCGTGTACGGGTGAGAACGTAACATAACTGTTATCTGCTGGGTTTTGTCTGAGTAGGAAATTCTTCCCATTGCTCAAAGGGGAAGGGGGAGGGGAGGGAAGCAAAAACATGTCTCCTAGCAGGGTTAGAGAGAGGCTGATAATCCGAATGTTGCATTCATGGTGTAAACAACACTGTGTTGATGAAATGGTTATTAAAACCCCGAAAATCAAGTTACATTTTCTAAATAGAGCACTGACTGTACATTGATCTAAATGAAAAAAATAGTGCTTTCTGATTTTTTATGAGTATAGAGTTTAGTTTTGGTTTTATCTTTTGTTTGGTTTTAAATCTTGATTCTGTTCAAACATCTGTTCAGCAGTGAATTAGTCTGGTAAGATGTGCTGTCTACTTTAAGGTAACTGTGGTCCTGGTATCTAACAAAAGGTGAAGTACTGATGCTGTTACCTTCAGGAGTTCTTTGCTTTTTCAGATTTTATGAGAACAGCATTTATTGGAGGTATATGTCAAATGTATGGGAATGCTGGGAAGGTTTAGTTTCTCTAACTACAGAAAGAAGGCTGAGAGAATTTTAGAACAATATTTTTTTACTGATTTTCAGTTTGTGGCTTGGTTGTTGAAAACCCACAATTGATGCAGTTATTCTGAAACCCACGCCATTCTGTGGGATCAACAGAATTCCTTCTTTTTTTGTGTCTGCTTGAGTCCCTGCCAGTTTCATGTGGTTTTTGTAAATGCATATCCAGGCCAAAAACTTTTGCACTTTCACGAAACGCTTATATTCTTGAAATAAGGTAATTTTATTTCCTTTTGTCTCTTGCTACAGCCTCCTTCCTCCAAGAAGACTGTTGGTTCGGGATCATATACTAAGTTGCAGAATACCCAGGTGAAGGCAATGTCGGAAAAGAAGCAGAAGAAAAAAGCAGACATGGAAAGTAAACAAGAGAAGGCAAATCGCATAATATCTGAAGCGATTGCAAAAGCAAAAGAGAGAGGAGAGAGAAACATTCCACGGGTAATGAGTCCTGAAAACTTCCCCAGTGTTTCAGCTGAAGGTAAAGAGGAAAAGAAGGGTAGAAAAGTTAAATCCAAACCAAAGGAGAAGGAGAGCAAAAAACCAAAAACTGGTTCCTCGTCCAAAACTAAAGAGAAAACAAAAATTGGGTAAGTAGACTAAAAGGTCTTATTTCTTTTCACACTGTAGGTCCTTGATTAAAACGAAAACTGGTTACTGATAATAAATTGTTCTCCTCCACTGCCTACAGAAGATTCTTCCTGATCAAGTCCGTGTGTGGACTCTCTCATTCAGGAACAAGAATCCTCTGTTTTTCCTTCAGATAAAATCATTTTAGGACTGTCTTTCTTAAAGGAATTATTTTAAATTCATATCCTAAAATGTTTTATACTTACTTTGAAGCATAGACAAGACCAACATACCTTTCATCTGGTGGTGTTATGAGTTCTGACCCCAAATTAACTTTTATCTGTACTGTGTATGCTCCCGTCATCAGTTTTGGCATGTGTCTTCAATAAAGTGTGCAATGATAAACTGCAGAGGGAGGACTAAATGAAACTAAAATGAACTTGTTAGTGAGCGAATATTCCTATAGATATCACATATATCAAAAATTAAGTGCATATTGAAAAATTTGTATTATAAGCATTTTGTTGTTTTCAGTCGTAGCAATTTAATCTGCCCTCTTAAAAATTTTGCAGACTCAGCTGGGTCAAAGTGGGTGGATATTGTGGGGTAAGGAGCTTTTGAAAGGTATTAGGCTCTAGAACACTCCAAGGGATTCAGTAGGTGTCACATTTTCTGACTCCAGAGCTAAACTAGTTCTCCTGTGTACTTATAACAGAAAGTGCCCAATTTCCACCATTAAGTATGTCAGTCAGAACTTGAAGTAAAAATCTTACCTACAGTCTGACTTTTCATTCTTTTAAATCCATGCTCTTTTTGCAGTAGCAGAAATACTGACTGGCATAGTTCTCCAAATTTAAATGTCTCATATACATATGTATATTCTCATGTATGTAGAGCAGAATTGAATGCTCTTTTAATCAGCCCATTTCTCTGCATTTTCCCTTCTTTTTTTCCCTAGACATCAGTGCTTTCCTTACATGTGTGAAGTAAACAACTTCCTTGAGAAGTTGTCCTGTACTGTAAAGGATCTAAACTTGACACTTAATACAGACTTTTATAGCCTTAATTTCTTTCTCTTCTGGTTATGGGTTGGCATATGAATGCTGCTCATGATATTCATTAGCGCACAGAATACTGCTTCCTTTTTTTTTTTTTTACCTCCATCTTGTTTAAAGTGGGATTTTGGATGTGTACTTCCATGGCTGATTTCACTTTCATGTTTTTGAATTTACTTACATTCTGTAACAGATATTTTGTGGGTCTGTCTAAGCAGAAAACTTACATTCTGTTGGTCATCTAGGGTCAGTTTCCTGAAGATTCATGTGAATTGCCCTTAGTGTGTTTTCTATGCTTTCTTTCGGATAATTTACAAAACCAGCCAAAATATTATCCTTATAAGACATAGTTCCCATAATATTTTTACTGTTTTTAATCAGAAAAGTGGAACAAACTGTTACTTTTGATTTATACTTAAGCATTTTTTTTTGTCTTCATGAAATGCTTAGCTGTGCACATGGGTTAGGATCAGTTTCTGAGCTTTCATGACACAGCATCAGTTGAGAAAGAGCTTTTTGTCAAACTATGTTTTAAACCATAATAGTTGTGCTTGATCCCAAGTATGCTGAAGCTAGTAGGGAGACTCCTGTTTAATTATGGTCAACATGTTGTGTTGAGCTGTGGAAGTTCACCTCCCCCTTATTTACTGGTTTAATTAGCTAATGCTTCAGTAGCACTTTCGTTAGCTTAATCATGCTGCCAGGTATTGTTTTAACTACATGGAACACATACCCAAGGATTTGGTAGTCCAATCCTGTTAAAAAGCAGTGGAGGGAGTCTTCTAGAACCACGTTATTACAGATTGCACAGAATTTCTGTGTGTTTTGATGCACAGCAGTATATCAAGTGCTTTGAGGCATCCACATACTTCATTTTTGTATCCAAAAAGCTTCATATTGTTAAGTGTGTTAGCATTATTTTATATTATTTATGTAAATACATTAAATATTGCCTGTCTAGCGAAGAATATGCTACAGTGGTTTTGAAGAGCAGTAATTGAAAAAAGGTCTTGATTTTTTGGAAAAGAATAATCCCAGCAGACTGTTTTCTGTGCAGATGTAACTACTGATCTTACACGAGAAGAATATTTACTTGAGAATGGCTATACTTACCTTTTCAAAGGTGGTTTAAGAAAAATCATGCGATTAATAAAATCAGTTTTATTTGGAGAAGGACAAAATGAAATCCAGAAACTAATAAGGGGTTTAGAAAGCCAAACAATTCTTGTAAAGGTTTTTTTCTAATTGCATTCCTAAGAAAATATTTCTTAACGCATCTTAGCATATCCTGGAGTTTATGATGTCAAAATAGAATTTGGATTTTAAAAGTGTGGATTGCTGCATTGGTTTTCTCATTTATCTTAAACCAAATTCTAAATCTTAGGGAAGAAATCTGGGGAAAAAAAAATTTACAATGCTAAAACAATACCTTCAAGTGCTTGTATTGAGGAAGAAGGGAAAAGGAGGACCTCAGTTCAATTCTATGAAAAGTTTTGTTTATGTTGGAAATCAGGAGGTTTAAGATCTGTTTAAAATTGGAAGAGAAAAAAATTCTATTTATGTTTCTTTTTTACTCAGTAAGGAGGAAAACTTGGAAAAAAATAAAAAAAAACCCAAAGTTGTGTATATGGCATTGCTTGCATTTAAGCAGGAGGTAAAAACTGCCCCCTCATTATTAAAAAGATCTATAAACAATTTCCAGTTGTTCTAAAGTGTTATCAACTGTAGTTCTTCTATAAGCAATGAAATCATGACTGAAACTTTACAGCCAAGAAAGATCTATAGTAAAAAAGCATAAGCTAAGTATGTGTTTTTAACAGTGATGGATAATTGGGTTTGTGTGCGTCTGCTTTCCCATTGTAGAAGGCGTTTCACTATGGTACGTCCGTCTCAGATGATTAGTTTCATTCAGTGCTTTCTATAGCAAGCACATTTAACTCGCAGTAACTGTTAAATATAGTGGTTCAGCTTGGATTCCAAGAGCTAGCCCAGTTCAGAAGGTGTGATTGTGTGTTTTGGAAGGTCTGAGGTCAGATGCATGTTTCAGGTGACTCCTGTTTGAGTTGCAGGCAAGCATAGAGCTGCAAGAGCAGAAACTATGAACAAATATGTTTTTGAGAAGTTTTTGGAGACTGGTTTTAGTCTGATCTTTTGCATCTCTGCTAGCATCAAACCTAGGCTATCCAGTGTTAGCACAACTGTGCTTTCTGTAGTCCAGTACTCAAACGGTAAACTCTTATTTAGATCGTGATCATAAACTTTGCTGGGATCCTACAAGGGTTGCATCTGCGTAGCACATCCTGTATTGCTCTTGAGGAGGATTTGCAGAGCTACACAGTTGCCCATCTGTGAAAATGATCTGCTCCACTGCTCTGGTGGAGCTGAAACACAAAACACTAGTTGCTGAACAGACCTTGATGAAATTGCCTGGTAGCAATCAGCTAAAAAACAAGCAACAAAAAAAAACCTTTTAAATGTCATACCATACAGCTTTTACTGAAACTGAGTAGCCCTCATCTAGCATAAAGATGGGTTTTCACTTCTATATCTCAGTTGAAGGGACAAGATGATTTTTAAGCCATCTTGATTGTTTTCCTTGCTCACTGCATATGATGGGTGTGTGTTTAGAGATTCATGTTATTAACTGTTTATATTTTCCTTAGTGATTCTTCTGATATGTATGTACAGAAAAAATTTAAAGCGTGATTTTTTTCCGGCTTATTGCTTGTTAGAAATGACTAGCAGTTACTTTCTAGTCAGGCTGTGCTTTCTTTCTGAAGTTGGTCATTGAGGTTTTTAATTCCCTGACCTGTTGCACTCAAAGAATTAATGCCTTTTAATTTCAGTCAGATGGTTTAGAACTCAGTTCACTAATTGGTAAGGTTTCTGTGACATAGGCATTGGTGAAGATCAGTGACTAAATACTTTTGCTACCAAAAGCATTGTAAGCATATGACAGAAATTATTAGGAGAACGCATGTATATTATATTCAGTGTCACAAACTAACCAGTTTGCTTTATGCATTGATTACTGATTAATTCTTTAAAATTAACTTACTTTACAATTTTTTGAGGATTGCAGAACCACTTTTCATATCCTGGCTATTTACCAAGATGCATTGGTGTTCAGGAATCTATCTAAACCCTATTTTTGCATAGAACTTGTTTCCATTTATAAGCTTTTTCTAACTGATTGTAATTCTACTTCTTCCATTTAAGGTGATGCATATTTAAACTAAAAAGTCTGCTTCTTGCTACTTGATGTGAAGGATAGAAGAATTACGAATTTGTGAATGTTCTGTTGTTCAAAAAAGTAGATTGGCATTTAGGTTTTATAGCTCTCGATGTATTTCCACCTACTCAAACATAAAATTAAATATCATGGTTCTGATGAAAAGCAGCAGCTCTGCACTGGTGTTACAAAGGACAGTATCAGTAGATTTAGGTTTTGGGGATTTTTTTTATCACCACATAGTTTAAATAAATAAATCACCCAAATCCTAAGAATTTGGCATTCAGTTTAATTCTGGGTGGTAGTCCTTAAGTTCAAAACCATTTCCTGTTATCAGAAATGGCCATATTGTTTCATGTCCTAGAACAACAATGGTGGGATTTGGGTTTTTTTTATTAACCCTTAAATTATGTAGTAATGAATACAGCCAGTTGTGTATGATCCTATTTACTATTCAAATGAGTAAATGTCCTCGTTGACTTGGAGTAGGTCTCAAATGTTCTGTTTGCAAGAGCATTTTTAGGACCCAAGACCCTAACAGAATGGAGAAAGGAAGTGATTCTGCTGCCTCTGTATCATTTAAGTTTAAATGCCTAGAACTAGAAGTGAATTTCACAGAAGGCAGGACACTGAGTTACCTTTTATGTTTTGTGTAAGTAAGGCAGAGGTTGGCTAATAGATCTATACTCAAAGAGAAGAGATACTCACTGAATCTTTTTGATCTGTTAGATCATAAACAGCTTCTGTCATGATTAGAAATGGCATACAAATTCCAAATTTTATCATCCTTCTGGGATGAAGCTCTTTACTATGAGGGTGGTGAGGCCTTGGCACAGGTTGCCTAGGGAAGCTGTGGCTGCTCCATCCCTGGAAGTGTTCAAGACCGGGTTGGATGGGGCTTGGAGCAACCTGTTTTAGTGGAAGGTGACCCTGCCCGTGGCAGGGGGTGGAACTAAATGGAATTTAAGGTCCCTTCCAACCCAAACCATTCTATGGTATCTTTGCATGCCCTGAGCTGTGACTCCCTGATGGCATTTTCTCTGCTCTCAGATTCTAGTTTTGATGCGTAAGTTAGGCCTTAAGTGACATAATTTTAAGTTACTACTGCAAAACACATGCATGCAAAATAGTGTGGTCTTACTGAACAGCTAACCAAACACTTGTTTGTTCTCTGGCATTATTATTCCAATGTTGTATTAGCATGAAATGGCTCTTGACTGAAGGGGTGTTTTAAAAATCTGTGCACAATCCAGCAGTTACTAATTTGAAATATAACTGCAGAAAGAGACAGTGGCTAATATTAGTGTGTTAGTATTATTTATTAAACATATGCTAAAAGGATGCTGAGGATGGACTCTTCATTAGGGGCTGTAGTGACAGGACAAGGGGTAACAGGTTCAAACTTAAACAGGAGAAGTTTAGATTGGATATAACGAAGAAATTCTTTACTGTGAGGGTGGTGAGACACTGGAATGGGTTGCCCAGGGAAGTTGTGAATGCTCCATCCGTAGCGGTGTTCAAGGCTAGGTTGGACGTAGACTTGGGTGGCATGGTTTAGTGTGAGGTGTCCCTGTCCATGGTAGGGAGGTTGGAACTAGATGACCTTAAGGTCCTTTCCAACCCTAACTATTCTATGATTCTATGATAAGAGCAACTTTTTTTATAGCACCAGTTCAACTCTCATTCCAAGAAGATAAGCAATCTTGTCAAGGGCGTATCTGCTTTTGTATTTTGCTAATAGATAGATTTCTATCTAAGTTTTTAGTGATAAAAAAATACTTACACTGTGGATGACGTAGGAGTTTTATTGCTGGTAATATAACAAAATGCTTTGATTACAAATTAAAATATCTGGAAAGTGGCTTTAAACGCTAATAGAGTCAATTGGTATCCTCTGTTTTGGGAAAATTGGAATAAAATGATGTATTAAAGGCATGTATTGAAGGCCATCAGTACTTACTATTTCTTGCATGCTTGATGTGTATTTCATATTTGCTGGGTTTCTTTTTTTTTTTTTTTCTTCCCTCCTTTTTAATCGTTCCTCATGTTCACTAACTTGGAAGGCTTTGAAAATTGTTCTTTATAATTCTCAAGGTGTTCAAAGTGCTGAGAATTCTCCCATCACATTCTCTGCTATCTGCTATTACTGATCCTTAATTTAAAAGACAGAAATGGCAGTGCTCCTCATGTCGTGATTCCTGGTGGTCTTGCTGATACTTTTAAGTCTTTCAGTTGTGATCTAAACAGTGTTAGGAAGCTTATGCTAAGGATCCAAAGCACTAGTGGCTCATGAGATGGCTTCTTTAGAGCCCTTTTTGTTTATATGAGTCTCTCAACATCTTTATTTTGTTGTTAAAAAAGAAGGAAATATATGTTGAAGAAATCTACACTGTAATTGTTCAAGTATTTCTAGATAATATGAAATGAAATACATTGTAAATTTTAAAAGGCAAGAAAAAGTGCAATTGGAATGAAGTCTAGTGTTACTATTTATTCTGTGTCTACAGTGTGCTGTTTCCTTTTCGTAGAAACAGAATAGATAGTTTCTGTTCAGAACAGTTCGTTTCAGAGAGGAAAAAGGGATTTTAGCCAAGATCTTTATGCTTCTGTATAGAAACTTATAAACTGGCAAGAGAACTTACTCTCTCAGTGAAAAAAAAATCACAGAATTGATCCAGTTTACAAGCTTCTGAAAATTATTGTTTTCACATAGCAGATTTTGAGAGGTTTTTGGCCAAAATATGAGCAGATTGCTTTTTTACTAGTAGAAATGCATGACTTTAGCACCATACTGCTTTTCAGCAACTTTTGATAGCAAGGAGCATTGTGGTTCTGGGCACTTGATCAGAAAGAAGTGAAATTGCATTTATTCCTCTCACTGGCACCATATCCATATAGAGGAAGAAGCATTCTGATCTGTATCATCTAGAGATGTTTAGGAAATTTCAGGGAGATGCTTGTGAAGAGAAGTATGGGGAGTAGTGAATATAAGATGGAGATAAGGCACAAAAGCTGACAGAGAAATGGAATATTATGTGTAAGACTTCAGGGGCAGAGCGAGAGGTGAACACAAGAGAACTACGGAGAAGGAGAGGAAAAATCGTGCAAAGAAAGATGTAGCTAGAACAGTCTAATCACAATCTGTTTTAAAACAGAAGGTCCTTAAAATTTTCTGCTATTCAGTGGATGCCGCTACAATACATAGAAAAATAGTCATGACCTTCTTTAATACTGTGTTTCTTGAATCCAAAAGGAGCCTGAGTCTAAAATATTAGGCGGTAGTGCATGAAATGAGGATGAACTATGGTTGCACAGATACAAATGCTTAACATAGCACCATGCATTTATGAAGCATTTTAATACACTGTTACACAAAAGAGGATCAAAATTTGGAATAGGTTGCACAGGGAGGTGTCAGCCTTGGAGACAAGCAGAGCTTGACTGAATTCAGCAACATAAAAGAATTCTATGTTGGATGAAATTGGCTTTAAGTAGGAACCAGATGTCCTCCAAAGATCCCTTCCAGCTTGTCTTACATCTCAACACCTATTTGATGAAAGTATCCTTTTTCTTTGTTGCTAGTAGTCTTTTGTTCGCTTAAAAATCAAAATGTGTATCACATTCACAGTCATCTCTACATGCCATACATGCATCAGGCCTTTAATGCCTTTGCTCTAAATCAGAGAAGACTTTGAGCCTTATTTATTGGTCAAAAAATAATAATTTAAAAATTAGATTATGTGAGTTCACTGGATTGAATATGCTCTATGTCCAGTGCTTTAAATTAAAAGATCAAGAAGGGACAGGTACAGGCAAGCAGAGCTTGTTGCACTTAACACGTGGCCAAAGCTTAGAGGAGTTCCTACCCAGCTGAGACCAGAGTTTTATCTGGGCTAGGGTCCTCTCTCCAGCAATGGCCAGAAGCAGCTGCAATGGAAAGAGTTCAAGGCAGGGAAAACATGCATGATACTTCTTAATATTTTCCCAAATTCCAAAGGTGCGAAAAAGGAACTTTGTGGAAGAGGTACCAGTCTTCCAAGAAATTCTCACTCAAGTTTATCAGGTTTGCCTTTCAATCCGTGTTAAATTTTAGCATCCACAATTCCATTTAACAAGCTCAGAAGTTCAATCACAGTGTGCCTTGTCTGCATCACTTTGGAATAGGTTAGGTGACAAGTGCTAATGTAACACATAAATTCCATGCAACGAAGTGAGATAAAAATCGAAAAAGTGGTTTATTGAAGTCCATCATTAGGGTCATACTGGACAAATACCTGAGATTCCAATAGTAAAAAAAAAAAACCTAGTAAAAAAAACCCACAAAAAAAAAAAACAACAACAAAACAAAAAACCCAACCCCAAACCCCAAAACCCCACAACTGAAAAACACACAGTCAAAAAACCACAACTAATGGGACATTGAAAAATGAGGGGTTGGGAGACAGACAACAAACTACTGAAGAGAGTAGGGAAACCAATGTGTTAATTGTATTTCCTGCAATTATGAAACATGCTTTCTAAGGAATAATTAAACTGAGAACACACCTAATAAGGGCTTAAGGATCAGAATTTACTTCTGAACAAGCAGCTCTGTGAACAAGCAGATACGTGATTATGCTTACTGCAGCTTCATTTCAGTGTGCATTTGCAAGTACCATTCACTTTGTAGTAGAATTATAAAATGTAAGAGTGGAAAATGTTTGGGTTTTGGGGGGTTTTTTTAAGCCTTTCCACTGAACATACCTAGTGCTTAAATATTAAAAACCAATGGAAATGTTAATTGTTTCTGAAAATATGCCTATAGTCTTCTGTAGGCCATGTTGCTTAAAGTATCCATAGGTTTTCTGTAATTTAAGATTTTCCTTTTCTATGTGAACGGTTTTTTTGGATATAGTATGTGATAGTTGTTTGGACATGTGCAAAGAGAAGCAAATGAGATGCAAGTGTTTCAGCCACTACCTTCTCCTCAGTGGGTTTTTAGGTGATCAGTGTATTTGATGCTGCTTTGGTGTAAAAGAACTTACATTGTCTGTATATAAAGACTTTTCATTTGTTCTGTAAAATGGCAAAAGAGGTTTGTTTGCTGCAACATTTTCTGTTTCACAGATCTGACAGTTAGATATTCTATAAAATACATATATAAGGACAACACTTTATCTGTGATTTTATTGGATAGCTTGTCATCATTCTTCAATTAAGCCACTGAAAACATATTTCAAGAGGTGTATTTGGCACATTTCAAATATGAAAAAATAAATATTTTGATACCCTTTAGTTAAAAACAAATTCTTGGTATTGTGATTTACAGTATAACCTTTAAATTTTTACAAGAGATAATTGGTGCTTTTTCATCAGAATGTTACTATTCTGCACATTGTAGCTTCTTAATTTATTCTGAGAGGTTCTAAGATTTCTTGGAGCTAAAACTACAGAGTTTTGAAAATAGGTTCTTTTTGACTTTTATTTTTTTAAGAGCTTAAAGGATTCATGCAATTTCCTCATTTTTACCATTTAATGACTTACCTAAACATGCAAGTTCTGTATGTCAGAAAGCTCTGAGTAATGTTAGCTTGTTATCCATAGCTAATTGTTTTGTGTAAGAGAAGGTGTATTTTGCAATTGGCAAATGGTTTATAGGAATGATATACTGTCCTCTTCTGCAGATGGTGTTTATGCTAACTTTGTATAGTTTACCATTGTTGGTTAGTTTAAATACTGGATTTGGCATCTCTTGCGCATTTATGGATTTAAAATGTGTATGAAACAGAAGAATTTTCAGTGCTAACTGCTTGCCTGTAGAGAAACTCAGTAACAGTAGTAGAAAATACTGACTTCTGTAAAGTTGTACCTTTTGTTGTGAGGCACATACTTCAGATTGTGGTGCTTCCTAAGTTTTAGATTAAGAAGAATAAGGAAATTGCTAATGGATGTGATGTTGCTTTTTAATCTTGGAAGTGAAGTGGACTAGTATGTGGCATTCACTTAGATGTTGGGCTTTTTTTTCCTAACAGAAAGCTAATCATCACACTGGGTAAGAAGCAGAAAAGGAAAAACGAATCTTCAGATGAGTTGTCTGATGCTAAGCAGACTACACAGCGGGCACTGAAAGATGAAGACTCACAGGTAAGTACTCAGAATTTTTCCCTTCTAAATTTCTGTGGTGTTACTTCTACAGGTCTTTTCCTGCACTCCCTTACCAAAAGTTACACTCCTTTTGACACAGTGACAGTTCCTCTCTCACTGCTGTCTCTTTTTCATGGGTAAAACTTTACATTATAAGCTACTTCTCCCAGTTGAAAATCAGAAAATCCTACAGTTTAGAGTCCCGTCTATAATGGGACATCAGCGCCCTGCTAGTATTTGTTTAATTTTACAATTTGTTTAATTATTACAATTTACACAAGTCCATAGATTTGAGACAGTAAATACTCACCTGTTGAGCTGGTAGTTAGTTGGACCTGATATTTGCTTTGGCTGACTTTGTGGGGAGAATGCAGAGATTGGCTAATAAAAGGAACATTTTTCAGTTGAAACTGGCTCTGGAGAACACTTTAAAACGCTGGTTTTGGACTTTACTGGTTTTTTCTGTGCTCTGCTTCTGTAGAAACATAAAGAACTGTTTTCTTAGAGTGTTGGATCTGAAGGGAAAATGATCAATATACTGATAGGCTCTGGTTGCTTGTGGAATACTTCTAAAGGAGAAGTACCAGATAAAGAATCAAAGTGGTGGAGTCATTCCCTCGAGGAATATCTGCCTTGTAACTTTTCCCCTGCATTTATTTTATACATTGCTCTGGTATGATAGTAGCCTAGCTAATTATTTACAAAAACAATGCACAAAAAAAGTATGAATATGAGATTATTTCTTATTTATGTGTATGTTAGTAGCAGAATTATAGCTTTCTTCCTTTAGGGCAAAATCCATTAAAAGTAAGGTTATATGTGTAAGTACACGGTTTTATATCCTGTGACATCGGCAGAGATTAAATCAATATTCATAACAAGGTTGAGTAAAAATTAATTGCATTATTTGATGATAATGTCAGAAAACAATTACAAGATACCGAATTGACCTTTACTATTTCACAGATGATAATGCTGTGAGGAAAAAGGATCAGAAGCCATTTTCCAGAATGATGTTACATTAACTTAAGTGGTATTTTCTCTAAAGTAAAGGTTACTTGAAAGGATTCTTGAATTTATTTATTTCGCATGGAGTTTATCTTGGTATTGAAAGTCTGTTCAGTGCACTGAAGGAGCTGACAGCAGGTTTGGTTGTTCTGAAGTGCTGTAACTTATCAGTAGTGCTCTGTAATGAGGCATAAATTTGTAGGCTAACAAATACAATATCACACTGCTGCCCTGTCTGTCTTCAAAGGAGTTTGGGAGAAGCATAACAGGAAGGTTGTAAGTTACGGTGTTTCACTGATTCATTCCCTCTAGTTTTAGAACATTTTCATTATTTTCTTTTCCCATCGCAAATAGCTGTCTGTTTCTAAGCTCAGGGGGGCAATTTTAGGTCTTTTTTTTTTTTTTTTTCCCCTGTAATTCTTTTTGTATGTTTAGTTTCACAGTGGGTGTCTTCCTTAAATACATTGATTTATTTCTTGTGTGCTTTAGAGCATTTTTTTTATGACCACACTTCTTAGCTTAGGGAAATACAAATGTTTTTTTTCAGACAACTCGGGTTATGTATTAATATGTCAGAGGACATTCAGCTATTGATGATTTATTACTCACTTCATACTTCAAGAAGAGACATGATGAGAAGGATTGAAAACACCTGTTAATGCCTTGTTAGGTTTTGAAAAATTCAGTAAATAATGAATAAAACTTGAACCTGGTTCTTAATCCTTCTTTTCATAATTCATCCATCATTTTACATTGCTCCTATTAGCTAGCATTTAAAAAATTAAAATCTACTGTTAGCAAACTGTTGTTGATTTAGCTATAATGTGACAGACAATCACTTTTTAGTGAAGAACAGCTAGTCTGGCTACATTATTGTGGAAAGCTGGTTGAGTAGTTTCACATATTTGGCTTCTACAGAAGAATGGTGGTGCCTGGTTTTGATTTTTACTGTATATGTTACTACTCTACCTTTTCTTAACAACTCCACTTGTTTTAACAACTACCTACATGTAGTTGTTAAAACATAGCTGGACCAGGGGCTGAATTTAACAGTCAGGAAGAAAGCTCCTCTGCTGCAATCTTTCTGTTACTTAATATCTGCTCTGCAGAAGCCAGTATGACCACAGGATTTTGGGTTTTGTTCTATTCACAACTTATTTTTCTCCCAGCTGATTACTACAGTGTATTGCAACCAGCAGTAGTGCTTTCTTAAACAAAAATACGCTTTGCCATGTAACACAATAGAATTAATTTATTTTATAGACTGTTTGGTTTTGCTGATTTCATTTTTGTAATGATAATTCTCTAAAGCAGATTGCAGTATTTTTAAGCATTAGCTAACTAGTTTGATTCTGCTATCATTACTTACCCAATAGACTTACAAATTAATCTCATGGTTAAATATATTGGTACTGAGGAGTGGAAAGGATATGTAGTGTCCTAATAATCGAAGTTCTTGAAACTTAAACAGTGAGTCAGGAGGAATTGCTCTCTTAGACTTAACATTATTTCTTCAGCTGGAACTTGGTGTCCTCAGATTCTTGCAGAAATGAGAGTGGAAGTTTAGAGAGAAACCGCAAAGTAAGCAGAATACTGCTGTTAAACAAGCTTGATTAAGGTGGAGGAGAAAACAAATACATTAACAAGCAACAAACTTCACTAGCCATCAAATCAGCAATCTGATCAATATGATTAATGAAAATGTTCATGATTTTTTTAATAGCGCTGGTGTTTAGTAGACTTCAGCATGTTTTGTTGTTCACTGGGATAATTGAATTGGATGTTAACATACTGCTTTTACACTGCATTATGAAATTGCTGTTGAAATACTGATGCTATGGAAGATTTGTTGTATATCAGCTTTGTTTCCATACTGTGACAATATTGTTCAATGTTTGCATTTGAACTCTAAAATTATAAGCATCAAATGTTTATATGGAATGGGAGGAGAGGGCGATTCATTTATCACAAATAGTGTATGGCTGCTTCTGTGATTCACGTGCTTTACGTTTTCTACCAAATGTTGGCATTTGGTTTTAGATGTATCTGAAGTATTACTTAGAGTGTCCCCAGACTTGCAATTCATGTTAGAGGCGGTTTTGGTAAAACCTCTTTTTTCCACCCCCCCACCCCCCCCCCGCTGCATGCAGAAGAGAAGATCAAATCGTCAAGTTAAAAGGAAAAAATATGCAGAAGAAGGAGAAGGAAAACAATCAGAAGAAGAAGCTAAAGTTTCTGCAAAAATGAAAAAGAATTCTGCCCCTTTACCTGCTGAACAGCCTTTACAGTTGTTTGTTGTAAGTGAAAATTGGCTTGGTCTGTAGTGGGAACTTTCCATTTGTCTCCAGTAGTTCAGTGAATAAAGGTCATAACTTGGAAGGAGAACATTACTATTACTAAGCAATGGTTTATTTAATGTGGCATCTTGCTAAGATCTTGAAAACTGGAAGAAATTGCTTGTTACTTTTTTTATGATTTTCTGTTCTAAACATTTGTTGACCTAGCCGAAGTTAAGGGTAAGACTAAGACTAGGTGTATCTTAAATAATGTGTTAGGCTGTGTAGGCATATGAAGAAGCTGTATGCCACTATTATTGTGACTTTCAGAAGTATGAAAGTCTTTGAGCCTATGGGGATCTCTGCTTACTGAGATTTTTAAAAAGGAAATTCCTCTCTTCTTTTGCCTCCTTTGGGTTTCCACTTCACTGTTCAGCTTGTTCCAGATATGATAATCAGACTTACTGTTGAGCCATTCTGGGTAAATAAAGTGGCAGGTAAGAAACAGGGGAAAAAGTGTACATGAGATGTTAGGAGTGCTAGAGTTTTAAGGAAAGAGAAAGATAGCATGGTTGGGAACAAATCAAACAAGAGGGAAGGTGACTCTTGACTGGAAGCAACCCGTAAAGATCAGCTCTTTATCTCTGGAACACAGGTTCAGTCTTGGCAGAACACAGGTTCAGGTTCAACCTGAACACAGGTTCAGTCTTCGCAGAGTCAAGTAACCCTTATCTGTGTCACATGTAAGCCATGCTGGAGTTCCCAGGCATGACCTCATCTACCTGATTTGGCAGCACGTTTGTTATCTATGTTCAGAGTAAACCTATTACATTGAGTTTGACACATGCTGGTTTTGGTTTAATTCTTCTCTTTTTTTTTTTTTTTTTTTTAGCCTGTCTGCCCAAGTCCTTATTTTTCCTTATCTTTATAGTGGAATTCTAGCTATGTCCACTGCATCAGGTCAGCTCAGCAGGTCATTCACAGTGAGTCTCTGTCCGAAAAGCATCAGTCACCATTGCTTGTACATTGTGTTTGGCAGGTGACCATTGCATCTGATGCTCTTTGGAAGTGCCAGACTTAATGTACTTTAGCATGCATATAGACCTGGCTTTTAAATTTTACTTCCAGACTGTTAAAGAGAACAGTCCTGGTCAAATTTACCTTTATTGTTGATCTTCTAACAAGCCACTTGTGTTTGAAGGTATTAAGTGTGATCAGCTTGAAGAGAGGACATTTACAGCAATTTATAATGTATTTTTTTTCCTGTTTTAAGCCTGAAAGGTTTGAAGAGAGGGCATTTACTACAATTTCTGTTACTGTTTTCTGCATTTATAGGAAAATCCAAGTGAAGAAGATGCAGCAATTGTAGACAAAATCTTATCCTCCAGGGTAATAAAAAAAGAAGTAAGTGATTATCATGGGATAAAACTGCTTATTTGAAAAAGCGGTTTGTATATGTCATTAAACATTTACCATGAATTTCCTTTCCTAGGTATCTGCTGGGATGACAGTAGAAACAGAAGAGTTTTTTGTAAAATACAAGAACTAGTAAGTACTAAAAAGTTGTTTCACTGGAGGTATTGTCTGAAATGATAAGTACCTTATACATCTTCTGAAGTTTTGTATTGTTGAAAATTAATTTATAACTAGATTTTTTCATCTTTAGATATTCTTCTTTACAAATTTAATCTTAAAATTGCTAAGAATCTATATTACATTCTTAGTAATAACTTTAGAATTATCAGGATTGTGAAACCAGCACTGACCAAGAATGTGTCAGCCATTACTGTGAGGAGAACAGAATTTTTAGAGAAGACAAGTTTATTAAATTCATCAGGGACTATGTGCTTCAGGCTAATTTTAATTTCATGAATTTAAATCAGAGCTATTTTGTGAACTTATATTAGATTTAGTGTCATGCATTTAGGAGAGGTTGATGTAGGAGTTGGTCTTACTGTTTTAAAAAGGAAAAAAAACCTGGTAGCAATAGAAATGATTTTACAACAGAAGCAGGAAATAAAAAAGCATAAAGAAAAGGAATCTTCCCCATGTTTTCCTTATTTTAAATTTTATACCTAACTTGCTGTCAATATTCAGTTCTTGATGTTGAAAATACAAACACATTTTCAGTTCTACATATGTGAGTAATTCCATTGGATTCTTGCTAATAAATGTGATTTCTGTGAGATTCTGGATTCACATGTTTCTGGAGACCATTTAGCTCTTGTTTTCTGAAAGGGTAAAGCCTGTCTTTCCATCTGAGAATAGGTAATACCCAGCAGTAGCCCTTCTTTATTTCTATCATACCTTTAGAAAGCTTAAAAAGGGATGAAAACATATTAAAAAGGGGGGATGTGAGAGACAGATATCTGTACTTCTGGCAAACCAGTCTGACTTCAGAAAGGCTCGCTTTGGGTGCAGTTAGATGTGTAGGTACTGGTGCTCGTGCTTCCCTCCTTCCTTTGACTATTTCTTTGTGCTTCTCGCCCAACCCAATCTGATGACCTGTTCCTTTTTGCCCTTTTTGGGCTCATCTGTGTAGTGCAGCAGTACCTGTGAAGAGATGTTCACATGCAGTGCATGAAAACGATCCAATATATTAAGTACTTTATATCTCTGGCTACTTTCTTATAGAGTTGTCAAATTTTAAACTTGATTTATTTAAGCTCACTTTAAATACACTCGTTTCTCTTCTTAGGACACATGAAATAAATCTGTGAATCCGCAAAGTTCTATGGATCCTAGCCCGAAAGCACTGCCTTAACTAGATGCTCTAAGACAATTAGTTGGAAGAATAAGTCTTTGATGTTGACAGTGAATTCTGTCTTAAATGATAAAATGTTCTTAGAGTGAAAATCTGGTTTATAAAATAGATTATTTTAACTTTATATTAAAAATAGTAAGCTTTTGCTTTCACTAATACGTTGATGTTAATCTCTCTAATTTTAGCTCTTATCTCCACTGTGAGTGGGCCACAGAACAACAGCTTTTAAAGGATAAAAGAATCCAGCAGAAAATAAAACGATTCAAACTAAGGCAAGCACAAAGAGCTCACTTTTTTGCAGATGTGAGTATGAAATAGATAACTAAATAAGCTTTTTTCCCTTGTAAAATTGTGATTAAGGGCTTGCTTTTAAGTAGAACAGCTGGATGTTGATTAGTAGAAATCAGCCATTGGGGTTGGCATTTTGGTTGCAGCAGGTTGAGTTATTTTTGTTTCAAGTAATTTTAAGAGAAGGGTCTTCTGGAGTTGCTGGACTATTCTAGCATGCATGCTTAAAATTGTGACTGGGTAACTACTTAAAAGTGGTAAGGAGGGGAAGATTGTTAGTAGGGCTAGTTTCTCTACTATATGACTTTCGCAAGACAGCACTTAATCCCTAAATGACTGCATTTTCTATTTTAATGCCAGATATCTCCTCAGTGCCCATTGCCAAAAAAAACCCAAGGAGGGAGTATCTTAAAAAATGCAAGTGCAAAAGCCTTGGTTATTTCCAACTGCCAAATTCATTTTGCATATGATAAGACTTGGTCATATACCAGCTTTTTTTTGTCTCTCTGCTGATCTTGCTGCTCTTGCATTGCAGATGGAAGAAGAACCTTTTAATCCTGACTATGTTGAAGTAGATCGGGTATTAGAAGTATCTCTTTGTGAAGATAAGGACACTGGTGAGGTAAATACATCTTAAAACAAGTGAAGAAGATACACCTCCAAGTAGTTCTTGATAATAGTGGGGGTTTTTTAGCAGATTTCAGAGTAGCACCGTAATGATTTCAAGCTTCCATAGTATTTTTAATCATACATGACAATCTTCTCATTTGCTATGCTAGTCATGTATTTTGCAATAGAAATCAGAGTTCCAATGGCTTATATTTGTGTTGGTATTAATAGGTCATACAATAGTACTTGAAGTACTTCTTCTGGAAGGCTATTACAGAACAAACACGTAAGATCAGAAAATTAAAGAAAACAGAAAAGCAAATCAAGTAAATAAATTGCTTAAATTCAGAAAGAGTCTGAAGCAGGCAGAGAACAAAACTGACAGTTGCTGATTAAGTCTGTTGGAATAGCTATGATGCTTATTTAGTTCTTCTAGACAGCAAAATGAACAGATTTTTATCCAGTGATTTCTGCATTAATCTTCCTAAAGCAGGGTTGAGAGTTGAAATTATCTTTCATTGTATGCAGCAAATTTGCTGTTATTATACTTTTTAGGAAAACATGTATTGTCATAAGACTTCGCCCAAGATCTTGGAAGTTCAAATTTTATTTAATTTTTAAACATTTATTTACTGAATCTAAATAAGATAATCTGCATTGGTTCCATCTTTTGAGACTTTTCCTAAATTCTGGCCGACCTATGAAGCTTTCTGTTTTGTCAAGAAGACCTTTGTTTTTGAAACTTAAGAAAGTTCTTTGGTTTAGGTAGGTTGGTTTGGACAGTGGAGGAAATGTTCTGGGTAGCACCTCTCTAGTGTAGTAAACTCTAGTTTGTGGAAATGTGGCAAACATCACAAATGTAGTAATTTATCCTTCCTAAGACTAAGATCTACTTGTGGATAAGTGGAATTAAAAAGTACTGCAGAGGTCTACAACAAGTAACAGAGTATGAGAAACCAAGGATAAGTAAGTAGATAACAAGATACGGTATTTTAAATATTATCAGAAATGTGCTTCTGTCCCCAGCTCTCGTGCTAGCTAGTTACTGAAATACTAAGGCATATTAACAGTCTGTATACTAAATTAAAAGCTGATAACATTCAGAATTTTCTTCCGCAGCCTGTTATTTACTATTTAGTAAAATGGTGTTCGTTGCCATATGAAGACAGTACGTGGGAGCTGAAAGAAGATGTAGATCAAGCAAAAATAGAAGAATTTGAACAATTGCAAGCTTCACGGCCTGACTCCAGGAGATTGGTAAAATTGCACCTAATTTACTTGTCTGTCTTAGAAAATTGGATATGTTTTTTCCAACTTTAAGCTTCTGTGTTAAAACATAAGGCTTACTGGCATTCTGTGTAAAGGTTTTCTGTGCTTTGTTACCTATGAATAATAGTATTTTCAGATAGGCATAGATAAATACTCTCATTTGTTACTCTGTTAAAAAGAATGTTTAGGAAAAAAATATGACTATATAGCTATAACTTCCTTTGAGTGAGGAGCAGTGCATTGAAACTGGCTATCACAGAATCTAAACAGTATTAAGACAAGGAGGAAACAGAATAAACATCCTTTACATAACGAACAGGGTTAAGTCTTGTGCTTTGACACTGAAGGAAATTGGCAAATGAGATCTGTCAAACAGATTCCCTAATTACTTCCTGCTTTTATTTTTCTTCCTGTCATAAATGGCTAGCTGAAAGGAAGAAAAATGCATCTAATAAAGAAATGTGGTTTATCTTTAAATTATGAATCTTCTGTTTACAGAGCAGGAGAAAACAAAATACTTCTATTTGAAGTCCTGTGTGTCATTGTCAGAGTGAGACTAGGGTCGTGTGTGGTGTAGGACCACACTTGTTCTAACTTATTTTACATAACTGAATACTCACAGTGTTCCAGTCTGTCAGCTTTGATTTTGAGTTTTTCCATCTATGGGTAATGACAGTAGTCACGATTAACATGTTCACATTATATTTAGTTAATTTTTCTAGTATTTATTTTAAATCCTGCCATTTTGGCAAGTGGGAAAAAGGGCTTTTTATACCTCTCTGGTGCCATATTTGGCTTCGAGAGAAAGATGACTAAAGAACTAAAGTGCACCTGTACAACTGACAGTCATCTTAGCATCAGCAACAAGTATTTTCTGTTCAAGGCTCCAGCAATTACAAGAAAGTGTTTGCTGTCAGCAGCTGTGTGAGTGGAAGCGTGGCTGCTCCTGGTGTGGGGGAGTGGACAGATGGGTGCTTTGAGAGAGGGGAGGAAGCCACAGCTGCTGGGGAGGGGCAGCTACTGCTCGGAGATGGGTGTCAGGTGATGCTGATATTGGCAAGAAAGAGATATAAATTTCAACTCTGAAATTCAGAGCTGGAAGATTAGGCCACATGAGTCTAGAGTGAATGCAGGCTTTTATAAAAACTGAGAAATGGGGGGAGTGCAGCTGATCATAAAAGCTCATAACTAAAAATATTTTGCTTGAATGTGTGGGTTTGTTCAAGGTACAAAGCAGAAGCTATTCTAAGAGAGTGTTTTCCACTAGAAATCCTACCTAATATCAGTCAAGAACTTCAGAATTTCTCTGCTAAGTTGCCTGCTAAGCTAATGGCCAGACAGTTGAGTCTCCAGGCTTGGGAATTACTGTGTATGTGTTTATATAGCTTCTTAGCTTTCTGTTAGCTTGCTAGGGACATTATAATGATGTACTGTGATACTGTTACAGTCTGTTTCATCCTATCTTTTGCATCATTATCTTGGATATGCTTATAATGTCTTCCATCCAATCTCACGGTGAAATCGATTCAGGGAAATAAACCACTCACTTGTTTTGAACTAAACTCACTTGTTTGTGCTCTTGGTGTTGGCTTCCTGAATGGGCTGACTGTGAGACTGAGTGATCAGGAGTGACCATGGCAAGTGCTAAAAAGAAAGGGCAGGATCACAGCAACTCAGTGCAGATTGCCCATATGGCTTCAGGATAGTGTCAGCAGCCAGCGTTACTCAGACTTTGAGGATTTTGGTAGTCCCAGATACTCAGTTATAGGACAGCTGTTCTTAGAGCTTCCAGAGTGAAACTTAATACGTTCTTGAAGTTTCTTGTATAAGTGAATTAGTGTTTCAGATTGCCAGTTCCAAGCCATTTATTTGCGTTCTTAGTTTTAGAAATCAGTTGCTTGATATTGTTAATCTAAAAAATACTACTTTATACTGATAAAGTATAAGGGCAACTAAGATGATTAAGGAAGTGGAGCATCTCCCTTATGAGGAAAGGCTGAGGGAGCTGGGTCTCTATAGTTTGGAGAAGAGGAGACTGAGGGGTGACCTTATTAGTGTATATAAATATATAAAGGGGGAGTGTCAGGAGGATGGAGCCAGGCTCTTCTCAGTGGCAAACAATGACAGGACAAGGGGTAATGGGTACAAACTGGAACACAAGAGGTTCCACTTAAACTTGAGAAGAAACTTCTTCTCAGTGAGGGTGATGGAACACTGGAACAGGCTGCCCAGGGGGATTGTGGAGTCTCCTCTGGAGACATTCAAAACCCGCCTGGACACATTCCTGTGTAACCTTATCTAGGTATTCCTGCTCTGGCAGGGGGATTGGACTAGATGATCTTTTGAGGTCCCTTCCAATCTCTAGCATACTGTGATACTGTGATAAATAAATACAAATTTCAGGTTTCTACAGACAATTTAATTAGTAAGTAAAGTTAACACCTTCACAGTTTTAAGGTTGAATAATTACATTCTAAATCTAAGTAGTTACACTTTGGAAATAATGGGTTAAAACGTTCTGAAAAATAAAGCATGTACCAATTTGCGCGTATACCAATTTGCACATGTATTAATCTTTCCCTTAAAGGACCGACCACCTCCAAACTCCTGGAAGAAGATAGAACACTCCAGGGAATATAAAAATGGCAATCAGCTCAGGGAATATCAACTGGAAGGACTTAACTGGCTCCTATTCAACTGGTACAATAGGTATATCCATGGAATGTTTTTTAATGTAAACTTTAAACCATATGGTGTGAACCAGTGTTACAGGGGATGAATACAGTTTGAGTTAAATTTATCTTAACCTCTCTGCTTATAGCTCAAGGGTTGTAACTGGAAATAAATAATTTCTGTTCCTTTGGATGTACAAGTATGTTTTGAGCAACAAGAATAACAAAAAGCAAATCTTAAAAAGACTATAACATAATTGAAAATACATTTTCAAGGCCTGTGAGGTAATTAAAGCAAAAAACAACTCCCACCAAAGTACAGGCTTTCAGAATTTTTGGAACAGTGAGGAAACTCTTGCATATTTCAAAATAATTTCTAGAATTAGTTCTAAAATAGTTATCTCTCTTCAGAATTACCCAGTTTGTTTTGTTTCTTGTTACCCAGTTTTTTGTTGAAGAAAGTTAAGTTTCTCAAAAATTCAGGCTAGTAAATAATTGTGTTTTCTATGTTGTAAACTAAAGGTAACTTTTGTTAAATAATGCTGTAGTACATTAACAGGAATATAATAGCTTTCAAGATTTTTTTCCCAGAACAGTGTATTTTCTTTGTATCTAAATTGGATTTCTATTCATGAATCTTCCTGCTTGCTTTATTTCTAAAGATCAGTTGCCTGTCCTCTATAGAGATGATGTCAGAGAGCATATGATTTCACCATACTGTTTGTTTTAATTCTTAGTCAGGCACTACATAGCTGTGTGAGCAGGTGTGCAAATAGCTTGAAGGACTGGAATGTATGGCTGAGGGTGAGCACCTAATGGTATTTCATACAGTAATCTGGTTATATGCATCTGTCTAAGTTCTGGAAACAAGAAGGGAAATTTGGCAGTAATGCTATAATGTGTTCCTTTTACATGAGTGTAGCTGGAATGCTTTCTATCTCTGACTTTCAGGGAATCTTCATTAATTTCTAGAGTTTTGTCAAGGTTAGTGTTAAAGGTAGGAAATCTGATTGATTTGAATTCCATTAATTAGGGCCAGTACAACTCTGAAAGAATACTTTTAAATCTTTTTCTAGGAGAACCTAATGGAACATTCTCAGGTTTTGCCAGTGCTAAACATGATTGAAAGCTTGTAATTTTGTGTGCTGAGTTAACTTAACCAAGGAAAGTTTGCAAGCATCTTAAGTTTGCACTCTAAGTGCCCCAATTTTGACTATTTGACAACTTTTGTTTTTATAAATTGGTCATTTGAGTAACAACTTTAGCATCTGTACTTTCTCTGATGCTAATCACAAATATATTTTGTTTTCAGGCGAAATTGCATTTTAGCGGATGAAATGGGTCTTGGCAAAACCATTCAGTCAATTACATTCCTCTATGAAATCCTCCTGGCTGGTATAAGAGGGCCTTTTTTGATCATAGCTCCACTTTCCACCATAGCAAACTGGGAAAGAGAATTTCGCACATGGACTGACCTTAATGTTGTAGTGTATCATGGAAGCATGATCAGCAGGCAGATGATTCAGCAGTATGAAATGTACTTCAGGGATTCACAGGTAATCTGATGAGACTTGTATGCTGTAACCTACCCAAAACCTGTTTCTGGTAGTAGTAATGAAAGCATACTTTACATTATCTGTACATACATCTTAGTGAAGGTCATTTTACATCCCTTGATGTGTTAAGCTTTTTACATATCAGAATCTTTAACATATCCTTACTGAGTAAATTTTGTGGAAGTGGTTGCAGCAAGACACAGGTTGGTTTTAGTATGCTGGGTAATTCTACAATTGAATAGCAGTGACGCTGGTACTCATGTGGAGATTAAAGTGTGCACAGATGGTTGCAGTTGGGTTCTGAATATGAAAAGCAGTGAGAACAGAAGTACAGCTGATTAAGCTGTACATTACCTTTATGTAGCTGTTGATTTCCTTTTTCCTGTCTTTGTCTGTGTACAGTTTGCTTTTCTGCCTGAAATACTTCACATTTAATGACATGGAAAACCCCTTTAAATTTGACTCTTCTAAAATGTTGGGGTTTTGGTTTTTTTTGGTGTTTTTTTTTTTTTTCCCCCATTCTGTATATTCTGTATAAATAAATGTTTTATAAATCATGATTGAAACATTGTACTTCTACAGAACTGATAAGGCTCAAAACACTCAAAACTCTCCTTTTTTAAGTAGTACTAAATATTAAAATGACACTCTCATTCTCCAGTGACTTACTGTGTACTGCCTTTTTGAAGGCCTTACATATTCTCATTTTCAGACCAATCAAGTAGAGTAAGCTGGGTAAAAAGTGTTCATTTAGTCCTCAGGTGATAATTATATTACTTACTATATAAATGCTAAATGTATCACTGTCATATGTTTTGATTGACTGAGTGTAAGGCTTTTTCTGTGATTTAGTCTTTCAGATTTTCCCAGAGTTAAAAATGTGATAACTGTTTACAGACACCTTTTTGAAACAGTTCTATGAGATGGTTGTAACTGTAATTTAAAAGTGCGTAAAATTTTATGGTTAGTTAGACAATCTTGGATTTGTGGCTGTGGATAATTACTCATTAGTATTAATTACAGAGTTATAGAGATAAAATACATGTGTGTGGAATGACAAAACAACTTACAATATAAAATCCCATGTCTGTTGATAAAACTTCAACAACAAAAATCTTTAAATTAAATACATTTGAGGTAATGTAACAACTTCTGTGTGTTGATGGATCTTTAGGGACGTATCATTCGAGGTACCTACAGGTTCCAAGCCATTATCACAACTTTTGAAATGATTCTTGGTGGGTGCCCAGAGTTAAATGCAATTGAGTGGCGGTGTGTTATTATTGATGAAGCTCACAGACTGAAGAACAAAAACTGCAAACTCTTGGAAGGACTAAAATTAATGAATCTTGTGAGTAATATTTCACTTTTGGGGTTTGATTCATGTTAAGTACAATATGATAATAAATCACAAGTTTTTTGCAAGTTTTAAACAAGTTCTTTAACAATAAAAGCAAATAGCAGAGTTTAAAGGGGAATTGTTGTCTAGTCCTGTAGTTAAGGTTTTGACTTAGTGAAATATTTTAAAAAGCAGATACTACCATGAATCTTGAGGCTTCTGTTGCATTACTACAAGATCCACAATGACTAGTGTTGCATTGTTTAATTGACTTTATTACTTTGATCACTTGTTGCTAAATGGTCTCAGTAGTCATCTTGTTTGCTTTCTGATATATGCTTGGTGTGTGTATTTTCCACACAATAGGGAGAATTATACATACATGAATATTACAGGCACAGTTGTTCAGTCATTTCTTCATTACAGATGTAGGAAGTCAGGATTTAAGAAAAGCTAGTAGAAAATGCTTACGGTTGTTCTTGATAAGTCTGTTTATCTGTATTATGTGTGTACTTAGTGGCATGCAGAACTGGTATTTTCAGGTTTTGACACTCAGGCTTAACACAGAAGTTTTTGCAAATATGTGCACATACGGTCATGTAAGTTTTTTGTTTCCTATTGTAGGAGCATAAAGTGCTGTTAACGGGTACCCCGCTGCAGAACACAGTAGAAGAACTATTTAGCCTCCTTCATTTTCTTGAACCATTGCGGTTTCCTGCTGAATCTACATTCATGCAAGAATTCGGAGACCTTAAAACAGAGGAACAGGTATCGCATGTTGCTTAAGTTCATTTTGAGCTTCAGTGTGTGAAAGTGACTTCCCTGAAGGCAGAAGTTCTGTTCTGGGTAGTAATGGTTCTTGCTTCCTACCCTCCCTTTCACTTGCCATGTATCATCTGTGAGATCTTTTGTCATGCAGTTTCTCTAAACTCTGCAAGCAGTAGAAATCAGTGAAGTATGGTATATTAAAGAATTACTTTTTGGGGCTAGTTTTGCGAATGTCGCAACTAGTGAGAATAATAAAAATTGAATTTTCCTGCTTTGCAAGCAGAGCCTTTGCAGGCAAGTGTTAAAAAGATACTTTTTTTTTTAGTACATTAAAAACATTTTTCAGTCATTTGAGATTAAAAATAAGGCTAGATGCCACCTGGCAAGTATTTTATGTAAGTCTAGGAAAAAATTAATGATAACAGAGATCAAAAATGTTTCATTAAACTACACTATTACTTTTCCTGTTCTGACAAACTGTTGTATTTCATTTAGGTTCAGAAACTACAAGCTATCCTGAAACCTATGATGCTCAGACGATTAAAGGAAGATGTAGAAAAGAAGCTGGCTCCTAAAGAAGAAACTATAATTGAAGTAGAACTAACTAATATTCAGAAGAAATACTATCGTGCGATTTTGGAGAAAAATTTTGCTTTCTTATCCAAAGGAGCAGGACAAGCAAATGTACCCAATCTGGTTAACACCATGATGGAACTCAGAAAGTGTTGTAATCACCCTTACCTCATCAAAGGTAAGTACATGCTAAAGACTGATGGGTTTTATTTTATTATATTTTGTTTTATTTTATTTTATTTTACTACTTTTGTACTTTCATTTAAAATATATCAGAACTTTTATTGTAGTTCTTAAACGCTTTCATCAGGCTTTCCAACGAGTGGATTAGGTGGAAGCATGTTTTTTATAGATGTAAGGCAAAGTTGTGAGGCAGTTGCATATTTGAGGCCTGAAATGTGAACTTGTTTTGTAGGATTTCACAGAATATTTAGAACCAATTATCTCATGGAAATATTACATCTCTTTGAAAGCAGTATGCAAAATTCCTAGAGCTAACCTTAAATGCTTCTTGCAAGTGATACAGCCCGTGTCTGTCTTCATTGCTTTTCCCAATTTGTGGGGTTTTCCTGCTTGCAAGAAAATATACTTTAAGCTTTTGAAGTTTCTTCTTTTTTTCAGTTGTAGTAGGACTTCAGAAAAATCATAGAATCATAGAATAAACTATGTTGGAACACAGACCTTTAAGATCATGAAGTCCAACAGTGTTCAAAATATTGTCTTAAGATTCATGTCCCATTTAAAATATCACAGAGACAAAAGAACTTGTGGTTCTTAGTTGGTTTTTTTTATACAACACATGAGAACAAGTATTTTCATTTTTGCAGTTGTGGGGGTTACCTCGTTCTAGGTGTACTAGAACATGCTCTGTGGTGCTGTGCTTAAAAACTTGAGACTACTTTTCAAACAGCATAGAAATACATGTTCTTGCTAGACTTTAGATCCATCCAGAACTTTGTTCTGTCTCCAGCAGTGACTAATAGGCTGATATTTAGAGTACAAGCACTGATTTAGTTAACTTAGCCTTCTGTGTATATGGAGTATTTGTGTGGATACACCTATAGATAGAGAAATAAATTTTTTAATAGGTGCTGAAGAGAAGATCCTTGGGGAGTTCAAAGAAACATACAGCCCAAGTGCTCCAGACTTCCATTTGCAAGCAATGATCCAGTCTGCTGGTAAACTGGTTCTTATTGATAAACTTCTTCCAAAAATGAAAGCAGGAGGCCACAAAGTTCTTATCTTCTCTCAAATGGTACGGTGCCTTGATATATTGGAGGATTACCTTATCCATAAAAGGTAAGATACTGCATATTCTGTCTCCTATATTATACTGTTCTCTGTGGGCATATCTTTGAATATTAGTGCAGGATTAGTGATTACAGCACACCAAAGGTAGGAAATTTTTCTTTCTGACTAATCACTGTAACTTGTTGTAGTGGCTTGCCACTTTTTCACCAACAAATTAAAACCTTTAGAAAACTAAAGAGAGGTTGTTGAGTAAACTATATGCCTTTGTCTCCAGATCAGGAGAATAAAACCTCTTAACACCAGTGTAACAGTAGAAGCAGGCACTACTTTATTGCAGCACTGGGTGCTAGGTGGAATTCCCATAAATCGGGCACACCCAGTGCCGATTTCATTGTTATGTTTATGCACAAAAATTACAAGGTAGTACACTCCCAGTTACAATGATTGGTTAGTGATTTGCATACAGTTATATCCGCAGTGTCATTCTCTTCTGTTACTACACTTTACGCAGGGGAAGGGTCTTCACCTGGGCGAGGGTCTAATCAATCTGTGGGTGTGTTTTTTAGTATTATAATGAAACCAGTCTACATCAGGTCACCTTTAAAGTAAGTTTTGTTGCCAAGTTGGCTAGCTAGATTTCTACTTTGCCAAGTTGTCACATAACTCATCCTATATACAATAGACCCTAGGTGCTTTGGTTATGCTCTGGAGAGCAAGAACTAAGGTTAACATGTCACAGAGAACAGGGACTTAAAGCAACACAGTGTCTGATTTCAAGTGACACAGCACACCATGCTGACATAAAGGCTAACTTCTTAAATCAAGATGTTTCTTTAGATAACTATAACAAACACAAAACATAGAAAGATGCAGTAAAACTTAAGATAATCTGCAACACCCTCAGTTTGTCGCCTTTTCTATTAAATGTTTTTGTATGTATGTACTGTTTATACATTGCCTGTCAGAAGGCAAGTAAGTTCAAGCTCAGGGTTGCTCATCCAAACCCTGGAAAGCATACAGTGTGTTTTTCATTTGTATCTTGTTGAACTTTGACCAGACAGGGGTAATGCAGCTCCTTACTCCTAGCAGAATTTAAGTACAGATTTTAAGTTTAAGAATTTAAGAATTTAAGTAATAATACATTATTATTTTAAGAATTTAAGTAAATTTAAGAATTTAAGAATTTAATCTTAAGTAATTTAAGAACTTAAGTAAGAATTTAAGTAATTTAAGAAATTAAGTAATTTAAGTATAATTTAAGAATTTTAAATGGTAAACAACTGGAGGCTTGCTTTTTATTAATGTAAAAATAAAATTTTGCTTCCCAACTCTCCTAAATTATTACTGCTTTGTACTTTGGAGCACAACTGAACTGCTAGCCATAAAGCAGCTCCTTAGCTTGGCTTTTGCTGTCACATACAGTAGCACCCTTTGATTATATTGTTGACTCTACAGCAACCTAAGAGCTTAAATTTAAACACATGACTAAATAATACGCGTAAAGCTTTAGCACATAAAATCTCACCTTAACCTGGGTTAGAATCAACTGTTGCTACATCAACCTGAAAAAAATATTAAAAGGCATAGTTCTGAGTTTTTAATGGTCTAGTTGTTGGAATATACATTTTGCTTTGAAGTGTGTATTTGTCAGTAAACTGCCTAGTAATAAGAGTTAACACATTGAAAAATAAAAATCAGTGAAAATGTCAAGCCTTCCTGCAGTGGATACTGGAACGTATATTGAAAACCATTAGTAGATTATAGTAAAATCTCCTTTTGTGATGAATTTATATAACTTCTATGCTTCTATGTTTTTTGTTTCATAAAGCAGTCTATTTGAACTGTGAGCTCAACAGTTTGTATGCTTGATTTTAATAGACTAATTTTATAGTGGTGTCTATTACGGAAAATATTCTTTGAAGTAGTAACATCTAGACTAGTGCATCATATCTGCAGGCAGAATCTTCTCAAATCCATAGGAGGTGAACCTTTCTCTGTGCTACCGTTTGATTAGAAATATTAGAGTGCACACATGATTAGACTTCGTACTTAACAGAATTCATGACTGTAGGAGGTGACTGATTGCCAAAATGCCTGTGATCCTGTGGATGCTGTGCCATTTTATAGCCGATTAGAAGGAAAATGGTTTTGAGGCTTTTTGACTAGTAGATACACGTTCAGCATCTTATTCCATATATAATTTACAGAAGCATTTGCTCTCTTTTCAAGCATTTCACTTGATTCCAGAAGTTTCAAGGGAGTCTTTGTAACTATCAAAGATAAGAAAAATGACAGTTCTACTTCAGGCTTTTAAGTTTACTGATTTTAGTTTAGGAAGCTCTGGATTCATTGATGCCTTGGTAAAGGCTGTTAGAGGTGCTGTCATGTCATTTTTGTTCCATTTCCCTTAATCTTGACAGAATCAATACGCAGTTTGTCCAGTGACAGCTCACTAGGGCCTGCTTTCAGCTGGTTACTTGGCTACCCCTAACACATGCAGACAACTTGGTATATAATACGAAAGTTCACCTTTCTGCTAGTGTGACCCCAGGGGGGGATCTAAGCATAGCAGCATGGGAAGATCTTATAAGTGTCCCCATGGGACTTCAGGTTATGGTGCGTTTCAATGCAGCTAACTACCCTGGCAATACGTGTTTCCTAGTATGTATAATCAGGTACTTGATTTAATGAAGGAAGTTCAGAAGAACTATTCTTAAAATGCTCTGTGTTTGGACATGCTGATGTGTATTGGTACTACACACGTGCAAGTTCTGTCGTGATTCCTGGTTATGTTACCCTCTGATAATCAAAGTTAGTTGATATCACTTTTATGCACTGTAAAGAATAAATATGCAAGCAGGAGATCTGTTCTAATCCCTCTTTATGTGTGTGTGTATCTGTGGCATTTTTCAGATACTTATATGAGCGAATTGATGGGCGAGTACGAGGCAATCTCAGACAAGCTGCCATTGACCGGTTCAGCAAACCAGATTCCGACCGTTTTGTTTTTCTTCTATGTACCAGAGCTGGTGGTTTGGGCATTAATTTGACTGCAGCAGATACATGTATAATTTTTGATTCTGATTGGAATCCTCAAAATGATCTGCAGGTAAATTCCTTAGAGCATAATAGTGAAGCCTGAGAAGTCAAACTTGGTTGAAACAAAAATTGATCACTTAGAATATTGTTTCCATTTTGAATAAGCATCATTTTAGAACATTCAGGTTTTTTAAGGCCCATGTTTAATGTTTCTTGATGAATACTTTCTACTTAGATGGGAGACATCTTCTGGGTTTGGCTGGATTGTAACTTTTTCTTTCATGTTGATTACTCTTTGAAAGCACAACACAGCTAAACTAAGTCAGTGAGTTGATAAAACCCATAAGACTTTGATGACACTTTGAACCTGGGGGTTAGATTTTGCGTATACTAACACAGTTCATGGAAATAGAGCTGTTTAGGTAAAACATAGGAGTAATATGTTTTAAGAAACATAATATGAATTAATCAGATCTAGGAGCTGGTTGCTGAAATTGAATCTGATCTCAAGTCACAACTCCTTTACCATTTATATTTGGAGATCAGATAACTTAAGAACTAGCATGTCTTTTTATGTAGTGTTACTGCAAGAGAGATACCATCCAGTAGCATTCAGCACAGATCATTTGTCTGCATTTACTTATCACACTGTTTTTAGAGAACTGTTCACAGTGCAGAAAATGTCTGGTAGCTTCCATTTACTTATGTGAATTAACTTCATTTTGAGTTCATGTTGTTGTTCATCAGACTGCATTACAACAGAAACAATTTCTTAATAGTGTCTTATTCCTAGAAAAGTCTAAATTCTTGCTGCTGTTCTGTTCTCCCTTCAAAAGGCTCAAGCCCGTTGTCACAGGATTGGTCAGAACAAAGCAGTGAAGGTCTACAGACTGATAACGCGGAACTCCTATGAAAGAGAGATGTTTGACAGAGCGAGTCTGAAACTGGGACTGGATAAAGCTGTCTTACAGAGTATGAGTGGAAGAGAAAACAGTGTTGGTGGTGTATGTAGACGTTTCTCGAAATAACTTTCTTTTTGCTTTGGTACTCATGTGGGAACTGTTTTAAATTACAAAAGCTACCATTTCTCTGTCATTTGCATTTGGGTTATGCAGACTAACAGTGTAATTGACATAATTTTATATTTAGTCACTTACTCTGATAAGTCTCGATATTTCTTGTTTCTTAAGGTCCAAGGTAGATAATGTCAAAGTAAAAACAAGGAGAAAAGTTTCCCTTTGTTTCCTTGTATCTTCTTATATTAACATAATATGTTATTTAAAATGAGATTTACATCTGGTACTAATAGGTAACTTTTTAAATTTGTATTTATCAGAGTGTTGGAACAGCCAAAACAAAGAAGAAACATACTAGTAAAAATGTGAACTGTAACAACATAAAAAGTTATTTCAGCTGCCAACCAGACTGTTCTCTTAGCTTTTAATGATCTAGATTTTAAGTTTATAAATTGTAAGGCAGAGTTCAGTTGCAGAAGCAGTAGAAAAGGAAGTAGAAAAGACTGTGGGGAATTTTTTTCTTAACTGTCTAAAACCTATTTTACTTGCTCAGATCCAACAACTCTCCAAAAAAGAAATAGAAGACTTGCTTCGAAGAGGTGCATATGGTGCCATTATGGATGAAGAAGATGAAGGATCTAAATTTTGTGAGGAAGACATTGATCAAATTCTTCAGCGTCGTACTAAAACTATCACGATTGAATCAGAAGGAAGGGGCTCCACGTTTGCCAAGGTGCAGAAGCAGCAAGTTGTTCTTTGACAGTATAGAGCTGTAAATGTAACCAATATTGTAAAGGTTATGCTTTCAAAAAACAAAAAAATCATGCTTACTTGTTTTTAATATGTGTGTGTGTGTTAAAAACATATTTGGCTTTCTTATATCTATCTGTGTGTTTATACTAACGTGCATATAGCAAAGTCAGTGTTGCAGATACAGATTGTGTAAATGCCAGATGCAAAGAGCATGCTTGAACAAACTTGACTAATAGAGGTGTGCTACTTTTGAAAAGGCTGGGATTTGTGTGAGATACGATGGACTGCATTAACCAAGAATATTAAAGCAGCTTTGTGTATAGATCTGTTTGTATTCAAGTACATTAAGTAAGGGAAAATGTATATAAGACAATAATAAGATGAAAAATTGTCGAGCTTATTTTAGAAATGCCTACACATAGGATATAGTTTGAATTTTGAGCTTTGTGGTAGGAGTTTGAAAAGCAAAATATAAAAGCTTCTGAAATAGCAAGGGGTAGAGAGTGTGTGTGTGTATATTATATCTGCGTGTGTGTGTGCATGCATGGGGATGATTGAGAGTGTAAGGTCTTACAAGCAATAGTCTAGAATAAAATTGGACTGACACTTTATAATTTTTGGTGAGGAGGAGAAAAAACAGTAATATCATAGCATTCAGAAAACCTATGCTGGAAAATCGGATAAACAGAACAAAAAGTAAGTTCAGACTCCTTAATTTCTACAGTAATTGTAAATATGAATCAGAAAAACAAATTCAGGTAAATGAAAATTAAAAATAAAAAATAAATTTAAAAAAGTATAACTTAGCTTGGAATGGAATGCAGTTGCGACAGTTCTCCCTCCCGCCAAAGGCAAAGCAAAAAAAACTTACAAGAATGTAATGTATGTTTATGATATTTAAAATAATATTTATAACTTAGATTCTCTTGTCTCTTGCCTATTGTGGCTTAAATAAGAAACAGACTTCTAAAGATGATGATCATCACTGTCTTTGTTGTCAGAAGACTTAGGAATTTTTACATGTTTGTACTTTTTTTCCAAAAGCAGTGAATTAAGGGTTTTAAAATGCTTTCTGAAATTAAGTCTGTTCCGTGCTCTCAGGCTTTAATTGTTGGTGGGTTAAACACTGCTTTGAAATTTCCCTCAAGTGAGTGCTTTTGCATGAGATGAAATCCCCAAATGCTGATAAGCCTCTTCAAAAGATTCTGTTTTCTTCCATTCAGGTAATTTAGATTCAGACTTAGAAGAATCTTGCTGCTTAATGTTCTTCTCTACCGATGGTGCATAAGAGTTCATTAGATTTTTCTGGTACATTATGGATCTGATTTAAAAAATTAAGGGGGAGGAGAACTTTTGAGTTCTTGGCACTGTAAGTAGGATCTGAATTCTTAACAGCTGCCTGAGAGACTTTTGATGAAATAAGGTTATACAGTCTTCACAGCACCGAAGTATTCGATCTTGACAAACTTTTGGTGTATGACATTGATAAGATTTATTTTTATTTCTTACAGGCTAGTTTTGTTGCATCTGGAAACAGGACTGACATTTCACTAGATGATCCCAACTTCTGGCAGAAATGGGCCAAAAAAGCAGAAATAGATATAGATGCCATCAGTGGTAGAGTAAGTACTTCTCTTTTTAACACGTTTTCTCAAGTATGTGCTTGCTGTTGAATTCTGAAATAGTAGGCGTAGAATTTCTGGTGCTTTTTGTTTACTGTTTCAACAAATCAGACTTCTTGTGCTGGTTAGTTGGTGCATGGGTAATCAACCTGCTGAGAGCTTTAGTATTTCCTAGCTACCTGCTGTCCTGAAAGAGTTTGGTGGTCTTTGATTGTTGTTGAAGGACTGGAAATGGTTTGAAAGTGTGTAAGTGTTCTGGTTGCCCTGTTTCTGTCTGGAAATTCTGTGCTGAAATTTGCAAAATAGCTGATTAATAATTCTGTCAGGTTTATAATACTGGACATTGTGTGCTATACTTCAAGACATTCCCATGCAGTTGGCTCTAAAAAGGTTTTGCCCCTTTTTATTTACAGAGACTGCAGCAGGTTTGTGTAAATATTAAGCTCAGATGAGGAATTCAGTATTGTTTATAACTAATGTACTGGCATCATGGTATGAAACTCGATTTTTTGTCGCCTTAAATACCACAAAACATTTTACTTGCTTTATGGGTGTTTAATGTGATTTCTTTACGAAATACTCACTGACATTAATGCCAATTTTTCAGTTGTCAAATATTGACAATAATGTCAGTATTTATTGACATTAGATTGAAATTGTTGTTTCTGAATTGAAGCCATCTACTTAGAAACAGTTAGTAAGTTTTTCCTCTGATAAGATTTGTTGGAAATTTTGCAGAACAGCTTGGTTATTGATACCCCAAGAATTAGGAAGCAAACACGCCCCTTCAGTGCTACAAAGGATGAGCTGGCCGAGTTGTCTGAGGTAGAGAGTGAGGGTGATGAGAAACCAAAACTTCGCAGGCCCTGTGACCGTTCCAATGGATATGGAAGAACAGAATGCTTTCGGGTGGAAAAAAACTTGCTGGTCTATGGGTATTGTATACATCCTTCTTCATTCTAGGAAGTTTTTAAAAAGTACTATTTTTTTTATGTACTAAATATTATTTTGGAGTAACTTTTAGCTATAGTGACAATTACCGGGTATATATAGAATTAATCTAGATAATAAATTCATGTGCATTTATCATGCATCCTGTATAAATCTTTCTGATAATTTGCAATTGAAGAAATGTTAAAGAGAGGTGGAAACTTCTGCGAAGGAGATAATGATATTTAACATGGGCACTACAGTCGTCTCTCTAAAAATCATTACAGTAAGTGCTGAAGGAGGCTCAGAACTGTAAACAAATAATCTGAAATAAAAGCTTGGTAGGTGACTTAATGCTCATAATTGTAGAACATCTTGCACTCCCATGAGATGCAGATAGGAACTGAAATCTCAACCAGTTATTTTAAACATCCTTAAATTGGGCATGTTATGTTGGAAATAAAATCTTAGGTCTTCTCACCTACCTTGTGTTTGCTTATCAGTAAGAGTTCCCATCAGTTTTGGGTCTTAGAAGCCATATTTTCTTACAGTAATCCATAATCTTGTAAACAGGCAGGTTTTGTTGAAACTGTTTGTTTAAATATATTGGAGTTTCGTCACAAATGTTACATTCGTGTTTCCACTCAATAACTTAAGGTGAAGGAAAAAAAGTGGAAAGCCAAAATATTTTACAGAGAGAATTCCCTTTTATAATGGAAATACATAGGCTGTCCAAGCGTTTGAGTTTGAAGTGCTGATCTGTGTTTCACTTTGGACTAGGTGGGGTCGATGGAGAGAAATTCTGTCACATGGCCGCTTCAAGAGACAGCTGAATGAACAGGATGTGGAGATAATCTGCCGAGCTCTGTTAGCCTATTGTCTCGTTCACTACAGAGGGGATGAGAAAATAAAAAGTTTTATATGGGATCTTATTACACCAACAGAGGATGGGCAAACACGAGAGTTGCAGAATCACCTTGGTAAGGTCTTCTGTGTTTCTGCAGTTAAATACCTTCATATTGTATGTCTGTGGCACTGAGGTAAAATTAGCTAAGAATTCTCTGTGTCCTAATTCGAATAAAGGAAATATATTCCAGATATGCAATTCAACTGATAGGAAAAGAAGTGTCATTCCTGCTTTGCTTTCTGTTTGATAGCTTACCCAAATGGACTGATGTGCTCTGTGTAAGCTTTATTTCCATTTCAGTTCATAAGAGCCTGCTCTGTTCCAGAGTAGGTGAGATCCCACTCTGATTTCATTCCCCCTCTCCTGCTTTGTCCTTAGCTGATGAAATGTACTCCAGAGATGCTCGAAGAAACAAGAGAGGAAAAACCCTCAAATCCAGATGTTGTGACACTAGTACAATTTCTGCACTGCAGGTCCCAATACTGGTATAGGATATGGGAAATACAAGTATCATAGGCTCTATACCTACCTGTTGCTGTATTGTATTTTAAATTATACAGGCTTATCAGCCCCTGTGCCTAGAGGAAGAAAAGGAAAAAAAGTGAAGACCCAGGCTAGCACTTTTGATATACATAAAGCAGAATGGCTTCGAAAATACAATCCAGAACATCTGTTGCAAGATGAAGGATACAAGAAGCACATAAAACACCATTGCAACAAGTAAGCAGTAGCTGAAGCATGGATGTCTTTCAATGTCTATGTAAAGATTCTTCTTTTATTCTAATTGCTTATTTTCTTAGACTTCAAAATACTTGCAGAACTCTAAAGAAACAAGTTTAATAGTGTTAGCCTGATTAGAATAAATGGGTTGCAGTATATTAGGAGGTTAATTGAATATTAAAAAATATTTAAAATAATTCTGCATATGCGTGTCCGTAAAGAGAAAGAGATGCAAGATGTTTGGGGAGTCTTGCAGCAGCCAAAGGACTAAAGTTTTTGGGAACACTTAGCAAAGAAACAGAAAGCAGTAAAGTCATTGCCCCTCAGTCTTACATGCTGTTTTACCTAGGATGTTTTCTAGGCTTCTGGGAATCTGAGCTACTAGCTTGTTGAAAGCCCATTCATAGCCATGAGCTTGTTTTAGATAAATCATTTTTCTGCAGCAAAATGTTTCATACTCTGCCAGAAAATTTCATACTGCTAGTCAAGAATTGAAATAGAGCATGGAGAAGGGTCATGCATCAAATTCTAAGTCAGAATGCATGAAAAGATGACCTGAAAGATGCTGTCAGCCTGCTCAATTCTTTCTGAAGATATCTTTTAGATAGGAAAAGGGAAATAGCAGTTTGTTCGTAGCAGTATTTTAAGAAGCAAGTGAGAAATGTTGTGCTGGCCCTGATCTTTGCCTAGAATTTGCAATGAAACAATTTGTAGAAGTGATTGCAATAGAGGGTGTTAGGTGACCTGAGTTGAGGGTTATGTCCTCTTACAACTGGAGAAAGTATGTTTTAGGAAAATCACTTGAAAGCTTTGTGATATTATAACAGAAAAAATGTAACCACCTGCAACTATTGAAAGCTTTTAGAGTGCTAATATTTGTATTTCTTTTTTCTTCATTTAGGGTCTTACTTCGTGTAAGAATGCTGTATTACTTAAAACAAGAAGTCATTGGTAATGAATTCCAAAAGGTGTTTAATGGAATTGATGCCAGGTGAACTATAGAGAGGTTTTTTGCTTACTTATTTTAAATGTAAACTATGAAATGAAAACTCTGAAATCTTTCTGGACCTAAGTAGGAAATGTTAAACCCAAATATTTATATCCTTAGGCTGTGAGAAAAATGTTTTTGTTTACTCTGTTTGCTTTGTATTGACTTAACATGGAGAAGTCCCAATTCCTATTTATGACTCTAGTTATATAAAGTAAAATTATTTAAGTCAAATAGACTGTATAAGTAAGTGAAAAATAGAATTTTTTTACTTTACATTCTAATTAGCAGGGTTTTCTGTCTCTTTATGCATGCTTTTGGTTAAGTGCTGCATCATCCATTAATTTTTATTTAATTTTTTTTAATTGGAAGTATGGCTGTTCAGAAATTCTTGACCCCTCTGCTACAGGAGCTTGTGAAGGATAGAAAGTTTTAATTTGATTCACAAAAGTGTTACAAACATTTGTGGAAGAACAGTCCACCTTGTGCTGTTAAACACAAAAGCAGATAATCCTTGGTTTGCAAAGTTTTGCAAGAACAAACTGCAGGAGTTGCCAGAGTTTACTGAGAGAGGAAGAATATTTCATGTTGGTTCTGCTTGCATATTCTTTCCCTGTTACTGGTCTCTGTCAAATACAAAATATCAAGCTGTCTGGATGCTTTGTAGTGCTATTTTTAGGGTCTTACTGTATATGTATGCTTGGAGAAGTATAAAAATCCCACATAAGGTAGAAATGTACAAAATGAATATAAAACTTTATTTCTTCCTCTGAATATTATTGATGATGTGCTGTTGGTGATTCTCCTTAGTGAAATTGATGTTTGGGTCCCTGAGCCAGATCACTCTGAAGTTCCTGCTGAGTGGTGGGATGCAGATGCAGATAAATCACTTCTAATTGGAGTTTTTAAACATGGTGAGTAACATGGATGACTACTTGTGTACTTGCCCACCCCTCAATATAAACACCCTACGCTCAGTTTTTTACAGCTTACTATGGAAGTTGAACTTATGCCGCCTTTTCTTTTTTTTTTAATAGGTTATGAAAAATACAACACTATCAGAGCAGACCCAGCACTGTGCTTCTTGGAAAGGGTTGGCAAGCCAGATGAGAAAGCTGTTGCTGCCGAACAGAGAGCAAATGATTATATGGATGGGTATGAGCACTTAAATTGTGCATTAATGTTTCAGGTCCTTGAAATAAACAAGACTGAATTTCTGTGGTGAACATTACTCTCTTCTTAACGGGTTTTTTATACTAGTTTGAGGTTATTGTGAAGAATTCTAGTTTGATTTTACTTGCAGACAGTGGAAAAGGGTTAGGAACAGTGTAACAGAACCACTGAAGTTTGGGATTTCACAGTTAAAGGAAAAATGGAGAAACTAATTGTTAACAAGGACTCTACCTTGTGTTGCTATATCAGAAGTATTACTTAGACACTGAAGTGCAAAAGCCTTCACAGGCATGGAGCACTACAGACCTTTTTAACTTGACGTCAAGTCAGTAAGCTTGGTGTGTTAGTCTTGTGTACCTAACCAGTGACCCCAGTAGATCAATTTGAGTATCGCTAATAATTGCTGAATGAGAAAACTGCTTTTCTTCACCGCTTCATCAATGAGGTTAGCAGCTGTGATCATAAAGAACATCTTTGAATGAAACAGTGAACTGGCGAAAGTGGAGGGGGAAGGGGGGCTGGGGGCAGGGGGCAGGATTCAAGCCAAAGCTGCCATGAAGTATTCTCCTCATTTCAAATGGAAAATTAAGTACAGCACATCTAGCTAAACTTAAATGAGTTTTGCTTAGTTGAAGAGAGTTTGAGGACTTCTGAAATATTACTAAGATGGGGTTTTTTTTGTGTTGAAATTCTAACAGGGATGTAGAAGATCCAGAATATAAACCAACACCAGCAATGTTTAAAGATGACATAGAGGTATAGTAGGCACCTATTAATAGCTCCTTTTAACACTCTTTGAATGTAATACTTCCACCTTTTCATTGAGCAAATTATTACATTTTTCTGTATTTATCTAAATTTGTAGAACTTATTCCAAGTGTTTCTTCAACTGTGTGCAAGACATGGGAGGGAATTGCTGTATAATTCTGTTCTTTGCATGGTTAGCCATTTGTCCGAAGTATCTGTTACTCTTGTTACTTCTTTGTTGTATTCATAAATTGACTATAAGATGCAAGTTTAACCTAAACCTCTGGAGGGGGCTACGTTTTAAATTTTGCTTTACTTCTGTTTTCCTACAGGATGATGTTTCATCCCCAGGTGATTTAGTAATAGCAGATGGAGGTAAAGACATAAAACTTCAAATCTGAGCTAATTCAGTCTATTTTGAATTGTTTAATTTTGCTGACTTTAAGCTAAAATGTATTCAGATTGCTTAGTATAGAACCATAGGAACCAGCAGTGTTTAGCTTGTTTATTTTTGCTGTGACTTTTTTTTAATATAGATGGGCAAATGGTGGAAGGAGACAAAATCTATTGGCCCACTCAGTCTGCCTTAACAACACGTCTTCGCCGCCTTATAACAGCTTATCAGCGAACAAGTAAAAATAGGCAGGCCCAGCAGATCCAGTCAGCATTCCCAGTACAGCCTAGTATGATGCAGCCTCCATATGAGGAAGCTGCTTTAAACCCAAAGATGGCTGCTAAGATTGAAAGACAGCAAAGGTATGTGCAGCATGCAAATACACATTTTTTAATACATACTTATATTAAAAATAGAAAGTAAGTAACAGTTGTTAGCTGTGTGAAATAGTGAAGAAAATGATGCAACTTTCATTTACTTTTTTTTCTTGCTGACCAAGATGGACAAGAAGAGAAGAAGCTGACTTCTACAGAGTTGTTTCCACATTTGGAGTTGTGTTTGATCCAGAAAGGGGGCGATTTGATTGGACCAAATTTAGAGCAATGGCTAGACTACATAAGAAAACAGATGAGAGCTTAGAGAAGTACTTGTATGCATTTATGTCAATGTGCCGCAGAGTCTGTCGTCTCCCCTCAAAAGAAGGTGGGTTTATATATTTTACTTCTAGTTTTATCTTTAATTTCTGTTGCCAGGGCTTATTTTCAGAAGGTTTTTCTTTCATGTGTTCCAATATAAGAAAGGGGAAGAAGGAAATAAGGAAACATGGTAAGTGTAATATTGAAAGCTTATAATGGGGAGACATGTATTAAGCGATTAAAGCCATCTCCTCCTAGAACTGATTTGTAGTGCAGGCTTTTTCCAAATTGTCATCTTTGTTTTAATACAGAACTCGTGGACCCAAACATCTTTATCCAACCAATTACAGAGGAGCGTGCTTCTCGGACTTTGTATCGCATTGAACTCCTAAGGAAAGTGCGGGAACAGGCCCTTAGGCACCCACAGTTGTTTGAACGACTAAAACTATGCCAGCCAAACCCAGACCTACCTGTCTGGTGGGAATGTGGGACTCATGACAGGGATTTACTTATTGGAGCTGCTAAACATGGAGTTAGCAGGACAGATTATCATATTCTCCGTGATCCTGAACTCTCATTTATGTCTGCCCAGAGGAACTATAATCAAAATAAAGTGACACTGTCAAGGACTTCTACTCCACTTCTCCATCAGTACCAGATGGCATTATCTGCTTCTCCTCTTACGCCTCAGTCAAGATTGTCAGATGCTAAAGTGAATGCTTTTGAGGACACAAAAGCTAAAAATGACAATCTGAAAGAGGACCATCAGTTTTCTGAAGAGGAATCTATGTCTGCAGAGGAGACACAAACAGTAACGAAATGTGAACCTTTGAGTCCAAGGAATGGCATGGCAATACAAAATACAGACCACAAGCCTAGTGTGAAGACTGAAACAGACAGGCGCATGGTGGCAGCAAGGACAGAGCCTCTAACTCCAAACCCTGCCTCTAAAAAACAGAGAGTCAGCAAAAGGGGATCTGAATCTAGCTCTGACTCAGACTCTGACTCAGATAGATCATCCTGTTCTTCCAGGTCATCTTCTTCATCCTCTTCATCTTCATCATCTTGTTCACACTCCCGATCAGGCTCTAGCTCTTCATCATCTTCATCTTGTTCTTCTGCATCTTCATCCTCATCATCGTCATCCTCATCATCGTCGTCATCATCATCGTCATCGTCTGAAGAGAGTGATAGTGATGAAGAGGAGGCACAAAAACATGGTATGTGTGTAGTCTTACTTCAGTATAACTCTAAACTGAATAAGTTTATTCTTAGTAGAAAAACGTCTAAAAAAAAAAAGATATTGAATCCCACAGAAGTAAAAAAATAAACATATTTTCTTGATTCTTTAAGTGAATTGGAAGAATTTGAGGGATACAGCATTTTCTTTGCTTCATATCAGTGCCTTGGATGAGATACTTGAGATTTGTTGACTGATTCTCTAAGCAAGCTCACGATGCATGTGGTTCACATCTGGGAGGACAGTTGAGCAGCTGTGTTTTCTGGAAATATATATTCTGTGTGTATTTCCTACTGCCATTTATTTTTCTTCTTAAATGCAGAGATTCTTTTGGTTTTCCCTCCTTGGTTTTTCGCTTTTGCTCACCTGCCTTTGTAGCTTACTCATTGTGCTTTCATGTAATCTGCAGGTTTTCTGCTGGCCAGGCTATGGAGTAATGCGAGCTGCTTTTTCTTGTAAACTGAAGGTGGCCAAGCAGTGTACTTGGCACTGAAAGTTTTCAAACACTATGTACCTGGCTAGAGAAGACTGAGGTGACTGTAGAGCACAGGACCAAAAAACCCAGAAACTACTTTTGAAAGCTGCAAAGTAGAAGCAAAAACATCTCATCAGTGAAGTGATTTAAAATTTTTAGTAAACCAGCTAATTATTCCTTATTTTGATTCTATGAAGTCTCCTCTATTATTGCCCCTTGAAACTTAGAATGTGGAAAGATCTCTCTACTGTGAGGAAAAATGGGAACAGAAAAAGGAGAAGGAGCAAAGTTTAGGCAGTGGCATTACACTGAAGTGAAAAATCTTCCCCCCTCCACCTCCCTGTATCTCAGGGAAAAAACATAGTGTTAGTCCGATGGATCCTCTTCTTTGTGGAAATGACAAAGGGAAACTATAGGGTTAATTTACTGGGAAAATGATTACTGGGCAAGTAAAATGCCACTTAAACAAAATAATTAAGATGCCGCTGCTTGTAGCAGTGTAAGAACCTTTTCAGAGGTAACAGTTGTATGCAAACATTAAAACAGTGAGAGAAGAAGGATGCTTATACAACATAAATATTTAGATCTAGATGGTGGGTATTATAACATGTGATACAAGTCCAAATACTAGGCTTGTTTTTTGCCAGCTCAGTCTGTTCAGGCAAGTAATTGTGCCATCCTCAGATTGCAGTGTCTTATAAATCAGTCAGCCCTTCTTCTTTTGGCTACTTTGCGTAAGTTGGTGTTGACGAGATTGGTAAATGCTGGAAAACTCTCTCAAAATCATCTGCATCTTAATTTTAAGACCAGGTTTTATTTCATAACTTGTACAGTGATAATGGACCCTTGGCATACTTCTCACGCTTGAAACATGTTTTAACAAGAGCTATAATTGTATCAGATGACTCAATACTTAGCTACTGTTAAGGGCAAATCTGAGTTCTATTGAAATGTCCCTCAGTACTCATACTCTTACTCTGCTGAGATAGTATTTACATTTTCAAGTAGCACCCGACTATTCTCCTGTGTCATAGTGAACTTGCATTGTTGTCTGGGTGGAGGCAAAAGTAAAATAGCAATGAGAAGTATAACAAAGTCAGAGGATCTGCTGGAAGGATACTAAGAAGAAATCCTCAGTCATTAAAATTTAAAAAATTAAGTGATACGGACACAAGTGTCCCAAGACGTGGAACATCCAGGATTCTATCCTGAAAATCTTTTGGAAGTAGTATCCCAATTGATTTGCCATTTCCTGGTGATAGACAACTTTCCTTTCAATTTAATTCTGTACCTGGCGATGTTCAAGGCCAGGCTGGACAGAGCCTTGGGTGACATGGTTTAGTGTGAGGTGTCCCTGCCATGGCAGGGGGGGTTGGAACTAGATGATCTTAAGGTCCTCTCCAACCCTAACTGTTTTATGATTCTATGATTTTAGTGCATGTTGGCTTACAAAGGAAGTATGTTAAAGTAAGTAAGGACTGTCTATCAGATTACTGTGAAGCATGTCTGTTTTCAAATAGCTAAGTGTTCGACATTAGGGACTCTAGGGATGGGACAAGGGGTAACAGGTTAAAACTTAAACAGGGGAAGTTTTGACTGGATATAAGGAAGAAGTTCTTTACTCCAAGGTTGGTGAGGCACTAGAATGGGTTGCCCAAGGAAGTTGTGAATGCTCCATCCCTGCCGGTGTTCAGGGCCAGGTTGGACAGAGCCTTGGGTGACACGATTTAGTGTGGGGTGTCCCTGCCCATGGCATGGGGGTTGGAACTAGATGATCTTAAGGTCCTTTCCAACCCTAAGCATTCTGTGATTCTATGACATGTTCAGCTCTTGAAAAATAAACAGGCGTATGAGTGGAATTTAAATGCCTAATAAAGGATCAGCAGTCATCCTGAAAAACCTTACAGATTAGTTCTTCAGTTTAATTTGTGTTTGGACTTTCTCTGAACATTGTTGTGTGTATTTCGTTCACCTGAACTTCTTAAATGAGTGTTTAGCTTCCTTATGACATCAAGTGATGTTAGTGTTTTTATTTAGCAGAAGGAACCCCACATATAAAAGCATATGATGAAGAGAGTGTAGCCTCTCTGAGTACAACACAAGATGAGACGCAGGATAGTTTCCAGATGAACAATGGGACACCAAGTTCAAGTTATCTCCTACAAGGTGGATACATGTTGGCTGCATCCTATTGGCCAAAGGCAAGTTTATGATACTATTTTGAAAACAGGAGTTGTAGGTGAAGGTGAGATGTGACATTAATATTCCATTATATATGTTAAACCATACCACTGAGGTGTAGGAAGATCTTGGAAAAAGAAAACAAGATTTTGTTCGTGGTAAATTACAGTAAAAGTTTCAGAAAGCATTTTGTTCATCAGTTGTACAGGTGTATCTGTAAAAGACAGAATGTGCACATAGGAAACAGAACTGAAAAGGAAGCCTATTTAAGATAAATGATCTTAAGTCTGTGAGAGGAATTATTTAGTGTAATCCAAAAGAATGCAAAACTGAAATAGCAAGAAATCAGTTAAGCTAAATATTAAAAAAACCCCAATAATTCTTGAATAGTAGTAGGACTCCTTCAGATACACTGCAAGATTCTCAGTCATGTTAAAGTATAGACTGGCTGAAGCACTGGTGTAAAACAACTTCTGCGTTAAAATTTAGCTATATGATTCCAGGGGGGAATTTGTGAAATTAGTGAAATTTCTCAAGTATACTTTGAAAAGGTGGTAACACTAAGTGGCTAAGTGATGAGGGCAATGGCATACTTATTTACAGGTGGTGAAATTTAAGTACAGAGGTGACTTCCACAAACTTTTCCAGGGGATTGGTACAAATACAGGAACTTAGAAAATAGAAGTATTTTAAGTCAAAGTCCAGTGATTAAGAATGTTGTAATTTCCCTTCTTTTTAGAAATGTAGTATGTACAGTGTTGATAAGCATTACTCATAAAAATTTTTTCTCTGGTTTATAGGATCGAGTTATGATTAATCGACTTGACAGTATTTGTCAAACAGTGTTGAAAGGTAAATGGCCTTCATCAAGAAGAAGCTATGACAGTAACACAGTGGCCTCTTTCTACACAACCAAGCTTCTGGATAGCCCAGGTGCTGCTGCAGATTACATTGAGCCCAGTGCACCAACACCCCCTCTTGCAGGTGTTAAAGAAGAATATGATCAGTCACCACAGATGTCAAAGGTGAAGAAGCATGTACGAGAAAAGGAGTTTACAGTGAAAATCAATGACGTATGTTTATTTTTATTGCCCTAGGACCTGATTGCGATTGCGGTGTGCGGCATGCTATACCTGCAAGTGGCTGCCTGCTCTCACTCTCACTTTCTTCACACACTTGTTTGTGGGTATTTGGGTCTGCTGCTTCTGGGCACTGAGTATTTGGGTTTTGGGTTTGTTTTGGGGGTTTTTTTGGGTGGGTGGGTGGTGGTGCTTTTTTGGTTTGATGGCTTTGGTTGGTTTTTTTTGGTTGGTTGGTTGGTTTCTGGGGTTTTTTTTGTTTGGCCCTTTGTTTGTTTTTTTTTTTTTTTTTTTTTTATTTGCATAAGCCACTGGAAGGAATCGCTATTATTTCTCTCTCTAAATTGAGATTTTGCCATTCTGGTGCTTCCTCAGACAGCCTGTTTTACGCTGTTTCTAAGAAGTCTGGTTTGTAATAAAAGCTACTTCTGTTGTTTGGCTTTTTTTAAGACATTTCAGCATGTCCTATCCAGCAAGCACTTTACTATTTCACGGCCTTTAAGAGGGTTATATGTAGATTTCCCAGTTTAAATGCAGGCTAGAAGCTTCAAACATTATTCTTATATGTAGTTTGAGACCTGTTCACAGCACATAAAAATGTATGAAAATTTCCTCTTGTAATTGGGTTTGACATTCCTTGAAGACTGGATTATTGAGGTAGACAGCTGTTCAGTGTCTGGATTTTTCAGTTACAATAGTAGGTAATTTAAAATTTATATTCACAGAAGCAATTCCAAGGAATTTCTGTTCATATTTGTTTTTCACATGGAGGAGAAGCCAGGCTTGTTTTAAGGTTCATTCTTCCTCAGTTCTTCTGGAGTAATTGTTTGTATGTGAGAATCCTGATTATGAAGTAGTCATTTCTGCTTCAGAAGAGACTCTTCTAACCCTGGCATTTATTTAACAGGAAGGTGGTTTGAAATTGACTTTTCAGAAGCAGGGACTGTCTCAGAAAAGGCCATTTGAAAGTGAGGAAGGTGCACTGGGACAGCAGCAATACCTGGCTCGACTGCGTGAACTCCAGAATGCCTCAGAAACCAGCCTTGTCAACTTCCCTAAATCACTCCCCAAATCAGGTATGTAAAATGTCAGAGGTAATAAGGGTTAGTGTCATATCTCCTGGATTCTTCAGCTGATCTCCCTGTACAGGCAGTGGAAGAGGGGTGTTTGCAGTGTTGTTTACTCTAAACCACAGTCTGGAGGAATACTCTCCATTCTGTTACGGAAACTAGGCACCTGAGTTGAGGCATGAGGTTGGACCACATGAGTACTGTCTCACAGTGTCAGTTACTGTAACGTTCATTTATTAGAATGATGCATTTCTATATTATAATCACTCCCACAAGATTTGCATAATGAAATGCATCACTCTACACTCACAGTTATCAGTTTAATTCTGAACTCACTGTGGTTGGCTTCTAAGTAAAGATATGCCTATGTCAGTTTGCACTCTTCCTATTCTTTCCTGTGTCTTGTGCAAAAAACCAGCAGGGGACAATAGTCTAGAATCAGGTTTTGGCTTATAGCCAAAGCTTGTATCTTACTTCCTTGAAAACACTAGTAGGTATACACTGACAAGTGAAAATGAACCTAAAGTAATCAGCTACAATTTGGATTAAAATACTCAGAACTACTAGAGTTGGGTGCTTGATTTAGGCCAGCTTCTGATTAAAAGACTGCAGTTCATTGAGGTTGTGTACATACGTGGATGAGACTTCATTTAAACAAATATCCTACCCTTCACTTGCATTTTGTACTTTCTTGTTCTTTTTCAACATAGAATCATAGAATGGTTTGGGTTGGAAAGGACCTTAAGATCATCTAGTTCCAGCCCCCCTGCCATGGGCAGGGACACCTAGCACTAAACCATGTCACCCAAGGCTCTGTCCAGCCTGGCCTTGAACACTGCCAGGGATGGAACACTCACAACTTCCTTGGGCAACCCATTCCAGTGTCTCACCACCCTTAGAGTAAAGAACTTCTTCCTTACATCTAACCTAAACTTCCCTTGTTTAAGTTTGAACCCATTACCTCTTGTCCTATCACTGCAGTCCCTAATGAAGAGTCCCTCCTCAGCATCCTTGTAGGCCCCAACTTGTTATAAACATGTATTGAGGTGTATCTGCCTCTGTGCATGTGTGATGTCAGCAGGTTTCATCAGCTCTCCTCCCTGTACAGATTTATTTGAAGGGGGTAGGAGGACAGTAATGGGAAACTTAGGTGGTAAAATGGCTTTTCAGATCCTGATACTAATAGTGTTTTAAACAGTCATAAAACAATAGGCAATTTCTGTTAGATATAACATATAGAAATTATATGCACTTGCACTATTTCAGGTAATTTCATTTCCTTTTGTTATTCAGCCACGTTCTTTATTATGAACAATTCAAGCATCTGACACTCGTTTTATTGCATTATTAATTAGGCACTTTGAGTCACTTAACAGCCAGTGCCAATGGAGTGATAGCTGACAGTCAGCCTCCAGTCAAAAAGAGAAGAGGAAGAAGGAAGAATGTGGAAGGAGTTGATGTTCTGTTTATAAACCGAAATAAACAGCCTAACCACGTAAGTAAACTTGATTTTGTATCCAAGAATAAGGTCCAAATTACTGTTAATCCGTTAACTGAGTGTAACCAGCTGTCAACATACAACAAAAATCTTATTATTCAGAACTGTTGGGTTTGGTCTTTTTTCTGAAATTGTTCACTGACAGTTCATGACTACGCAAATGAGAACTGGTGGAGTTTTACTAATTATTAGATATATACAATACTTGTAACAATTTTAGAAGGTAAATTCTAGTTTTGACAAACTGTAATTAACATGTTATTAAAAACTTGATGTTTGACCTAGCAACACCTTCTGACATCCTTTCCTTTAACATCTGTCACAGGACCTGATTGTACAATGACTTAAAGGGAGCTATTCATGGTATGAGTAGTCTCAGTCCTTCAGTGTGTGCATAATGATCTGCAGGACTGTGACCTTCATTGTATCATATATGAAATAATTGTGATGGCTTGTTTTCTTTGGAGAACTTTATCAAATATCTTGAATTTCTCCAGATTAATCCGGGGATTAACTCCAGTCAAGTTGCTTCAGGAATAAACCCAGCACTCACTCACACACAGCCCCAAGCCATGCTTGATGCAGAGAGTCCAGTTCCTGTTATTAACCTAAAAGATGGAACAAGGCTTGCAGGTGATGATGCCCCCAAAAGGAAAGATTTGGAAAGGTGGCTTAAAGAACATCCTGGATATGTTGAAGATTCAGGAGCTTGTATTCCTGTGAGTATTTCTTCCAGCTCTGCTTCAGCTAAATGGTAAAACATTTCTCACAGAATGTGTTTGGATTGTATTCCATGTTAGGTGAAATTAGTCCTTCTTTGTTCTTCAGTTTAGTAAAAGGAGAATGTTCATTTCTTTTTACATAATTTAAGCTCCAGAAGCCTTCCTTCTCCTTCGAAGACATAATTGCCAAAAAAAGCAATGCTAAGCAAAGACATTTGATCTTTGCCTAATGTCACCCAAGATTAAAAAACAAAACAAACAAAAAAAAAAAATATCTAGATACAAAATCTTATGTTACCCTGATACTAATGATGGGAGCTGAAAATTTTATGGTGCTATGGTAGTGATGTTTCTGTGGGTATGATATTCTCATCATGCTACCTCTGAATTTGAGATTTGGTATTGTTGAACAGAATGTGAGAAAACAGCATACACAGTGTCTGGAATAATAACCTTATTTCTCTATAAACATGTTACAATACAAAACAATATCAACATTCCTGACAATTAAAGCACTGTTGAAAACTGAAAATTAACTAAAATAAAGCAATGGATAGAGGCATCAGTGAGAGGGTTTAGTGATGTTTACTGAGCTGCATATTTACATGATTGAGATTAGTAAACTAGTATTGTTAATAAAATATTCCTGAAATCGATGATGACTTCAAATGAATGCCTGACTCAGGAGAATACACGGGTATCTTAGCATTTTTAAAAGTTATACCAGAAAGATAGTGACCTTTTTGATTCCTTCATAACAGAGGATGCAGCTGCATGATGGGAGGCCCAAACAAAAAAGACACCGTTGTCGAAATCCTAATAAACTGGATGTTAATAGTTTGACTGGTGAAGAACGTGTTCAGCTCATAAATAGAAGAAATGCAAGAAAGGTATTTATCTTACTGTTCCCATTCTGATGTTCCCCACATGAAAAGCTGCCTAAAAAGAAGAACAGTATACACAGTATTTTAGCAAGTGTAGTATATAAATGAAAGGGTTTTGGTTTAAAGTTTTGGCACAGAGCAAGAAAGTCACTCACAATCTTTCTGTAAATGTTTTGCAACTATGCAAATACCTAAGATATGGCTGGAAATCTACCCTGTAGTATAAACAGATAGAACTGAAAACAGTATGTTGGAGTATTTGTGCCCTTGAGGTACGGCCACTGAAATACATGTTCTGATGAAAGCAGGAAATGTTTCTATGCTGCTATATATGGTGACACTAATAGTGTCAGAAGCTGTGTGCACCTGTAGAGCAGGGTTAGGCAGAATTTTGACAGTCTCTTATCTCTTCAGTGCAGTGAGACAGCAGCTCTAGAGAGGAACCTGTGTGGTGCTAGTCTCTTGAAAAACAGCCTCTGGGCTGCTCTACAGTAAGCCATGCCTTGAGGAATCTTTTCAAAGTTGACAAGTAGTGAGAGATTTGATTCCTGCTTGCTCTAAAAGTCTCTGTTTTCATGATGGCTTTTTTTTTCTCTAATAAATCTCCATGCCATAATTGAGAATCGTTAGTTTATTGATCTTAATTTTCCCAGTTGTAGATTGTTCTGCACTTTTCTGAATCATCAAACTCAATTTGATTGATTTTCTTTTCTAAGTTCAGTTCTACGTCTAGTAGCAGGTAATGAGGGGACCAAAAGTGGCCTAGAAAATGTGAGCTGCTAAATTGCAGTTCAGAGAGAACCCAGTAGAAGCTGGAATTCTTTTTCCTCTCTTTTTTCTACCATTTCTTCTTTCTTCCTGGATATGAACAATATGATTAATTTGAAAGGTGACTTTCCTGTTGTGATTTCGTTAAGACATGCTGTCTAGCAATCTTATCTTTGCCTTTTTTGCATGGAAAAAATATAAAATTTCACAAGAGAAGCTGAGTCTCTTTAGAAGTATTTTCAGAAGTTGGCTGAGAGGACAGAATATGACTGTTTAGTGGATAAAGGAAAGGTTTAACGGGATTGTAGTTACAACCTTCTTGCTAAGACTTGGCCACTATTGTTCTCTATTTATGGGATTGTTCTTCCATTTATTCCATGTCTGAATAATGTCTAATATTAAACATTAGTCAGAATGTGAAATATTGAGGTTGCAAAGAACAAGTTTAATAGACAGTTTTAGTTTAGTAGGTTTAGAACAAATCAAAAGTATCTCACATATACTACGAGGAATCACTGAAAAGCTGTTTTGTACTCACTGATAATTTCAAGTTAGACTTTATTTGTATTGTTCTGTATAAAAGGCAAAAAATGAAACGGTGTCAGGTGTGACTGTTGCCTTTTCTTCTTACGAATGAGTATTTCCTGATTTCTGTCTTCTGCTTCCCAGGTTGGGGGTGCCTTTGCTCCCCCTCTGAAGGATCTGTGCAGGTTCTTGAAAGAAAATACAGAGTACGGAGTGGCTCCTGAATGGGGAGAAGTTGTGAAACAGTCTGTGAGTATTTGCAGAACCAGATAACAATGACATGAAATATATCTTAAAAACACGGCAAACAGGAAAAAAAGCATGCCTTTTGGCATGCTTTTCATTCCTGGTATTATATTAAACATGGAATGTGAGTCAATGTTAGCTTTTTTCTGACAGCTGAATTCCCTAAACTGGGTTGTTGGCACAGCTGTGAGTAGGAGGAAGGGAGGGACAGTGGCTGGCAACCCCAAATTAGAGATTTGGGTGAAAGCACTGTCATACTATAACTTTCTCATCTCTTAAATGTAGCCTTGAAGGTTTGGGAAGATTAATATAATTTTAAATATTTATTTTACTTTTTAATTAACTTTTATTGTGAACCTTTAATAAATTACTATACTCAATAAAAACTTAAACCAAGCATTAATACAGCTATTTTCTACTACTGTTATATAGCTGGTATCTCTTTAAGTGTCATTGGCTCATTCCCCGTTTGTTTTGAAGTTGAGCTCATTCCCCGTTTGTTTTGAAGATAAGAACGTATTTTGAATTTTAAGAAGTTATGTTGCATAATAAAGAATGGTTTCTGGTAATCCAGCTAATCCTTCATTCCATGTGTCTAACAGAAGTGAAGATGGTTTTGTCAGTATCCTTGTGAAGTCTATTTCCTCGCCTACTTACATGTCTATTAACATGTCTATTAGTATAATACTAATATGCCTATTAATAACTAACTAGTAGACTAAATAACTAATAACTAAGTAACTAATAGACATAGACTACTAACATGTCTATTAGTATAGTAGTTTATATAGCTATAAAATATATTTATGCTCCACCTTCAGCCTCTGGCAAAGAAATTACCAAGTTAAATCTTTTTTCTAGTTTACTGTCAGCAGAACCTGTAATCTTTCTGTGAAGTTCTAAATGCCAGTCTTTCCAGTACCCTTGTGGGACAGTCTTGTAGAAAAATAGGTAACTAGGAATAGGATTAGACTGCAGTGAATAGAGGGATAAATAAGATCAGAGCTACTTCTAGAATTTAGTGGTTATTCACAGAACAGAAGGACAGAGCATGAGCTGTGAATTCCTCTAGTTTCATTAGGCTAGTTTAAATTATGGATATTTGCTGGGGAAAAAAAAAAAAAGCCTTTATTGTAGTATGGAGGTGAGTAATAGTTGATCTTGCCGTTGCCATTTACAAGAGAAAGTTTCAAGATGGTGCATTTCAAAGAGAGTGTTAGTGTCCATTACAAATCTTTCTTCATTGTTAGGTAGGAGGGCTTACAGAGGTGAAGTACTACTGTGCAAGCCCTAAAAAGAAGTGCTCTAAATTTTATTTTAATAGAACTTCAGTCTTCAGTGTTCGTTCTTAAGTTTATGGATGAGGTGAAATAAGAGGATGTTAAAAAGGTACTAGCAGTAATAAGAAGGGCTCGGAGATTGTTGGTCTGTGTGCAATCACACATTTATATTTAACTTTAAATAGATTTTTTGGGTTGTTTTTTTTCATTAAACTGACAAATTATTTCAATGTGGTAATATTGTAAAGCAGTGCTGGTTTAGATCTTGAATTGAGATTACTCCTGTCATTAGCTGTATTTGGCTTGTTCTGCAAACAGACCTCTAGGGATGACTTAGCAGAGGGTCTGAGAAGATACCTGTGTAGACCTCACTGTGGAAATAGGTGTTCAGACATTTGATATGTGATAGCCCAGAGTCACCACAAATTCCAGTGAGCTGTCTGGAGATGAAGCTGCTGTGCTAACATACCAGCATAATCTTTGACCATGCTACTGTATGCTTGGGTCTTTTGTTTGCTCTTCCATCTGTAAGCTCTCAAAATCCTAAAAATATTCAATGTGTCTCTTGCAGGGATTTCTTCCAGAAGGCATGTTTGACCGTATTCTCACTGGACCTGTTGTGCGGGAAGAAGTGAGCCGGCGAGGAAGGCGCCCCAAAAGTGAGATTGCTAAGGCTACAGCAGCTGCAGCAGCTGCCACCGCTGCAGGCGTATCAGTTAACCCTCTGCTAGCTAATGGATTGCTTCCCGGAGTGGATCTGTCCAGTCTTCAGGCCTTACAGCAAAACCTGCAGTCGCTGCAAGTGACAGCAGGATTAATGGGAATGCCAGCTGGTTTAACTGCTGGAGGAGAAGTGAAGAACATGGCTGCCATGTTCCCCATGCTGCTGTCAGGGATGGCTGGATTACCAAACTTGCTAGGCATGGGAGGACTTCTCACAAAGTCTACAGAATCTGTTTCAGAGGAGAAAAAGGGAAGTGATTCAAAGGAGGCAGACACAAAAAAAGAAAGGACAGAAGACCAAAATACAGATATTGGTGGTGAAAATTCTGTTTCAAGTTCTCCCTCAACATCCTCTGCTGCTGCAGCTGCCAATCCTCTCTCTCTTAACCCTTTACTTTTGTCCAACATACTTTACCCAGGGATGCTTCTCACTCCAGGCCTTAATCTTCATATCCCAGCTTTGTCTCAGTCTAATATTTTTGATGTACAGAACAGTGAAAGCAATGACAAAGGCTCAGTGAAGCCTACAGAAGAAAAGGAGCAAAATTCTAGGGTTAGAGATCAGGAAGACAAAGGGGGAACAGAGCCAAGCTCTCACAATGAAAACAGCACAGATGAGGGTTCAGAGAAAGCAGATGCTTCATCTGGATCTGACAGTACATCGTCTTCATCTGAGGATTCAGATTCTAGCGATGAAGACTGACCCCAGACTCTGCACTTAAATTATAAACTGATTTTGAATTTATTCTTTATTTCATTGTAAATAACCCAGTGTTGAGTGCATCGATGATTTACTGACCGAACATTTCAGTATTTGTTTAGAAGTGCAAACTGCTTTCAGAGACGTTTTGCATGTAATATTTCTTGAAGTTCATAAGTTTCTGAACTTGTATGTACTATCAAATACACAATGGTGTAAAATTACAACAAAAGGCATTATAATTTTGTTGGGGGTTAATTTTATGAAAATAACGCTCAAGTAAGAGCTGTATATTTAATATATTTGCAGTGAACACAGAATACTTTATGCATATTATTGATTTAATTTGAATATAGTTTTACAGCCTCCTCGACACTTATAATTTACAGATCAAAACTCAGCAATAATTTGGGCAGCTAATGAATGTCATGAAAGCTGTAGAATCTACATCACCATCCATTGCTTTAATTACATGAAAATGCTCTAGTGTTGTGATGCACTGCTGTTTCCAATTCAGGTACAAGTGTGTTTAAAAGAAGATAAATTTTTCCCAATCAGCCGATTAAACTGGCTACCTGTTACCTCAGCTGAGTTAGTTTAGGAAGTTTACATTGGTTTCTATTACTTGTTTTCAGGTTTTGTTTTGTTTTGTTTTCTAAAGACATCCTGTATATCATGTTAAAATCTGAGTTATTTGAGATAAGACTGTTGGGTTTGGGTTTTTTTCCCCTTATTACAACTGTTCTTTTTTGACAGCAGTAAGGGGAAATTAGAGCAAAAACTGTCTTATCTCATGATACTTGGCACCATGTAGATCTATTTAGTTTACACCTTGCAAAGTTTCGGGCTCCCTCTGCAGAATTGAAAGTCCCAAAATGAGGAGTAGTTTCCCCAAGACTCAGAAGAGGCAAACTGTCATAAAGTGCCACTGAAAAGACCTTTCAACACTGCATACTTCATGTAAAAATTGTTTGTTTGCTTTGTTTGTGTAGATTTCTATATTTGTTTTATGTCATAAAGCCTCCTGGAGTTACCAGTTTTAATAATGGTAAATAAAGTATAGATAGTTTTGAACTCCTTTTGAGTTTAAACTTTTCTGCAGATTTAAATCTGACTATTAAATATTACCCAAAATAACTTTTGGGATATCACTTCCTATGTTATGCTGAGTTACCCACTGAAGAAAAAGCACTTTGAATAGTAAGGAAGACAAATTATTCCTAGAAACCACAGTAACAGGGCATAAGGCATCTGTCTAAGTCCAAATCCTTAGAACCCTTTACTATATAAGATCTGTCTAAGATTTGATGTGTGATATGATTCCTCCTTCTTCTTAAGCTGCTATTACTCTGACACAGTTGAGGCCCAGATTCACATTTACGGAAGTTCCGAACTGACTGAAACTTCAGTTGACCTTGGTTACATCATTCGTGGTCCAAGAATAGGAAAGTGTTAAGAGAAAATAAATACAGGTACTAGTAGAAGTTCATTGAAAAAGCTTTACAAAGGGATAAATTAAATAATTAAAAAACTGTATATTTTATATAGTTCTGTTGCTTGCTTGTACAGTAAAACAACTGTGTTGTTTTTTATCAAGAACTTTACCAATGAAATATAAGTTTATGTGCAAAATAACTAGCCCCATGATAAGAAGCAGTATTACATGTAATTACACAGCTATACAAGTACCATTTGGATTGTGGTAGTTACATATTTTCCCAAATAGTATTCTGATTTTTGGCCCTTCACGCAGTGTCATAGCAATAGTGAAAATTAAAAACTGCCAAGAGAAGGGGGTAGCAATTCTTCATCATGGGGAAAAAAAAAAAAAAAGAAACCTACTTATTTAATATTTTGCCCTTTGTAATATAGCACTTTTAATTAACTAGGATGCATCTATGAAATAGCCAAAGTTTTACAAACAGTTATTAACTCAGTTTGCTGATGGAGTATGTCAACAATGCCATCACTTCCCACCCTTTCCCCTCAAAACAAATCCTAAATCTTGTGGCTAAACCCTAATTTATATCAGATTTATGAAAGAAAGTATTTTCCTAATTATGGTCAAGTGAGTTTGGTTACCATTCTAGTGATTCTTTCTATGTAGTAAGGCAATTACAGTTTCAAGTCATGAAGGCTGGTATAGCCTTGAACATAATATATTGGATTTATTTTTAATCGGTTTGAACCAGAAGGGGAAAAAATGTCCCACTGTCAATTAAACTATATGCAAATATGGTTGTATAAAGTTAAGGGTTATAAGGAAACCTCAGTAGAATTACACTAATACTGAAGTTAAAAGAATATCCAAGGTGATGATAAAGTGTGTGTTGGTAGTTACTAAAAGAACCTTAGCTGTTATTGCCTTGTATTTTTATCCCTTGTTTCAGGCTTCATGATCCAAGTCTTAGTCCAGGATTTTTTTGGACATTTGCAATATTTGCCAGTTGTGTTCTGTGTAGTCTGAATTTGCTTTCTGTAGTTGAACAAGCGTCTTAAAAAGTCATTTGTAATTTATTGAATTACTTTCTATGATGTTCTATAGAGCAAATGGAAGTTTAATTATTTTTTATTAAACATATTCTTTGACTACCCATGATGTCGGCCTCAATATGTGAAAATAATGCTGTCTGTGTAAGGATTAAACCTGTGGCTTTCAGCAGCAAAAGTTAAGTTTTAGTGTTAAGCTCTAAAATAGAATATTAAGACTTAAAAAAAATCAAACCAAGGATGTTTTTTCTGGGAATCAATTCCCTGTTAGTCTGCTGTCATACAAACAATGTAAGCAGTTGTTCCAGCCTTTTAGTAGTTAGAGTCAGGTCTAGGTTCTGGTCTAAAAGTTGACTTAACGTGAAATAATGATGTACCTGATGTTCCAGGGTGAGGATGTTGGCAGTGGAGTACCTTTTGAATCTTTCTTTTAAAATTCTGCGTTACTAAATCTTTCAATTATGTACACAGCACTTACTACTGTTATTTGTTCATCTATTTTATACAGGGCCTGGACATTTCTCCTGACAGTAAGTTGTGTGCTGGCTGTCAGGTGCCACCTTGTTCTAATCTGTCATTGCCCTTCAATGATTCAGTGGTATCCTTCTTACTCAAGTCTGAATTTTGTCTTCAGATCGTGATCATCCTGTCTGAGCTGCTGCTTTCTCAAGTCTGTACACAGGTGATATAAATGCACATACACATACGAGCATTGTTCTCGCATTCTCCTGTTTCTTTTTTCCTTGGAAGTCCTGCAGGTGCCCTAATAGTGTTTTTTAAATGTATTTTTAGTAGGTATATCAGAAAACACATAAAAAATCATAGATTAAAAAATAGTAATAATTTAAAAAAAAAACCATGTAAAATCATGTCTTCTAATTATACAATCGGATCTTCTTAGTCTGTAAATGAAAAATATAACCAGGTCTGGTTTTCAGTGAAACTTTTTCCAAGGAACAGATAATCTAGGCACAGTATTAGTGTTCAGTTTCTTGCACTCCTTTGAATCTTTTTGGAAACAGTATCTGGATGATTAGATGAGATTACTTAACAATGCATTGCAGGCAAATTCCTGTTCTGTTTGTTGTATCTTGTCTATGAGGAAATTATTTCTGACATATTGGTCATATATTTCTAGTTTTCTGGTCTGTCTGAAAGTACTGTTACACCTTCAGAATGAATGTGTACTTCTTAATGCCTGCATTTAAGGTGCAGTGAGATGAACTGTAGCTGCTGTACGTGGTTAATATAAAGGAATCTGCAGCATAGTGTTAAACTCCTTATGAAGCGGAAGTTACTAATAGTTGTATAAACAGTTTCTGATGTAGTTCTATTACACCTGTAATTATCCTCAACATCAGAAAGCTGTATCAATGTAATAAGGGTTTTACACTGCTGTAGTTGACCGGCATTTCATATTTTACATCTACATTTCTGGGACATTCTGTGGACGAGACTCATTACACCAGTGTAGCTGCGGGAGTCTACAAAATTACTCTCCTGCCTCATCTAAATGTCCCTGATGTTCTATAGGCAGGTGGTACCATTCCTTTGCCAACAGTCAGAGGGAAAGGAAATAAAAATACTATAATTCCAGAACTAAACAGAAAATCTCAATCACTATATTTTATAATCAGTCATTAGTCATAAAATACAGCAAAGACTTCCGATGGTTAAGAGTCTCTGATGACAAAGGTAAGTTTCAGTTAACATTTCCCTGAGAAAAGCTATTATTTCAGGAGAAATTTTTTTCTAGCTTGTAGTAATTAAGTACATGGGAGGTAAGTCTGCAAATACTGGCGATATACAGAGGAAGGATGTTGACACGCATTATACCTCTAGTGGTGTCAGTAAATTATATCATTTATTACTGTGTAAAGTTCCAGCCTGCCAGAAACTTATAAAAATATTTCTGTTGTTGTATTTAATTTTTTAACCCAGCATTCTAGGAATAAATACGGAAGTAAATACGAAGAATGAAGGAAATAAATATGAAGAATTAAGGAGAAATTTCTATCAAACAGGGTGGGCTGAAGTCTTGAAATGGAAGTACACACAGGTAAGTATCTCTGTTAAGAACAGTTACAATCCCAAAATACTTAAATAATTTAAATTTTAGCTTCAATTTCTAGAGTATTTTATACTTCAGGTAACATTCAGGCTTCTTAAAAAAATAAAAAAAAGGAGGCCACTTCACCTCCCTGCAGGCAGACAATATTAGCCACTATTTCAAAAATTTCTTGTCACATCTTCACTGAAGGCAGTGAAGTCCAGGCCTGTGCTATGACTGCATAGCATTTGTTTGGCCTCAAGTTTTGCTACCTGTTTCTTGTATTTTGCAAGGAAGCTACAGTTTATTACCAAAGTCACAAGGATAGAATTTGAAGCCATTTACCTTATTTTTGTGCAACCATACTTTGAAATGGTTCACTGGTTGTTCTGAGCTGTAAATAGCACCTGTGTCTCTGGAGTGCTGCCTCTCTGAATTACTCAGCTTCCCATGGCTGCCTTCCCCAGTGTGACATAACCTGGGTGGAGGAGGCACAAAACAAAGACATACGTAGCCATGAAGCCCTTCGATGCTTCAGTTCATACGGAAGTCCATAGCATGTTCATAAGCTAATTTTCTGAAAATTCAAAATGGTTAAAAATTTCCTTGCAGCATAGGCTAGCAGCAGTCAAGGACCTGACTGCGTATCTGTGGTATTCTTGTTAAAAGAGTTCCACAGTGGTGGTAGCGCTAATGGCTGTTAAGTGTTGGCAGATACAATTACAGAATCCAGTAGTGGAAACGATTCAAGCAATCAACATGCCAGATGAGGATATCTCATTATTTCAGTACTGATGTTGAACATTGCTGTGGTCTTGAATAAAATCCTAACTGCTTTGTAAAGGAAAAAGAAAAAAAAAAAAAGGAGAGATCAAGCAGAGGAACAAGTGAAGTCCTCAGGGATGAAAGCCTTCAGGGTGCATCTCTAAAATGTTCCCTGTGAAAGTTTTCAGCAGCACTTTTTAAATGAAAAAAAAAAAAAAAAAAAAAAAAAAAACCCGCAACTTTTTTTAGTTTGTCTTCTATACTAGAATTGTCAAACCATTTATTTACAAAGTCTGGATGCATAAAAACAAGGATGAATGCGGGCATAATCAAGCATAGTAACTTCACCTTTAACCTAGGCTTTGTTTATCTTCTACTACTGTGAGGCCTTGTTATTTTTTTAATATCCAAAGGATTTTGAAAGAGTAGATTAATGTTTGTCAGTATTAAGTAAGCTACCATAAGTTACTGCTTTAATGAATACCATAAATGCAGCTTTTCAGGAAAGCCCTGCAGTATTACAGACAGACTTTGGAGTGGCACAGGGCATCCCATCAGTGCACTGCCTCACTGCAAAGTTCACAGCTCCTCCATATTAAAGAAAGAGGTGTTAAGACATTACCTACAGCCTAACTAACCATCAGTTTTTAATGCTGCAGTCGAATGGGCCAGACCCTCAGGTTGTCCTGGCAGGCCAGGGAGGCCAGCTTCCACTGCAGGCTCTGCACCATCTGGTGCTCTCACTGCTCCGTAAACATGCACACTGGTGACCTGGGTAACAGCTCGGGTTAGCCAAACCTGCATTTGAGATGTGTGTTTCTTCCCCTGAAGCTTTCATGGTTGATGGCTTAGAAATGTAGAACAAAAGGGAACAGTAAATCTCTTTTTAACAGTACAGTGTTTTACTGGTCTCTTAATTCCCATGTACCAGCTCTACAACACTCTCTCCTTAAGGTGTGTGTTTCAGAGTCATCTGTTTAAATTCAGGGCCTCAGGAGCTATCCCTGCATTACCCACCTGTGCTGCAAGTTCACCCGTTGGTACCCAGTTGTCTTCGTTATGTGCACAGCCATTTGAAAGCTTTGAATTGGACACAAGTGATTCATATCGCGAATCAATCATTATTTTGTGCCCTTGTTTTAAAGTTGCTTTTTTTTCCTTCATTAACAGCCTACAACTTTTCCACTGTACTTGTCATTGTTTACACTTGCCTGTGTGAAAGCTCTATGCAGCAGCCTTTAACAGAGCTTGCATCCATTGTCCTTGGTTTTCATAAGCGGTTAACCGGCACCGTATATGTGGCGTCCCTCACACCCGGTCACTGCCTAGTGTATGTCCCGCCCCCGCCACAGCGGTAGTTACGCGCGACCCTGCGCTCCGCGACGTGTGCGCGCTGACGTCAGCGGCACTCCGTGATCCCCTCTGCTGCCTGCTGGGAGCGCTGCCCGGGGCGGGGCGGGGCCCTGTGGCCGTATGCGTATGTACACTGAGGGCGGTGACGGGACCCGCGTCCTCCCGCCGCCCAATGAGCGGCCGCGTTAGACGGCGGGGGCGGGGCCCGGCGCGGGGGCGTTTGGATTCGAATACGCGTCGCGACCCCGAGGGGCGGTGGCGCAGGCGCAGTGTGCGGTGAGGCAGCGCTGCCCCCTAGCGCCGGGGCGCGGCATGCCGGGCGAGGAGGAGGAGGATGGAGAGCAGGGGATTGGGAGAATCGCAGCCCCTTCCCCGCCGGCTGAGGAGGGGGACATCCGGCAGCGCTACGAGGAGCTGTGCAGCAGCCTCAACATGGACGAGCGCGCCCGCTCCGAGGCCTGGCTCAGCTACCAGAGCATGAAACGCAACTACACTCTGGAGGTGAGGCGCGACTGGCCTGGGGGCAGTGCGGAGGCGACCGGCGCTGGGCGGGTAGCCCAGCGGGAGGGAGAGGGTTAAGTGGGGGGGAGGGAAGGGGACGGACCTCGAGGCGTGGTAGCCTCTCCCTCACACTGCCCCTTGTGAAGTGCCGTCGGGGCGTTACCCTGCAGCCGAGCGCGGCCGCGTTCCGCCCCCTGCCCCGCAGCGCGGTTTCGGCGCGGCCCTCAGCCCGCCGAGCGCAGGGGGTTGGCTCCTCAGCCTCGGGGAGCGCCGCTGAGGGACATTGCTTCTCGCGATTGCGGTGCTCGCCCGCCGGGGAGCGCAGCTGCCCCGCTCCCGGCCCCAGCTGTGACGCGCAGGGGCTGCCGCTGCCAGGAGGTGCGGGGAAGCCGCACAGCGGCGATCTCCGGCTCTGCAAGTGGGAAAATAACGTGATCCTGAGTCACTGCAGTGAAAAGGTGTTAAAAGCTATCGTATCGCTGGGGTCCTGCTTGCGGCTGTTGCGCTGACAAGAGCACTTTAGTTGTCTCAGTGTAACGCTTGTCAGTAGCTGTGCAGTTGCCCACGTAAGATGCTTTTCAGCGCTGTTACAGCAAACTTGGTTTTGTGAACGTGACACACGGCCCCGTACAGGTTTTGTAACATCATTCCTCAAAACACTAACCCAGAGTGGCGCATCCGCTGCGATCGGGAGATGCTTGTTACCGGGTGGGTTTTCCAAAATCAAGGCGGCTGTTACGATAAAATCCTGGAGTCACCTGGAATTTTTCAGGGCTTCCCATCCCATGAGCCGGCAGCTCTCAACGCAGAGTTACAGGAGGCTCCGCACGGGCGGTGAGCGGATGGCGAGCCTGCGGTGCCTGGAGTTGTGTGGAGGAAGGAAGTGAAGTGGTGTGGCCTGAAAGCGCCTCTGTCACACTCTGCCTGTAACCATCGGAAACGGGCTGGAAAGCTCAGAAAGAGCATTTGTGTTTGTCTCTAAAGTATGTGCTCATCTGGCCCCGGGATACCACGTAGCCTAAGAAACCCACAGCATCGAATTCAGTGTTCTAGTGCCCACACCCCCTCTTTTCACTGGCCTTCTCCAGTTAAAACATTGGTTTTTAATCGAAGAGAGAGCATTAGATTTAAAAAGTTTTAACTGGAATTAATTTCTGGCTTGAAGTACAGGTTGAGTAACAGTTCTGTTGTGCAATACAGAAAAAAAAAAATGGAAACTATGTTTTTTCTGTTCTGCTGTCTGTTGAGGGCAGAATGTTCTGATTGTAAGGAACTGTAGCTTTTGCATATATTTTTTTAACACCAAGGCAGTACAGAATGTTATGATAGGTGAAGAGCCACAGTAAAAAGATTTTGTTAACTTTGGATCAAGAGTGACATTTATACACGTAACTAGTAACTGCAGTTTTAGGTTTGACATAGTTCAATGTTAAGTATCAGTTTAGCGCCCCTGATTTTGTTGTAGCTAAAATCATAGAGTAGCTCAACATAACTTTGAAACAGCAGCTCAACACTGTCACTGCTTGAACTTCATTCATTTAGGACACGGTCCTGGCCTTTTTCGTGATGTTGGGTGCAAAGCTGAAGAGGATGTTTTTCTTTTCAATGAAATCTTTTAGATGCTTGATGTTTTAATTCACAGGGAAATGATCTGCACTGGCTAGCGTGTGCCTTGTATGTGGCTTGCAGAAAAGCAGTTCCCACTGTGAGCAAAGGGACAGCTGAGGGAAATTACGTATCTTTAACCAGAATTCTGCGCTGTTCGGAACAAAGGTAACTTTTTGCTCATTTTTAAACACAAGATCTCAAAGACTGTTTATCAGCTTGTGAAATCTAGAAATTGAGAACAAATGCTAAACATCTGTCTTGTTTCCTGCTTTTAAAGATAGAATTTGTATCGCTGGAATCTTTGTGTAGTAAGATCATTGCCATGGAAGTAGAACAGTTCCATTTGGTCATTATTATGTTGTAAAAACACTGGTTTAAAAATCAGATATTTACTTCCCTTTCTTAAAGGCGAAAGAAACCTTTCTTTGAAAAATAATCTGTTTTGGAAGAGTGTGCAAAGTGTGAACTTCTCACATGAGAAACCATCTCTAATTGGCTTTTAAAATACTCACTTTTTTGGAAGACTTCACTTTTTACATGTTCTTGCTTTATGAAACCAAAGTGATGTCAGAATCTGATAAACAAAATTTATATCAAATGTTTATGTCCGTAAAGCACTGAATAAAATGTTCCTGAAACTATTTACTGTATTTATTAACAGTCTGATTGTATTGTAACCATTTAGCAGATTGGATAAAAATTAAAAAAGAATCTTCGTATGCAGTCTTGCTCCCCATCTGCTTTTCTGTTAGAGCTTTGCTGTTCATTTACGTAATACAGAAGTGTTCCTTTTTCATAAAAAATTAGAAGTTCAGGAATTTAATGTAGATAAATTATTTCTGTGATATGGGGTGTCAAAGATTAATAACTCCAAAAAAGTGGGATAGATAAAGGACTGAAAAATAAATGAAAGCCGAATTTATGAAGTGAAATGTACTGAAACTCAAGGGGTTTTTCATACTTTGTAGAATCTTCTCAGCATTGTAGAACTCAGAGTTTGTTCTATTTAAGTTAATAAATTATTCAGAAAAATGAGGGAAGTCTGCTTTTAGAGTAATCTGACTGTTGGAACTGATTGTGTCTTTGTGAGGAAAAAACAGAACTGTGAAACATATTTAACATAGTAATCAGCTGAGGATCTAAAAATATTTTGTGAGCTGTCATGTTTATGGGTGAAGGATGGGCTCTGAGTATGTTATCATGATTGCAGTACTGCCATCTTACCGGTAGTTTAGGAAGTAGAAATTGCAATTTTGTTAGAAAGAAAATAGTATATTTCTGCAAAAATAGCCCAGAACTTTCAGATTTAATCTGTTTGTTATTTTCAGCTTGATCGAGTTTTTTAACAAGATGAAAAAGTGGGAAGACATGGCAAATCTCCCTGCCCAATTCAGAGAACGAACTGAGAGATTAGAGAGAAACTTCACTGTTTCTGCTGTCATTTTTAAGAAATATGAGCCCATTTTTCAGGACATTTTCAGATATCCTCAAGAAGATCAACCTCGTCAGCAGAGAGGGAGAAAACAGAGGTATGTTCCTGTTATTTCTAGACTGACTTTAGAGCAGAATAGAGCAAAAATGTAATGATATTGCCTGGGTTGTAAGTTGTATTTCGAGTGCATTTTCATTAAAATATACAGTTTATACTACTCTATAATTGGAAGAGTAAACCCCTCTAGTGGCTAGCTCGGATGATAAGGCATGAAGTAATTTTGAAGATTAAGCTGGAAGATGGTGCTTACTAAGTTTTGGGTGAAGTGTATGTTAATTTTGACATTTAAACCATTCTTTACATAACCTGCTGGAGTGACTACATTAAAAAAAAAAAATATTAAGGCTGAACAAACCACTGGAGAAATTGAAAAGAATATCCTCACCATTAATAGATTTTGCCTGAATGAAAGAATTTAATACTAAATACAGTCCTACAGAGAAAACGTGATAAAGACTACTTGATTTTGAGGCTGACATGCCTATTTCACAATGTACATTAAACAACTACACTTTAAAAGCAATGTGTTATTAGACACAACGTATCTCTAATGCCGCCTTTGCTGCTCTAATGCCTTGCTGTCCTGGAGATGAGCTGCAGTATATGAAATAGCACTTCCAATAACCTGTTACATGGAAACAAGGAATGCCATGGAGTTATAAAAATTGGTGCTAGGGGAGGGGTTTTTGTTTGTTTTTAAATCCACGTACTTGAGCCTAGTTTCCAGTTGTGGTGGGGGGAGCGGAATAAAAAAATTTGGATGAGTTGATTACTTTGTCAAGATTTTTATGTTACCAAGAACACAAAGCAAACTTGCTAGCCATAAGTGTGAAATAGGAAGTCTAGTATGGTGTAAGTGGCAGTATTAAGAAATAACAGATCTTCAAGAAGTGCAAAACATTTCATTTATGAAGGAGTCTCATGAATGAGTTAAATTTTATTTGAAAGCATCTTAAACAAAGACCGGCAGAGGAACTTGGTTCTGATAATCATATAATGTATTTCAAAACTCTGTATACTGTATAAAACCCTTTACAAAATGCTTTGTTAGTACAGATACGATACTCTTGTGAACACACAGTTCTGAAAGTTTTGCCTGTGACAAGTGTATTAATGTCAACTCACTGTGTAATGTGTTCCTCCAAGAGCATATACCTGCTTATGCTGTTCAGAATGCTTTTGAGGAAGGAATTTCAGCTCTGGCTCTCAAAATATTTCAGTTGACTCTATGTACCATTTGTTGTGTGAAAAAGCAGAAAAAAACATTTTCTGGAGTTTTAAAATTAGGATGTTTATCTGTTCTTTGGAAGTAAGATTACAATTTTGCCTTAAAAGAAAACATTTAGGCCAGCCATGTTTAAAATTAAATTTACTATGATTTTCTGCTTAGGTCTTGGCCTGGTGTTAGTGAAATCTGCTGTGTTGGTCTGTCGTAGTGACATTTGGGTCATTACATGCAGGCTGACTGGGGTTCCACTTGTGTCTGTACTAAACCAATGCACAGTGTACTTCTATTAACTTTAGTCAGGTTTTTGCAGGAAGGGTGTAAGATTTTGGCCACACTGCAGTAAAGCTTAATTTTCTTTTAGAATGATTGAATGTTGTATGATGTTCTATCTGTCTTAATTCGTTGAGCTTATTGGCTGTCTTCTTGCTGTATTTTTCCCCAAAAGACGACAACCATGTACCGTGACAGAAGTTTTCCATTTTTGTTGGTTGCTGTTTGTTCATGCAAAAGGTAAGAGATTTGAAAGGGATTAAATAAAACAAACCTGGTTTGTTATTTGTTGCCGTGTATCAGTCCTTAAACACTGAATTAGGTGCAGGCATTTCTGAATTCAGAAATGGAGAAAGGGCCTTCATAGAACAGCCTGAAGATAGAATGTATTCTCTCTTAATTTCCCCAGCTGTATATTTTACCACACTACAAGTGAGTTGCATGTCCAAATAGTTTGGTAGCTTTTACGTGGAGTATTTTACAAAGTTTCCAGTGTTGTGGAGATTTATGCTGTAATTCCAAGGGAAAAAAGTACCTTAGAATTTTAGTTAATTCATATTTAGGTGGTGGTGTAATTAACATAAGGTGTATATTTATGTTTGCTGGAATACTGCACATACTGAATTTTTTTTTCCTATAATTTACTATAAATTCATCATACAATTCTAGATGTGAATACTTCATGCTAATATCACAGACAGCATTCTTATTCTTTTAATAGCCTTTTTGTCTCCCTGCCTTTTTAACAAATGACCATGCAGCAACTGTATCAAATAAACATATGCATTACTAAATAGGTCTGCATATGCCTGTCTGGCAAGGGTGTTTTTCCCTTGCATTTTGGACATAGCAGTGTATATATAAATGACTGTCTTGAGGACTCAGAATCCTTTGGAACACTTAAGGGGATCCTCTGTTAATATGCCTCTAGATACTATGTAGAAATAATGTGATGAACAAACAATATATTGTAATATATCTATAACCTTTATTGTAAAAGCAGTCTTAAAGCTAATACGAATAGCAGCGGATTTCAGCAGTTTTTCCTCGGTAATGACTGGTGGGACAAAAAGCCTCAGGAAGAAACAGGATTAAGTCCTATTTTAGGCTTAAGTTGTTTAGTCATATCACATATAGTATGAAGTCTTTCCTCATAGAACGTGCATCTTAAAAAGAGCTTCTGCATATCTGGGGCTTTATTCGCATACTGCATGGATGAGTGTTCACTGGGAATTCTGTGTAAGATAGTGTTTTGAGGGAAATAAAGACAAGATTTGTATTGCTCACTGAAAGAAAGTCTTTGTACATTCAGGTCCATGGATAAATTTCCGGAGACTTTTTATATTTTTTATAAGATAACTTCTAGTAGAAGAAAACTGATAGCTTAATTTCTACAAAGAAAAGGATAAAAGGAATTTGGGTTTGGGTTTGAGGTATGTGGTGGGGTGGGTTTTTTCCAGTTTAAAAGGGAATCGGTGCTAAGATCCCTGCAGTGTGCTGTGATTTCCATAATTGGCTGATTTTGAGGATAGGACAGAGCAGGCTGACATAGTATTGCGTTATCTGCAAATAATAATATTATTTGTTCAACATAGATTAACCTTTCTTTCTACACTGTGCCACATTGCAGAGGGTTGCCAGCAGCTCCTTTGTGGAAAAGTTACTGGCAATACTATCAGACCCCAACATCACATCTTTGTACAGATATCGTGTGGTATTGCACAAGTGCTGTACTGAACACTGTATCTTACATAGAAGATGCCTTTTTCCAATAGGCTGCAAATTCTGTTTTACTGGGGAGGAGAGATTTTTCCTGAAGAGGTGTGTTGCTTGAAACCCTGAAACACAGCACAATTTTCCTTTTTTTTTTTTCTTTTCGTCCAGAGTAGCTCTGTCCAGTAGTATGAAATACCCATTCATATCCACTGAATCCAGAGGAGAGTTAGTACTGTACTCTTATTTCCAGTCAGTCAGGACTTCTTCAGCACAGTTAGGCAGCTGAGAGAATAAGTAGGTCAGTCTGAAAACTCAAGATTTTGCTTTTCCCTTCTATAAAATCTCCATTTCTTTGGGTTGATTGGAGAGTTGACAAGGTGCAAAGGGTCTTCAGGAGCCTTCCTATTGCTGAATTATTGGCTGATATGTTTGAGTAACGAGATGACCAACTAACTACATGTTAATTAGTGAGCAGTTTCAGGCGTACAAATTAACTTTGTAGAGAATGCCATCTTGATAACATATCCAATTAAATTTTACAAGAAGGAAATTTACAGTAATTACAGACTTTAAAATTAGTGACTAGTGGTAAATTTGTTAAAATGTGTCAGCACAAAAATGGAAACGAAGTGTCAACCATTTAAGGCATTAAGCATTCCTGGTTTGTTTGCTGTGTTTTTAGGGTTGGCAGTAATGCTTATCACAGCAACCGCACATCAGTGGCAAGTTCAGGCTTGTCTCTGATGTTGCTGCAAGCCTGAAGATCATTGTGCTCACTTTCTCAGATGCAGAAAGTGCAAGTCTCATTCGTATGTCTGGTGTACTCTGCGAAGTAAGATAGCAGGTTTGGCTAACAGTACTTTAGCTGTTTTATTATTTGGTACTAGGTTGTGGAGGGCAGTAGTAGTAACCTGTTTGAAATGTCACTAATTATTTGTATGAAACTACTGGTACTGTGCAATTAGATTTTGTACTGACAGTGATGATTGCCATGCTAGACTTAATGGTTATGAAAGTGAACCTGTGTTATGTGAGTTACTTGAAGATTTTTATTGATTAAATTTTGCTACTGTATTTAGGACTTCCATTGTTTTGTTTTTAACCTTTCATGACTTGGAAATAACTGACAAATGTGTACATTTGATTCAAATTTCATGTAGACTTCATTATTTTAAATAGTTCCAATTATCTGCATTGAAATTACTTTTTTTTTTTTTTTTTTTTTACAAGCATAGAATTGGAAAATTGAAGATAAATTTGAACAAACTGCTATGTTATTGGTAGAAAAGTAACAGTAAATTAGAAAGATTCTTTAATTATATATACATTTTAATGTGTTCTAAGTGAGTTTATTACAATACGATAGATTCCTTCAAGGATTTAAACCTGTTCATAGTGGGCTCAGCTAAGTTATTTGGATCATCCCTGGGGGGTGAGGGGAAAGAGTAGCAAAGTTATTAGTATTGAAAGAGTGATAGAAAATCATCCTGTGCATATAAATTCATGGGATTGTGATTTATGGCATTAATGGTACAGTTTTGTTTTACAATCCTATTTTTAGCTATGGCCATTGCTCTAAAGGAATATCATAAACCTAAATGGTAGAGAATAATGAATCTGCGTATAATCTTTGTGAAAGGTTGTAAGAGAGTGAAGAGGTTACAAGGATTCTTTTCTACAGGAAAATAGTAAATAAAAAACACTTTAGAGTTATATGAAACAAAACTACATTGTAAACCAAATGAGAGATACCCATTTAACTCTTTCGTAAAGCACAAGAGAAATAAAGTTAGATTTATTACTGTTTATGATGAGCATGCCCCCACCAAACTTTTGTAAAGAAAACAGGTTGGTAAAGAGAAATAATCTCATGACTTTGAGTCAAATATAGATTCATGCTGGAGAATGGGAGAAATTGAAGGAGAGGCAGCACTTGTTCTAGCATATCTGGACATGAGGGTGTAGCCTGACAAAAGTTACAGTTCTTTGCAGCACTTTACACAATGCAAAATTGGGGAAAAGACAAGTCTCAGTCGTAGCACATTCTTCCCCTTTATACACTTTTAGAACAAGATTCTCCTTCAGGCAGATAGAGTAAGAATCTGCTGAAGGATGTAGCACTGCCAGACTGTGGGGCTTGTTTGGGTAACAATTTTTTCTCCCCTGAGGCAGTTGCACAATACATTTCATGCTGTTGCAAGTTATTTATGCACTGAATTATCAGATTACTGTGAATGAGGGAGTCTGCAATATCATGTTTATCAATGTTTTGGGGAGGTTTGTTTTCAAAACTATGTATATGAGTTCCTACACAATTGCTGCAGTTCCTGAAAACAAAAGTATTTCACTATTGTATTTGCTGCATTTTATCAAGTTTGTGTCTGCTTTACTACTTGCGTTTCTATCTAGATATTTACAGTCACCAAAGTCTGTGTTTCCAAGACTCTTGTTATTGATTATAATACAAATATCAACAGTTTCTTGGTTAAAAGAATTTTAAATCTATGCTAATTTAATTAATGGTTTATGTCTTTCTAATATTGAAGGTAATTTTCCTATGATCAGTGATGACTTGGTCAATTCCTACCATCTCTTGTTGTGTGCGTTGGATCTAGTGTATGGAAATGCTCTCCAGTGTCCAAACCGTAAAGAACTTCTGAACCCTAATTTTAACGGTATGTTGAAAAAAACCTGTCTTTGTCTAAAGTCTGCAACAACTTTTAAGGTTACTGAGATGAGTATGAATCTATGTGGTAGAGAATAAATCCAACAATATTGATTTGAAATATGTGGGAATTAAGGTTTTTTGCATCTGGCTATACGAATTTCTATTCCTGTAGCATAACAGACTGCTGAATTCTGTTAATAATATAGTAAGTTAAGAATTTAATTTACTATGGCAATTAACCATTGAAGGGAGTTCCCAAGTAAAAAATGCCAGTTAATGACATTTTGGTGTCAGTGAAAGAGCACGTAGTGGCACAGTATTGCTAGGGACAGTCAGACTGGAGAGTTCCTGTGAGGCAGCAGGTGGGGAAGATCCGGTGCTCAAAAGAGTGTGACTGTTTCTCATTTCTGGATTGCTGCTGTTCTTGTTCTGAAGAGAATGGAAATGTAGGTTGATTTGATAACCACAACTGCAAATGACTGGTGACTTCCCACTGAATTTCTGATGTAATTCGTTCCAGACTTAAGAGTTCAGTTTCAGTGCTGTACAGTATTTGCATTTGCTTTGTAGTGGTTTGGATGTGAACTGGGACCATTATCTCAAATCTATTTGACTAAATATTACAGTTCACAAGTGTTTGATCAACTTTCTATTAGAACTGACGTGTAATTTTTATCACTCAGTATCTATTTTTTTTAGATCTCTGACTCAAAATTGATTTTTGACAGTATTATCAAATTGAGTGGGCATTATATAATAATTCTTTCAAGGGAATTAATTAGCTTATTTTAATTTCACACTGTGTAAACTACACAGCATAGAATTTAAGTTTAATAAGGAAACAGGCTATGGATTTACAGAATTAAATAATACAGTATTCTTAATCGTAGGTCTACCTGAAGACTTTCACAGTAAGGATTATAAAGTATCATCTGATCCTCCCTGCATCATTGAAAAACTGTGTTCATTACATTACGGATTAGTTTTAGAAGCAAAAGGCATAAAAGAACATTTTTGGAAGCCATATATTCGGAAACTTTTTGACAAAAAGGTTGGCCAATTAAATTTGTGATGTAGAAAAATTTCTCTTCAGATCATTCAAAACATTTTTAGGAACTGAAATGTCCATCCTTTTTTTCATTGTCTTACAGCTTTTGAAAGGAAAAGATGAAAATCTGACTGGATTTCTTGATCCTGGGAACTTTGGAGATAGCTTGTGAGTCATTGGAGTTGTTGTTTGGCTTGCATCAGTATCCCTATGCCATAGCACATTGCACTTGCTGGACGATCTGTGTCTCAACAGCAGTAGTAGCAACTAGTTGACTTTCATATGAATGAGTATTTAAATTATTACAGGTCTGTTTGAAAGAGGAATGGTTGTTCAGGATGGTATTACTTGATTTCTTCTTTTGTTCTTCATTTTCTGTGTTTCCATATTTTTTTGGTGTATAACTCAATGGGGGCACATTGAATGAGTGACAAGTGAGAGGGAAAAAATGGGTTTGGTGACATTTTTTTTCTTTATAAACTTAGAGATGCTTGTGAGTAAGACTTACTTTCTTTTAAATGGTATGAAAATATTAAGCGTAGTTTTTGATTATGTGCTGCTGCGCAAGTTTTGAGGAGTTTCAGGACAAATATGTTCTCAGTATTTTACTATGTTCCACCTGGAGCTTTACTGACTAGAAAGCCATCAGATCTAATGGGAAAATAATGTTCTTGTCACTGTTATGTTGAAGATATTGTAGACTTCAAAAGAGCTCCAATGCTTAAGTCAGGGTTAAAAGAAGTCCTGAAGTAGACTTCAGGAGGCCGGAACTGTGTTTGATCAGTAAGCAGGTGACCAAATGCTGTCTAAATAAAAAGGGGTTTGTATCTGTCTTTTCCTTTCTCCTGTAGCAAAGCCATCAACAAGGCCTACGAGGAGTATGTTTTGTCAGTAGGAAATCTCGATGAGCGAATATTTCTTGGGGAGGATGCAGATGAAGAAATTGGAACTCTCACAAGGTGCTTAAATACAGCTTCAGGAACAGAAACAGCTGAAAGAGTACAAGTGAAGCATAACTTGCAGCAGCACTTTGACAGGGTGAGTATCACATGGTTTGTGCTGCTGGTTTTATATGGAGAATAAAATGAGTTAGTCTCTGTTTCATCACAAGAAGCAGCTACTAAAAATTACTATATTTATAGTTTAAGGTGAGTTAGATTTTGTAATTGATTAGAAATAGTGTTTACTTTTGGGGGTTTTGGATGGGATTTCTCCATGCATTTGGGCTTGCTTTGATAAAATCCACTATAGAGAATATTTAAGTAATTATCTAAAGTGGGACCTTTAGGTGAAGATTTTCAAGCACAATAGGAGAGGCAGTTCTCCACACTGTTTAGCAATACTGAATTGTCTTGCAGCTGTTGGGGCTTTCTGTACTTGTCTGTGCAGCTTCCCCTCTCTCACATCTCTGTCTCATATGCAGTTGCTTGTTTAACACATGCAAAGCCATGTTTTCTTTTGACAAATGTCCTTCAGGTGTAACTATTAACATCTGTTCACAGCCTTAGATAAAGCATTAGGAAATGGTTTTCACCCCACTTGCCTACAAGCGTGATACACAGATATGTCTTTATATATGAGTAATAAAGTAGCACAGAATACGATCTTTGGGAGGATAAAGAACACTATGTATTTCAGAATGATAAAGTGAAGAAGACCTATAATGTTACCAGAGCCTCCATGTGACTAGAGCAGCTTCCGAAAACCAGGCATTGGCTTTGAATGCAGAATGCAGACACGTATATCTATGAAAACAGAATATCAGAATATTCTGACACATGGAAAAATTCTCTTAAAGGAGGAAGGAGACAAGACAGGCACATAAAGAAAGGTGTAAGCTGTATTAGCACAATTAGGGCAAAAGGGTGAAACAGCCTAGGTCACTGAATAGGTATGTTATCTTTTTCCAAAGGGAGAGCTGGTTAATGGCTTTCAGTATTCTAGAGAGAAAAGGTCAGAGTAACCATATCGGCAAAAATAATGCAAATAGCTAATTCTTCGCTGCTGATCTATTATAAGAAATAATCAACCACCAAGTTGTGCTGCGTGCCAGACTCATGTAGGTTTCTGTCGTGCTGACACAGGGTGGCCTGTACAACACAGCAGCTTGCGGCTGCAGTGCTTAGGCTGCTGCGTACTCTGGCTGTCCAACGTAGGGCTGGGGGAACCATGTTTCTGGCAGGATGTGGAAGCAGAAATAAACCACACTTAGGAATGTGGAGGAAAAACAGGAGGAGCATTGGGAGCTAGACTTCATGGTAAAAAGACAGCAAAATGTAATGCATTTATTAAAATAAGGAAAATATCTCTTGGTTAAATGATTGTATGGTTAGATAATTAGAAGATGCATTGGGTTTGCATTTAAGGAACATCCTTGATGTTAAATAGTTTTGATGTGATGGCTTGACCTGATGCAAATGAATTAAAATGCTAATCGGGAGGATTAAGCATTAAACCTGCTGAAAGGAAACCCTGGCTCAGTACACTTTCCCTGTGAGCTACACCTGCCTTCGGTTAGGAGGAGACTGCTGGGTGTTTAGGGTTTTTTGATTGGCCTGGTTGTTTCAGTTCCCACCCAGTACTTGGATTTCAGTGTGAGGTCACATCCTCCCTGTTCACCTTTATATAGTACTGCTCAATACAGACACGCCTGTCACTGAGGGCTGTTTTCTGAGACATCACTAGTTTGGGCTGTTTGATACTCAACCATTTTTCCCACACATATATCCTAACACGGGGTAAGAATTCTGCAGACTGACACTTCTGTGGTTATGGCCTGTGTCTTAATTTTTCTGACAGTTATATGCTTAGTTTTTTGTATTTTTAGTCCAAATCACTCAGGATTACAACCCCGCTAACTGGCCGCAAGTATATTAAGGAGAGCAACCCGTATGTGACACCTGTTTCGATGGCAACATACAGCTTAAGCCGCCTTCACACGATGCTGGCAGGGCTGAAAAATGCCCCCAGTGAAAATCTGGAGCAAATACTCAGGTAAGTTTGATGTTTAGCTACCAAACAAACCTGTTCTTTAAAAAAGTTTAGTTTTAATAGCAAATGTTAATGCTGAACAGTGGGATTGGAAATGTGAGTCAGTCTTGAAAGGCTATGGAGTAAAATAGGACCTGGAGAGATATTTAAATATCAAGGACATTGTTCTCTTTATTTAGATACACTTGACCTTAAGGGACTCATGGCTGTAAAAACATACCACATTTAAAACCCAGCAGTTCTGAGCGTCTCTAACAACAAACTACTAATATAAAATGTCAAGACTTTTCTTCTTCCTACTTAGCAAATCTCACCACCTAGCAAATGGCTCCCCTCTGTAGGAGATGCAACATAAAATTTATTCTTCATGGAGATAAACTGTTGCTTCTGGTACAATGTATTAAAAATAAATTTTTATATCATGTGGAAAATGTTTAAATATTTGACCCTGATCAACAAAAGATATGTATATTTACATATGATGTATATTTACTACCGAAGATGCGTATACAATAATAATAATATGCTATGGCCCTTTTACAGTACAGATGCAGTTAGGGCACCTATGGGTATGTTCGTATTGTTCTGCAAGATATTTACAGTTTCAAACTTTCATCATATTGTAAAAATAGTTACAGGTTTGGGTTTGTTTGGTGGTTTATTGGTTGTTTTTTTCTTAGCAGGAATAGTATGTTGACCATATTTTTATTTTCAGGTCATGTTCCAGAGATCCTTCTCAATCTATTGCCGACAGAATAAAAGAAATGCATGAAGTATACTGCCAAAGCATGCAGGCTGAAGGAGAATTCAGTAATTTTTCCAAAGGTGGGAAACATTTTACTTATACAGATAAGAATTTAAATGCTTTTTAAGTAAGTACACTAATCTCTTGTAACTACCTTTCAGGTTATGCTTTAGCACAAGTGTCTTCTCTATTATTTTTGTCTTTTCCTGTATTATTGAGACTCTGCAAATTTCAACCCTGCATGCAAATTTATCATCAGCCTTAGCTTAAATCACTGGAATTTGATGATACTTTCAGTTCTACAGAAGAAATGAAAAGCACTGTTAAGGGGAGCACCTTCTTGATCAAACATAAAGATAATTGTGATGGCATGGATTTCTGTGACAGTAATTACTTGTAGTCTTTACAAACCCTACAGCAAGTTGGATCCATTTAAGTATACTTTCCAACATATTTCTTAGCTTAAAATATGTAGATTAGAGCAATGTTAGGGATTGTTCTTATAGATGGTGTCATCATCAAAATCTGAGTTTAGTAAAAAGTTATTCTGCATTCAGGAGCCAGTGCCAGCACAGGAGAGGGATTCCTAAGTTATCTTTAAATTAACTGGTTTAGTCCTGAAAGTACTGTAGCCACAGCAGCACAGAAGTCCACCCAGACTACTAAATAGTTGTATCTCTGTAGCTTAAGATATAGAATGTAATTCTTTTATTGCATTTCTCAGTACTGTTCCTACTTAAAATTCCTGCAGATGTTGCTAGTAAGCATTTTCGTCGTGCTGAGGTGCTATACTTCAAGGTCTTGGAGTCTATCATTGAACAAGAGAGGAAGAGACTGGGAGACACTGACTTATCTGTAAGGAAAACTAATCAAATTGTACCTCATTTCTAAAGTTGGACCTACAGAAAAGAAAACCAAGTGTAGAGCACAATATACAGCTCTGTAAATTTAGGTTAAATCTCTGAAACTCTGAATGAGGGTAAATCTCTGAAATACTGAATGGAAGAAAACTGCACAATCATTTGTGTGTGTAAAGATAAAGATACATGATATTTTTAATGACTGAAGATGCCTCATTTTGGAGTCTGTTCTGTCTCTTATCAAATAAGATCTCTTTCAGTAAGCTATATAATCTCGCTGTTGAGGAAGAATAGAAAGTATTTTTTTATTTTATAGTTACACTGTAAATTAAGGATTAAAATTTGCAACCCTCTTGCAGGCAATACTGGAGCAGGATGTGTTTCATAGATCGCTGCTGGCATGCTGCCTTGAGATCATTACCTTCACCTACAAGCCACCTGGAAACTTCCCATTCATCCCTGAAATATTTGACATTCCAGTGTATCATTTTTATAAGGTAAAGTGTTTGATAGCTAGAAATGCTTATCCAGTCATGAGTAAGTCATGTTAATGTACACACTAACCCTTCATGCTCAGCTTTGCTTTGTCCCATAATGAATAAATATTACACAAGTGTCTGACACTCTGGAGGCAGTCTGGAGTTCAGTACATTTAACAGTTAACACAGTGTTAGCAGTTTAACACAGCAGCAATATCCCTGTATCCATATAGTAATTGCTGGATTATCATTGTATCATAAGCTACTGTTGCAGCAATTCTGCAATAGTGCTTGAAGTGAAGTTTTCGTTTAGAAAGATACAACTATCTGTCTTCTGATAAAAGTGTAAGCTAGCATCTCCTTGAGTCACAGTGATGCAGCATTAATGTTTCTAACAGTCTCCTCTTCCTTGAAAATCAAGAGTTAGATCTTTCTGCAAGAAGAAATGCATAAAACATATATATTACATTGATCATAATTATCCACCTTGCAGGTAATAGAGGTTTTCATCAGAGCAGAGGATGGCCTTTGTCGGGAAGTAGTAAAACACCTCAATCATATTGAGGAGCAGATCTTGGAAAGCATGGCCTGGAAACAAGAATCCATAGTGTGGGACAGAATCAGAGATAATGAAAACAGGGTTCCTACTTGTGAAGAGGTAAATGCTTCTTTCTATGTGTTACATAGTTGTCCCACTCAGACAGGACAGTAGAGAGAGGACGTTATACCCTGAAGAAGAGGCTCTGTATGTCCAAATCTTAGTTTCACCCTACAAGGTGCTCAGTCCTGAGGACACAGAAGTGTAGTGTGCTCTGGTTTATTCATGTACAGCACTACAGAGATGGCCAAAATGCAGAAATGCAGCCAAGGTGATTATCACCCAGTATCTGCGCAGCGTAACAGAACAGGGAACAAAATGGCCAAGGAGGGGAGGTCTGGACCAGTCACTTGTGCTTGAAGAGGCTACTAAACAAGAGGAAACATGGTAAAAAGTAGTTTTAATCTTAGTCACAGAAAGATTGTTACAGTACCATATCTTCCCAAGTAGAACAATAGCTACAAAGTTTTAGTTAGGCTGATGGTAAGTTTTCCAGCATTTTTTTTTTCCATGCAGTTTTGCTGTTCAGAATTGGTAGTACAGAAGCTTTTAAAAATGTGTTATGTAGTCACTCTGTGGTAGAGACACTCTACTAACAGTATGAGTATTGTAGGTAATGCCACCTCACTATTTTGAGAGATCTGCTGGGAACAGTGTTGTGGGTTCTCCGCTGACACCCAGACGAATAAGTGAGGTCCGTGCTGAAACTGGAGGACTAGGGAAAGGTAAGGCTTTTGAAAGTATAGCATACTTCCACTTCTTAAACCATGGCTTTAATTTTTCATTTAAGTAAGTGGTGTACAGCAAGGAATCTGCTCTAATGTCAAGGTACAGTTAATTGCAGATACATTGTACATGGCATTTCTAGTTCAGCTCACATAGATATGTGATGCATTCATTAATTTCAGCATGAACAAAATGCTGTTTTCAGAAAGCTATGTATATGAACAGCATGTATATCTGCATACATATATATGTGTTAAATAATACTTAAGCATATATGCTACTTATGTTCTTATCGGTAGCACTTGAACAGTTTTGCTTTACTGTTAACACCACAATCAAAGCTCCACTTACATATTTAGTTATGTGAAGTCTCAAACCTTTTCTCTGAAAAATAAAACATAATGCATTAGCTTAGAAAAATACGAAACAGTATTATTTGAGATGAAGTCATCTCTAAAAGCAATCTGTAAGGCACAAAGAAAGACATGAATTGCTGGGCATGACATGTTTTGGTACTCCTTAGATTCCTGTCATGTATTTGTATAATATGGGATTATACAACAAGAGTTAAATATATGTGTGTGTGTGTTTGTTGTTTCTTAATGCACAGGCCTTTCATCCCCTTCGACCACCCTGTATGACAGATACAGCTCACCTACAGCCAATCCTACAAGGAGAAGGCTGTTTGCAGATAACGATAATACCTCTGACAGCGGCACTCCAGTGAGAGTTTCCCAACAGCCCATGGTGAATACAGTGCCTGTGCAGAACATGAGTCCTGAAGCGATGTCAGTAACTCCAGTGCCTGGCCAGACACTGGTTACAGTGGCAACTGCTACCGTAACCGCCAACAACGGGCAAACCGTGACAATACCAGTACAAGGTGAGAGAAAAGCTACCATAGCATTACTGGAGCTTGCTCCCATCAGAGTATTAGGACACAGTAAGGAGGAGGGGGGAACAGTACACCAGTGGAGAAAAAGGATTCCTAATTGCGGAAAAACTGTTTGAATAGATGAGCAGAAGTTAGAACATGTATACAAGGATATTCTCACTGCCAGCGTTTGCCTTCTAGAACTGAGTTATTTCAGCCAGCCTGCCTTCCTGAACTGGCAAGGGATGGAGGTTGAATTAATATAAAAAAACTTGGTTCAATTTCATTATCTTCTAGTATTTTGATGAAACAATTTCATGTATAAGGTACTAAATATATAGCTGTAAGCAACTGATAAAATTAGTTGCTTATAAAATACTGAATTTAAAAATAAAAATTAAACAACCAAAAAAAAACCAAAAACCACCCCACAACACACAAACAAACCCATAACTATCCAGAAACACCTAGCCACCCACAACTTGCTCTTACTTCAGACTCTTTTCCTTAAATTACAGGTATCGCCAATGAAAGCGGAGGAATAACTTTCTTCCCAGTCCAGGTAAATGTGGGTACCCAGGCTCAGGCTGTCCCTGGCCCCATTCAGCCCCTCAGTGCCCAGGCGCTCACAGGTACCTTGAACACCCAGGTGACAGGGGCTACGCTGCAGTTGCCCAGCCAGGTCACCGTGCAGCAGATCTCTCCTGGAGAGCAAAGGCAAACCCAGCCCTTTGCCACTGCCACATCCGTCAGGCCACGGAAGATGAGCTCGCTTTCACTCTTCTTTAGAAAGGTAATTTTCTGTCTGATTTGTGCTTTGCTTAAGTTAATATTTTGGCAAGTCTTCACTGATTTTTAAAATATGTAATTATTACTACTACTACTAAAAGAATATTCCATTTCAACGTTAATCTGTACCTTTTGTCTATCCATACGCATACCTGGAGAGTAGTTTTCTTATGCAGGCAACTTCTCACTAGCAAAGGAGTGGACTCTCAGACCATAGTTGTGAGGTAGATTCTGTACGCATCCAGCAGGTACTTGAAGGTGTCCTTTTTCTTTAAGGCTCTGCAAAAGAAAGAAATTGACCTTTGAGACACTATGTTTTATGAAATACACAGCAGTTGCTGTAGGCTGTACAGTGCCCCTCCTGTGCTCAGGACAACTCAGATTTTAAGCTTAAAACAAAGGTTTTCATAGAACCAATTCCAGAACTGAGAACATCTGTTTCTTTTAAGAAAAAAAAAAAAAAAAAAGGAAAAAAAAAAAAGGAAAAAAATTTTGCTCTTTTTTTGGCTTATCGTTCGCACAAGTTTTACAGGGTGTGTGCAGGTCTGAACTGCTATTGAGCTGGGTGGGAAAAGCTGTATTGCTGAGTCCTGAGCAGTCTCCCTTTCCACAGGTGTACCACTTAGCTAGCGTTCGCCTGAGAGATCTTTGTGTCAAACTTGATGTATCCGATGAGCTGCGGAAAAAGATCTGGACATGTTTTGAGTATTCCTTGGTACACTCCCCTGAAATCATGATGGACAGACACCTGGATCAGCTGCTGATGTGTGCCATCTACATAATGGCTAAGGTAAGGTGTGAATAAAAAATCCAAACAAACAAAATACTTGCCTAAGACTTACTGTTCCAAACATTACAATTCCTCAAAAAACAAACCATCAAACAAACAAAACCAAAATAAACAAAAACCAAAAAACCCCAAACCAACCAAACATCACAGAGAACCACCCCCAAACTACTAAAAACACCCACAGAAAAATCATTAACCTTTTCTGTCCTTCTCCTCATAGGTGACCAAGGAGGACATATCCTTTCAGAACATTATGCGCTGCTATCGAACGCAACCACAAGCCAAGAGCCATGTAAGTACAGTTCATATTAAACAGCACGGTTTATTAAATGCCTTGGGTCTATTTTAGGAATGGATCTCTTTCTGAAGTAAGAGCATTCAATGACTGCAGACTGTGAGCCATTCTTACCAGACAGCAGTTGATCCAAAATCCTGCACTACTGAAAGCTTTTCATGCGAGACTAAACCTAAAATAGAAAATAGCTTCACTTAAAATTGCAGAGGTAGTGCCTTTTGGATACATTCCTCTCAGGAGGTTGTCTTTTCCCCTGTAATTCAATACCATAATGAGTTTCTAAAAAGCCAATGTATCATGCAAACAGTTGTTTCGTGAGTACTAGCTGCCTACTTGACCATCCTCCCTTTGCTGTGCTCCTCCTTCTCCCTGCAGGTATATCGGAGTGTCCTGATAAAAGGCAGGAGATGTCGACGCCACTCTGGGAGCAGTGACAGCAGCAGCCAGCAGAACTCACCTACAGACAGAAGTAAAGAGAGGAATAAGGAAAGAAGTGAGTGATTCCCAAGTCTAGAAGTTTGGGTTTAATTCCATTTCCAAAACTGTGTGTATAAAGTAAGAGTTGGATTTTGTGTCACTCAATCCCAAACAGTTCTTCTTTGCTAAACTTGGACACAATTGAGGAATATATTGATACTGTGTAAGAGTTGTTGTAACTCAGGGTTAGTGTTATACCACTTTAATGGTTTGGAATCCATCACCACATGCGCTTCCCTGTAGAGTTTACCACGGTGGCTGGCCTGAGCTCTTGGAGCTCAGTCTGTACAGAGAACACCTCTTTGAAGAAAGGAAGGAAATCTGTGCTAGTCTGTGCTCACAGGTACTCTTTTACTTACCACAGTCATGGAGCTGCAGTAGTTTCTTTTGCAGCAGCTGGCTGTCTCCAGAGACAAAGACAAAACCAGGCACCCACAGCACATCTGATAGCTCTGCAGAGGCTTTTCCTTGACATTCAAACCCACACATTTTCCTTTAGTTAACCTTTGTAAAGAAAAGCTAATTAAGTAATACTGTTTATTCCTACCACCAGTTTTCAAGGTACTAAGGGCTAAAAAAAGCATACTGTTCCCAACTTGAAATGGTGCCATTTGCAACAAGATAGAGCTACTGTTAAAAGTGCAGCACAAATGTGGAGTTGTAGCTCTGCTAATACTGAGACTGAGCTTATATAGAAGAGCCACTTGTTTATCCAGTAAGAAGTTAGAAATCAAATGTGCTTGTGTACATGTCCTCAGCACCACACTGCTTTGTTACGGGGCTGATACTGCTTCTCTGAAGGGAAGCTGCTATGGGAACCACATCAGCCTTGCTGATGCTGACAAGACTGGATTGAGGGTTGCTGTGCTGTGATTTAGGGTTGGGGAAGGCAGTGGCTGTATAGGGCTGAACACTGGATGGAGGCGACCAGAGTGAGTGAAGGGGATGTGACTGAGCTCAGGAGTTGCTCCTCATTGCAGGCAGCAGAGACTCCAGCCCCGTGATGCGATCCAGCAGCACCCTGCCTGTCCCACACCCCAGCAGTGCCCCCCCAACCCCAACCCGGCTGACTGGGGCCAACAGTGACACCGAGGAGGAGGAGCGAGGGGACCTTATACAGTTCTATAACAACATCTATATCGAGCAGATCAAAGAATTTGCCCTGAAGTACACCTCAAATGCAGTAAGTAAATTCTGTGCTTTTCAGTTGTTAAGAGATTTTTTTTTACTGTACTGCAGTGAAGTGCTCTTAGTTAACTCCACTGCAAACAAACTCCAGAGATTGTATTTTTATGACATCAATTCATCTGAAGGACACACTCTGCTGCTAACACACCAAAGACTGTCAGCCCCTATTAGCTGTTTCCTCCTGTATGCAATAGACAGCACTGAACAGTGTCTGCTGCCAGCCTCAGACAGCATTAGAAAAATAAATCAAAAATAAAACCCCAAAAACCACCAATCTGGCCAAATAACATGACACAGCTTAGGTCTGTTCTAAACGTGTATGGTGTGACAGCAGTTGGAAAAACTGAACAGAGCTGAAAGTGACCACCTCACAGAAGCTGTGCTTTGCAGTGTGCTTTTCCCTCTCTCTGCAGACCGACTCCCCTCCTCTCTCACCCTACCCGTTCGTGCGGTTGGGCTCCCCTCGCCGTGTGCAGCTGTCCCACAAATACCCCGTGTACATCTCACCACACAAAAATGAGTCCGCGCTCTCTCCTCAAGAGAAAATCTTCTACTACTTCAGCAGCAGCCCATCTAAGGTGAGGCCGAAGGGTCTTAGTTTGCTTTTGTAAATCCTTAATTCTACCTTTTCTTCGTGGTAGTGAAACTGGAGAAGGTTGTGCCATGCACCATTCTGTTTACATGGTGTAACACATGCTTTCTCATCTGACCCTCTTCCAACTGCCCATTCAGGCATCTAACAAGTTGTAAAGCAATTAGGTGCCCATGAGTATTGTGTACTTTTTAGTGTTACTCTTTGTACTGCAACACAAGAAAGACTCAGGAGGCCAGCGACGGTAGCCTTTGCTTTCAGGTGACAGATGGGTTCCTTGGTGTGGAGACTATCCAAAGAAAACACCAAGTACAGTCATGTCCTCTTACATGCCTAGTGGGGGAAACGTCCTCCAGCTCTTACCATGAGAGGACGAACCAGGGGAATGTGTCCCATCATCCCTGGGTACCACGAACGAAGCATAAATCTTCCCTGGGAAGCATCTTCAGTCTTCATAGAAATCATGTACCTATGGTATAAGGTAACATAAGTATGGGTGGAAGGCCTGTCAGCATTCCATCCCCTGGCACTGTTCAAGGCCAGGCTGGACAGAGGCTTGGGTGACATGGTCTAGAGTGACACATCCCTGCCCATGGCAGGAGGGTTGGAACTAGATGATCCTAAGGTCCTTTCCAACCCTAACCATTCTATGATTCTATGTGTTGAAACAACAGACTTCCTTGAGGAAGACAGCAGCATACTCTGGTAATGGAGAGAGCAGGACAGTGATTAAGAAGGTTGGTCTGTCATAGGAAGCACTGTGTGCAATGTAGATCTCCAGAAACAAAGCATATGTGACCCCATTGTAATGCAGTTAAAACAAGTTAACCTTATATTCAGGTAGTCACAATAATGAGAGATTAATTCTACTTTTTTTCCCCCCTTCTCCGTCCAGAGGCTAAAGGAAATCAACAGCATGGTTAGAACTGGAGAAACTCCAACGAAGAAGAGAGGCATTCTCTTGGAAGATGGAACTGAAGCACCAGCCAAGCGCATCTGCCAGGAGAATCACACTGCTCTGCTAAGGCGGCTACAAGACGTAGCAAATGACCGAGGCTCTCACTGAGCCCAGTGTTCCAGCACAGGTATTCCTTCCTTGTTTCCGTCCTTCCCTGCAGCTCCACCAGCCAGGCTGTGTCACCCAGCACATGGGGTCACCAGGCCATGGCACATGTCCTCAGCCATGCTCACCTCTGCCCCATGCCTGAGCCAACCCCAAGGCAAGTGGCCCAGCACTAGGCCTTGGCTGCAGAGCAGTGAAGAGCATTATCTTGCTTGGAGAACACACCCCTAATTCCACTCTTTACCGTGGAGCAGGTATTTACCTACATTTGCTCTGACCTGTGCTCTCACCCTGTTTTTACCAGTGCTTCAGCTTGGGACTGGGAAGTTACCATGTGTCAGATCTGGGTGCAGTGGTCCCACCCAGCTCAGCAGTGCATTTGTTTTTAAATAAAGACCCCCACAAAACCAATGACTTAAAAGTGATATCCATAGGAAAGTCCAGTTCAGCTTGAAGAGGTAAGATGGGGAATAGCCTGTTGGAGACCCAAAGGAAGCTCCAGCTGGATTGTTTCCATAGTCAGGATGTTCTTTGTGCCTCTGAAAGCCACCCCGCTGTTGAAGTGTCAGACACTGTCTGAGCCAGGCAATGCTCTGGACTGAGCTGTGAGCAGCAGACAGCACTTAGGGTTGGGCTGTGAGCATTAGCGCCGCCTGTGAGGCAGATCTCTTCGGCTGTACATTGGCAATGGCACTTTCTCCTCCATATGAATAGCTGTTCCAAGGCTGACTGCAGCACGCTCTGCAGTGAAGCGAGCTCACTGTTATATTTATTTTCCAATGGGCAGCCTGCAGCTCCCTGTGGCAGAGAAGGGCGCTGAGAATCACTGCAGTGCACTCAGCCTGCTGGCTTTTGTCAAGGAATTTTGTATGTTTGTAATGTGCCTCCAGATTGTTCCCAGGAATTTGGGAGCTGCCCCCCGCTTGCACAGCAGGAGGACGGTGGTGTACAGCTCTGGAAACGCTTATTTCTAAATGGCAGGGTTGGGTTTTTAAATGAAGTAAATCAGGCTTACTCCAGCAGGGTAAGGAAGCGGTGCATCCACTGGACTTCCTGGTGAGTTTCATTTAAAATAGTTCTAAGATGCATTAAACACACCAGCAATCAGCACCATTCACCCACTGACTCCTTACCATTGGTGTACAAGGCACAGGGGTGCTGTTAATGCACCATGCAGCCCACCCATATTCTAGCGGGTTTTGTAAGCAGAAATTAAAAGCTCCGAGTTACAAGTAATTCCTACTCCTCTGAATAATGGGAAAATTTAGGACTTAATTCCGCTGTAAATTCTGTTAAAATAAAATAAAAGCATCTTTTGTTCTTGCCTGCATAACAAAAAGGCTGAAGCTAAGAAATCGTGTAGATGTTTCTGTAAAAATATTTATGAACTCGTCAGACAATTCTTGATACCAGTTACTTTACTTCGTATGAAAATATTGCAAGTTATTTTTCAATAAAGAATTTATAAGCTCCCAATTCTATGTTCTTTTGTGAAAAAGCAGCGTGTGTGCACAGCCAGAAACAGGCAGTGGCCCTCAAGCACCAGTTAGTGCAAAACCTAAATATCAAGACAGCCCTGTAGCTGGGCTCCATAAGGCACATGATGCACTGGAGCTTGCAAGAACTCCAGTCAAACACTGCAACCAATAGGTTAAAACTAAACTAAACTGAAATAATAACAATTAAAAAAATTAATTAAATGAAATAAATGAATATATATGAATATGAAATTAATATATAATGAAATAAATTAATAAAATAAATATTAATAAAATACACTTCAGTCCCACAGCAAAGGATTCTCTGTTCCCCCTTTCAGTCGTTCTGTTTCTTCTGAACATGCATCCTCCCATTACTGGGCTGGAACTGAGTGCCAAGGGATGGGCAGGTCCTGGACTGCCCCTGCTGAGAGTCTTGTGCGGTAATCCAGTGTCAGCAGACCCCTTTGCACACTGGCTCCTCTGTGCTCACGTTTGAATTAACTCGGGGAAAGTTACAAGAATTCTTAATTGAGGTGCTAAGAACCGGTTTGGCCCCTGGCAGCCAGGTGCTGTATTCCTACAGCTGAGCACGTGCTGCTGTTCCTGCCTTGGTGGCCCTGGCACTGTTTCAGCAGCTGCTGTTGTTTCCATCTCTTTCTGAACCCAAAGTGCAGTCACCCACAGCTGTGAGCTGTAACAGAGGTACAGCTTGTACTTGCGCTTTAAACAAATGCTAAAAGAGCTCCTGCCACAGAGGTGCTCCAAATGAGGAAAATACCAAAACCCCAAAAGTTTACAGTAGCTTCAACATATTATTTAAAAACTTAGCACAGAATAGCTCAGTTAAAAACGGGGCTACAACCAGGGATGTGCTATCCCTGGCAGTGTTCAAGGCCAGGCTGGACAGGGCTTAGAGCAACCTGGTCTCGTGGGAGGTGTCCCTGAATATGGCAGGAGGTTGGAACTGGATTTGCTGAGGGTCCTTTCCAGCTCAAACCAGTCTGGGATTCTACAGCCACCACCCACTCCAGCTGCAGATTAACTGTTGAAGGCTGTCTGGGTCACCTGCAGTTCTCCTGCTCTACAGAGTTTACAGCTAGAAAGCTGATATTCAAAGACACCCCCTCGTCTCAGTGTTGGCAGGGACCTGGATTTAGTTTTTAATTTAGTGATTTACCTGTACCAGGAAAGGTGAGCGCTCTACACTGGGAGGGAAGGATTTGATTTCAATGCTCTCTGTGCAGTTCTCACTCGCCCACCTTGTTCCTGGAACAGCTGCTTCTAACACAGGAAGACACAGTTCTTGTTCTCTCCCCTTTCTCAATCTAGTAACAACAACAAAAATCAGATCATTCATTCCAAACTAAACAACATTCCCTACTGTTTAAATAAATAAAATCATTTTCTCTCCAGCAAACTGCTCCCAGCATGGATGTAGCTTAGAGGAACCCAGACTACACCCCAGCCCTACAGAGGGACCAAACAGCTCAAAGATAAACAAACCCCACTTAGATAACCATCATTTCCAATGCATCATTCCATCACTCTTTGTCATTGTTCTTTCTGTGCTGTTCTCTAAGCCCCAGCCTCATCTCTGAGCAGTCCCGATGTAACACTCCCCACGGCTGCTCCGTACCTGGGGCTCCCCCGTGGGTGTGGGGACTGTCCTACTCCTGCAGTGACGGTAGTGGCGTCAGCCCTGTGTGTGCCCTGCAGCGGCCAAGATGAAAGAGCAGCCCAAGACCAGAAGGGATTAAACTTCTATGTGAGCCCTTTGCTAAGTGGCTTAGGAATTTGCAAGTCAGTGATTTAATACAAAGGCTTCTGAATAATCATACAATAAATCAGGAGGAGCTGCCCCACTCCAGCTCTGCCTCCCTGCCCAGCCGGTGCATCCTGCTCAGTCACTGCGCCAGGCCCATTTGCTGGTTCACACCAAGAGGCCTTTAAGTAAACTTTTCCAACGCTCAATACAATGCATTTAAATTCCAATTTCAGCCTTCCCGAGAAAAGTGTAATAGGAATGACAGCAGCAGTAGAATTAATGTTCACAGTGGTTTAGTGGCCGCACTCAGGCTGGTACATTAGTCCTCAAAAACTGTTCCCTCGTGTTTTCCTTGAAAACCCGCAGCACCACTTCCCAGGCAATACAAGCTCAGCTTTCAGATCAGCTTCTCATTTCTGTTTTCTAGTGCCCACTTGACAATTCCAGGCACCTGCAATTCCTCATATCCTGCCAGGTTTCCAAAACACACCGGCTAACGGGCCCTCGATGCCACACACGGCTGCAGGCCAGTGACTGAGCCAGCCCTGTTCCCTCTGCATGGGCCTGCAGGGAAGCTGGCTGGTGCTACCCCAGGTTTCACGAGTCCAATACAGTGCTGAATCCCACCTCAGCTGCGCTGTGCCCCAGCCTAGAGACCTCCCTGGCAGAAAGCACTACTGGAAGCACTGCTCAACAGCAGGGGCATGCTTGACTGAAGCCATGTACTTGTTCAAAAGGCCCACCAAGCAGTGGCACACAACATGGAGGATGGTCTGAAACTGAACAAATATATTTAGGATTATCAGAAATCTGTTCTCTAGTATGCAAATAACCAAAGCCAGAAACACTACGGAGAATGTTAAGTAGCAAATCAGCTGCACAAGAATAAAGACAAAGGTAAGGGGACAACAAAAGAAACATTTGCCAAATACTAGGCTAGTTGTTAAGAGGTGCTCCCACAAACAGTTTGATTTAAGCATGAGACATTACCTGCAGCTGCTGCAAAACGCTCCTGTATGTGTTGTGCTATTACCTACCCCCTTCCCATGTCATGGAAGTGCTTGTGGAAGTGCAAGCTGGATGGGAGCTACTTCCCACACATACCCTTCCTAAGGCACCATGTCAAACAAGAAATAGCAAGAAAGGTATCTAAAAGCATGGGAGGGATCAGAACCAGAGCAAGGGAAGAGCTGAACACCCGCCTGAGCCGTGCATTCCCATGTGCACTGCACTCAGGGCTGGAGAACTGCCAGTGGGAAAACCAGTGAAGTGTGCAAAGTGTCCCAAGAACAGAGGAGTCTTTGGACAGTTCCTGTCGCCGACCCTGCTCCACGCACACTCAAAGCCTTTGCTTCTACCAAGCACTCGAGGCAGGAAAGAGCTGAGGTCCCATGAGGCAACCACAGTTACAGCCTGGTCCTGCACCACCTATGCACCAGCTTTTCTGCTGGAACAGGAGGGAGACCAAGCAGGACACCAGCTCCCTCCACACCGCCTCCTGCTCTCCCCTCCCTCCCAAAGGAGCTGATAGCAGTGAGCAAGCTCACCCTTTCCAGGAGGGCCGGACATGGTCTTCCAGGTCTTCAGCAAAGGTCCCAGGGACAACTGACCTGATCTGTGCGGGAGGTGCATGAGGCATTTGCAGAGCTACCCAGGGCCATGTTGGCACAGGAGGTGCCACAGGTGCTGCCAGCACACCAGGACCTCAGGCAGCAAACACACTATGCCTGAGCAGACACTCAGCCCTATGGCCGGGCTGGGCAGCTGATGATGGGGGCAACACAGCCAAAGTGGCATTGTTTGTGACATGTGATTGAACAACCAGGTTTTACAGTGCTATTCTACACTGCCCCAGTTCCCTGGAGATCACTGCACCAGGGACATGCTGTGCCCAGCTATGCATCCCCTCACTCATGCAGGAGGGAACCCATCTGTGTGCACACACACACTCCCAGCACCACTACCAGCTTTTGAAGATACACTTGTGGCACTGAGTGACTGCTCCAGAAGTTCTGTGCTTCCCTTTGCTTTCCCACAGGGGGTAAGTAAGCGAGGGAAGGACAAAGTCCTGCTGCAAATGTCACCACAGAACTATCAACAAGAACAGTGGAGGATCACTTGCCTCCTGCCCAGATCTGTAGTTTTCCCTTTGCATTCAATACATGTAAACAATTGTGAAAGAGTTACAGCTGCCACCCCAGTCCTGTTCTCACAAAATAACTACCCTGAGCATGAAAGATAAAGAATGCAAAAACAATGTTAGAAAAACCATCTTTAAATAAAGGGGTAGAAAGTTCCTGCTACAGGAAAGAGAACACAAACGAAAGCTTTGATCTGAAATAGGACTCAAACATTTATTATGTTGTGGATTTGCCCTTTTTTTTTGTTTTGTTTTGTTTGTTTTTGTTTGGGGGGGGTGTATATGTTTCTGTTTTGATTTAGTTTTGGTGTGGGTTCTGCCCCCCTCCTCCCTTCAAAAACACACTTCAGAAGAGCACCCTTCCCAGGCCACCTCCCACTCCTTCCTTCCAAAGGGTCTGGAACAGGAGAAGAAAGAAACCACCAGAAAAACCTCAAATCCGTAATTTCCACAGGCTTATTTCAAGGTTTAAGTTGAACATTTTGTTCCAACATGTCATCCTCACCTGCAAGAAAGTAACATTTAGTTTGATGTTACCTAGCTGGTCCTGGTTCCTAGCACTGCTGCACAAACAGATCAGGGTGCTCCTCCTCACAGCAGCCACTGTTTCAAGACTCAAACAGCACATCTACACTGAGTCTGCTGGCTTTGCTGTTCCCATTTTGAAATGCCACTGCCTCAACACATCTTCTCAGCCTCGTAACAAAGACACTTTATAAGATGAGAGGAGTTAAAGAGGAAAGACAAACCACAGGAGGATGGTGAGGCACTGGAATGGGCTGCCCAGGGAAGTTGTGAATGCTCCATCCCTGCCGGTGTTCAAGGCCAGGTCGGACAGAGCCTTGGGTGACATGGTTTAGTGTGAGGTGTCCCTGCCCATGGCATGGGGGTTGGAACTAGATGATCTTAAGGTCCTTTCCAACCCTAACTATTCTATGATTGTATAAATGCATCTCTGGATGCACTTCCTTCTCTGCCTTAAAGAGGATCCTTGCTCTCCACACACCCTCTGAATTCTTGTGCCTTAAGAGAAATTCCAGCAGTAGGAGAGACACTCCAGGCAGCCCCAGGAAACCGATGCACCTCAAAAGGCAGAAGCTCTAAAAGATTTAAAGCAACATCATGCAGTAAATTTCAACACTACCTATAACAGAGTAAGTACTTCTTCTATACAGTGTTAAGTGCTGCATAGAAATTACTCACATCATCCTTAACAGTACATGAAATTACGCATTTGATTTGTGATAGCACATTACTTGTGACATCACTGTTTCCTTAAGGGCTAAGAAGTAAGTGGATTTAGCCTGTCAGATAAAAGCAAAAGGCAGAACCCCCCCAAAACACACAGCACAGCGCACCATTCCCCACACTCCCTAAACACCTCATCGTATTTATATATATGAAGTCATAGCTAGTTACTAGACAGCAGGGTTTGCATTAACACCATCAGTACAGGTATGAGAAGCCACAGACAGGCCGCCCAGCTGCAAAGGGTTAACATTACAGGTTTTGATAGGAAAATCCCATTAGGCAAGAATAACACATTATGCTACGCTATGGCATTAGGAAGACTCTTGTGAAAAGTAAAAGATTGTGTCCTGAGCTCATACATGCTTTAGAAAGGTTTCCCTGTATGTGGATCAAAAAATATTATCCAATCTTTTCAGTACATAACATCCCGTTATCCAGTAACATCCTGAATACACATGGAAGTGAGTGCATATGTAACCAGGTGCTTCCGTACCAGCTCATCTTTGCTAAAGATCTACAACATAGACAAAAGGGACAAAAGTAAGATCACAAGTTCTTTTTATTTTAAGATGTCACTATTAACACACATTAGTCAAGCTATCCTAAGTAATCCCCTTTCCCTAGACAGCTAGGGAATCTAAAATTCTGTATGATTTTATTAGCCCAAGAGACCACCATTACAAGCTTTTAGTGTTTATGTAATAAAAGTAACAAGCCTGACATTCTGCTTTCACCCTATCAAACTAATGTGCGCTTTAGTGACAATATCCATTTACATATCAATAATACATCATACATCATCCCCAACTTTATCTCAGGAAAGTGCTAAATGAAGTCAATGAACTGCCTATTTACAATTTCAAATTCTAATATATTTACAATAGAAACCAAAAGTATTTAAAACCATTAAATATAGAGTTTAACTCTGCTATATTAGTTTACATGAACACATCTTACCTCTGGCATCATATCTCCAATACTAATATTTCTGCCAGTAATTTAAGATTTTTAAAAAAACTGCTATTCCTGGAGGGAAAAAATAAAAGCTTAAAAACCAGCCCCAAACCTCCAGGCATTTCAGAGCCCTGAGGAACTACCCACCATAGACAGTCTTCAAGTAGAAGCACTGCAGTCAGTGTTCAAGAGAGACTTCCAAACTCCAGGCAAGCCTTTAAAACCTAATGCATATGTAAAACCTTAAGAGTCAGTAATCCAATGAACAGGTTTACTGGAGTAACTGCTACCATTCAGTTTTTACTAATCCGTAGTTAAGAAGGAAACTGCTGCTTTGCTGTTTCTCCTTGCGTTACATTCCCTCCACCCACAGAAAGTGTTTTGTGCACGTTGTCCAGAAGAGCTAAGTCGGCATCGTCTTCTCCTCTTTGCTGAAAGGCTGAACTGTGCCAGGTTTTACCCAGGAGAGGCCAGAAACATGCATGCTTTTGCAGTGCTGATCTTCTGGCTTCTTCTAGGCAGAAGAAAATTCAAGCCAGAATTAACAGATACCTAATAAGTAAGGTCCCTTGTAAGTCCCTCCCCATCCACTGGCAAATACAAGCATAGCAGAGGCTAACATCATTTCCTCTCCTCAAAGAGAGACAGAAAAATATCTATTGGTTTCATTTCTGGGAACGTGTGTGGCATCTGTAGAACCACACTGACACTACAGGACAGTTTCAGTGACTTAACTGATGTACTTCTACCCTATCACACCATAAAGATCAAAAGACATGCTTTGGGTAGTGCCCTCTACTTGAACATCATGACCCAGCACCACTGTACTGCTGTTTGCCAAGTTTCTTGGTTCTACAGAAAAGAGTGTCAGTCCAAGTCAAAACATTTCTATCATTAACCTGACAATATAACCGTAGCATACTACCTTGCTATGCTGGGTATGCCCAGTGTGCTGGCATGCTGAGCAGTACCCCACCCCACTGAAGTCCTCCAAATGCAAATTAATATGGCAAAGCAGCAAGTGACACCTTTCCTATACCATGGAGTTTCTGAATGCTTTCTGAAGATGGTCCTTCCCTTCCCTTAGCACTCATCATGGTTAAATGTTTCAACAGTAACTATTTCTACTTAACGCAATGCGCTGAACATGAGACAGATTACTGCAATTTAGAAGACAAAGAAAAAAAGGCATGCTTCAAGTTGAGGCAGAAAGATGTAACTTCAAGCATGTGTAGATCTGAAGTAGTTTAAGATGACCAGTAAATAAGACACCTTCTCTAGCACATCGAAGAAAACAGAATAGCTTGCTGTTTTTTTTTCATACCAGGAGCCAGCCGTGCCTCCACACTGCTAGAGGCTAATCAGGTCATCTGTATGCCAACTACAGCAAACCTGGAATGATGCACCGAGTTCTAGCAAGCAGTAATTTTGTGAGTACACTTTGTCATACTATGGGAAGCCTGACAAAGTAAATCAAGGCAGAAAGAAAACTGATTTTGCACTTCTGTCCCTCCCAATGTCTTCTGTAAAAGGTGACAGTGCATGACCGAACTGCCCTAACACATCAGACAGCAGCAAGTGAGAGGGATCAGTTAAACTTTAACCTGGCAGAGTGGAATCTGCCTATCACATGCTACACAAAGGATATCATCCAGCAAAAGCCCTGTGCTTAGCAGGGATCTGGGACATCACAGCCTGCCCTGGGCTAAAGTCCAAGCTCTCAGCTACACTGACCTTTTGGAATAAATCTCCTAAGCCACACAAGTTGGGCCATTCCTGCTATCAGCAAACTACTTGTACCACACATGCAGTAGTTGAAGATGTTTGTTTTCACTTTAAAAGGAATTAAGACTCATCTCCAGAGGATAAAAAGAAAAAAAAAGTCATCATTTGCTATCAGTCTCAGACAACACTATATCCCTTCCATTTCAAGCACTTCAACCTGTCCCTTCCCTCTATGTTGTTGATTCAAAGGATAAGAATGAAGGAGGTGGAGAATGAATGAGAAAGGGGAAAAGTAGTCAAAAGTATTATTTAAATTTCTTTTTAAGAACACAGAAAAGTCAGAATCCAATAAAAATATTTTCCTTTGTGTTCTAAGGCTGGAGAAAGGCCACCACACTTCAAGCCCTGATGTAACTCGCAGCTGGGAACATAGCTACACTGAGCTCACTGGCAGTGTATTGTATTAAGATCAATACACTCAAATATGTCATTCATCCCAGGAAACATGGAAGTACTTGAGTTAAAACAGTGAGGAAGACTGACGTTTGGACTACTGAAAAAAAATATTACTTAATTACAAAAAATGCATCAAACCGCCCCACAGTTCTAATGCAATGAGGCTAAGTCAGCAACTAAAACATTCAGTGTGCATTTCCTTGACAGTCCAGCAAAGATACCAGCCACCATTTCAGAGTCACTAGGCTCTGCAAGTGGATTGACTTGTCATGGCACTCAGAGGATCACTGTGTGCCAGCTCTTGTCAAGCACAAGAAAAAAAATAAACCTAAATCACCAAACACTCCCCTCCCCACAAAGCAAGGGTGTTACTCAGGTGAGAGCTATTTGAATCAATACATTCCTGCCATATCAGTTTAAGTGCTTTGTGACAGAAGTCACTCTAAGCACCCTTCAATTCCCTGATGTTGTCTTACTAGAAATCAGTAGTGTCAAGAGGTGTGAGCAAGGTACTCTGCTTCAGAAAGTTTGGAACAAGCAAGCCCCAAAGCTTTGCTTCAGTAATAAAAGATCTCTCAACAGAAGAGAACAAAGTTGGGAACTGCTGTGTTACGCAGAAGTAGTAATGGCCACAACAAGTGCAGGACAGGCTAATAGGAAGTCAGCAAACCTTTTCCTTCCCATTCTTCCCTCCCTTCTATCCCTAAATAAAAAAAAAAGTCTGCCAAGTGTGCCAACAACTGTACTAACAAAGCTTTCTAGCTGGCTCAATGATTAACTGCTTAACACACTGAAGTTAGAACAGTGACATAACTACTTAGTTAGGAGACCAAATCAGTTCCAGCATGCCTACTGATCCAAAAGAGGAGTGGAATAAGGTCTGACTAGTACATGTTCAGCACAAACAACTTTTCTTCCCTATCAGGCAATAAACCCTTCCTATTGTGAGAATCTGGACTTTGTGCATACCTTCTGAGACAACATCTTCTCTCTAGCTTCATCATGTATAGCTGGATTCCATGGAGAAAAACTGGAGAAAGAAGAGTTATCTCTTACTTTGTATTTTTGCAGACTATGGAATGGACAGAGCAGAAAGCAGCCACTTTCCTTGACTTAGTCTGTTCACTTTCAAGTAAATCATAAGTCTGACTTTTCAGTGTTAAAACATACAGTTAAGAACTAAATTCATATTATCATGAATCTTTTCAATAAGAAATATTTAGGTTTTCATTTTGTTTGCAATGAGAAGTAGCAATTCAGCAGGTATTACATCAGATACTATTCATATTCACCTTGGAGCTGACTGCCCCATCATCCATACAGTTTTAAGTATTTTAAAAGTATGATCAAAGCTACAGTCATGCAAATTGAGTTCAGGAAAGCCCCAAAGCAGTATTTACTCCATCCTGTCTCTACTTGAATGAGGTAGAGTGCTTGGGGGCTTTTTTTTTTTTTTTTGGTCTGGGATTTTGTTGAGGTGTTTTTAAGTCCTGGTTGCTTAGTGAAAAACATAGTAAAAACAAGTGTCTGATTATATTTAAGATTCATGAAATACTAAACAGAAGGAAATAAGGGCAGGTAGGACTACTCCAAGTATTGCTATAAATGTAACAAAAGAACCAGTTCAATCAATTTGGCGGACAAAGGCTTCAAATCAACAACCATATCAAAGCTTATCCTTGAAACATTAGGGCGCAGTGAATTTGCTCATGGTACGTACATGATTGCATATGGATCCTCTATTTTGGGCTGATCGAATAAACGACTGCTGCATAGTTTGACACTGTCCACCACTTTACTTTTGAACAGCTGGATATCTTTTTCATACCTGCAAGAGGGCAGTAAGTAATGTTAAGTAGTTGCAAGTTGGAACATGTTGCTCTAGAAGATGTGGCAGAACCTCAACTTTAGTTCCTAGTGCAACCAACTCTGGAGGTAAAGACTGAACTGATAATTTCCAGAAATGAAACCAAATACAAACCTCTTGCTTCTGGAAGTCTATGCAAAAAAACGCTTAAGAGACCATGCCTATATACATGGAAGATACTTACAGCACTGCAGCCTCAGGGTTCAGGGGAGTAGTTGTATCAATCTTGTAGAAGACTCTGCGAGCATACATTAATACTTGCCATATGTGATTATGATTTCGCCTAGAAAGAACAAAACACAATGCAGAAAGGAACAGGCATCTTTCGAATCATACATCAATGTTACCACTAACCTCCATTTTGCAAATGCTCTTTTCACATCCAGTTCACCAGACAGAGGATCTACTAGTGGATGGAAGACAGGCAGATCAAAAACCAAGCGCTGCATTGGAAAAAAAAAAAAAAAAAAAGAAATTCATTAGGACAACTTCAATCCTAATGCTAAAGCCACCAGGTGAAGGTCAGTCAGATGTTGCTTCCACATACTAATTAATTGTTACTGTTCTAAAAGAAAGCAACTTGAAGTGATTTTTATCAGCTGTGAAACAGTAACCCAACACTCCCACATTACATGCAGGGTCTTGTCCTCTCACTGATGCTTATCACCAAATCATGAAACTAATCCAGCCAACTGCACAGCACTACTGCCAACACAAGTAATAATAGCAGGTTAAGATCAGATTAAAGGAGTTTCCCTCATTTAGCTATTTGTGACTGAAAGCTTTTCATATACTTGAGCTACAATCAATTAGTTTTCTATCCTACACATTTTTAAGTAAACTCTGCAGTGACACCACAGTATTTTCAGTTCTGTACAGCTAGTTTCCTCCAGTGTTTATGTACCCCTCCAAAACAAAATTTAGTTTCAGCAGGAGGGTTTGAAAGCCCTATGGGAGCAAAACAATGATGGCTGTATGAGACATACAAAAGTCTGATCTTTGAAAGAAACTGTTTCCTACTACTTATGTTCTTTTAATGATAGCTTTACAAAGAACTTGACACCAAGCACACAGCTTCCTGACATTGCAACTTGCTCTCAGCTACAGCATCTACAAACACCCAGTGTTCCTTTTGAAGAAATTTGGCCAAAAGGGCTGGCTGCTCTGCTCTGGACAGTCAGATCGCCACAAAATTTTTTAACTGATGTAGTAACTCGGATGCTTTTTCCTCAAGGGAAAAAGAGAAAGTAGGTAACACCACACTGTCCATATCCTCCTCTTTGTTTCACCAGTGTTCTCCCCAAGTTCTCTATTTCTTTGTTTTAACGTAATTTAGAAGTGAGACAGGCAAGTAATTCTGCAGTACTACAGCAAGCACAGCACAGGTGCCTGGATTTTACGTTCCATTGTGTTGCTACTCAGAATCTGGATACTTCTTTCATTGTTTCAATCTTAACTGCCTTGCTGGGGAAGCAGCACATCAAGAGTTGAGGTAAAAACCTGGTTGATTACTTAATACTCCAATGCATGTAACTTCAGGAAGTCCACTCCACACCAGCCTCAGTAATCAGGGAAACATAATCCCTCCACAGATGTTAGGAAATATGTGTAAGACATTGCAAATGAGCACAGCCGATTGGAAACAAAAAATCCTAGTTCAAGGAAATGAGAAATTAACTGGTCTATTAGCTTTAACAAAAAGTCATACTTAAAACACTATGAAACAAGACAAATTCAAGATACACACAACCACTTACCGGGCAGTCTCCATCTGGATAATTATCAGGAATATAGACAGTAAATTTAAACACACCATCCTGGTAGAGCCCATGTCTTATGAATATTACACCAAACCACACTGCAAGTGAAAAAGTTTGCTTGAGTTAAAGAATTTTAATACATATATAAATAAATTTTAAAAAGTTAAGTTTAAACTTACTTAATGCTGATCGGTAAGATGGCTGCACATAGACACCTGGCAATTTCTGCTTTACAACCAAGGTACTGCAATTAGAATCAGCATTTAGAACAGCTCCACAACTACACTAAATTCACAGCAAGCAGTAAACACAACAGTAAACCCAGAATATACTACCCATAGCTTAACACAGGGGACTTGTTCCACAAATGTACACTGAGTTCTCAAGGGCAGACTGCTCACAGGAGGAGCTGGCAGAAAACTAGTGAAACCTTGTTCTTCCCCTCTCACTTTTCCTACCCCTTCAATGCAGAAGAAAACCATCTTTCTTGAATTAAGAAGTCAGGGTCAGTTCCCTGAAAAAAAAAAAGATTAATGTTTGGAGAGTTCTCACTTTCCATGTAATGGTTAAACGCAAGAAATGAGACTTAGCGTTGCATAAGGACTCCAGGGATTTCATTCCAAAAGGCACTACATACTTGAGAATCCAGTGTGTCTACTACAGAGGAAGTCCCTTTAGTGTTGTAGCACAGACCAGTTTATGTAACTTTACAGAACTAGAAAGTTTTGCAGACAAATAGATTTGTATGCTCCCACAGCTGTTCAGAAACTACTAGATTGGATCAAACGCAGCCGATCCAAAGAAAGCTATTTAAATCTCTCGTAAGTTTGATATCTGACATCACTGAAAGACAGGAAATAATATAGTCTTCCTAATATCCATATCAGACAGCATTCAAGTGTTCCATGCAACAACTGAAGGAAGTTCCCATATCCCAGCTCCACTAGCCATACATTAATAACCATCTCCCCACTAGACAGCTGTTCACATCTAGTCTAATACTTGTTTCAAAATTTCAGTATTTCTGACCATCTATCAGAATAACTGGTCAGGATGCCTAAATCCAAAATGTGTTTACTTCAAGGCTGAGAAATATAATACTTCCGAGAATAACATCTAAACACACCCCATAAAATCTCATTTCACTTTCTGCTCCTCTTCTATCTCAAGATATTGGGGCTGCTGCTCCAGAAGAATAATTTTGTGGAATTTAAGATTTACTACCTTCTTCAAGGACTATGGCAGAGACACAATACAAAAACTAGATCCTTGCATGTTTTTTTTCCCCTCACCAAAGCATAAGCCGAGTGCCCAAAAAAAAGACAAAAAAGTGAAAACCTACAATTCTGCAAGTAGGGAATACTCCAAATAAAATGGCCCATAGGAAGCATGTGTTCCATTTGTTGACTGGGATGACATGGCAGGTGAAGCAGGCTTGGTTATTGGCACAGCATTCTTTGGAATAGAAGGCAATTGTTTCTTTGCAGAGGCTCGTAGAGGACTAGTTCGCAGCTCTCCACTCAAAGTTTTCTCTTCAGCATCAGGTCTCTGTTAGATTAAAAGAGAACCAAAAGATTACAGGCTGTTTTTCATAAACATTTAATATTTGAACATATTTTAATACAAGTTTAAACCAAACCTGGCTTATTACAGGTTTGGCCAACAAAATATATCTTGGATTTCAGTGCTTGGGGCAGGGGTTGTGTCTTTTTTACATTCTGGTTTTAAATAGGCTACTCAATCAAACCTAGCCTACAAGTACAAAAATAATCAGTGCTGGACAGGAAATTTACAGATTAGAACAACCATTTAAGGAGGCTTACATTTGTCTAGAAACTGGAAACAGATAGCATATAACAGCTTAGAAGTCAATCTATTTCTAGCACACAGTGCATCAAGATAAATCATTTCTACCGACCAATTCCTTGCATTCCAGTCTTTAAGAGTAGGCTAGCAATGCTGAGACGAAATAAGAACTTTCTACAGAAAAATTCATGTCTTTTACTTCTTGCCTGTGCTTAAGGCACCATCATCCTGCCTGGAAATGATTATGTAGCCCATTCCCACTGCAAGCGAATCACCATTTGACAACAATATCAAGTGTAAATCCTCATACAGGCTAGGATATAGGAACCTTTTCATGCCTATACCATCTTTTATATGTATATATATATAAAAGAAAAAGACAAACATTTCTACTGAATCAGTCAGTGCTACACTCCTAGAGAACACTGTACTACATACAGACCTCAAAACCATTCTATAGATTGCAGAGACAAACCTGTAGCCTACAGACTCACAATTAGGCTGGTTGTGGTGATGAAAGGCATGATTTAAGCTATAGTGTTTTGAAGCAGTTTAGGTTCAGACTAGTAACAATACCTATGTCACAAGCACCATCAACAAAGTTATAGTTTGCCCTAGCACTGAACGCTAGAGATATGATCAACCCTGGAACTATCATGCTTTTATCATTGCTACAATCTAAGGTTGCAATAGCATTACGGAGGCACAGTTCTGTCAATGCTCACTGCACATGCAATACCTGGCTAAGCTCTACAGAAGACAGTAATCGAATGTCCTAAGAAACAAGGATATTTGAACAAGTTTGTCTCATCTTTCTTATGTCAAGATGCTTCAGACAAGAAAAGTCAACAAATTCTGGAGCAAACTCAATCCATAGGCACACTCCAGTTAATGTTCCTCAGAGCTAGCTTACACTTCCATTGAAGATGGTCACAATCCTTGGGATAAAAGACACACTCCAGCTGTATTTGCAGATTGTCTGATGGTCTTTTCCAGAACTGCTGCCACCCCTCAACACATGTTAACACCTCATGTCATCTATTCATTAAATACCTTGCGCACAGAACCCGTAGACATGCTCCAGAAAGGGTTCATAACGTGTATTCCAAACAAAGAACCACAACTTTTCAGTGTCTTCAGAGTGTCCTCAGGCTCCTCTGGTTTATACCCTAAAAAAAACCCACAGAATGAATTATCATTCTAACAGACAAACAGGACTCAGTACATAAATAGGATCTGGATCTAATTCTGCAGCCATCTTTATATTTCTGTAATTTCAGAAGAAGCCCTATACACTTAAGATTGACAATAGTTTAAACTGCCAAAGCTCTATTACATATTAGACTCCAGGATAATAACACAGCTGTCTATGAAATCATTTTCACACATGAATTCCTGCCTTCTTTCTGCTAGAAAGACACTCCAGATTCTGTATCCCATGTTTTGTCATGCCAACTGGAAAAAAAGACCATCTGTTGGCTCAGCACAGCCAAGAAAGATCCCCTACACACAAAAATATTAAGAAGTCGCCACTTCACCATTTGAGTCCAGCCCCAGACAGTTCTACAATGGCTTATTCTTGCTGCATAGGTAAGTGCTGTCCCTCACACAATACTGCTGACTTTGCACACTTCTGAAGCACTCCAGTTTGAAAACATCTCTGCCCATTCCCAGTGAAAGAGATGATCCTCCCATTGAGTTTGCATCATGTATGTGTCATTCTGTTTTCATCTGCACTGGAACACCACCAGGAATAGAAAAGGCACAGAACACAGAAGTTTTTCTGTAGCTCATTTAATGGTTTAATTATAAGCACAAAGGCTTAGTGCTTTTTACTGAACTGCTCCAGCAATTCAGTAACAAGGACCAGCAGTACTTAAAGAGTTTCAGTGTGCCACCTACTGTATATGGCCTTAGTTTGCTCTCTTTCTTTTCTCCCCTTTTCTTCTCACTCTGTCTTGCTATTGTTTGTGCGAGAACTCTTGCCTACACCACCTCTTGTCTAGCACAGCCTATTTCCTCCACTCTTCTCTCCTTCCCCTCACACCCTCCAGTTCCCCTAGTTTCCCTTCCCCCCTTTCTACTCTCCTACTTCTGGCTAAATTAAGGTTTTGAAGCAATTCAATGTACTCAATTTCTTTAATAGGAAGTTGTACAACATTGACCAATGCAATTTATAGGATGTGAGAGAGATAATGGCACAGGTGTCTAAGGTTTTCTACCATAAGCAAGGCACTACCTGTTCACCCATTGCTTTAATTAGTTTATAGAAAAAATGGCAACATAACAACCAAAGATCTTCCTAAAAGGGAAACAGATGGCAATTTAAGGCAGACAATTTATACAAAGAAAGTTTAGCAACGGTAAAGTCTTTTTTTAGAACAAATCATAGGTATTCTTCTAGACTATAAATCAGCCAAGCATTCAAAAAATGCAAGCACCATTCAGAAAAGTGATGAAAAATAATTCATTTTCCCACTCCAAAATGATCTCAAACACTCCAGTACACAATTCCTCCAGATATTTTTCCAGTTCAGCAGCCAGTCTCACATCATTCCAAGCCACTGAAAACAGTCACAGCATGGCTGCTGCTTGGCCATGCCCTGTGACAGCAGGGAGCTGTTTTCACTTTTCCCCATCTTCTGTCTGGGAAACAGTGCCATGCTAGAGGGCTATGCTCTGGGCCTTTTCTCTTCCATGAAACCCTGCCAGACTAAGAGATGCTGGGCGAGGAAGGTGCAAGACACTTCCTTGGGAAAACTCCAGCATAACAAGAGGGTGGAGGAACTGACACACAAGGAGAGCACCAAGTGCTATGGCTCTGACAAGAGAGAAAAGTGCTGGAAGCTGATGTACAGGCTGGAAGACAATTAACTGGAATCTGGACTGATTATGGGGTTTGGGTAGAATTTGGTTTGGGCTGGTGTTTTTTTTTTGTTGGTTTTGTTTGTTTGTTTGTTTTAAGACTAAGTAATATAGATTTTATTATTCCATAATCACAGATATGAGATACAGGAGTCTGAGCAGGACAAAGAGTGAAGCATGTACATAAAAAACAGCCCAGCCTCATACCAGTGAAACAGGGAACTGACTTAGAAGCTTGATAACTGGTGCTAGATGGAATTCAGTCACTGACTCCACCTTGCAGAAGGCAGCTCTGCATCTCAGCACACTTCCAGCATTGTCAAGCTTTTTATTATAGAGCTGCTTACTTACAGGCTATTAAGAGCAGTTTGTATCTCCAAATAAAACACTGATTTAGCTCTAGATCAACTACAGAAAAACTTCCAGAGATTTGCCTGCTCACAGATCTTTTGTCCAGTTGCTTGCCAGTAATAAGTCCTGCATTGGTGTTATCCTAAATTTATTGTTAATACTGTCTCCTGTCTCATTTGCGTGTTAAAATATTATTTATGATGGAAAACTAATAACCTCAGAGTACCAGCTTCCCAGAGGAAGGTAATTTAAAAAGCCTTTCAAGGTGTTTCAGAGCTTGTTTATTTCTAATTGCACTCACTCCCCTTCCAGCCATGCTACGTGGAAGTAGAGAACGATATCAGTACAGGAAATTTACCTGCAACTGATTATGTTCTCTAGTGCCTTCACTTTCCAATTTACTACCTTGCATTAATCACAAGAATAAAAATACGTATTAAAAAAATTACCAAGTAACAACACATTTAAGTTAGATTGCTTATCCTACTTCTCACTATGGTGAAGGTCTGCGGCAGACAAAGAGAGCCAAGTCCCAATATGGTTAAGTGGAACTTCTAGGCAGGGTAGCCATTCAATCTTGCACACGGCTACAGCATTTACTATAAGGCTTCTATCAGTACAGCATCTTACTGTGCTGTAACTACTGAATCCACCAGCTTCCCAATAGAACCCGAAACACTCCCCTCATCTTATGAAAAGGGAATAAATGCATTCAAAATCACCACCCTGCCTCCTTGCACAGTCATCAGTCACACTGCCTCAACTAAGAAGAGGCTTAATTAACAGTGTGACGCTCAGTTATGTGTTCTACTAATTCCTGCTACTTCAAGAACAGAAAAAACAGCAACCCTCGTAAGCAACCCTCCTCCCATGGGCTTTTTTTTTATGGGTATCTTTTTCTCTAGTGTTTTACTTCTAGTACAACAGCAATTAAAAAAGACAACACAAACATGTGGATTTCAAACACTTCTCCTTCAAAAGGCCTTCAAGCTTGTACCCAGCACTGCACTGCTCCAGTCCCGCCAACCAGACCAGGAAAGCCACTTGCCACCAGAAACAGCCTTATGCTGACCCTCACCAGCAGTGACATACATAGGACAAAGCAGCAGTCAAACTCACGCGGTGCTTCACCATCCTTCCAAGATACTTCAAAAACCAAAGTTATCGCTAATAAAAACAAGCATCTTAAGTACTGTGCTTTTGCACTCTCTCTCCACTAGGTATTCTCATTAGAGATTGCCTCTGTTTACACCTACTTCCATATCACGTGTCATATTTTCCCCCTGTCATCAGGAGAGTCATTAAATACAACACTAAATTAGTCTGACAAAACTTCATCTTGCCCGAACACAGCAGTTTTATACTTTCTGGAAACATAAACAATTCCTTGAGAAGAAAACAAACAAGAAAATACAGATAAACGTACAATATTACGTTCTCATGTACGTTTTTATGCGTTTTATTCCCTGAATTGCACCACTCCTACACCTGAGAACAAACAGAGCTGACAAGGCAGAGCACCAGAGAACAACATTACTATTACTTGCCCAGTAACTGTCCGTTTGCACCAGAGCCGATTTCTCCTCAGCACACCCACTTCCTGGTCTCCTTCGGGCCCAGGGACTTCACCAGCCCACACTGGGCCCACCGGACAGGCGGGGACCGCGGAAGGCGGCAGGCACGCTGGCAGCAGCAGAAGCGCTGGCCAGTCAAGCCTGTTTGCCGACTTTTCCTTCGCAGCTGGATTACAGCTTTCAGCCCCACACCTGCCGCTGTGACTTCAATCCTCTAACACACCTCTACAGGAACCACAACCTGCGCCAACGAAGCCGCCAGAGCAGAAGACCCGAGGAGTGACTTGTCGGCTCCCACAGGACACCTGGCTCTCCGGGGGCTGTCAGATGGAGGACTAAAAACACGGTTCTCCGGAGGCCCGAAAGAAACTCCCCCGTCAGTCCCAGCGGTGCCTGCGCCGCAGGACGCCGCCGCTCGCAGGGCGCCCTGAGCGCCGCTGCTCGCCCCACCGCACGGTCCTCTGAGGAGAGGTGCCGCGGATGCCCTGCGAGGCGGATGGCAAGGCCGGGCCGGTTGCCCCATGAGGCACAGCGCTAACCGGGCCAGCAGCCGCCCCGCGGCGGCGGCAACACCAGCAGCAACAGCTCCTCAAAGGGAGGGGCGGGCCCGGCCCGCAGGCAGGTGGCGGCAGAGGACTCACCCGCGCCGAGGCTCCCGCCGCTCCGCTGCACGCACTGCCCTGCCGCGCCAGCCGCCGCCGCCGCCGCCGCCGCCACCACCACTGCCCCCTATCCCTGCAGCTGCCCCATTTAAAGCCCGCCCCCTTCGCATCGCACATCCGGACCCGGCCTTCCCCTGGGCCAATCGCCGCCCGGCGCTTCCGGGAGGGCTCCGCAGGGCGGGGCGGTGCAGGCACAGCTGACCAATCACAGGCGCCGCCCGCTCCTGGGTGCCTATCGGCTGACGCCTCTGCTGTCCCGCCGGGAGGTGGGCGCTGCTGAGGGCTCCGCCCTTGGCACGAGGATTGGCCTGAGCGCCTGTCCATCTCCAGGGAGACCCAATGGGACGGTGGTGACGCACTGTCACTCAACAGGAAGAACGCTCTGCAGCTTGGAGAAACAAACGGCTCTCATTGGCCGGCGGTGGGAGCAGGGGGGCATGCCATTGGCTGGCGAGCCGAGGCCGCGGCCGCCGGCGGCCATGGTCTGAGGAGCGCGGAACCGGGCCCCAGGGAGGGGCGTAGGGCAAGAATGAGGGTGGGGATGCAGGCGTGGGTCCGACAGTGTCCGAGCCAGACGGGCGGCGGGGGCCCCCAGCGGCGGCTGCGCGGGGCGGGCGGCAGCGGGGCTGAGATACGGGGGGAAAGGCCGGAAGTGTGCCTGAGGGGACGCGCCACGTACACGTACACACAGAGTATTACCTGTATGTATAGGTACAAACTCTGTAATCCTGCTGAAGAGAAGGATCAAGGTAAGAGCAAAACCCAGGAGCTAGTTTTTATTTGTAGTTACACTTTATTTCTGAAACAAGTAGAACCAATTCAAAAACGCTGTGCCAAAAGTAGGTTGTGAAGGTTTGGCAGGTGACAACAAAATTCATGCTATCTGAAGCCTAAAATTACAGAGAAAATTAAAACTCAATTAATGCAGGGTGGGTTTTTGTGGTGTTCCTAAACCATGAGCAAAGCCACCATGCTGAGGCTATCACTGTCTCAGTGCGTAACCTCTTAAGCTCCCTGTCCTCAAAATGCCACTTCAAAGTCTCCAGTTACTAAGGTCACAGTCCTGGACAAAGCACTGCCTCAGTTTCAGGACCCTTTTGCAATTCCCTGTTTTTCCATCTTTGCCCACACCTTCAAAGTGCTATACAACCTCCATCAGGGTTCACACCTTAAGTTACCTACCTTGTAGCACCACATGCTGTAGCAGTCACCTGTCATCTCCATTTCTTTCCTAATCTCTGCTCTCTCTATATATTTTTACTTTTTCTGCTTTTTTTTCCCATCATCCCTCCCTTGACAGGTACCTTTCCAGAAACCCTTTTCCCATGGTTGCCTCCCTCAGTGGGTGTCTCAGACCCAGCCCTTCCTCAGAGCACCTTGCCTGCACTGGGCTCCAGTCTTGCTGAGGACTGCATTACATGTTCATTGACGAGTTATGCAGATGCCCATCAGATCTTAAACTGCAAAATTCCATGGCTTGAACAACATTTTAGTGTTAAGTGTGTGTGTGTGTGTGTGTGTGCAGGATGTTGTATGTCACAATTGTGATTAATATTTTGATACGCAGGATTGATAGGAATACTTTACCAGTTCTTTGAACACAACACTATTACTCTGCCAAACCCCACTAGAGACCTGTTTTGCCAACTCCAGAAATAATACTTCAACAAGAAAGAAGATAATTTTTTTGTCTAATGCATTTTCTTAAATGATGTTTTCAGAACCACTGTTGAGGAAAACACTTTTTCTATCATTTCCTACTAGAACCACAGATCTACACCACCATCATTTCTGTGAAATAATGTCTGTTTGCAACCTGAACGCAAGATCATCACTTAAAATAGCATCTCTGTGCTCATAATGCAAAATGTTTTCCTAAAATCTCAAAGCACTCTAGTTTAGGTCCTAGGATTTGATGCATCATGTTGTCCTTTGTATGATCAGGTGAGGAAATCTGACAGCATGGCTTTGGGTGTGTGCATAAACCTCATGTAGCAGCACTGATTGTTCAACTGCTGGGTAATAAAATCTATTCGCTCTTTTGCTCTGAAACCCAAAGCCCAATTAGGTGTCCTCAGGTGAGCTATACACAGGAGGAAAGTTAAATGAATACCTAGTTCATACACTGATAAATCAATAGTACCAGCATGACTAAACTTAAATATAATGACTTTGAAAGGGAATGCAGAAAGCTGACCTGCAAGCTGAACTAAAATACAGAAGCTTCAAAATATTACGTGGTACACTGGATTTCCTTTTCATTTCTTAGTCATGCCAGATCTGAACAAATTCGACTACACAAAATCTTTGTATTTTGACCAATATAAGAGAATAATCTAGCCCAGAGTTTGTGTATCGCTTACCTTATGATACGTTTCTTTCCCAATGGATCTTGAAGAATATCTGTAGAAAATACTGTAAGATTAATACAAGTCTCAGTAACCTCCAGATACCCTCTTCCCTAACCCCTGTTCTTTTTTCCCCTACCTTTAGATTCTTTTTCCCTTGCTTTTAGATTCTTTGTTTCACCTAGAAGTCTAATTACAGGAATTTCATAGAAAACAATGTTTTGGGCTAGCAGAGTTAAAAAAACCACATTGGCCAAGATTTTCCACAGTACATATGTTCATACCCCCAAACCATGATGCAAAACCTAAAGTTGCCAAGCTCCTACCTTTGTCTTTGGCAGAATGAAGAATGTGATGGCCGTACCGTTTAAGGCACATTCAGTATCATCATAGAATCACAGAATGGTTTGGGTTGGAAAGGACCTTAAGATCATCTAGTTCCAACCCCCTGCCATGGGCGCCTCACCCGATTTAATTGTTCAGTGTGAAGAGTCTCTGGTAGTTCTGCCCGGCTTCCTCTGGGGCAGAATGTGACTCTGGTGCTGCAGTTCAGAAGGGCAACGGGAACTGGAGACCGGAGGAGGATAAACAGTGTTGTGACCGGCGTGCAGGAGACCCGGCGCCGCTGGGTGGCGCTGCGCGGCCGTCCCACCCGCCTCCCGTGTTCGGGCGAAGGCGGCCGAAGCGCTTCCCTCCGGGAGCACGGTGCCCGCGGTGCGACAGGGAGGAACGGGCAGGCCTCGGTCCTGCTGCGAGCCTGCACCTTCGGCAGCTGCCCCTGAGCTCCCCGGCAGCTCGAGGGGAGCCTAGAAACAGGATAACCTATATAACTGCACAAAACGGCACCTTACTCGATACATGCTACCTGTATCAGTTTTTCCTGCTAAAAGTGCAAAGGTGAAATGTGGCATTTTCACTTTTTCAAAACTAAAAACCAGCATAACAAATATGTTAAAAACCTGAACCCGTGGACATTTTTTTTTTTTGTACTTTCAGGTGCAATGCGTTTGTGATTTGCATACTAGGAGAACATACTGTGAACACTATAAAGCAGTTGTCAATTTACTACAATTTACTACATTTTGCCTTGTGAAAATGGTGCACAATGATACAGGGATTATTTTAAACTTCTCCATGCTGGTCTCTAGTTGCATGATTGCTGATAACAGTACAAACCCTTCCAGTAAACTAAAAGAGAGAAATTATATCCCTAAAATATATTCATAAACATACAAGAATATATAAAAATTGGTGTTTCCATTTTAAATACATCTGTGAAGCAGTGAATGGAAGGAGGTTATTTCCCAGTGCATGAAAATTGAAGCTGTCCATGAGGAGGAATACATTGTGTCATAGTTCTCTCATTATTCTGAAGGACAATAATACAAGCAATATCTCAGTGACTTGTTTGGAGCAGGTGTTTTCTGTGAGGCTGGAGCTACCGAATGTCACTGGCCCCTCTTGCTAGGTAATGCCAGGTATATGCCAGAAAGGTATTTGATCTGGGAAGGCCTCCCCAAAACTTCCTACCTGAAACACTAGTTCACATACATGCCTTCATACCTTGTCAGAAGGTGCTGTCCACATCCATGGGTGCTGTCCACATCGAAGGTTGCTGTCACACATGCAGTCGCAGGTGGATCTCAGCACTGGCACACTGCTCCAGTTGGATTTGATAGTACGTACGGTTTTACTCAGTTTCACTTCAGCACACGACAAGCCTGTTAACAAAGTGTAAGGAAGAAGACGTCTAAATTAGAAAAGATTCATTAGAAGTTCAGTTTTTTTAGGAAAAAGATTGAAAACAAAGAGCAAATCAAATACAAAACCCTCTTCTAGCTTACACTTAAGAGTGTGATATTTCTCCAGTTTCTTAAAGCCAAACATAAGCTGGAAACTTTTTGTTACACTACTGTCAGTTAAAGATGCTGTACTTCTTTTTCTTAATGTTTTTATTACAATAAAATTGCTAGAATGGATGTAGCTATAGTGAACCAACATAAAAATGCTTTTGACTGCGTATTTGTTATCCCTGAGGAACACATAAGACAAACCAGCACTAACCACATCATCAAAATTTGTTACTTAGTTCTTAGGGTAGAATCACAGGATCTACTGTTGGTCTTTGCTCAGTCAGCAGCAAACTCACTGTTGTAACACAGGAGCAGAAACATTAAATTGACTTATTCCCCACAGGAAGCCTCCCATCCACCTAGACACCCCTTATATAAAAAAGAATACATATGTATATAATATTTGGACACTTTTATGTTTGTATGGCTGTCAATGTGTCTAACAACATGAGAGGTTAATGATTCCTGAATAGCTGAAGCTATCAATGACTAATTAAAGATCATGTTGTAGACTTCTAACTAAGCTTTCTTTAATATGCCTCACAGTGTGGAAATACTATATTAAACACTTAAATCTGAATGTGTTTCAGATTCCTTAATGTATGAGCTAAAAGCTTGAGTTATTGTGAGTCCAACTGTGCAGAATTCAGAACCAAGAAACTTATAAAGCGAACTTACAGTACTTTTTTAATTCTTTTTTTATTTGCTTACCTGGTAGCTCTTATTTGAATGGTGAGAAAAGTTGTATGATGAATTTTGATTCTGCACAGTGTGAGTTTTGGAAGCAGTTTCCCATTTTGAGGAGAGGAAGGACTATTTTATCAATAAATAAACCTTATTAGTTAGATACTTGAATCTGACTAGAGGCTTATATTGTCAGAATAAATCCCATTAAAGAAGTCCTAGATCCCAATTATTCTACTTATGGGAATACTTGCGTATAGAGTAAAATACCCCAGAAAAGGTGAGTTTTTGAGAGGCCCTCAGTTTGTCACAAATGTGCTGCCATCCAGTGGGACCTGGACAGGCTGGAGAGTTGGGCAGGGAGAAACTTGATGAAAAGGGAAAGTGTAGAGTCCTGCATCTGGGCAGGAACAACCCCAGGTTCCAATATAGGTTGGGGAACGACCTGTTAGAGAGTAGTGTAGGGGAGAGGGACCTGGGGGTCCTAGTGGATGGCAGGATGACCATGAGCCAACACTGTGCCCTTGTGGCCAAGAAGGCCAATGGCATCCTGGGGTGTATTAGAAGGGGGGTGGTCAGTAGGTCGAGAGAGGTCCTCCTTCCCTTCTACTCTGCCCTGGTGAGACCGCATCTGGAATATTGTGTCCAGTTCTGGGCCCCTCAGTTCAAGAAGGACAGGGACCTGCTGGAGAGAGTCCAGCGCAGGGCAACTAAGATGATTAAGGGAGTGGAGCATCTCCCTTATGAGGAAAGGCTGAGGAAGCTGGGTCTCTATAGTTTGGAGAAGAGGAGACTGAGGAGTGACCTTATTAGTGTACATAAATATATAAAGGGGGAGTGTCACGAGGATGGAGCCAGGCTCTTCTCAGTGGCAAACAACGATAGGACAAGGGGTAATGGGTACAAACTGGAACACAAGAGGTTCCACTTAAACTTGAGAAGAAACTTCTTCTCAGTGAGGGTGACAGAACACTGGAACAGGCTGCCCAGGGAGGTTGTGGAGTCTCCTTCTCTGGAGACATTCAAAACCCACCTGGACACATTCCTGTGTAACCTTATCTAGGTGTTCCTGCTCTGGCAGGGGGATTGGACTAGATGATCTTTTGAGGTCCCTTCCAATCTCTAACATACTGTGATACTGTGATACTGTGAAGTTTTCAAAATGTGTTCTGTGGGTATTAAAATCATATGAATCCTCTGCCTTGTGAATGCTAACACATGAAATTAATCTAAAACCTACAACTTATTTATATAGAGACATTTTTAGGATAAGAGCCTGTATTTAATTCTTACCTATGTATGTCTACTGATGAATTAGAATTCCTCACTTTAGATTTTTTACAGCCATTCTTTGATGTTTTTTCATAAGGTGTTAATTACACTCCCACGTGTAATTGCTATTTCCTTATGAATATGATTAGATTTGGTTTGTTTGTTTTGGTTTGGTTTTTTGCCTTTCTTTCATGGAAAATAATCATGTAAACATACTTTCAAAAAAATATGTATGTAATCTCACACTCAAGAATAACTAAGATTACAGAGTAATGAGATTAAAGAATCTTTTGAAAACTCAGTTTTGCAGAGAATAGTCATTAAAGTGCATCTGTATGAGACAACTCTGGCAAATCAGTGAACACAGGCCGTGTAAACAACCTTTGATCAGCAGTTTCCACAATATCATTATGAACTCCAGTTTTTGCTGTAATGGTATGAGATGATGAGTGAAAGGCAGACCAAAACCAATTCATAACTGTGGTTTTCCATCTGAAAATTAATTTGTTGACTGAAAAACACCTACATAATTTCAGAGATGATAAGACATAATAAAGTAGGACTGTTTTTTTCTCCACTCACACCTTGAGCCAGATTTCTATACAAAAGTCACTTTCCTCCTTTCATCATCTTATTACTTTCCTGGTAAAGTGACATATTAAGCAGGTATGTAAGTGGTTGGTAATTTTAAAAAGCTGCATATTTAAAAAACTTAGTGTATGGCTGATCAAAGAACTGAATATGAAGAGTAAAGACTCAAGAAAGAGAGTGATTATGCAAAGGAGCTATCACATTCAATGGAAAACAGCTATGAAAAGCCACGAGAAAGATTGTGGCTGCCTAACTCAACTAATACAGTTCCAAAGAGGGATGCTTTAGGGCTCTTCAGTTCAGAGCACCTCAGTAAGAATTAGCAAGATCTGATCCTTAGAAAAGTAATTTAAAATGTCCTCTCTATGTGAGAAAGAGTATCACATCAGACCAATTAAGCCTTACAACTCAAATATGAGACTTTAAAAGTTTATACCCTCTACCTCTCTTCAGCTAAAAAACTCTAACCACATCTCAACCATATGAAACAGTACTGGGTTTCCTGCTTCAAAGGCAGAAAAAAAAAGCAGGATATGAGCATGCCATCTAGTAAATCACCATGCAGAAAGAAATGTGCTTAAATAAATAACATGCCACTTAGCAGCACCTTGTACCCCATGCTTCCAATCCATGCCATAACATCCTGTATCTTTAGGACTCATCCAACCCCTCGGAGAGCCAATCTTGATTACCAGCTGCCCTGCCAGGCAGTCTAACATGTGAGGTTGGTGACCTCAGTATTCCAATAAATGAAAAGTTTGTGAGAAAGATTGCTTTCGTCCCTCCATCCCTTCAAACAGAAGCTACAGCCCATGCTACCTGCTCAGAATTTATAACTCAGGACAGAGAAGCAAACATAAAGAAGTGACTGAAACCTCAGAAACACCCCTCTCTTCCCCCTTTTTCTTTTTTTATTCTGTATTCTGTATATATATTTCTGGCTTAAACTAATCAGTTTAGTATATAGTGTGTAGTATGTAGTATACAGTATATAGTATATAGTTAGTAGACAGTATATAAAGAAAACAATTACTACCTTTAGCTCTTTCTAAAGCTAGACAGAACACGAAGAGAAATAAAAGACCAACAGCACCTTCCACAGCCTGTACAGCCTGGCTCTGGGGTAGAAGTAGATGTGGCACAGTTGTTCTTCCACTGGAAACAGGCATGTAGGAGCTGGTTATGTCTGAGATTTGTTCTCAGATTTTTAGTCAACACAAGCTGAACTGTGGCAGGTGGTGTGGGAAAAAGAGAGGAACATTTTGATTCCACTGCTAATGCGTCCCTTGCAACGAGCAAGAAGGAAGAAAGGAGAACACTAACTCAGGTAGATAGTTTCTTGTAAATGCCATTGGATTCAGGATTTGCCCAACTTCAGTTACAGCTGAAAAGCCACAGAGAAACAAACATTAGTAGATAGAAAATCAAATATCTACTCAGTAGGAAGCAATGCAGAGTCAAATAAGGTTATTGTTAGCTTCTACTGCATCATGACCAAGGTACAGAAATTTGTCTGCTTCCCAATTTGGACTATTCACAACCAGTTTGAATAGTCACAATTTAATGTTTTAGGGACATTACAGACTAATGAAAAATAGTGACAAAATTCTTGTTAAATTCAACAGCATTTCAGTCAAGATAATTCATCTCTGAATAAGAACTTCTGTTTGCAAATAAATCATCAATAGAGTATCTCTGTTCACATCTGTTTCTAACAGTTTATTTTTTAGCTGAATTTTGGTAGTTTTTCTGTGCCACTTGCAACCTTTTCTTTGTAGGTTATTGTAAATTTGTACCTCCAGTTCAGTTCTTTCTGTATCTTCAAGGTACTGTGATTCTCATTTCATTAAGTCCTATCTTCTAGCCATTTGACAGTTACCAAAACCACAAGATATTGGAAAGTTTAATTTTTCTTCCTTTTTTTAAGGGACACAGGTAGTGTCTCTGCAGTTTCAAAACGCGGTTCAGCTGTTTGTGGTTTCTCTTTATTACACAGCATTTCATTCTAAAAAGCAAGAGTGTGAACTGAGATTAGATTTAAACTGAGTATTTCCAAACATCATGAGAATTCCTCTATCAAATAAAACTTTCATCCTAATTATCCTTAATAATTTCCATTTTGTAAATATAAGGTCCCTTAATGCCTTTGGAAAATGAAGATTATGAGAAAGAGAGTTCACGAAGATAAACTTGTCTCATTTTGCAGAATTTTAAACACCTTTCGGATAGTAAGTCTAATGTTAATTAATACCAGGGTATAATATTAGATTTCTCTCTCATATGAAAACCCAGGATAGACTGTTCCCTGATGCAGTATTTTTGTGTTATTATATATATTGGTTCCAATTTATGGCAGAGCGTATTGCTGAAAATTGTCAAGTAAGTTATTCAATAGCCAAGCAAAGAGCTACTGTCGCAATTGAATTACTTTTCATTATTTCAGTACAGACTGTGTAATTATACATTAATTTTCCTTTTCAGTACTTCTGAAACTCCTGCCCACAAAAGTTTTGAACATAGGCAGGTGCTGTGGGCTGGAGGGAAATTCTCCTCTTGTGTAATTTATGGCAGCCTCAGTCTATGTGTAGGTGTATGCACACGTCAGTATATACAAATGCAGAGTGCTAGTCCAAATGCACCAATACCTCATTTAAGTAATTATGGCAGCTGCACACCAAGCTAAGCATGGTCTTTTTAGAAAAGCTCATTATTTTCATTTTCTGTAATACATGATTCAATATCCTATCAGCTTCTAAACCCAGTTTGTCTGAAACTAACATATCTCAACAAAAAAAATATAGGCAAGAATTTCTTTTTAAGACTATTGCTACTTCCTGTTGTAAATTGCATAAGCATGCTTGTCGTGGTTTAAGCCCAGGCCGTAAATCAGAACCATGCAGTCTACTTCCCCCCCACCTTTCTTCCCTCCGCTCCTGAAGGGACGGGGAGGAGAATTGAAAGAATGCAACTCCCATGGGTTGAGATAAGAGCAGTCCAGTAACTAAGGTATAACACAAATCACTACTGCTACCACCAATAATAATAATGATAAAGGAAATAACAAGGGAAGAGAATATAACACCTCACCGACCAATACCTCACCACTCACAGACCGATACCAATACCTTGCCCCCCACCCCGCAGCATTCTAGCCCTTCCGGGAACTCTCAGTTCTACATCCTGGGCATGACGTGCTATGGTATGGAATACCTCTTTGGCTACTTTGGGTCAGGTGTCCTGTCTCTGCTTCCTCCCAGCTTCTCCTCCTCCCTGGCAGAGCATGAGACTCACAAAGTCCTTGGTCAGGGTAAACATTCTGGCCAGCAACCGAAAACATCGGCTTTATCAGCTTTGTTCCCAGGCTGAAAGTCAAAACCACAGCGCTGCACCAGCTACTAAGAAAGAGAAAAACTGACTGCTACTGCTAAACCAGGACAATGCTCTTAAAAAGGAACATGCAATGGTTTGTATACAAAGAGAAGAAAGTGAGCCACCATTAGAACAATGGTAACACAGCAGCTGCACTTCCATGTGAGTAAAGCAATAAGCATACAACAGTTAACATTTCTTCTGAACGCTCATTACATTTCATAAAGCCAAATCAGACACTGTGACAAAATAAGCATATTTAAAATTAAGATCTTTTTAATATTAGAGATTAGAAAGTATCAACAGCCATAAGGATGGGAAAATTAAACGCTCCTTCCTTCCTCTATGAGTGTTTTTGTGATTAATCTGAAGTAAAGATTTTGTTTCAAAACAGTGTTTAGGGCTTGGTGTTGAAGTTTTCTGTGGCTGGCCTCTTTATAAATCTGGATCAAAATCTACCTACCGTTTAATAGCAGAAAATATTTTGAATCTGCTCCTATTGACTAAAATAACATGGAGTCGACCAAGCCTAATGTCAGTTAAGTATTAAAAAGAAAAAAAAAAACAAACAACAAAACACCCAAACCCCAAACAAAACCAACAAAACCCCACAACATAAAATGAGAAAAACCACACAAATCCCAAACCTCAGAAACAAACAAAAAAACCCCAACAAAACCCTAACCAATTAGGCAAAATAAGGTTCTTTACAACTCATAATGCAGATTAACATTTTGATCTCACTATAAAATTAATCCTTACTAAACCATAACAATAACTAATATTTTATCTCTATAGTATTTATATAAAGAACTGTTACAAGTCATATGGCACTCCTGCATCTGTGACTTAGAGGACAGATGGGGTGGGAAGGGTCCTTTGGATATTGTCTGGTCCAGCTCCCCTGCTAAGTGCAGGGTCAGCTGGAGAAGGTTGTTCAGGAGCACATCCAGCTGAGTCCTGAACCTCTCCAGAGATGGAGACACTACAACCTTTCTGAGCAACCTGTGTAGTAGTATCAACTGGTCTGTAGCGAACAGCTCTTTGGGTCCACACAATATGAAAGGTGAAATACGGAAAAGGACAGGATGAGGAACTGTATTCTAAAGAAACAAAATGTTGTGTTAACTATTAACAGCCATGCAGACTGGTAAAAAGATCTTTAGTAGTCTCGAACTGAAAAGAAATACCTCTCATCTCCCCTTCCTACACACTAGATCTCCATCTGTGGGTGTTTAACTATCTGAAGGAAATGTATATGTTTTTACCTATTTTCTTTGATGAACATTTTGTTATTTGGGAAGGATAATGACGGTTCTGAGTTCGAACAAATCTGCACTGCTATATGTACTGTAGAAGATGAGTACCCAAGATAATAAGTTTAGTAGAAGCAGCCTAGGCAAGTAACATTGTGGCATCTAGCTAGATTGTGCTTCCAAGATCTACACCCTACATTTCACATTTGGGTAAATAATGATCAAGGTACGCAGTCAAACGGTAATCACAACTGTTTCATAGGTAGGCTCATTCAAACAAAAATGCAAACTAAATACTAAATCATATAGGGAAGAAAAAAAGAAATGCAGTCCTTTCTTATGTTGAAAAAAAATAATACAGAATTAAAAAGGCGTAATATTTACCTGCCCACTGCATCTGCTATGCCTCCCTGTCCCCCAAATAAAGATTAATGTTAGACCAGGCGCTGCTCAGATATCTGATGTCATTACTTACTTCTGATAAAAAGAAAGAGGCATGCACACATAAAAAGCTTTCAAAATGCCATGTTAAGGAATGTGTTAATTTTGCTAAAAATTACTGAGAAAGAACTCAATTACAAGACAAAAGAAAACAGAGAGAAAATGCTGGAAGATAAATATATTTTTAATTTAGTGTGGAAAGCTGTAACAAGAACCAATTTCAAACAAGACATTCAGTAAATATTTTAATACTGAGAGAGATTAACCACTTTAACTACTGAAAGGAGTTATTTTATGTCTCTTGATTCTTCAAAGTGAGTTTGAAAATTCACAGTATAAATTTGTTTTATCTAGCTACTGGATTCAGTATCACATTGACTTGATGAAATGTAATGGCTTACCACAAAGGCTGGAGGTGATGCATTAGTCCTTTTCTGGACTTCTGCGAATTAATGGGCTCTTCTATTTAAATGTGGACTTTCTGAATTCAGACAGCTAAAGAACTATTCCCATGTTAATGTTACAACTAATCACTCTCTCCTTCTATACCTGAATACCATTAGATTGAGTTTATACAAGTAGAAAAGATGTCCTCAAGTTCATCTGCCTTAAAATATTAGTACTTCCTCTGGCCTACCAGCAGAATCCCACTTGATCTCAATGCAGGACTTCTTAGAATAAAAAGAGGGAAGCTGAGCATAGACCTGTGTTTTTCTTTTGTTTAAAATAAAGTGTTAAGTACTTGCTGGTTGGAATGCATTTAAAAATACAAGTATTTTAGGCTCCTAAGGAGTATGCCACTGAGATGGAATCACTCGCAAAATATGGGATCATGATTATTATCACATGGCAGTGGCAGATATATTACCTGTGCAGTGAACGAGCTATGGTTTGTGTTATGTGGACAGATTCTTCATTTTCACTTCCATCATCTGTCATAGTAGAATCCACTGGAAAATAGCGTAGAAATCATTCACGAATTTACACCACCAAGTTGAGCTAGTTCTATGCTGTATCATTTCTGGAAGTGAATGTCTTTGTTTTGCACCCTAAGGGCTGCTCATATGCACAAATAGCCACCTTTTTTTGCTTCTGAATCACAGTGTCCAGCCAATACAAAAAAGATTATGAAGTATGAAAACTGCACATATCTCCACCACAGAACAATAACAAGATCTATACTTTGATTTCCTGGGAAATAAAAATTGTAGCCATACTTCCTGTCAGCCCATTCCTTTGAACATGTTCTCTTCATAATTTGGATTTTGAATCAAGTTTAAATGGCAGTTAAAAATTGTATGTGGCAGTACACAATGAAATTTAGCTTGACAGCTTGGACATCAAAACGAAAAATAAATGATTTCACATCCAAATAATAAGTAATAACAATGTTAGCCTGCATAAGAATAGCAGGACTGGATTCAAATACAATATTAATTTTAGGGATATGAGTGACTAGGGAGAGACAGAGGCAAAGAAACAAATCCTTCATATAGCAATAGTCTCTTCTTATCCCCCAGGCAACTGGCTGCCTTTCACCTCAGCGGCAGAGCAATTATGTGGCATAATGACTGCAGTGCAAATAAGCAGAGAGATTTTATTAAACCAAATGAGCAAATCATCTGCGTATTATTGCGATTTGATTGACAGTGACAAGTGTCGAGCAGACACGGATGTGAATATGATAAAGCAGCTTGCAGGAAAGCTCTTGATAATGTTACTCTTGATAAAGTTGCTTGGCAAACCTCTCTAAGTAAATAAAGGGGGAAGAATTTGATGCATATTAATTCGCATAGTTTGCAACCTGCCACAGGACTAGACAAAAAGTTGCAATAGGTTCAGCACATGGCATTTCATATGAATTCTAAAATTGCATTTATGAGTCTCATAGACTTTACAATAATATATTAATATTGAAAGTAAAGGTCATTCCACATAACAGTTAAGCTGCCTGAGCTTCAACCCTTATATCAATAACAGACTCAAGCTGGGGGCATGAGGAGAGGGAAAACAAGCAGAATGATCTGAACAATATAAAATGTTACTTTGACAGATCACTGCCTTTTGCTGCAATGTCCATTTACCTGTTTGTACTTTCAGTGGACGTTCACATTTCTGACAGACCTGCCATCTGAACGATTAAACTGATACCTTTCATATGGGAATGGGGTTAATTGGCATGGGGCTTCAGGCCTCCATATAAGCCACTCTTACACTAATGACTCCCGTATGACATCATAGCTGCACAAATTCCAAAGTTTCACATCGTTGCAGTCAGCATGGAATTTAGGATAATTATTTTTGGCACATGGAATGAATTAACTAGAGGTGACAGGGAAGCTTTGACAGCAACGCCCATGGAAGAAAAGCAGCAGGGATAAAATCACCTGTGCTGTAATGGCAATAACATCATGAATAAATTTGGGCTTACAAGTTGAAATTGTTTTAGTGAATAAACCATGTGATAAATAGTTCTCTTTTTTATTATTGTTATTATTTTCAACGTGAATGTGAACAAGCAGCAGCATTATGCCACACTTCAGTCAACGTTCTTTTGCCATCAAGTACCATCAAGTTGAAGATTTTCACTCTTTGAAAAAGAATTATATCTGAGGAGAAATGTTCTTGTCATATGAAGTACACTGTCAAATGTGAAAAGCATGTCTGATTTATGTTGTAATACTGATTTTAATAGCTATTTGGACATAGTTCAAAGAGACCAGCTTTGCAAGGTTCTGCATACTCCGAGATGATTCCTGTATATTTTGTGCTTACCTTTAACTAGGCAAGTAAACTTTAGCAAAGGCATTCAAAAGCTGACATGCTCAGAATAATTGAGGCTTGATAAAAAATACTTAATCCCTCTAAAACTTACTTACAGGAAAGATATCACAGATACGTTTTACATTGTGGGAGCCCTCCAAAATCTAATGAGCAGTCCAAGGGGTATGAACTAAGAAAAAGAATAACAATGGAATATTTAGTACAAAAACCATTTGTTATAATATTTGTTATAATTTGTTGTATAGTCCATTTGCTATAATAAAAATTGTACTTATGCAAATATTACAATTGGTCATTTAAAAGCATGAGATGATATAAATTCCATAGAAAGGAATTATAGTATTCAGTAAAACAAGTTACTGTACTAACCTAGTCCAGTTGTTGGAAATTAATGAGTAATTTGTGGTTTATAAAGAATTCAGAATGAAATTTCATACAGTTGCAGCTTTTTCACTGTTTTGGTGTAAAATGTAGCAAAACTATGGAAAGCACTATCTACACAACAGGAAAAAACTGTCAGGAGAAGAATTTCCTATTTGAGATTGCTGTGTTTGGGGCAATTGTAATTTTTTTTAATACTTGGAATATATTATTAACAAGCTGGTTTTTGTTTTATTTTTTCGGTTTTGGTGAACAGGTTTAAGAAACAGTACAACCTCTACTACTGTAGAGTGCCTGGTAGTTTTCAAAGTGTATCCTATTTGATGCACCCTACTCATTAAATCTAAAAATAAATACTCTGGTTATCAGATTTTGATCATCTTCAAAACCTAGTTACTGTTATTTTTTGCCATAAAGCAGTTATTAAAAAAAAAAAAAATCCAAATAAGTCAATTCAAGTCCAAACCACCTCATTCTAAAAATTAATTTTCCTGTAGGAGAAAGTCTGATATTTTACATGATATTAATTTTTAAGATTTTAATTTTTAAATATGAAGTAAACTATTTGATAGCTAAGTTAAATACTAAGTCCTTTAAGCAGTTTTATAAATTTTCTTGTCGTGCTTGCAGGCTTTCTGGTATAAATTATAGTCACATCATAACTCTCACTTCAAAAATAGCACATGGTATCATCTAAACTGAAGAATTTCCTTTAAGAGACCTAAACCATTAGAAACAAGATACTAATCATATATTCAAAGTTAACTGACAGTGATATTTTCTAAGACTACAGAGTGGATTTGAGAAAATAGTGTAAATCTCTGTTCATTTTACTGAGATGCTGTTAACTGTACACCCCAAAAAATACTTAAAGTTATTATAGGAAATGGAAGGGGTATGGAAATGCATTAGGACATCATACTAATAAGTTCTCTTGTTGCCATCACAATGTGGAGAGATATTTAAGCTGCAGTACTATACAGTCTCAAGACTTTGCCAACCATTGTGGTGGAAAAAAAAGGCAAAACAATCAAATATTTTGTATTATTTGTTGCTTCTGTCACACTTAAAATAGAAATGAAAATAAGTAATTCCTCTTCTTAGAAGAATCAAATCTGTTAAGGATGATGAAGCACTACCTTCCGCTCTTATAGCTAGAAGTTCACATGTCCCTCCTTAACCTTCAAGCTTCCTCAGCAACATCAATTAAAAGGTAGCTGTGCATATCTTCAATTGAAGTTTTAAGTGATGTACACACACAGAGAACTATTCTTTTTCTGAAGATCTAGCAAACAAAAAAAAATCCCAAAGTTTTTACCCTTGGGGAAATATGATTGAGAATGAATGGATTTTAATCAAGCCTTACAATCCCTCTAAAAAACAAGCAAACAAACAAAAAAAAAAAAGAATAACACAGGTGCTTATAAGCTGAAATTTTGCAGAAGACAACATAAGCCTGATCACTGTAAGGAAACAAATTTTGTTTTAAAAAATCATATAGCTGTAAAATGAGTAAGGATATGCAAGTGTGTGAGTTAAGCAAAAGCAGACAGTGACAACATAGACATAATTACTGGGCATATTAAAAGGTTGACTCACTTTGTAAACCTACTTTTCAGGTATTCAAATATCAGGTAGTCTTTTGGGGATACAGTCTTCATTTCTTGCTTTTATGGAATCAGAACTGATTCTCATGTGTAGTAAGGAAGGCCATCCTGGAAGGAAAGAAGAGGAAAAAAAATCAATCAATCAAACAAGCAAGACAGATTTTAGACCCTAATCCAAGAGACTTAGGGTCTTGAAATTAAACGTGTGGAAAGTAGCATTCACTGACCCTTCATTTTTTGTATTATTAAGATCTCATCTATCTTATTAACACAATATTTGTGAGTGTCCTGGTTTAGCAGTAGCAGTCATTTTTTTTACTGGTGCAGTGCTGTGTTTTGACTTTCCGCCTGGGAACAGAGCTGATAACACAGATGTTTACCCTGACCAAGGACTTTGAGAGTCTCATGCTCTGCCAGGGAGGAGGAGAAGCTGGGAGGAAGCAGGGACAGGACGCCTGACCCAAAGTAGCCAAAGAGGTATTCCATACCACAGCACGTCATGCCCAGGATGTAGAACTGAGAGTTCCCGGAAGGGCTGGATCACTGCGGGGTGGGGGTGAGGTACCGGTTGGTGAGCGGTTGTATTCTCTTCCTTGTTATTTCCTTTATCATTATTACTATTAGTGGTAGCAGTAGTGATTTGTGTTATACCTTAGTTATTAAACTGTTCTCATCTCAACCCGTGGGAGTTGCATTCTTTCGATTCTCCTCCCCATCCCTCCAGAAGCGGGGGGAAGAAAGGTGGGGGGGGGAAGTGGACTTCGTGGTTCTGATTTACGGCCTGGGCTTAAACCACGACAGTTCTTTTTGGCGCCCAACGTGGGGCAGGAAGGGTTGAGATAACGGCAGAACTGACCGAGGCACAATGCTGATTTATGGGCTCTCAAAGTTGTTCTTTTTGATGTCACAGTTTCTGTATGTCGTAGCTTGCTTGGAGCCGGTATTTGCTGTGTTAGTGTTTCTCAAGTGTGGGCCTTGGGCTAAGGTTCTTGTTTCATTGTACTTTATGGTAATGGCTTGCGATACGGGGGGGCTCTGGCAGCAGGGCGGGATGGACGTGGCCGTGGACTTGTACCTGGCCGTCCCGCTGCTCTTCACCGTCCTGGCCCTCGTCCTCGCCTCCGTCTTTGTGAGGCTGCGGGGAGCTGAGGGGGAGCAGCCCTGGGAGCCGGCGGCGGCCGAAGCAGCCCGGGAGAGCGGCCCCGGGGACCAAGCGGCGGCGGGAGCGGGGCCGGAGGCCGGGAAGGAGGCGGCTGCCGAGCAGCGGGAGGAGGCGGCGGAGGAGCCGAGCCCCACGGCCGAGCCCAGCCCCGCGGCGGCCGAGAGCATCCCCCAGCAGCCACCCACTGAGCCCCGTGAGCCTGAGCCGCAGGAGGATGCAGGAGACCCTGCAGCACTTCCCAGCAAGGCAGAGGAGGAAGATCTGGACTCGGAAAAAGAGAAGCTGGTGGTGAGAGAGCCTTCAAGCACAGCAGCTACACCAGCCCCAGTGACAAGTACAGCAGCATCATTTGAGAGTTTTGAAGGTTTTGAATGGCCTTTGGGTACTCTTGGGACCTGCTTGCTGATTGTGATGGGGATCACCATGTTGGCACACACACAGAATGTGTTCTACCCACGACCATTTTGTCTGATCCCGAGAGTTAAGCAGAGTCAGGTTTGGGTCTTGTCTGGGTTTAGACAATACAGGGGGACAGAGAGGTTTTCCCCAAGGCTGGACAGTCATGAGTGTCACGGTGTGTGGGACAGTATGGGCGAGTATCTAATCCATTGGGCCCCTCCAGTGCTTTGGAAGCGTCGGAGATGGAAGGCAGCTGTGTGGCGTCCCCAACAACAAGTTGCAGAGACTGCTGCAGGGGAGGGTGAATTATTTTAAGCCTGATGGGCCCATCCATCAGGGCGGAGATGCAGCATAGAGATGGACTCATGATCGAGGGGTGGACTTTGCAATGGGCCTCTCCTGCTCTGACTGTTACAGGAGATGGAGCCCACCATCATGGACCGAATGGACTCAGCAGCTTTATAGGGATTGGTCCGTGCACTAAGATAACAGTGCACTGAGATGAGAGTGAGGGTATATTGGAAATGTGGGATCTGAGCATGACGTGAATGGTATGGAATAAGGGGTGGATACTGTCCTGGTTTAGCAGTAGCAGTCATTTTTTCTACTGGTGCAGTGCTGTGTTTTGACTTTCCGCCTGGGAACAGAGCTGATAACACCGATGTTTACCCTGACCAAGGACTTTGAGAGTCTCGTGCTCTGCCAGGGAGGAGGAGAAGCTGGGAGGAAGCAGGGACAGGACACCTGACCCAAACTAACCAAAGAGGTATTCCATACCACAGCACGTCATGCCCAGGATGTAGAACTGAGAGTTCCCGGAAGGGCTACAACACTGGAGGGTGGGGGTGAGGTACTGGTTGGTGAGCGGTTGTATTCTCTTCCCTTGTTATTTCCTTTATCATTATTACTATTAGTGGTAGCAGTAGTGATTTGTGTTATACCTTAGTTATTAAACTGTTCTTATCTCAACCCGTGGGAGTTGCCTTCTTTTGATTCTCCTCCCCGTCCCTCCAGAAGCGGGGGGAAGAAAGGTGGGGGGGGGAAGTGGACTTCATGGTTCTGATTTACGGCCTGGGCTTAAACCACGACAGTGAGGAACACGACAGTATTGAAAAAGAAATATTGCCAGAGCTAAAATATGAATAAGAAAAACACTTTACATTTATTTTCTAAAAATATTATTCCCTGATTATTTTCAGGGATCCTTTGATGGACATAACCATATGTTATGATAGCCACTATCATAATGTTTCCCTAAAATAAGACTTCAAAGCAGAATTGGAACCCAAGCAATGTCTAAACAATCATGCCATGCCTAATTAATTTTTTATTAAGTGTCACACAGCAAGCGTCTGAAGATGCTTCATTTTCTTCTGAAAAATTAAACTCATTTGCTTAAGAAATTATAATAATTAGGGACTTCCCTTAAGAAAACACTCACATTGGTGTGAATTTTCATATTCTGTGTTCCCACCTGTCGTAGTTTAAGCCCAAGCTGTAAATCAGAACCACGAAGTCCACTTCCCCCCCCCACCTTTCTTCCCTCCGCTTCTGGAGGGACGGGGAGAAGAATCAAAAGAATGCAGCTCCCACGGGTTGAGATAAGAACAGTTTAATAACTAAGGTATAACACAAATCACCACTGCCGCCACCAACAATAACAACGACAAGAGAAATAACAAGGGAAGAGAATACGATACCGCCCGCCGGAAAAGACAGCCCGACCGACCAGGGGACGTGCCCTTCCCGGTAGCTCCCAGTTCCATCCCCTGGCATGACGTGCTGTGGTATGGAACACCTCCTTGGCCAGTCTGGGTCAGGTGTCCTGTCCCCGCTTCCTCCCGGCCCGTCCTCCTCCCTGGCAGAGCATGATACTCACAAAATCCTTGGTCAGTCTAAACATCGGTGTTATCAGTTTTTTTGTTCCCAAGCCAAAAGTCAAAAACACAGTACTGCAACAGCTACTAAGAAGGAAAAAAAAAAACAAAACTGACTGCCACTGCTGAACCCAGGACAGTATCCACCCCTTATTCCATACCATTCACGTCATGTTCAGATCCCACATTTTCCATATACCCTCACTCTCATCTCGGTGCACTGTTATCTTAGTGCACGGACCAATTCCTATAAAGCTACTGAGTCCATTCGGTTCATAATGTTGGGCTCCATCTCTTAGAACAGTCTTTCAGGGCAGAAGAAGCTGTATGCAGTGTTGGATCGTTGCCTGCTGATGCTGATCATTCCTTTACTGTAGAACTCGTCTGGTTCTATCAAAGTTCATTCTCTGTTGGGATGATGGTCGGAGGGAAGTCAGAGCCAGTCGCTGGTGCCCTGCAGACTTCTAGTTGATGGACTATAGCAGGCAACAGCGTACAATTGAGTTCATTGTCTGTTTTCCCCTAAAATCAAATCCCCTTGAGGTACGCATCGGACTTCCCCATCTTCCCACATTACCCACCAAGTATATCCAGGTCCCTGAGCAAAAGCAATCCCACGAGTGGGTTTGCCTTTACCTGAAGCAGGAATAACCCAGACTGTCTTCCCCAGCAAATTCTTCATATGCACCACAGGAACTTTGTCTAAAGTAGTCCACTTGGCCGAACGACTCGTAACATCATCCTTGTATGGAAACCTTTCTTTCACAGCTGCCAAGAGCCGCCTCCAAAGACTGAGGGACTTTTTCTCTCTTGCAATTGCTTTGTCAATTCCCCCTTCTCTAGCAAGTGATCCCAGCTGCTTGGCTTCCGTACCTCCTAGTTTGTGACCATCGGCCCCATTGTCCCAGCATCGGAGCAACCAGGTGATGATGTGCTCCCCTGGTTGACGGGTAAAATCTTTTCGCATATTCCGTAGCTCGGTTGAGGTCCGAGGTCGAGAAGTCACCTCTTCTTCTTCTTCATCATGGGATGATGACTCCTGATCAGGTGGTGGCCTGGGTGGTGAATACATTGTTTCTTCATCTTGCTTCACCCTTCTTGCCTCTTTTTTGCTTTTTCTCTTGCATATGGGGGCAATCGATATTGGTACGAATTGGTCCTCTGGTTTAGCTGCAGTCATTATCACTGTGCTTTGAGTAGCAACAGTACTTGTCGCGGGGGGTGGTGTAGCTGCTGTGGTTGGGGCTGGGGTAGCTTCACTGTCTGTTGCAGTTGAAGTTTGAGTAGTGGCTGTACTTGTTGCTGGGGTAGCTGCACTGTCTGTTGCAGTCGAAGTTTGAGTAGTGGCTGTACTTGTCGCTAGGGGTGGTGTAGCTGCTGTGCTCGGAGCTGGAGTAGCTGCGCTGTCTGTTGCTTCGCCCTCAGATCCAGGGACATTTCTTTCCTTTTGAAGGTGCTGGATAGTGTTGAACAAGGCCCGGTAAGCATAGGCCAAGCCCCAGCACGTTGACATGATTTGTCCCTCTCTGGTATGACCAGGATGACAACACACCTCATTTAAGTGTTTTACTAATTCTTCTGGATTTTGCAGTTGTTCGGTGGTGAAATTCCAAAACACTGGAGGGGCCCACTGCCCTAGATACTTGCCCATACTATCCCACACACCCTGCCACTCATGGCTGTCCAGCCTCGGGGAAAATCTCTCGGTCCCCCTATTTTGTCGTCTAACCCCAGACAAGGCCCAAACCCGACTCTGCTTAACTCTTGAGATCAGACGTAATGGTTGTGGACAAAACACACTCTGTATGCGTGCCAACATGGTGACCCCCATCACAATCAGCAAACAGGTCTCAACAATATTAAAAGGCCACTCAAAAACTTCAAAACTCTCAAACGATGCTGTAAACGGTCTGGGAGGGGCACTGGGAGGGTAAAAGAATGTCTCCTTCATAGGTTGACCACCCAGGAAGGAGAAAAAAGATGTATAGTTGCTAAGCATTTGTATTATATACCTCCCAAAGTATAAAGGTGGTGACCACACTGGGAACATAAGCCAGATCAGTTTCATGATCAATTTTTCTATTGTATTACAAGTCATTACCATAAAATATAATGAGACAATAACCTTAGCCCAAGCCCCACACTTGAAAAACACTAACACAGCAAATACCGGCTCTAAGTAACCTACGGCATATTGAGACTGTGAGATCAAAAACAACAACTTTGAGAGCCAATAAATCAGCATTGTGACAAGTGACTATCAATCCAAAACACTGAATGCTTATCACAAATACGATTAGACACACTCTGGTCAGATCTGTCGTTATCTCAACCCTTCGTGCCCCACGTTGGGCGCCAAAATAGAACTGTCGTAGTTTAAGCCCAAGCTGTAAATCAGAACCACGCAGTCTACTGCCCCCCCCACCTTTCTTCCCTCCGCTTCTGGAGGGACGGGGAGGAGAATCAAAAGAATGCAGCTCCCACGGGTTGAGATAAGAACAGTTTAATAACTAAGGTATAACACAAATCACCACTGCCGCCACCAACAATAACAACGACAAGAGAAATAACAAGGGAAGAGAATACGATACTGCCCACCGGAAAAGACAGCCCGACCGACCAGGGGACGTGCCCTTCCCGGTAGCTCCCAGTTCCATCCCCTGGCATGACGTGCTGTGGTATGGAACACCTCCTTGGCCAGTCTGGGTCAGGTGTCCTGTCCCCGCTTCCTCCCGGCCCGTCCTCCTCCCTGGCAGAGCATGATACTCACAAAATCCTTGGTCAGTCTAAACATCGGTGTTATCAGTTTTTTTGTTCCCAAGCCAAAAGTCAAAAACACAGCGCTGCAACAGCTACTAAGAAGGAAAAAAAAAAAAACAAAACTGACTGCCACTGCTGAACCCAGGACACCACCTTTCTTCAGTGAAATATTTAAGCACTTATTGAAGAGTAAGCATAGGTTATGCATTATTTCAAATTTCTACTGTTCTATGAAACCTGGAGGATATGAGCTAAACCAAAACATGTTCTGGGCTGTATAGTTTTATCAACTAATTGATGGCTCTAGAGATAAAAGCCATGTATCAAATCCCAGTAAATATGCAGCAAAACCTAACCACAACTTGCCAAAACATCTGGCCTTAGATTCTTAATCTTTTAATTAAGCAAAAGCTTTAATTGTTCTGAGATCTTACAAAGCTTATTGAGAATCCCTAGCAAGTGATGCACTATTACTGGCTTTTGTTATTGCTGTTAATATAACTATGTTAGATATGGGTCTTATCACACTTCTTGATTTTTGTGTTATCTTTCAAAAATTGAATTTTTGCTCAAAAATTAGGTGAGAGCTAAAATCAGGAAGTTTACTCATAAAACCAAAAATATAAAAAATAACTGTTAAGGGTTTTTTGTTATACCTCACAATTTATAATGATACTAGATATATAAATTGGGATGAGTATGTTATGAGAAGCAGTTTACCTTTAAGATTAAGCAATACTTTTTCTTCCACCCTAGAGATGTCATTGCATCAGAAAACTTATTTTGTTACAACAAGCCAAATTTGTTAGTTCTTAAAGCCAGGTATCAAATACTCAATAAACCTCGTTATTTTTAATTGAAAAATCTGAAACAAAGTTTAGTGAGAAAAGTATTACTCAAATTATTAGAGAAAACTACATGTTGGACCTGGCCACTATATCCTGGCCTGGATTTAGTTTCTCTGGTAATATCAAAGCAGGGCAGTATATAACATAGTTTTAACAGTAGACTGAAGAACTTAACCACTGTTACATAGTGAAGAGAGGTAGATGTCAAAGTAGTTTCTGAATGGGCGTCCCTCTTACCATGCAGGCTGATGCTGTTTTAAATCACAATTTGAGGTCCAGTCTTGGTCACAAGAAAACGGAAACACGAATACCTTCCAAGTCATTTTGCATCATGTTATCCAGGCTTAGGATCACATGCAATCAGTCATAATCTGCATTATATATGACAGTCTGTTACTGTACTGTATTCACTGTAAGAACTAAGTATGTCTATAATAACAAGTGCCAAATAAAACTTGCCATTTAAAAAATAGCATTCAAGCCAAATGGTTCCACTGCACTTCAGAAATCATGAGATATTACAGATAGAGGAATGTCGTGGTTTAAGCCCAGGCCGTAAATCAGAACCACGCAGTCCACTTCCCCCCCCCACCTTTCTTCCCTCCGCTTCTGGAGGGACGGGGAGGAGAATCAAAAGAATGCAACTCCCATGGGTTGAGATGAGAACAGTTTAATAACTAAGGTATAACACAAATCACTACTGCTACCACTAATAGTAATAATGATAAAGGAAATAACAAGGAAGAGAATACAACCGCTCACCAACCGGTACCTCACCCCCACCCTCCAGTGTTGTAGCCCTTCCGGGAACTCTCAGTTCTACATCCTGGGCATGACGTGCTGTGGTATGGAATACCTCTTTGGCTAGTTTGGGTCAGGTGTCCTGTCCCTGCTTCCTCCCAGCTTCTCCTCCTCCCTGGCAGAGCATGAGACTCACAAAGTCCTTGGTCAGTCTAAACATCGGTGTTATCAGCTTTGTTCCCAGGCCGAAAGTCAAAAACACAGTGCTGCAACAGCTACTAAGAAGGAGGAAAAATGACTGCTACTGCTGAACCCAGGACAAGGAGGCACTGACATGAATTCCCCTATCTGGGGAGAATCACAACCTTTGTTAAATAGGCATAATTTTAGAATAAATGTAAATAAATCAATCAATTAAGTTGCACTTTTTAGGCAAGTATTCTGTGAACTGTAGCTCCACCTCAACTCCAGTAGTATCTCTGATGATGAGAAGCCATGATTAACTTCTGAATTACGCAAACCCCTGAAATTCTAAAAGCCGAGTGCTGGTTAGGGGTTCCTGTTAGCTCAGAGGGTAAAGCAATATGGGTATCCCATTCATAACTAAACTTGTATGGCCTGTTAGCTTATGGACTCTGACAAGATCACCGCCTGAGGTAAGGTGGTATGGCTGGAGGCCATAACAAAATGTACGAGCAGTACAGGCATTCCAGCTAGGCTCCAAAATTCTCAGGGATGTCCGTAAGAAAGAGCGTCTTTCTGAAACTGCTAACACAGGGGTCATAGGCAATTTGTAAACTTAGTCAAGCTGCAGTACATCCTGCACCACACAGAACAGCTTGTAAAACTGACAGGCACTCATAAAACAGAGCATCAGATTATGTCTCAACCCTTTCACCTTTCTGATTAAAAGGACTTCTAATATGGGAATCATAATTTAAAAGACAAAAAGTGAACCGTACCCAAATGCATTAGTCAGTCTACTGGAACCCATCATTTATTTTGGTACATTCAATGATACTAACACTAGTAAACTGAAATGGACAAGGGATTTTTATTTTATTTTGTTTTAGGGAAGAAAATACAAGGTTATCATGCAGAACTTTAGAGAAGGTAGGAAAGCTGAGAACTGATACTGACAGAATATGAACCACAACTACCCCTTTTTTAAATTAAGTTTTGAACTTTTGGGTAAAGTGAGAGAAACAAAGAGATGAATGCGTGGCTCTAAGTGGCATCTGAAAGCACACAGAGCCATAGAATGGACATTCATTAACAATATTTTATCTCCAACAAAAGAGGGGGAATATTCTGAGAGGAGAAAGCAAACTAGGTAAAACGATTGTGTCAAAATCTCAGCGTGGGCATGGGTAGGGCCCATGCTACATCTGTCAGTCTCAGCTGCACCCTCTGCCCTACCCCATACACGCCTTCCCAAGTTGTCCAGACTGTGGGATGATGATTTAGACAAATTAATCCTATCTGGATAATTTCATGTCAACATGTGAAACATGTGTTCCATACCAACCCCCTGATTATTACCAGTAATATCTCAAAAGATCTGAAGTAGGTGGCTGACAATAACAGTAAAAGGGTTTTTTTTTTCCTTCCTCTAATTCGAACACTCAGAGGGAGAAAAACATGCCTTCAAACCAATGAACATGCAATTCTACTACACTCAGCATATGCTTAGCCAGTGGATGCATTTCTGTTGCTCAGGGTGGCACCAGAAGTTACGTGTTGTATTTTTCATTCTCTCTAGTGGTAATTTCTTGGTCATTTACCTCCTCAATAATAATGTTTAGTTGAGTAAAATAATGCTTTAGGCTTTAAGTCTTAAAGCTCTTCCCCCTTTTCCCCCCTTAGTAGGATGACTAATTTCAGCCCTTTAGAAAAATAGGCTTACTTATGAGACATTAGTGGCATTATTGCCTCCTTTAATATTCGTGACAGTCTCCTGCAAATGTATCACAAGTTGGCATTTATTAGTGCTAGGCACAAGTAAGGGGCATGTTATTTGATTTGAATAACAGCTTGGAGCTACAGTTTGAGTCCAGAAATATATTAGTCAGAAACAATCTCATTTAATAACACAGAAACTAATAAAAGAAAAGTATTCCAACTGATTCAAAATTGAATTTATGAATATTGCTTAGCAGGATTAATGATCAAAAACGGAACCTGTTTGTCATGTTATAACAGACTTTTCGATTTAAATGCAAAACTAGAAGTCAATGAGTCCAATGGATTGTATATTGCTTTGAAGAAAACCAGTTCATTTTACACATAAGCTTTGAAATTGGCAATAAACTTTAATTACAGGGTCAGATAATCAAATTATAATCAAATAGCCTCACATAAAATCTATGTTTGAAATTAATGAGATACAATTCTACTAGTCTGTAATATTGTACCTCTGAAACTTACTAAAAGACATTTCATTTTCATTTAAAAGTCACCTTAAGGACTTTTCCCTCAATTTCTTCTACATAGCTCAATGTTATTTGGAAATGTCTCATTTTTAGACCACACAGTTCTAAAGATTTTTGCATACAGAAAAATCATTTGTTATTCCACAGTTGGGGTTTTTTTTATTGATAATAAGAATTTTCATGTAGCAATATTAGAAATCTTTCAAACGGATGCATATTTATGCATTTTTAGAGAAAGCCACAGTTCAGATGATAAAGCTGTATAGTTGTTCAAATGCACATACTTATTAAAATTTTCATTTCAGATGAATTTTTTGATGACTGATTTTAACTTGCAAGTGCAAATATATAAGCTAATGTTCACTAATGCATAATTGAGTTCTTTTCTGGGGTATACAGCCATGATAATTTCTACATGCCTTACCTCATTTGGGAAAAGAAATATATTTAAAACAAAAGGTAAAAAGAATAAAACCAAACCTGCCCTGGCTTTCTTAAAGATTTGCTGCTGTGTGGCTTCAGGCAAGTCACATTCTATTTTCTAGCTAAGCTTTCTCAAGCAAAATGGCAGTTACAGCTTAGTACAACTTCAATACAGCTTCATTGGGTTTATTATGATTATCAAAATGAAGCTGCAACATTGTTGGATAGATAATGTCAGACCTCATTAAACATGCAACAGTAGAAGTACAGAAAAAGTCAAATACTTATAAAACTATAATTCTACCTAATGGCAATGTAAGTGCTCAATAGCCCCCAGTGTAATTCTTAAAAACCTATGCCAAAATAAGCAAACCTTATACAGGTACATGAGTACAATTGTAAACTTTTATTGTTAAGCACAATATTTGTATTTTCAAAAATTAAGTTACTCCAAGTTAAAAATTGACAACTGACAAAAATAATCATTTGACACAACCAATCATCTTCTTAAATAGATTACAACAAGGAAAACTAGATCAGTTGAACAAGAAAACCGTTATTTAGTGAACTTGGGTGTGAACTGACAAAAAAGTAGTTACTTACCACACCTCGGTTAGGCCCCAGTAGGGCACTGTAGCCTCCATAAGCTAGAAAATGCATGGAGAGAATGGCTTACTCCAGATCTCAGATGAGATGAATGTGGACCTGGCTCGTTGCACAAACACTTGTACTTCATGTCAGACACAATACTCTGAGTGGCATCGATCAGCAACTGTTATGCCTGTGTTTGTAAAGGACTCCTCCGAACAGGTACCTTCCTAAACAGTGCACTTCTCCACTGCAGACCCACACCACAACCTCTCTCATAGTCCATAGCCCCATGCATAACAGCTGTCCGCTTTCAGTGGAGGGCAAATTACCTTTATGTGTCTTACATATGGAGTTTAAAGCAGAAAGACAGCACTGCTGCTATGCAATAACATGAGCTGCAGAGGAAGTTGACTGAAAGATCTGTGGGTGTGGGGTAACTTAAATGGTCTTTTGGTAAGTAGCAAATTACTTCCATTTACCAAGAACTAATACCATAGGCACAGCTTCTAAGTGTGGAGCAGCATCTATTCACATTCATGCCCTTAAACTCTCTTAATATGGACATTTTTTCAAAGAACACAAATGAACCCTTAGAAAGTTAAGGGAATATTAGAACAATTCCTGTTGATTCTTCCAGTGTAAGAAGCAATGAAGTCGTATTATTTGAATCACAACAGAGATTTTTAAGAGCTAATTGCTCAAAATTGTTAATATCACTGATTACTACAAGTCATACTGTGACATGTTAAATACTGAGATGGGGTCGGAGCCTTTGTCATTCATAGGTCAGCCTTTTTGTCTATCCCAGAATATGCTTGAGAACATGCATCATGTTTGGAATAGTTTAAAAACTTTAGCAGTGGGGATTCCTTAACCCCATTTGTGAAATTTATCTACAACTTTACACATCTCACCATTGCAAAGTTTCTTGTCGTGTTTCACAAGTTTGATCTGCTTTCTGTCGGTCTCATCACTTATATCAATTTAAATAAACTTCATCACTGATGTTTACACACTCTCACATTACCTCTTTCTACTCTACCACATACAGCTATCATTCAGGCAAGTTATGCTGGCTAATACATTCAAGCCAACAAAAAACCAACCACGAAACAAAGTAGATAGAATATGTATTGTTAAAAGCAGAACTTCCTTCTGTTTGTTGATAAACAAGGTTGAAAATGTTCACGTTTTTACATAGTATCTCTGTCTGCCATGGATACAAATGTCTCATGGTTTCAGTCATAACAAACCTGTATTTTGTCCCCTTTATTTTCTGTATATGTATGTATTTATCCTGAAAAGATGAATTACAATTAAACTTCTGTCTGTAATACATTTGACTGGAAAAGAGTGATAAGGACATATGCATGCTAAAATTGTGCTTCACTATGGCATCAATCTAAATTCAAATTAAAAATATAAAGCCCAAACATGCAACTGCTTGAATTCTGACTAAGTCTGTACAACATAATGCTTTCCCCCCTTTTCCCTGTAACATTTTAAAGCTATATATGTTCCTCCCTTCTCCATCAGTTACCTATTGTTTTTTTATTTCCTTGCAGAGGGCAAAAGCCAGTAAGTGCAAATACAACTTACTAGTAAACATCCAGACAGCTGCAAACAACAGTAATTGAGCTTGACATGTTAGCACTGTAAGGCAACAGGTCAGGATAGCAGATGAAAGAAGAGACAAACCCGAGGACTGACCTTTCTCATGAGACTTTTATGAATTCATTTGTACAGCAGCATTTCTCTGGATGGTTTGGCAGAGTGAAGAGAAAGTCCAGTCAAACACCTCGCTTGTCAAGGCTTTAAGCATTCTCTTCAGATGGTTGCCTTGCACTTTGATGGTGATAAAGTAGATTGAATCATGCTGGTTAAAGTGTGAATTTTGATGGTGATTAAAATCAGCGAGATACCTCAAGGAAGAGAATTTTTCCTACTTTTTCAACTCCAACTTCTCAGTTTTCAGTGATCATTAAAATTAACTAATCCAGATGCACAATTTAGCATTAAAATCAGTGTTACCACAAGAAGAATATTATCAGCAGTTTAGGGCATGTAGAATTTTCACAGAAATAAAGCTGGAGCAGGAAGGAATTATGAAGATCTTGCCTGTAACACATAGTGATCAGGTGAAACTACAGCTATGTGCAGTGATGGTCATGCAGTGTAAGAACAGCCTGGAGGTTACAGGCAGCTCACTGATTGCCAGCTGAAGCACACTGACATGTTCGTTTTGTACAAAATTTCTTCAGTTTTGAGGTGGTTTTTTTTTTTTTACACCTCTTCTGACTTTTACAGAGAAACGTATGTTTTGGATAGGAATCCAAATTCTTTTCTGTGAACACAACACCAAGTTGTTACTATTGAACATACTGTTACCCCGTTTTTTTACTTGAGTTTTGAAATACAAACAAGCAAAAAACCCCACCAAAACCACTCAAACAACCAAAAGTTTACTAACCTTAATTTGTTTCCAGTTGAAAAGAAACAGATGCTGAAATCAGGTGTTTTTTTCCTTTAATCCTGTGTGTGTATGAAGAATGCACAGTATTTTTGAACAGATGGAAATTGTTTCTGTGCTTCTTGCTTCAAAGTCTTTGTTAGCCATCATATCATACAATCATTATGTTGAGGCAATTTTACTGAAATCCTTGTTATCACATCATCTATTCGTTATAAACAACTCTGAATAAAGTCTTGGGACCTAATGTATTCCATTCATTACTTCTTATGTACGTATCAGTATTTTATAGGATCCCTCAAAGGAGTCCTACTTTTCTTTCTCCTAGGATTGTAAAATCTTGCTTGGAGACTTTATAAAAGGTACAACTAAGTGTCCTTACCCACTAGAGTGTTTTATTTTTTGCAGAAATAAGCATGATTTTTATGTTTTCTACACCACCCATTCTTTTTTTCTTTTTAGGGACCTCATCCATAAGAGAGAACAGTATTTTTTTTCAGTTCACTGCCAAACACCACATGAGATCCCTTGAAGGTATTTACAAAGGTTTTGCTTAACCTCATGGTCTACGCTTTCTCAATTTCTTCTCTCTGGGAAGAAATGATTCCACCCAAAAGGTGGTCCATTAAGTTTTGTAAAATTCCTGATCAGAAACACTTGCAAACACCTTGTCTTTCCTTACAGACTAGACAGCTTGACAAACTGACTAAAACAATTTAATTCTTTACCCTCAGCCCAACTGCAAGCAGCCTTTCCTTATTTTCTTATTTATGAGAATGTCCACAGTTGCTAGACTGCGAGAACATCACTCAGCTCCAAGCGTATAAGGCGCAAAATGCCAAGGTTCCTGCAGTCCAGCAGTTTAAAAGTCATGATGTTATCTCCTTCTTCTCAAAAAAGTAAGTACAGTCTGATGTTACAGGTACCCATCACTGGAGAGGCCCAAACACCATAATTAAAAATGACCCCCACACTTAGAGGTGCCAGATTGCATCATCTTTCCAAATGTCCTGTGATCTGACCTATCCACCACATCTATCTGTGCACACCAATGCCCTACCCTTGCCATCGTCACCTGCTTTTCATCTCCCATAGAATACTTCATATTTTGCATTGTGAACAATAATCATTTATTGTGATAGCTCAAGTAAGCCATTTATCTATGACTTGTTCATATATTGCACAAATTTCAAGATTCTACTTTCAGTTTCAGCATCTCATGGGTCTAGAATAAAAAAAAGGCGCTTTTTTTTTGCATTTTTTTTATCAAGTTCACTCATTCCTGTTTATGGGAATACTTGTAACTAGTAATCAAAATACCACAGGAATGCGACAGTGGCATTGCTAAGATTGTGTTCAATTCTGCAGCACAGTGTGGTAGATGTGTAACTACCTCAGAATACCTGAATTTACAGAATCCTTGAATGAGATGCATGATCTATCCTGATCATAAATCTCCAACTAAGAAAATAGCCTTTAACCAAAGTCAGGAGTTACTTTTGCAATAATTTGTCTTTGGAAAACCCCTACCCCCACATGTCCTCCCTCTGACCTCCCACCCTGCTAATAAGCTAGCAATATCTCAACCCCTTTGTGTTCCTGTGTCAACACTATCCCCAAACTGTAAGTGTTAGCAGCTGTTCACAATATGAAAGGGTTTTTGAAACACAGGGAGACTAAAACAGGAGCGATCACAAGAGCCTCTTTGACTCTCAAAATGCTAAATCACACACTGCTGATCACTGAAATGGTTTCCTTTCTTTACCCAACTTGTGTAGTGGTTTTGCTGTGCTGGCCAACCTACAAATGAACTTTTTGTAATAGGAGGCCTAAAAACTCTGAACATATGTGAGCACCCAAAAAGCTGGCAAGTTTTGGACTACTTCTGCTTTCTTTTCATTGTGAAAATTTCTTCTCACTGATTGTATACTCAAAATAATTTACTTGTTTCAAAAACACATTCATATTTCTTTGGATTGAACTTTAAATCCAGACTGTAAGGTTACTGTGCTTATAAATGTGTTGGTTCCAGCTCATCAAAATTTTGCATGCATCAAAATACAATTTAGGTAAGCCAAAAAAAAAAGAAAAAGAGTGCAACAATGTTCTGTAAGCTTATAAAACATGGTGTCACAGCACAGGACAAAAAGGCATCACTTTAAATGACCACAGACCTTGTCCTTCTCTGTAAGCAGGCTTTTGCTTGTCTTCCATATTTTTTCTATTTGCTGATATCTTTTTTACAATACACTCTAGAAGAGCAGAAACCTGCAACAGTGTTAAGGTTATCATCTAGTCATGATTTAAACAAAAAACCCCAAACAGACAAAACTGAACACACAGACCCTTCAAAATTATGTTACTGAACTTCGTATAGTTCACCAAGTATCTGCTACTCCAGGCTTTTTCTTTAGCTGAGTTGCAAGCACTTTTTATGCCTCTAAGAACTGTAAAGAAGTTTCCCTTCCCTCTACTGGCAGATGTAAGATAACTGCAACAACAACTGTTGTTGTTATATGTATATGTAATAACTGTTCCTCCCATATTTTCAAACTTGCATTAGCTCAGTCTTGCTGCTTTGGAGCACTATTCCTGATTTTTAACTATGTAGTTTCTTTAATTATTTTGCTGTTCCTCATGTTAGTGGGAAGCACTGCAATGAAACTAGTAGAGAGAGAGATTTCTTGTGCCCTCTTCCAACTCTCTTTTCTCTACAATATTTTCCTATAGCAGTATCTGCTAGAATTGCTTCTCATTTTACAACTCTTGTTTCTTTCCTCAATATTTCCTGCTTCTCACAAGCATCCATGAAACAGACACCGCTCATTGCTGTTTCAGACCCACAAGAACATTAGCAAATAATTGTTTTGACATACAGGTTACCAGAGGGTACTATCCCTCCACAGTAGCCATGTGTGCATTCTGTTACTGTACACTCCCCTCCAGTAAATAGGAAGGTAGTGTACTCTCTGGGACTGGAAGTAAGCAACTTAAATTTACCCTCACTAGACAGCTATTGCTAGGACTTTTGCTACTGCCTGGGGGATGCTGCAACTGGGTCAGAGAAAGCATTCACTTTCTGTGAGCTTTATTTTGTGAGATGATTGAGAACTAGGTTTTTTTTTTTGTGTGCTATTTAATGAAAAAAATATGCAGTATTAAAACCCCTGCTAAATAACTATTTGATTATCCATTATTTCAGTTACTCAGTCTTCCTTTTCTAATTAGAAAGTTCAATGTTGTCACATTCTTAAACAACACTCCTTTTAGAGTCTTACAACTCTTGAACATGCTTGGTCATGCTCAAGCAAATGCCCACTGTTCCATGTATTTCTTAGCTAGAACTATGCAGTTGGTAGCAAAACTCTTATTAATATAGATTTACTGTTAATATACAAAACCTGTGAGACTAATTCTTGTACCTCTAAGCTTTGTCCTATCAATTTTATGTGTATTGCCTAAGTGTGAGACTTTCATTAAGCCATGCCAATGCTTTGTATTGTCCCTTGTTTACCACTCTTTTTTGTTTCATTTTGGATATTTAACTATTTCCCGTAATTTACTACCTCCTTCTTCTGGTTTTATAAGTTAAGGACAAGATTTGAGTAGTTTTTGGTTGTTTTTTTTCTTATAAAAGATTAATTATTCAATAGTTTAGCACACAAACAGCAGTAGAGAAATAACATACTTGCATGTACATGTTGCTCAGCTTCCATTTTCATCACAAGTGACTGTTTTCTCTTCTGGTTGACCGTTCCAAAGAAATGAAAGACTTAAATAAAATTCCAATTCATATGTGAATGTCAAAAAGTGCAAAATAATGAGCACTATTTCAGTTATTTAGTTATATTAAGTACCAGAACTGTTTCTAAATGTTGTCTTCAATCAAGGCTGAGGATGACATCTAATCTATTTTGACTCAAGGTCAATACTATCTTAAAATAAAAGGGATACAAGAAGCCCATTAATATATTTAGACTGAAAGTACTGGAATGGTGCTCATCATCTCAGAAATCATGTTCTTAAAGAGCCTCTCAACCTGAAATAGTGAGGGCATAAAAATCCCACTAGTTTTTAAAATGGAACTTGATAAATGTGCAAGTGAGATTATATGATAAGATTCTCTGTACCTGGTAGCCTTTTGATAATAAAACTACTTGAAATTTAAGCCAACCCTACCAGAAAACTGACATATAAAGAAATAGTCAATATAAACTTTTGCTACTTCAGTGGAAATAATCAAAGACCAGACTCTAACTGTGGCAGCAAATCAGCTTGAAGTATGTTGACCTAAATAAAAGGAAAGGGTTTGTTATGTTGAACATGGTGAATCAGTGAAGCCCCAAAAGCAGAAATAGGTGCCATCGATGTTAAGATTTCCTTCCTCGTGACTGTAGATGGAGCCCTAGCATAAGTAAATACCCTCTTGGCAGTACAAGTTCGGAATTTTATGGGATATATCTAGAGGCTTTTCAGCATTTTTACATTATTGAGGTTTTAATTTTCAGGACAAACAATGTAAGAAACCCACTGTTTTCCTGGTTTCTCAGTATGCCATACTGATTCAGTTCTCCTAAAAAATCCAGAACAAAAGAAAAACAGTTGTTCAACATTCACTCTGTCCTGCAATTATCACCTAATCTGACCTCTGACAATTTCTCTGCTTAAGGGCTCCTCTAGGCCTGTCAGTCCAGCTGAATTCATTTAGAAAATGAAATCTAAACCTGAATATTCTTATTCATCCCCTACACCCATTATTCCTTTCATAATTTTATGCTACTGTACTAAAAGGCAAGGCAACACCACATTGTGTGGATTTCATTGCATTACATATAAAACATACTGCTCAAATATGGACTGTAGGAAGGATCTCAGTACCATCTGACTAAAAGATGTTAGATAAAAGATGAGCTATTTATAGGAGTAAAATATGTCTGCAGTTATCGCTGTGGCTAACAATACAGGGTTCATGAGTATAATTAATCCTTTCTCTCTTATAACTCACATGTTCAAAACCCAAAGTATTTCTGAATTCCTTGCAGCTGAACAAACCCAAGCCTCCACTAAACAAATAAACAAAACAATGCATTTCTTCCTACTTCTCAAGGTATTTTGCATGTTTCAAGCTCTAAGAAACAACTGGTATCACTAATGTCCTGGAAGTCAAAAGAGATAAGCAGGGAGTATTGGTATTGGATTGGTATTTGAAATCCAGGTCTGAACATGGAGAACTGTAACAACCAGAAACACTTTCATAGCACTACTAATACTATTATTATTATTGTTATAATTTTACAAAGTTAATAAACCCCCTTATTTCATATGATGGTTTGCAAATCTCTCTGGTTCTAAAGCTGCATACTATGAAGCCCGCATGGCCAAAGGTCACTCTCAGGAGAGCCAGAGAGAGAAAAGGGGAGGCACAGCATAGGTTACAAGTAGAAAGTAGAAATAGGGACTCTGTACTGCACCATGGGATGGGATTGCATCACTGCACTCCCTCTTAAAGCCCAAGCAATTACAAATTATGTATTATATATTATATAATATTATATATATAATTATTATATATTATATATTATATTAATATATATTATAAATATATATATATATTATATATATATATGCCTCCTATATTCACGTGACACACTTCTTGACCAACACTCAAATACATGTGAGCCACAGGTGATTGAGGAGATAGCACTTGATCACAAATACTTTATATCCCTTAACTTATGTGAAACAAACAGCTAAATGAGTTTATTTTGAGACAGAGGTTAGCTTCTGGTAAACATCTGTGAAACTCAGTTTTCTGTGTACTAATTGTCAAAAAATACTATTTTTTTAGTACATATTCATGAAAATGAATGTCTGATTGTACAATAAAGTTGTACAATTATCAGTTCTTGTTACAATAACTTAATGATGAGGAAGGTATCTCAGTGTGAAATAGCTAGTGCTTCCAGGTTCAATACAGGTATCTTGAATATAAACATGGAAGTTGAATATAAACTGGAATTCAAACTACTGGTTAGTTGGGCCAATTACCCACCCTATGCATTTCATATAAATTGTATATTAATATCCGTAATTGCCATGAAAATGATTTTCAGATTGAAAATTATTTAGTGATTTAATTAACGTGTTATGTTAATAATAAAACCACTTGGGAATATCTAGGTTTATTGCTTCATAATGGATTCTCAGAAGAGAAATATGATATAACCTATTTATTATAAATTGTTTCTTTCATTTGGACTCAGACTATAAATGTACTTAAGGTTAAGAATATACTATACTGATTTGCAGCTTGATTTTGTTAATTTACCTCATTTTGGAATCAATTATTTTTGAGTTACTTATAAAATGCAAAATTGTCTATAGGGGGTATATTTTTTTTTTTTTAAATCAATGAGCTAACAGTTACCTTCTCATCCCTTAGAAACTTTCCCCCAATGGCTGATAATAACCCTCTTCAGCTCCTTCAATTTCTTTATTTAGTCATAAGACATAGATATCTAGTAAATTTTATATATGATTTTTCTAACTCAAGGAAAAGCAGTCTATAGAGATGAATGACGTCAAATTTCGACTATCCAGATGCTGAAATGTGCTCAAAGTTATACTGTATGAAATATAATAGATGTCCTTGTGTTGTATTTAAACACAATTTTTCAGATTCTACTTAATTTAACAAAATTAAGTTGCTTTTCAAAGCTAACCTGTCCAAAAGGTGCCAAATAAATTCCATAATCACTTATCCAATACTGTCTAATAGATGTAGGTGCTATATAACGTTAAGAGATCTATTTAACTCTCTCTTTTTATAAAGATAAATAAAGAAATGAGCAAAGAGAAAATTAAGAAAATAGGTCAGTTCTGTTCTGTAATGACAGAATCAATACATTTAAACCAGTATTACATAGTTCAGAGAATGACCCTTATAGCTCCAGTTTTTGAAAGCACTTGAGCACTCAATGACTTGGATCACATATGGAAAGTAAGGAAACTGGATTTAACTGATACCTCTGACCCACAGACTGAATTGTGCATCTGCAGCTTCTAAACCCTGAAGCAAATAATTAGGTGTAACAACATAACACCATATTTCAAGAAATTCATTAGCCAAATAAAAGAATACTTTAACTAAAACAGTTATAGCAATTCATATTATTAAGATCAACATGTTACAATATTTATTTATTTCATAACTCTGATAAGGCCTTTAATATATGACAGCAGAATTTGTTTTCTGGTGTTCTGGCTTACATTAGACAACCATTTTTGTCTTTATGCAAGACATGGAAAAATTCATCACTGATTTACTGCACATTTCCACACACAGTTGAACTAATATCTGATCATTATTGAAGAAGCAAAACCTTGCTTGGCAGTGAATACATAAGCAGATTTCCAAACACACGGGTGTGTAGCCTTGTGCAAGAAAGCCTCCGATGGTCAAAATACAAACTAGTACACTGCAGCATTTACTGTGATAAGATAATGTAAAATTTAGATTAGGATTTCTTTTAGCTCCAGAAACTACTGCAACTGAAACAATTGAAGGGAAATCAAATAAATTATTGCAATATCTATCTCCAATACTTTGAATAATGGCTTTTGAGTTTTGTAATTTATCTATATGATAACACCTTGGGAACTTTTTCATATTGTTAATAACTCTATAAGATGGCAGTTTTGAATGTTAGTCATGAAGATGAATCTTTGGTTGCCAACTAAATATTTTTAATTCCATTCATTCTTTTGGGTCACAATTTGCATACTGCTGCTTCCAAGAATAAAAGGTCAATATTCTACCTCAGTACAGTTTCCAACTTTCTGTCCTAAAACTACGATTTTGTGAATTTCTATTGGGCCAACAAGGCTGGTTTTAGTATCGTCACAGCAGGTGGAATGACCTTTACCTCATTCCGATTTTATAATGTGTTTTGCGAGACTCTTGTCAAGTTATTTCAGAGCCTATTAGGAACAATATACTGTGGAAGTTAGTGTCTTCTGAAAGTAAGATTTAATTATTTTCGCATTTTATTACAGACAAAGCTAACAATTAGAAGGTGTCATTTCAGTTAATCAGAAATCCATCCTCTGATTAAAGACTCATGTATTGTTTTCCTTGGTGGGAAAAAAAACCCCAGCAAAACAAAACAGTGTCTGCTAATCCTGATTTGGGAAGTATTTAACTGCAGGGCATGGTTCGCAGATGTTTTTCAATCCTCAATAGCTTTATGGGCAAAAGAGTTAACTTTGATGATATGAAAATGTCAAGAAGAATTATCAAGGAGAAAAAAAGAACCTCAGAAAGTTTTCAGAGGTTAGATGGCAATAAGGAGCCATCTTTCTTCAAGAAGTATAAGCAAGTATAACCCATTTTTGATGAGCAGACGGCCTCCTTGAACAAAAGGAGGAATCTGCTGGAATAGCGTATTTGAAAAGCAAAATCATACTTCTTGCTAGATATTTTCTGTCATGTGTACATAGTAGTTAATCCCTTTTTAAGTAAGATTAGCTGTCAGATTAACACATTATCCATGTGAGTCACAGTTAGACTAAACGAAGGATGTGCCTGAAGAATGACGCACATCCACATGAAGGCAAGCTTACAGGGGCTGACTTACACCATCACTGTGGAATGCAAACCCTGTTTTTTTTTGCTAATGCTGACCAGAGCTCTACAAACAACCATTCTCAATTGCTATATCATGCAGAGTTGATACAAGCCTTGATGTGGATTTTAACATTCATATGCAGGCCTTGCATCTGCCACACACATCCATATATTAACTCCAGGCCATATGTGCTCCTATTGTTCTGGACAGTATACATTAGACGTTTAAGAATTTACTTACTCAAAATACTCTTTAAATATAGTGGTTTTGTCCATTCAAGAGCATTTGATTCCTTCTGGAAAGCCAAGTGTAAGTATATTCATCATTTCATAATAGAACAACAGGGTATGATCTGTGAACAGCGTATTTTCTTATCACTCAAAGAGCACAGATGGAAGTTTTCACAAAGAGCTGATAGGTGTCAATATCCGATTTAAAAAACACACCCTGAGTGTATGTAGCTATTATTATATCTCTCAGACATTAGGAAAAGAAATATAGGAATAATTTCATCTCAATTCAATGATGGCCCATTTTGGAATAACTTGCTTCTGGAGATATCTTACAAAAGATTGCACTATTACATGCAACTGCAGCTCAGAGTTAAAGACCTTTCCCCCACCACCGCTTCATTTCACGGCGTTATTTCACTTTCCACTCTTATTCAGTCTGTGGCTTTATTTTTCACCCTTCAACGGGCCAAGAAAACACCTTTTTTTTTTTTTTAACACAGCCTGTGTCTGCATCTTTTTATAACCTTCCAAAGTTAATAATAATCTAAATGAAGGCAAAGCCTTGCTCTGAAGCAAGCTTTGTGAAGATTTAGGAAGAAAAGGAAGCCTTCCTATGGAAGCTTTTTAGAAGACAAGTCACAGCCAAACTTCCCTAGTGGTGTCTGAAGGATCTGAGGCTTTTGTGCATAGTCAATGTTTTCTGCCTATAAAAGCACCTAAAAGCAAAGAAATAAGCTTTCATTTTCTTGCCTTTGGCTCTCTGTGTTTGGTCGTGAACTATCTAAACAGTCCTGGCTTATCTTGCAGGCACATGGGCCAACTGGTCTATATGGGCAACCCCACATATGCAGCGGACCACAGATCAGGATGTTGTATGTTTACAATATAAGGACACTGCCAATTGCATATAGTTCACAGTTACTTGTAAGCAGAAAATCTGCAGGAGTCAGCAGATTTAACTCTAAAAAACACACCCCCCCGCCCCCCCCCCCCAACTTGGTATGTACAACTGTACTAAGAAATTGAATTCACTCAGAAATGAGCAAATGTCAGATTTTAGACTAAAGACATTAGATACAGCACAGATGATTTCATGTGGCATTTTGTATCAAAATGAGCTTAAGACTACCAATACAGATCAGAAAAGATTCTAAAATTAGATCTAAAATAATTTAAAGAGGATCTTAAATAGCAATTTGGGAAAGACAAAAATATTTTCAGGTGTTACATCTAGTCTTGCTTTTAAAGGCAAGTACACAATATGAATGCAACATGACATATTCTTTGTAAAAGCAATGTAATTTTTGATTGCATGAGAGTTAGCTCCATTTTCTAAGTCTCTGCAACATCATTACAAAACATTATAGGAAGAAGCAAGGGAAATCCCAAACAAGTATTATTCCAATCATCCACATCCAGTGCACTAGGTAAGGAAACAGTGAGGTAACTGTCATAGGCTGAATACTTACAATCTTCCTAAGGATATTCAGCAAATTTATAGAGCTCACCCACCTATTTCACATTCTCTCCAACTGTAAGAAACATCCTGGCATCAATAAATTCTGAAGTAATAACTGAAGCAGCAAGCAGGGACACAATTATGCTTGAAGATTTCCTGAATTCACCAGGAAACTAGAATCCATGTTAAGATCAAGCTGAGATTCAGTATTGCTCTATAATTTAAGACGTTCAAATGACTGGTAGCTCCTGCATCAGGCATTTATCTCCGCAGAGAGAAGCAATAACTACTAATTCTTTTCATTCTTTGTTCTAAAAATGAATTATTGACATAAATACTATCCCAGTACAACTGCTGATGCTATTTCATGTTGATAAATGAAGGCAGTTCCTGTCCCTTTATTTTATCTCCAAAGCACCAGTGTAAAGGTGGGGAATCATCTGATTTAATGTAGATGATAATGAAATAGTAGAACAACAGATGAGTAATGAAACCCGTCAGGTTTCGTATGTGTCTGAGGTAAGGGAATTTATTTTTTTTTTTTTGTCCCGTAAAAGCATTGTTTGAATTGTTCCCTTTTCTTTCATTTTACATTTCAAAACAACATTCTTTCCTAAGTAAACAATAGGAACCAAGGCAAGGAGCTCCATTAAATAAATATCTCAAAATCTTTCTAACAGGCTTGAGGCTATGGTGCACTTTTTCTTTCAAATATTTCCACGTAAAATCAGACGTTAACTCTCTGAGTGAACCCATGTGCAAAGTCTTTATTTGTCAGATTAATGGCTGCGGAGCAACAGGCAGCTGAACACATTGCCATTGCCATAAGGTATTCATGACTTTCCAGAAAACTTCACATTACAGCAACTACTTTTCAGTCAAATGTTGCATCTAGTGAAGGAAATAAATTGCAACAAGGTTTAATGGGAAACTACAGTAAATGTTCTGACACAAGTAGGAATTTATTTCATTAAACAGGACCTTGCTATTACTTTGGAAGATTGATTTTTGCTTTGCTATGCATTTGAAAACAAAACAAAAACCATCCCTTGCCCTGGGATACTTCAGATTGCCCACTGTAATATCTCTGTTGCTGCTTTTATGCTGATCTAAGGCACAATCAATAGCGAAATTTAGTCAGTTTTTGTGCTATACCAGCTAAGGGATATGGATATAATCTATAGTGTGAAAATATAAAGGAAAATACAAAAAGTCATATTCTATATCTCATTTGCATTTATACTGCATATCAATACATGCTTTTAAATTTATACAACATATTGTCTCCAACATGCACAGCTATGAACACAACTAATGGTAGGGTTTACTTCTGGTCACTTTGATCAGCAGGAACATGGTAGATATAGACCAGATAAAATAAATGTGCTAGTAATTATGCTTGTGCCACAAAACGAGCAATGAACTGAATAACGTTTGATGTAAAGGTAACAATGTAAAAGTGAAATTGAGGAGCGACTCAACATTCATATGTAAGATCAAATCTGAACAGCAATACTAAATGTCAAGAAGGAAAACCCTGAAACTTCAGAAAAATCTCTTCAAACATCTAGTCAACCTTTCTTTAAATTTCTAGGACTAAAATACTCTTTTTTTCTTTCTTTTTTCTGAGAAAAACCTCTGTAATATTGTCAGATGCCTGCTTTTTAGTTGATCATTCCACATCCTTTCACAAATACTGATCTGTTACTTGGCATGACCCTGTTTGTGAATGCTTATGAATATGGTTGTGACATTGTTCTTTTTGGTTTTAATTTAATGCAGATAAATTTACAACGTGTGCTTGGGTTACAGTGAAACCTCGTTGAACTGAACATTTTGGGACCACATCACAGTTCAGATGAGAGGAAGTTCATACTTGTGCAACACAGTGGTTGCTTGTTCAAGTATGTATTTTCACATATACTAATGACTTCAAAGCATATACACTAAACCCTAGATTCTTGAAATGATAATAGTGGCTGGAAGAACAGAGATAGTGGCAAGTCAGCAAACCACAGGATGATAATTTGATTGCTAGTCTACTGTGACCCTAAACTTAAAACTGTGTACAGTTCAGAACCTCTGGCATGCAAGGAATTCAAGAAAAACAACCTGAGCAATTTGCATACATGACCTATCGTGTTTCAGTTTTCATAATGTCAGTTCTGCCAATTTTTTTTTTTCCAGTTTAAAAGCATCTGCTATACTGTTGTCCCAAGTGGGACTATGCTGCATGCAGTATACTGTTGAGAGCTCTTTTGAGCCACAAAGTAGAAAGCCTAACAATCAAGAGGCTAACACATAAGGCTTAATTTCATGTTCAAATATAAATTGGACTTTATATGACTTTATATGACTTAAAATTTATATTATGGAGTCAAATCAAAGGTCCATTTGGCTGATTGTCCTAATTGCTGCGATGTCTAAGAAATGCCTAAATAATAACAGCAGGAAAAGAATGCTTTACACATCCTCCTAACATTCTTTCACCCTCTACCTATTTTCAGCTCAGGGCATTTCTGAGCCACAAGCGGTTTCCAAGTATTTAGTAAGCCTCCATGTTTCTTAATCTCGTCCTGTTGCCCCCTTGTAGGCACGTGAAGTATAACATTTATAGCAACATCCAAGGAGAAGCTGCCACTCCTGGTTGCTATTCCCCAAGAGTGCAAATGAATCCTCAGGAAGAGAAACAACAGGTCTTCTAACAGAAATTAAGTAGTACTGTTGGAAGAAACAAGTAGTAGGACTGAGAGGTACAGGAAGTGTGCTGCCTTCAAAACCACTCCATTATCCCTGCAGTCGCAGTTCTTGTACAGTTGTGTTGCCTTTTCGCCACTGTCATATCCTTAACTCCAACTGCCTCCAGGCATTTTTTCCCCTACTTTTTCTCCTTTCAAAATGATTTCTATGATGTGCTACACAGCTCGTAAAATGCTTTAAGGAGCCCTTGTTGGAAACTGCAAATCAAAGACTGGATTTGAAAAAACTGTTATTTCATAAAAATTTCCAACCAAAATTGTACCAAAAACTTAATAACAACAGTGTAATAAATGTTAATAATATCAGTCGTCATCTGCTAAAATACTATGTTTGACATTTGTTACTGAATCATTTAAGATCCTTACATGCAAATTGTTCTGACAGACATAATTCGAAAGCATAAACATTGGCAATAGTTTTGTTACCACAATAGCTGTTTTCTAGTAGCATTTGTGCAGTGTAAAATAAGAACACACACTCACATTGTGACTAGGACAATGCTTTACAAGCTTCCCAGAGGCTTGGCATTTGTGATTTATTTCTCCTCAGTCTTTAAATTATTTATGATTTTGAACTGCTAATTCGCATTGCTGACAAATTCTCAGTAAGCAAACATGGGTAGTTAAGCTGAACTAACTACTACTATTTAAGGGATAAAAAAAAAGGTTAATTTACAGTATTCTGAAAAGCTGTGTTTTAGAAATTTAAAAACTTGTATATTTGTTTTTTTCTTAATGTCTCCAATAATTTGAACAAAAAAAAAAGAATTACTCAACTAGGTGTTGTTGGTGTGTCATAGAAGGACACTGTATGATCACTGTATAACTGAAATAAGAGGTCAGAAAATGGTAGTCTGCAGAAACCAGCTAGACACTGAACACACATATTTTAAACCAAATCCCATTAAAGATTTGTAACAACAGCATGGAGACAGATTCCCTCAAAATTACACTTTCTTTTAATATCAGGTCTTATATATATAGAATGAAACACCAACCAGTGTCTCAGGAATATCTTCATTAGTTATACATTTATTTCTCTGGCTTTCACTAGTGCACAGTTTGAGCAAATTTGCTTTCTGTAACATCTGATCTTGTATGTACCATATGGCCAAATGAAATTTTAAAATTTAGAATGAGAATATGTTCTTTAGAGAAACAGTAGACAAATTAATTCATCTCAAATTCTGTGAATTCCTATTCTATATGCAAATGTTACATCAGACAGTAGGGGGCAACTTTTGCTCACAAGTCGTACTTTATGCCATCTGATATATAATGTAATAGCATGAAGTGGGTACTTCTAGTACTTACCTGTTTATTGTGTAGTCTATATCAATTTTGTAAAATGGAAGGTTTCATTTTTAAATTTCCATTTTGTTCTGCAGGCAGTGTGCTGAGGAAATACCTGCTTTATATACCAGAAAAATGCTGCAAGATAAAATAACAAACTACAATCTCAAAGATGTTGAGAACTGAAAGAGGGCAATTATATTCCTCTAGTTTGTTGTCATAGAATTTGTGACAACCCCCAGAGAATTATGTTTCCACACTTATTCTTATAAATAATTTTTCCTTGAATAAGCAATTCATAAAAGCAGTAATTTAACACTCTAAAAATCAGAGCAGGGACTATTAGTTATTAGCAGGGATTTTATATTATAAAAGTTGATATCAATAGCAAACCATTAATTATATTATCATGCATAATTAGACTATGTTTAACAATAAATCCATATTTAAGAAAAAACTGATGTTCTGCAATGTGTGTCAGATTTTGTATCACTTAAATAATTTTTGCCATGAATTCCCCCTAAAAGCAAATGGTAAAAACAGGCATGTCGTCAAAATGAAAAAAGTCAGACAGAAAGTAGTATTTTTTCCACTTGTACTTAACTATATTATACAACTATGATTTGTGGATTAAAAAATTATTAATATAATGTAACATGCAATTGATTTCCATTTAAAATTTATCTTTAATTTTTAAAATGATTGGATAGATGAAAGTAACTAAGTAGGGTATAACTGAAAGTATTTTTACACCAAACCTAGCAAAGTAGAATGATAATACTTGTAATGAACCCACAAAACTAGACCTAGTCTTTCTATAGGGTTCACAAAATGAAATGCATAGCCCTGAGGTGAGTTTTCAGCAAATTTGGATACTCATGATTTCAAGTGAAGGATGTCAAACACTGGGAACCAAATCATACAGAATTTGGGATTAAAATACTCTGGATATCAGACTGCAGTAACAAGGTGAGAAACTGACTGCAAACCTTTCTTCTAAAGTGTCCTGAGATAATTCCATAATTCAGGTAGGTAACTAAATGCAACGGCCTATGCTAGGAAGGCAGAATAAGTTATGAATGTCTTGTCTGGCTTTAAAATCAAAGAAAATGCACTCTCTCTGTTTTTTTCTCAGTGATGTAGCTAACAATGATTTCTCTAAACATAACCCCACCTTAAAATATAAATCTGTTTCAGTTAGAGCACTTAAACTGTATTTTACTTAATAGACAGAGTATAGCATAAACAAGGATTACAAGATGTGAAAAACATCCACCCTCCAGCAGTTCCTGGAATGAAACTTACATTTTCATGTTAATACTCAAAGAGCGTGTGTGTATCAACAGTACTACTTTATAGCCAAAATGAATTATAAAAAGCAGAGTAAAAGAAGCAGAGCAGACATTTTACTGCAAGAGATTACCTCATGATCCCATAATTTGTGATGTTTTACAAATTACTGGGTGTTTTCTCCTTTTTTTTTTTTTCTTTTGTGTTGGTGATATTTTTCTGGTCTTTAAACCTACAGATGAGAAGCTTCATGCTGTTTTATGACTGTGTTTTGACAGGATTGAACTCCAGGTGAAACGACAGTTGATTTCCACTCCCCTTTATTGCTGCAGATGATTTTCTCCCTGAATGCCCATTCAGGAGTTATGTGCCAGAACTCAACTTCCAGTTCATTTACATCCTCACTTGTATCCAGGGTTTGATTTCCAGTGGACACTAAGAAGATGTGGTTCCTCAGGCTGAGAAGAGTCATCCTGGAGACACAGTCAAATGGACTGTGAGGTTCAGTTGTGTCCTTTCTCTTTCCTTGGTACAAAATGACTCATATGTGACAGACTTGATTCTGTTAAAATTATGGCAGGCATGGCTGAAGGGCAAAAAAGCTGCAGAGGTTTATGCAAAGCTCATTCTTCTTAATGCAAAAGCTTCAAGAAAACAGGGTGAATACTAAAACAGGCAAATGAATGAAGACCAGACTCACACTATCCCCTATATGCTGTCCTTCCAGGATCCCTGCCAGTGTGAACATGGAGGCCTCCCCTGTCCTCTGCCTCTGAAACACTTCTGTATGTCGATTTTAGAAACAAACCTCATATTTAGTAGTTTGCTGTAGAGAGACTGTCCCCCTGAGAATGATGAAAATTGAGAAAACAGCATGTCTCACACCCTACAGACTTCATAACCCTCAACTTCTGTGCTCTCCCTAAACAAGCCAACTCAAAAAGAGAAGATACTGAAGAGAGTACGAAGCTACAGTAATCAGTGCTTTCCATAGCATGTATGCTGTTCTAGGATCCATTCACAGCTATACTAGGGCTATGTTACAGGCCTCTATCATATTTGTCCGATGTTCTGGATGGAAGTGTAATCCTCATTACTCTCACAAACTTCTTCGAAAACCTTTGTTACTAAAGACTTTGAGCAGATAACTGTAAATTCCATTATAAAATAAATTACAAGTTACATTAACTTGCTTGACTTCACTATAGATAGGTTACAAAAAATCCCGCAGCTATTCTTGCTCAGGTTATATCTACTGCATGCTGATACACAACTGATATTGCTTTATAAACAGTTCCATTTTTGTGTGTCTCATCCAAGATATAAATCATACCATTGACATGAGCAACCTACTGGAACATTTCCAAATGGTCCTGGTTTTGATATACAACAATAACTGCTTATTACAGCAGAAAGAAGGTTAAAGAATGTTTTAAAAATGAAGAAAGATTTCCTGTATATTCCCTTAAGCTTGCTGTGCTTTATTTACTATTTGTGTACTGTGTGTTTGGAGTGAGATGCTGATTGGTGTTTCCCCCTTTCATTTCTCTGTGAAAATTGTCCTATATGTGGTAAAACATTTTTGTTTTTCATTTTCATTGAAGTCAAAGGCTATCAGCTACTGTAACTATTTATACTTATGAGAGGTAATCTGAGTAATCACTGGTTACATGATAGTTCTTCAAATAAAAGAAACTTCACTTTATTGAGCTTATCTTTTTGTAGCAGAAGGATCACATTTTCCTAATGCTTTTTCAAGGAAAGTTCAATTCTTGCACATTTAATGCATAAGGAAATAATTTTGCATTCAACAAGAATGACAAATTATCTAAATAGAAAATAGATTATTTTCTAAATCCACAAAAATGTTAAACAAATCATTGCTAGATCATGTGCAAACCTGTCTTGCACTGTTGCAGCTACTGATGTTGGACTACTGAAGTAAGATTTATTTTGATACAGAGAACGGGTGTGCACAGAGGTTCCAGCTTTACATCCCTGTTTCTCACAGCTCAGGGAACAGTTTCTTTGTGAATCTGCAATGTGCTAAGAATTGATGAATGAAGGTCATGAAGAGTACAATTTAACATATTTTTTTATTATCAGTTTGTTTTCTTACTCTTAAAATAATCTAAGCCTCATAGAACAAAACCAAGAATAAAACACAGTAAATTGTTTACTACTGAAATCTACAGAAAAATTATCTGAGCAAACATTGCTAACAATAATATACCTAATTTTTTGTCAACTCCTGCACAAAACTGGATGGAAATTTGATGGCATACTATAAAGCAGTAGACATGAAAGTCACACCAAAATGCAGTTAATTGTATTTCTGTGCAAAACATTAAATGGTTGAAACAAACTAGAAACAATGTCATCCTTAGAACTAAAATTTAAAATTAGGTGATTAGATGGTGTATTAAGTGCAAAAGCTGTCTTCAAGCACTGGAATACAGATTGGGCTTCCATTTGGATTGAAATAGTGTTTAGAAATGTGTCTCCTTTTTCACCATAAGGTCAGGTGTTAGAACAGGTTGCTCAGGGAAGATATGCAGTCTCCATCCTCAGAAGTTCTCAAGACCAGATTGAATACACCCCTGGTCAATGTGGTCTAACATTATAGTTAAATCTGCTGCAGGTCAGAGTAGAGACAACCTGAGGTCCTTTCTAACCTGAATAATCCTATTCTAGTAAGAATTTTGTGGTAGAATTACTATTATTAAGAACTTATAAACATTACTGTTTGAAGGTTCATAATCACTTATTTTCTCAGACAAAATATTCTCAGACGGTATCTGATAATTTACAAGCAGCTTTTGTTTGAAATGTAACTTTGCTACGGCTGAGTTAGATCTTGATCCGCGGAAGTGTTCAGGGTTTGAAGTATGACTCAGCAAGGACCTTACAAGTAAGAAAAGCTTTTAAATACCTCTAAAGACCACAGATGCATGATGGAAGAGGAGTTTGATGCTTATGAATTAAGACCGAAGTTTCTGTAACATGGGACTTTGAAAGTCACGTCCTGCGAGTGCTAAGAATACGCTATAATAAGAAACAAAACATAGGTCAAATTCTTCCCTTGAGAAATTACTCTGATGATTTATCAAGTTCTTCAAAATTTACATGATCCCATTTTAAAAGATGCAAAGAGAATTCAAATATGTCATCAATAACAAAAAGTAACTAAACGAAAAGCATAGAGCAGTTCCCCTGTAGCATATGGTGACAAAAGCAAATTTTTATCACATGCAAAGGTATCAACCTGAATTTATAATCTGCAATTAATTTCATAAAGGCAACATAATGCACTCAGTTCAGTATTAGTTGTAATAACTGGGATGTAAATTGTAATGTTAAGTAAGTCATAGAAAAAAAATATTTATTCTTTTTTGGAATATTTGGAAAAACATATGGATAAATCATTATCATCACCCGCAAAAAGATCTAACTGCAACATGAAGTATCACCCTGGCTCTGAAACATGCAATAAAATTTGTTGCACAATTTCAAGTCTGTACCTGAATTTATATCTCAGCTGTAATAGAAACAAGAAAATTAAATTTAACAGTTAATACTTAGGCTTGAAATCTTTGGTGACTTCTTGAGTTATGGTAATGTCCTACTGCACCTTAAAATAATAAAAAGCATTTTAAACCATTATTATGATTAACTGAAATACTGATCTTCAGTTGTAGATGTTCTGTGAGACAAGTTACTGTAACTTTTTGTCATATCTACTTTTACATGAATGAGGTAAATTTTGACTTACTGTACACAGCAAAATTGATTGTGTTCATGCACATGTTGCCTTGGTTCATGATATATTTGCTCTTATAAATTCCACCCCTAGGTTAAGGTTATAACAGGTTAAAAGCAACATAAAAAAAAAAAAAAAGAAAAATAAAAGAAAAAAAAAAGAGAAAAAAAGAACGAGTAAAGTTTTTTTTGACCTAAAATTTCCATCTTGATAAGCATACCTGGGACACCTGGAGAACAGCAGCTATTATATCACATGAGAAGATACGACAGCAAATGTAACAATTAATGGGAAAAGATGTAAAATAAAACCAATTGTCTGAACAATTCATCTTATGCAGGACCACTGTTACATCCATGTTACACCACAGGAAAGAATTATCTTAGTTAAATTTATTTTAATTAATTAAAATTAATTTTAATTAAGGAACATTTTAAAGTATGGTATTACCCAACCATAATAAGGCTCCTTTTTTTTAAATGCAAAAAGCATTGTGCTTATTAACATGTTGCACACAAAACAGGATACTTTTTGCGTTAGTCTAGAGACTACACAGATGCAAGGGTTTTTTTTCAGAATATTCATAGCTAAAATCTGGACAAAGTGGTGCCAAATTACATTTTCCACTTTCCCTGCACAGTGCAGCATTTAGATGTAAGATTTAAGAGCTTGTTGGAAATACAGACTACTTAATTGCAAGAACAAAACTTTCTAGTATGTGCGTATGTTATGTTGCATAAGATAACACAATCCATCTGTTGGAAAAATCCTCACTGAATATTATATCTGTCTTCATAATAAACATGAACAGAAATCAAGATCATTTTTTTAAATGCAAAACTGAGTAACAGTGAGCCTTACAAAGAAGTATGTTTAGGAACCTGAGGCAAATTATATATGTTAATGTTGGAGTCACTGAGAACAGTTAACACAACGTAACCAAATGTCAACTGGAATATTTTGCAGTAACTTACCAAAGAGGTCTGTGTTTAATGAATATATGAATGCTTGGTTTCTGTGTTTTCAACTTCAGATGGTGAAGATTAAGTGCTAAGGGTGTTACTGTAAACGCTGAAGTGAGATGAACATCACCGATTTTCTAATTTTACCACATGGTTTATTTCAGAAGAAAACAAGCCCAAATTACATAGTTCTCCTGCAAGTCAGTAAACAGTCACACACGAAAACTCAATACAATTTGCTTCTTTGTTTATGTGCAGGATATTTAGTTTGGTTTGCAAAGTATTAGAAGAATAATAAGAACCTCCTGGCAGAATACTGCAACTAAATTTCTAAAAAGCCACTCAGTTAATCTCAGTGTTGAATCTAGCTGTTTCAAATTATTGTAATGTGTAATAACAGTCTTATTGACAATATACATGCACAGAGCCAAAAAAAGCTAGAAATAGTGGCCAAAATGATGAACTAAGCGCCAGCCCAAATGACAACAAACATATGGCCATTAACTGAAGAATGGAGGGGTTTAGGAATGCAGCTGTCTGTGGTCTCCTAAAAGTTCCAGAGGAATGAAATGCTGTGAGGATTGGCAAAGCCTGGTTGAGAATCACTACTGAAGATGGTAGGTCCTAAAAAGGAGTCAACCATTGAATCATCCTGGAATTTACAGATTTCTGTGGCCAGAATATATTCATTCCATTGGCCTCATAATGTACATCAACAAATTAATATTGTATGGATGTCATTTCAAAGCCTGCTGAAGACGAAGAGCCATTACTGAAGCCATTAGAGCACAGATGGTTCAAACTATACGCAGATATTCATACTTGCATTTCTGCATTATAGCTGTTTTTTTTTTTTCTGTTGAACTGTAATGAATTGTCTCATAATCTATTCCATCTTCTTGCCATTAGCAGGCTTTGAATGTTCACAAATAGGAGCAAAGAACTCATTTTCCAGAGCTTTAATCACACAAAGAGGGAATGCCTAATTCTCTAAATGAAATGGTCTGTGATCACTGAAGCAGAGATTTAATATATCACGGCAAATTAGGTAGATTTTAATAAATTACTTATCTCTCTGAATACTTTACATATGCTTATGAAGAAACACAGCCTGTTTGCAAACAGTAGAAATCCACAGCCTATAAAATCTTACGAAGAAAATTACAAATAAAAAAGTAAATTAAAAAATGAAATGTATTATATCCTCGTTCTCAAGAGACAATCCTTTTGCAGCATTGCTCCATTAAAAATATCAATTAAATCCTTCACTGAGATTGGTTAAAAGCTGGAAAATTAACTTTCCAAGGTAGACACTGGTTACTCAGATCTAACAATTCATTATGTATATTTGATGTAAGTTCTGAAAGTGACAAAAGCCAAACAAAAATACAATTGCCTGTCCCCACAGCTCAAACCAGGTGAAGCAAAATCTGATGCTGTATGGCTTCTTTTTGTGCTTTGACAGATGTTGGCTGAAAGTAAATCTTTGACTGTGCAAAAAAATGAATGTGCCTGCCCTCCCCCTACTTCAAATCAGGATAATCATAAACAGCTGATTATAATGTTAGTAGAAGGGTAAAAGTTATTTATAAAAAGGTTGCAGTAATTTAATAAGTCCTGCAACTAGTCTCATTTTTTATATTTAATTGATAGGAACTGCATGCATCAAAGAAAACACATACTGAGATTTAATGTGCATAAAATGGATATTAGCATTTTAAAGAGGCAGATTAACACATTAATCCAAGTAATTTTCATATATTGCTTTTAATAAAATCTTCACAGTATAAAATTCTTAATGAGGCTAATCACAGGCATTCCATTTAGTGGAGTGATTAGGGATAACATAAAAGTATTTTTAATCAGTTTTCTAAAGCTTATGGTTTTTTTATTAAAAATTAAAAATTTGACTTGCATTTTTATTACTGTTTTATGTATGAAAAAATCATGAAAATGCAAATAAAGCACAACATTCAATCATGTAGGTATTAATTATTTATGAGACGTTGTCCATTGTGGAGAGATTCTTAGCCTTAGGGGGAAAATATAAAAACAAACAGACTGAAAAGTATACAAAACTTTACAACTACAAATCAAGCGTCCTTTTCATATAAATTATACATTAAATATACTGTAAGAATTACAAAGATCTCATCTTTGAAGCACTATCAAGCATGTATTTACACTGGGAGAAGCAACTTCTGTAGGCAAACTTCCCTTTCATGCCTCCCAGTCTTCTTCGCATTCCTCATAGACTGAACGCAGCACATGGAGGGCTTCCACTGTTACTTTGAGCTTCCCAATTACTGCACTATCATCTTTTGAATTGAAAACTAGAAAGGAAACATCAGAAAACAGCATTAGCAATTTTATTTAAGGTTTGGCTTTCGTTCTGATAATTTTCCTTAGCATTCGAACAAATTAAAAAGCACATAAACATATGCTTCAAAAAGAGAAATAAATAAACAAACAATTATAAAAGAAATCTTCCAGTTCAGGCACTCAGCCTACTGGAAAATGAGCAGTCCAAGAACTAGAATGTACATGAATGAAAGCATCAGTCTTGGAATTAACTCTGAAATAAAGAAAACTATCTATATGATTATATATATATATTATATATATGCCTATATAAATTAATTGTCACCATATGTAAACCTTTAATAAACACATACATGCATATTATATACATATTTATAAATAGTTTAAAGTAAAAAATATACTGACTACTGCCTTGTCTACACTGTGTATATGACCAGTAAAATCAGCCTGGACAGTTATTAGTATTTAAATGGTATAATGTTTTTTCCATCTGGTGCAATGCAAAATTAATTTAATTCCAGGCTCCTGTATTGTAAAACAGTGAAGTGTGGGCAAAGATGGTACATCCCCCTAGACTAAACTATTTAACTACCTTCATCTTTGTGCATGTGGGTTTTAAAGTAGTATTTAAAATTTCTACTTCACAGAAATTAGCTAACATGATTTAAAATTGCACTCTTTTACAGTATCTAAGTAAGCCCAGAGGGCCACAATCTCTGCTGCTCTGATTAAAAACATGAGGCTAACAGTTAGCAATGAGGCTTTTTTCCAATCCTACATAAAAAGCAATGAGGCTGTCTAACATGAGTCTAGAAGGAATCTGAATAAAAACAAATAGTCTTGACAGCACATCTTTTCAAAGCAAATTATTCAGCAGACAAATGGCAAGCCTATGTATTTACTATATAAACTAGAATAAGTACTCTGGGACATGCTCTGATACTGCATGCTACAACTCCTAGGCTTCTGGGACAGCTCAGAAGAGGTTTAGAAAAGAAAAAGTATGGAATAAAACCTTCCATCATTTACTGTGTTGATAGAGCTATTACAGGACAAACTGGATGCTATTCTTGGAGATCCAAAACATTTTGTACATCCTTGGACAAATCCCTCAGTCAGCTGTAAACTTGAAGACTTCAGGGACATTATTTGTTTTACTTTTAAGAATGGTAGGACAAGTGTAATTAATGATATCAGAAGATAACGTTAATTCTATTTTCTCAGTTTTAATATTGTCATATTATCTCTGAGACATATTCACAGAACAGAATCACAGAATGGTTAGGGTTGGAAAGGACCTCAAGATCACCTAGTTTCAATTTTTGTAATATGTCTTGTCTCTGTTCTCTTTCATCCAGCCTATTGCTTAGCTATTCACTCAATTGCTTTTTATTTCATGTAGGCCACTTTGACACAATCAGCAATGACAGGAACAAGATATGAGACAGATATACGCTTGCAGTCCTCAAAAGGAATAAGGAAGTTTGTGGTATTTAACTGAAGAATGAGTAGAGCTTCATGTGGTAGTGTCCTGTGAATTTCCCTGTGTCTAGGTATATTCTTTTCTCTCAAACCAATATCCACCTCAGATAAAGTGTCCATTACTATTTAGGAATTCTATTTATTGTGTCATTACATTTAATTAAAGTCTGGGTCCAGATCTTAATTAAGAATAGGTCCTTTTGCAATGACTGCCCAAGAAAACATACTTGTATATATTATGTTAGTCATGATCTGACATGTGTTAATGTAAATTCCATTTCAATTCTCAGAAAGTTCTAAATTTTCAAAAAATATGGTTATGGATGCAATAAAAAAAATTCTAAACTGTACAGCATCTGCAGGGAAGGGAAGGGAAGAACTGTGGATAGGATTAAGAGTGGAAGTATTTCTATCTTTTACTACTACTTTCATAGATATAACGTACATAAAGAAAAAATTATTTCAAATGCCCTACAATTAGGGGAAGAAATGCTCCTCACAATGTTGAAGCAGTTGTCATTACATAGTAGCAACTACCTTTTGACAGAACCACTAGTATAAAAACCAGTCCTTCCTGTCATAATAATTACCTCAGATGCCAATTACGAGTTTTAAAGAGTTTTGTAAAAGGTGACTTTCAGGCTACAAAATTATATCACTAATCAATCTTATAAAATGGGAATTATGACAATGAGAATTATGGCCTAAAATCCAGAACAAACCCAATTTTCCAGTGAAAGAATATGAAATACTTTTTCGGGGGAGATGTGTGTTCTTAAAACTTCTTGAAAAAATTATTGGTGGAGAAAAGATTAAGTAAGCCACAGAAAGAAGTGCATGAAATCCGTATGTTATTTTTCCAGAGTACAGAAAATCTGATTCTTTTTAGAATTTTCCTTATCATGTTCCCAGAATTCTGATGCATACTTTGAGTATTTTAGCTACAGCATGAATGCAAATCATGCATGCTAATGGAAATGGGTAAGAAAGCCTGTTTCTTTCCTTCACTACTCAGCTCCCCATCACTTAAGGTATGGTAATGAGACACAGCAGTAGAAGTAAAAAAGTCACATCAGCTTGGCATTCTACTATGGCTAAACGGGAATTCTTGCTATGGCAAAGAGTACCTTGCCAACATGGGTGTCCTGCATCTACTAATCAAGCTGGTTCACATACCACTACAGAGGAGTAACTGTTTTGTAACAGATACTCTTAGCTTCTTCACTGAACTTCACCACAATGGGGAAAGAGGAGGGAAAGGAACAGGTAAGGAGAAAAATGCACAACTGATAACTGATAACCATGTGCCTGCTACTATGGGGAACATGAAAGTCTGAGCAAGGACTGTTTGCGAAAGGCCAGAGTAACCTTCTAAAGTCTTGCTCTCAGTGTCGTAAACATGCTGTGATAAGACCCAAGAAAAGAAACATTCCACACCTCCTACTCATCTCACCTTGCTCTAATGAGTCACACTGAATGTTTGATCAATCTGTTACAGAAGAATGTTTACTCTAAACTGATACCTAACCAAAGCCACCACTATCTCATAGTGTCTCAATACATGTTTCATATGGAGGACACAAGCTTGAGGTAATATGTGGGTTATGAAATAACTTCAAATAAGATATAGATATTAGCAATACTGAATTACTGACATAAATTTTAATAACAAAATATAGATTTATAGTCTTACTTGCATGAAATGTGTTGTACAAAATAGAGAATTATAGTAAGTGGAAATGTCCTTAAAGTTCTTAGGTTTCATTAACTAATTACTATGAGCTAGGAATGCCGTTTGAGTTGTTTTTTATTTTTCAAACAGATTTTAAGGAGTAACAATAGTACACAGTTTTTGCAGACCTTTGCAAACAACTGTGGAAGCCATTAGTTAATAGTACTGAATTTCTTATTATGACAATGTGAAATACTTGCACAATAAAATTTGGGGAGAGAAGCAGAAATTCAACAAATAATTTTTAGGTTACAAAAAGTTACAAGAAAGTAGGCTCTAAAACTTACCATCAATATCCTGCTCAATGATATCTCTTTGCTCCTGGAATATCTTTCTCAAACTGACGTAAGTGAAACCAATATCTTCACATTCAAGATCCTCTTCATCATCTGGGGGGTCACTGACCACAGTAAACTGTAGGCTAAGCATAAGAAAAAAAAAATAAATTAACTCAGAACACAGGAAGAAAAACCAAAACAAAGAACGGAATCTATTTTACCAGTTAAGCACAAACCAGAACTCTTTTATGAATGATATCCAATATTCTCCATCACAAGAACAGTCTGACACCCCTTTAAGTCTTTCCTTCTTTAGCATTATTTAGCAGTACTAGAAGGGCGGAGAGGTTGCAACCTCAGATCTGGAAGCTTAGAGAATTGTTTCATTTTTCTCCCCTCATCCCACCACCCTGTGGTACAATTTTCCTTCATACTGCAGTGATTGGCAGAAGAACATTATAAGGATTTAAGACTTGAATGTTTGTTTAGCTCAGCTGCTGAATCAACTGTTCAAGTTGCTTAATTTTGTTATATTCCCCCCCACAGCTAAAAATCAAGATTGTATCTATGTACTTTGAGGCTTTTCTAGTAAAGCTCATTTATATAAAATATCTAAAAACATAGGCAGGGGTGTTTCTTATGAGCTTTTTTTTTTCTGTTGTTGGTTGATTTGTTTGTATTATTTTTACTGTGTTGACCATATGTTGCAAATTATTTCATGTGAAGGGATAAAAACCAATTCATAAGCAATAATGGAAGGTTGAGATTAAATGCAATTACATTTTGTTGGGTTAAACCTTTGAGTACCATAAACCTATTTAAAAAGTGCAACTACATTAATTCAGTCAGGCCACATTAAGACAAACCTGTATGATTATTTCAGCTGTCATGTGGAGCATGCTTATGAAGAAAGCTTTTTAGGTGTCCTCACTTATGGTACTTTATTTGCGTAGTAGTCTTGGAACATATTAATTGGATGCCTGTTGGACTGGACTAAACTAAAGTGAAGATGTGCTCCAGGCATACCTACCCCTAAGCACTCCACAGCAATAGTCAGTAGAATCAGCTAGCATAATGAATTCTCAAAATCATCCTAAAAATGTATGTACTGTGAATATCAGACCATTAGCAATAACTGATTTGTGCTAGAGAGTCTCTGGTCTGCACTACTACAATTTAGTAAACTTCAAGCCATGCATTTTCTTGGCTTTACACTAAGTGGTGTGGGAGACATGAGATAAATAATTGAGAAAGACAAACGACATCAAACATTTTCCTGATATCAGAAATTCTAGCCATATTCACTGAAGCAAGTATTTCCAAACACCAAGTATAAAATATTTAGCAGAAAGTTATCGAGAATTTTCACACCTCATTTAGATACTTAGACAGCATATTCTAGCCAAGAACACATTCCACAAAATTACAGGAACCTAAAGGCAGTTCTCACAAAATAGTATCTTTCTAAAGTTATCTCATGTATTCATTATTTAAAGTTGGACATTGCACAGCAATTTCTCCTGCACTTGTTCCATCTTGGATTTTATCTTCGTTATTCTGTTCCTGCTTTACACATGAAAAACTCCCTGTAAGTACAGTCTGGACAAAAAAGCCTTTCAGCATTTACTGTGCTGCCTAAACACAGACTGTTTGTCCATTCCAAACATATGAAGCCCAACAACTATAGAAAATACTCACATTTCCTTTGAGAACTTAAATTACAGTCATTGCATCCAAGAATGGCTTTTCTTTTAAACACTTAATTCCAGTGTTGTGCTGGAGCTGCCTTGAGTTAGTGGCTTGTGTTGGGGCCAAAACTCCACGACTGACAAAATGACAGGAATTAAGAGCTAAGTACTTTTTTGGTATGTCTTGGCAATGTTTAAATTGTGAACCCTTGTGAGCATTACAGCCTAAAAATGTTACAAGAAGCATAATTTCAAATGAGTAACAATCAGATTGCATAAAATCCAAGCGTAAAGGAAAGGACATCTTAGACAAAATATAATAAAATCTTCCTAGAAGACTTTAAACATAACAACTGCAATACTCTTCTATAATAGTTTATTTTTGTGCTTGGCACTTACTAACAAAATTTTATCCTAGAAAATACAGACATAAATACTTGTTTGTCAGTAAAATCAGATGCATATTGAAAATACGTCTGAAAAAATTTTGGAGGCAAAAAAGAAAAAATATCATAGATATTTCCAACAGCAGGTGGCTTGATTGAGTATAATGGATCTAACTTAAAGATTCTGGCAAAGCTAAGCAGCAGCAAAGCTGCCAAAACTCAGTCAAAATAAAAGAAATACTTAGATGTGTAAGATAAATATTAAAGGAAATGAAAAGAAATTAAAACCTGGAAGAATAATGACAAAACTGTTAGGTATTTGCTACAGATCTGTTTTGTTAGGATTCAGTTTCAATTTAAATCAAATCAATTGGTGAAACCAGCTTAGCAGTCAAAACAGTGACAGAAGAGGGGGAGATAAGTGCTGGATTAATGTTTATTACTTAAGGGTACCAACTACTAAATTTTCACTAAAGCATAAACTAAAAGCAGGCCTAGTAACATTTGGGACAGTCTCTTACAGACAAAGTGGACAGGCGTTCATACTGGTGCTCTTTCTGGTTCAGATCATATGCAAATGTTTTACATGAATAGAGCAGACTTCAATAAAACAGATCAGAAGATCTGCACTCTCTAACAACTTATAGTTCCAATATGCCTAAAAGATCATAATATTGGATTAAATCTTTGTTGCTGATCAGGAGGGAGATTTGAACTCTGCATCCCATGAGAATACTCCAACTAGTAGATTGCAAGAATGCTACCACCATCACTGTGACTTTTGTAATTAAAAAAAAAAAATATTACAACTGCTTTAAGTTTAGAAAATATTTAAACATGATATTCAGTATGCTTTAACTTTTTTCTTCATTTGCCAAAAAAGACTCGAATTTTGTTTTCAGGTTTAAGTGGCTTAAATGTCAGTTTATATTGCCTTGGAACATACTCTCCGTGAACAGACTCCTCACTCTTCTTCATTCAGCACAGAATGTGCAGCTAGTGTTCCATCTTACCCTAGCACTGCCCCACTTAAGTAGGAAACTTTGATGGAAGCTGGAAGAGCAAAAATACTAGGATTTCTTACATAAATAAATCTAAGTATAGCATTCCTGTCCCATACATCTCTCTAGGATCTTAGACTTTCTCTCTAGCTTATTTCCACAGTTCTTTTCTATAACTCCAAGTATCAGCACTCGCTTCCTTGCAGTAATCCCATGCCTACTGACTTACTAAGAAGAAATCTTGACATCCTGTTAAAAGTACTGCGTGGGAAGATACTTGCTAGCCACTGCAAGAAAGGCCAGAGAATTACATGAAACTTGTCTGTTAATAAACGGCCAAAAGAAAAGTAAAAAAAAAAAAGATTAATAATTTCTTTCACCTTAAAATGTGCTTTATAATGAAGCAGAAAATCCTGGACAAATTGTTGTTGTTGTTATGATAACACCTAAAGGTGTTATCACCAGCAGGTAGAGTGCCTGGACAAAAGCTGTGATATAGGCAAATTTGATTTTAATTCTTTATTCTGGAGAATAGTCATTTAAGCAGCAAGAAAAAAACCTTGTGTGTTAATATACTAATGTGAAGCTAGCAGTGTACACAAGCTCTATACTCCCCTGACACAGACGCACAGACTTTGCTGCTTTGGAGAACAATGACTTCACATGGTCAGTTTCTTGGAGTAACAATCATTTCTTACCAAGAAATGACACACCTGTCAGGATCAGCCTGGAAACCTCTTGCACTGGAAACCTGTACACTCTTGTTATCACAGCAGGGTGACTGTTCAGAAAATGGATTCCTCCATTCCTCACATATGTCTCTTTTGACACATGTCGGAAGAGCACACATTCTACCTCCAGGCCTGCAAGCGCTGGGAGCACAACTGCGCATGAGGAATCAGGTAAGTTTCTCTATACAATCCAAATTTCCACACTATTAAAATGCTGAAAGGCAACAGTGGAATACAGACAGGATGAGGAATAAAAGATAACTGACACAGTTCAGTAAGTTAAATGGACTGCCAGAAATGCCTCCTGTTCTTAACTGATTTAATGACTTGAACATGTAAGTAAGTAACTATGGGGCTCAGATGATGAAATAGTAATTTTGCATACTCTTTTCTTTTTGCAGTGTTTTACAAATGCTAGTTAGTATAGCTTCCTAAAATAAATAAGGAATGTAATTTGAATCCCTGTTATAGATAATAAGAAACAAAAAGAAAGGCCACTCATGTCATACAGAACAACTATAAGAAAAGGAAGTGTTCTGAAAAAATTTCCGTATTAATGATAGAGACGTTGCCTGAAAACATAAAGATGAAAATGCTTGTAAAAAAAGGAGAACCATCTTTGTGGTATGCAGTAATAACTAAATAGGATTTCAAACCATCTTCCTAGTCTACCACCTTTTGCTCATATATTTTAGTTGTTACATCTTTCCATTTAGCAGCATTTTTTTGTTCTTGGATACTGAGTATTTACGCATTTTCTGCCACTAAAGACATTTATTCACATGTGGAACCCAAATCAACACATGCAATGATTCCATACCAAAAAATTACATTGAAGGGAGAGAAAAGTACACTCTGTTTTGAAATCTTATCTTTTAATGAACAGTAAACCCCACTCCCTACAAGTTTTAGATTGGTTATTAGGAAAAAATTCTTCATCAAGTACTGGAACAGGCTGCTCAGGGAAGTGGTGAAAGCCCCATCCCTGAAGGTACTTAACAGACGTGCACTTAGGGACACGGTCTAGGGATGGACTTGGCAGTGCTGAGTTAACTGTTGGACTTGATCTTAAGGGTCTATTACAGCCTAAATGATTCCGGATTCCATGAAACAAACATACTTCTCCATGTAATAGCCATTTCAATCTACAATTTATTTGAAAGTATAAACAAGAAGAGTATAAAGCTGTGAAATGCATTATTTTCAGGGCCAAGGTGGCTCCTGTTTCCACTTTAGGATTAGGCTGTAGTTGCAACGCTGGCTTAGCAGTAATTTTACGTATTCTATTAAAATATCTTTTAACACCTGAGAATATTTATCTTTATCAAGGGACATTCACTGAAGTGACTCTCCTTTTGGAAGACAAAGATAGCACGCAATGTATATATTTATTATTGTTGTAATATGGACCTAGTCATTATGAGTATCATATCTAACAACATTTATTGTGACAAGGAGAAAGTTCACCTTAAAAGTTATACACCACTTAATAGATGTAATACACTATCTATGCTCCTACAATCTGGCATAGCACAAATGCCATTAAAGTGTCAGGCTAAGCCATGAGCGGGCAATTTTAAATTATATTTATATCCTTGATAATCTGGTTTCCTGAGCTTTAAAACACCAGTTTAGTTCAGTTCCTGTTTCGGCTGAAAAAGCTCTGATATTAGTTTGTAAAGCTTGTGATAGAAAACATATGTTAAAGATACAACTAGGCCAGGTTTAAAATGCATACAGTCGAAAACATTTGGTGGATAGGCAGAAACTTTCTGTATAATTTGTTTCCTGGTGGTCCCCTTGCTAGGATGAAGTGGGGAACTGGACTACTGATGAGCTTCTGCCTTGCTCTTTAGTCAACCCAGAACTGAAATTTTACTACAGACCAAACTAGACACAGCAATAAATGTAGAAGACAATGTACCTAGTAACACAGGACAGAACCATGATGGCACATGTAAGAGATGAATATTTTACCTTATTTTTACCTTAGGCTTGTTAGATATTTAGCACAGATACCCAAGTATTTATAGGTGAAGTGGAGCCCACATATGAGCTGTTTTCCTTCAGTGGATTATCCCTTCAAAAAAATATATTTTGTTCTCTGTGTTGTTAAACTCTTAGTTGAACATGTTACCCACTTTCCTAATCCATATGGTAAGATATGTTTTCTCCTTGATTATTAAGACTCTTTTTTTTTTTCTTTTTCTTTCATTTTTTTTGGTTGGTTTGTTAGTTTTTACATCTCCGAACACCTAAGAATGTCTTGGTATGATATTTCCATCCCAACAAGTAACCTTTTCATGTTCCCTCCTCCACTCCAGTAAAACCTCTTTTATGGCCAAGACATGAAATTTAGCTCTAGAAGGAAAATGGAATGAAGAGAGACCACTCTCTTTCTTACTGCAGAGAGAATTTGTGATTTGTGAATACTTATTTAAAAGATTTACAAGTAGCTCCTACATCCTACACTTCAATCAGCAAGTACTCCACTTTTTCTGCAAATTAAATGAATCTTTAAATTAATAATTGTTGCACGTTAATGCAGATTAACCTTAAAGTGGAAGGAGAATCAAAGGCTGGCATCCATTCTCCCAAAGTAATGTTCATGTTACCTCAATCAAAATATTTGAATAAGAACAAATTTATTATTATAAGCTTGAAAAGACTAACTGACGCTGTCACATGTACATATACATAATAGCTGTCTGCTCCATCCATCCATCCATTCATCCATCCACCCATGTATGTTTTTGGAAATTCTAGGGCCCATGAACACTTTCTGAAGCTTTTACATTCCTTTTAGCACTCTGAATTCACAAAACAACAGATGCTTTACTCTACCATCAGGCAGGTGTGTGCTTTTCAAATGCATTATTGATAGAATACCAACATAATATTCTGTTTTGCAAAAAGAAATTGTTTTAAAAAAACCCCAAACAACCAAAAACCAACAAAACCAAAAAAACAGAATAAAAACATGGCACTAAAACATTAAGCATTAAAAGAGGTTGTGATATTCCATGCCACATGAACCTACTCAAGGAAAAAATGTAGATCAATTGCCATATTAGATGTAGATATTGTTCCTAGCTGCAACAAAATTGTCCCTAGTTAGTTAATTATTAACTTCTCAGTGATAGCTCCTCAATAAAGTCAAACAGCAAGACGAACCATAAGCATTATTTACGAAGACTTTTGATAAGAGTTTTTCAGCGTCATATATGTACCTGTCATTATGTAGATCTGGCTTTAGAAGCATAGACTTGAGATACTCTCTTCTTGCCCAATTATTTGCCTTGTCCACATATATCACTGTAAAGCAAATTGGAAGTCATATAATTAGTTATCAATTGGTTTTCATCTTTTAGAATAAAAAGCATGGAGAAAAGAACAAAGAAAAATAAATATTTCTTTCCCTTGTCTTTCCTAAGGAAAAGCAACCATGTTAGAATCAAATCTGAAAGGTCATGTGATCTTATGGCATGTCACTGGCAGGTTTATGTGCACACTGTCAAAAAAGATACAAGCAGCATCTAAGCATGCCACGTAGCTGTCATTTTCTGTTAATGGCAATAGCAGTCATGATTTTAAAAGCCAATGGTCTTTATTGCTTTGTATTTGAAGTGATTTACTGCATGTTTTTTCCACTAAGGAAGCTAGTGATAATGATAACGTATGGCAGAGTGCTTGTCCTTTTTGACAGCCTCAGTAATTTAATCCTCTTTTCCTGCCACAATATTTTAATAAAAGAAACATCTAGACCAATGGACTGGAGAAAATCCACAGCCAGGGGAGTGTGAGTGCTCTGAAAGCCTCTCATTGTTTCAAATTAAAATACAAACACAAGAACCAGCTTTTAATTTTTGTGGCATTAATATGACCTACAGTGAAAGATAGCCTTGGTTTGTTAAAAACAGTAAAAAAATGAGAAACATGGTTTTAGAAAATTCTTTAAGAAGTTTTGGGCATCTTACATTAAGAAAGTTGCTTGCTTTCTTGTAAATGGTATCAGCCTACAAGTATCAGTAAACTATTGTGAAAATAAAAATACAAAAATATAAAAAAAAAAAAAATCAGGATGTGAGCATTGAAAACCAGTGTTAAAGGAATTACTTTGTTTTTGAAGTTAGAAATTCAGCTGAAAAATTTTTGCTAGGACAGAACTAGAATGAATACATCCCTCTGAGGAACAAACAACTCTTGGGAACATTTTCCATTTGTTTATTATGGCAGGAGGAGGAGCTAGAAATTTGTCTGCCTTTAAATTCGCACATCTTTAATATTCACACTCCTCTAGTTACTCTGTCACTGTAATCAAATATGATCTTTTTCACTCTCCACGTCACATTAAGATTTTCCTTTCCCACTGTGCTAACAGAAACCTTTAACGTATTTCATACTGTCCAAAAAACTCTTGTATTTATAAACAAAAGTTATAGTAGCAGATAGTATTTGAATATAGGAGAGATAAGAAGGCTCAAATTAATTCCTTGCAGATGGATTTATTGAGGGACATATCTTTAAAAAAAGTCCTTCTGGGAAGTACAGCGTCCAAGCTGTAGTTCTCCCATTTTCTCCAAAGCTGCTCCTCAGCTCTTAGCTGACCAGGAGAACCACTATTAGAAACCAGTCACTTTCAGAAAACAGCCAGCCCAGTTGGTATCTGAATCACTCAGTCAAAGGAATCTGCCATTTAACATCTTTTTCTCTACTAAGAGAAAGCAAAGCACTGGTGCTCTATCTCAGAATCTTTACTTTCCACCCACAACATTTTTATTTTCTTAGGTTAAAAGAAGCTGTTACTGCCATCTGTTATTCTTCTGGGCATGTGGACGACTTTCCACATGTGCTACTCTTATGGCCAAGTGCTCCTGGGGCCACCACAGGAAGTGATGGGAAGGCAGCAGGGAGACAGATGGACAGCCAAAGAACTTCAAAGGAGCTGCCACATCAACAGATTCTTCCCTTCCCCATAAGCATCCCAAATGGAATTTCCTAAGTTTACTAATTCTGTATCTAAAACAATTTTAAATGGAAATTATTTACAAATGAAAAGAGTTAGAATTCATTTCACTCAATGGAAAAATTCAGACTAGTAAGTAAAATATTCAGCACAAAAACTCCATTCAAGTCTGGGGAAAATTATTAACCAGAGTGAAAATATATTTTAGATCCTTATAAATAACACGCCTTCATACCACCCTTTAGTACTGTGTGAAATTAGAATTATAACTTTGCTCTAAGGCATGGAACATCACATATTGCTATCCAGTTAATTGCAAAAATAACTCAACATTAACTGGTGACAGTTTGCGTCTAAAATGGTAGTTTTAAAATTTGTTCTAAAGAGCAAACCATTTTCATTTGAGTTATACTGAGGAATCCACGTTTTAGAATACGAATCTTCAGAAGTTAAATTTTAATAAAAAATAAAAATAAAAAAATATACACCCCATCCACCTCCTTTTCCTTTGGTCTACTTATACTTGTGTTTCAAGTTGTTCCAATAACCAGCTGTTCACTCAAGAGTGAAAGTTTTCAGATTAAATGTCATGTAAAATCTGTGCAGAATTCTGTAAATCTTTCTTCTGCTTCTGCTGCCTGGTTCTCTAGAACCATTATATACAGTATAAGGACACATTTCAGATCAAGCTTACTTTCTAGTAAACTTCTTCCCATTTCAGCATTTTCACAGTTAAAGTCTTCACCTTCAATAAAATAAGAATGCTTTTTGCTAACAGCATTTATGAACTCACCTTACCTTTGAAATTTAAATAATTGTGGCTTGGACAAAAAAATAGTTATTTTACTGAAATTAGGACTCAACTATCAACAGATATGTGAGGGAGACTGGGTGTTGTTTGCTTGGAGCAACACGGCTTTTTCTGTTTTTCTGACAGTAAAACTGCCATCATGTTCACTTTAAAGCATATATTGTTACATGACTGGAAATAAATAATGTCTGGCACACAATTTTAAGCTGCATTAAGCAGTTAAAATATTAATTCATTGCTTACTATGATCTGTAACACACTCTCATCAAAACCAAGAACACCTAAACAAACCTCATAAAAAAATTAGAATCCTTCGTTTTCATCAAATTACAGGACAGAGTCATGGTGTGAGCACAAATTGGCAAGTTCCAGTTTTCTTTGAATTTATGGGACTGTAGTGTTTGGAAGCATTCTTGGATATTCTAAGAACTGTTTCCATCACTAAGCTCCTTTTCTCAGTCAGTGCAGCCATGAGTAGATAAAATGTGGGAAATCAGAGTGTATAAACCTCCCATTCCAATTTCCGCTCCAAGACCTTGGACAAAAGAAAATTATGTTCTAACCATTCCTAATCAAAAAGTCATAGTAAAAATAAAAGATTAATGCCAGATTACACACTGTAACCACTTGTGAAAAGGGAAATACATAGGATCTTGTATGTCCTGGTGTCCTGGGTTCTTCAGTAGCCGTCATTTTTAGTCCTTCTTGGTGGCTGGTGCAGTGCTGTGTTTTTGACTTTCAGCCTGAAGCCAGCTATACGCCAACTGAGAAAGAGATTTGGAAGTGACTGGCACTGAAGCACAGCTCCTGCTGGCACTCCGGTTGCCCATGCTGGGCTGGATGTTCAAAGGCAGGGTCTCCTCTACACATCATGCAACTGATGCTACATGGAGTAAGTGGGCTGCACTAATTACACAATGAGCTCAAATAGGAAATCCCAGTCGTCCAGGCATTCTAGAAGTCATCATGGACTGGCCAGAGGGCAAAGGTTTTGGAATGTCACCAGAGGAGGAGGTGATGCATGCTGAAGAGGCCCCACCATATAATAAACTGTCAGAAAGTGAAAAGCAGTATGCCTTGTTTACTGATGGGTCCTGCCGTATCGTGGGAAAGCATCGGTGATGGAAGGCAGCCGTATGGAGTCCTTGACAATGAGTTGCAGAAACTGCTGAAGGAGAGGGTGAATTGAGTCAGTTTGCCGAGGTGAAAGCCATCCAGCTGGCCCTGGACATTGCTGAACGAGAAAAGCTGCCAGTACTTCATCTCTATACTTTATCTCATGGATGGTGGCAAATGCCCTGTGGGGATGGTTGTAACAATGGAAGTAGAGCAATTGGCAACGCAGAGGTAAACCCATCTGGGCTGCTGCACTGTGGCAAGATATCTCTGTCCGGGTGCAGAACCTGGTGGTGAAGGTATGCCATGCAGATGTCCATGTACCCAAGACCTGTGCCACTGAGGAGCACCAGAACAACCAACAAGTGGATAAAGCTGCTAAGATTGAAGTGGCTCAGATGCACTTAGATTGGCAACATAAAGGTGAATTATTTTTGGCTCGGTGGGCCCATGACACTTCAGGCCATCAGGGCAGAGATGCAACATATAGATGGGCCCGTGATCGAGGGGTGGACTTAACAATGGACACTATTGCCCAGGTTATTCATAAGTGTGAAACATGTGCTGCAATTAAACAAGCCAAATGGTTAAAGCCTCTTTGGTACGGAGGACGATGGCTGAAGTATAAATATGGGGAGGCCTGGCAGATTGATTATATCACACTCCCACCAACCCGCCAAGGCAAGCGCCATGTGCTTACCATGGTGGAAGCAACCACTGGATGGCTGGAAACATACGCTGTGCCCCATGCCACTGCCCGGAACACTATCCTGGGCCTTGAGAAACAGATTTTGTGGCGACACGGCACCCCAGAAAGAATTGAATCAGACAATGGGACTCATTTCCGGAATAACCTCATAGACACTTGGGCCAAAGAGCATGGCATTGAGTGGGTATATCACATCCCCTACCATGCACCAGCCTCTGGGAAAATCGAACGGTACAATGGGCTGTTAAAAACTACACTGAGAGCAATGGGTGGGGGAACTTTCAAGCATTGGGATACACACTTACCAAAGGCCACCTGGTTGGTCAACACCAGAGGATCTGCCAACAGGGCTGGCCCAGCCAGTCAGAACTTTGACATACTGTAGAGGGGGACTTTGTGAGTCTCATGCTCTGCCAGGGAGGAGGGGAAGCCTGGGGGAAGCAGAGACAGGACACCTGACCCAAACTAGCCAAAGAGGTATTCCATACCACAGCACGTCATGCCCAGGATGTAACTGGGAGTTACCTGGAAGGGCTGGCTCACTGCTTGCTTGGGCTGGTTTTCGACGGGTGGTATTGTATTCTCTTCCCTTGTTATTTCCCTTACCATTATTATTATCGGTAGTAGTAGTAGTGATTTGTGTTATACCTTAGTTACTGGGCTGTTCTTATCTCAACCCATGGGAGTTACATTCTTTCCATTCTCCTTCCTGTCCCTCTGGGAGCAGGGAAGCTGGGGGAAGAAAGGGCAGGGGGGGCGAGTGGACTGCATGGCTAACATGACGACAGGGTTTAAACCACGACACCTGGGGAAAGGAGTTCTACTGTATTGTTTTTCAACAAGATTCCATTAATCTTCTGATATCTTACTTGTCAAGCAACGACACCAAATAATGCGCAAAAAGGTACGGAAAAAAATGGAATATTTTTTAAGCAACTAACATGGAGCCTTCTGTATCAGTTAAGATGTTTTTTAAAACAGTCAAGCTATTCTAGTTATAAATAATATAATGAGTTTTATTTATCAGAATTAATGACATTTTAGATTACTTATGGACTTACCCTGATTTTCTCCATGCAAAAATCTAGAAGACTATTAGTTTCCTTCTAAGCTCAAAGTAAATTTCTTTCTACCCATGCAAATCTTATTTTTATTAAAGACAATATTCAATTAACCTCAAATATTCAACATACTCAAATCTAATTAGACATGAATAAAAGATGCAGTAAAGTTATAGTAAACACACATGCAGGTTTCATTACTATTATCTTACTGGCTTTCTGATTGACATTATCAAAAAGCACTGTCCTTAGGGTTTTTTTTCCCCCCTTTTAAGCAAAGCTAATCTTAAGTAGAAATTAGACGACCAATTGCCTAAGCAAAACTCTACAAGCAACATCCACATTAGTATTATGCTGAAGAATACAGCCCTGAAGCAATTAAGACCAAAACCACCTTTTAATTTTGATTTGTTTTAAACAGTCCTATACTCAATACTTAAGCAACAAAAAGAAAATCAAAGGTATGAAGCCAGGTTATGATTAGCGGAAATAACGTGATATTGCACTAACAGATTGGAAAGCCTTATGAATTGCAGTCTTAACAAAACATGATACTATTTTCAAATATCACAGCTTGAAATATATTTAAGCTTCATAATTAGCTTTAGAGTTCGTAATTTCATTCTTTATTCATCATAACTTTACTGCATTTTGCTAGTTCAACTTGGCAAAGTCAGTACTTAAGAGCTAACATTACGATGAGACCATATCCAATATACAGAAGAATCAGAATTTTTATACCTTCTGAATGCTTCTTAAATTCAAAGCCACAGAAATTGAAAAAGCAAGAGAAATTAAAATTGATAAACAGCTTTTATTGGCTTATTGTATTATTTCAATGAGGTTTTAAAAAACTTATTTCAATTATGTCTGCCTGTCTAGAGCATTTGGAAAAGTGCTTACAGCAGCTAGCAAGATGAATATTGTTCAGCTCATAAAAAAAAAATCCTTACTTATATTTCATTTAGCATATGATGCCAGAAATCCCATTTGTTTGAATAGAAGTAAGCTTTATTGAATGGAAGAGTTTGCAGGGCTATTAGTTTTCATGGGTTTGTTTTGTTCTGCTTTTTTCCTAAAGCTTTACAAAGATCATTGTCTTTCCCAGAGTCACAGAAGTTAACACACTGTGCCCCCTCTGTGTTCTGTCTCAAATGGGCAGTCCTGCTATAACAATGGTTTATGTGACATCTGCGAGGGATTTCAGTCTTCAACTATGGGGTAATCCAACAGTTTATGAGTATTATGAGGATATAAATGAATAAATTCTTTGCAAGTCTCTTTCTAAAATGAGGTTTCTAGACAGCAGCAATTTTAAAGATCTGACTGTGGCACCAGTTTTGCAAAATTGTTTTTAAAAGAATGCTTAGTTTGAATACCTGCATTAACGGTGTGTCACAAACAGCAAACCTGCTCCAGGATTCTGTTGACTAAAAATGCAATACTTGGAAGTCCAAGACAACATGAAGCCCTCAGACTGAATCTTAAATGTATCAGACTTTAACAAGGGAGAAAAAGTTAAAGAACAATTGAAATTCTATGAAACAGCTGGGAAAATAAGTAATGAAAATTACTAATTACTCCAATAGTTCTGTCTATGCTGTTAGTGTAAATTACATTGTGTATTGACATAAAGAGCATTCATTTATTAGAGAATAGTATATGGAACATGCAGGATTAAGTATTCTGAAGTAAATATCAATGTGGCAATATTAAACATGGCTGAAAAATTTCCTATTTCAAAAAAGTTCTTATCAAAGGAACACTGAATACTCCCCGAAGTGATGATCAAGTCCAACTGGCAATATTAAACATGGCTGAATAATTTCCTATTTCAAGAAGTTCTTATTAAAAGAACACTGAGTACTCCCTCAAGTGATGATCAAGTCCAACTACATATTTTCGCTTTGTAACTGTGTTTTAGTTCTAGACGGTTACACGTAATGTTTTTATTTTACTGTATCATCATGTACTGATAGAGATGTTCTTTTAGTAAGAATACATGCGCTAGCAACATATTTAAATATATCGTAATGTTACCATTTCATACACAAGTCTACTTCAATTATGCATTTTATAACTGATAATTCCATTCGTTTCTTAAAAACCACCTTTAATATTTCCCAAAATATTTTGGAAACAGACAAATATAGTTGGTACACAGATAAATGCAGCTATGATATTTAGAGGAAGTAGGCTTTACTGGCAGGTATTGTCATAAGATAGAATTTAAGAGAAAAAACAAGCCTGCTCAGGAATACATCGCACTTACCATTGCTATAGTTATAGTGAATCCTCTGACCACTTGTAGGTTTTCGAAGGGACAGTGGGGTCTCCTCTGCAAGGAAATTGGATAATCTGCATTCTACAAACAGCTGCTGTATTGTTTCATCTGATGCAATCTGTGGCTCAGTAAAACCGAGTGATATAATTTCAATTCGGATTTTTTCAGATGCCTATTGAAAAATAAAGCACAAACATAATACAAATTATTTTGTGTTTCTTGAAGTATTAACACAATAAATGTAAATCACTGGCTATTTTGTTCATCAACATTGATTGATTTTGACAGACACAATGAGATTTTAAAGCCCCAGGGTTCGTAGTTAAGAATATTGTTGCAACAGATACTGATTTACGTTTGGCATTGACAATATTTTTGCAGTAGTTGTACTCTACTGCAGAAGATTAGGTTAAGGTTATCTTCATGTACAAGTGAAGCTTTTTTAGCTACACAGCAGAGTGATTTGTATCTTGATCCTATAACTGCCTGAAATAGTAATATTAGGTTCCAAAGTTTTCCAAATGAAAGAGATTTGTTAATGCCTACTGCAGACTGTGCTACAAACAGTTCAGTAAACCTCTATCAAGTCACAAAGTAGTTAGTAAAAGTAAACACTGTATTTATATGGATGGCAACTTCATATACTGATCTTTTCTAGTTAAATCAAGTATACACTTAAAAGTTAAAATTAACAGTATGATAATGGAGATAACATCCAAACTGTTCTTCACCAGAGCTGTTTCTTATTATCTTTAACTAAAATGACACATTCCTGTTGCTTATATGAAATTGTTTCCTACTATTTGGCAAAGTCTATAGTATTTGTGTACAGATAAATTTTAATAAGCTTTATGTATTTAAATGGGAATGTCAGACTCTACAGAATGAGTCACAAATACTTCCCTAGGTAACTGTAAGTCAAAGTAAGAAAAGCCACTATGGTTTCAGAATTGGAGCATATAGGTGAGCAACCAAAAAAGAAATTCTTCAGAGCAAACAGAACACGACGGAGTTCAGAAATGTAAGAAATACTTTCTTACTCCTTTCTTTTCAAGTTTTTAACTCTATTTAAAATATTGTCCATATATGGAAATACTTTGACTATTTTTGGTTATAAAATTAAATTGCTTTAAGTAATAAATTATATTAAAAAGATTAGCTTTCTAGATTCAGTGTTAGAACTGCAAGTCAATATTCTAATTTATTATGGAGATAGCTTATATTTTTCCAAGCAAATTACATAATTAATCAAACTGAAAGCAGGTGTATCCTCTTGTAAAAATATCCATCATATAGGACTATTTCCATTGCTGTCAAGCCCTTTCAATATTTGATGAAGTAATTTTACCCCCTCCTTTCAAAAGACATTTCCTTTTATTATGTATCCTAAGATACTTTAACTAAAAACCTAAATCTGAATATTTCAATAAGGTTGTTTTATTATTCAGTAGATTCATGGAAATTTTACTAGGATGACAGAGAAAATTCCACACCATTCTGTCTCCACTAATACAGGTACACGGCTTCAGCTGGCAATATTACTGGGATTAGCATAGAATGATGAAATATTTAAAGGAATTTTTTTTTCCCTAAAATCTAATAAATCAAATGACTGCCAAATGTCATTAAAGTGATGGTCTTTGACTTGAATATGCTTTTCATATTCAAATTTGAAAAGAAAGAGATGAAAGCCTGGAAAGGTTACTCAGTTTCAACTAATAACCTCAAGCACTCTACATTCACATGCATAAAAAATGAAATTGGCTCTATTGTCTAATTTCACTTCAGAAACAACTCTTTTCTTCTTGCACTAAGCAGATGTATTAGCATCTGTATTTAAACTGATATGCAGAGTGGTTTTGTTCGCCCCAAAGTATTTAGCGGCCATGTCAGACTAGTTTGTACACAGACAGTAGTTTATGAATCCAGTCCAAATACAATATCCTGTATTATAAAGTATTCCTTTTACATATCTTAAAATTTGTTTGATGTATTTAACACTTGTAATTGCATATTGCAGGCAAAGAATATTACAGTTTTTTAAGGACAGCTGGGTAAATCCAGGTATACTGCTTTCTAACTTGTAAGAAAGAAAATAATTGAGTTATACTACTAGAAAATTGCAAGAAAAAAATAATAAATTACTGTAGAGATTAGCAGTCAAGAATATTTTAAGGCCTAGTTTTATTAATATTAAAAATGAATACAGGATATACAAAGGAGAACAGACAAAAAAAGATACTTACAAATAAAAACCACAGAACTGCTTAAGAACAGCATAGCTAGCATTTCATATTTCACTATTATACAAAATGCTTGCATTATGTAGCCACACTGAAAATATATATAGCACCCAGTGTATGATAGGAATTATTTTTTAAACAACCATTCACATTTCTATGATCTAGAGTGCAGTATGTTGTTTAAATCTTTTCCTAAGTTGTTATTTTTAAGCCTTGTCATTTATTAGGCACTATTCAAGTGCAAAATTGAGAGTTTGTCATGACCAATTACTTCCCACAGATCATTCTACTTTGACAGCGATAAAATTAGCCCCTAAATTTTGTATTTCAAACAAAATATAATATTTTTTTCCTCTAACAGTAAAACTGGACACATATAAGAAAACTAAATGCTTTCAAATACTGTCTCTGAGAAACTGTTTCAGTGCTTTCACATTTCAAATTAGGAAAACAAAACATGGACAAGATACTTAGCCTATGTCAATATTCTTTTTTTGATCATTTAATATTGACTCTGTGTAATTAACACTACCCAGATATTTGGAAGAATCACTGAACTCCTTCAACAAGCTTTAGGATTCAGTTAAGTACTAAATGCATTGGACATACCATCAGAATTTGAAGTCTCAATGTAACTTTTCTCACCTTGCTGATTCCTAAGATTAAAAACGCCTTTTTTGAATTCCATAAAAAGCCTTGACTGCTCTCTTCAAGAAGCTATATATTGCGTATTGAGATTTCCTTTTTGGTCACAATGAAATGCTAAGACTTAGATGTGAAATAGTAACATTCCAGTTGACTCAGATGGCTCACAATACAATTAAGTGTTTTACAAAGAAGTCTGTGCTTTCTGTACAGAACAGCAGCATTGAAAATGCCTTGCTTATAGGAACAACGTAAACAATGTCCTAGCTTTTTAACTTTACCTAATCCACAGCTTTAACTAGTGTATTGACCTTAAAACTCAAAATAAAAGAAACAACTGTAAGATCAACTTGCATCCCGTATTTACCACTGCTCAAAGGTATTTACGCTTAACTGCTTCACAATTTATGTATTTATTTCCAGAGAATACTTATTCATAGAATCATAGAAGGGTTTGGGTTGGAAAGGACCTTAAGATCATCTAGTTCCAACCCCCATGCCATGGGCAGGGACGTCTTACCCTTGACCATGTCACCCAAGGCTCTGTCCAACCTGGCCTTGAACACCTCCAGGGATGGAGCATTCGCAACTTCCTTTGGCAACCTGTTCCAGTGCCTCACCCCCTCACAGTAAAGAACTTCTTCCTTATATCTAACCTGAACTTCCACTATTTTAGTTTAAACCCATTGCCCCTTGTCCTATCGCTACAGTTCCTTCACTTGTTCCCTTCTATTTCAAGCAGAGAGCACATCAAGTAAACTTTCAGTTATCGCCAAATAATCACAAGTAATTATCCATTTACTATCAGTACTTCAATGGCTATCAATATTATTTGATTGACAAGTACATTTACTGAATGTACTGAATGCCCAAATTTTTTAGTCATCATCATCATGTCAGAACAGAACTGCAAAGGAATGCTGTCACATGAATGCAAATCTAACTTATCTCTTCAGAAACACAAACATCACTCACTATGTATTTAACAGGTCAGCATCCTACATATACATATGAAAAATACATATTACAAAAAAATATTCTAGTCCTTAACTGTATGCAGTGACTTTTTATGTTAGGAACAACATCATCTAATTTTAGATTTTCCCCACAATGCTGCAGATGTAAGAATAGAAACAGCTCCCTGTTCCTTCTCCAAATGGATGGGACTTACAAAAGTGCATGCACTTTAGACTCTTGCTAAGACTTGGGGTAAAGAGGTATCTCCTTTTTGGAGACATATGAAGGAAGGAAAGACACATATAACCTTCCCCAGCATCAATGGCTTTGCCATGTGCTAGGCGGAGAAATCAATGGCACAAGGTTAGCATCATAGAAAGATTCGATGCAATCCCTTCAGCTCCGTCTGCAATTAAGAACACCCAGAAAAATCTCTCTGTGATAATGAGTACATCTCTGGTTGCTGCCATTTTATCTAGTGCCATTTAATCGAGAGTCCAAATCCATCATTTTCAGAGCATGAATTCATCTTCAGTATCTTCAAAAGTATGAATTACTTGCCACAGCTTGAGACAATTTAATGATGAGAGATATTGCCTCTTCAGTGCAAATCTGTAACACACCCATCAATACATTGATGTTATTCAGAAAAGACAATTTCTAATTCAGTATAAAAGACCAACCATTTTAGAAAATACAAAGTTCTTGAGAGATGCGAAGCTTTCCCACCACAACCATGACAACTATACATCTGAACTTAATGTCACATTTGCACTGTGCTCATAATACACCTTCTAACCACTTGAATAATATACTTTCGTCCCTTCAATGGCTTGCCTCCCCTACCCTATCTGAAGAATAAACATAAAATTGTTCACTGTCACTCCTGAAGTTGAATTGTTTTAAAGACTTGGTTTTGCAACTTGCCTGTGGCACTGCCTCAACTAAGAGCTTTTAAAGATGAATTTTTTCTAGGGTGAATAAATTAAAAAAAAAAAACCCACAAAACCAAACCCAAAAAACCCAAAGAAGCAGATATATCTGGGGCTGTTTGTCAGGTGAGATAAAATTTTCTTTCACTTTTATTTTTTTCCCCAAGAAGTGGGGAAGGCTACATAAGCAATATTGTTACAGTCCTGAACTAAGCAACCCCTGTCTCTATTGCAGACTGTCTGAAAGAGAAGGCTTTATATTTCTTATAGTGCTTAGATACCCACGATTGATTATACCAACAGATAAAATAAAAACCAAGTACTAACCTTACAAAAATCTCAAACCCAGTTAGCTACATCAGTACCAACCAGTTACAAAATTAAGTAGCTCAAATGCTTTGTAAACTTGCAATTTCCTTTCCTTTCAAAAGGAAGCATGATCCTTAAAGTAAACAAGCATGAAAGAAAATTTCTCAATAAAGAGAAATACATACTTTGTATGTTTTTGGTATGCTAATATATGTCAACACATAAGTGACATCAATAAGATGAAATAAGTAGCAGTGTTATGTAAAAAAATCTAAACAAATATAATAGGATTTCTGCTTTTGTATATTCCTATGCATGCATTTTTCTGCATGTAGATGAGACTTCTGTTTGGATTAAAAAAATAAATTGATTTTTAAAACCTGTATTTGAAAGTTAATCCATTTAGAAAAAAACTCCATCGTACAGGAAGAAGGCAGAATAATCAGTGTGGCATTTTCATTTGTTAAGACTGCATCTGTAGCAAAAAAAATATATATAAAATTGGATATTTTTAGTACAGCTGTTCTTTTTATTGAGAGATTTAATACTTAACATTTAGTACTGTGTGTTCCCCTCCACCAATAAAGTACTGTGGGGGGACAATACAGACATGCAAAAATTAATGGAGTTTGATTCTCTCTCATATTACCGACAGTGTGAAAAAAAATTATGCTTGGTGCTAGATACAGTTTCAAATCCCTTCCTTTGCTTTTTAGAACTCCAGTTCAAAAAAACTCCCTCCATTCTAATTGTAAAGTCACTGTAGCTTACCTCCACATCAATGAGCTCTGATAAATATAATCTCTCAGGTGAGCAACTGAGGAGCATTGACATTCATAAACATAAAAAATATTACCAGCTAGATCAAAAATGGCTCCTGCTGATGCTTTTCTTGTGGGCTTATGTATCCAGCCTTATACCTGACTTTCTACTTAATTTAATATTGACTCATTAGTTTTATTTGTTCCTTAACAAGCAGTAGGTTACATAATGACTTAAAATTCTGTTGTTTTGTGTAATTTTAAAAATTGTTTTTGGGTTTTCTTGGTGTTAATTCTCCCTCTTCTTTCAAGAAAAATGACTTGCAGTACATGCTTCTAATTACTGCTTCAAAGTATATTTGACAAGTGCTAGAAGTTGTAAATTCACCATTCCAGCGTACTGCCTATTTAAACTAGACTCAGAATCATTTAGGCTGGAAAAGACCTTTAAGATCATCGAGTTCCACTGTAAACCTAACTCTGCCCAATCCACCACTAAACCATGATTTAAATAAGCATTGCTTCATTTTCGAAGCAATTTTCCTTTTGTTAATAAACAAATACAAGTGGCCCTAGTTAAATAAATATCTGTCTTCAAAACAAAGTACTGCTTTTCCTTTTTAACTGCTGTCATCTCAAACTTCATCAGTGGCAAAAGACAAGTTAAGTCTTTCCTAGATTCTTCGAACTCCTCTTTTACTTTAGTTCCTGTCTAATAGTGATCATAACAGCAAACAATCACCTTGAAGACGGAGAATGGCAAATGCCTCTTTATAATCTTAGGCCCATAGTAGTCTTTGAAAATACTGACGTGTTTTATTAAATGTGCCACTTCCCCAGTTGCTTATAGAAGAAAAGCACAAAGCAACTAAGGTTAGATCTACACAAGAGTCAGAGAATACGAGGATTAGTATCTCTGGGAGAGTAAAATCAAGCCAACCCAGCAACACTGGGTAAAATTAAAAACCTAAAAACTTAGTTCTCTAGATTTAGATTACATATTCACAGAATAAGACAGTTTAAGGAAAGCACTAAGCATTCAGAAATCTCCCTGAAATACACATAAAGTATTCAAATCCTGCAGAAAATAAAGAGAAATCAAGACAGCCAAAATTTAAGACTGCAACATAAATATTTTTCTTTCTTTTTTTTCCCCCAATGAATGCAGGTATCTCATAGAAGGAAATGCACTACTCAAGTAATTGTACAAAAAAGACATAATAAAAGGAAAAATATTTATTGCTTTGCTATACATCAGCTTTAGCTTTAAACCTTCTCACCTTTGCACAAACATGTTTCAATGACCAACAGAACCACAAGCAATTGGTATTGCTTTTTAATTGGGTTTAAGAGAAATTTTCATGTCAAAATTAATTTGACCCTGACACCTTAATTTATGGGAACTGATAATGACAGTTTTCAGTATCTGCTATTTGTGCAAGGTAATGCATTTACAGTATCTGCAAATAAAAAGAGAGATGTAAGCACACCCAAAAAAAAAAGTGGGACCACCACCACATAAATAGTTTTTGCCAGCAATTGCCTTATAGGCACATTTTAAGTCAACTTGGAAGCTGATAGTAGTAAATTTTATTGTGCTAACTGAAGGATACAGCGTAGACATGGGGGTGAAAGGGAGCAGGGGATGGAAAAGATTTTTGTTTATTTATTTATTTTTAAAATATAAAGACCATGCCAAAGAAAATGCAAATTCCCAGTTTTGATGTCTATTTTGAGGATCTGAAACAAGGCTTTTAATCAATGTATTATACATCAATTTGATAATGTTAACTTCTGATTATTCAAATGTATGAAATATTCATAGAGAACTGTCCAAACTTTTACATTTCTCAGACTTCTTTACTCTATTAATTATCATGCCTGGAAGCTTTTTAGAAAAAGCAGCAGCCATCAGCCTGACTGAACCTGACAAGCTAGTAAGGCCCAATTACACTGGCACTCTGTGGGACTTTGATGTACTGGAAACGAAAAGAGATAGGGGCAAATTGTATAGCACATTATGTTAATGACTTGATTTCATCCAGCCACTAAACTTTATGTAGCCTGTTAAAAAAGATGCTAACACTAATTACGCCACTTTGGAAAGGAAAGAAGGGGACAAGCATTTCATACCGACAAAGTGAAGCTCATAAATGTTGTAAATGAAATGAAACAAAATGAAGTAATCTATGATTAATTATACATCACAGACAAGAAGAAAAGAGAAAGAAGTAAGTGGTACAGCTAAGTACTGGAAAATCTGTTAGATATCCTTTATGATCAACATATCTAAGAAATAACCATGAACTGTCCAATTTGCAACATGCAAAAAAGGAACAGTATGATCTTAAATGGCTTAAACAGTTTGGCAAAGAACTCAGATTTATAGGATAATTAGCATAATGATCTCTAAAAATCACAAGTCTTATTTACAGTGTTTGATTATCAGCAGGATATTTATCTCAAAAGATAAAAGGCAGCGATTTTTAATCTTAAAAAATATAAATCCAATCATAATTTTCACATGCTGTATTCTATAATTAACCCAAGATTTCACACACAGCAATGTCTATTTTGACAATACAATTTGTATCAAACATGTTGTCTTAATAGCTTATAGCTTTTGTTGTTGTACCTACCCTTCTTGAACATGCATTTTGTTACCAGAGAAACAGATCAATGGAGAGAAGTAGAAATTAATGAACTAAAATGAACCTACACTCAAAACCCTCTCAGAAGTGTTCTTAAATAATTTTGATAAAATAGAATACAGGATGATGAGAGATGTGGATCAACCGTATTACAGTTTGACTTAATGATCACGAGTAGCAGTCATTTTAGTTCTCGAAATTACAGGTGACATTTTTTTTCAAGATTTTACCTATAAACAATGCAATTCTGTCTTCAAAAGTACCTTCTGTGTCTTACTGCAGCGTATGTAAGTAACAGCTTTTTGAAATTCCTTCTACAACTTAAAAAAAAGGCACAATAATTCTCATATGAAACACTGCTTCATGTTGCTAGTTACTTTGTAAGATGTCACACAGCCTTGAAGAAGGGATTAAAAAACCAAAAAAATCAAACTACCTCTAGGCTATCCAATTACAGAACATTAAAGAAAGTTAGAACCAATATTAACAGTACACCCTGGTCCTTTAAAAGGAGGCTAAGACAAAGCAGAGTATTAACTGTTAGAATTTTAAGTGCCAGTTTCATATTTTCTAAGATTGTTCAGCCAATGTTAGATCTAAAAGTAGAAAATTTTCTTACTTTTTAGAAAACTATAGTATTGAACTTACTCTACGTAAATTTTCCAAATTCCTATTATGCTGTCTTATTCTGTATGTATTAACTTTACACTCATCAGTTGCTGGTTTTGAATAAGCCAAGAGAACATTATTACTGTACATTCCCACAAATAACAATACACTGAAGTGACTGAATCTTGTACCTGTACAAACCTTATTGAAAACAAATGGTCAGCTCTAAAACTGTTGGGAAGACAGGAACAAAAATAAATCTATGGATGAACTAACAAACATATGCAAGGTTTATATGTCATTAACAACCCCAAGCTTATGCAATTGCCGTTTCAACAATATTCAATCAAGTCAACATACTGCGATGAAGTATAGTGGGTAGCTAAGCATTACAGATTTATGACAGGCCCTGACAAGTGATATTATCCTCCTCTTCCTCAGAAAGCACTGCAAGAAGCAGAAAAAGCTCATTTCCCAACATAAAGGCAACAGGTAGAACTGAACAAGACTAAGCTCTTTAGACATTCACATTACAATAGCTATCTTCCGTTAGATAGATTTTGTGCAGGACTAATATTTGACTTTGGATTGAAACTAATTAGAAAAGTCTAATTCTAAGTGTGTATGACAATAATGGAAAAGATGACAACAAATTTCTCCATTAGAAAAACACCTATAAACCACATGCACAATATAGGCACATTAACTTCTCTTCTTCTTTGTGGAAAGGCGTCTACTTAAAATGGAAACAGGAAAACACATTCATTGAAAATGCCTTTGAATCTAACCTTAGCTATAAGCAAAGCTACTCTTAGAGGGCATTAAGCTCAAGATATTTTTCTTAGACTTACCATGTAATTGCCATAAATACTCTGACTCACCTGTTTAATATTCTTGGATAGCGGACATGAAACAATACAGTCATCACTGTCAGTTATTATTGATTCAATGGCATCATTTTCTTGTCTATCATCTTGATCTGCAAAAATAGAATCAATAGAGTTAGACGCCCCTGTATTTGTAGTCCATCTGAGACTTGCTGAGAAACCTGATAGCAATATATTTGCTTTTCTAATAAATAAAGGGCAAGTGCCAGGTAAATCTTCTCTTCCTTGCAGAAGATTAATAGTGGCAAATCAATGACCTTTACAGTCATCTAAACTGTCTATTTTTCTGATTTGCTACAAAAAATAGTAATGTTTCCCAGATGAAAGTTGATGACTGGAATGATATAAGTCCTGTGATGAACTGAAGTATGAACAACAGTTAGCTTTATATAAGAATATGGCCTGAATTTGTGAATTTCCTCTGACTATGTTGAACATTCTTCTTTACATGTGCATGGTGTACTTTTTTTTCTTTTTTTAAAGTAGATCTATATAAATGTGTCTTATTTTCTAAAACATTCAGGTCTCTTTTCTCTGGAGAGAATTACTTATAACACAATAGTATTCAACATAATGTTTTTCCAATTTTTCTAATGAATTCTTATGTGGAAACTGCAAATAACTGAACATAAAATTTTAGTATCTTGCTTTTGCTTCAAACTTGGCACCATTGACTTCATTTATTTAAATGATAAACAGTTGAATCTTGGAGGTGGAATAAGATGACCTGGCTTCTATAATCTTTAAATAAATCTGCCTCTAACAACTTTATGTCACAGATGTGATAACACATAGTACCCCTCTCACTGTCTGAAAGGATTTCCAATATCAGCAGTGGCTGTTATCTGCAGACAAAAGGAGAATATTCATTAAAATATTCTTTAGAACAGCATAGTTCTAAGGGAGACTATAAAGACATTTAAAATAGAAGCCAGGTTTCTTTTAATATTTTATGAATCTAGGTCAGATACCAGATTTTTGCATTCAATTACAATACAGTTTCTGTTTGGGAAGAAAATAACACGACCATATACAATATCCAGCTTCAGCTATAAAGTATACCAGAATACAATTTCTGTCATGAAGCTTCTCATAATAAGGCAGTTTCCACTGCTAATAAGAAATGCTTAAGAAAATTCAGAGACATAGATTTATCAAGAAAACACAGTTATTTATTCATAAAAATGATTTCTACCTTCTGGTTCCAATTCTTCGGTTATTTCTGTCTCATCTCCAGAGGTAACTGAGTTTTGGTTGGCCAACTGCCCCTCTGACAGATGTGAGGGGTCGTCTTTTTCCTGTTGAATTTTTTCAGCCATCTCGTTCACCGTATCATCTGCTAGCCTTTCTTGCTTAACCTCAGGTACCATATGCTATACAAAAAAAGATAAACTTACAGTCTTTGTAACACTCATGGAACAGTAAAAGTTACTGAAGTTCAAAACTTGAAGAGAGTTATGGCTCATATTAATTATACATAGCCTTTAAACAATTATATTGCTTATGCACTGCAGGAAACAATGAGAAGTTGTCAAATTCAGTAACAAATAATTGATACTGTGATACAGAAGACAAAATTCTCTAATGACGCATATTTGTGAAAACATAACTATTATAATAATTTGGTATCTGTCAACATATATACAGACTGTTATATTTCCATATTCATTTATATTTCAGCTCTTTCAGTCTACAAAACTCAGCCTAAAAAACCCAACCCAACCCAACCCAACACCACCTTACTCAGCAATTTTACAACTTAAATCATACAGTATTTTCTATTTCAAAAGCAAACTGAAATAATACAAAAGAGAACTGGCTTTGCTACAAAATGCAAACTTGTTATCTAAGGTAACCTGTCTTTACTGCATAAATTACTCTGAAGTAATTTTATTCCCTCCTCTCTCTTCAGTACAACTACATAAAATACTACCTCATGAGCAGATATAACATTACAGACATGGCATCTTCCATAGAAATTTACTGGAGACCTATGCCTTGTTTATTATCCAACAATTCTCCTATTGGGCTGAATTTTCCACAAAGACACTGATGCCTCACTTTCCACCCTCAGAATTCATGAGATAACTTTCAGCTATGCACAGAACAACCAGGGAGCTGAAGAGTTATTTCTAGTCTAACACACCTGGAGCCTAAAATTATTTCTATTCTAACACATTTTGAGCCACACAAAGCAAAACAATGTTAACAAACACTTATGAGTCTTACTCTGTAAAGATTATCTTTGAAGTTTTCAAGTTGTAAGAAACTGACTGTATGTCTCCTTTACGCTCCTCCTTGGCACAGATGATATGTCACACCAACTGTGCTTTAGGCAAAGTTTGGCCATTCTTTTTAATTCCTCCAGCTCAATATTCCAAAGTTACTCCATTTCTTCTTCATTCCCCCCCCACTATAAAATGGTAATTTCGAGAGGAAAGACAAAATAAACTTCATCCAAACACTGAAGGAAGTGATGAGATTCCTCCTTTCTAATGGTAAAAAAAGACTGTCATCATAAGGAATTACTTTTTTCATATTTCAGAGATGTTTTTGTGATCTTACTTTACAGTAGTTTGTTTTTTGATGCATGGCTGAAGAAATAACATGTGTGGAGTTCAAATGCAATGTATTATATAAACCCACAAAACCTGAATAATCTCATACCTCTGAAACACTTGGAACTCTTGAAGCCTTCATTTTCTGTGCAAGCTCCATGTTATTTTCAAGAGAGCCCTAATTTATGGGTGAAATTAGGGGAAACCTTTAATATATAGCAGACAATTAGCACACAAAAGTAAGTATAAATTTACAGGTGAAGAAGTGTTTGGACAGGAAATTCTATCCTTTGCTTTCCTGCATTAGCACTGCTGTGTCTATCCTCTGCTATAACATCTGCCTGTGAGGCTGGACAATTCTGGCAAATAGTTTGGGAAAACCAAACACTCATTCCACTGACTAGTGAGTCTGCTTTTCTGGAAACAACTACTTGCTTTGGCATGTGTCACATTAATATTCAAGCACTAGATTCTCTGCTATTCAGAAAACAAACAGGAAAATGAAACAGACTGTTCCTGTACAGTTTTAATCCATTGAACTTCTAATTCTCACATATTACAGAAGCACCATCTATTTCACTATTTAGTTCTAGCAGTATTTTTGCCTCTAACCAGGCATCGAGGCTTGGATTTTTAAAACATCTAGGGGAACTGCCCAACCAGTAATGAAGATTAACTATGGAGACTGAGTAGCTGTCTCCCTCAGGAAATCCTAGTTTGTGAAAAATTGTCCAGCTTTGACAAGTTACTGTTTGGACAGCTCAATATAAATATGTTGTGTGTAACTTTATGGCAAACATTGCATTTTTCCATATCTAAGCTCTCAAAAGATTTGATTTTATCAACATTTATTATTTTTTTTTATTTAATAAATATGAAAGACCTACTTAATTCTTATTTCCAGTCTACATCGTATGGCTCAAAACAATAGCAGAACCACCTGTGAATTGTAAACTGATATTAACATCATTTTCATTGTATGTGTAATCTCAGATGATGAACTGTGTCAAATTGTGTATCTCATTAGCACAACACTCAGTATCTGTTTGGATCAAGCTGGTTTCTTGAGCCATTTATATGTCCGTGCAAGTGGTATGCTGTACAAAGACACTTAAATTAATAAGCCAGACAGCTGAGAAACACAGTGCACAGACAGCTGCTTTGTGCTATTAGAATCTGTCCTGTTTATGAAAGTTGAAGCTTGTAAGCTGTGGAGGACACCAAGCAATTCTGAGGGAGTCACACAAATATTCCTGTATTGTATCCCCCACCTATATGCAGTACTATGCTATCATTCATTGGCTGGGACATCCCAGTCTTGGGCTGCTAAAATAATTGAGTGTTCTCAATTATTAGCTCTATGAATTGTTCACACTAAGACGTTAGTAGCTCTTCTTGCTTTAACATGCATGAGAAAAATACTTAAACTTACTATCATCTGTTTTGTACCAAGATCCAGGAAAGATACCTTCTTCTCTGCTTGAGCTGCACACTGCCTTTGTTTGGGTGTTGGTTTCTGTAATAAAATAAACATAGCTGAAGACCATTTATTGCCATATTCTAATCATCTTATTTTAGAGATGGTTACAAATAAATTTTGAGGAATCTCAAATTTTCTCAAAGCCAAATCTAACTGCACTAAATTCAATTCTGGCAAAATTATGTAGATGCTGTTTGAATAAGCAAAACCTCTGCAACTGGAGATATCTTTCTGAATTCAGCCACAAATGAATATAAAACTCTACAGATCATCTGTGGAATGCAATGAGTTCCAAGTAAGAAACAATTGTAGGATTCAAGTTAGTGGTATCATGTATGTGGCAGAATGATTTATTATTATCTTTTATGGAGTGCTTGATTTTTTTTCTTGTGTAGGCTTAGTGTACCTTTAACACCTTTCCTTACACCACTCCCCTTGGAAAATTTTAACAAGAAACAAAAACAAGACTGTTAATAGTTGCAAAATTAAAAAAAAATACATCCATAATTAGCTCTGTCATGATATTATAATACAAAGACAAAAATAATAAAGTGGTTTATTACTCTTAATGCTTTGCTTTTTAACATATTCCACTGATTTTTACACACACACACGAAATCTTTACAGTACTTTTAATTTATGAGTGATTTTTAAGAAGCTATTTGGTATTAGCACCACGCTCCAGACACCATAATAACAAAGAGCATAGTGCTAATACACCTATGTATCTGTATATATGGCTTGTGTCTGGCTGATTAAGACTTGTTTCGGCTCAAAGCTGATTGAGTTCTGTCTGAGCTTCTAGGAGACCATAGAAAAAATAGCTAATTTCATGACTGTCATAAATTTCAAGCATACCCCTGAAGTTACACAAGCATGTGACTACATTTTATGCAGGTCATCTACACTGGAAAGAGTAATAAGTACTTTAAAAAAATAAGTACTAAATTTATAGGGAAGACATTTAATGGATGTTGTATCTCCTCCCTTTTCCCCCCACCCTTTTGCTAATCAGCTATCTACCAGTATAAAAGTCTTTAAAAAGTTTTGGACACAAGAATGATTTTACTTCCCAAAGGAAGTTGAAGATGGTAGTTATACGAAGTATTTGTGCTATGTATTTATTTTACAGTAAGGACAAATCCTGGTAACTGGGGAAAAACTAAATGACCTGCTGTAACAGCTCTTTTATACCTCTTAACTTCTGTGAGTTTGTTAAATTACTTACTGTCACCAGTGAAGTAAAAGAAGAATGGACTGAAGTCTGAATTTTTTCCTCAGCTAATAATTTAGTTGCCATTGATTTCTCATTTTGAATGTAATTTCCTAAGTCTGCAGCCATTGTTAATCCACTTGGTGGCAGGTAGACATGTTCCCATTTTAATTCAACTGTGATGGTCCCAGCAGTATATCTTTCAGAATCTGTTAGTTCAAAAATACCTGAAAACAAAATGTAAATATCTTCTCTAAATTATCTTATTCTATACCTATACAAGAAAACGTAATACGAATCTGAATGGGTTTCAGGAATTAAGTGACTTAAAAGTCTTAATTTTAGAAGCTAATAGTGTCAAAATGCCCAATATAACACTGTGGACATTCAAAATACAGAATTTAAAAGGGACTGGATTACTGAGTAAGTTCAAGATGTCCTGTAGGTTCCTCAGATAATCCAATACCAGATTATATTGTTATTGACATCTTTCAAAAGATCTAAGACATTTCCATATTTTACTAACTTTTATTAAAGAAAATGTAAGTTTTAAAAATCTGTGAGAAGCTAAACCTATCAAGAAGAAACACACTAAATTCACTTACAGATTTTATCCTAGTCTCCATTTACATTGAATAATTATAGAGCCATATGTTTAAATTATCTTACAGTTGGCAATAAAATAATTAAACAGCTTTTATATTATAAATACCATATTAACTGATATCAGCTTGCAGAGAGCAGCTGATGCACTGAAGGCAGAGCTGCTATTCACACTGTAGAAAAATGGCCTGATGGAAACCTCATGACATTTGACAAAACCAAATGCAAAATCCTGCATCAGCCCAGGAGCAGTCTCAAACAGTAGCACAAGATTGGGGGCTGACTGGCCACATGCAGCCTTGCAGGATAAGAGCTGGTCCTGTTTGACAAATACAAGCCAGTGAGGATGGGTCTTTGCAGCAAAGAATGCCAACTACACCCTGGCCTGTATTAATAAAAAGGCAGTCAAGCAGGTCCAGAGGTGTCACAATTTCCCTCCAATACCTACGAGATGGCACTTATAATACTATGTCCAGTTTTAACCTCTCCAGCACAAGACACTGGCATTCTGGAGCAGGTCCAGTAGAGGGCTGCAGAGAACTTCAGGGCAGTGGAGCGCATGGCATAGGAGAGGCTTAAAGAAGTGATCTGTTCAACTTTCAGAAGAGGAGGCTCAGTGGGGATCTTACTGCCACCTAATAGAAGGGTGAGGAAAAGACACAATCAGAAGTGCACAGCAGGAGGAGGACAGCCTACAGACACAAGTTGGAATATGGGAAATCCCATCTCTGCAAGATGAAAGTCTTTATTATGACAGAGATCAAACATAATTAATTAAGCAGTTAAATTCAGTCAGTGCTAGACTGATAACATCACTCCAATTATAATAATTTATCAAATCATAATTATTCTGTACCTGGGCCAGTACAGAGAACAAAAAAGGGATTTAAAAAAACTTTCTTAGGAGCATGATAAACGAATGTTTGGACACACATTTTTCTGATTTTTTTTTTTTTTTTAATTGTGGATTTTAAAGAAAACATTCACTCCTTTCTCTTAAATCTCAGAAAATGTCAAGAGGGGAAATTCTATTATTATTATCCACTCTGTAAGGTACAGATTGGACTTCAGTTCACAGATAAATCACAAAACCAAACACCACTTTAAAGTTTGAGTCACAATCCAACAATACTGGAATGTTCTGTTAGTACTGTCTTAGTAAACAAGCGATATTAGAATTTTTTTTCTCTCCCTGGGTCTTTTCTTTCTCTAATGTTTGAAGTTTAATGTTTATATTAAAAAATCATTCATCAGTTCCAGAGCTCTGACAGACTTTTCACTAGCCATGTCTTAAGTAACACTGAGATGCAAAATTTACTTCCAGGATCTCACTGGAGTTAAAATTCTGTCAGACAAGAATGATACAGGTTTATAGAATCACTGAGGTTGGAAAAGACCTCTCAGATCACGAAAACCAACTGTAAACATAACACTGCCAAGACCACCACTAAACCATGTCCCCAAGTGGCACATCTACATGGTCTTTTCAATACCTCCAGGGATGGTGACTCCACCACTTCCCTGGGCAGCCTGTTACAGTGCCTGACAACCCTTTCAGGGAAGATGTTTTTCCTAATATTCAGCATAAACCTCCTCTGGCAAAACTTGAGGCCTTTTCCTCTCAACATACCACTTGTTACTTGGGAAAAGAGAAAAACAAAAAAGAAATCATCTTTCAGATAGTTGTATAGAGCAATAAGGTTCCCTCCTCAGCCTCCTTTTCTCCAGATTAAACATCATCAGCTTTGTCAGGCACTCCTCACTTGTGCTCCAGACCCTTCAGCAGCTTTGCTGCTCTTCTTTGGACACTCTCCAGCACCTCTAATGTCTTTTTTGGGAGCCAATGGCCCCAAACTGAACACATTATTTGAGGTGTGGCCTCACCAGTTCCAAGTACAGGAGGATCATTACTTCCCTTGTCTTGCTGGCCACACTATTTCCGATACAAACCAGAATTCTGTTGGCCTTCTTGGCCACCTGGGCACAAGCTGGCTTATATTCAACAGCCATCAAACAGCACCCCCAGGTCCTTTTCCACTCGACAGCTTTCCAGCTACTCTTCCCGAAGCCTGCAGCATTACATGAGGTTGTTGTGGCCCAAGTGCAGGACCCAGCACTTTGCCTTGTTGAATCTCATGCAATTGGCCTTGGCCCATGGATCCAGCCTGTCCAGATCGCTCTGCAGAGCCTTCCTTTAGTTTGATTCTTAGAGAGACTTAAAGAGTTACAAAAGAGGATGTAAAGATTTTGTTAAGTTTAAAGAAGTCTAATTCTTACCTGAGATAGATCTGTCATGTGCTAAAGAGATAAGAGGCACATTGGCTTTCCCTACATAAGAACCTTCTTCCGTTTCATCATCATCAAATACATAAAAGGTTATGGATTCTGATTTTAGGTATCGGTCTAACTCTGCATTCATTGGCACTTGGAAACACATATGGTCATCTATTTGTGGGTTGTTGTTGCTAGCAATGATAGGAGTATCATGGTCTGCAAAATCAAAGAACTTGTAGACAACATAAGGATTTGGCTGAAGATGTTTTTTTCGGGACTGTAGATTATTACAACATTTTATTGTAATGTGGAGTTCATTTAAATTGCCATCTGTTGAAGTGCTGACTTGGGCAGTTCTGAGTATCTGCTGCTTTAAATGAAAAAGAAGTTAAATTAAAACCATTAGAATTCTTATGCTGGCGAATTCTAGAAAACTATATAAATAGAACAAATGACATTATTTCAACAACACTCCAACTACTGTTTAATTTAAAATGTCAAAATATTACTTGTTCTATAAATTGAGCGACATCTCTTGGGTTGTTGGTATAAGGGAAAATGAAGTTAATCCTTTCAGGTCAGTGATTGTTTGCTTTAATCTTCTAAAGTTTTACGATCTACTTGTCATTTGATTATCTACAAAGCAGTGAAGACCACAGTTTTAGGAGTGATTCATATCTAGTGCCACTTTGAAGGATTCTGACCTTGACAGTTATTCTGTGTCAAGAAATTTTTATAATTGTAGTCCCTTCTATATATGTATACTTTTAAATAATTAAAATTGCACAGCAGATTCCTGTTTTTGGCTTTCTCCCAAACCTTTACCTACATAAACCATTTATGAAAACTAGAACTCAGCATGTGAAGAGTAACAATTAGTGTTTGAGATAAATTAAAAATCTCAATGATATCACAGGTTTTTTTGAACTACCTATCAGCATGACCTGTACATACCATGGAACCCATAGTTGGCAAACTGAGAAATTCATTTTAATAAAAACTTCAAGATTAAGAAGAAAACAAATAATATAACTATCTTAAATGAGTAATCCCCATCTATCTCAAAAGGCTCTCCTTTACTGTACTGTATCACAACTACTTTCATTAACTGTATATAATTATCTTGCTTGTTAAGTCAGAGTTCTGTCTGGGGGAAACATGTATCAATTTGATTTTGTGCAATAAAATGTTAAATATTTTGTTTAAATAATCCACAGTGAAATAGCTAACATGAAAGTCAAACATGACAGTTTGCACCTTTAAGACTACTATTTCTGGCTACATACAGCATTGGGGAAAAAACCCCAAATTATAGCTGCTTATGTACAGTTCATGCTTCCATGATTTCTGCTGCTACACAGGACAGAAAATTATTCATTATGTTTAACTAATGAAAGCTTAAATTTTGGAACACACAGCTCAAGCTACTTTTGCAGCTGCAGACTGACAGAACCCTTAATATAACGCAACCGTCTGCTACAGCTTTGTAACTTTTAGTTTCCACCATGAAACATTTCTGAAAAGTGGTGTTTCAAGCAGTTCTACAGAAGATGTTCTTAATTTCTGCCATTTTTCCTATTTTATTTTCTCCCACATAATCCATATATTTCAGTTGCCATGTTTGAATTTGCAGTTTTACATTAATGACAATAAAATGCACTATTCCACATGCCTTACCTTTCAACTGTGTTTGGGTTAGCAACACAGTTAGAAATAACGTAATCAAAAATATAGAAAACTAAATCACAGAATTTTGCATTTAACAAGAGCCAGATTTTGTGAGTAGCTTAAAATACTTTTGATTCTTTTAAAAATCAGATTTAAAGCAAATGTCACGTTATTAAACATGAAGTTATTCCGAAGTTACCTACACTGACCTTTAATAGAATTCATGCACTAAACATACTTCTCAGATTACATCATGAAAAGCATTCAGATAGTATTATAAGTTTACATTATAATAATATAAATATTTATATTTATATATAATATAAAACATTAAAGTTACTCCAGACTTATTGTAATTTAAACAGCTATAGGTAAAAAAAACCCCCATACCCATTAGAAACTTAAAATTTTTCAATTCATACATTTCAACCTGATAGTTTTTGTTTCTTAAACAATTGCTAAAGATTTTTGAAAGTCCCTTCTTTTTCTGCTGTGACTCTTAAACATGATTATACAGTGCATTTTACATACGCATTATACAGTGCATATTACCAAAATTCTCTTCATTGTCCATCTTAAAAAAAAAAGCTGATCTGACATGCAGCTTGTTTAAAATTTGTCACTATTGAACTAGAACAAAATGTTAGAAAATCTGGCACTTGCAGGCTAAAGAAATTTAATATAATAATTTTAAATATTCTAGTGAAAATTTTCATTTCCTAGTGAATGTCATTCCACTGCTGTAGATACTTTACAGTTCAAGAACCTTTAACTTCTGTTAACCTTGAATGTATCAAGACTTAAACTTTTTGAAATGAAAAAAGTAATATTCAACAGTTTATTCTCTTTTGATAGAAGATCAAACACAAACTTACCTGGGATGGTTGTTCATGTTCCCTAAAACTGGTGATTAAATACCCCAGAGCCTTTGACCTTTCTTTGTAGAGACTAATAGCTTGATCCATAGGAATTCGTAACCTTAACCAGTATTCTACGGTACCATAATTTTGAATGTTTCCTTTGACTCCTAAGGAATAAACACATACATGATTGCATCAATTTTTTTCCAACATTAAAGTCCTTAAGTCAAAAGCTAGGAAACACCACGAACTGAGGATTAGTTACCTCACAACTACGTATTATGACAGTGTTTGTGACATCAGATATGAAGTTCATTTTAGAAACAGAAACAATTCCTCTAGCTCTATGTATCTGATCCAAAACTGGCACATGGCCATTTTTTCATATTATAATCTGCAATATTTATTGCTCAAGCTATAGACTCAAATTCTTTATTTTAATCTCTATAAAGCAAATAAAGGTAAGGATGGTTTTGCATGTCAACAGTTGGAAATGTCCTATAAAGTGGTATGTAGTTTAAATCATTGGCAAAATAGGACTTTAAAATGGCTTATTAAACCAAATTTTGACAGAAGTGGACAGTCAGAGGTCTCTGCATCCACTGATCTGACAAAATACTTCTAAAAGAAAAAGTAAGCAGCACAGGATATCAATTACTTCTTAAAAAAAAGGTTTGTCCAGACTATCTTAAAATTATTTAACACAATGAATTAAAGGAAGAAAACGCACAGAACCAAACCCAACACCTCCAGAGATGATGCTCCTATGTGAAGTATTATTAACTGTAATCACCATCATTTACACGTTTTTGATGCCTTACGACTATTATATGAAGACGTCTGACTTAACACTTTAAATGACAACCGCTGTAATCCTTTACTTACTCATAAGGAATAACGGGATGTATTTATGACATCTGGGCCAGATATAAGGCACTGATGTTTGATAGTCTTATAATGCAGAAATGTTTATGCTTTGTTTGTTATTTTTTTGTTTGCTTAGTGTATATCCTGCTACAGAAATTGCATACCAAAAGTAGAATAATTTAATTTCACTTAAACATAATACAAGTCTTACTGAAATTACTGTATGTTTCACAGTTTAATTATGTGGGAACCCCTTAATTCAGTACCAGCACAGTCTCAGAGGATGAAAGAAACTTGAGTTTAGCAAAAACACAATTAACAGTATATAAAATAATAAAGCAAAATTAAAAAGAGTATCAGTCTCATTTTAAATTATCTTCTTCATATTAAGATATATTCTTATTCATATTAAATATATCTTCTCTAGAGTATTTATAGAGAAATTCTAACATGAGTAGTACTACAATGCAATCAAGTACAACACTCTACTACTTTTCTCCATGTTGTTTTTGTATAAGTTTGTTGAGTAAGGTGATATTATCTTTCACTAAAATTCTTTACATGTATAAAGAATTTAACACATTCTTTACATGAAGTAACCCTTTGGAAGTAACATCTATGTAAGACAAAAAATCACTTGTTATTTTAAGACAAGATTCTCTAATGCCATTTCCAGCATGTCACAAACTTCTAATGTCACATACTTCAGGATCACTATATTAATACCATCTTTGTCCTCAGCCATTATGGGCAAAATTGTACCTGTCAGAGCTCTCCCACAACTGTAGGCGAAACCACCAGAACATGCTGCACATCCACCAGGAAATATCATGTTGTTGAAGCTTTTTTATTTTTCCTTTTGAAATACTAATGCATGAATTCATGTTACTTGTTACTTAATATGTACTTAATACTTAAATACATTTTATTTGTCACTTACAACACTGCATCAAAAAGGGTAAATTTTGATATGTTAATTACCAAGTAAATTCGCTGTGCTGTAGATCTTCCCATTGTTTCGCAAGACTTCGTGAAGCTTTAGTTGACATGCAGCAATTGTTTCATAATCTGTGCCATATGCATGATGAACCTCAAATGTGATGCTATTTTGCTGCATATAGTGCAAAAAGCAGTCATCAGCCTGCACGAGGTACTGAGAAGTGAAGTCATATGATGGGGTATGCCCATAAACTATTGGGGTTGCCTGAAGTTCAAAGTCATAGAATGAGTAAGTACAAAAAGTTGCAGGTTCACAGACACCAAAAGCCTGCGTAATGGCAGAAGAGAAGATCACTTTGCTGATATGAATTTCAAAAAGGTTTTCTCCTCTTTGTAAATGTAAAGTTTCATCAAACTCATCCACTGGATCACCTGGCAATATTTTCAGTTTGGATTTATATGGTTTTGTACCATAGACGATATCTCCTAGTTGGGCTGCAACAAATAAAATAAAATAGAGCTACAACATGACCATCTTGTTTAAAAATCAAGTGTAATTAATGACTGAATAGAGAGGAAAAAAGCATAATCCAATTATATTAACAATGTTACTTTCTTAAAAGTGTTGCCAAAAAAGTAATTAGACATTTAAAGTCATACATCTGGTGCTCATTTAGCACAACCAAGACAACAACCAATACAGACTGATATTTAGCACAACAACTGACAACAACCAAGAATACCTCCACAATAGAGCTGCTTCAATATACATAGACACAGGCCCCTAACAATTATTGTCAGATTACTAGGGAGTTAACAAGCAAAAATTCAGAAGTCTCATGCAATGATCCAAATAAGTATGACTACGCAAATGCAAAAACAGACTAAAGATATGTATGTTGGTAAGGTTGAACTATATTTGCCAGGGGAAGAATACATTTGACCTCTATCCTCTGTAATATCCCAAGTGGACAGAATTATCAGCAAAGATCTTTACATGTAAGGATCTTACACACTGAAGTCATTAAACCAACATTTTAAATCCATCAGATTGAAATATTTCATTGGCATATTATACCATGACTTTGGGATTTTTAGCAACATATGAAATGATTATGTAATGATAGGACAGCAAAATAAAAGGTTGACCATAAATGTTCATTTAAAAAAAAAAAATCTAAGTTTGGTGGTTTCATTCTTATTCATCAATAGCTGCAGCATAAACTTGCTTTGTTGAATTTTGTTTGATTAATAACTTCATCATTTAATTCAATAACACAAAACACAGATAATTCTCCATGAAGGAACTGACCTATTACTATTTTTAAGAATGGAAAAATGTTTCAAAGAAGCACTGAAGAAGAAATTTACAACAATAATTTGCAAGACATGAAATATGAAAAAAAAGAGAGAAGAATGTACTTGGAAAATACCTTCTAGTTTTCTGATGCGTGCAGCTCTAATATCAAGAAGATGGACATACTGTTCCAGTTTTACCTCATAGTCTTTTTGTAGGCTTTCCATCTTTTGTGTCACTGCTTCTACTTCATTCTGAAAAAAATTGGCATGTAAAAAGGACTTTCGAGGCTTGTCTACACTACTGCTGCACATGCTTTCACCTACAGGTTAAAATACAGTTAGATTTCAGAAAAGAACATTTAAAGAACACAAAAATAGCAGCAGTTTTTAGTTCAGTAATACAATACAGCCATCAGTTGAAATTGCAGCAAAATCTAAAAACATTATTATGAAAAACCAACTAGTTATGCTTTCAGGACAATGCTCCTAACAAGTTTCCCTAATGATTTTGTTATTTTAAACTTAGACTAATTGAATGAAAAGTCAAAATACGATTTGCAATTACCCAGCACAAGACAGTAAAAGCCGGCTGTTCTGGAAAAAGATAATTATTTGATAATACATTTACTCTTTTCCCTGTGAGGACCTGATAAGAGCTCAGAGATAATCCCAAGAAAGGGATCTGACCAGGGTGGGTTAAAAGACTAAAATTAAAGTAATTTGGATCTCATGCTTCTAAACAACGCTTTCAAAACCAGCAAATCTTATGTTAGGTTACCTAAAAACAGACTGGCTCTGTTGCTGAATTTGCAAGTCTTAATTACGAAAAGTTTTACTGCTACAAATGTTAAAAATGTTATCAGGTTATTTTCCACTGTGAGCAGAATTTAGTACCTGGTAATCTTTGTTAATTTTGTGCTGCAGAATTAACATATTCCTTGTCTTTTCCAGTTCTTGCACTGTTTCTGCATGTGTTAGTTGCAGCTCCCGCATGGAATGCTCTAAATCTTTACGGTTATCATCTTCTACTTTTTCCAAAAACACAAGGTCCCCATTTTGCTGCTGCTTTTGAACCTGGAGCAAATTTTGAAAATTACTAAAACACACTTTTGCAAATATATCTGGAAGTATTTGTGTTCGGTTAAACATAATACTGGGATATAGTTTTGGAAGAACAGTAAGCATTATTTGGTAAATCTTGAGCATGTAGTAACACAAAAAAATACAAATCAGGTAGATCAGTGTCAGGATTGTATTCTGTAATGTAATCTTGTGATTACCAGGAATCAATTAAAATGTATGAGATATTCAGAAGCAATCACCCCTGTCTATCCAGTGAAAATAGGAACCCCTTAATATATATGTCTTTTATATAATCAATAATCCTGCTTCAGTGAATGTACAAAACCTGTATTATTATTCTCAAGTCTACATTGTTTCTGTTATTAATACTGGAGTTTAAATTTCCATCTGGGTTTTTCGTTTGTTTGCTTTTGGATTTTGTTTGTTTTCCTTTCTTTTGTTCATTATCTTTATAGAATTATCATTTGCATTTCAGCAGCAGAAAAAGATACCATTTATAGTAAACACTTAAGAAAATAAACCCTAACTCCCTGGAACAGTGTAAACTTAATGCACACTTATTTTTTCACTGATTTTTTCCCCTCAACCCCACTTCATTTTCAATTTGTACGAGAGAAAAAAAATTAACATTTTCTGGCTATTTTTGTTTTTCTGTTTTAATAAACAAAGTTGCTAAGCATTGCTGTATTGCATTTTACAACTTCCATGCTTATAGTATACCCCATAAATTAGTAATAATTAAGAAAGAATTAATAAATAAACATATTTTTTAATAAACATTATAGGAAGAACAAGCTGGTGTGGTTAAGTAGTTTAACTGAGAAAAAAGAGGTTTTTCAAAAAAATGCTTGTGGATCTGGTTTCATTCTAACATAAAAAGTTAATCAATTATCTACATAAATCTAGGTTTCATCCTGGCAGTTTTTTCATCTTCCCTTCTGCTTCACTGAAATCGAAAGATGATAAAAGCACACTTACGAGCTTGAAGCATTAGCTACTGAAAGATGCACAAATAAAGCAGCCCTTGAAAAACTTAGGAATTGTGTAGAAAACATGTAAAGTAATGATCAACCAAACGCAAAATATAGAGAATCATAGAATGGTTTGGGTTGGAAGGGACCTTAAAGATCACCTAGCTCCAATCCCCTATATGCTTATTCTTTGTTAGGTACCTTTATATGCAAGACGGCTTCACCGAGTTCTGCCACATCAATATCACTTTCCTGAAACAGAAATACTTAATGAAAAGGTGTTATCAGATGTGAATGGATATTGAAGAAATATGTTCAGAATAACAAGATGCATTCTCACTAGACATGACATTTTGCTTGATGGCATGAATAAATAAGCAGTTATATTTCTGTATTGTTTTACTTTCAAGAAGTATTTGTGCTAAGCACAAAATACGGAATGTTTTTTTTTTGCTCGTATTCTAAACAGAAATAAGAGTTCACCTTGGTCAAAAATTTCATGCGATTTTTCAGTTCATCTAGCTGTTGCTTATGTTCCAGGTAGCGTAACTGCAGGTCTCTGTTCTCTTGCACCAGCTTTTCCTTTTGGTCTTAATGTCAAAAAGAACAAAACATTTTACTTAATGCAACATAATTATAAAAACTATAAACCTACTTTCTCATATGAATTAATGCATGAATTTTCACTTTTTAAATGTAGAAACTAATTTATTTTGTATAGGGAAATCTTTAGTATTAACAAAGTCAGGGATAGAAAACTACTTCTCTTTGATCTGGTATAGGTGTATGTATTAAACAAAAAGCAAACTATTCTTAGTTTCACTAAAAGGGAACCTACAGTGTGAAAAATCTACACTACGTGTATTTCTAAATAGAAAGATACCCCCAACTGAGTACAGCTTCCTGTTTTGGAAGGAGAGAGGAAAGAAGGAAGTAGAATATAAAACTGCCAATCTGAATGAGTAAACACCATTAAGTTTACTGGCAGAGGGTTACACAGATTCTACACAAATACCCACTCATGCATAGCTACATCCACAATGATTGCTCAGTAAGATCTGAGAAAAAACTTAAGGATTAGGTGAAATAATTGAGTTATAACAATATACCTTCTTTCACATGAAAAAGTTTTAAAAGCAAGCTTTTCTCAGACTCATTGAGGTTTCTAAGGAACAAAAGTACTCTCTCACTTTTCTCCTTGGTCAAACTCCTTATTCTCTTGATAACAAAGTTTTTTGCCCCTTCCATTTTTTTTCCTGTGCTTTTTTGGAAGTCCCACAGTTACAGTCTCATACCATGGATTTAGGTAGTATGAACTCGTATTTTAGGTTAGAATAATGTAAACGTTAACTGTCAACCTGAGGTGCAAGTATTTGCCTTTGTGATTCCCATCTGCACTCATGGGATTTAAGAATCTATTCTACTGCTTTAAATCAAATATTTCACAATGTCTTTTTAATGCTGGAATCTCTTCTGCTGACCCTCAGGGCATGATGCACAACTTAATTATTTTTACAGAGTAGCTTTGCAGTTTAGAGGCTTAAACTCAGCAGGAAACAGGTGGTCGAGACACCAGTCTCAAGGATTTTGAAATGCTTCAAAAACTGACATCATGGTAGTTTTAATTTTGCAGTTTATAAATTAAATGACATTTTCACTAAAAATGAATCATCTGTAATGCCACTGCTCCTATACACAGTAGCCTGACTTGTACATGTGTTGGGACCCCACAAGAGTCACTTTCAATTCCAACACATCATCGCCAGTAAGGCTTTAATTCTCTGCAGTTATGAGGAAAATGCAAAGCATTTGTGCAAATGAGAAGAAAACTTAATTAAAACCACTAAAGGCTAAAAATTCACAAGTGAATAAGAGAACAATTGCCTTGTGAATGCGCAGAGAAGGCAGGCCTTCATAAAAGATGGTGAAACACCTACCAGGAATTGAGCCTTCCGGACTCACCCAATTTACCTAAAAGACCTATTGGAAGGTCTCCACAGAGAAAATGAGCCTCTCAAACTGATGTTTCTTTTCCCTACATTATAAACTGAGATCTGAATTGGTACTTTTTCCAGGGATAAGGAAACAAAATATCCCTTCCCAAGGACTTCTATCTCATTGTCATGAATGTTCTGACAACAGCAAGATCAGTCCACTCTTTTTGTGACGTGAACCCAAGTGAAGTTTTTGCATTCATTTTAAACATTCATTCACACTTGCTGCTTAAAAATTTAACTTCAAGCCTGCAAATGGAAGGGAAATGAGCATTTGTTCAAATCAAGGCAATTTCAACAGCTTGTTGAACCAGAAAGGGCCAATCTGTCAATGGCATAGCTCAGGCTACCTTAGCGCTGTCCATGTTGCCTCTCCAGATTCTCAACAGCGTGCATTTCTATGATCTTAATGAAAGGTATAAACACAAGACATACAAGGAAAAAGGCAGGAGGAAAGGGAGTAGTTCAGTAGTTCAGTAGCCATTATGGAACAGAAGTGACAGGAGGGTACTGCCATTCAGTTTTCCCAACCCTAACTATTCTATGATTCTATGACTGCACTGTTTTTCATCAGGAGCCACTTGAACTCTCCATTAGTTGTTTCCACTTATAATACTATCAGCACTGATTACAGCATGCTTGGATCAGGGTTGGCGTTGCGTGCTGGCTGCTGCTTAGCTTGCTTTCCCTACTTCAACCCAAAGACTGCAATTTAAGGGGAAGAAGAGAGGGGAGAGAAGAGGCAATTCTCACACGGCTGGTAACCACATCCCACAAGAACACATCATCACAACAATATCAGGGGGTTTCAAAAGCAAGGCTATGACAGGGACAGAACTAGAAAGAGAGAAATCCACTGCCATGGAGGCTCTGGAAAATGCTACACAGCAGCTTGTGTGAGGGGCTACAGAGCCACCAGTGGAAGCAGACTACAGAGTTGCAAATAGCCCTCTGTGTAGATAAGGGCCTTAGAAGACACTTAAGGGACTGTACAACACTGTACTTCTCAGCTGGAATCAAAATATATATTGTGCCAATATCTGCAATCCGATTCAAAACCTTAATCTGAATAAACTTGCACGGGTGTCTTCCACACAAAACATTTGTACCTATTCACAAAACATGAAAATAACTAGAATCTTAATCAGCAAAAGCCTCCACATTTGTTCACCTCCTACATAAATTCACAGAAAAATTTCTTCTAGACTGACCAGTACCAACCAGGTAGCAGGGGAGAAGCAAAGAAAACCGTCACTGTCTTTTCCCTTAAATAGAAAGTACATGCTTCCAAGGCAAATGAGACCAATTTTTCTTACTCTCCCATAATCTACCCACCATCACATGCCATCTCCCCTTCTTCCTTGCCAAACCTTCTGTTTGTGAAGGTCCAATTTACGGCAAAATGACTGCCTTCTTTCTTACCCCATGGAATAAAACTGGAACTGTTTTTATGCTGATTTTTTTTTTTGTAGTTTTATGGGCAGAAGAACAGTACTTAGGGAGTGAAATACATTTTTTCCTTGTGTATTTCACATATCAGCTTTCACTGACACAGAATAAATATTTGTCCATTAAGACAACTATGAAAAAAACTGCATCTAGTAAATATTGTACTCTGTATAAAACAGTATTATAAATATGAACAACAAATGCAGTGAGGCATGAGATTATATTAATGAAAAAGAAAAAGTTTTTAGACATAAATACTAACAACTAAAGACACTGTATGAATTTATGAGAAGTCCTTGCTATATCTTGCTATAGTAATTGCAATCCTTGCTATAGTAACTGTTTCAACTTCAATTTTGTATTAGCTTATATCAGCCTTTTGATACTTGCATGAAACAACACTCTCAGAAAGATACAATAAATATGATCCACGCAGATATTGCAATTTATGGCTGAGAATCTGGGAGATATTCAAGATACAAGAAACACAAGAACAAATGACTAAGGGAAGGATGATAAAGCATCTGCAAATACCATACCCTAAAATAAAAACCCCACAGGCAAATATAGTCAAAATGTGAAATAGGTTGTTGTGTTTTCTGTCTAAATATATTTCTTTTAGGTATTAAAAATGCATAAGTTATGGATAGAAAAATACTACTAAAAATTAAAACTGAAATCACATGACCACTTCAAAAGAGAAATACTGAAGGAGGATATGGAAAAGGGCAAGATGATGTTAGTCCCTGTAGCATTAAAAATTTTCAAGACTTCATTTATTTTAACATCTTTCTTAGTCCTGGAAAAGAGGTTTTGAAAAAAAAAAAATTACATGCCAAGTTACCAAGCTTAGACAAGACACTGTTTCTACACCAGTTCTAGGCAGTAGGTTAAGGCAAACAGTACTTCAGTTTTCCTGCTGAACTGAAAGGGATGTTCAGCAAAGACAAGTATGCTGAAGTGTGTGATTGAAGAAACTTATACTTCCTAAGTTTTGTTAGACAAGAAGCTGTAATCAAATCCTAGATATAGGCCTTGAAGGCTGTTACAACATCTACTCAATCTGCCAGCATATTCAATTCAATAGAAATGGAAAGTATAGTAACCTGGTGATCCAGTTTAAGAGTACAGCAAGCCAACCTGTGGATGGGGTGGTAAAGTCTTGCCACTCAGGCAAGGACAGAATGACAGAAGACGGAAGGCGTCGCCCGATTTTTCACATTCATCTTAGCCAAACAACAGTATGGCCTATAACATTTTCAAGCTCTTAGTATCACTTTAAATTTTGCATTGCATAATCAAGGTGTCATAAGCAACTGTCTCTGTCAATATGACATAACTTTGTATTATTATAGCTTAAGCCATCTTATTTTTTATTTTAGTATCACTTAAGGTTAATTTTGCAAATACTTGCTGTGGTCAAAAAAAATGTTTAAATATTTAATGTGGTATTTGAACTCAGTAGAGCTACTTGAATCTTGATAGTAAGTACATGCCAAACTCAAGCTATAATCATTAAGAATTATTCACAGCAAATTGGCCTACTTCATTCTATTAAGACTGTTCACAGAAATTCACCATTTAAAAATACACATTTGAAGAATCAACTCTAAAAATACTTAGTTTACTTACTGCCTGTGCTCTCATTTTATAAACTTTGCTGCCACAGTATATAGCAGTACTAAGATAAAAAAACCAAAGCATTGCAAGGTCTTAAAGATCCACTGAGAAGTTCTCTTATGGCATGGGAAAAACACATACGAAATAATCTGTTCAGTATATTACAATAACAGTTTTCTTCTAAATGTACATAGCTGTAAATAAAGATTACTGTGTACTGAAAAGATAAAAAAAATTATGAATTCACAATGTTGAAAGACAATTAAACATGTTCAAGGGCTGATACAGGCTTCATGTACCTTTGTACAGTAAATAAAATAGTTGTTTATAATTTGAGAGGGACTGTCAGATAGTCATCTTTCCATAACAATTTTCAATGTAGAGAAGTGGAGAAATACAGAATAAAGAGTAAATATTAACCCAACAGATGAACATTGAATGCAGCTGGAGTTATATGATCCTCATTCAGCACAAAACCTGTACTGGATCAATTTTTGTACTTAACAGCTAGTCATAACTTAAGCATATTGATCAACTTAAAAGGCAGCTCTGAAATCACCAACAAGAGAAACTACACTCCTCTGGGCAATATACCTGAACTCCAACACAGAAGAATCTCACATCATGAGAAAAAACATACTTATTACAGAAATATACCTCTTTCTACTTTGATCTTGTCAAGGATTTCATTTTTGTCTGCTAAATCAGTCTCTAGTTTAGCAATTTGCAGTTTCAGTTGCTGTTCCTTTAATTTCCATTGCTGTTCATGGGTCATACTGAAGACACTGCGATAAAACATGTGGCATATGAAAAACTTTTAGAAATTAGCTTCAACAGAATATAATAAAGAAAAAAGCTTTTAGTGGCATAGAGACCACTGTCATCATGTCTCAGGAATTAAGTAAACATATGCTGGTCTGCTGCTGTTGAAACCAAGGCGCCTTTCTCAGGCTGCGGTTAAAAAACATGAAAGAGTATGTGGGATGAGCAAAGGAACTGGCCTCAATTTAGAGCTCCAAAATCAGAAAAGTTGGCAGCATGCAACATTTGTGGGACTAGAAAAGGAATTCAGATGCATATCCCAGAGTAATCCACAATTCCAAACCTCAGCAACTGACAACTGACAAAACCATTCTTTCCACATACAAAACCTCTTAATGTAGAGAACTGGGATCACCCACCTGATTTCTTTTAAATTTGTGAAACACGCAGAGCCTAAAGTCAGTTGCCCATTCAAAGAAATGTTGACCACAAAGTGACAACAGTTTTCTCATACTGTAAAACAACAATTCTGATACTGATTAAGAAGTACATATGAAGTTATATTTCTCCTACTTTGAGAAATAAAAAACAGAGGTGGGCAAGAAATTAGAGTAACTCTTCTGCCTGTAACACATTATTTACTAAGAAGTCACCAATCTCTGTGCAATAAGGATTGCATGGACACAGAATTAGAACTGCGGAAACCACAACAGAATGTTTAACTCCGACTGAAATCAAATTAAGTACATTATATAATTTACAGTAGGTAAAAAGAGTAAGTAATGCAATGTGCTTTCATGTAACTTAGACAATGACTGCTATGGTCTTCATATTATTACTATTCAATACTTGCATTCCTATCGTCTGGAAAATTGTCTTTCATCTTAACCAGTCATAAACCAGTTTATTCAGTTTTGTACTTTGTGAAAAATCAGAAATTGTAGGGTTTTTTAGAAAAACAGTGAGTTCCTCTACTTTTCACATTGGTGAAGCTCACTAGTTAAAAAAAATATAAATCTATAGCTAAATAAAAACGTCTTCTGATATCTGTCTATCAATTTATCTCTCCCAGAGATTTATGCAACGAAAGCCTCAACCAAACATAGAGGAGAAGGAAATACCACAGAAGGACAGCCCACATAGCTTTACCTACTGTAGATGCTGACTGAAAGAGAACTGTCTGTTTTGATGGCTATGACTACATAAAGTACACAGAAGTGCATTTTTATCTAATATATTTGAAGAATGGCCTTAAGATTAAAGAAAAAAATATTATAGCATGAACTATGGACTCTTAAGTATATGGCAAGAATTTATATTCTTGATTTGTGATCTTCATAAAACCAGTTCTATTTCTCTGTATTTTGTCTTTTTCTCAGACTGTATCTAATCTCACCTATTTATACAGTTCTCTAGGCATATACCATCTTACAGTGTGATAGAGTGTCTTTTATAGCTCACATGACCTTAAGCAATGCTTCTAAGTCCTACATTAATACTTCACTCTGCTATAATTTTGGAGATAGTGTGCAGCAAATATAATGCAGTGAATGCACGTTCATTTCCATAACACTGTACAGCTACAGAAGAGACACAGGGTGTATAACACTTAGACTTACCACTCTTCAAAGTTTGATTGGCTCCCATAAGGGAAGAGTAAATCTTAGCAAGATGCCAAATATCCTTAGTTGCCACACTTCCGAACACGTTTTAAAATTTTAATGACCATGATACCTAGTAACATGTGCACTTGTTAACTTTAGGCACAATAATTTCACATCAAGATGTAGCTACACATTATTTTAGTTTTTCAAAAGGCTACTCTGGCAGAAAAACCATTGACGATTACTCTGATAGTAATTCAGATTTTAAGATGTTTAAATGAGAAACATTTTGGAAGACAGATTTTACCCAAGCCTATAATGCTAATGTTTCTGTCAATCTGAATTGAGTCGACTTCTGATATTTTCTTCCTTTGAATTTTAAGATTACTTTTACTTGAACTCATGTGGAATTTCTTTCACATTTACTGTATTTCAGTGGAGTTGGAGCCATCTGGGTAACTATAAATGGTCAACCACATCTGGCACCATTTCCTTTGGAGGGGGTTTAAGCATTGCTAGGTTTGCATTACAAGGTCATATGAAAACAATTACACCAAACCTTTTATGCAAACAAATTGTTTTCTTAGATACGGACTAAATAATAAGAGTCAATTGACAAATTCATATTTGTTCTTTGTAAACTTTTCAGATCCAGTTCCTCAGTCTTGCCTTTGGCAAAATTCCCATCAACTTCAAATGAATTTCCCCAAAAATAACATTAGCAAAGACTGGGTTTATGCCTCTTTTTCTCCATTAGAAAAAAAAAAAAGAAGGAAGTATTTATTAATTATCTGGCACCTGTGGACACTGGCCTATCCACTGCTAGCAACAGGTTAGCTGTAGTAAAGTCACATTGTTCAAATGGGCAACAGAACACACTGGCCATGAAACAACAGTTATAATTAAATGAGCCGTTTGTATTTATCATTTCTTGTTACCTATAATACACTAACATGGAATGATGAAACATGAGTCAAAGTTTAAATGGGAATATATGGAAAAAATAGATTTTTTAGGTAAAAGAAAAACCATGTGTAGATCACTGTTATGACAGAACCATATTTCAATGTGTCTAGTTAAACATTTTTTTATGTTATCTCTGTAAGATTTTATTTAAACAGAAAATTCCAACACAAAATTATAAGTTGATTTGTAAGAGATATTTCTCTGCATAATGATAGAGGAAAATAAAACATAATAATCAGAAATATTTATAACATGATCAGACTTCAGAGAAATCTACAATGAACTTAAGCAAGACCAACTGCCCCATACAAAACTCTAAATACTGTGATTATACAACTGTTAACAACTCACATGTAAAAAATGTTTTATACTCAGTTTTTCCTACTATAATTTTTAATTTCATCAAAGAAAGTATAAAAAGTTTAATAAATATTGTAATAATATTGTAAACTACATTTGCTATCACTCACATTGTCTTTAGTAATTTGTACTTTTTGACAGACATCAGACTGACAAAACAAACTTTAAGAGGTGAAAGAATTTTGATATGAGAAAAGACTTCAAGCATTTTGCCTACTTTCCAAGGCAATTATTAGCTCTAGGCCATTTATCTTATTTTCTAACCTTCTTCAATACAAAAGACACAGTTTCACAATAAAGGAAAAGTTCATTTGAAGGTCATTTTTTTCCTTTAATATGCCTGTGGCAATTGACTATTGTTACTTCTTTTCTGTACCAGAGAATCTCTGAATCTTACCTGCCAATGTATTCTGCGTTGTATGCACTGCTGATTCAGTTCATACAACTCACTATGTATAGGAACTTTTGTAAAAGCTCACAAAAGCCCAGACAGAAATTTCAAGCACAAGCAGTAGAAGTGAAATGTTAGCTATTACCAAAACAAACAAAACACCCCTCAAAAATAAACAATGGAGAAGCTAGCAAATATCAGACTTTACACAGGTCCACTAAGAAGTGCTGCAAGAACTCATACAAAAAGTTCAAACCCCCATTTTCCCCAAATAAAATAATAATAAATAAAATAAATGCAGAGGAATACATGTCTACCTAGATGCATTCTTCTTTCAACAATAACCCTAAAAAAATTATTAGAAATTAAAATAAGAAATATTTGTGTTGATGTTCAAAATAGACATTCACTTTTTTAATTAGATATTTTTAAAAAGAAGTAATTTACTATTTTGAGAGTATTAGAGCAAATATGGAAGCTGCTGCTTTTCAACAGAACAGATGAAATGGACGACCATAAAAGCTTCCATATACACCTACGGGTACGATGAACTGTAGCATGAATATATACACATGTATTCACAACACACAACATGCACATTCAAGCATACAGTATATGAAGGCCTATTAAACAGGTCAGGAATCAAGTTTTGTATATACAAAAACCATAACTTACCTGTTATACAGCTTATCATAGTCTTCCCTCAAGAGTTCCTTCTCTTTTTCTAGATCGTTTATTCTTTCCTGTAACTAAAACAAAGGAGAAAGTTTCAAGAAATGCACAGCACCAAACAAAATTACAATGCAGGTGTAAAGACAAATAGTTAATATTTTGTCAGGCTTTCATTTATTCTTTTTATACAACAGTATCTTAGAAGCTTCCAAATAACACTTTTTTTTTTCTCAACACATGGATTTACTTTGGCCCAGAGAGTTCTTTTTATGTGAACCTGAGACTAACATGTCTCGTTGAACAACAGTACCATAATCACATTCTGCCTTATGGAAAAAAAATAAAAAAATCCATAGGATTAAAGATTTCTATTTCCACTTTAGTGAGTATTAATATTAGCTAGTTAATGGCTTCTGTACAGTAAATATTTTCTTAATAGACTTTATAGAAGCAAAAAAACCTTGCTTTCAAAATACTCACGAAAGAAGGATATGGTTCTAAAAATATGGGATGCTTTAACCCCTACAGGCATTACAACAAAATAAAAACAAATATGTGAGAAAACCCCAAATAAGTTTGCAGACTCTTACTCCCCCTATGTTGAAGAGACTGAGAAATAAACCACTTCAGCTTTAGTCCTATCTCTGGGTGACTGTTACTGATGACACTAGTCTCTGAGAGTCATTAGACAAAGACACAGAACTGATTGAACTGCTGAGTAAGATGTAATGCTACACTACACTGTAATTAAATTGGACTGAAATAATACTAAAACACTAGCAATATGTCTTCAATAAATCAAGTATTACGATTTTTTTCCAGTTAACAAACCACTTATTTAGTATCAGAATTGACATGAAATCCTACACTTTAACCTCAAATATTGTCCAACCACTGTCCCAGTGATTACGTGGTACAGGGAACAGGTATGGTTAATGATTTTATGAAATGAAAGCAGCAACCACAAGCTGTTTTTATCCCAAGGTCTGTTTATATCTCCACAACTAGAAGATATCCCATGTTACTTTCCCCTTACCTATGTGTGCTAGCTAAAGCAGATTCTAGCTCTCTTGAAGACAATCTCACCTCTTCCGTCCTTCGGTTTGAAATGGTTATGGATTGCAGCTCTTTTTCAAGATGAAGGCACTTTAACCGCTCCTCTTTAAGCTGTAGATTCAGTTCATCACCTTCTGCTATCAAGGCATCATAGCTGGCTTTCAAGTTCTTTTCATTCTATGAAAAGAAATAAAGGAAAATCCACGAAAAAACAAAAAAAATCCAAAACATACTTACGTGAAAGTTAAAACATTGCATATTCAACCTGGGGTCTCTTATGGCAGTATTTAATATATATTCTCAATGTGGACAACAGGAGACACTCTTGAACTACGTAACTGAAAACAACTTCTGTTATGTACGGTCGGGAGAAGGTAGCATTCTTGTTGCTCTCAGGAACATTAAGCCCTTAGTTCAGTCATGATGAAAACAACCAAGAAATACATCTATTAAGCAATTAAAAGATTTTGGTGTGGTTACAGTGGTTAGACATGCTGACCAAAAGCACTGCAGTAGCAAGCAAAAATGAATGTTGACCTCAGCTGTGTTAATCACAGAGCTTGCCACAGCTCTGTTAACCCTTAATTGTAGATATATAATTGTTTCATACTCCTAATGCGCTCAGCTCTATTTCCCTGCTGGTACTAATTTAACGAGGGACTTATAATTTTCTTTTTTTTTTTTTTTTTTTAACATTTTAATTTACTTCTATGGATTATATTAAGGCACATTTAACCAATTTTAATATTAAATGGAAGATGTTGATAGAACCTCTATTTCTAGAATATTAGTTAATATTACACTGCCTGCATTCCACAATGCTTTAATAAAGGTTCATTCATTAAGAATTTAAATGTTGATCACATTCAAAGTATGACTTGAAACAAAACAGGCCAAAAGCTAATCTCCTGTTTAATAAAATGATCATATGAAAATTTGTCATATATATGTATGAGTATAGATAATGTTTTATGATGTAGACAGAAAAAAAGCTTCATTTTTTCCATACAATATTCCTACAAAGTGGTTAAATTGAGAAACTGAATGTGAATCCTTACAAGTCATTTAGGTTCACATGCAGTCCCATTATCCTAGAAACAGCAAAATCCCCACAGAAAACCCAATCACTATCTTGATCTTCAGCCTTTCATATCTCATTTCTCAGGAAGAAAAATATCATGGAGAATAAATAATATTAGCAGTCAGCCTTATTTCAGTGAGATAATGAATTGTATTACTCATAAATTTATAAGTCTTTCTCTAGTGCTCCTCTTGCTCTGTTCTATAGCTGTGAACTGTATTTCAATAACTTCAAAAAAATCACACCTTAAAAATCATTCTTTTACACTCTTTTCATTTCTCTCCAAATTTCTTTCCTTTCTTCTCAAAATCAGGATCATTACTGTCTCTAGCCCTTCCAACTGTCCAAGTGAACTCATGTTTTATTCATCTCTCAGCTTCAATTTTTTCCTGAAGTTCTTTTCTCTTTCAATAACTTGTTTCACTTCAACCCATGATATTTGAAGAAAAAAAACAACACAACCCCAAAACACTTCGCAAAGCTGGTTTCATAGACCATTTCACCCTCATCTCTTTCCTTAATTTCCAAAACAGTCGAAAACAAATTCAATACTCGTATTTATTCTACCAAACCATCTCATTAAAGCGCTAAAAATATCCTCCCGAAAAATTCCCTTGCTTTAACTTTGTTCTAGTCTTTCCATATTTCTGCTACTCTCCTGACCATTTTGAACTAGCCCTCCTCATTAAGGGAACCATGACTTCACCCTCATTATTGCTTTTAATTTTTTATTGCAAAATGCATTGTTTACCTGGATATTCTTCTATATCTGAGTGTTCCATCAGCAATTTTTTCCATTATGTCCAAACAGTTTTCTCTCCTGCTCTTCCTGGAGTATCCCAAGACTCAGATCATGGCAACAACTGGGATAATGACTTTAATATTTCTAGTCTGGACTTTTTTATCTTTAGGAAACATGCCTTGATATTGTTGTTAATTAGAAATAACTCATTTAAAGAAAATGGATCTATACCTCCTAGAAATACTGCACAAACGAACATAAGCTGCTCTCACAGTTGTGAAATTGTTGTACCAGCTGTTCACAAAAATTAACTCTCTGTAGTATTTAAAATTGTAGGAAATCTGCTAACCTGTGCAACTATGACAAATTATGAAATCCTGAATGTTCAGTCTGTAACTGAAGGAAACAAGTATACCTGTGGCATCAAACATATAATCCAAACTATTTTGGGGTCCTTTGTTCTTCTAAACAGGTTGTACAATTCCTTCATTCAACTAGCTACATTAAAATTCTTTACCAAAAAATATCCTGTAAATGTTTGGTAGCAAGACCAACTTCAATATGACTAGATGGAGTAGGATTCTAGGCTCTCAATTGGTGGTTTCACATTTTCGGTTGACTCAAATTCAAAGATGAACATAGAGGAATTATATGGGTTTCAATCGGCACAAGCTTCAAGCAAATGACAATGAATGCAACAGGCACAAAAAAAAAATCAACATAAAAATACTAAAAACTGTTCTGTTTGGAAGTATATGCCCTCTAAATTAGAAATTTTGGATATTACAGTTATTCACATTCAGTAGACAGATTTCAAAAAATTGGACAACCATTGTATCCATTATCTTTTTTTTAAAAAAAAAAAAAAGAGACAGCAAATGTAGTCATCCTGTTCAAAAATTCAGTTCTCATTGTGAATATTAGAAACAACATCTTCAAGCACCACTTTGAATCCTAGGCATTTGTTTCTATTCAGCTGCTGCCAAGAAAGCGCGTAACTACTTGATGTTTGCTGTAAATTACCGAAAAGTTGCATATGATTTAAAATGGAACAGCTTATTTATTGCTTTCTATTTAGGAACACAAAAAGCCACATGAAACCTGTCTCCCCTGGTATTTTCATTCTACACAGCTCACCCTGTGAAAAAATGAATTTGAGCTACTAACAGAAGTGCTGCTCTGGCAAAGAGGATACAGGTATCACACTGAAGCCGGGAGGGAAGCAAAGCAAAACATAGAAACACAAAAACACGGGAAAAAGGAACAAAACAAAAATCTAATGGCACAAATGTTATTTAGCATGCTACAATAAGAAGAAGCAGGCAGCAGTAAGAGTTTACAAGTATATCTAAGAGCTTTCACCTCAGAAGGCTAAGATACTTTAGAAAGCTTCATTGTACACAGGATTCCTACTCACAGGATTCTCCCATTTTCAATTCATTATCATACTACCTCTGCCTGTATGCACATGAAGTTCTCCAAAAACACATGGGAAGCAGAAAAATGCTGTATAACTAAAGCCTACCTGGAGTCTACCATGCAATTGCATGTGCTGGTGATATTTTCATAAAACTGCTCTTTTTAGAAAGGAAATGCATTACTTACAGTAGCCCTCAAACAATTTCCATGAACTTACAAGCACAATTTATTTAATCCCTAACATCAAAACTCTCATCAGTCAAACCTCTCCAACTTTATAAAAGACTGATAAAGTGAGGGGGGGGGGGGGTCTAGTACCCCTTCTTTGGTGAATCAGTACATGTAAGTCAAAGCACTGTCTTTAAATGACCAGGAATCAATTTTGATAGCCAGACAACTCAGTTCACTCTCCACAGTCTGCCTGGGATAGCTTTGCAGAAAAATATCTTTAAGACCTGCTAGACCCTTCTGCAAGAAATAGAAAAATTAAAATTTATTACTAAAAATCTAAACATTTGGAGTAGTTTGGGTGCAATGAATTATGTGGTTCATTTTCATATACATAGCACTGACTCAGAATCAAGAACTGTGTATATTTATCTTCCATTTATGCATGCTTATGGAGTAAAGGAATGTCACTGACCAAATTGCAATTACCTCTTGAAGCCGGAGAAATCTTCCTTCTGCTGCTGAAAGAGCATTGCTTTTCTCAACCAGCTGTTTACGGATCTTGATCATTTCCACATTGTCCCGAATGTTTAGCCTTCAAAATTGTATTAAAAAGAAATTCATCATGAGCTTAAAGATACAAAGTAAATTATCTAATTGTTTTTGTTTTGATAAGTTGAAATCCTTTGCAAATCACAACATATCTGAGAGAAGATTAGTGTGTAATACCCCTATTAATTTCTTCTTCTGTAATCCACATTACAGAATTTAGGTAAATAAACACTCTACCACATAATGACAGAGCTCCAATTAATATATATCTACATCATTGGTCGTATCAAATTATATGACAGGAAAACAATCCTATGCCTAAAGAGATTATTTGTTTTTACATTCACTTGTTTTCCACCTTCCAAAGTACTTGTTGCTAGTAGATTATCATTATATGCCAGTAGATTACCAGTTGAGTTTAAACCTATCAAATACTGCTATGAAAAAATGACTTAGTAATTTATACTATAAAAACTTATGGTTGGCACTTAACAAGCTGCAGGTGTGTCTGAACTGCATGAAAATCACTGAAAGTCCATGTAGCTGTTTTATATTGTTACCATTGCAAGACTAATTTCAGAAAGTACTGTTTAATAGAAAGGATGTTTAAAATAAATATTTATTTAAATTTTGAATTATTTAGATGTCTTCCCTTACTTCAGTGAAAACTAAACCCCATTATTTTCACAGCTTCTTCAAGTCTGGGAAAAGAAACCAATTCTGATTTGTATTAATATAAAATATGATGAAATCAGGATAAATCTTTAGCATTTGAAAAGGTAATTTCTGTTCCAATATTTACCTATTTTAGACATATTGGACAAATTGTCACAATGCCATGTTGGAGCAAGAAAATGAACTACAAAGCTTACACATCTGTAAACCAGCTGAGTACGTGAAATACTTTCCTTTTATTCTGTAAAATATCTAATCGTATCGTGTTTTGGCATTGCCCAATTAATTGTCCTTACACAGAAGATAAACACACTCACTAACCTGAGATCTTCCCCAAGAAACAGCCCTAATGCAACACTAAATATCATGTGTCTAAAACATGTTAACCTACGTAAATTAAAGTTGTGGTGAGAATAGACACCAGCACTGTCTCATGCTAGCTATCTGAAAGCTAATGTAGTGGTACATTTTTATTAATCTTGTTCCACACATCAAACAAAAGGCTCTTATGCCTTCAAAGGCTTTTTCTTCTCCCCTCCCCCTCCCTTTCTTTTTTAAGCAGGAGGCTTTTTTTTTTTCCTCTTTTTAGTAGAGAAAGGAGCAGATGATAGTGAAATTTATGATGTACAGATGTAAACCCCATGGCTTCTGACAATCAACATTAACTATTTTTTCAACAGTGAATGAAAGCATTTGATTTAAACAGGTTTGAGGTACTGATATCATGAAACAAATTATTCAAATTCAGAAGTGAAAAATTATTTTTTATTTGGGATCATTTCAATTCTCACAATTATAGGAGTATTTATCTCACGAAGTTTCTAGCTACAGAAAATGCGCAATTAATTTCTTATTAGTGCACAACATCGATCACAGTCTCAGCTCTCATTGAAGGCTACAGCAACAACTATTTTCCCACAGAAATTTTACAATACATTATTTATTTATTTAAGCAAAATATGTCTAAAAACATCCAATGCATCTAGCTACATGACAAAGAACTTGCTCTTGAAGAAAAAAATCATTTCAGATTTTGTGGACAACAAAAAGTTATTTGAGGAAGATTCTGCTGGGAAGATTAATTTTTCTATAAATGAAGTCACCAAACAGTGGAATAGAATAGAAATTGATTACCCATACAGCTTTCTTCCTCCCAGGTCATTGCTTCATTCCGCTCTTAGAACATTTGCCCAGCTGTTCTGGTATAACTTAAAAATAGGGGTTATATACAGATCTGATATAAAAGTCTATGTTACCTTTATTTTGCTCAAAGAGTAACAAAATAACGTATAAGAATAAAGATGGACTAAGACAGCACATTCATTGTTCTCTCTGTTGCCAAAAAAGCCAAAAACTCTGCCACAGAGTCTGAAAACATAGAGGTAGGCCTGGAGCAGAAGTTAAAAAAGGAACCAATAACCCTTTTAAGGAAGTAACCTGAATTAATGGGCATGCTGATTTAGCTCTAGCACACCTTCTACCCCAAGTGCAGAAATAAGGAACATGAACTCTATCCTTCCACTCTAAACCTCATCTTAAAACTGGGTTAAAAAGTTTGAAATTGGAAATTAAGTTAGGAGAAAGTGACTCATTAAAAGCTAAGAATTATGTTTGGGGTTAATGTTTGAAGTATACCGAAGAGACAGGCTCTTTTCCAGACCTCTTATCATTTGGATTAAAAGCATATAGAGTGAGATTCCAGTAACATGCTGGGGACCAGCTGCGTGGGAATGGGTGACTGATAGCAACCTAAACCAAAAAGAAATGATTAAAGAAAGGATCTTGACCTGCACTGTACAAATTTATGCCAGTAAATCCCAGATGGCTAAGCTAATAAAATTGAGGTCTAATTAAACCACATCCCTTCCATCTTGTCTTTGCTTCTATATGAGCAGGACACAGGTACAATACTGAGACTACTCCTAAAAGAGTCCTGTAATTGCATCAGCTGGACCAGTGACTCATGAACTCTCCCCATTTACCTTCAGAACAAGAAAAACAAGCAAGTATAAAAATATCACCATACCACATCTCAGGATCACTTACACTCTGTCTTGAAAAATAAAAGTTTTCTAGGATAACAGTTCTCAATCACCAATGCATCAGTGGTCAAGATAAATACACAGAATCCCAAGCAGAGAAGTAAAGAATAGAACATCAATGTGCAGTACTGCTCTCATTCTATGATGCTTAGGAACTATGAACAGAATTGTATGTTGATGTACATTCTGTTCTTTCCTTTACCTCCTATTTTTTACAAGTCAAATATAAAGGGGTAAAAAGCCCAACAATATTCACCTTCTAGTAGCACCTTTATGATGTAATTCATAGTATACTTGCAAAAAACCTGAAGTATTAACGTTGCATCAATAGCTTTAGCATTGAAGTTCAGATTTTTTTAAAATACCAATATAAAATTCTGTATTTGTTTGCCTGGCTGAAGAGCTAGAAATTAAAAAATTCATGATATTTAGGTAAACTGTTTAAATATGAAAAATCAGATAGAAAGATGCAAATATAAGGGCTTTTTTTATATGACATGTGTATTTATTAGAGATGACTTAGCAAATTCATATACATGCTGTAGTATCTTAAAACCCTTTAGATAATGTACTGCGATTAACATGTTCCACATTTTAATCTAGGTCCACAATGCTAACACAGAAGTCGTAAGTGTGTCAGATACGATACTCCTGTCCAAAAGTCCACACACTTAATAGGTTTGATTCCAAAGTTATGTTGCATCAGAAAATGCCAAAAGAATTAAAAACTGACTAGTAGGTAAGTTTTTCACTTAAAAAACCCCAACCACATAAGACAAAACCACATGCAAACATGCAAATACCAAACACCTGTTTCACAAATGCATTTTGGGTAGATTTGACAATGTTTTTGGGAAAGTACTATGAGCTATTAAGACATCTGAAGCTAGCTGCTTGCAAAATGTGATTGTTCAGATGTAATGTTTTAACTTGTGCACTGGTCATCATAGAACTTAAATCATGAGGTTATTATGGTTTTGGCCATCTTTAATTTAAAAATAGTCAAGCCAAATGCAGTTATATTTTGTAAGAAAAGTTAAGAAAATATGTTCAATGTAACACACCACACATCAAGTTTCTCCCTTAAGTCAGAATGAAATCAGAATTATGTATTCTTGAAATAATCCCCAAACGATCTCTAAAGAAATATTGAAAAAACCATTGATTGCAGCCATGTTACAATAATCACCTCGAGGAGTACACTGCACATGAACACAGCTCTGTTATGTACCTCTTGTGTTGTCATACAGAAATTGTAGTGAAGCTGCAAAGGCAGCTTTAAGATATTACTGTATTTCTTGTTGGCAGAGGACTCAAGATAACTATCGTCTCCCTCCCTTACTGCTGATGGATCAACAATTATTAACTGTGGCTGCTTAACTATTTGGAAACTACAGTTATTTCAGTGACAAGAATTTTTTAATCATATAGCAGAATAAAGAATACTTTCCTAAATGTTGGAAGTAACCTGATTTTGTTAACACCAGGCTGAGATCAAATGGTGTTGCAACACGAAGAGATAGGTGGAAACAAATATGTCTTTTTGGCAACATACAGTCCCTAAAGAATTTTAACAGACGAACTGTCTTTAAATAGTAACATATCTAGATGACAGCCAAGTGTACTTTTACAAAACACAAGAAAAAGTTGAAAATAGTACCAGAATTCAAAGACATAAGCTACAAAGACAAAATCAGATGGCCTCATCAGTCAACCAAATTTCCATTTTTTCCTCCAGCATTTTACTATTGACAGTTTCTTCTCTGCTCAGGGAAAGAAGATTAAAAAAAAAATTACATAGAACGTATAAGTCTATTCTTATAAAAAACCAGCTAATACAGATTGTTCTAGAGAGCAGTTGCAAGACTTTCAAGAAAGCAAGCTAATGAAAATCTCTTGAAGATAATATATATAGGTACCTATGCGGTTAAACCTGGAGACAACAGTATCCCTCTAAGTTCTGGCTCTGATTCCTTCAGCATGAAAAAGTACAACTTGAAAAACATGGCAAAAAGTCTTCCATGAGGTATTTCAGTAGCAAAGTTACAGAATGCACACTATTCTAAAGACGCACTAGAGGAAAATTCTCAATTTCTTTCCCAGTGTGTTCAACAAAGCACAGTAACTCTGAAAGACTTAATCTATCTTTTACCAGGCTTCAAACAAGAAAAGGACTGTAACGGAAATACTTCCAGAAATTCAAATATGAATTCAAAGACAGTAACTTAGGCCAACTGTCATGGATTGTATACAGGTAATTTGAGAAAGATAAATAAATAAGGATCTGCACTACTTTTTGTTGCCCGACTTTAAATATTTTTTTTTGCTGAATTTGAAGTGCATCTTTACTTCAAAAGTCAGTAAAAATTTCTCAGAAATATGGTACTTGACATGAAATTTAGACGTTCAGTTTCTGTCTGCTGTACTTAAAGAACAGTGTTTATCTACAGAAGAATGAAGCACAGAAGTTCTTTGAGATTTGCATCAGATTATTTTCAAATAACAAAAAAGACTTTTAAATATTTTCTCAATTCACTGTAGGCAGAGACAGAAATTATTCGTAATAACAACTTCTTTAACATATTTAAACAATTTAAAGGAAATCCTGAATAGGGGAGAGATGACTTTGTGAATAATTTACTAGCAAACATTATGATATATTATTTATGTAGTGCCACTGATGCACAAAAGAATGCTTACACATAGAATCATAGAACAGTTAGGGTTGGAAAGGACCTTGAGATCATCTAGTTCCAAACCCCCTGCCATGGGCAGGGACACCTGCCGCTAAACCATGCCACTCAAGGCTTTGTCCAACCTGGCCTTGAACACCAGTAGGGATGGAACATCCACAATCTTCCTGGACAACCCATTCCAGTGCCTCACCACCCTAACAGTCAAGAATTTCTTCCTTATATCCAATCTAAACTTCCCCTGTTTAAGTTTGAACCCATTGCCCCTTGTCCTGTTCACTACAGACCCTAATGAAGAGTCCATCCCCAGCACGCCTATAGCCCCCCCTTCAGATACTGGAAGGCTGCTATGAGGTCTCCATGCAGCCTTCTCTTCTCCAGGCTGAACAACCCCACCTCTCTCAGCCTATCTTCATACAGGAGGTGCTCCAGTCCCCTGATCGTCCTTGTGGCCCTCCTCTGGACTTGGTCCAACAGTTCCATGCCCTTTTTATGTTGACGACACCAGAACTGCACACAATACTCCAAGTGAGGTCTCATGAGAGCAGAGGGGCAAGATCATCTCCTTCAACCTGCTGGTCACGCTCCTTTTGATGCAGCCCAGGATACAGTGGCTTTCTGGGCTGCGAGGGCACACTGAAGCCAGCTCATGTTCATTTTCTCATTGACCAACACCCCCAAGTCCTTCTACGCAGGGCTGCTCTGAATCTCTTCTCTGCTCAACCTGCAGCTGTGTCGGGGGTTCCTCCGACCTAGGTGTAGGACCTTGCACTTGGCATGGTTAAACTTCATAAAGTTGTCATCAACCCACTTTACAAGCATGTCAAGGTCCCTCTGGATGGCATCCCTTCCCTCCAGCGTATCAACTTGAACCACACAGCTTGGTGTCATCAGCAAACTTGCTGAGGGCGCACTCAATCCTACTGTCCATGTCACCGACAAAGATGTTGAACAAGATCGGTCCCAACACCGATCCCTGAGGGACACCACTCGTTACCAGTCTCCAGCTGGACACTGAGCCATTGATCACAACTCTTTGCGTACGGCCATCCAGCCAGTTCTTTATCCACCGAGTGGTCCACCCATCAAATTGATGTCTCTCCAATTTAGAGACAAGGACGTCATGCGGGACAGTGTCAAACCAGATCCTCTCCTACAATGGGCCTAAGGTCTTCATTCTCACAGTCCCTGTGTCTGCCTTCCAAGACTTGGGTGGTGTGGTCAGAGTCTTTGCCAGTGAAGTCTGAGGCAAAGAAGTCATTAAGAACCTCAGCCTTCTTAAAATCCAGGGTAGCCAGTTCTCCTGATAGGTTCTGGAGGGGGCCTACGTTGTCCCTAGTCTGTCCTTCTATTCGCTACGTACCTATAGAATCCCTTCCTGTTATCCTTAACATCCCTAGCCAAGTTTAATTCCAACTGGGACTTAGCTTTCCTAATCTGGTCCCTATCTTCCCGGACAACATCCCTGTATTTATTCTTCCCAGATAACAACACATAATAACGGGGTCCCTCTCTTGAAAGTCAGTTAAAGAACTGACCATGTATTTCTCATCCAAGGAGAACTTCCACTGAAATTGAATGAGTAAGGAATGCAGGATCATGCCATATTAGATTCTTCATAGAATTAAGAGTAAGAGGCTGAAATTGAAACACTCAAAAGAGACAAAATATAAGCAAAGTTCCATGATTTTGTGTATCTTTTTGCAAAAGTGGAAGAACAGAGAAGATATTAAAATAATTGAGGCTTTATTGTGAAACTGATTCCACAAGCATGATCGTCTGTCTTTATTTCACTGCATAGCCATACCATATTCCTTCCAAAATTTTCTAGTCTACCCTTACTGGGCCTTTATGTTTCTACTATTTGTACACTCCAAATTATCAATGAGTATTAATGAACATTAAATTACTCACCAGGAACCTATATTTAAAATTTTCTCAGAATATATTGAAGAAACGATAGATGATTAAAATTTATTGAGTTGAACTTCAATAGCATCTGAATCAGCTAGCCATGAATTCTCTAAAATGGTAATTATGAACTTCTTTGCTTATTTCTGAAAATACTTCATAACCTATTATAATCTTCTTGGTTAGAATTATCCATGGTTATCTGGTAAAACATTTTATTATTTAGTTTCACCAAAGGGGGGTTAAAAATGAACATAGCACATATTTCTTAGCAGAACAAGAAATTTTCACAGCCATATATAAACATTATGACATAGCTCTTCTAATGCTTCCACCATGGAGATTGCCATTTTTCACAATACCTTTGGCTTGCTGTTTCTTGCTCTTTCAGCCGCAGCATGGATTCTTCAATTTCCTTTTCTTTCCTTCTTAGCTCACTCACAAGTATCTCTCTGCTATGCTCTAGTCCCTCAATGCGTTCCTTTTGGGACTCAATCACAGTTTCCCTGCAAGTACAAGCATTGTATATTCCAAAACAAGGGAAGTATTTAATAAAAGAAAAAAATAAAATGAATAGTCAAGAAAGCAAAAATTTTAAAAGTGTTCATCAAAATTAGTACTTTTTTTTTACCAACAGAGGCTTAAGAGTTCAACTTATTCCGAAAATAATTAGAGGTCACACCAAAAAGATGTGAACAGTACAATAAATAGACAAATGAGTCAAAAACTTTATCAAACTCTTAAAATAAATGTTTATGTGGACTGAATAATATTCAGTGGAATCTAGCTGAAAACATCATTCATGGTTTCTTATACTCTATATTAAACATATCTCCCTCCTAATCCTTTAGTGCCAAGTGTTTTCTGAAGAGGAAAACACCATTACTAGCTATCAAAAGAGCACAAAATCTTCAAAATCTTCAACAGATGGAGCAGTGAAAGTAATTTTTAAATTTTTATTCTGAGTTAAGTAACTTTACACCCCCCAAAAAAACCCCCCATACTAAATAAGACTACATGTCTGTAACAGTGAAATTTATCCAGTAAATGCAATAAAAAAAAAGAAAATCAGAGAATGATGGAGATTAGAATCTGAATTTTTTAACAGGCCACAAGTTTGACATTCTTGACAAGTTAATCTCGGTTAACTCTCCCAGTAATATTTTTTTAAATAAGAATAAGGAAAATCTACAATTTTTTCCACTCTAAAGCTTTTGATGCATAAGATACAATTCTTCGTTACCTTGAATACATATCATAGACTTAAAAGTACCTTGACTTTTTTGGCCACGTGTTTGCTTTTGTACCTGAGTCCACCATTCTGAGCAGGTATGGTTATTTCTGGCACGTTTGTGAGAACTGAAATCTCTGAAAAAAATGCTATTCGACTTTTTCCTGCATTACAACAACTTTTTTGATCAATCTTAGGAAAAAAGCTATTGTGAACACGGAGATTCATGACACTATTAATGAATAGCTCTTATTTTCCAAATCCTAAGAAGTGACAGGTGTAAGGAGTAATAGCCCTTTCTAGGCCCATCACTATTAAATTACTAAACTTTTTTTTTTTTTCACTCCAGAAACAACATTCTATTATAATGCAGATTATTTTAAAAAAATCATGTAACTGTTCAGCAAAGATTAAATTCACACAGGATACTAGCAAGAGTTTCATTTTAAAATTGTTAAAGAATTTTAAATAAATTATTAAAATAATTGCTAAGTATATTTCTGTAAAATGATTTCCTGTGATCCCACTAAATCTTTGTGTCTACAAAACTTCATGTACAAACCACACAACTGCACAGTAATTCACAGATTTGTATATTTAGCTTGCCCACTTACTGAAAATTCAGCCTTCATGGAAGTTGTAGTAAATATAATTCAGGTAAATCATTATAGAAAGAAACACACATACTGAAAGCAGCCTTTAGAAAGCCAGATGTCTAAAAAAGCATAACAAGTTCTGATATATTTTGGACATGAAAAATACTCTGATCAGACCTCAGTATCTTTAAATTAGATATTAACTACCTCTTTGCCACTCTGTAACTACCTCTCTGTTCTCATGCAGTCCCTACATTAAGGATGTTATGAAGAGATTCCTGAGCTTCCATTTCAGTTAAAATGTGCAACTGGACTACAAACCAACTTTCAAAATGCCAAAGCAAATCAAAATCATTTTATGTTTCTATCCCATAGTGCGCTTTTTTTAACTTATCCACAAAATCTGACCACCTCTAGAAACTGAGCTTAAATGACCAGCATAACATATACAACAGTTACCACTTGCCTGGGTTATCCCACACAGCTTAGGAGTCATGTTGGTAACAATTTTGTAGCTAAGGTTGCACTTGCTTTTGTCAGTTTTGTCCAGTAGTACAGTAGTAGTAGTAAGACAGGCAGCATTGCACCCTAGCGAAAAAGAGAGGCTCACCACTGAAGATCAATTTTAACTTCCAGCCAAATTCTATGTACCTGCATTCTGCATTCTATATCTTTAATCCTATGTTTTCCTTACCATAAAACACTTCTGCATTATTACCAGTGCTACTGTTGTCAGATCCAACAACTTCACTTTATTTTCTGAAGTGATAACTTCCATCCAAATTCTATGTACCTGCATTCTGCATTCTATATCTTTAATCCTATGTTTTCCTTACCATAAAACACTTCTGTATTATTACTAGTGCTACTGTTGTCAGATCCAACAACTTCACTTTATTTTCTGAAGTGAAAACTTCTGAAAAGTATTTTTTTTCCTTCACAAAAACCACAAGTATTAACAGTTATAAAGACAAAAATTAAGAAAACCATACAAATCTCTTATTTCAGCCCTTGAAGCCTCAAGCTGATTCGGTCCATATTCTGGGAGTCCAAGGTTAGGTGATCTCACTTCTAAATCCTGAAATCTCATTCCTAAAAATAAAATTTATCTTTATAAATTTTTGTCATGCTGAATGAAAAAGCATTTAACAAAACAACAATTTCTACACAGTACACTTACAACCTGTATATAGGTGCCATAAGAAGTATTTTCACCACAAATTCAAGTGGAAAGAGATAATCAGTGTCTACAACATAGCTCTTGTGAAATTTCAACTATGGGTGATACAGCATGCACTGGTAAGTAGTGTTAAAAACATGTCTTGAAAGGTTTTTTGTAGAAGATTTTACTTCTAAAGACAGAAGAAAGATGTTGTCTTCAAAGAACAACAATATCAATGTTATTAAATAGAACATTTGTCATCACTTTTTCTCTGATAGCATTTTCTTTACAAAATTGTGTCATTCACCTAGACAAGCAACTAAAGGACCGTTTTTATCAGCACTGCAAATAATTTGCTTATGTTCTTTAGAAGCATACTGAGTCCCTTATGAAGAAGGAAAGTGAGAAATTACTTAACGAAGAAATATTAAGGAGCAAAAGCAATGGTTTCACCAAATCTCTTTCTGCTACTTCTCTTTCTTCAGTAAGTTTAGAGTGGGGACCAAACTATGCATTATGTTTCAAATACAGCATTAATGCTGCCATCCCTCAGTTTCCAAAATGAACTCATTTAGATCCAAAGTATAATGATACCAGCAGGTTCACAAACTGATCTAAAAAATAATTTCCTACGTTGCATTTGTGCTGAGTTGACTGTAGTTTTTATATATTTAGAATTTTGATCTTGAAGTATTATTTTAAGGCATTGGTAACTGTGCTATATACATACGTGTGTATTTATATGCCTAAGTATATGTATTTTGTTTATTTTTGTTAATCCAGATTTATCTTAGCTGGTTGTACTCAATAAAGAAAGTTCTGAGAGAAACCAGTGAGTGTTTAATGAACATTCATACCTGACTACATCTTTTGGATTGACTTGTTACAGTATTTCTAAATCAGTCAAACATAAAGCAGATACAGTAAGGGGGATTTATTATTTGTGGACTCTTCTTGCCTCTTCATACCCTAGAGACAGCTACGCCTTCCTGAATTTATGCAGGCATTTTATGTTTCAATAATTCCTCTGAATAGTTTCTGATTTGCACTAAAAATATTTTGAGATTCAACCTTATGGTTTCACAGAGGACTCTAAGAGTCCAACAATCTTTAAAGACAGGAAGCACGTAAACCTAGCAGTCTCATGCTGGACATCATCATTAATCAAAAGGGCCTGTCTAAAACATGAGAATTGTTTCTGTTTTCATATACCTGAAATAACATTGATTATGTAACCAAAATAAAGACCAGTGGGAGGGTGATATGGAGGAAAAAACCAACATAGCTATAGATCAGACCATCTGCCTGATTCATAGCTTGTAGAAGTCAAGACAATTGTGCTGACTCAATTTTGAATCAGGGCCATAGAAGTCTTGTTTTTTTTGAACACATTATCTGTACATTGTTTAAGTTAACAGAGTACAACTACTTCTACAAATGTTCATATGAAAATAGGAAGGTTTAAAAGTGTGATTTCCAACTGTACCTACTATAAATAAAAGACTAAGAGTGAGACTGCCTTAAGCAGCAAGACTTGACAGCAAAAAGTATCATTATAAATGGCTGCATTGTGGTATTTTCCTTTTAAAAGTCCACACATGTAATAGATTTTTCAAGTCTGCAGTGTTGTGCACACATGTATCAAGAGACGAGAACAAACCTTGAAATTAAAAAAAGAAAAACATGTGCAAACAAACTACAGATGTAAAACTTTGTTATAACAAGATAACACTGAAGTTTTTCATATACTTTTTTATAAGCCTTGAACACATAGAGAAGTTATGTTAAAAATGTCTCATGATTTAGCTGTTAGAAAACTTGCCTGATAACTACTTTAGTTTCAAATCTGTCCTTTTACCCCTACCACTGTGAATTCGCAAAATGGCAAACAAGTTATCATGACTACTATAAATAAATACAAGAAAAAGGTGAAAGAATAATCTACCTACCTACAGGTACTATTACCCGCTGGTGAACAGTATGTACTTTCTACTACGACGCGCTAACTCACGGTACCTATGTAAACCACTGCTTTTACTAAATGCTAATTATACCTTTCTTTGTGTGCTCCGGCATGCCAGCAGCCTCACTCACTTTTTTGAGCCCAGTGTTAATACGAGACTGAACATAGCTGTATGGATAAGGTCTATGACCTTGAATCTGGAGCTGCTGTTTAGTTGAAATGAGTTTGCTGCGGAGGCTCTCATTTTGTTTCTCAAGCTCACGAACTCTCTCTTGCAAATCCTCAATCATTTCTTCCAGCTCCACAGCCTGGCCCAGCCGCTTGGGGCCGCCACCAACCTGTTCAGACCTTTTTTTATCATTAACAAGCCGTATTAACTTGGTGGCCATTCTGGGGAAAATAATAAAACAAGATGAAAAAGAATGTGAAAAGTCAGCATAAAAAGCACTCTGTTGAAAGGAACATAATCACTGTGAAGACTTCAGCATAGAACCTGAATAATAAATTTCAGGTTTTGATATAACTATTACTGCCTGTGAAGAACTCTTTGAAGATAATTGAAACCACTGTGCAGCAATCTGCTTTATAGCACTGACAAATAACAGTTTCCTAAGGCTTATCATTTAAGGTTAGTAAAGGGAGGACACATATTTATTCCATATGCTGCTTAAACGTAATTTTTAACGCATGACCTTATATAAGAACCTCTGCATGCTGTTAAGCAAGTTACAGATTTGGGATGTGGCAGGGCAAACTATAAAAGCTACAATTCCACAAAATATCCAACTATTGAAAGAACACTAATAATATGCAACATTCCAATGATATATCATTTCTAGATTTTGAAGATTTAAAAATATATTTCAGTTCTCAAGTGACTAAAATATATAGATGGATGGTGCTCCAGAAAAAGAAACTTAATAGTTCTCATTACCACACTCAATTTTGTACTTGGTAAATATTATCAATGTGCTTCAGAGAAGGAATGGTTAGCTGAAGAATATAATTAGATACAGAGGGTATGGTTTTCATCTATTTTTAAAAGAACACAAATTTTGCTTTTGGCATCTCAAGAGTTGTACCTTTGATTTCCTTTAGTTTTGATAAACATTGGTAAACTAGAACAAAAGGCAGAGAGGGCACATGGGGGGTGATGTAATATACAAGAACAGAAAACATACTCAGCAGTGAATGGAAAAAACTTAGCATATAAAGAAAGAAAAGGTGGCTTTGATGAGAGAGACAAGTTCAAGACTTTACAAAATTGGTCACACACCTTTAAGACCTGTACCTAGTTTATAGGGAATCTATTGTTGCAGGCCCAGAAAGAAGACTGAAAATATAGACACACTTCATTTCTTTAAAGGGTCGTGTTTTATTTTTGTATACTTGTGGACAGAAGCTTCTACTTAAAAGAACAAAAGTGAAACAAAAAAAATCCATAATAACTTTAGGATGTCACAGAATGTTACTTGCCTGTAAGCAGGTTTTTTGTTCATTGTTTTCTTCAATGTACTCTACTGCAAATTCATTCCAAACTTTTAGTTACAAGGGTTTTGGTACAAGGGATGCTGGGAAAGAAATTTAGCTTAAGGAGTTAAAATTTTTCTCTGGCAATCTAGACAAACACTGTGTTCTATATTTTCTGTACCTTAAAATATGAATTCAGGTATTCAATTTGGACATTCTGTGTCATTTTACCTAAGTGGCTGATGAGTGCATTTGGTAAGTCATCTAACAGAAACACTGGAAATGGCATTTGCAAAGTTTGCTTAAGCAAACAATTCATTTATTCCGCTGTCTTGTATTTGACAGTAGTCTGACAGAAAAGATGGAAGTTACATAATGCTTGTCAATTTGATACTGAATACTGAGTCAAAAGGAAAGAATGTTTTGGATTTTAGAGAAGTATGAAATATCTCACCTAGACAGGCAATATCTTTATTGGTATTATTTATTTATTATGAACTTGCTAGCTTCTGACCAGAAGCTAGCTTAGATGCAGCAAGATTTTATTAGCTTAAGTGCAGCACAATGTGAACACAGAGTCATGGTACTTCTGGATTAATGAGTCCTCCTGGAGTATAGTAATACCATGAAGAGTTCTGCTGAGTCCAGACTGGTTTGCCAGCACAGCATGAAGTTTAGTAACAACCCTAATGCTGCTTGCATATATATGGGCACACTGGATACTGTGCTTCCCATGCTACTTGAGATTTCTTCAATGAAGTTGTCTATTACCCTTAGTGAAGGAGAGTTGATCACAATTATAAAGATATTTTAGGGTTAACTAGATGATAAAAGGTTAGACGTTAGTCAACTTGGAGGACAGAGAAGAACAAAAGAAGCGGCAGAATCTCTTCATAGGTCATTTTGATTCTAGGATGAAATTCCTGATGAATAATTAGGCTTCTGTTGCCTCTTTAGTTCCCAGAATACCTGTTATATTTGTACTGCGATAGCATTGCTATGAACCCAAGCTACCGTCACTGAAGTGGTGGAGAGTGGTGTGCCTCTCTACATGGACATCTAATACTGTCCACTGCAAAAAATATCCCACATACCACACAGACAACCAGAGATCAATAAAAAAATGAATTCCAATGAGTGATTTATGGTACTGTTTTAAAAAGTGCTCTGAGAGAAATCAGCATGATTTTGAATTTGTTGATAATCCTTTAAAGAGTGAAAATGTTATTGTGAGCTAAAACAAAAACATTAAAAGCTCCATACCTTTTAATCTTCTCCTCTTGCTTATTTGCATGCTGTTTGAGTAAGATGTTCTCATCGCGTACACGAAGGAATCTGTCTTCCAGCTCCTTTTGACTGATTCGTGATACAGCTTGTCGAGCTTTTACATTCCGTGTAGTTGATTCTACTCAAACCAAGACAACTTTAAATTACCTTCAATATATTCAACAACATGTAATCCAAAGTCTAACTCAGTTTGAAATACTGAAAAAACCCCAAATTTTCAAGTAGTTTGATATTTTACACTGTTGATTACCTTTTGCAGACATTGGCATATTAACATCTCCTTTTTTCTCCTTCTTACAGATGAAAAAAGTAATAAAAAAAATTATACAGTAAACAGTACATAACTAGACAGCACAAAGGAAATAGTTGAGCAAATAACAAGGCCCTGTCAAACATACTACTTAAAAAATAAATGATCATTACCAACGAGACGCTTTCTAATCAGTTTCAAAGTTAACATACTCTCTTGAAGCTTGACAAGATAAACTCACAATAATGTAAATTTACTTAGATACAAGAGTAAGCCCAGTACTTCCATTTTAACAGCAGCTGAGTAACATATCAGAGTGCAATAGTATTTTTGGTTCCCATTTTGTTCAATGGGCCTGGCTTTGTCCTCAGTTCAGCAAAACAAGTCCTCCTTTCTTCTGGAAGGATGAATGTTATAGCTCAATGAGATTTCCAGTTTTTAGCAAATCACAGCAGCTCTTCTCTTGTAACAAGCAACATGAACACAGAGCGGGCCATAGTACCTTTCAGAATCTAACCCAGGTTTTGAATGGTATTTGAACTTAATTTTATGAGTGGGAATGTCAGAAACAATTTTAGAAAGAAACTAAAGAAGCCACTGATCAAAGCCTGTAATTGTAATAAATAGCAGCTGGTACAAACCTTGTAATCCTTCAATTCCAGCTGGAGTAAGACCTACATCTCTCACAGGCAGGTCCCCTACCGTTTCATCAGCTGGAACTGACATGGCTTATCTATGGATAACAAAATTCAGATTAAATTCTTTTCCATATGTAACTTAGACTGCAAGACTAGAATGAACTACAACACATCATATAAAATAAAGGAAATAGTAATGCCATATTCACTGAAATGACAGACTCATACATTACTGTAAATGTTCCCATCTCAATTGTGTCACTCAAAAGAGAATCCAAACTTTCAAGTTTAAAGTTATGCCAGTTTTAATCCATGCACAAAATATGGCTTCTGGTACATGAGTAATACCATTTTCCACATTTTGAATCGGGCATTTTGAAACAGAGGTACTGGGGGTTATGAAGTCATTTCAGTGTTGCCTGCTATCCTCTTAGTCTTCTTTCAATCATTGGCATAAGAGAAACTACTTTCTAGGAGACTGTCCTATGAAAGATTCTCATAAATCCGAATACATTTCTTTCTTGAGGCAATAGAAAGTGTAGCTACATGACAAAGTGAGATTAGGAAAGTATTAATGTGAAAATGAAAACTACATTTGTTTCAGTGTAATGTAATATGAAGATACTTGTTAACAACTACTATTTCTTTCTTCTCTTCCAGTGCAGAAAATTAGGTGCTAGCCACAGAGTCAAGTAAGGCTGAAACAGCACAAAAAGAGAGACATAAAGTCCTTTGGATAGTCTTTCCTTTCCCCCCTTCATCACTTTTTAGGTGATACAAATCCTTAGTGAATTTGAAAACATCTAGGAAGCACTGGGAAACTAACAGCGATGTTACTAAAGACCTGCATTGGATGACAGAAGTGACACATGCATAGACATTGCATGAAGTATCTGTTAATGCTGTTTTAATCAAAACTTCTGCTAAAGATGTGCCTTTCTTCTACCAGTAAAGTCATGACTGTTGAAATGCCTAAACTGACCTCCACCTGCATATTAGGAATAAGGTTGCAGTTTCAATGTTGGTCACAGAAAGAGAATAACAGTTCACGATGTTGAGGTCAATGGCATGCAGTCACTGTAACCTGTGGCACAATTCTCATCACAGACACATCAACCAGAATCCAGCTCGTCAGTGTCCTCTGCTCTTTTTGTGTTATTCACACAATCCCTCAAAACTTTTTTTTTAATATTCGTTAAATTAGCACTGTCTACAGTCATTGACTTCATTCAGGTCTAGGTTCATTACTGAGGTCAGTATTATGTATCACTGTATCAATATCACTACAGCAACTGAGACTGTAGTAAACCAGAAACCTTTACCTCTCAATGATCCACCCCAGTTTGGTTCATGATGGTGGCAAGGAGATGATGCTACTATGACATGTCTTTCTAGAATGTGGCTGTCTTAAGTCTTCACAAATCAAAAATGACAGAGGTTTCGGTGTTTTTTTGGCAAATTTCAGACAGATCAAGACCTAAAGAAATATTTTATCAGCATGACTCTACAATGTTTGTGATCTATCAAAATCAAGCTTCAAAAACTCTAGCACAGGCAAACATTCCTGGTTTTCACTATTTGCCAGGTGTTGAAGAAGCATTGCTATGAATGTTATTTTCAGTATGAGAAAACCCCCATTCATTTGAAAAACAAAGACAAAACAACAGGTGCTTGCCCCCGAAGTAAACAAACATAAAACCACTTGTTAACACTAATTCATTACTAGCTGAACAAAACCACAAGCAAACAAAAATATAGCAGGGCTGTACATGAACGCCAGCATCTACTGGTAACATGACATGACTTGCAGACAAGCGAGAAAATAAAGCTGCTTTAAATCTAAGGTTCCAAAAACTTAGAGAGGTGAAATTTTCAAAAATAAAAGGAAGAATTAGTTGTTTCATTTTTATTACTAAGAGACTGAAACTGAGGATTCAGCTTTCTTTTCTGTCGTGGGCTAGGAGAACAAAAATCCAAATTAACTTTATTATGAAAAAGCCTAGGTTTAGTTAGAAATAGTAAAACTTGCCTCCTGGTTTTGGGGAGGTAAAATATAATTACAAGGTTTACAATTTGACTTGGCAATTTATTTGCCTCATTAGTAACATAAAACCTACCTAAGTCCTTAATAATCACGAACACCACCAGTTATGCTTCTTCTCCAAGAAAGGACACTTTAAAAAGCAAATCATGTATTAACATCTGTTGCAGTTACTTACTGAATACTATCTCAGTGTCAATCACCAACACTTAAACAAAATTACTTTCCTTCCAGCCAAAGTCCCAGCATCATTTCTAAAAGCATGAGATTTCTCCACACAGCTCCATTTCCAAAGTGATTAAATCTGACAAAATTGTTCAGCAACACTGCTATAAAAGTGACGGTATGTGAGAGTCCAGCATTTCTTATAACAAAGCACAATAATAAAATAGATTAATTTGTATTTGCATCTGGACAGATCCACATGCCATGATGAACCTCAACTACTAAACCCCATTTTTATTTCCAAGAAAGGTTACCCTACAGTCAATCAGCACTTCCTATTCTTAAAAAATAAGAGAACTTCACATACAAAGAGAGGCGAATTCTCCATATTTTTGGGATTAACCTACAAAAAAATTCAAGTTTAGTATAAGCAAGAATTTTAGATATAGCTTCTGAACTTAAAAAAACCATAATGTCTTTTATACACTGCACTACTTACAAATTGATGCTATCACCACTTGTATCTCACAAGTAACTACAAAAACTTGCATACAGATTTGCAGGGTTATACAAGAACAGCCAGTAACGAGCATGAATACTTAAAATTAAGTATCAAAGTGCATACTTTTTATACAGCTCACAGAAGAGTACTGTTCTGAAAACACCATTCAAATGTAGCAAAACTGAGGAGGTATTATGTACATTTCCGTATGTTCTCAGGCAGTGGTGCTAGAAGGGGCAGTTTCCAGTGAAAACTTAAAAATTAGAACACATCAATGGTTTCAAGGTGGATTTAGAATTTCATGAGTCTTGGCCATGACCAAGATGATGCTCTTCTTACAAAATTCTACTCCATCTCTCTGATAAAGGGTAAAAAAAAAATAATAAAAATATATGGAAAGGAAAAAAAAAGGGGGAGGGGGGAGACAGACCACCCATCCATCTCAGCCTATCACAAAGCATACGCCATACTATTTCCAGCATACACCCTTCCTCTACTGATGCCTTATATGCCTGTATTCTGCCGGGCTTGTCATCTAAAATAATCTCATTTATTACTTGGTAGGAGTATGCACACATGTCATCTTCCAAACATTATTTGTTGCAGTGTTCTGAGTTTTTGGAGGCAGAAAAAAAAAACCAACCCAACAAACAGAGAAGACATGGAAGATATTAGGAAACAAGATCTCAACATCCTGCTGCAGTCTGAAGGAAGCAACATCTCCCTTACTACTGCAACACATAAAAAAATGAAAACGACCGTGTCTCGCCTCCAACAAACTTTACGTGCCCTTTCCAAATCCTTCTTCTGCTCCTTCTGTTCTGGCAATGACCGGAGGGGGCACGAGGGCGGGGACACGCAGCGTCTCCTCTACAGAGGAACGCCTTCACTGCTCGGCTTTTCCCGCCCTCGAGCACAGGACACAACTCATGCTTGCGTTCAGCGGCCTTTTTATGTACAGAGGCCGAACCGAGGAGGCCTGTAAGGCTGCTCAGAGAACGGTGAGGCAACCTGCCCTTTTCCAAGGGCACTAAGCTGCGAGCGAGGGAGCCTCACGGATGTCAAACTCCCGCCTCAGGAGCGCAGCCCCGGGCCCCCTGCAGCGCGGGTTAGCCCCGCCGCCTCCAGCCCCCGCTCCTCAGGGACACCTGCGCTTCTGGACATGGCTCCGCATCCCCCTCGGCGACTCCAGCACCGCCATCCTTCCCCCACCGTGCCCCTGCGGAGGACAGGGTGCCCCGTACTCACAGCTCCCCGCCAGACCTGTATCTCTTCTCAGCGATCTGTTACCAATAGCCGCTGTTGCCAACCAGGTCTTTCCGCTTCCGGCCCCGTTCTGCCACGCTGCCTGCCGGGAGCTGTAGTTCGGGGGCAGCTCACAGCCGCCGTGCTGCGCGCGATGCTCCCGGCGCGCTCGCCGGGGGCCATAGCTGGGCTGGTGGTGGCAGGCGCTGCTAGGAGTAGCCGCGGGAGGAAGGCTGAGGCGGCAGCATGAAGAGGAGAGCAGGGGAGCGGGAGAAAAAACTGAAGGTACCTTCTTTTTTTTTCCTGCTCCCGCTCAGCCCGGAGGAGCGTGCCCGTGCCGAGCCCTCGTTACCGCGCTGCTGCAAGGCTCGTGGGGCTGCCGGGGCCTCCCGTGCTGGAGCGGCAGGAGACCCGCGTGAGGGGCCCCGAAGCCGCCGTCAAGTTAACTGTGCAGGGGAAGTGACCCCAGCACCGGACTCCCTGCCGCGGCTTGGCTGCGGGCAGGAGGCCGCGGCGTGCTTGCAAGGCGGCTGCAGAGGCGTCCCCTCGGGGGCCTGGCAGGACGGGCGCAGCGGCTCCCGGACCCGGCCCGGGCTGACAGCTCGTCCCTCCTTCGCCGTTCCAGTCGCCGTGGTGCAGTGGTCCGTGTGTGCCCAGTGTCCCGGAGCAGGGGCTGCGAGCCGGTGCTCGAGGGCCGGGGAGCTCTGTCCAGGCTGAGGTCTTCTTGCTGGCCGAGCTGCGGGTCTGCAAGTAACTTACAAACCTTAGATTCCCCGGTCCCGTGAAAGAGGGGAGCCCAATGTAGCTTTAACAGTACTGCTCATAAAGATTTTTACTGCCTGGGCAAGATGCTTCAATTTAAATGCAAGTTCTACGGCGTTACAAGAAAAAAATATTAGACAAGTAAATGTATGTTTTTGTGAAGATATTGTCAGATGGTGCATTATATAACTGTGCTTTTATTTCCAAATTTAGAAGTACTCTACACCAAGCCTAATCTAAATAAACACTTTTAAATCTGTTTCAGCACCCTAGTTTTATAGTGTTTTCTTCTTGATGATGCGTTTAAATGCAGTGGTGTTAGGTGCTTACACTGAAGATGGAATTACACTGCTGAGTGTTCTGTTGTTGCAGATGTCTCTGTGTTATACAATATTTGACAGCAACTCTGGATGATTGTTGTGCTTCTGCTGGTGTGGTTTACAAAATAGTAGTACAGAGAGGCAGAAATTACTTGTTTGAAAGCAGAACACTGATGTTAATGGCAGGAAGGATAATTGCCATTATAAATTTAGAAAAAGCTCTCCTAAAATGGTAATCTGATGCACCCATGTTTGCATACTGAACACACAGCGTTTGTCACTGCTATTAATTTCCTATTTAACATTAGAAGTTATTTCACTATAGGGCCTGTTGCTGAAGGACAGTACCTCTAAGTGTTTCATTTGTGTACTGCTCTTCCTTATATGTGAAAACACATACAGATGTAAGCTGTCCAATACAATGGAATTACGTTGCAGTAAGAAAAACAGCCCATACCTTTTTTAACCTGTATGTCTGTTATTCCTCCAGAGGCTTTTGTCTTTGCCGTAGGTATCGAACACATTTGGGAATCATATGCATCAGGATATAATTACCATTGGTAATCTAATTGTTCAGAGATGTGTGTGAACTATGCTGACAAAGGCTGTAGGAGGGCACAGCAGTTGAAGAGGTTATCGGAGGAGCAATGCATAAGAAAAACTCAAAGACACTAGAGTGGTAGAATACTGCCTTAGACACTCTGTTGTAGGTGCAGAAAGAGAAGGATGGGAATTAAGAAGAGGTCCTTAGAGAATTTAAAGGTATGAGTACTTTTAGGGTGTCTTAGGAGGATGTTGTAAGTTGGGTACTGTATGGGAGAAGCTTTGAGTGTATTGGAAATAAAGCAAAAGGAGTCTGTAGAACATCTTAGGGTAAAGGATGCCAAAGGAAAAGGCTTTGAAGATGAGAATGAGAAGATGAGTTATACAGGAAGAAATGTGTGCTTTATTTTCATGGATGCATCTTTGTACTGGTATTACTTCATACAACTTAATTAGAAAGGTAGTCTTTGGGCTCCTTGCACTCTGCCAAGTCACCCTTCAGTCCCTAGGTTTAACCGTTGTTTGCTTATGTTGCCCACCTAAGAAAAGCTGAAGGTAAAGGAAGTGTGTATTTATTGTAGTAGTTCTGCCATTTAGGTCCTGATAAAAATATTTAATGGCAAACCAACTATTAGTGAAGTTAACCTGACCTCTTCTGGAGAACAAGATTTATGAGCCCTACAAATGAGAGGGAAATGGTGGGATAGAGAAGCTGGTTTGGATTATGTATCTCCTGGCAATGTCTCTCTTCTGGAGAATTAAATCCTGAATTAAAGTTCTTGTTTTGCTCTAACTGTATACAGTTAAATGCTGTCTATCAGAAGCCTGGTGATTGGCTTTTGCTTTGTAACTATGCAGTATGTTTCTGGTATGTGATAAGCTGTTCTCCATCTCCCAAATTTTCATGTTTACAGCAAGTTTTGATTTATGCTGTTATAGAAGAACATTTCTGTTCCAAGTACATGTGGTAGAAATTCTTTATAGTGCAGTGCTGTCATACAGTAATTTCCACTTTGCAGATCACTCAATCGGATTGGGTAAGATTGACTCTGTACCAGAAATTAAATTCTTTATGCTAATATTTGGTGTTCCAAGCTCAAAAGGAGGAGGATGCAAATTCATTCCTGGGAGGAGGGTCTGACAAAAGTTGGGAAACAATAACCAGAAATTAATTATTCAGCTGTCTGAAGCACTGTGTTGGGAACATTCCTGTGGAATGTTTCTCTGAGTTTGAAGTGGACAGCAAACCAGGATTATTCTGAAGTTTGTAAAGACCTCTGTAGAAATGTTGCATGCCATCAACTTCGCTGAGCTTCCCCATAGCAAATATTACTTCTGTGCATACTACCAAGGCTGTCAGAGTAAATGTTGCTCATTAGCTGGAAAGGCATTTTAATGAAACTGTCCACTGGGTGCATATTTCATTTGTGTGCATTTCTTTTAACTTAGTGTTCAGTTTTAATTGGTAGAGTTTATACTTATTTTGACTTTTTTGTTTAGACTGTTGGTCAGAGTTTTGGTCACCTTGCAGTAAACTTCTTTCTTGGGTGAAGAAAAGGTACCACATGAACTAAAACCAAACATAAAGCTCTTATTTGGTTGTTTGTTTATACTATTATCTCACTTTAAACTTGAGAAGAAAGCTGTTTTGCTTTTAGAATGTTTAGTATCTTGATTAATATTCACAGGTTAGTTAAAAAGGTTAATCTCTAATGGACAACTGTTCTCAAGACTTAGGCAAAGTAAATTTGTTTAAAGTAAGTTTCAGTGGGACAGATGCCAAGTTTTAGTAAGTACCTTTATATGCTTCTACTTGCCACTGGTTGCGTATTAAGACCTTGTGTCATTATCATGTCAAAGACAAGATGCTCAGCTAGTCTGCAGTATTACTTTATTTTACTTTAAAAGGATTACATTGACGGGTCTTTGGAATAGACTACTAAGCCCTGTTCACAGTTACCTTGTGTAGCTGTTTATGCTAATTCACGTTGCTGTGCAGCCAGAACTGACTACAGAGACTGTATTTCACAGACATTACTGTTAGGTTTGAACAGCTCCCAGCACAGCTGGGACCCCAATCCAATAAAGTTATTGCTACACAAATAATAAATGCATCAATATGCACATATCTGAATATTCACAAGGGTTTTTACAAAGATATTCATGTGCAATTTCACATTTGTGAGACATGTTAGACAAAGTGGCAAGGAAATATAAAGCTTTAAATAACACAAAGCCTTGCATGTATTTTATTTACAAGAAGGAAAAGGGAATATACAGTGTTCTGGCTGAGATTTCAATGAAAGTCTTATTTCCTGCATCATTCTCATTTTTGCTGGCTGGAAAATAATATACATTTACACGATAAAACAGGTTGCCTCTACATATTAATACTGAGAGAAAAATAGGCAAGTATTCTGAGAGCAGGGGGATGATTTTAGAATTAATGCTGAAAAATGTCACCCATACTGTGTGATGAAGTATATAAACTTTCAACATTGTGTTATCATAGTTTGGTCAAATGTTACATTAATTTCTTTTTTCCTGTTATTGTTCAGCCTCTTAAAAAATAAAAACATACAAAATTTTCTAATAGATTAAATAGATTATTTTAGATGTTGTATTTAGGAAAATTAAAGTTAGTGAAACAGTTAGATGCAGTTAAATAAGCTTCTTGTCATGTCATATTTCTGCTTACGTAAATGGTGTGCAGGTTTTAGCAGACTCAGCAGCCAGTATGCCAATAGCAATTTTTGTGGTAATCACATTATTGGCCCTTCCCATTATTAATGAGACAATAATTAAGAAATAGTGTTGATAGTCACATAACACACAATTTGTATATTGGAAATGGTCAAGTAGAACCTTGCACATGCAGAATAAAATATAAGAAAGAATACATGGCAAATGTTCGTTGCTTTTAAATTCATCACATTCCTGCTGTTTAAATTGCCTCAGCTGCTAATGCTGGAACCATTACAGTAATGGACTCAGCAAATGAAGGAGAACCAAGACATACACACTTTATTACTGGAGGGGTAATTTTCTCTTCATCTGTAATAGCAGCAGTGCCTAGTATTGATCAGACCATCAAGATACTAATCCTCTGTAAAATTACTTATTATAACTGAAAATGTATTAATCCAAATCAGTCTATGTCCTGACTTTCTACTTACTTTTGAATACAGACTATTAGATAGTTTTATTTTTTGTGATTTAAAGCCTTTATGTTCATAATAGTAGGAGCTTACTTTGAAAGAGCGCGTGCTTAATCTTAGCTATGGCCCGGGGTTGTCTTTTTGTTTTAACTAGAACATCACCCACTTAATTAAGAAGTGCGTGTCTATCTTGCTGCTCTGAATTATATTGGTACTTTAGGCTCTGCAGATTTATTAATCATGTTGTTTTACATTCAGTTTGTTTTTTTACTGTAAATAAGAACAGATATATGCTTCACATATTTGAATCTTCTGAGATCTCCCAGCTAAGGATGTGAAGAGCATGGATACTGAAAACACTAAGTCATGTTTTGCTGACTGTGGCCTGTAAGGCTGTTGTGTATGAAAGTAATGTAAGCAAACTCAAATGCTAGGGGTCTAAATGTTTTCAGTTTACTTTGATCCTAGTGATGCACTGCATGAGACAGTACTATGGGAGCTGTGCATATTCCATATCTGAATATGCAGTCTTGGGAAGGCTCCTCCTTTTTTTTTTGTTGTTGTTTCCCCTCCTCCTTTGCCTCATCTATTTTTTCGTAGTCTTGTATGTTAAGATGGTAAGTTCATGTCTATTACTTTTAGCCTCTAGCCAACTAAAATTTTGGCTCGGTTGCATGCCACAAGTATAATAGCTGTTATGGGTGCACAATACCTTGTAGGGCATGGCTGCATGAAATGATTCCATTAACCCTGACCTTTCATTAGACTTACCAATATGGGTTTCTACCATATGACTATCTTTCATTCGTATTTTGCCAGCTTAGGGGAAGTGTCCTGGAAGTGGGACAAGATGCAGAACTGGTTGCTTATTATGAAGACGCTGATAGTGTTCTCTGCATTTTAGGAAATTTTTTTTGTTGTTGTAGTGTCAATTAGATTTTATGCTGGCAAAATGGCAGCGTATTTGTTTACCAAAGTACCCCTCTGCTTCCTTTTCAAATCGTTATTTAACTGATTCAACTTATATCATTTAGAGGGATTTCGCATTTCCTAAAAGGCACTGGAGTACTAGTATCTTCACAGGGATTTTGATTCCTTGTCTGCCTCAGAACACCAAATTCCCACCTCCCTGCCCCTTTATAATAAAAAGTGTGAGAAGAGCAAGTTGCTTGTTTAACTCCAATTTCCCTACTGAATAGCCTGTTTACTATAATTTTCAAGACAGCAGACTAGAAATGAGTACAGCAAAGCATCTTGTGTGATGATGTGATGATTTGGAGAAGTTCACTTACTCAGCTGAAAGCTCCACTGCCAAATGTAAAATGAACTTTCAAGTTTTGTGTTCTCTCAGTAAGTTTTCAACTAGACTGCTATTAAACATGAGTATGTTCTCAAACAGCACCACTGAGACAAAGAAAAGAATCAGTTACAAATTTAGTGTCACACATGCAGTGTCTAAACATGTGATAAGAGTGGTTTGCATTCTTTTTCGAATATTTCTATAACTTGTGGCATTCAGGAAGATTAAATTTACCCCAAAAGACAGGGAAAGTATGTTCTGGAAACCATTCCTGTTTTCTGTAGAAAATAAAAACTGCACATGGATTGAATTTTTGGTTTTGAATGAACATCTTTCTTAAGAAAAATCTTTTGGAAGTTGTTAGCAGGTGATTCTATTTCAGAAAGTAGATAGTCTCAGATGTAGGTCGCCCAGACCCTGTTTTCTTCTAATTGTGAACTTAGTTTATAATCTGAGAAGTTTCAGGTGGAAATTGGCATTTTTTAAATGAAGCTATATTGAAATGTCCCTCTGGAGATGCAGTACTGGGCCTGCTCTCACTCCTATTTATAGATTTGGAAGATACTGAATGAATAATTGCTATGATTTTCCCTTCTACAACAGGTAGGATTCAGTTTCATCTGAACCCAGGATAGTGAAAAGTAGACAGGCCAGATAGTGAATGCCTAAAGCTTGTTTCTGTTGCAAGTGCAACTGGTGATCAAACTTACAAGCCTTTACCTGAAGCAGGATTGGGCTGTCATGCATTTAATAATTCATCCATTTATTAAATTATTTAATTAACCTGTAATGACCAAAAGCATCCAAAATATCAGATGATCATCTTCCCTTCAGCTGAGTCTAAAAAGCATTATAGTTCACTAGTGAAGTGCAAAACCTGGTTATGAATATTTAGCAGCATTTGAAGTATGGGACAGGTTAAACATCTTTCAAGCCTTCTGGATAGAAAGTGATAGTGCTGTAATTTCAAAACTTTTTTTTTTTTTTTTTTTTTTTTTAGTTACTGTAGTTTATTTAGCTTGACAGTTTTTTGCCTTTGTGCACATGCTATACCACCTCCTAAAAGAATTACGTCTTTATCTCCTAGAAGCTGTTCAGTTTCATTTTGCCGTTTTATCTGCTGCTCATCCCACCTTTTTTATTTAAAACTGTAAAGTTACTTCAGTGTGACTGCTATTGTCACCTTTGCCCTCAGCTAATCAAATAGTTTACCTTGAGGGAAGCATTTATCTCCCACTTTCATTATTATTATTTTTGTAGGTGTAAAGATATATATTTTATGTCTCCAGAAGGGTGTAACAGTGAAACGAGGTATTGATCTGCTGTATTTGGCAATTTCTTTCCACCTTGCCATCGATACCATGTCAGCCTCTGTCTGTACTGTGGTTGACCCTCACAAATAGCTCTTTATGTTCCCATTGGATTCAAATGATATACTATGCTCAAAACTAAATCAATGAATGATTATAAAGTTTTTAGTATTATTTCATAACCCCCAGGCAGCTGATATTTCATGCAGTGAATACTTGAAAAGGTACCTGATTAAAATGTGTTGCTGATTCTGTCCTAAGGTTTAAAATTGTGTTGAAATCTAGCATCCCATAATATTAAATTCAGGGTCTGATTTGTGTACTTGTGTCCAGATAACAAAATTACTGAAACTTTTACCTGTAATTCATAGAGGAGACTCCAGTCTATAATGGCAAAAGATTTTACTCAAAGCAAAGCTTCCTACTTCTGATACAAGCTGTGTCCTCTGTTTTGAGTGCAAAAATTTCACACACTGGATCTCACCAGTGAAAAATCATGAGTGTTACACTGTATGTGCTGCTAGGGGGAAAAATGAGGTAAAGATCAGATAAGTTTTTTATTTTCAGAATGTGAACATTAAGTTTAAGCAGCTTTGAGATTAGAAAACGTTGCTATGTCTTACGTGTACTTCTAACAGTTTAACTGTTAAAATTCATGTTCAAATACACATTAAATAGATTTTTTTTTAAACTCTGATTTTTTTTACCTGTTTGGAAATAGGTAGTATTTTCACAAGCATTTAAAGGACTTTAGGGGCACAATCCTGTTGATATTGGTTGCATGCTTAAGTTGAGCAAGAAGCTTTTAAAAATCTGTCATCAGAAAGCAGTAGGCCTCTTGAAACGTACGCATTTATTTGGAAAAGTCTGCATACAAAAGGATAGGCTTATGCAAATAAATTAAGCAACAGCTTGTAGATCTGGGAAGAATTTGTATTTGGCTGTATTCTTTTCTGATTTTCTTCTACATTTACTTCTAATGGAAATTATGTCATTGCAACAAGAAAAGGTGCTCTTGTGTTGAGAGGAAATAGTGTCTGGTATCTGTGTGATGCCACATGACTGCGGATGGTAAAATACTGAACTGCACTATAGTGCATATGTATGTAAACTAATCACGGAAAGAAAACAGAACAAATTATTTAATCTAAAGAAACTATGTAGGGGAAAGTTATTTGGGGCCTTTGTCATAAACAGTGCATATAAGCAACAGGGAAATGATCATCTTTCTGGTTTGAAAAGCTTAGAGTCAGAATTCAGACAGAAATTTCTAATAAGCCTTTTTAAAGAAAATGAGCTTTTGTCAAACTAACACTTTCGGAAGACATTCACTCAAAAAAATTGTGAAAAGATGTTCCAATGAAATAGATCTTGAGTATTTCAGTTATGTTTTGTGAGGCCACGTAAGTGGTATATTTTTAGTATTCAGTTTAAAACACTGGAAATCATACCAAAGCTCTGCTCAGTTTGAAATGGTATTTGTAAGCCTGGATTTTTTCTGAAATGCAAAATTTTTTGTGTACTTCAGCTGTTTTGAAATTAAAAAAGTCCACTTCTGTCTTCCATCCAGGTAGGAACCAAAAGGTTATTTTTACTAAATTTGTTATTTCAGATTTTGTATTTCCTGAGTAAAATGGAACAGACCTGATAGGAGAAAAGAGCAAGAGGTAGTTCCATTACTCACTTTCCAGTGATTCCCTTGTCAATCCTTTAAAATAAGATGGGTTGAATCGGTTGTGTGGCTTCTTGTATCTTTGGTAATAGGGAAGACAGTGTTTTGATTTGAATTTTTTACTGTGGTGACTAGTTCAGCAGGCAGTTAATCTTTTATGGATATTCAACGTTTTGGTCTTTGGCAGGCAAGACACAAAAAATGTACCATATTGGTGGTTTGGTTTATTTTTTAAATTCATGAAGATGGTGGATGGTGTTAGTTGAAGTTTTCAAGAGAAGCGTGGGGACAGATGGTACTTTGCATTGGGTTCTCCCATTCCTTAAAACAGAAACTATTAAACTTTCACACTGTCAAGCTTGGAAACCTTCTGGTATATACTGTCATTCATTTCTTGGACTTCTGTCACTGGTGTCCGGAAAAGTCCTAAGACAGTCATGTGAACACTATCAATCTTGGTTCAATAAAAGTGTTTACAGAAAGCATTTATACATAGACTAAAATGAGATAGAAGCAGGTTATGAGTGCTACTAATGTTCTGATTTCCTAGCCTTATATTTCACTTTAAAAGACTTTAAATTTTTTTTTTTTTTTTTTGCATTAGTGAAAACTTGTATTCCTGGGTGCCTTCCTCTTTAATCAATTTTGCTTCAATGTGTCATGGAGGATTTTTGTATATTTGGTAATAGAGCTATTTTGTATATTATACATATGTACATGATAAACTGTGCACTCCTTAGGTAATGGCATACAACAGGTAATGTAGCAGGCAATCTAATACACAGTTTGGTTTTCTCTTACTTTGTTTTGTCTTTCCTCTGGCTAGCCTTGCCTTCTCCCAGTGCTTAAAAAACAAGACAACTTTTTGGGTTGTTTTTAAAAAAAGCTTTGATATTGTGCTAGCTTTCTTTGCATTATTATTATTTATATTTCAAGTTACATTCCATGAGCTGTTCTCCAGTATTGTTGAAAATAAGAGTTGAAACTTGTCTGAAATATCCTCACTCCAGGACCTGATACTTCAGAAAACTTCTCATAAACACTTGACTTGCAAGTTGTGGTGCTTGCTACCAGTATATTACAGAGTTCTTAGTGGTGTTCTAGCCTAAACTCTTAGAACAAACTGTAGATATTGGTTAGCCTTCTCTGAACTGTTTTACTGTTTTAAAATTGTCTTATGTTACTGAATATTTGTATCATACAGTACTTACTTGTGGCTCCTTAATGTATCATCTCACCTCATATTATTGCATGAGTTTATCCTCACAAAACACCTCTGTAGTAGGAAGGTATTTTTCCCTCTTCTATAAGGAGAAATTAAAGTGCAGAAAAACTTCAACTTGTCATTCCACAAGTATACTGGTGCCTTACAATGAACATCAGGTACACTGCTTACATTCCTTGTGGCTGAGTGGTTTGTGTGCAGTAAGTTCAGTGCATTTGGACAGGGGCTGGCTACCTGAAACTGTGTGTGTGTGTCTGTGCACACACTGTGCAACTCCTGGTGAAAGAATTGTAAAGTGCAGTATGCGTGCAGTAACATTATGTGCTTCAACAATAAAGAATGAAGTCAGGACATACAGACTTTAAGATTTGAAATCAGTCAAATGTAGAATGCTTCTGAGCTGATTTGGACCTTATTATAAGACAGAAAGAGAGAAAGCAACTGAAGAAAGTGGATGTGTAACCAAGCAAGTCCTTTAATATCTAAAGCATGCTTTTTTATCCTAGCGTTTTAGAGTATAAAAGGCATTGAACTTCCTCAAATTTATAATTTCTGCTGTAGGTAGGACAAGCACTCTTGCCCATGTCGAGAAGCTTTGAAATTTGCTCTTCAGCTCAAAATAATTAATTAAATTATGATTGTCTGCTTCTGGTTTCCTGAAAGCCATTCATTGTGATCAGGACTGTAGGTTGGTCATTATCTGTGTTTTGAAGAGTGTTGACAGTATGACTTGTGCAATAGAACATATGAATATAGCTCCTGCCTTAAAGAGTTTGTGCTGTGTGTGTATCTGTTACATGACAGACAAGTGTTTTTATGCTTTATGATCCAAACATTTTCCTCATAAATAATGACAATTGATTTTAGTTTACAAAGTGCAGTTTGTGAGTAGGGTCTTTAATGTGTTTGTATTGTGACAGAAATTGGTACAAACCGGCAATGTCACAAGCAGGATGATACCAGTGACCCAGCAAAAAGAAGCAAGCACTTTGCATGTTGATCTGCTTTGTTAAAGGGCAATATTTGGCCCTGTAAGTGCAGGAGAGAGGGACTGTTTGTAAAAAAGGGCATAAAGAGCTAACCCATATGATCCTTTGTCAGCATGATTAAATTTAGTGTCAAGCATTCATTCATATGAAAGATGAGCGGTATCGTTGTTTATCTAATAAAAAAAAGTATTTCTATTTTTCCTGAAGTCTTTTATATGTTAATAGAGGCAAACGTGAATATGATCATGTAATTTAAATATGTAAGTAAAAACTATACATCTTTACTGGCAATGGGTTAAAAGTAAGATGTATATGTTTTATGCAAAATAATGCAATTTCATTGTTAATCATGCTGTTCAAGTCATAACTCCACACAAAACAGTGCTTTTAGACAAATAGAAAACACTGTTATTGTACCATTTATAACAAAAATGCTTAGGATATTTAGAGAATGATGCAAAATGTTTATTTGCATGCTTTAATGTATGCTTCTATGGCAATATTAATATATGAGTGCAGAATTAAAGTTCTGGGTGATTGTGTTAGCCTTTATTAGGAGGTGTTAGGCTCTGCTTTTTAATAATGGAAGAAAGCCCAGTATTTAGAACAAGGGATACAACTGATGTGATTTTAGAAATAAGTGCATACCATTACAAGAAATTCAAATAATTTCTTGTGAAATGATTGAATTTCTCTGAAATATTAAAGGAAAGAGAAGGGAAGAAGTTTAGATGTCTTTCCCCTCACCCTCCTTACCCTTCCAAGTCTGGCTTGCTTAAATCAGCTGCTGAGAGTTCTGTTTAACGTTATACTTTGCATGCATTTATGATTTGAAATACAAAAAATAGTCAAATTTGAAAGCGACAGTTTGAATGGCATGCTGTCAGTTTGGCTCTTCATGAATTGGCAGTGGTCTCATTTAGGACCTTCAAATATGTGTCTGCCTGGACAGAAAGAGAACATTTTGCATGTTCTTCAGAAGACAACCACTCCTTGCTGCCTCACAGTATTCAGTGGTGCATGACAGTTGCCCTTCATTGCTGTCTTCTTCGAACTTAACCTTTGACCGTCCACTTAGTTGCTGCGCAACGGTTGGAGCATGCCAAGATGTTCATGAATGACGGGCATTGGCCTGCAACGTGCTTGTCATTATTTGACTGTCAAAAGTAGCTTGCCATTGGGCTCCATCAAGGTTTGAAACCTATGTGCAGCAGTCCATATTACTTAACTTCCAAGTCTGTCAACAGAATGATCAAATGTGCATAAAAATGTGTGTGGAATATGTCTTTGATCATAATATAGGGAGATATTTTTTGCGTGTGGTAAATGTATTCATATGGCTTTCACAGGGTGAAGAGGTTGAATCTGCTGCCATGGTAAAAAGTGAACTGTTGTCTCCTGTGGTCTAAGTTTCAAATAGCACAATTTAGATTTGAACAGCTCTGCCAGTTAAACTCTCAGCTTGCCTTGCGTATCCTATCAGCATTTCAGCTAGCAGTATAAGCAGCACGATACTAGACCAGTGGTGCCTGAGGTTAGCTGTCAAACTGGAATGTTATTTTGGATCTTGCTGTAATGTAATATTATAGAAGGAGGTCAGGCTGTGTGATTTGTAAAGCAGTTGTGTGAACTTAAAATGACTGAAATGTTGTTTATTTCAGGTCCTTTTTTTTTTTTTTTTTCTTTCCTCTTGAAAGAGTTGAAGATAAGCTAGAATTTATAAGGAAGTAAGAAACCTAAGGCAATGTAAAATGGTTATTTTTCTCTCGGGTACAGAATACAGTGCATACATGAGCATCAAAATTCAATATGAAGGCTCAGTAAGGCTGAAATTCACTAATAAATGCTTGATATTGAAAATCTTTAACAGGCAGACATATTCATATCTTCTGATAATTGAGAGACATTCAGAACTGAACCTCATACTTAATATAACAAATGGAAATTGGACTCCTGAGTTAATGAAGAATATATGCTTCGTGTGTAGGTAAATCACTTATGTGAACTACCATGTAATAACAAATACTTTGAATTGCTTCATGCTGGAAGAGTCATATCCTGCTTTAGTGTAATATTTGTTATTCACTTAGGCAAAAGCCATCTGTAACTGCAATTTATTTTATTGACTTTCAAACATGTCTGTTTTCTCTCTCAAAATATTCCAGTTCCTTTGCAATTGAAATGGTGTATCAAAATAACATTACAAGATAAAAATATCAGCTTAAAAAGCCATGGAGATTCACTAGAGCTTGTTCATAATGATTTCTATCCAAAGCATAAAAATAGCATTATCCTGCTAGCTGGTTATAAATTTTTTTTTTTTCTTCTTGTTTCAAACATCTTCGTGCTAATTTAGTAGAGGCAATACAATCATATAAAGTGGCTAGTGGTTAGATAGCCTAGAAAAAAGAGAGTGTTATTTTCATAATATCTTGCCCTCTGTGTATCTTCTGAACCAAGTTTTACTTTTTTCTGCTTACAATGTGATTTGCAACAGACCTCAGTTCACGCACACTGTTCTAAAAAATCAGGTTGTGTCACGGAGATATCTTAGTCTTGGTCTTCTTGCTTTTAAATGCTGCTGCTGTTTGATAGCAGCCTAACTCTTTGATTTCAGTCTTGGCTAATGCATTAATATGTGCCTTATCTGAAATGGGGTATAAAATGCACACATTCCAATATGTGTTTGCATACAAACATGTATGCCATGAATGTGCAAAATGCTTTGGCAAATAAAGTGATTATTAGATGTTATAATGATGTTCCTCTAAACACTTTATTGTGGTCACGACTTGTTGTTACTGAGTTTTAATTCATGTGTCCCCTCTTATTGTATAATGTATACCTTGGCAATATGTTTTGATGAAGCAGGACTGAATGTAGTGATAGGACAAGGGGTAACGGGTTCAAACTTAAACAGGGGAAGTTTAGATTGGATATAAGGAAGAAATTCTTTACTGTGAGGGTGGTGAGGCACTGGAATGGGTTGCCCAGGGAGGTTGTGAATGCTCCATCCTTGGCGGTGTTCAAGGCCAGGTTGGATGAGGCCTTGGGTGGCATGGTTTAGTGTGGGGTGTCCCTGCCCATGGCAGGGGGGTTGGAACTAGATGATCTGAAGGTCCTTTCCATCCCTAACTATTCTATGATTCTGTGATTCTATGAATTTTGACGGTGTATATATGCAGTCATGTAAGTATACAAATAAACAGCGGTTAAATAATGAGCCCTTGAATTTGTTGGCATGGTCTCTGAACTGAGAACTACATTTTTGGTCTCTGGGGTTTAAAAAAGTGCTACCAAAACAAACAGAAAAATTGACCAGACTATTTACAAAGTAAAGGGATGTTATTTTCCATTTCAGGAAGATGTTACTCTTTCTCTTACTGTAAAAATCAAGGCTTAATTTCTAGTGGGAGTTGATACTGTTTCTAGCATGTTCCTGAGGGGAAAAAAGTTCAGACTCTTCAAGCACAAAGCTGTTATTTCACTTCAAGTATGGAATACCTGTTGTTCCTCTAGCCAGAGGTGGCTTTTTTGTCCATTTTGAAATAACAGTTTACACTTACGTGCAGACTAAACTGAGCATCATTATGCAGTTTATTGCAAGTATGGCCATATCTTTATATTTTTCCAAAATATATTTCCATTCATTTTGTAAATGCTGTCCAGTCTGTGTAATAACTATGTATTGATGTTCTTGCTCTTGCCCTACAGATCTTTTTAACTTATCACTATTTAAAAGGAACATAAAATGCAGTAAAAAGTAAGTTGTCATGTACAGATGGTTATATATTAACAACTAGAAGGTGGTGTCTTTTCTCATTGTTTTAAAAGATGCAAAGAGCATTGCCAGTAAAGCTTTTAAAACTTTTCGACATCAGAATCAAATATTTGAAAGTCAAAACACAATGAATAATAAGAACAGCAGTTAAGTGCCACTATTAGGAAGAGGACAATTAAAAGCAAGGGGCTTCCTCCTAAATCTATTGTCCCCACCCAGAACCGCTTTGCTGTCCTGCAGGGGGCGAAGGAGGAAGCTCACTCGCACCAGAAACAACCGGCTGGTGCACGGTAAAGAAGATCACTACTGGTGCTGTGAGGAAAAAGCGGCGGGTCATAGTGGTAGGGGACTCTACTTTGAAAGGGACAGAGGCACTCATCTGTTGGCCTGACCCGGTCTCAAGGGAGGTGTGTTGCCTACCAGGGGCACGGATCAGGGGTGTTGCAGAGAAGCTGCCTGCTCTAGTGAGTCCCACAGACTATTACCCACTTCTAGTGATCCATGTGGGTGCTAGCGATGTTGATAGCAGTAGCCTGGAGAACATAAAGAAGGACTACAGAGCCCTGGAAGAGGTGGTTAGGGGCTCTGGAGCTCAGATTGTCTTTTCAACAGTTCTCCAGGATACAGGGGGAGACCTTAAAAAAGCTAGGAGGATTGGCCAAGTTAATTAATGGTTAAAAGGGTGGTGCCATAGTCAGGGGTTTGGGTGTTTTGAATATGGGACCCAAGTTAGTAGGCCAGGTCTACTGGGGGCTGGTGGAGCTGGTCTGACAAAGAAGGGGAAGAGTGGTTTTGGTAGGAGGCTTGCCAGGCTGGTCAAGGTTGCTTTAAACTAGATGTGTTGGGGGAGGGTGGCATTGTTTCATCCTATCACACCCAGTCAGTTGCCAGCACCTATAATAAATGCTCGGAGCAATGTAGAGATACCAGCCATTCCAGCCAATGAGCCGGCTTCATTTGGAGCTCAGCTCAGATGCCTCTATACAAACACCCGTATCATGGGGAACAAACAAGAGGAAACAGAGATGTGTGCACGACTACGGGAGTATGATATAGTAGGCATCACAGAAACATGGTGAGATGGCTCCTATGACTGGAGTGTTGGAATGGAAGGTTACAGGCTCTTTAGAAAAGACAGGCCTGGCAGGCGGGGAGGGGGAGTTGTTATTTATGTTAGGGATAGGCTGGAGAGTATGCAACTCTGTCTGGGGACAGGTGAGCAGTCAACAGAGAGTTTGTGGGTCAGGGTTAAAGGAAGAACAGCGATGGAAGACATTACTGTGGGGATCTGTTACAGACTGCCTGATCAAGAGGAATCTGTGGATGAAGTGCTCTACAGACAGATAGGAGCAGCCTCACACTCACAGGCCCTTGTTCTCATGGGAGACTTCAACCACCCTGACATCTGTTGGAGAGATGGTACGTCCCGGCACAAGCAATCCAGGAGGTTATTCGATTGTGTGGAAGACAACTTCCTTCTGCAAGTAATAGAGGAGCTGACAAGGAGAGGTGCCATGCTTGACCTCATGCTCACCAACAGGGAAGGGCTGGTTGGAAATGTGAGGCTCCAGGGCAGCCTTGGATGCAGCGATCTTCAGATGGTTGAGTTCAAGATCCTCAGGACAGTGAGAAGAGCATGCAGAAAGCTCACTGCCCTGGACTTCAAGAGAGCAGACTTTGGCCTCTTCAGGAACCTGCTTAGTAAGGTTCCGTGGGATATAGCCCTAGAGGGCAGGGGAGCACAAGACTGTTTTGATTTGACTGGTTGATATTTGAGGATCACCTGCTCCAAGCTCAGGAGTGTTGCATCCCAACTAGAAGGAAGTGCAGCAGGAGGGCCAGGAGACCTCCTTGGATGGATAAGGAGCTGCTGAGGAAACTTTGAAGGAGAAAAGAGACTTACAGAAGGTGGAAGCAGGGACAGGCGGCCTGGGAAAAATACAGGGATGTTGTCTGGGTAGCTAGGGACCTGGTTAGGAAAGCTAAGTCCCAGTTGGAATTAAACTTGGCTAGGGATGTTAAGGATAACAGGAAGGGATTCTATAGGTACGTAGCGAATAAAAGACTAGGGACAGTGTAGGCCCCCCCGGAAGTTATCAGGAGAGCTGGCTACCCTGGATTTGGAGAAGGCTGAGGTTCTTAATGACTTCTTTGCCTCAGTCTTCACTGGCAAAGGCTCTGACTGCACCACCCAAGTCTTGGAAGGCGAACACAGGGACTGTGAGAATGAAGACCTTAGGCCCACTGTAGGAGACGATCTGGTTCGAGACAATCTTAAGAACCTAAATGTACACAAGTCCATGGGGCCTGATGAAATCCATCCACGGGTCCTGAAGGAGCTGGCAAATGAAGTTCCTAAGTCACTGTCTGTCATATTTGAAAAATCATGGCAGTCAGGTGAAGTTCCTGATGACTGGAAAAAGGGAAATATAACCCCCATTTTCAAGAAGGTGAAAATGGATGACCCGGGGAATTACAGACCAGTCAGTCTCACCTCTGTGCCTGGCAAAATCTTGAAGCAGACTCTCCTGGAAGGCATGCTAAAGCACATGAAAAACAAGGAGGTGCTTGGTGACAGCCAGCATGGCTTCACTAGGGGGAAATCCTGCCTGGCCAATATGATGGCCTTCTATGATGGGGCTACAGAACTGCTGGACAGGGGTAGAGCAGTTGGCGTCATCTACCTGGACTTGTGCAAAGTGTTTGACACTGTCCCACATGACATCCTTGTCTCTAAATTGGAGAGACATCAATTTGATGGGTGGACCACTCGGTGGATAAAGAACTGGCTGGATGGCCGTACGCAAAGAGTTGTGATCAATGGCTCAGTGTCCAGCTGGAGACTGGTAACGAGTGGTGTCCCTCAGGGATCGGTGTTGGGACCGATCTTGTTCAACATCTTTGTCGGTGACATGGACAGTAGGATTGAGTGCGCCCTCAGCAAGTTTGCTGATGACACCAAGCTGTGTGGTTCAAGTTGATACGCTGGAGGGAAGGGATGCCATCCAGAGGGACCTTGACATGCTTGTAAAGTGGGTTGATGACAACTTTATGAAGTTTAACCATGCCAAGTGCAAGGTCCTACACCTAGGTCGGAGGAACCCCCGACACAGCTGCAGGTTGGGCAGAGAAGAGATTCAGAGCAGCCCTGCGGAGAAGGACTTGGGGGTGTTGGTCAATGAGAAAATGAACATGAGCTGGCTTCAGTGTGCCCTCGCAGCCCAGAAAGCCAACTGTATCCTGGGCTGCATCAAAAGGAGCGTGACCAGCAGGTTGAAGGAGATGATCCTGCCCCTCTGCTCTCATGAGACCTCACTTGGAGTATTGTGTGCAGTTCTGGTGTCCTCAACATAAAAAGGACATGGAACTGTTGGAACAAGTCCAGAGGAGGCTACAAAGATGATCAGGGGACTGGAGCACCTCCTGTATGAAGATAGGCTGAGAAAGCTGGGGCTGTTCAGCCTGGAGAAGAGAAGGCTGCATGGAGACCTCACAGCAGCCTTCCAGTATCTGAAGGGGGCCTACAAGGATGCTGGGGAGGGGCTATTCATTAGGGACTGTAGTGACAGGACAAGGGGTAATGGGTTAAAACTTAAACAGGGGAAGTTTAGATGGGATCTAAGGAAGAAATTCTTTACTGTTAGGGTGGTGAGGCACTGGAATGGGTTGTCCAGGGAGGTTGTGGATGCTCCATCCCTACTGGTGTTCAAGGCCAGGTTGGACAAAGCCTTGAGTGGCATGGTTTAGCGGCAGGTGTCCCTGCCCGTGGCAGGGGGGTTGGAACTAGATGATCTCAAGGTCCTTTCCAACCCTAACTATTCTATGAATCTATGATTTTGCTTTGTGTTCAGAATTAAGGGTATTCTGACTGAAAACAAAATGTTTCAAGCAAAGAAACTTCTGAATTTGTTTTCAGGATAGCAGGAGGTGTATGTGTGCTTTTTATTTCAACTTCCAAAAGTGTTCAAAAACCGTGTACGTGTGCTTCTGAGATTAAACATCCTCTATGGTGTTATAGGAGAAAAATAAATCCTATTACCCAAAATAAGAGAGGTAGTATACCTTAAGGGAAGTGCTTTGTTGTCACCTATACTCTCAGCAGTACAAATATCAGCTTGTCACAAAGGTTGAGACCTTTGTAGTGCATTCTTTCAGGGTACAAATCTGTCTGTCTTCTGGCTTTAATGCAATAGCTGTGAAATATCTGTATTAGGTAAAATAGGGGTTAAGGCACCTTAAGGGCACTGAATTCTTATCTTTTTTTACTAGCAGTGGTGTCAACATGTACTAAAATGTGATGACCTACTCTCCTCTTTGATAAAAAACGAAAATGACCTGTCTACTGTGGATGGTGATGGAGTTGCCTGGGGCAAATTTTATTGTCACCTTCTTTAGAATTGGTGTGTAGAAAAATAAAAAAGGCCAGGATATTTCTGTTTGCTGTAGAAGTATTTGACATTTCTAGCTACTGATAAAATATACTCAAGGGTAGAAAGAAGGAACTGGTTTATACTACTGAACAAGGTTGCGAAAAAAAGCAGAGATTCTTTATTGTGTGAGCCCTTGGTATCACAGGACACATGATGCGTATCAAGAGATTCCATTTGACCACTTCAAAGGCTCAGAGTTCAAGTTCTGCATTTAACCCTGCTGTATGCTTGTCTGTAGCCTTTTGCTGTGTAGAAATCTGACATCTCTTGAGTCGTGTCTTGACATTCTGATGTACCTGTGTAATGTGCAACTTAGAGAGTTTAATCATGCGCTTAAGGAATGCAAATAACTTTACTTCTTATTTTCTGAAAATAATTGGTGTCGTGTTCAAGACCCTCTCTCTGTAGCGTTCCAAAGCATTTATAATTTTGTAACAATTAATTTAGCAGTGAGTATTGTTATTGACGAGTGAGCCAATCTCGTTTTAAAATATAAATTTATTAATTTGAGCAAGCGATAGCAGATAAAAAACAGCGCTGGGTGCGCCGGGAGGCTCCACTCCGCCCCCCTCAAAACGCACACCGGGTCTTTTTGGAGGCTGTCCCTTATACCTTTTCGGTTCAGGACTTCAGCCAATCCTGCGGTCCCCCCCACCCGGACATCCTGACGTGGCTCTTTTCCACTGGTTCTCCCCACCGCTGGGGTCTCACCCTCGAGAAACTTCGAGATGTTTCCAGAAGCCTCGCGAAGCTCCCAGAAGTTTCGAGAAGTCTGCTGGAAGTTTCAAGGAGCTCCCGCCCCCAGCTCAGTTGTCATAGCAACCTCCATCTCCCATATGCTGTAACAAGACACTACCTCAAACTACTCAACCCCCCCCTTTTTCCCTCTCACAATCCCCTGCAGTAACACAACTGACTTCTCCTTCCCAATACAGAAGTCGTAATGCAGAAATACAACGGCTACAAAACAAAAGAAAACATGTTTCTACACAAAGTGACAGTCACAGAGAGCTTCCCAAAATGTAACAAACGATATCCTCCTTTAAACCTTTTGATGAACAAACTCTACACATTACAAGTATGGTTAGTCTTTTACTGTAACTGTGAGTGATGAAATAAATAAATTTGAGAGTTGATTTAAACTATGGAGCTGGAACATCACAAACTCTTAAATGTACTTTAAGCTGTTAGTAATATTTCTGTGGCATTCTGTCAATTAAATCAAGGTGCTCTTCATGGTAATCAGAAACTGGACTTAAGGATGAAGAAAAAATTTTCATTACACTCGTTATCAGTATTTAAGAATAGGTTATGTTTGAGGATCCATTCACACCTAGCAAAGTAGTGATGAAATGCACAAGATACTTCTTGTGTGATTTTGTTGTGTAATAATGATTTCATCTTTGGTTTGAAAGCTCAATAATTTCTTTCTGAGATACAATGAAATGAGCCACTAAGTGGATTTGTTTACAGCATCCTTTAACAGTGCTTTAATGGGAGCTTTATGGGTCTTATGCCTGAATTGGTCACTTTTATAATTTTTTCCTTACCAGTTACAGAAAAGAATGAATCAGTAGTTTGTTGAAGTAATGAAAAAAGCTCCTTATACAGGGTAACTTTTAAAAATTTTAAAATAAAGGAAGAAGTCAAAATCTGTCCCTTTCAAATGGTCTGATTTGGTGCTTGCTGACTAGTGTTCAAAGAAAATTGTTCCAGAAGTGTCGTCGCGCACGGAGGGAACACACGGGCAATCAATATGATTGATAAAAGTGATCCGTTTATTGTGCTCAAATAATGGGTATATATAGTGTCAAATTGCCACGTACACACAGCTTCCCGTAGTGATTGGTTGGCATATACAGCACTGGGTACATTCCAGGTGCATTTCGGTGATTTTCCCCTGCTCATTTACACATCCTCCCCTCAAGGTCTCTGCTCTTAGTTCACAGACAATTTTTAGCTGCAAGGTAGGCCAGCTGGTCTTCTATCTCTATTGGTTAACTTCCAGGGTTTTTCCAGTGCTGGCAACTGTACACAACTGGTGTTTTTTCTCACTTTCACAGAATCTGTGCTTAATTAAGCTCAGACATGGCAACATGACCTTTGCTTGCTAACCATACCTCCACAATTCCCCCTTTTTCTTTTTGAGCAAGCCAAATGGACGCTACACTTTTCTTAAGCATTGATATCACACATCGCAACATACAACTTGCTATTAACACAAATAAGACTACTGCACACAGTATAGTTGCACCTTGCATAAGCAAATCTTTAAGCCATCCAGAAATTCCCCATCCTCTAAAGAGTTTTGTCAGCCAGTCCATCCCATCATCTTTCATTAGTCGCTTGACCCCTTCTCTCAATTGTTGTATACTTTTATAGATTGATTCCGAATGATCTGACAAATTCATACAGCACATCCCTTCAAACTTTGCACAACCATGTCCTTGTGCCAACAACAAAAAATCGATTGCTGCTCTATTCTGTAAGGTGGCATGACGAATACTATCGACATCAGTTAAGAGTCCGCTTATAGCAAGTGAAGTAGCATTTGTCTGTCTTGCAAGCCAACAGCCTAGTTTATTTAATGTTGCTAAAGCTTGAGCTCTAGCTACTTTGGGAGCTAAAAATGAGGCAGCTATTATTTCACCCAGGTTCCAAAAATTTACTTTGTCATCACAGCTCAAATGAAAAGCATGCTTTGACCTTCAAGAACACAATCCTCTTTTGTATATTATCATAGTGCTATTAGGGATAAACATGCCTAAGATACCTACTGTACATGGGCAATTATATGGGACTTTATATGGGACGGCACCCCCTGCCAGGCCCGATCCTGTGGCAACTAAGGCACAGACTCCGTTTCTGGCTACAAACAAAATCCCTTACTGAGTGAGCTTACAGGCTTTTATAGTATTCTGCCTAGCGGTTAGTAGTGGTTAGTTCCTTTGGTACTTTTCCATCATGAAACAATCTTATTGATCACGCACTTTCTCAGCCAATCACATTACTGTCCACGCACTTTTGCTTGACCAATTGTTTCTAAACATAGTTCTTTGCCATCACTACTCATTATATCGAAACTTTCACTTCCCCTTGACTACACATTCTTTATCATGTCTTAAGCATCCTCCTGTGTTTAAATTTACAGTCCTCAGAAATTATCTTGCTGTTCTGTCTTCGGTTCCACCCAATGTTCTTTCTCCGGTTCTTCCCAACTTGTCCCTTTCACTTCTTTCAAGGTATGTGGTTGATAAGAGTCCAGATGTTCAGGCTTTCGTCCAGGTCTACTGGTGCAGCTTCTTGTGCAGCATGTTGAAGACGGCTTGCTTTTTTTTTTTTTTTTTTTTTTTTTTTCCTTCACCCTTTACACTACCATTGTATTACAATCTTTCTAGTTTTTGCCTTAGCATTTTCTAGTAGCTGCTGCAAATTTGCACGCTCTAACATCTTTTACAAGTAACAAATCCACACAACACAAGGTATAGTTTCTCATTAGTAACTGGCTAGTAAATACAGGTGGTTTTATACACAAAATCACAGCCTCTAATAATAGCTACATTACAAGCACACATATTCAAGTTGTTACTTTTCAGTTGCCCTCAAGTGATGTCCTGCAATCATTTATTTTTCTCTTCCTCTATCTCATTCTGCTCGGAGTATTCACTGTCAGCTCCTATAGCTGAGGTGTCAGGTTTCTCCACTTGTCTGTCCAGCTTATGGTAAGGGTTAACAAACTTTGCAGGTAGCCACCATGGATCTGTAGGTAGGAGGATACAAACATACCCCCTATCCTACGCTATCAGCTCCTGAGAAGGAGCTGGGTTAGAGTGATTCAAAGGCATTCTGATGGGAAAGGAATGTGAAGCTACAGCTGCCTGTCTGCTTAGCAGCAGCCATAAATACCTGCTAGCAACAGCACTTTTGCATTAACCCTTTCTTGCCCAAAATGTTAATCTGTTACCCATTAAAACTTTTATACAAACCCAACAACAAAAAATACACAGAACACTGTCTGCCCTCAACACATAACACACACACACGCACACACATGCATGGGATCCCACAAGCACACTCCATACAACTACAATATTCAAAACACAAAGCTCAGACAATCATTACTTGCACTACACAGTCCCTCATACGGAACGTAGCGTAAGGACCCTGTGAAGACAATCAAAAATCAGCTCCAAGCAGCATCATCACAGTGTGAGGTTGCAGGCTCAACTTTAGCGGGCGTCCCCGCAGAGGCTCTGCCTCCGTACATTGCATGAGCCTTGGGCTTTTTACACTGACCAAAATGCACACTCGTTCCGATGCAGGTGGCCAGCCTACATGGGAAGAAGTGGTCAGCAATATCCTTAAAAAGTCTCCAAGGGCTAATAGAAACATAGATATACATGGATATATATTTCCCAACTTCTAGTACATGTGGATCACAGAGAGACTATCAAATGAGCTGTATACTCATATAACATGTTCAAAAGGCTATAAAGGTACTCTTTTTTTTTTTTTTTTTTTTTTTTTTTTTTTTTTTTTTCTGTAGGGGCCAATTTGTCGTCAGCAGGGAGGATTCCCCCAGGGTAGGCTTTGAGGGTTGTTGTCGCTCGTTGTGGGGAACCCCCCTGTCCCCTGCCCTGTCGCACAAAGGGGAAGTGTTACCAGGACTCACAACGCTCCACTTCGCGTTTTCCTGCGGCTGCTGTTGTTGCTGTTGCCGCGGCCGCGGTTTCTGGCAGTCGCGCTGCAGCTCCAGCGCTGCCCGCTCGGCCGCGCGGCCCGAGAGCTCCGGCCGCGCCTCCCGGGGCACCTTCCTCCACAGCTCCCGCGCAAAGGTCTGCACCCGCGGCTCCTCCACTCGCAGCGCCTCGGTGTCCCGCAGCTGCTCCAGCAGCTCCTCTCCTGGAGACAACTTTCTCGACAGCACCCCACGTCTCCTTCCATAATCAAAGAAGGCAGTAAGCCCTTTTCCTAGATCCCGCTTCTCTAAGAAGCACTTAAATAAATCAAAGGCCGCTTGTCTTTCCATTATTCACTCCTCTCTCTTTTTTAAGTTTTGGTACCAATGCAGCTCACCAGCAAGCAGGCCAACTCAGCGGGCGGCGGAAGCTCCTTCTTCGTCCTCCAGGCTCAGAGGCTCCTATTCTCTTTCAGGATTGACCTCTGTCTCTTCTCCGGGCTTTACCTTAGGACTACTTCGTAGTCCGATTCTCTTTTTTTTTATCATAGGCTCCTCTTCTCTTTCAGGATTGGCCTCTTTTTTCTTCTTTCACTGCCCGTTCTCTGCCCAGCATCTTCGACCAGCAAAACCGAGCATTTTTTCTTCTTTCAGCCCTCCGGATGCTGCTTCTCCGGTGCTTTCCCGCTCCGTGCGCAATTCTCCCAGCCACTACGGGTACCCGGGTTCCTCTGCTGGTCCCTGTTCGGGCGCCAATATGTCGTCGCGCACGGAGGGAACACACGCGCAATCAATATGATTGATAAAAGTGATCCGTTTATTGTGCTCAAATAATGGGTATATATAGTGTCAAACTGCCACGTACACACAGCTTCCCGTAGTGATTGGTTGGCATATACAGCACTGGGTACATTCCAGGTGCATTTCGGTGATTTTCCCCTGCTCATTTACACATCCTCCCCTCAAGGTCTCTGCTCTTAGTTCACAGACAATTTTTAGCTGCAAGGTAGGCCAGCTGGTCTTCTATCTCTATTGGTTAACTTCCAGGGTTTTTCCAGTGCTGGCAACTGTACACAACTGGTGTTTTTTCTCACTTTCACAGAATCTGTGCTTAATTAAGCTCAGACATGGGAACATGACCTTTGCTTGCTAACCATACCTCCACACAGAAGTGAGACTCCAGGGGACAGGGAATTGACTTCCTGGTGCCAAACTGATACTTTTTTTTTTTTTTTTTTTTTTTTTTTGAAGCCATTTAAAGAAAGCTTAAAACCAAAGCATCTGATCTTTAGTCTACTTTCTGCTATTTGCAAATGAAACTTAGAACTTTTGGATACAAATCATTTAATAAGTATTCATAAAGAAGGTAGAAATCTCTTGGTCTTGGAAAACTTGCAGTTGAATAAGATGAAACTAGAAAGTCAGTATTAACTAATTTAAATCACATCAGTGAAGTTTGTGTTGCTAGATCCTGAAAATTCTGGCATTACATTCTTCTTCTGAAGCCTAAACTATTTAACTCTGATTTTCCTTTATTGTTTAGAATTTGGTTCTAAGCATGGAAAAGAGGAGATAGATGTCAGACCATCCTGAAAAAGGACTTTAAGCACACAATTCTTTTCAACCTGTTGAAATGCTACTTAGGCTGGGACAATTTTCCTTCAAAAATCCTCGGTTTCTTTAAAGTTGGTGTTATGCCATGGTATCAAGTGCTATAAAGTTGGCTACTTCTTGAATGAATTTTGAGCATTATGAGCTGATGAATTAAATTATTTGTTTTAAACTAAAGTATAGGACTATCTGTGGAAGTGTCTCTTTAATCCTTATATCTTTTGGTAGGGTTATAAACTGATACATAGATTAAAAAATGAAAGAACAGCTAAATCCCAAGAATTTGGCATTGTAGAATATTTATGATAATCTAGAAATGTACTAGCTATATTTAAAAGCTTATTTCTCTACATAACCTTCCCTTTTTGTCCTGGTTTAGCAGTAGCAGTCATTTTTTCTCCTTCTTAGTAGCTGGTGCAGCGCTGTGGTTTTGACTTTCGGCTTGGGAATAATACTGATAAAGACGATGTTTTCAGTTGCTGGTCAGAATGTTTACCCTGACCAAGGACTTTGTGAGTCTCATGCTCTGCCAGGGAGGAGGAGAAGCTGGGAGGAAGCAGAGACAGGACACCTGACCCAAACTAGCCAAAGAGGTATTCCATACCACAGCACGTCATGCCCAGGATGTAGAACTGAGAGTCGCCCGGAAGGGCTGGATCACTGCTGGATGGGGGGCGAGGTATTGGTATCGGTCGGAGGGTGGTGAGGTGTTGTATTCACTTCGCTTGTTATTTCCTTTATCATTATTATTATTGGTGGTAGCAGTAATGATTTGTGTTATACCTTAGTTATTAAACTGTTCTTATCTCAACCCATGGGAGTTGCATTCTTTTGATTCTCCTCCCCGTCCCTCCAGGAGCGGGGGGAAGAAAGAGTTGGGGGGAAATAGACTGCATGGTTCTAATTTACGGCCTGGGCTGAAACGACGACACTTTTCAATTTCTAAATGTATGTAGAATTGAATATTACGTTGTCTCATGCTTGACTGACCCTCATTTTACATAAGTTTATCATTTAAAGAGCACTTAGAAAGAATTTGCACTAACAACCTTATTTATAATTTTTATTATTTGTTTGAAAATTGGTGTTGTTTTTTTTTTTTCCCTCTTAAATACTTTTATTCTAATGAATTTAAGTCAAGAATTGGAGGTAATCCAGGTCTTAAGAAAAATAAATTAAAGAGTGAAGTCAGTAGTGGAATCAGGCAATGAGCGATGAAGAAGCAAAATAAGAAGTCAGCAAATAGCGTCTTGCTTGGAAGATGGTAAAATATTAAGGTAATGTGGTATTTTTGGGAGAAGATTAAATAAGCAGAAAAGTGGCACAAATTGAATGATGGAGAATCAATAAAACGTGAATTAAAAAGCCAGATACCTAGTAGATTCAAGTGTAATATCTTAGCATTTCTTTGACTGGAATGTAATCAATGACTTCTGTGTAAACTATATATGTATAAATAAATTTACATGTGTGTTTTGTTGTTTAAAAGATTTACTGTCACTTTCTGAAAAGAAGGTAGTACTGTAAGGGTATGTGACAGACTAAGACTATCAAGCTCTTACACTGACGTGGCTGGAGAGAGTAGGTTGTGACTACTGTAGGAGGGACAAGGCTTTTGCAAACCTAGCACCCTGATCAAGAGAAGAATGCTTTTGCTCTTCTCCTCCTCATTTCCTCACCTTAAGTGATACTTGGGCTGAATAATAGAAAAAGAAGGTTGTGGTTATGGTATTATTTTTGTATTCAGACAAATTCATGTGGAAGTGTTTGGCAGTGTAATTGCATCAGATTTTTTTAAACACAAGTCATTTGTTCACGCACGAGTTATTTTTTCGCTTGGCTATCTGCTAATTCTTTTTTATGTAAAGTATTGAGGAAGAGAACTTGACACTGAGGAAAAAAATGGAAGATGTTTTTTAAGCATGGAATGTTAATATAGTTACAATTAAAATAATAAAACTTCCAAAGAAATTGAAAGAGAACACACAGACTGCTCATGCGTAAGTACCTGCTGGGACTTGACCACTGACTTCTGGAGAGAGGTACCTGGCTGAAAAAGTCTGAACTATTCTGTCAGAGGAGTGAATGTTTAGAACCTTTTCACTTCCTTCCAGAATATCTCCTTTGCAGGTGGAATCTTCTCTATTCTTGTGATCATGGGCCTAATCTTCATTCCAATTTAGTTTTGGAATTCTTTGTTTGAGAATTCCAGATTTCATCTGTGTGTGCAAAATGACACAATTTTGAATGCATAATAAAAGCTCAGTGACTTGTTGACAGTGCCGGTGGCATGATTAATTCTCATGCATAATATATTCAGTCATCGTGTGCATATGCAGTGACAGTATAAGCAGAGGGGAATGAAGGATCTGCATGGATGATGTCTGGGAGAGAGCTCTTGCTGTCGAATACGTTTGCCTCACCCTACCTCCCCATAGATCTCTTTCTCCTTGGGCTCTTTGCCAACTGCAGCATCTTCCCCATCTGGTCAGTATGGAGAAGCTGGACCACACCTCAACCTCTTTCATCTCTAGCTGGCAGGCTTCTGTGAGTCTTGGTACAGAGACAGAAAATGCAAGATAGATGGCATTTTCCAAAAGAGCCTCTCTATAATAATCCCTGATGCTTGCCAAATTGAGTCTTTTCCTGTTAATGAATTAGCAGTCTTTACAGAAAATCATGCCTGCAGCAATTTTGTATCGGGTGACTTAGTGGCTGAAATCCCAAATATTGGGGCTTTTATTGTGATCATTCTTAGAGATGAGCCAGACTTTTCTTGGCTAACATTATAGTGTTACTCAGTTGTGTTTGTAGCATGCCATCTAGTTTTTTGTGCTTCTACAGATAATTTCTAGACATTATTACAGATACTGTAGTGAAAATGTTAAGGTATTGGAGGCAATTGGAAGATTTTTAACTGAGACCACCAGAGCTCTCAAACTAGAAAACTACCCCAATCCTTTTTCTGACATGAGCAGTTACTTTTGCAGGCTCTAAGCTGGGACCACATGGTGCCTGTAAATGTTAACAAGAAGCCTTAGAGAACTTCTGCTGACAAGCCAGTATAGCTTTGTGACATTTTGCTGGCAAAACTGTGTATGTCACATTTGTAGTTACATATGTGGAAAGGTATAGTACATTTTGCTAACTGTAGTTTTTAGGCAGATATAGTGATTTGATGTCATGCTGCACATATTTCTGTATCCTAGTAAGCAAAATATTTATTGTATCTATCTCATTAAATTAATAAATCAAGTAGGTTTTGCAGCTGTGTTTTAGACAATAACTGGATAAAGGATAATCTGAATTCTGGCTGGTTACCAATGTTTATCAGTGATGAAAAATTACAGATTAGTCTATGTTTCTATAATCAAAACATAACACAATGGATATATTGTTACAGTTGTCGCTTTAGTTCTGATTATTACTCAGTATGTCTATTGTAGTTTTCCCATTTACAGCTGTTATTGAGCTCCATGTGTAATAGATAGAATTACTTTGTCCGCCATTTATTTTATGAATAGCCTACAGAAACATTAGTGTTAATATTATTTACTTAATGTACACAACAGTTTATAATATGGATAGGTGAGTAATGTGTTGCACTATTGAAATTTTATGGGAAAGAGATAAATAGATCTAGTGCATTTTTGTTGGTAAATGCAGTGTTAAAGTCATCTGGTGGATTGTAAAAAATGAGTTCTGAGCAAAGTCATTGCAACTTCTCTGTTATCTAATATATGAAGAAAAATACGTGCATGTAGGTTTTTTTTAATGTTTTATGTTTTATTTTTAAGGAGTTTTAAAATAAAGAAGTGAGAGTATCAGCTGTTCAAGGTTGGGTGTTGGTGTTTGGTGTTTGGATTTTTTTGTGTTTATTTATTTATTTATTTCGGTCAGGGGCTGCATTCTTCTAATAAAGGGAGCTAGGTGGGAAAACTTTAGCAATTTGGTTTCTTTGCCAGTAACAAGAAAGTGTATATGCGATGCATATCTTATAATCAGCATAGCTAAACTAAATTGGCCAGTTTGGTGAATATGACATACTCATAATTAGTCTGTTTAATTAGGGAAAACAGCAGCTTGTATAGGAAGGAAAATAAGGCCTTGTCCCGTCTCAGTTTAGGAATTTGGACAGTTTCTTACTTTTGTCTTGTTTTTCACTTCATATCTGTACAGATCTGAGCAGCTTACACAGCAGTGCTGATTGTTGTTCGCAGTTGTGTTAACTCCAGTTGTTTGCTTCTGTCCCTGCCCCCGTCTAATTCATGGTATTGGGATTGTGTGCTTCAAGATGAGAGACTGAACTGCCCCTCTAAAGCAGCAGTTGAACATTTCCAGAGAGAAATATAGCGAATGGTAAAAGTTTGGATTATGCTTGGATTGTCTAGTTGCCATTATTACTAGAGGAGTATGTTAAATAAGCAGGCTTGGGGACCACTCATGTTTACAAATTTGATTTGTCAATATGTCTCCAGCTTTGATTCACCTTCTCTTTTCTAAGAGTAAAAAAGCATTTGTATGTCATTGAAGCACAAGTTACTTTTGCTTCTGATGGATCTCTTGCATCAGAAGGTGGGCATTAGTCAAATTTTTGCTAAGTCGGAAAGTTTAGGTATTTTCCTTGGTGTGTTAAGATAAGTTTGATAGGTAAAGGTAATGTGCATTAGACCAACTTGTAAGGTTAAAAATTAGGGCTGAAGAAAGGCCTCCCACTGTCATGGCTACCATAGCACAACATGTTTTGGGTTAGTTCATCCCACAGCCCTGCAGCATGTACTTCACAACAGACAAGCTGCACTCTGCAGATGATTTAGTTGATGTTGAAGCTGTACAACTCATCTGTTCTTTAGCTCCACAGATCTCAAACAAACTCTTGAGAGATATTTGGTATATTCAGTCTTGAATTTATCATTAATTTTTTATTAGGTTTTTAACAATGCAGTAAATGATTTAATGGAATGTACGCAGGAAACTGTGCACTTACACGCATCTGAGCTTTCTTCTACTCAAAATGCCCAGTTCTTCTGTGTATCCACCCTGCCATAAGAGGTGTATCTTTGTAGTTGCATATTCACAAATTTCTTAACATTACTGATACTTTGTTGTTTAAACTGTCCATTCTGAGCTACGTTGTAGTGTTGGCATCCATAATGGGCAGTGATCTACTAGAATTTTAAGACCATCAGAAAACTGGAGAGTGCTGTCTGGTGTTTTGCCTTTAGTCCTCCAAAGTACCTGATGTTTAAAGGAAAGGTGAAATGTACACGCCGCATACATGTGCTTTGTTTCCAGCCGGTTGTACGGTATTATTGTGTTTTGTCTTAAGAGAACATGTTACCTCTTACTTGTTTGGGGCCATTTTAATTCTGCTGCAAAGTAATTTGCTTCCAGCTTTTATGTGATTATTTTCTTAGAAATGTAGAGCTTTTTCAAAGTTACGTAACATACAAGAAACGAAGAGTAACACAAAACTAATACTTTAGCAAAATAATTTGGCTATCTTCAAGGGTTTCTCTGGTTAGTCTATCAGTTCTTTTCCTTTTCACAGATTTTTTCTTTTTTTTTTTTTTTTTTCTTACTACAGAAAAATTACATCAATGCAGGATAACAGAACACTGTCAGACTAAGAAGGTTTTATATGGACAGCATTAGACAGGAGCAGAAAGATCCAGTGCACTAATAGGCATGCTCACATGAGCTACCTAGTCCATTGACAGCTTTTTCCTTTGTTCTCCTTCTCGACCCACTTTCTGCCAGTGATTTGTGACATATTTTGTAAGAGATCAAATAAGCTCTTGACACCTGATTGCAGTGTAGTGCTTGTTTACAGTTGCATTTTTGAAGGACCTCTAGACAAGATGGAAGGTTTAACTTGAAGTAATTAAATTTGCATTTGCTCTGTGACAGGAATTTTCTTATGTATGCATCCTGTTGAGCAACTTTTATTGTAATTGGCCATGAAGTACCAAAAGAAAGATGTGGGTAGACAAAATCATTGTTGCCTACTACTAAAATCTGTCATTGTATTTTATAAGGACTAGCTTGTACCTGGGTTTGTGCCTAGTTCTTTGAAATATTGGAGTGCCTGCTTTTGTTTGAAGGGGGAAGGGAGAGATTTCTAAAGCATTGGACCTTTTTCTAGGTCCTTTCACACTGCTTGAGTGAGGCTAAATGTCTAAAATATCTGTAGTTCCATTAGTCTCTAGTCTCTTTCAGAGTTACTTTTGTTTTCTTGAATGTTAGAATGTTAGTTACTATTTGTTTTGCAGTTATCTGCCCTTTTTTCTTTTTTTTTCCCTTTTCCTGGCATATCTGGCTTTGTCCTTGGGCAGATCCCTGAGCTGCTTGAAAGTCATAGAGCTAGGCACTGAACCTACTTTCTTTCATCACACTGATTTTCTTTATCATTACAGGTAGGTGTGATGCGGGCTGATGTAACAGGCTGAAGTTGCTGGCATTATATTCACTTTGATTGGATCCAGACTTAACCAGATATTACCGTTTCTACTTGCATCTGCAGTTGTAATTGTGTTACAACAGACTGTTTTTGTTTATATGCTATGTCAGGGACAAAATAAATATTTGATTGAAATTTCTAATGTAAGACTTTATTTTTTTTTTTATTTTTTTTTTAGTTTTGAGGCAATTTTGGAGGAAGATGGACTGGGCAAATAAGCCTTAGGAAAACTGTTTGATGTGGTCATACTCAAAGCAAAATCAGGACACTGGAAATTGAATAAGAGGTTCTTCTGACTCTAGGTCTGCTCTAACAGCATATCCTACTGGTTAGTACTTTGTAATAATAGTAGCAAGGATGTCCCTTGTCCCAGAAAGCTTTAGGAAATCTAGGATATTACTACAAAAATATGATGGGGAGTGGGTTTTGTTTTGGGGGGTTGTTCTTTTAGGGTTTTCCCTCCTTCTCTCTCTAGCCATGTGCTACTAGCACATTAAATGTTTTGTTGTCTTTTCAGAGATTTCAGCAGAAGATTTGTAATGGGCTTTAATAGGGATTGGCTATTTCAGTGTGTAATTGGCTTACTAGTTGACCAGGACATTAAAAAAAGAAGCACTGATGTTTCAGTTAGTGTCCCACAATATTCTTTATCTTACAGTAGCTCTTAGAGGCCCTTCATGAGATAGGAATCTCTGTTGTTCTGCATACTGTGAATGTGGTTTCTCTCAGTTACACATAAAATGCTGATGTGATTAAATGTGGTGTAAAATTTTTGCTTGTGTTGCACAACCCAAAATTTCTGTGGGCTTTTGGTTTTGTGTTTTGTTGGTTTTTTTTTTTTTTTTTTTTTTTTTTGGTGTTTTTTCCCTCCTTGCTATCACTTAGCTATTTAGTTCAGATGAATAAGCATGAGGTTGCTGTTAGTTAGCAGAACTCTCAGGCAGTATTTAAATTCACTTTATCCTAGAACCATCTGCATATGCCTTTTGCTCAGTAGAGCATTGTTTTAAGCAAACATTTGGAGAAATACTTTTTGTGCATCCAGTTCATCACAGATCTGCTAGTAGCTTGCTACTAGCTGTCAGCAAGCTTTCCTTAACATGTAGTTTTGAAGTAACTATCTGTTGTCCAGACAGCACTTACAGCTATCATTGGGTTATCAAGTTCAGTTTTTTTACTGAGCTGCTGTCTAGTGATGTATGATTTCCAGAATCCTCATGTCCCCTACCAACATGAGAATCTTTTTTTCTTTTAATGAGGTAAAAGCCAGTGTTAATTCCTGTAAGTCAGAAGACAACCAAGATGCACTGTGTAGGATGAAAGATAAGTATGGTTCTTTTCTTCTTACATTGTTTTAAATGTGGACCCTGATTTGAAAAATAAATTAAGCGGAACTTGATGAATAGCATTTTCTATTCACATTTTAAATGCTAAAGAACTATTTTGTAGTTGCTTTGAATTTGCCGTGATTAATTTTTATCCATTCTTTGTGGTATATCATGGCCAAATGCAGTTGATATGTCATAGCATAATGTACAACTGATACTTTTGAGATTCCTCCTGTCAGTGAGATCTGAAGTAACGTGCCATGATGTTCACCTGAATCACTTGAATTGGCTTTGTGAGGACAAAGAATTATTTGTGTCTTGCATGACCTGTCCATATTGCTACTTTTGGGTACAACAGAGGTTAGAAGAAATAATTATTTTCAGACTACTGACTACAAGCAAGATTAATAGCTTTTGAAAGGGCTGTAATGAAAGGCTGACCCAACTGGCTTTTATATTATACCTTGTTTATCCTGCTCTCATCTCTTATCACCTTTGGGCTACAACAAAATGTAATTTATGTTAGTAGTGCTTCATAGAAGGTGAAAGGTTATATTTTTAATGAGGGTAGCCCTGATTGGGATTCAAGTTTTAAAATGTTGTATGGTAGAGTACAGTCAACAAAGTCTGTGTAAACAAAGTGATTGAGGAAAGGGGGAAGAAAACCTCTTATTTGACAGGAAATAAGACTGCTTCCTTTTCCTAGGCATTAGTGAAGTTCAGTTAGCAGAAGTTGAATAACTAGACAAAGGGATTTTAGAAAATGCCAACATTGTGATGGTCAAGTCTAATAAACGTTTATAGTTTTGGTTGAGTGTTGGGTTCTTTGTACTGAAAAAAAATATTTTGCAGATAATCGATTGCCTCGTTCTTATGCTGATGCTATTTACTAAAAACTTTTTGTCTCTCTCGTCTTTGACTTGACCGAAGGTTAAAGTAAATGACCACCTGTGCTTGTTCCAGGGAGATATATGCTGTACAGCACAACTGAGGTTGTCTGTGTTTGGGAAGGTTAATCATTGTACTCAACTAGTTCTGAGTTTTCTCTTTGGAAGGGAAAGTTGCATTATGTTCAGGTACACTTTTGTGAGATTGAGCAGTGGTTTCTGTTAGTGGTGTGTTGACTTCAGTAATACCAAACTTTTTGGAGTGGCATGCTTTAGTGTTAGTGCTGCTGAATTTCTTTGGAGAATGATGTTAATATTATAATTGACTCTGTTAGTCACATAACTGTTTCTCACAGAACATGCTGCCCCCTCAGAAAAGCCAAGATTTTTTGAAGTAGGTCATAACTTCTTTTGACTAGAATTCTCTTGAAGTTCAAATGCAAACCCTGTGTGACTGCTGCTTAGCTCACTCTTGTCTTTCATTTGTATACATTTCTTGTGAGTGACAAATTGCTTCAGTTATGTTCCAGAAAGGAATAGGAAACATTTCAGAGATTCTCAATTTCATTGTGGAAAAAACTTCTAACCTTGGTAGAGTTCAAAGTTTGCATTGAGAAGAATGGTGGAATGAGTCCCTTCAGTGTCCTGCGTTCAGCTCTTAAATCACGACATTCAGTTATTTACAATGAAATTGCCATTCATGGGAATACAATTTATCAAAATCTGAGCTTTTATGTGTTGGGGTTTTAACACATAAAAAGTTCTGTGTCAGAATAGAGAATGATTGTTATCTTCCCCATATGACAGCACGGTAACTGATGGTAAAATGTAGACAGCGTACCAGTAACCACAGTGCAAAACCTGCAGGCATACAGGATTAACTTTGTGTGGGATTTCATAAGGGCAGTTTGAGAGGGCAGCAGTTTAGATTGTGTAAGAACTGCAAGACTTTGGAGAAGTATTGTGCTGATGTCAGATGCTTTTTTCCCTAGTTTGAACTATTTTCTGTGTATTACGCTGCATCAGAGTTGTCATATAGAGGCACAACCCAATATTCATGGACATTTTATTTCATGGTGATATATGAAGTAGTATATTGAGATCCTGTTTGAGAAATTTGATCATTGAGTTTCTCCTCCCCAAGACTCCCCACTCCTGCAGTTGCCCTGGGCTGCCTTTTTAACTGAGGTCAGCCTTGCTCTGTTGTCCTCCAGCAATGCCATTCCATGCTGCTCTCTCCCTTCTTCCCTACTGCTGCTCTCTCCCTTCTTCCCTACTGCTGCTCTCTCCCTTCTTCCCTACTGCAGCACTCCCCCATGTCTTTGGGCTCCTGCTGTCTCTTGGCAAGGAATAGAATCACACGTTACTTTGAAGCAACATAATGTTGGGATTCCCTTTCTTTTCTTTAGTGTCAGTAGGTCTTGAACTATTAATGCTAATCTTCAAAATGATTCTTTTAAATTTACACTTGTTTTACATTATTTTATAATTAAGTTCTAGTGTTTAAAGAGAAGAAAGGAATGGAAGTTTTTCAAGTGATTAAATATTAATTTTATTCACATTTAACCCTAATTTACATTAAGGATGTTAACTGAAAGGCTGATCTTTTGAATTTAGCTTTTTCATTTCCTCCTAGCCTCATTGATGAATAGCTGGATCCTGTCATATGTTCATAAAGGGTGATGGTCCATTGGGATAGAAAGGATAATTGTGCTGTCTTGCTCTTTCTGGGATGGTCTGTTTGTGATATTTACTAAAAAAAAAAAATAAAAAAATATTGGAGTGAATGCCTTTACAGCTGAGTTTTGAAAGAAGAGGTGTTTCAGACCATTAGGCTGTCCTGCTTCTCATCTAGCTATTTCTTTTGAACAACATTCTTGTTAAAAATTATGACAGTATTATGTTTCAGGTATCTTCTTGTTAAAGGCTTCTCTTTTGTTGTTTTGCATAGGAATTTTTTAAGCTCTGCCTGCTTATGTGCTTCTGCTTAAGTCTTAAAAGGTTGAACAAGCAGACCAGCTTTAAATATCATGAAAAGCCTGCATTTTCTTCCTTAGATATTTTGTATGCAGGTGAAAGTAAATCTATAGATTAGAAAATATTATGCTTCATTTTCTCTGTTTGATACCCAGATTTCTTTGTTACGTACAAACTGAGAGACTGATTTGAAGAGACCTGTTTAATCTTATGCAAGCGTTTTGAGGACTCTGGCAATTTGTCTTGTCTTAACAGGACTTCAGCAGTTTGGAAATCTGATTTCTAAGGTATTTTATTGGAAGGTGTATCAAGTGGTAATATTGATGATGAAATCTTGTATAACACACATGGTATATCTATTACAAATACATAAAAAGATATATGCAAAAGTTGTGACATACACAACTATAAGTAGGGGTGAAACCTACTGCTAATGTGTAGTTAAGATTTGTTTGCAGAGACAATGTTAACTAAAATGCACTCGGTATACCTCTGTTAACATCTGTGTTTCATACCTGGGAGTTCTGGTAACATAAAATTTATTTCTGTAACTTAAATTGCTAACAGAGCCCTGAGTGAAAGTGTAGTATCAGTATTGTATAAACTGCTGTAGCCGATTCTGTGCATACACTTGCACAAGTCACATCCTAGTTTTGCGTACTCTACAGTTGTGCATTTTTGCAAATGATGCAGACCTTTGTGCACAATGTTTAATAAATTATTGAACTTTGAAGAACCTTTGAGAAGTGGAGCCTGCATGTGACTGAGCAGTAGACACGAATAACTGCTATCCTCAAGTGTGTCTAGCAGACAGTAATAGGTGCTTGAACAGACAATATGAGCACTGAGTGAATGATGGTAATAACATTAAATATTTACATATAGCAAAAGCATCTTGACAGCAGAAGAGAGATTGTCTCTGCAGTAAGGTGGATAAAGTAAAGTGTAATACAGCATATCTTTTGATAGGAAAACTTCCTTAATAACTGACAACATTTCTCTGTAAGTTGCGTATTATAAAAACAGTTGTTTGGGACTCACAAATATGAATTTCAGTTTACTGATTTTATACCAAATTTCAGGACCTGTGAATCTACTGTCATGCATGACAATTTTCAAGACTTCATGAGTATAATCTGGTGTTGATATCATTCTATATCTACCATAATGTAAAAATTACTAAGTTCAGGATTAAGAATTAATAATTGGATGATAATATAATGTTTAATATTAACCAGATGTAACCAGATTTTAACCTCAGAATCACTCTGCTGAGAATCACTCTGCTTTACTTTAATCTATTTTTACACTGGGTTTTCAAACATAGCTATCTTGATAGTTGTGTCCAAAAGCAACTTGTACTGTGGCTATACTCAAAAGTTCATGAAAGCAAGAAGCAATATCCTTCTAACTCTTGCTCTCCCCACTGCTGAGCAGTGTCATGGGGGTAAATTAATTTTATTGAAGTCCAAAGTCCTTAAAGTGCATGATACTATTCTTATATGCTGTTGTTTTGTTTTTATTTGGGGGAGGAACCTGCAGATTATGATTGCAGAACAGCTGGTATTACTTACATTGCACTTTTTAGAATACGTCATGCTTGACTTTCCACATAATTTTAAAAGGAAATTGCTGTATTGGAAGCATAGAATAATAATTTTTGTACTGAAGAGGAGATGAATTTTATTAGAGGCTTTTTTTCCTTTTAAATGCATTCAAAATAGCTTTCAGTTATAGGAAAGAAATAAAACAAAGGTGACATTAAATTGATTTTTTTTTAAAATACTCTATGAAGCTTGTATTACTGTGATAAACCTGTTTGTATTTAATGATCTGTCATGTCATGTAGTGAAAGCAAATTAATATTGAAAATGAAGCAAAAGTGACTGCTGTCAAGCTACTTTTGCTATTGCAAGAAATGAATACCTTAAAACGAGAACATAGATCACGATTTTAGAATTTCTTGCTTCAAGTCATCAGTGAGGTTGTGTTTTGTTTTTTTTTACTATTTTGTGGCAGATAATTCCTTGGAAGTGAATACTGAAAACTTGGGTTTAGTTTTTTTGCTTAGAGTTCTTCCCTTTCTTACTGCTTTTGTTGGAAAGATGGTTAGCGATTCATTTCTTAGAGATGGTTTCAGCTTGGGTAGCCATTACATATTTGTAAGTCATCAGCATCCATGAGAATATGGATGATTATGAATGTGGAGTGTCTAGGGCAGCTGACCAGTTGACCACTGGTCAGTCAAGTGTTTCTTAAGGTACAAGGGCAGGTTAAGTTTTTCCAGATTTAAAGGAAAGAATCTTAACCTTGTGGAGGAAAGGGTGGTATACTGCAAAGAAAAAATGCTATATTCCTGCAAATATGTGAATGATGCAAAAGGAATATGACAGAAATTTAATGTGATACGTTCTCTTCTTGGGTAAGTTTTATTTAAGGTAAAAAGTTTTGCAGGTGATAGCTGTTCTGAGAAGCATTCCTCCGTGGCTGTAAAATTAATGTGGGCTGCAGAGCTAGAATATTGATAGCTTGATGCTTGTGGGTGTGATCAGAGATGTTTTGCATGGGGACAGAACTGAGGAGAAGCCCAAGTGGCCTCATTCCTCTGTCAAAAATTTGCCCCATATTTCTTGTTTGCTTCTTGGATGGCATTGGAAATTATCCAGCATTTAAGGTTGCATATGGAATCTAGTAAAGTAGCATACCCCTGGCTTTCAGAGGGCCAGATACCTTTTTGGAGTAGTAAATCTACATGTATTTCTTAAGGCAGCTAGGAGTTTGGGATCTTTTTGGATGAAAACTTCTAACATGCTGATTTGGAGTAACTCCAGCTTAAATCCTCTTTCTTTCTAACACAATTGCTGTTAGAGAAAATTACGTATTCTTGTAAAAGCAATAAAATATGATAGATTCTTAAAAGCTTGGACAGTAATAATATAGTGATCATCAAACATTGGAATGCTTTTTTTATCGCTGTGGTGAACAGGGAGTTACATTTGGCTTTTGCTGTTGTACTGCCTTTTGCCTCTTGTGGATTCTACAGTTCCTCAGCTGCTAGACTGTTGTTCATTTTTTTGTATCAGTGCATCTTTCCTCCAGTCTTCCTCATAAGCTTTCCAAGATGTGACAGCAGTGAAAGTACTTCAGGAAGTACAAATACTTTCTTTGAAGCTGAAAGTGTAATTTGAAAAGCCATGAGTAGAATTCTACATGACATGTAAGGAACAAGATTATCTTCATTTTTTACTTGCTATTTAAAGTAGGGATGATACTGATTCTTGTGGCAGCAGTTTAGGCCCTAAGGCAGGGTATAGATTAAAACATCTGAAGTACGTTTGCAGTAGAGGTTTCCAAACTTAGTTACAATGTGCTGCCCATTCACTGTGTGAAGATTTTCCCAGTTGGGCTTCTAATGGCTTTTTAGTGCTGCAGTATCTAGGCACTTTGCATTTGACTATTTGCCTAATACTGTAGGTTTAATCCGTAAAGTTGTGCTTTGTTAATATAACCATCTAGGTGAGAATTTTAACCTGAGAATCTTCTTTCATTCCTCCAGTTTTCACCGTGGGTTTTGATGCAGGTACATAAATGAGAAAGATTCTGTGTTCATCATAAAATCTTCAAGGTCAAGACCCCGTAACAGTCAGGATTTGCACATGTGCAAAACATTGCTCAAATCTTCTATATTGATTTCACTGCGTTTGGAGTAGGAATATTACATTAGACAAACCTTTTCTGTAACTGTAGATCTGTTTGGGCCAGTATAATGTTTCATGAGCAATGTTTTAAAAGCCATTATTCCTCCTCTTCATTCTTCTCACTCACACTTCTCCTTGCTGCTTCAGAATTTGGAGAAAGTATTTTTAAAGCAATTTCTTAAACATCTTTCTTTAGATTTTGAGATAGGTATTTCAATCAGAACAGGCATTTAGTGTCCTCTTCTAGTAATCATAGAATCATAGAATCATAGAATCATAGAATAGTTAGGGTTGGAAAGGACCTTGAGATCATCTAGTTCCAACCCCCCTGCCATGGGCAGGGACACCCCACACTAAACCATGCCACCCAAGGCCTCATCCAACCTGGCCTTGAACACCGCCAAGGATGGAGCATTCACAACTTCCCTGGGCAACCCATTCCAGTGCCTCACCACCCTCTCAGTAAAGAATTTCTTCTTTATATCCAATCTAAACTTCCCCTGTTTAAGTTTGAACCCGTTACCCCTTGTCCTATCACTACAGTCCCTGATGAATAGCCCCTCCCCAGCATCCTTGTAAATAAGTCTGCCTTGTGGGAATTTTAGACTTTTTTTTTTTTTTTTCAGATTTTGTTCCTTTGTTCTGCGGTATGCAGTTCAAAATGTGCCATAAGATATATTAACTTAATTTACCTTAGTGAAGCTAAGAACACTAAACTCTTGTGCTTGAAGTGGCAATTTAGTGCCAGTAATAGGAAGCAGCTTTGTTGAAGGTGATTTTTCTACTGAAATTATAAAAGTATAAAGTATTGATACATTGCTGTTAATTTTGTGATGATAGATGTGGAATTCACATGCAGAATTTTTAATTTATTCATCTGTATGTAAAGTCTCCATGAATAAATGGTGTTCATGTGCTAAATGGCTAGTGGACATAAAGACTTGTCTTTCCTGTAAAAACCTTATGAAATAAAAATGCAGAGATCAATGCCAGGGATTATATTAACATCTGTTCTTTTAACTTAATCTAAGCGTGTGAAGATCATAGAATAGAAGGATCGTAGAATAGTTAGGGTTGGAAAGGACCTTAGGATCATCTAGCTCCAACCTGCCTGCCATGGACAGGGACACCTGGCACTAAACCATGCCACCCAAGGCTCCGTCTAACCTGGCTTTGAACATCACTAGAGATGGAGCATTCACAGCTTCCTTGAGCCTTCCAGTGCCTCACCACCCTTACAGTAAGTAAAGAATTTCCTCCTTATATCCAATCTAAACTTCCCCTGTTTAAGTTTTAACCTGTTACCCCTTGTCCCGTCACTACAGTCCCTAATGAAGAGTCCCTCCCCAGCATCCTTAGAGGCCCCCTTCAGACACTGGAAGGCTTCTATGAAGTCTAAATTTATGTGTGGTTTTTGGTTTTTTTTTTGTATTGGCACACAATCATGCTGGTATTCAGCACACATGTTTAGATTCAGCATAAAGTATATTTCAACCTCTTTGCAGCTTTTCTTGAGCTGGGTTGCACTGCAAAGTTCAGTTAGTTTGCATCAACATTCAACTGCAGTACTAGTCCTCAGAAGCTCAATAAGATAACAGAGATGTTAAACAGCTGTAATCTCCTTTACAGTGGTAATTAATAGGGTATACAAATATAGAAGTATACGAAATGTCAAAATGCGAACATGGAATGAATATGCAGAGTTTAGTCTTTAAAACACTTTCTTAGGCTATGAAAGCACTCCAGGTAAAATAATAAAGTACATTCCAAAAATATTTTTAAAATTATTAAGCTGATGGATATTTTCCTAAATTCGGTTTTGTAAAATATTCAAGCTGTCTAAGCTTGTGCATAGTACAGCCTTCTAAATATACTGGGTTTTGTCCTTTCCTGCAAAGCTGTTATTGTCTTTTTTGTTTGACTGTAAGAGCAGGCTGTAAAATATATGTAGGGCTTTATCCGCTAGTTAAGGAAGTGCATGTTTTAGTTATAAAGAAAGGGAGGAGTTTGTGTCATCATGACCTCTCTTTGTCTTTTCCTGGCACAGAGTGAGGCTTCTCTTTCGTACTGTGCGGACTCCACACTGGAGCTGAATTAGCTTCTGAACTTTTCATGTACTATAAATCTGAAGAGACAATTAAGTTAAAGTGTACGTCACTAGGTGGCACTGAAACATCGTTCAATGCCCAGTACAGGCTTGAGCTGCTGTTGCTGCCTGGCTTTGTAAGTGTCAGGGAAATTGTTTTATTGTTAAAGGGCATAGTGTAATATATTCATCTCCATCCAAGGCAGCCATTTAATGCCCTGAAACATGCCCTCTCACAGCTCTGGCCTGTTGACTATGCTTATTTGGTGTAATAATTAGCAGAATTTCTCACTAACAGCAGTACTTACGAACACCTCACATTTTCCTCTGTGTTTTTGTACGTGATGGATTGTGCATTCTGTGAATAAAGTTAAGAGGGTCACAGCCTAAGCCCTGTACAACACAGCTATTTTCTGCACAATAGTTTTGAATAGATATGTTTTAACTCCTTTTTAATCCCTGTGGTGTGTAATGCAAACAAATTTGAGTCTTTTTGTAATAGACCATTGAAAACTTGCAAGTACAGAACAGTTAACTTCTTAACTTAAAGAACAAAAGAAATTGAAGGAGAAGCTGTAGAAATTAGAGAACGCTGTCTTTACCCATGGCATGCTACAGAAGACTATTGTAATGCTTTATATAGTTTGATACTGATCTCTCTACTTTGTTCTGGAGGTACAATTTTCAGTATGCATGGTAAAGGTGATCTTTCTGCTGTCCTGATGTTCAGTTGCTCTGCTTGGTGTGAAAATACAAGTGTGACACCTGGAACAGCTCTTGTTTTTTTTGCACTTTACTAGCTGGAAATGAGTGAGTATGTTAAAAATTGTTCTGATGGAAGTAAAAAGAAAAGGTCCTTGAATAAATGCTATGGTAGGAATCCCTGTTATGGTTCTTTCACAAGGAACGGCAAGGAATAATAGAGTTAAGGGTTCTCAAAATTATTAGGTAAAGGTAGTCATTTTTAGGTATACTTCTAAGAAAAAAATCTAATGACATTCCTATATAATGAATTCAAATAATAGTGATTTGAGACATTTGGCGTATGAAAATCTTGCTCTGCATGGAGACCATCAAACCTTTGTCACTTCTACTTTAGATGGGATTTGCAGCATATGTAGTACTAAATGATAAATGTATCAAACAACTCTTGTAGTCATTTGATAGTATCTGATTTTAAAATCGTCCCAGTAATCTTTTCTTTAAATCCTACATTGTTCATTCATTCTTCGTGCAGCTGTTCCTGAATTCTAGTTATGCTGAAGTAACTGCACTGTAGAAGAGGAAGTAATACAGCATGTTAAGCCAGTAAGTAAGAACAAAGGTGGCCCTGGCAGCTTTGTCTTAATGGCAGTTCCTTGCCCTCAGCCTCCTTTGTTAATGAATCTGAGCTGCTGTCACTCAGATGGTTTTAACACAGACATGCATACTTTATGTCAAGAAGGGTGGCCTAGTTGTTTCATTTTCAAGCTGAGAGTACCGTAACATATAGAACCACTGTATCAGATTATGAAATAGTGACTCTAGCCCTTGCAGACAGTCTGCAGGAAATGAAATTTAGTTGCTCTTGTCTTCAAAATATCCTCTAAGGAAGCAAGAGAGTTCAGAATTTTAAGGTGTCTGCAATGTTTTTGTTTGGACAGAGAGTTGTCTGCGTGCCTTTAATTTGATGGTAGTTCAGAACAATCTTTCTCTTTGTCAAGTTCCACTTCCATTTTCGGATTTTTTTTTTCCATGTGTTTATCTCTTTTTACAAAGGGTTTTTACCTCTCCTCACCTCACCATCCCTGTTCCTTACCTTATACTAATTTACCTGTGGGCTTTTTGATGATCTTATATAACATATACAAATATATACTTAAACAAATCAAAGCAAAACAGAGACTGTTTGGTGCATTTTTTTTTTTTTTTTTTTTATATTGGATCATTTAATGGATTCAATTTTTCATGTTACCACACAGTTGATAAAACATTTGTGTATTTTCTTATCAGCCTGGTACATCTTTAGTATCTGTTATGGATCAGAATGACTGCTTCACTTTTTCGTTTATTTAGACAATGAATCCAGACCATTCCAGAATGAGCTGGTACTCTTTATAGGAATTGTTTGTTTATTAAATTTGGCACTAGGAATATGCAGTATTGAGTTTAGAGTTTTGGTTGGTTTTGCTTTGGTTTGGTTTTGGTTTTGTTTTTTACAGTTAGGAATATAAGTGTATGGGGAGAAAGGACAGACAGAAGTTCCCCTGAAGAAATGTACTCAGAAGACTTAAGAAATAATTTTTGTTCACGTCCCTTTTAGTGGAGTAGTGCTTTTCTGCAAAAATCACACCTGGTCATTGCAACAAAGGGGGAAAAGTTGACAAGAAATAACATCTATACATGAAACTAAGAAGGCAAGAGTTAGGATTGCTTTATTAAAACATAATTATTTGAAAAGGTAAGGTTTGCTATGTTTTCTCAACAAATATATGCCTAAGGAAAATGTTAATCTGTGTTATGAAATTTTGCTGCAATTGGAATAAAGGAAATCACATAAAAAGTAACTTGTCTACTTTAATCTACTAGATCAGTGCTCTCTGGTATTTTGTATTTTTCCTCTTAGTATACGTTATGCTTATTCTTTCAATTATGCAAAGTCAGTTTAAAAATTAAATGTGAGTGACAGAAAAGTGAGAATTCCTTCCTTCAGCTGTAGTTCTTTAACCTTATGGTAATACTGTAAATGTTCCAAGTACTATGAGATACAGACCCCGACAAAGTCTTGTGTAAGTTTGCCTGAGTTGTGAGGCAGGAGAGAATTTTCAGCACCAGCTTCAAGACTTCAGAAAAATATATTCTTACAGAAGTAGATCAGGGTCTCCCAACTCACTGACCACTGGTGACTGGCAAAGTGATGAATCAAAACCAAACTGAGGAATATGATGCGTCAAGCTTTCGGTCAGTGTGGCTCTTCTGCCTCCAGTTTATTTACTTAGGCTGTATGTGCAGAATTTCTGCAGGAAATATGGGTGATTCATTGCAGTCTGCTGGTCTAAACAGTTTGGGAACCACTCTATTAAAATGTATCATTTAGTAAAGTATCCAAACTTAATGTGAAAAAATTTCCATGAGGGGAAATTCATCTCACACGGTGATGATATCCAATGGGTAATTATCCTTTCTTTTAAATTGCGCTCACTGTTTGTGGTCTGAACTTGTCTAACCTTCTTTCAGACCCTGAATTTTGCTAATCATTGTCTGCCAGCTGAAATGTTAAATGTTAGCTTTCTGTTCCCCATGTGGCTTATTCCAGAGGCTGTGAACAAAGCAAAGCCTTCAAACTAAACAATTACCTAAGTTTGAATCGTTCACTACATTTGGATTGTTCACTGTGAGGTTTTTTCTTTAAATATTTTTTGTTACAGTCCCCCCACACCTCTTCTTTCTGCAAACCACATATACCAGTATCCTTGAACTTGTCTTCCAAAATTCAAGTGTTTCATTAATAGCTGTCTTACTGAAAAGTTGATGCAACAGCTGCAATCTGTAGGTTTTCTAAATAACTGTTGATACCATCATTTGACCAATGGCATCATTTATACAAAATTAGCAAATTACTGCTTTATAACTACAAAGCAATGTTTGTGCATTTATTACACCAGTTACTCTAACAATAAAGTATTACCAGTAGCACTTCTTGCCTTTGAAAGTTCTTGTACAAATATTGATGCGTGTTCAATTTGTGAATATAATGTGATCTGTAATTACTATGTCTGTGAAATAGTTTGGAAAAAAAACCCAAACCCCGAACAACTGTATTAACATTGTACTCCTGTGTAGCTTCAAAACAGCATCTCAATGATCATGCTCTTTTGGAAATAAGTTGACAATTTGTATGACACTAAATTTGTTGTAACCACGATAACAAATCAGTGATGTTTGCCTTTAAATTATTTTGGGTAGAGGAAGAGGAATTAAACAAAGCTTCTGCTTAGAGGCTCCTCTAGTGTGAGAAATGTTTGAAGGAAAATCTGTGTTTACCATGTCCTTGAAAAGGACAAATCACAAAGATTGAAGAGCAGAAGCAGGAATCATGGTGCTGCCTCTTCAGCTGAATCCCAGGGGAATTAGCATGCCCCTTCTTTGCTTTCCCTCTGCAGTGGTTTTGCTAATTGTGACATATACTCTCAAGAATTATCTTGTAAATACCTCCTTTAAAACATACTGGCTCCGTATCTGGGGAAACATGACTTACACAAGAGAAGAGTGTTCCTGGAATACATCCGCTTTTATCTATAAGGCTTTCAACCATCTTCCTGTCTTTTCATTCTGGAGTCAAGAGTACAGCTAGATAATCAAATATGATGTCTTGGAAGGCTGTAAAGCTCTTCAAATTTTACCACGTTTGTAAGTGCTTTTATACTTTCTTAGTGCTTATTGTGCTAATAAAATCTCTGGAAAATAATTCAGTTCTGCTATAAATATTGAGAGTCAACAATTTAGTAATGGCCTATGAAGATGTTCAAATACTATGTAATGGGGGCATGACAGTTACAGTATGTGAAATTTAATGCTCTAGCTCCTTATTGATCTTCCTTGTATCCGATGCATGGCACATGCATTTGCACGTAGCGCCTGCTCTTTCTACATTAACACTGTTTTCAGCACTTTTATCAGGGGGAATTTTTAAACCACATTTGATTCTAAACTTAAGTATTTAACGAAATATCTATATTTTTTTCAAGTGTCCACTTTCTTTTCACTTTACTTTTGACTGCTCTTTCTTCTGGGTGATGCTTTAACACATAAAGTTCTCCCCCTCCCACTTTTGTAAGTATTCTGATTACATATTGAATATTTCTACCATTACCTATCGAAACCTATATAGACCTTAAATCCAGCGAGGCTCATTATTTTCTGGAAATGATGAAAGGCTGTAAAAAAATTAATTGCATCTTTGATCTTCTGCTGGTTCTGAAAAACTGTATTAGCATGACCTGCTTGTGTGTGTGTGTGTGTTAAAGTTCTTTGTCTGTGTCTACAGAAATTATAAGCTTGTCACAAAGGTTCTGAATCTGCGTGCCAAGCTTTGTCAACCCTTGGTTTTCATCCCGGAGGTCTTTGGTTCATTCTCAGCCTGCTTACTTTGCTATGCTAATTAGCTGTTAGACCCCAGTGAAAGTTGTACAATTCCACATTGCAGATATGGAATACTTCTCAAAATGTAGTAATTCTTCATGTTTGTTTCTGTTTCCTTGGACCATTCAAGGAGAAACAGCTCATAAGGCTACATAGTGGTTGCAGCCTACATCCTGGTAATAGACTTTAGTCTAAGTTAGTGCTAAGTTTAGTGCTAAGTTAGGCAACATCAGTAACTTCTTAGTGTCCTAAGAATGTGAGAAGTCTATAGACAGCAATGCTAAATGTATCCTTGTTTCAGCATGAACCCTTGTTATAATCTGTGTTTCTATTTTACCTGGTTTTCATATTTATTGATTTTTTTTTATCTGATAAAAGATTGGCAGTTGGTATTTCACATAGGGTCAAATCCACTTCGTTTTTTGGGAATGAGTGTATAGGGGTATTTTTTCTGCATCATGCAGAATTAATTGTTGGTGACAGTCATTAAGATTTATATCTGCTGGTTCTTTGGAGGTGAGCTGGTTAAGAACTGCTCGTTTAAGAAATTCAGTTTCTCAGCAACTATTGGCTATTTCTCAGTGAAACAATGCAAATAATGGCATGCAGAAATGGCCCAGTGTTGTTCTGTATTCCTTGTGATTCACAGACATGTTGATTTAAAAGTATCAATTTTATAACATTTTCTTAGGTTCATGTGTGCTCTTTTGTCCATATGTACAAAAAGAAAACTAAAGACTTGGAGATCAGATTGAAACTTGATCATTATTCTAAAATAAAGTTTGAATGTTCTTACTTCTCAGCGAATACAGCTGATCTTTTTACCAACTGGTACCTGCTGGAAGAGGATGCACAAATGACAGAGGAAACCAGAAATCGGTGATAGTGTCAAGATGCTTGCAGTGATGGCAGAATTTTATTGAGAAGTATACTGAGAAGGCTTTAGGGGCATTTTGTCAGCAAAAAAGTGGCTGTGTTTAAATAATTTGTAATGTCAAACTTTTTTTCTTAATTATTATTTAAAGTGTTAATCCATGCGTGACAAATCTACACTCAGCTGGGTAAGAAAAGTGCCAGTTCTGTTTCATTAACAGCCACTGGCCTAAAGAACAATGTTCCTGCGAGTTAAAACAACGATTAAGGGGCCCTTAACACTTAAGGTGGGGATGGAGGGGTTGCAGGTAGCAGAGGCATTTTTCACACATTGCTAAGCTGCTTCAAGGCATAAATTAACTCCTAGTTTAGTTACATCAGTTCAAGTATGTTGTGCATATGCATGACTGGGCTGAGTGTGCGTGTGAACCAAGATCTGGGCCTCTTGATTTTTGAGAAGGGGCAGGAGAGTTCAAATTAGTAAGCAAAACCAAACAGTACCTTTGAGGAAAAAATATCAGCCTTCTAGACAGCTGCTCAGTCACAAGTACTGGTGTTGGACCTGAGGTCTTTGCATTATAGTAGATTGTTCCTTACGTAATGTTTTTCATGTCCAGATCACTTCAGCTGCATCCTACCACTTGTGTAACTGGACTGGTTTGTTCAGTGGGTGAGCAAGGTGCACAATAGTTACATTAAATAACCTCATACTTTGTTGTAGTATAGTTAGGAAATGGAATTATGCCAATTAAGTATGGTTATGTAGCCATAGATAATTTTAATATGAATTTATATGCAATAATAAAAATAATAATGACAATGCAAGGTTTGTCCTTAATATGGAAATGTTTTTGGCATATAGTATTATGGGTTGGGGAGCTGTCGTATGCAAAGTGGGGTACAGTGTGGTCAGATGTCTGCCAGTATTTTTGCGAGGCTGGATTGTAGGAAGTGTAGCACAGACAAGGCTTTTGGTAAAACTTGAGTGTAACAAAGGGCAGCCTGGAAATAGAACCTTTTCATGGGAATAATGGTACTGGTAAATTGGCCAGTCCCTCAAGGTCTTCTAATGAGTGAAGCTTAGAAATAATTTGAAGAAAAAAATTTCTGAGATCTGATATATGTGATAGTGGAAAAACAGAAGCTGTAACGACACATTTAGAATGTATTTTTTTTATTACTCTTGGTTAATTTCTGACATAGCTGGTCTTAGTGAGCCACTTGAATGATCTTGGTTGCTATGAAGTTTTAATAGTTAACGCTTGGAAAGCCTTGTAGTTTAAACAAATGTTAACTTCAAAATCACATTCCTTCCTTGAGAAACTCTCCCAAATTGGGTATGCCCTTTTAATTCTTCATTTTTTAAAAACATGTGAAAGAATATTGGGAGGTAAGGCTTTGGAAGCTCCTGTAAAGCGATGACTTTTTTCTAGATGGGGTTTTATTTTTGTGTCACAAAATTTTTACTATAAAAAGTGCTTAATCTTCCTTTATTATGAAGCCATTGAGCTCTCATTTCAGAGTGCTAGCCCATTTCTTCATGCATGACTTGAAAGAAATCCATGTTTTCATTTGGTTGATTAAAAACCCAAAAGAATGAAAGAGTAACACAGGCTCTAATGTATGTTCTTATGTGGGGAAGAAGCCAATAGAAAAGAGAGATTTTTGAAAACCGAAGGTTTGCATTGGAACTTGTGATTCAGATCTTTCTTTCAGGACAATATGCATTCTCAGAGTACCTTGCTAAACCTCATAACCCTTTGGAAAACAAGACTATTGGGAAAAACAGTGTTGGAGGTAGAGATGATACTTCCCTATGCTTTGAATAGAGGCCTTTTTTGTAAGAGCTGACCAAGAATTTCTGTAAACACGTTGAACTGCATTGAAAACAATAAAAAACCCCAAAACTCTGAAGTGTTTTACTAGCTCTGTTCCTTAGTCAGTATTCTCAGAAGTGGAAAAGCTGCAGCAGGCAGCTAGAAAAACTTAGGACAAAAAAAAAAAAAAGAAAAAAAAAAAAAGGGCAATGTTTTAAGAACTTCTCTAGAAAAGAGTTAAGGCAGAAGGGTTTTCATAGGCTGTGAATGGAGATGATGTTTCGAAGCTATTACGCCTTGCTCCTGCACTCCTACCTGTTCCCTCCTTTAGCCTTGGTAAGATTGTCAGATTAGACATGAGATGGGCAAAATTCAGCCTAGATAAAATGTTCAGCTTTCTTTTACCTCTCTGCTGTAAGACTGCTAAGGGTTGAGGGGAGTAAAAATGAGCATTTTCAATTGTTAGTTAAAAAAAACCCCAACATTGACCTAGTGAAATTAAGGCAACAGCAGGTGGGACTTTAGGTCACTTTAGCATGAGTCAGGTAGTGAATCGGAAAATTCAGAGTACGCAGAATTGTTTTGCTGGTTGTGCTCTTTTGTTTGCATCAAGCAAGTGCAAGCTTCTGTTGCCAAGCACCAGCTTGCCTGAAAGGTAGATTTGAAGAGTCCAGTCAGTTCTCAGCCATCTGCTGAGACAATATTTCATAGACCCATCAGCATGTATATATGTAATGTGTATATAAAATATTTGTAAATAATAAATATTTAAGAATTGTTCAAGTGGGAAGCTAAATGCACAGCAAGATACTCAATTTTTCTTTGAACTGTCTTCTTTCGTGTGTGTTTTTCATAGCATGATTTATTTGCACTTCGTTCTCTTCGTTCTTCATAATGCTAATTGTAAGGTGAAAGTAAACAATTAGCGGCTGGAAAAAAGGTTGCTTGCCATCCACTCAGAGATCAGGAACATGCCTGTGAGAAGATTCAAAACAACATCTTTTAAAAAAATCTTGTCTAGGGAATAATGACATGGGCCTTTCCAGGTTAGTGACTTGCAGTCATATTTTTTGGCAGTCTACTAGTTTGAAGAAAGTGTATGTTTTAACTGCTCATCACAGTGAGGAGTTCTTGTTTAGCTAAAAACTATCATTCTTAAATGCTTCGTAGGCACTGTTGTGTTGGTCCATGTCTTCGACTTCTGTGACTGACTGATTACACCTGGATAGGATGCTGCTTCACGTCCGGAGAGATTATGCAGTGAAACTGGCATTTTCCCAGAATTCAGGAGAAATGTAGGGCAGCAAAGAGGGTTCTCTTTTTAGAGGTGAAAGATACTTGCATTGACTGAAGTGTCCCTTGTTCTAAAAAATGCAGTTTCTTCCATAAATTTTTCAGTGTGTATTATGCTAAGTACTGGGGGGAAGAAACACTTTCCTGTTAATGTTTTCAGTGGTTTCACATATTAGAAATCGTTGAGTCATTGCAGCCTTACATTTGTTGTCAGAACTAATTTCAATAATGTTTCAATGTGATTTCAGCAGAAATAGTTTTCATCATACATTGCTTCAGCCAAGACAGTAATCTGTAAGTTGGAAAACAACTACTGTCTTCTGACTTGTGTGATGATGAAACTACGTGGGAATTCTGTGTTTGAAACACTAAGGTCTTCACAAGCCTTTATAGCCTAGATATTGAACTTTTGTCTTACAATTAAGAGAGCAATGAAACCTTTTGAGAAAGATATTGACACCCCACAGGGAAATACTTCAGCTGCGAAAGTTTTTACACTGTGGTGATTCTTGGGAAGAAAATGTCATTAAGTCCCACCTTCCCTTTGTACCACTTAATCTGAAAATGACAGACCATGTATGTATAACTGCATTTTGGCCTGTGACTTTGATATGTATTCACTGTGTTTCTATCACTTCCTCTGCTCTGTAACATACACCATGTTACTTCTATTGTTATGAAGAAACATAGTAAAAAAATAATTCTGTGTATAGTGATTGAGAAATTCCTATTGTTGCTAGTGCCCTTGCTGAATTTTACAACCATCTCATTAATAAACCTGTTTATTACTAATAAATGAGCAGATTGTTAATGTCTGAAGGAAGTTTATCACATGCTCTGAAATAGGTCGTTAGTGCTTCTGGTTTTCCTTCCAGTTATCAGAGTCAGATATAATGGATCCATTAACACTCACAGCAGCCTAAAAAGTAAGATATTTGCAGAGATTATTCTCCTTTCTGAAGGCCCAGGTACAACATTTAGCAAGGTTTCTTGAGCAGTGCCCAGTGCATGGTGACCTTATAGGGATGGTGCACTTACGATTCTTTCACATACTAGCATCGTGAATGTATATATGTAAAAATTACATTGGTTCTTAAAGTGTAAGAAACATAATACTGGTACCTCAATAAACTGTGACACTGTTAACAATTTTTAAAATGTAAAAATGAGGCTTAAAGAATGCTCTTTTCAGATGACTGATAACTTCAAATAAAGGCATTTTTATTTTTCCTATTTCAGAGTTTATATGTTGGAAGAGCCAATAATAAGCAATGCTTGTGTAACAGAACTTAGACTTACACATCAGCCAGCTGGTATAGCCAGATCTTCAGTTGTTCTCTTTTTTCACTTTTTGGAGGTATTTGTGAGCAACTTGATGTTTTTGACATCTGTGTGACAGCTTCTTGCATAAGAGATGAGCAGCGTGTTATACCACCCAGCTGTGTGTATTAGTCTGTACATCAAGCTGAAGAGCGACACTTAGCCAGATCTGACAATCAAATGTGAACTAGTACTGCCTATACACAGGAGAGCATTTTAATGTTGTGTGCTTTTTGCCAAGAGGCTGGTACTTGACAAAGAAATTGTGAGAATCTCTTTTTCCCACCTCTTTCTTATTTTTTCTTTTTTTCTCCCCCACAGTTGTGAGTCCATGTGAATTTTCTTTTTCCTGCAGTTTAATATAGTTTATCTTACAGAAAACAAAGCCAATTTAATGTTTTCAGTGATTTCTGGTACTAAAATTGCAGCAGGCTTTTTGTAAATAGAAGTGTTACCGGTTTAGATTATGCAGCAAATTACCATGTCATTTTCTGCAGCTTAATCTGAAGTAACGTTATGCTCAGTTTCACCATGACTTCATATCAACCTACCAACAACCTGTTTCCAGAGAAGCCAGGACCTAGAGAAATTCTACTGCCACTTTCTAAAATTTAATGCTGCTCTTCTCAGTCTAGTTAAAAGTCAGTGATCAGCAGTTGTGAGTGTGGAGATGGGTGAGAGCTACTTGATTTTGGTTTAGTTTGACTGATCTGTTAGCTATAAACCTTAAAGTGTCTAGACTCCTTCATGGATTTTAAAGCTCATCATCTTCCTTGATGCTTAAATTTGAATAAATGTAATTCACTGTCACAGAATAAAATATACACTAACCCTCTTCATAGTTCAGCTTGCCTTGTTTGCATGTTTGCTATAAACCAGACGTTGTTACTAAAAGTCATAATTTTTTCTTCCTTTTTTCATTGCCAGAACAGGGAAGACCTGTTTTGACCTGTATATGCAACCCCCCAAAAAATTATAAACAGGGGAATTTACAAAAAGCCCTCTTTCAACAATTAATTCCCTTGTCTATGAAATAATCAATTTGTGGTGACATCTAGGTGATAAAATACATAGTTTTCCCCTATGTACCTTGTTTTTATGAAAACGTAGGTGACACACTTTAACTTATCTTTAACTTATTCTGTGTGTCGTGGTTTAAGCCCAGGCCGTAAATCAGAACCACGAAGTCCACTTCCCCCCCCCACCTTTCTTCTCTCCACTCCTGGAGGGACGGGGAGGAGAATCAAAAGAATGCAGCTCCCACGGGTTGAGATAAGAACAGTTTAATAACTAAGGTATAACACAAATCACTACTGCTACCACTAATAGTAATAATGATAAAGGAAATAACAAGCAAGAGAATACAACCGCTCACCAACCAGTACCTCACCCCCACCCCGCAGTGATCCAGCCCTTCCGGGAACTCTCAGTTCTACATCCTGGGCATGACGTGCTGTGGTATGGAATACCTCTTTGGCTAGTTTGGGTCAGGTGTCCTGTCCCTGCTTCCTCCCGGCCCCTCCTCCTCCCTGGCAGAGCATGAGACTCACAAAATCCTTGGTCAGGGTAAACATTCTGACCAGCAACTGAAAACATCGGCTTTATCAGTATTATTCCCAGGTCGAAAGTCAAAACACAGCACTGCACCAGTAGAAAAAATGACTGCTACTGCTAAACCAGGACAGTATCCACCCCTTATTCCATACCATTCATGTCATGCTCAGATCCCACATTTTCCATATACCCTCACTCTCATCTCAGTGCACTCTTATCTTAGTGCATGGACCAATCCCTATAAAGCTGCTGAGTCCATTCGGTCCATGATGGTGGGCTCCATCTCTTGTAACAGTCTTTCAGAGCAGGAGAGGCCCATTGCAAAGTCCACCCCTCGATCATGAGTCCATCTCTATGTTGCATCTCTGCCCTGATGGCCTGAAGTGTCATGGGCCCATCAGGCTCAAAATAATTCACCCTCCCCTGCAGCAGTCTCTGCAACTTGTCGGGGACTCCACACAGCTGCCTTCCATCTCCGATGCCTCCAAAGCATTGGAGGGGCCCAGTGGATTAGATACTCACCCATACTGTCCCACACACCGTGACACTCATGACTGTCCAGCCTTGGGGAAGACCTCTCGGTCCCCTTGTATTGTCTAAACCCAGACAAGACCCAAACCTGACTCTGCTTAACTCTCGGGATCAGACAAAATGGTCGTGGGTAGAACACATTCTGTGTGTGTGCCAACATGATGATCCCCATCACAATCAGCAGGCAGGTTCCAAGGGTACCCAAAGGCCATTCAAAACCTTCAGAACTCTCAAATGATGCTGCTGTACTTGTCACTGGGGCTGGTGTAGCTGCTGTGCTTGAAGGCTCTCTCACCACCAGCTTCTCTTTTTCCGAGTCCAGATCTTCCTCCTCTGCCTTGCTGGGAAGTGCTGCGGGGTCTCCTGCATCCTCCTGGGGCTCAGCCTCACGGGGCTCGGCAGACGGCTGCTGGGGGATGCTCTCGGCCGCGGCGGGGCTGGGCTCGGCCGTGGGGCTCTGCTCCTCCGCTGCCTCCTCCCGCTGCTCAGCAGCCGCCTCATTCCCCTCCTCGGCAGCCGCCTCCTTCCTGGCCTCCGGCCCCGCTCCCGCCGCCGCTTGGTCCCCGGGGCCGCTCTCCCGGGCTGCTTCGGCCGCCGCCGGCTCCCAGGGCTGCTCCCCCTCAGCTCCCCGCAGCCTCACGAAGACGGACGCGAGGACGAGGGCCAGGACGGTGAAGAGCAGCGGGACGGCCAGGTACAAGCCACTGCCACGTCCATCCCGCCCTGCTGCCAGAGCCCCCCCGTATCGCAAGCCATTACCATAAAGTACAGTGAAACAAGAACCTTAGCCCAAGGCCCACACTTGATAAACACTAACACAGCAAATACCGGCTCCAAGCAAGCTACGACATACAGAAACTGTGACATAAAAAAGAACAACTTTGAGAGCCCATAAATCAGCATTGTGCCTCGATCAGATCTGTTGTTATCTCAACCCTTCCTGCCCCACGTTGGGCGCCAAAAAGAACTGTCGTGGTTTAAGCCCAGGCCGTAAATCAGAACCACGAAGTCCACTTCCCCCCCCCACCTTTCTTCCCTCCGCTCCTGGAGGGACGGGGAGGAGAATCAAAAGAATGCAGCTCCCACGGGTTGAGATAAGAACAGTTTAATAACTAAGGTATAACACAAATCACTACTGCTACCACTAATAGTAATAATGATAAAGGAAATAACAAGCAAGAGAATACAACCACTCACCAACCGGTACCTCACCCCCACCCTGCCATGATCCAGCCCTTCCAGGCCCTCTCCATTCTACATCCTGGGCATGACGTGCTGTGGTATGGAATACCTCTTTGGCTAGTTTGGGTCAGGTGTCCTGTCCCTGCTTCCTCCCGGCTTCTGCTCCTCCCTGGCAGAGCATGAGACTCACAAAGTCCTTGGTCAGGGTAAACATTCTGACCAGCAGCTGAAAACATCGGCTTTATCAGTATTATTCCTAGGTCGAAAGTCAAAACACAGCACTGCACCAGTAGAAAAAATGACTGCTACTGCTAAACCAGGACACTGTGGGGGGTTTTTTTGGTGCTTTTTTTTAATATATATATTGTATCTTTTAAAGGTGGCATTCCATTTCCATCTGGTCTTTTTCTTATAATAGAGAAGTATTGAGTGAGCTGCCACTTCAGTTATTTCTTGCAATTTTGTGTATGTAGTTGAAAATATTGTGATAAAAATAGGAATGTAAATCCTGTTACCTGAAATATTTAAGCATTATGACAGATGTATTTTTGTGATCTTTGAGTTGTATTTTTGTTAGTAAACATTTGTTAACACTGAAGTTTTTAAAGGAATCATCCTTGCAAGCTAAAAGAAAGAAGAAACAAAGGAAATGGTGTATTAATTTTCTAGGCCAATACTTCCACTGCAATAGTTTTTACAATGGTGTTAATCTGTACTTACATCATGTTGAGTTAGGCTGTGGGTACATAAATGTGGATGGATTTGCCATGGGTTGGAATTGATTCCAAAAATCTGATGGCATATTTCAATTCTCTCTTGCACTTTAGCTGCACAATTAATTGTATAATGCATAAAATAGTTTTAATTAATTTTAAATTTAGCAATTTATTTAAATTTTGTTACTAATGAAAACATGGGAAATGCAGTTTGTAGAGATAGGGTTTTTATCTTAGCAATTTCTTAGTGATTGTGTTGACTCAACATCGGAGGAAATACAGTCAGTCTAAACCAGAAGCAAGAAGAGAGTTAAGAGAACAGGGGTCCAGAGAAGACCTACTCTTCACAGTCAGCTAGTTCTTAGTGTACTCCCAACATCAAACGAGATTTGTGGCTATCCACTGGGAATTCTGTTTAATGGAGTATGACCTTTGGACATATTAGATCCACAAATGGAAGAAGAAAATTAAATGAAAAAAGAAATAAGAAATTAGTAGGTATAAATCAGGCATAGTTCTGAAGGACATAAGATTAAGATGGATTTTCATCAGTGTAATAAGGACTCATATTCTAAAAAGAATTTAGGGGAAAAAATGCTCATGTGCTCCGTAACTAGCAAAGCTGAATTACTGCTTTGTAAGTGGAAAAGCTCTGCTGATTTTTTTACATCCATTTGCTTTTATTTAATTTTGAGAATCAAAGGTAATAAGAAAAATAATCGTACATGTTTGTCTCTTTAAAATACTATTTTTATATTTGCTGTTTTTATCTTGGATTCTTATCTAACTTTATGTTTCAATTTTGCCCCTCTAAAACAGAAAAAAAAGCTTCTTGAAGAACTTGGAAAGAAGAGACTTCCATATATGACACCAGTCGATGCTGATTTCCATCAGTTGGTAATGTATTTCTTTTAACTGCATTTGTTCTAAACTAAAATGGCTGTTTGACTGAACAATAAATTTTCTTCAAAAAGAGACTGTGAAATCTGATATGAAAATGGGATTCTCGTGGCTGATAATGTACTTCCAAGTAATGCAAAATAAGACCTCTAGAATTGGGATATTCAAGAATGAAAACTTAGTAAATTTATTTTTAGGATTTCATCCTGAATATCAATGCCTGAGCACCAGGTAACATGTAACAGTCACAGTTTCTTATGCTTTATTAAAATAAAATACACTGCCATTTTTAAGGGTTTATTTGGTGGGTATTCAGAATCATGAAGTCAAGCTCCAGTTTTGCCATGGAATTATAGTTGTGATACTGGAGCAACTTCTCTACTTCCCTCACAATTGTCATTCATTTGAGTTGTAGGATGCTTAGGGAAAGCATGGTGTTCTCAGTGTTCTTACAATGCTGAACATAGTGGGACTAAGCTCTTGATAGGCATCTTTTACAGCTATAGGGATAGTAAAATAAATAAAACAAATCCCAACAACCAAACACATTCTTTTCATGCTTAATCTAATGTTCATGAAGAAGCTTTTCCCCCCTCTTGAGACTTACGTAGCTTACTGTTTTCTCCTTCCTTAGTCCTGTCACATCGCTTCCTGTTTGATCTTTTCTGTCTATTGCTGCCAACAGCTGCTAAGCCCAGCATATTTTTCTGTCTTTGTAAATCCGGTCTCATGGAGCTGACATGACAACAGAAGATGGAGCTAAGGGTGCCCAAGTGGCACCTCATTTACTTAGTAACTCACAAATATAGAAGACAATGGGAACAAGATAAGCAGTGAAATCAGACCGATTCCAGACTTAATCAAGTTTAGATACATTCTTCTTGCATCATACAGAGTTACCCTTGTTTGTGTGCATGCTAGGTATTTTTAAATCTATGTGAGAATCGGAAGCATCACAAGCACCTCTTAAATTCTTATGGTGGTTGTGAAATGTTACTTAAATCACAGCTGTACATATTACAAGTTCCATGGTGCTTAAATGTAGTACAGATGGAGGAGAAGGGTGAGAGCTTGAAGACAACAAGTTGGCAAAATGAAATATCGTGTACAATTTAGTTTTATATTCTGTCTTTCTGGGAGAGACATGCCTTACTCCCTTAAAGATGCACCCCTGACAAAGCAGCATTCTTTGAACACATTAGAAAGGTTAGGTAGGATGCAAGTAAAAAACTACAGTATTCTGTCAGGTGTGGAAATGTACAGTCTGAACACAACAAAGAAGTTCCATCACAAGCAAAACTTCACTTATATCCTCTTTCAAGGTGCTTTGTACAATGCAGGATTTTAGAAATGTGCCCCAAGTCATAGGCTGGAACAGTGTAATGTTTAAAGACACTTAGAAACAAGGAAAAGTCTGTTAGCAAGGCAGTTCACAAATATAGAATCATAGAATGGTTTGGGTTGGGAAGGACTTTAAGATCATCTAGTTCCAACCCCCCTGCCATGGGCAGGGACACCTCTCACTAAATCATGAGGCACTGGAATGGGTTGCCCAAGGAAGTTGTTGAATGTTCCATCCCTGGCGGTGTTCAGGGCCAGGTTGGACAGAGCGTTGAGTGGCATGGTTTAGTGTGAGGTGCCCCTGCCCATGGCAGGGGGGTTGGAACTTCATGATATTAAGGTCTTTTCCAGCCCTAACTATTCTATGATTCTGTGTCACCCAAGACTCCATCCAGCCTGGCCTTGAACACTGCCAGCAATGGAACATTCACAGCTTCCTTGGGCAACCTGTTCCAGTGCCTCACCACCCTCAGAGTAAAGAACTTCTTCCTTATATCTAACTTAAACTTCCCCTGTAAATATATATATGTATATCTAAAATACAAACTTAGAATTTCATGATGTAAGTGGCAGTTTGTTTATCAAGGGCCCCTGTTGCTGATTTCTAACTGTTCTGTCACTTGGATCATTCTGTAGGGTGATTCTCTGCATTGACTAACACCTTTAGAAGTGAAAGCATGTGTATATTTAAAATCATGTTTGTAACATTCGTATGAAGAATTGAGCATCAAATGTGTAAGATACTTGCTTCTTTCAGAGTGAGCAGGGAATTGACCTTTAATACTTGCTGTCAGGGTTACAACGCAGAGTACATGATTACTTCTCCTTCCCCATCCCCCCAAAACACCAAGGTGTCCAGTGTGAACCCAGTGTTCACCCTGTCTTCTGATCCCTTAATGCTTTCCTTATGTAGGACATTGCACAGTGACTGGTCCAAGATTTAAAGACAACCAAACTGTTTTCATATGATGTGTTGGAAATGTGTTTCCACTTCCTGATTTCTTCTGAGGTTATCTGTGTGGGTTTTTTTGGGTGTGTTTGTTTGTTTTTAAGATAGAATCCTAAGTATACTGTGTGAAACTTAATGTTAAAATAGTCCTTAAGCATGTAATCTTATAACACAACCCAAAGGTAACATGTCTCTGACTTGGCTGGCAGCAAAATGTGGAAGACATTAACTCTGCAGTTCAGGAGGGGAATACAATGTTGTTACTTCTGTAGCTTCTTTTCTAGGACATGTTTTCAGTAATTTAGTTACTTTACATCATATTGTTCTTTCCCTCCTTCCATTTGTAATAATTGTTTGGAATTTCGTGTGTGCAGTTCATGTAAGAAATTCGGTATATTAAGTGTTTAAAAAATATTCAGTAGTAATAACTTTTAAAATATACCATAATAACGTATGTAGTGTGGTAATTGGTTAGTCTTGCCTGAGTGTGTCCAATGTACAGAATTATTTTAAGAAATACTGGCATACTGCTATATAACTGTTAGTGCTCTTTCTTTTATACGTATTACTTGCATAATGAAGCATATCATGCAGTGATAATCTTTATATGTCACAGCATGTAATGTTTTGTCATTATTAGGTATGATTGTGAAAGAATACTTGTGATTCCTATCAACCTATATGTACACGTCTGTAACCTATAGCTGTAAATACTTTATATCTGCAGTTACTGATTTCGGTAGTTATTTTTCATAAAGATTTTTTTTGTTGCACTGTTCAAAGGCTGCTAATACAAAGCACTGATTGAAACAAAGGTGCCAGTTCAGGATCTCAAGGAATCGTTTTGGGCTTTTGGAAGCTCAGGGGAATTGTGTTTAACAAGTTTGTATTAATTTCTTTTAAGGAAAGCTGGGATCCAATGTTCTGTGCTGAGGATTGTAGAAGGACCTTTAAACAGATATCTGGGATTTTTTCAAGCTGTGTTATTTGAAGTTACGAATGTAAACACTATTGTCAGTAATTATTATTATCCACAGATACCGTTAAAGGGTTTTTCCTCTGTCTAGTAAGCTAGTTTTTGGAAACCATAAGAATGTGTAAAGAAAGGGAGATAGCTTCACTGTAAAAATTCACAAGAAGTGGAGGCAAGGTTTATAGATAAACTAAGATTTATTATGAGAATCAGTATTTTTAAAATAGACTTCCTGTTATGTTCCCCTCCTTAGCAGAAACAAATGGTCTTATAAAGCTGTCTCTTCAGTGTCATAAGGTAACAGTGTCTTATGATGACAAAGTCTAACTGTTTTCATGTAGTAGAAAATGCACAAACCGACTTACTGCCTGGGTAGTGTTTTCTTTAAAGGCACCTTTTCTGGATTTTAAAATTAATTTCCTGAAAGGCAGGTTCAAATTTGACTTGGAAGTAGATAGCACTAGTGAAGTGGGCTTGAATTGTTCCAGAAGGAGCCCACAGATGGATCATAGGTCACTGTGATACTTTTATGCTGGTGGCTTTTTATTTATTTTTTAAAAGCCCTTTGAACATAAGCTATTACATTAATAAAAGTTTTGCTAGATCAGCTTTGTGCATCCACGAGCTTTTGCCCCATTGCCTAATGCTTTCAAATGTCAGTTTCTTTTATATGTCTATGAATTTTAATGAAATTCATGGCAACTTACTCTATTTAAGAACTTACTCTCTAGCCTTTTGTCCAGTTTGCCAAACAGTCTCAGCAGTAGCTAAAGCAGATTTACAGGCAGCCAATAAAAGGTGTGATTATGTGATACTCACTTCCTTAGAAAACCAGATTAACAAAATAAAATTATCCAAGCCTTCCTGGAGTGGGAAGCAGTATTTTGCACGCAAAGCAAGATACTGCTGATTAGCAGTGTTACACCTTGCTGAGAGTTGTTCCCTGCTCACACTGCTGGACATTGAACTCCAGCTGATGCCAGAGCTCATGTGGTCAGGAGGGGATATGAGGAAAAAGGATATTGCAGGGGAAAATGGGAAAGCAAATAATTTCGGCAATCTTCTTTTATCTAAAAGGGGAACTTTTATGTAAAATGGTAGAGTGAATTATGTAAAATGGTAGAGCGAATTGGCATGCATTGGGGAATGTGGAAGTGGGATCAGTATGTCAAGCACTATTTTGAAGCTAGAGGTGCACCACGGCAGAATGTTGGCTGTGTAAAAAATGTGCATTGTGTTATTTTTGCCCTATAAAATGTTGTTATATAAAACTAATCATTATAGTTTATTGTGTAGCCCTCTAGAATTCTGCATATCAGAATGAGAGAATTCTGCACATGAGAATGAGACAGAATTGTCTTTGTTACTGCTTGGTACTTTTTCGTTTGTATGCTTAAAGACTTTTATTTACAAATTCATAAGGGGATTCTGCCAGAATCCTCAGATTTATTGATTTAGAGATTTGCCTTGGTGATACTCTCTGTTTGTGGGCCAGTTGTATGTATCCATAGTTTGCACAATATACTGGGATATGAAAATAAAGTAACAAATTCCCATTTCTTCACCATAATCTAGACTCATGTTTGTTAACTTGTCAACTGAGCCATGTCTGTTCTTGAATATATGAAATATTTTGGTTCCTGTAAAAAGAATAATTCTTTTGCTGGATTTCTTGATTTTTTTTAATATTTTTTTTTTATTTTCTCCTTTAGTGGAAGTCCAAATATTCCAAGCTGATTTTCAGAAAATCTGACACAGTGCCTGAAGAACTCCATCAGATGGTACAAGAAGGATTTCTGACCTTGCGAGAACATGATTGTTTCTTTCAAGATCTTGTAAGGATCAAAGGAAAAGATTTTGTTACTCCAGTGTCTCGTATATTAATTGGAAACCCAGGATGCACATACAAGTACTTGAACACAAGATTATTTACAGTTCCTTGGCCTACTGAGGGTTATGATATAAAATATTGCAGTCCTCAAATACGTGATGCTTGTAAAGCATTAATCAGACTTAATGACTACTTGCATGTTGAAGCAGTCAAGTCATTGCAAAATTTTGTTGAGACCAAAGAAATTAACGATACTACTGTAATAGATAGGGAGCAAAATTTTGCTACTTCTCTTACAGAGAAAGGGTCTGTTTCAAAAGATCAAAGCAGTTGTTACGTGCGACCGGATAACTATATGAGTCTAAAGAACAGAACATCTTATAATGTGACTTTATTGAATTATATGGATCCACTACAAATGCTGTACTTGAAACAAGAACCTTATTTTGGAATGGGGGACATGGCAGTGAGCTGGCATCATGACGAGAATCTAGTTGAAAGGTCGACAGTTGCAGTGTACAGTTACAGCTGTGAAGGTGAGTGATGGGAGATGGGACTTAACTAGGGATATAAATATCCCAAATCCCTGAAGCTCTTTTATGCTTCCTTGGGTGTACGTCCATAAGCACACCCGTGTGCTAGTCTATATTTGTCAAATGCTTCTGCATACATTGTGGTACTTTTTGTACTTAAGCCTTATCTTTATTTTACTAAAGCTTCTACAATATATACCTGTTTTTACTGCAGCTGGCATGTCAGGTGTTCTCTAAGTAGATTTAAAGATTGGTATGATTAATTTCCTGATGAAGAGCCAGGAAATACCTATTTCATTTCATGTGCATATTTTTTATCTTGCAAAATGTTTCGTTGTAATTGAGATCACCAACTTTCTTTTTTATCATATGCAGACTTGCTTCTCTTTATGCTGATTTTACTGCTCTTCTTTCTTTGGAAAGATAATTTTAGGTGGGTTTTGTGTAAAAGCATTACTGTATTTACTTGGAAGTATATGCATTTTGCCTGAGCATGCTGTAGTGCTAAAACGTGTTCCACAAAAGAGTTGCCAACATTTCTGTAGCTGGGAAGGGTAGAAGTTTTTCCATTAAAAGCCCTGTTGTCTGACAGGCTTTGCATATTCGTAGTTATTTAAAAAAAACCCCAAAACATTTAAGTTCAGTATTGGTGGGAGGGGAGGAAGTATGCTTGAAGAGTCCTTAAATATTTACTTTTTGGTTTAAAATACCTTTCCCATTTTTATCTTTATTTAAGAGCAGACAGGAGTTTTCCTAACTGTGTTTGAACAAAGACTTGAATTTATTTTTTTTTAATGGCTTCCAGTTTTGCAAACATAAGATTAGAATTTAGACACTTGGTTTAGGTTTGCAAATGTTCCTTGAATTTGCAAATGCTCCATTACATTTCATAATTCACAACTGATTTTTGGTCATTCCAAAAATCCTTTGATGTTTTCCTCAGACCATGAGAAGAATTCACACAGACTTCAGTAGGTTTTGACTAAAGATCATGAGGTGAAAATAATAGCTTAAACTTTCATGTGTGTTCTCTTGTTTGTTTTGTTACTAGTTTTGAATATTAAGGTTCAGCTGAAATCATCATGTTTAAATTTTCGTGGACATAAAGCATCGGCTGGCTTAGCAAGCTGAATAGGAGAGATTCCCTGACCCATAGAAGTGTCACTTTGTTAATGAACTTTTTTCTGTTCTATTTGCCAAAGACATTGATGTTCTGTGTTCAGTAAATGTTTGGGTTTTTTTTCAGCAGTAGTGTAGATAAATATTTTTAGGAACATTCTAAGTTAAAGAAAGATAAACATGAAGTAATAATAGTGTGTGTAAGGATTTATTGTAATATGCTTAAAAAATTTTTAACACAGAACTTGATCATGGAGGGGAAGAGTCCCTTTTCAGTTTAGAGAGCTCTAAATTAAAAAAAGAGCTACGATATTTATTCTTAACTGATTGCTTGACTTTGTTTCTTCTTCAGCAAGTTAGGTAAAAATTATGCTGTTTTAAATCCATTGCAAATTCTATGCAAGATTTGATTGATGAAGGTAGAAAAAGTATTTGATGTATTCAGGCCAAAAATTGTTTGGATATATGTATGTAATTAATGTTTTTGCCACATACAAGATTTTTCATAATACACTTAAAAGTTTATAATATTGTTAAATTCTAAAGTATTTAAAAATAGACATGAAAACTGGAAAAAAACCTAACAGCTTTCCAGGGAATAGATTGCTAATTCTAACATTTACATAAATAAAGAAAAAAAACCTACTTCAGGGTTTTTTTTGTATTTTTACAATTATTCCAAAAGTTTTTGATCAAATTGAAATTTGGGAGGAATCTCTTGGCAGCAAGTGGTGACATTAAAACCTCAGTGTAGCTGGAGATAGTGTAAAAGACAGTTTTGGGGGAAGAAAATGAAGTTGGATCTAAATCTGAACAAGACTGAATTCCACTTTCAAGCTCTGGAGCATGGCTTAAGTTGGTTTCATGAACTTTAGAGGGGGTTTAAGGTGCCTGATGTGGCTTCTGAGTATCATGAGGACATGTCCTGAAGCTTACCTTTATATTGAAACAGCTCACTCACATCTGTCTGTGTTCAGGTTGTGGTTACCATTGTATATTCCTAACGTGAAGCCATATTTATAGTTTGCCTACTTACTCATGAATGGGAGGAAATAGAACTTGTTTTATAGTTTGAGTATGGCATTGTAATTAGTGACAGTAAATACTTGTGTGTGTTGAAGTATTCTACCCAGCACATCCAAGAGGAGTAATTAGTCTACTCAATTTTTAGAGAAAGAAATAATTGTCTTTTTGCTATTCTGATTTCCTTTATATAGCTTTCAAATGCTGATGGTTATAAACTTACAAGATTCTTCCTTCCAGTTCTCCTCAATATGTTGGTGGTTTCTGCACTTCACAAAGACTGTCAATATTTACTGTATCTCTTACTAAGCTCTCCGTAACTGTGGAGCATGAAGAGGCTCCACATCATTTCGAAGATTTTTTTTTTTTTTTACATTGTTGTAGAATCCTATCTTGACTCCTCATTTTCCATAAATATATTTGCTTTTTACAGTAGTGTCTTTTATTAGTACTTCATTAATTTGTTTAGTATTGAGTTTGTGTTGAATTATCACTGTAGTGTATAAAGACTATCACAGAATCATTATAGAATACATTATAAGAAGAGTAGAGGTGATCAGAAATGTTTTTCATTGAACAGTTTTTCCTCAGAAGATGTCAGTTAGATGCATCAGTAATTTTCGCTGAGAAGACATTGATTCTGTGGGAAATTTAAGCATAAGTTAAACATGTTAATTTTTCTTAAAACAAGCTTGATTCTCTTTTCTGCTAGGTCTTGTGCATTTTTTTTTGTCAGCTCTCTCTTCCTCAAGCTCTCACTGGTGTCTGTGGTGCTCCAAATGTAGGATTTGTGGCAGTCCTTGAGCATGGGCCAGCTGGGGTTTCCCAAGCTTCATGGCCAGTACTGAGCTATCCTGCCACAAACCCAATCCCCAGGGTTTCAGAATTTGAACAGAAGGAGCCCTTGGAGTCACGCAGTATTACTGCACTATGACAGCTGTTTATCAGACTGTGTAGAGATGCACAACTTTAATTTGCATTTTATATCATTATTTGTTTGATACCTACTTATGTGATTAAACAGTATTAAAACAGATACTACTGTAATTGAAACAACTGTATTTACTTGTTTGCTTGTTCGGTGTCTGATGCCATAATTAAAGTATAATATTTGAAACTTTGATTGGTATTAATTGGAGTAGAGGCAGTTTTTAATATGCCAGAAAAGAAATACGAGAGCCAACAGGAAGCTATTTGAACAAGCTGATAGCTTCATTAGTATCACTGTTTATTTTCTTGTTTCCAGTCACACAGTGTTTCAAAGCAACTTCAAATGAGGTACTTATTCTAACAACAAAATCAGATACGTGTTTTGCTTAATGCTCATCTGACTAGTATTTGCTTTTATTTACATGAAAATAAAATGTATTACATTCCAGCAGGTTAAAAGTAGATTGTCAGTTATAAGAATAGGCCCACAAAAAGGTGGGGAAATTTCGTTTTTATGTATATACGGCATGAAGGTACATGAGTGGTAGTCATGGTGCATATGCAGAACTGATAAATTACACAATGTGTGTTCAGTCAGACTGCTATTAACACTCTTCAGAATTAATTTACTGTGGAACAGGAATTCCAAATTTTGACCAGTTTAGGATTTTTAATAATGAATTAGGTTACAGATATCCTATCACATGAGAGCAGGAAGGTAAAAACTTGTTCAGGCTTTTAATACAGTAAGCTAGCAACCCATTTTTATTTCCTGCTCTATTTATAAAAAGTGAATTGCAATCCAAATACTGGTGAAATAAAGACATTCTCAAAAATTATATTTAATCCATGAAAATTTCCTAATAAACAGTTTTCCTTCAGGTCTTCGTAAGTTTTGTAGGCAGTTTTATTGCTTAGCAGAGCAGTAGTTCTAAAGATGTTATTCGAAGTAGAGACTTGTTTCAGTTACCAACTTAAAGAAGATGGAAAATAATATAGTCACAGGAAATGTCCATCTTTCTCTAACCTGGATTTCCCACAAACTGTGTTTGGGGTTGGAGAAGTACTTTTCTTTAGATGCTTTGCAGTAGTCTGTCTTCTCACTGTAAGGCCTACTTGCTGTATGAATCCCTTAAAGTACTAACCAACTGTCTCTGTTGATTGACCAATTTTGTTACAGTAATGACTGACCTTGGAGGAGTTTTAATGCTTCTTAGTATATAAAATGCTGGTTGTATTTTTTCACACTGATGTTAGAAGCAATATCCTAGCACTAAACTGCATGACAGGTATTTAATTTCTGCTGTAATTGTGAATAATGGAGATTCATGTATGTTTTCTCAGTATGTTCAAAAAAAACCCTGAAACTACAGAAGTTGTTCAGAATTGAAGTCAAACTAAATTTGTATTTGACCAATAATTCTCTTTATATACTGTCTAATGGATAAAAGTCATGGAGTAGATGTTTACATCGGATAAGAACAACTACAGTAAATTGTGTTTACTGTCAGTAATGTCAGTAGAAGTATTTCTTGATGAAAGAGTAGAAGTGATATGTAGAAAAATATATATTATTTCTTAAGAAATTAATATATGAGTGAAATTGTCACATTTGTAACTTGTAGATTCCGGCTAGTTGGAATAATTCTGAGAGAATCACAAATTTTTAATTAAGTGATTACTTTTATAATAACCAAATCTCTGTTCACTAAAAGGAAATTATCATTTGAATTATCTGTTGTGGGTTGTTTTTTTTACCCATCTCTCACTGATATGATCAAATAAAGCCTCTCCTTCATGTGTGAAGGGATGACAAAATAGCCATTGTTCTTATTTTAGTGCTTCTGTTCTTGATGTATTTGTACACAATATTCCAAATAAGCATTGACAAGAATGATGTTGACAAATTCTTGTTGTGAATGTCAGTAGCAAGCAAAAGTTAATGATAATGCAGTTTAATCAGCTTGTTAATCTATGGCTTTTTAGTAATAAGGCAGAAGAAATAACTCTGGGTAGGTATTCATTCAGGTGCTGAAATACAAAGCTTACTTTGCTTTTTTCACTTCTTACATAGAATGTATATAAATTGCTATGGAAGGCAGTAATAATGTATATATTTGTGTATTTCAGCAATCACTGAACACGTGTCCAAATTCTAAATTGTGAAAAAAGCAATCTGTAAAAAAAAAATAAAAAAAAATTCTTGTTTCTATGTAGTAATAGTCAGTTAGGTTTAATGACAAGTTTATAGTCCTTGTTTTTAGCAGTGTATTGGCAGTGATTCTGTCATCTTAAGAAATCATGTTTGATTTAAGGTTACATTTAGGATACAGTTTGGCTTTACAATTTTACTTGAATAGAGAACGTTGAGGTTCCAGAGTTTCAAAAACTTTTTGAAGACATTAGTGCCAAATAGCAAAGAAACCTTTCAAAGCTACTTTTACTTTCTATGCTGTGCAACAATAATCAAACTAGATCCAGAAAAATAAATTTCACGTCGTTCTGAACCTAACCATGACCCAAACCTGATAAGATCAGGTCTTAGAGCTGGAACATCTGAAATTTGAGCTGTCTAGTTGGCAGTAAAATGTTGTGGCCAATTTTCTGCAGCTTTATTCTCTTTCATGGTTCTACCTTAATTACAGGTTTGATGAGGTATTGCTGTTATGATGTGGTAACCTTGTTACCTGGTTGTACCATTCCATTTGGGATGCAAGCACCACATTCTGTAAATCCTTAATGAATAGAATTCACATTTGTAGATAGTTTTATTATATTTTCATTAAATAAGGCTGCATTTGACCTTTTCTGTATGGTCTACTCCAAGGTAAATACATGCTGTTAAGGTGCTGTGTACGTGCAAGTGCCACATGATTTAAATACCTAAGATTTAGATGCATCCAAATGTTTTCACTTACATGGGAACTGTAATTATATCGGTCAATAGACAGCATTCAGTCATGCTTGAGGTGTCACATAGAGAATTTAATAGCAATTTAGTTTTATGTAAAAGTTTGTCAGTGCTACCTAGAGATATACCACAAATGTTAAGTTGTCTTTTTTTCTTTTCCCCCCATTGCTCCCACTTTCAGAACAGTTTGCATGTGAAAACTAGTAATAGCTTGCTTCCATTTGTTACCAAAATAACATGTTAGGAGCAGTCAGATTCAATTGCTGCTGATAATTATAAGGTGCAATAACTGAGAATATAGAGAAAAGGAGACTGTGAGCTACATTTGAACTCTGTACTTAAGCAATAAAAAATTTATCAAACTGCAAAAAATAAGTCATTTTAACGAGCACATTCCAAAGGTGCTGGATTTATGAGGAGACCCCAGGAAACTTTGATTGAAATTGCTGTCTCTGATTGTAGTTCTATATTTTATTGGTGCCATATTGTGAACAGTGCTGCTGCCAAAGTGAATGGGAAAGAAGCATAACAGAGAGAGCTAACCCAGAAAGGTTACCTCTTTTTATAATATCCATGATGTATTGCATTAAAAATGCCTTGAAAGACATCCTATTTGCAGTTTTCAGAAAACATTTTTCTTAAATTAAGTTACGATTTATCTGAACAGGGCAGAAAATGTGAAAGCCCCTTGAAGACTTTAGTATTGATTTTTCTCAGTATTTGCTAGCTCTTGTTTTCTCGTTTGTGTGCTCCTTGATAGAAAGGCCTAGAGCTGCTCCTGAGCCAAGTTTTCAGCTAGAAAGCTACAGCAGTGAAGGGAGGGAATATGGGGCCTGAATTTACAGTAGGAGTTTTAACTAAGAACTTCAGATTGGCTTTTTGAAAGGTTTTGGCTCTGCTTTCTGAATTTAGGCAATATTTAATTGACATAGAAAATCAAGACAATTTATTAATTATTAAAGGCTACTCCCAACTAAAAAGACATTGCAGTAACCATGTGAGATGAATGACTTGAATATTTTGAAACAGTGAGCTCAAGGTCACTTTTTATGTCTGCATCTTACAAGAGATATGAATCTTCAGTGGTTTTATTCTAGAATTAAATGAAGACACTTGTTTTAAAAGTTATTACATGAAAGCACATTTGAAGTGGACACACAGAGGTACTAACATAGACGCAATAATTAGGCATGCTGCATAGTTGATGATTTCTAGCTGCTCACTGCCATTCTGTTCCAACTGCTTATTAAAACTTCATCCTCCCTCTGTCAAAATGCTCTGTTACTTTACCCATAAAACTGTTATACCATAGCTCCCCAATACCTTGTTATAAATGCTGACTATATCTTTCAATTTATACTGCAGTGAAGTAAGCTTATGAAAATAGTTCTGAGGGATTAAGCTCTAAATACTATTTCTGTGCAGTGGATTATTTTTTCCCCAAGCTCAACGCATTCATGTTGCTTAATGATAAGAAAAATGTTTTGACAAATGTACTGAAGCTTCGCTGGCTCTTGTACATGTTATCTAGCATGTTTGACTAATAATTTTGAGAGAAGAATGACAGATATGATTCCAAGATTTGCTCAACTTTGTTGGTCTGGATTGTATTTGTGCCTCGGTTTATGATTTGGTGAAATTGCAAGTGCGTAAACAAATGAAATTGTTCATAAAATGCTCTGGCAGTTTATGACTTGAAATTCTTTCAGAAGTTATCTTTTCATATCAGTGTTGCTGCATTTTTTCTTCTTTTCATCTATGCTTACAGTTTTAGTAATGTAAGAACAAAAATAAAAAATTATTAAACGTACCTCCTATTACATGTACTTGAGAATTTCATAAAACCTTGAGTCCATTGCAAAATTTGCCTTGATTTGCTTTTACTTTGTAGTTAACATGAAGTTTTCATCTTAATAAAGTTGGTTGCAAAAAACCTAGATCTCACATGGCTTTTTTTTTTTTTTTAACTTATTATATACTTTTGAATTTGGAGGTTGTGACTGTATCAAGTGTAGATTATAGAAAGTTTAAGCCTCTTAAGATTGTACCAGTGTGGGATATCTTTGTCTGTATTAGACCAGATTTTTTATGTTATGATTCTCACCTTGGCTTTGTGGTGTTTTTCTCTCTCTCTCTTTAAAGGTTCAGCTGTGGCAGAAAGTGGTGAACAAATACTGAAGGGAAGAGACTCAGCTGTTTGGCACGTAGGCTTGAAGGTAGCGTGGGACATAGAGACACCTGGATTAGCAATGCCACTTCACCAAGGAGACTGCTACTTGATGCTTGGTAATTCTCAAGAGCTGGAGGTGAACTCTGTTGAAAATAGAGAAAATTACACTTATTTTAATATAAATTATCCTATCTTCCTTTCAGTTAGGACTTTTCTTATTTAGAAAGACTTGAGAACCAGCTAAAGTGTATAATAAATTCCTCCTACACTGCCCACTTCCGATGTATTTGAGGGAACTGGTTTATCCTGTTTCTTCCACTTCACAGCTAAGAAAGGGAGATACTCTTTTGGAGCCTTTTCTGTTCTTTGTGCAATTAGAATTGCTAGTCTGTGTCAAGCTTCAGCCATAAGTGGAATTCCCTCAGATCTTGTGAGAAGTTGAGCTGTGTATGTTCCAACCTTCTATTTGTAGATGCCAGTTCCCTTTTTTATTCTTAATGTCATTTTCATGAGTAACTGGGAGCATTTGTGTCTGTTACGTTCAACAAAAAAAGAAAGATCTTGTTCTCGAGTTGGCTTATAGAGTGGCTGTGTATTATGGAAGCTGTGAATGTAGCAGTCTTAAAGTTTCCTGGTACTATGGTTCTTCAAGTTTCAACCGTTATGCCAGTCTGTGGATTTTAGACATGACACTTCTCTCCTTCTGCTAGACATTTCCATGTGTATATTCAAACATACTGTTTTCCAATAGGGAGATTATACCAAGTTCATAATGAACAGAGCTGTCATACTCCTAAGTGTATCTCAATGTCTGAAGCGTAGAGGGTTAAAAAAAGAAAATTAAATTAAGTTCATATACTTGAGCAGCTGAGCTCACACACTGAGCTTTTCCCATTGAAAGAATAGAAGCAAGAACTGAAGCAAAAACAACTCTTGACACAGAATCTGTTCCTTCCTGTGGCTTGTATTTCACTTGAATATCATTTTTGTTTAAACTAACTTAGTTACAAATCACACAACTCAGAACATGAGAAATGCATCTGACAATATCCTATTTGCCTGTTTAGTGACTTGGCTCTACAGACATCATCTCAAAGACTGAGAGCACTTGCGCTGTTCCCTTTTTGTTTTGTGACTTGGAAGGAATACTCCTTGGAATGTCCCTAGGATGACCTGTCACACTGCCAGCTTACGGGGCTGAACAGTCTTTTCATTTTTACCTTTCACTTTCATCTTCCAACAACTATAAAAACCAGTTTACTTACTGCAAGCAATACATTTGTGGGCAATCTGAAAAAACATATTATAAAATCATAGAATAGTTAGGGTTGGAAAGGACCTTGAGATCATCTAGTTCCAACTCCCCTGCCATGGGCAGGGACATCTCACACTAAACCATGCCACCCAAGACTCTGTCCAACCTGGCCTTGAACACAGCCAGGGATGGAGCATTCACAACTTCCTTGGGCAACCCATTCCAGTGCCTCACCACGCTTAGTAAAGAATTTCCTTATATCCAATCTAAACTTCCCCTGTTTAAGTTTGAACCCATTACCCCTTGTCCTATCAATACAGTCCCTAATGAAGAGTCCCTCCCCAGCATCCTTGTAGGCCCCCTTCAGATACTGGAAGGCTGCTATGAGGTCTCCATGCAGCCTTCTCTTCTCCAGGCTGAATATCCCCAACTTTCTCAGCCTGTCTTCATACGGGAGGTGCTCCAGTCCCCTGATCATCCTCATGGCCTCCTCTGGACTTGTTCCAACAGTTCCATGTCCTTTTTATGTTGAGGACACCAGAACTGCACACAATACTCCAAGTGAAGTCTCACGAGAGCAGAGTAGAGGGGGTGGGATCACCTCCTTCGACCTGCTGGTCACGCTCCTTTTGATGCAGCCCAGGATACGGTTGGCTTTGTGGGCTGTGAGCGCACACTGAAGCTGGCTCATGTTCATTTTCTCATTGATCAACACTCCCAAGTCCTTCTCTGCAGGGCTGCTCTGAATCTCTTCTCTGTCCAAGCTGTGGCCATGCCTGGGATTGCTCCAACCCAGATGTAGGACCTTGCACTTGGCTTGGTTCCCTCCAGCGTATCAATTGAACCACACAGCATGGTGTCATCGGCAAACTTGCTGAGGGTGCACTCAATCCCACTGTCCATGTCACCGACAAAGATGTTGAACAAGACCGGTCCCAACAGCGATCCCTGAGGAACACCACTCGTTACCGGTCTCCAGCCGGACATCGAGCCATTGACCACAGCTCTTTGCGTACGGGCATCCATCCAGTTCTTTATCCACTGAGTGGTTCACCCATCAAATTGGTGTCTCTCCAATTTAGAGACAAGGATGTCGTGTGGGACAGTGTCACACGCTTTGCACAAGTCCAGGTAGATGACGTCAACTGCTCTACCCCTGTCCAGTTCTGTAGCCCCAAATATACCATTCTTTGTTCTTAGTTACCTCATCAGATCCTTTGCGCTGTCATCAATGAAGTGTGTTGTGTAAAAGAACTACACTGTGCTTTAAGTTGTGTTCAGACATGAACAGATCGACTGTTAAGATGTGAGATCCTTTGGCAGAGTGGCGTAGATGTGCCTCTCTTCTGTACTTGTGAGGCTATTGCGTAGTAGCAGCATGGAGGGAAACAAAGGTATTATATGAAAGTGAAGTTTAAGTGGCAGCTAAACGTTCCTAGAAAGGGAACTATTAATCCATTTTTGTGCAAAAGCAATTCAGGCATCAAGTAAACTTAACTAATCCTTCCTGACTGGAAGGTTTGTGCTTACAGAGTTTTCTGGGCAACAGATTGAGAAGGCAGTTAATAAAAGAAGGGATCTAGCTTCAGTATTTTTATCGCAAGATAACTGTGGTTGGTTTGTTACCAAATTATAAGACCATTTTTTTATTCCCCAATGGAATTTTTATACAGTAACTAAAATAATAGTATTGAGGTGCTATATGAAGGGTAGGTCAGAAAGTTTATTTAATACATAACATCATGATCATGTTTAGATGGAAACAGAATATATTAAACATTCTTTTGAAGATGATGTGTAAATCACTTTCTTATTACTACTTTGTGGAGAGCTACAGATTTGAGCTCTGTAGACCAGGTGTTTGATAATGTCTTCTGCATTTCCATGGCCTTTGTATTTTTTTTTCCTCAATTATAAAAAAAAAAAATATTTTATACAGTCTGAAAAAGTATTCTCAAACTGTCTGTTTTATTGTTTCTGTCTACAGGAGAACTGCCTTATCATATTCACTTGAAGTGAAAGACGATATAAGTGGACGTAAACAGTTTTAGTGGTGTTCTTACTGTTCAGATTTTTTTTTTAAATTACTTTTAAAAGTAAGCATCTTGAGGATGCCATCTAAAAGATAAAATATGAAAAATGTTTAAAAAGTAATGTGACAATAAAGAAACCCATTTCAGATTCATTTATTTTGTGCATTTAGACATCATATGTTCCAGAACCTCACTTAAGTCTTCTTGCTGCCATTATTTTAAAAGCGGTGTCAGCAGCATGCAAGGCATCTAGAAAATATAATATTAAGAGTACTGCAGCTAGTAGTAGCTGTCAATGTACAGGGACTGAGTGGTAGGACTAATAAGATTGGTTTTGTACTTCTGGCTCAGCCAACTTAGCAAAAACCTTAGCAACTCTGTAGGTCTAATCTTGATGTAATGTAATTTCTACTTTCTACTGATGTAAAATACTAAAATGTCTATTTCATTATGTTGCTTATAATTAAAGAGTCAGGTCTTGCCAATTCCTGTACTTATAATACCCCAACTATCTCCTGATATTGTACATGCAAATCTTAGATAAGAAAATGTGGTAACTTGATATTTCTAATAGTAACGTGCAATTACAGTAACTTGTAAATGCTGATCAATGGGTATATCAAAGTAACAAAGAGATTGGGGGTGGGTTTTAGCATTTCTAGTAGACATTTAGCAATCTTCCTCTCTTCATTGACACTGTAAAATGTTTTTTGTTATTCTGGGTAGAAATTTAGTAAAATGCAGTCTTAAAATATAAACTTACACCTGTATTCTCAGCAGTCTTCTTCAGATGAAATCGTAAGTCATAATTTAAATATCTTATTACTAAATACGAGGTGATCAAATCCATTCTTAAGTATGTTATTACAATAATATAAATATATTTTGTATAAACAGAACTAAACAAAATTGAAAATTAAAAAACTTTCAGTAAGACAGATATTTATGGGATTTTTTTAAGGCTTACTTTTCCTAATATGAAGGAAAAAAAATCTGGTGAATGACTGCAAATCTGCTGCCTAAAAACTCAAATCTGAACTTTATATCACTCAAGAAACGGAAACACGTTAGCTCAATTTAGAATAATATATTGGTCTGGGGAGGAAGTGCATACTGAACCCTGCTGTCTCAAGTACACAGTCAAGGGGTGTCTAATATGAAACGTGTTGGGTGCATGCAATAAATCCAAAACGCATGGAGGTGAGCAAAAGGCCCCATCTGCTCTGTCCTAGAGCATGCTTAACTAGGGTTGTCATGGTCTCACTATTAAATTGGAATCTTTCCCCTAATCTTTGAGTTAGACATGACCAGGTTTGCAAGCAGATTTACAATTTTCACTAATTTTCCTACTGTGACTTCAAAACATACTTAACAAAAATACATTCTGGGCTTTTTCAAAGGGAGATTTATTTTTCTGCAGCTGTTTCCCATAGATCAAGCTTTTGCTTGAAGGCTAGACTTTTAAAACAGCGTGAAGATGAACTTGGAATCTTTTACTGCTCCCTACCCCCAGCAAATTATAGTTCAAGAAGCATCAGAAAATTATTTTCTTAACCAACCAGGAGTAGGGTGCACACATTGCAGAAGTTGGCTTGTGGTTAAAGATAAGTATTTTATGGAAACACTTCCACATGTATATAGTGGCTCATTAAACTATTTCTAGATATTTAATGTGCTTCTATTTCCACAAATTAACTTGAACCCTCTTTGCTCTCTAGCATCTTGAATGTGTTGGAGTTTTTTAACCTTTTTTATTTTCCCTTCCTGAGTCCACATTTAATCCAAATGCTGCATTCCTTGATTACTAAGACTTCAAACCCCAGGAACGTATTTGTTGTTACCAAACTTTGATCATGAAGTTGAGCAAATCCCAGATTTTTTTTTTTTTTTTTTTTAGCTCAGCCTTTTAGTTCTTTCTGTGTTTTGTTTGTGCACACTTTCCTTGTTTAAAAATTAAAACCGTTTTTTTTCTAATTAGGACAGATCATTCCTCTAGCTTTCTGTTGTGACAGTAGTATTCAGTTGATCCTTAATTTCTTGAGGAACAAAACACACTTTCCTGATGCTTTTTGTTGACATACCTATGGTAAAATTAGTTTGCTTCAACAGGAGAAAACCTAACTACTGTGTGCAGTTGGATACAAGTAGAATTGGAGGTGGTGGGAAATCATTTTGGTGCTTTTGCAGATTGCACTATAATATGGTTTAAAAGAGCGTTCTTTATTTGTTTATGGTAGTTAAGAAAACAAACAGCACTAGTCCATTTCAAACTTTTGTTTGTAGGTATTTGTGGTGTTTGGAATATCAAAGGCTTTGCAGTGCTTTAAACCCCACTGTATCTTTTATCTGCTTCATGAAATAGATTACAAAAAGGCAACTGTCTAAAAGGTTCAGGAAGAACACTTGAAAGAAGATAGAAAAGATGATATTAACCCTTGTTGCTCATTCTGAGAGCATTTTCCATTGTGGTTTGTGTTTCCTGGGAAGTACTTTACCTAACAGTAGTAAGTTTGTGGTCTTTAGTCCCTGCTCCTTTCAGTAAGGATTGGCGTTCTTTCTACCTTGTCTTTGTTAGGTCTTAGTCTGCGGTAACGTGGGTGTACAGTCATTGTTTCTCTCCAAATACTTTGTCTCCTCACTGTTGCTCTGATAATTAAAGTAGAAGAATTAGTTAAGTATACCTGTGTTAGTTAAATTATATACATACACCTATCCATGAGTCTGTTCTTTTGACAAAGGCTATGGAAGCACATGGCTTTCAGTGTCTCTGCTGGTGGTGCCCAGGTGATTCAGGTGTCTAGAAGGGAGAGTACAGTGAGGGGTGGGCGGAGCAGAGACAGGGTCTGAAAAGAATAGGATCAGAAAGAAAAGAGGAGCTGGCCATAGTTTCAAGCACTGGAGAGGATTCGGTGCTGGGAGCTGAGTATTTGAGCAAAGAACAGGATGGCTGAAGTCTGTACAGCTGAGGGACAGCATCCAAATTCCAAAAGGTATCTGCTGTCTGTAACTAGCAGAAAAATCACTGAGATAAGGGGGTCTGCATAGAGAATAATAGTCTGCATCTGACAGTGGAAGGATGGTCATGTGTTGAAAAAGTAGTATTAGTTTTAGGAGCTCTAAGCCTTCTTTTGCAGAATTTCAGTGCAAGATTTCGCAAGTCCCTTAACCTCTCCTTACCCGTAGGTTTTTCTGTGTCAGTTACCAACTTTGCAGAGGCCTTGTATGGATAAATGTATTAAATCACCAAGTATATTAGATGGTTTTGTACTGCTTGGGTTTTGTGGTTTGTTTTGTTTCATTTTAATTTTTCCTGCAGGTGTGAGGAATAATCTGTATTAAATAAAAAACTCCATCTCCATTTTGTAACTGTGTTTTACATATGGTGTGTTATCTGAAGTTTCTGTAGCTGGCAATCCAGTGTTAAATAATTGCGCATTTGCAACTACTCAGATCTGCTCGACTTTCTTATGACTGCTTAGTGCTAAATCTGTGAAGTCAGAATCTGACCTCCAAAGTATACATTTTAAGTTGATAACTTTGTTTTCCAAGGTGGCTTTGGCCACCTGTACATAATCATACATGTGATTAATTTATTTTAATAAATCTTGCCTCAGCTATTGTAGCCCTATAATGGGATCTGGTTGTAGAGTGGCAGATAATTCACTGGGAAGTGGCAGGCAGAAATAGTAGAAATAAAAGAATTAAAAAATCCATTTAAAAGAAATACAGGTTTCACTACACATGTATGCAGGAAATAGTCTCCCTTGTTTCTTAGGTGCTCCATCTGACACAGAAAAATTAAGTTCTTTTTTTCCAAGATCCGAACACCAAGTGTCTGTTACCAACCAAGTTGTGCTCCTTTGAATGCAAACAAGCCTATTACAATATAATTTGTAGTCCGGGGAAACTGATTTAGGCATATTTCTGCCTGAAGTGCAAGAAATCATCCACACTTGTGCAGTGACTGGTGGCACAATGGTATCCTCTTAATACAGGTAAATACTAATAGCTTTAATACGTGTGATTTGGCTTTGATTGAGAAAATTCTCTTTGGTCAGGATTGCGCTTTAGCATGTATTAGATTTAAGTAGCTTTTCTGATTTAATTTTAGAGTTAATAGAGTTAATGTTTAGAATTTCAATAATTCGTAAGAAAAATAGCCTGTGCATATGACAGCATTTTCCATGGCTGTGAGAAAACTCTGGGAGAAGAACAGTCATTCAAGCAGAAAACTATTGTTCAATTCTCAAAACTTTTCTTACCTAGCAGTTAGTTAATTGGTGTAAGCATCTTGTAAACATCCATATGGAAGGCAAGAAGTTTATGCTAACAGTGATTTAAAATAAAAAGTCACTTCTCGTATGCATTATATGGTTCACTTAAGTTTTGTGAGGTTTTGTTTTTGTAATAGATACTGGCTTGAGATGGCCCTGCCATAGCTGTCCTGAATTTGTGGCAAGATAAGGGCCCACAGTTTTGTGGCAGAAAAGGCACAATTTTGGCTGTTATTTCACCACAAATCTAGGAGAACTGTTAGGCAGATAACTCGCCTGCATGCAGTATTCCAAAGCAGGACTGATACATATGCCCCTACATTTATAGGCATGTATTTTACGCATAATACTGAAGAGGCTGTGTTTTCAAGCACCACGGATCTGTGTTTAGTCCTGTAAAAATGATGTTAACTCCATATGTATCATATTTTACCTAAAACCACAAGAGTGCCATGGTAGTTTTGACATGGGTGCCCAAGGAAGGTAACAGTTTTGGGTTGGCTCTGACACCAAAATAGTAATCTGGATGTAGTGTTCTGTATCTGAATAAAAGCTTTTACTGCCAAATAGACAATGGCCAATTTAACAAAGAATGCTTTTTCTTTTCAATTAATGTATTTTTCAGAAGAAGAAGAAAAAGAAAAGCAAAACTTTAATGTTTTAAGACCTAAACCGTATTTTTCAGATACCCTTCGAGACATGCAATCCATGAAGCTTCAGCTATTTTTGTACAATTACAGTTTTAGATGAATTATAAACTTTTAAATTAAAGTTGTAGGCTTCTTTCTAAGATCCATAAAGAATTAGAGACAGTTGGAAGCAATTTCAAGGGGTAGCTCTACAATGAAAGATTTACCAAGGGTTTGAGTAACAGTGCAAATCAAAATGTAATACTTTTAATGCTGTGTTTGCTACATAAAACACACCAGAGTGAATGGGCACTCAAAGGGCTGGTAGAAGTACTCGATTTTAATTTTTGTTGCAGTTCTTGAAAGTGATCATGATATTTAAATATTGCAATGTCTAGAGATAATACTGTTCTGTGGCCCTTGTAAGACTTGTCTCTATGCAATTTAAACCTCATGTTTATGTAGAAAGTAATTTTTACCTATGTTCTTTTTGGTTTGGAGCATTTTTTTTCAAGCTTTTCAACTGCACTTGTCTGCAAACGTGATTTAAATAAAAAATAAACCTCTCATCTAAACTTTCTCAATGGGAATTCAAACCTGTTCCATAACACTTGTCTTCCTGTTCCTGAGAGAATAGATATTGTTGAAAATACAGACTCTAAGTTAACTAGCGTCTTGTAGGGCTCTATTCCTGTTCTTTTCTAACTTTTTCCATGATGTTTTTTTGCTGGGTGCCACTTAAGATCGCCTAGTTTTGCATGGGTTTTTTAGTGTCTGTCTACTAGCTTACAAAACTATAACCCAGGAGTGCTCGTATAGAAATTTTTGATAGATTTTCCTTAGTGTCTTGTTAAGGTTGAGAGGGCAGCATAATTTTGACACCAAAGCCGTTTGAATTGAAAGCACTTAATGACTGGGTTTCAGTGTAACGGTGAGTGTGGTTACTAGGTTTAGTCTGAACACTTCCAGAAGAATATATTCTCTCTAAAAAACGCTAATTTGTCAGAATTCACGCGTTCTTTGTTTATGGTAATTTCGACAGAACTCTAATGGCAACAGAGTAGGTTCTGTCTATAGGGTTTAAGAAGCCACTTTGTGAACTCAAGTCCATGGCAGCCCTCTGGCAGGTTACAGAAAGTCACAAATGCAATGCTTGGAGATAGGTCTTTGGGCAGCTTCTGCTTTGTGAATTCCCAGTGTCTTGGCTCTGACTCTGACTTAAAGGGAGAACTTCAGATAAGTTTTGAATAAAAAGATGAAATAATATATCTTTGTCTTTTTTCTTTCTTAGATTTTTTTCCCAAGAAATGTCAGTATTGTTTAATGATTTTTTTGAGGAAAGAGATTGTGATTTCTGAGTAGTCTTTTGTTTAAAGTGATCCTCAACTTTGAAATAATTGTTTAGTTGAACTTTCCCCATAAGAGGTGGGGAACTGCTACTTCTGATCTATATATACTGGGAGAAAACGAATATGAGTAGAGATCTTTGTGTCAAACAGCGAATAGTTATCTTGCTTGGCTAACCATTAGAGTTCTATTAAGAACTTTAGTTCTATCTGACTGAATTATATTTTTTTTTTCTTTAAATGCTTATAGTAGTGCATTTAATTCTTATTAAAACCAGAATAAATTTTATTAAGTACAATTTTCCCTGTACTTACAGTTTTCTACTCTGTCCCTAGATGACCTCAATATGACACATCAGCACTGTGTTCTGGCTGGTTTTTCACCTCGATTCAGCTCAACTCACAGAGTGGCAGATGTAAGTATCAGTCATTCATAAAGCTAATACTCTGGTATGAATATGTAGCATCATGTTGTCTTACCCAGAACTGTAGCTCACAGTTGTGCTTATGTCTCAAACTATTTTCTTGAACAACTGCTATTTGTTTATTTTTGGATTGAGGTATACTTGTTTCTGCACTGGTAGTTTGACCAAATTCACAGTTGGGCACATAAGATGTGAATTAAGAATAGTGGCACACCGCACCTTGTGGATTACTCATGGAAGTTGTAGCAACAACTGTATTTTCACCTGAAATGTTTTAAAACTTTTTTGCTGTGATCATATCCTAATCCCAGTTGAAAAGCAATATTCATGATGAGATAGAAATACTCAAAACATGTCATCCGTGTCCACTGGCAAAAATGTCCTTTAGGAGGTCAAAACAACTAAGAGTAGTAATGAGTATGCTTTAAATTGGATCTTTCTGTGCATCTGACAGTTAAAGAAGCTGAAAAGGGATAGAGTTACTCGTGTCAAGTCATTCTGAGAAAACAAGGCTTCGGCCTGGTATTCACAAGTGTGAAGACACCTTTTTGGTTTAGTTTTTTTATTAAACTAGACCTCTCCTTCTTGTTGTTTTCCATGGTGTTATCAGTATTTTTGTTAATTTAATGTTCTAATGGGAAAGCATACAGACAGCTAAAACGGCAGTGTTGTAAAAAGATACTAAAAAAAATAACAATTGCCACTTTCTTCTTTCAGAAAGGCAAAATGTACTGCTGTTGAAACAAGAGAGATACATGTATCCATAGACTTCTTTTTTTTTCCCCCATTATTTTTCCTAATTTGTGGAAGAATGGAAATGAAGCAATAGCACCAAACATAGAAATAAACATGCGTATAAGTTGTAACATAAAAAGGGGCCGATTTTGCCCAGACACATATAGATTCTGCTTGCTTGAACTGGGCATTGAGGTAAAGTACACTGTACTTTTTAAGACAAATCATTCTATGCTCTGACATATTGCTCCTCTCCCTGTGTTGCTTTTGCAGGAAAGTTCACACTTTTAAAATATGAAAAGCTTCTCTATTAAGTGATTATGCTTTGTCTTTCTAAACTGTTGTGACTTCAAGTTGCATAGTATGGAAATAATTTTTACAAAGCATATGAGATCAGAGGATCCTTATTCAAGATTATTCCTGGAAATTTAACTGAAAGTACAGGTTAAATTACTTTTACAATTGAAAGTAATTGAAAGATGTCTTCTTTTGTTTCAAAAGAATTTTTACAAATTTACTTTTAATTTTGAAGGAAATTTAATGAAAACCAAAAGGAGCTGAAGCGCAAAATTGTTTTGTTCATTTTCTCTGTGCCTTGTAAGCAAACAGCTCTCAGGCTGCATATTGAGGTCCATTGTGTTACTAGAAGCCCGTACAACTGGGCAAATACAACTTGTTCTGAAATACTGTCAAAAATGGGCTAGGAAACAATGGGAAGTATGACTGAGGTTTTGTATACTATACTCGTAAAGTAAATTGAAAAGGAATTATTTTCTTTTCCCTTTCAGTCTATGCTGTAATGACTGGCTAGATGTTTGATAGATTAGGCTTTTGCATAATTTACATTAATAACTGTATAGACACTTCAGGAGGCATTATGCTTATGTTTAAAAGATCATGAATTAAAGAAATGTTACATATTTCAGAAGCAAATAGTTCAGTATATTTGAGAAGCAAATAGTTCAGTATTCTGAAGTAGCTATATGTGTATATTTTAATGTATCTTTATAGTGTTCAAGAGGAACATTGGAATACATATTTGGACAATGTGAACTGGCACTCCAGAATTTGCAGACTGACCTGGATTCAATGGCTTTATCTTTGAAATCACTGGAAACTGCTGTTATAAAGCAAGCAGAAGAAATACATAATGAGGTGAGATGATCTGCACTGTAAATACTTCAGCCAGGTTCTGAGAGGTGCATTGTGCTCGTGGAGTTAATTGGAATTAAGTGTGTTCAGCTGCTCGCAGGGCATTGCTCTGTACAAGTTTGAAATGCGGGGGTGGGGGCTTGGCTTAGGAACAGTAATTGGGATTCTTTCATTCCCATGAAGTTTTCATTTTTCCTTTTTAAGATCCCTCTGCTGGTAGAGTACAAGAGTGGTTTCAGTAGTACTACACCAAATCTGGGTGCAGTGAATGAACCAAACTACTCTAATGCTTCTCTAACAGAAAAGGAAAGCTGAAAAAACTCAGAGGGAAAGAGCAGGTAAAATTTTTCAGTTATTCCTCAGGTGTTGAACCAGATTTTTACAGAATGCCAGGTGTGACACAGTTGTGAGTATGTGCTTTAAAGTATATTCTGAAGAAAATACAGTGGAAATAACTGTGGGGAAATAACTGTGGGGAACATACCTAAACAGGTTGTTCTGTGCTACAGCATAGGCAAGTGTAACATGAATTTTCACAGGTTTCCACTGAAGCTGGCAGTGTAACAAGCACACTGATTTGACAAATGAACTGAAAATACCACAGTATTTTGGAAAACTGTGGAAATGGATTATTTTTCCTGTGGTATAAATGTAGGCGATATCGTAAGAAATGTATTTTGGCTTATTCTCTCGTAGTGGATAGAGTCAGGAATGTGACACAGTGGACTCTGTCTTCTTACAAGGGTAGTGTTTCTGAAGATGTTAAATTTAGTACTTCTTCATTTTTTCTTTTAAAGTCACAGAAAATGTAGTCAAGGTGATGTGTTAGGAGTTTAACATGTCAGACTATTTAGCTGCTCTGGAAGATTGTTCTTCTTCACAGCTTTCAGCTCTTCCTAACTGTAAAGCACTCATCTGTCTTTGAAAACAGCTATAGCAACCAGTTGACACAAACTTCTGAACCACTTTTTGCTTAAATACCAGTGTTTTTTACAGCACTCATATATTCAGACATTTTTAAGGAGCTGTGCTCTCTTTCTACAAAGTATGATCGCTTTGGAAACTGTGTAGTACCTAAGTAATTTTCACTCAAATTAGAAGTTGTGTAAACTGTGTTTAAATTGCTGTCTGCTGGGAAATATAGCATTGTATATTGCTACTAAAACTTCAGAGAGCACATTTTTATCTGTATTCTGTTTACAGTTGGTAAAATGGAATATAGTGATGGCAAAAGATCTGCACCCTTGACTTTTAGCAGAACAGCTCCTAGAGCAATTTGAAGAAGTTTGATGCATGCAGGGTTTTACAAAACATTAATCAGGCTCAGTCCATAAAACTACACGCATATGTGGTTTGCACAGCTAGGGCCACATGCACAGCTGGTGTAAATTTGCACCGGTCCTTTAACATCAAAGACATGTGCCTTTTACATCAGGTGAGAGACTAGCCCCTGGTGTTTGCAGTCACCTGAGTAATTTTGCTATGTGACATACAGGGATGTTTCCTGTTACGCATATGGGATATACTGTAACAGAAATCATTGTTTAACTTGTACATATTGCTCTCTTAGACTTAGTGGACACATTGGATCTATATTTCATTTGAAAAAAGAGTGCCCGCTCACCTCTTTTTAATTTTCTTTATCCCAGGGTCACCTCTTCACTTGAAGGATAAATTCCGTATGTCAAAGTGCCGCTTACATTTCATGAATTTGCTGCACAAGTAGACAAAATCACTAGTGGCTTATCACTGTGGTAAACGCACATTTCTCTTTTGAACATCACTGAAATAAAACCATACAGATCTCTGAGGCTAATGCAACTTTTTTTTTGCATATAAAAGCTTCCTGCTTTCTTTTACTCACTGTATGATAAATTTTGTATTTTCAGGGTTCAAATTTTCTCAGGCAGGTAAAGAACAAGAGCGTGTTTTCTTTCTTTATAGAATCAAACTGTGTATTGATGAGAATGAGTCTATTTGATCAGCATGGACAGGACTTGGTCATTTGTTTGTGGTTTTTTGTTGTTTTATGTGGTTTTTTCCCTTAGTTTGTTAGTATTTTTAAATGCAAAAGACAAAATTGCACAAAAAAGCCAAACACAGAATTAATGAAGAACTGCCACACAATTTTGCCTGTTTGTTTATGTCTGATACACGGCTTTCTGTGCTAGTTCTAAACCTCCTTGTGGACTTTTCTTTATTCCTTTGGGCCACAGGTCATGAGCTTGAAGTTAGGTAGTATTCCCATTTCTAGAAGGGGTGATACAGTTGTATTTTATTTTCAGGTATTATCATAACGAAGTTTGTCTTAGGATTTAACTCAGATAACTAGATGCAGCTATTGTTCTAGATTCTTTATCTTCCTGAAATGCTCTGGGTTAGGGTTTTCTACCACTCTTGCTGACACTTCTGAATAAATCATTGGAGATCATTAACTGGATACAAAACCATAACAGTACTTTCAGGCTATGTGTGACTAAGCCAAAATATAGTAGTTTAGCTCAGATTCACAGTCTGTGCTGAAATTAACTGTTCTGTCAAATAAGGACTAGATGAATTATCTGTGTCTGCTAGAGGGAAAAAGCTGAAGAGCAAGTCTGAAAGAATGAGGTATGGTTCTGTGCCTTCACCTTTGTGTTCCTGGGCAGGAAAATTGACTTGCAATGCTGATAAAGTGGGTTTGAAACAAAGATCTGAAGCATAGGTGGAGACTTAGTTTTTTCCATTTTTGTGGTGGGCAGAGAAACCTCTAAAAGAGGTATGGGTGAGTATGTGGGAGATGTCTTTACTGATGTTAGATTTCCCGGAGTTCATTTATCAGAGCCCTGTCTTGGATGCTTGACAGAGGTATTCCTGTGGAAAAAATGTTAACCTGAGGAGGTTTTTAGCACCTGTAGTGGGCAGCCAGGTAGAAGTTTAATATTTCTTGAGACTTAGCTTTGTTGTCATGGTTTCCCTCACTAAAACAGCCTTCAAAGGAATATCTGAGTAATCGCAAGGTATGTGCTGTTTGTTAGAAGTGTGAGTCACTTCACTACCAGTATGTACTTTGTAGTTGTAAGTAAAGATAACCCTAATTAAGGGTGTTCATGTGCTGCTTGTCTGAGTAGCTTGTGGGCTTGAAGTCTGAACAAATACTTCAAGGGCACGGTATCCAGTGAACAGTGTAGCTGGGTGAACAGAAGTAATTACCTGAATGGCTGTGAAGTATTATAGCCTAGCAATGCATTAGTAGCATTAGAGACTGAAGTTACCTCTTTAAGCAATCAGATTGATGTTTGGCCAGTAATAATTTATCCTGAAATAAATAATCTCGCAGAGTTCACTGAATGTGAATCTCTTACTCCTACTGAATCACACTTTACTTTCCAAAATATATACAGTGGCTGGGTATGTCCCAAACAGAGCTACAGAGGACCTGGGGAAATCCATTGGCAAGTAAATGCTTTTTAAAGTAATAAAACACTGCTGGACAGATGTTGTAAATGCTCATACATGTAAAAAGAAATCTGCAGAAAATATCATTGCCAGCCTGTTCTTCATATTTCAAAGAAAATTTGTTTTCCTTGCTCAGAGTAATGCAAAAGCTGGTGGCAGTTCATATTGTGTGAAGTAGCTTCTAGGCTTCTTTATTTGCCAATACCAAACTAATAATCGGATCTTCACTATGAGGTAAAAAACTAGAGGAAGGGATTTTTTTTAGCATCTGGAGATTTTGTTGATAATGTAGCAGGTTTCAAAGTAAATAATCAAGTTTGAAAAGGTAGGGGTTTGTCCTTATCAGGGTTTTTGCTCAGCTGTGATTATCAGCCCTAATTTACTGTGATTAAAATTTAAGACTGAATCGGTTGTTCTGTTGTTTGAGAGGTACTGGCACTTTTGCATACAACAAATCTTTTTTTATGGCAGCTATAGATAAATTTAAGTGTGGTGAATGCACAGGGATGTAGAAAAGCCTGGGCTAGCCAAGTTTAAGGTGTACGTTGTTAGACATCGGGGTCATTGCAAAGGAAGGTTAGTATGTTTTAGCACTTCACCATGAGCTGACAGTGTGGTTGGTGGCTGGCTAGTACAGCAAAGAGAAAATATAGATCACCTACCTGTGTGGCATTTAATAACCAATACTTTTAAATAATTGACTGAGGAGCACTGCCTCACAAAATGTCAAATGCTACTGTTGGCCTTTTACCACCCTGTATTGACTATAACCTAAAACTGGCCTTTAATCATTGTTTAAAGGACAACTTGAAAATATGTTGAGGTTACATAAATGAGGCCTGATTCTGAGCTTACTTGCACAGATATAAGTCATAAGTGAAAATTAATTAGGAGATGAACATTGTCCTTCAAACGCTCAGCATATGTTTTTATATGTTTATACATATAAAGTTCTATAGTAAGTTTTGTCCTCTTCAGTCATGTAAAATCTTTCTAATGATAAGTAAAGTTTGCTCTGATGCATGGCAGTCTCCAAATAAAACCTTTTTGACAAAATCTTGGTAAGAGCTGTTAACTTCTTTCGTTTTATCACAGGAGATGAATTTTCTGTAACTTCCATTCCACTAAGGCTAGAATTGAGCTTTTTGTCTCTCTCCCGTATTTACTGTTGTGGGATTTTTTACTGATACAGCTAGCAGGAGGGTTTGTTCAAAGAGGCAAGCCGACAGCAGCGCCTTCCTGCTACAGGAAAAGATATTACTGAAGAGAATTCAATTAAAGCAAGAGGACATACAGCTTTTAAGAGAACTTGGAAAGTTTATAGCATGTTTTTGTCAACACCTGTACTTAATAATGGAGGTATTGTAAGAAGTGTTCATGTGTTAATTAAAAATATCAAACTTAGCATAACTGGAATTTCTTGAGATTTTTAGCAAATCTAAGAATTTATGCTTGCATATATCTAAAACAAGAATAGAACAAAGAGAAATCATGTTGCCATTGCCTCATCAAGATGATTTTTTTTTTCCCCAGAATCAACAGTTACCTGTTCAGATGTGGTAGTTCAGAGCAGTCACCTGCCAAGCAGCTTGATTGCTAAGTTGGTGGGTGAAACATTGGTTTTCTCCCCAACCCCCATTTTATTAACTCAGTTTAGAGCTCAGTGGGAGCATAGTGAGACAAATGTGGACTTGAGTTTGAGAGCCCTCCTAAATGGTAGTCCACATTGTTACATGGCCGCATGTTGCAGTTTGGTACATGGACCTCCAATGAGACCAGCTAATCCTGCAGAAAACTAGCTAGCCTGTTGCTAAACACTTAAAGAGCAACTGTTCTGTGTCAGGTTGTGTATTCTGTGTAGGATCAAGATACATTTAAAGTTTGGCCAAGATGCCAGGCTTGAATTAGACTGAAATGACATAGGTTAATGTAACAGAACAACATGTCTAGTCAAAATCAGATTGACTGAAATATTCTTGTCACAATGTGCCGTATTGTAACATTGATTTTAATTTTTAATTTATTGATTATTGGCCTCCTGTGATTCATTTCATGGAACCTGTTTGCCAGACATCATGAGGTAGAGGCCAGCAAAACCAAAAAGAAGTGAAAGGGGGGGGGGAGAGAAGAAAAAAGTATCAAGTGCTTAAACCTCTGAATGACTGTTGATATGCGCAGCCTTCCCAAATCTGTGTGATTTTCTTTAGCAAACCATAACGTAATCCTTTATACCTCGTTAATACTGTAGAGGAAGCAAACTTTCCTTCAGCATTTTTTAGGAAGTTGTCATCAGACTTCTGTGTTCAAAAGTCAGTAGGCTAGCAGTCACGTTTTTGGAAAATATTTTAAGATCTGTGGCTACCAACTAGTAATTTCATTATATTTTTACCAATAAAATTGCTTTAATATTTTTTATACACTGCAAATATAAATATCTTTATGTAATCTTTAGCATACATTGACCAAACATTTAGTTAATGTTAGCTGGAACACTTTCAGATTTCTGTAGCCTTTCTGTTCACCCATGCAGGAAAGAAAGCGTTAGGTGACAGCTTTGGGCAGTTTTCTTTATTCTTTCTCTGTGGCAGGTTGTGTTTGTTTGCATGGTTGGAGCTGAGCAGGGGTAAACAAAAACTTCTTTGTGGTACAAATAATGATTAAAGCAGCTTTGAACTCGGTGTGAAATGTAACTACCACAACAAAGATAAATACAGAATTCTAAAGACCAGAACTATGGATTGCTATTAAAGGAAAAAAGGCTCAGTGGAAATGAGGATAAATGGCATTATTTTGCTTAAAGAATATTTGATGAGTTACATATTTGTATTATGTTTTAGTAAGCTAATATTTCTCTTGTCTTAAAGTTGATGGCCATCCATATGCAATTTTTCAAAAACATGAACTAGTGAAATATTACGTCATTTGCTACATTATTCTTAATAAAACTATTAGCTTGCTCCTGATGGAATTTTTATTGCTTCAGTAGGGGATTTGTTTTCTTTGTAAAGCATGGTTTCTACAAAGCTTCATCCTAGAAAAGCCTGTTACTTTGAATGCCCCAAAAAGCTGGGACCTGCACTCCTGGTAGGCGCATATTGTTCTGTGTTGGAGGGTTTAGCTGAATGGGAGATTGGGCAGAGGTGTCATGAGCCACTTTGGCAACCCCATTTCCTCTCAGGTCTGCCTCCTCAGGGCAGGTGTCTCTGGTGTCTCAGGTGGACACCCAGTCAACCCAAAAGTTATTGATAGCTGATCTGGTAACCAGATTGTTCAGTAAACTATCATTCATTATAATGCCATGCTCTCATTCCACACTGATTGGCTAGACTGTGTTCTAGCAATTTTAGTATTGTAAGTTTTTTCAATCTTTTATATGACTGAAATATTTTGAAACCTACATGGTTTGAATTTGACCCACAATATTTTGAAACCACAATGGTAATCAAAGTAAGCCAGGGTTGTTACATATTTGCCTGAATTGTGTTTAAACCTGAGCATTTAATCTTCATTGTACATATATCACATGTAAGGGAAAGAGTTGAGTTTTGCACCTTTCTAGGTTTGAAGGGAGTTGCTCAGGTCACAAATTCATGTGGAATAGAAACAAACAGGTGTGTGTAACAGTGCATTTAGAAATGAGTACTTTGTTAACCATCTCCTTTTCTTTTGGGTTATTCACAAATAGTTGGATTCATGCATTACCCCGTTCAAATAATGAACATAGATGCTTATGCTGCCATATGTTTTTATCTTGCAGGTTGAATTTGAGTGGCTTAGGCAGTTTTGGTTTCAAGGCAAGCGGTATTTGAAGTGCACTGATTGGTGGCTAAAGCCTATTGCTAAGTTAGAAGAATTTTGGAGAAAAATGGAGATTATGGTAAGTACTAGTTTTATCTTCTGAAACCTTTGGATCTTAGTTCTTAGAGCACTCACAATTACGTTTTTAATTGTACTGCAGTAACAGGTTTTAAACTTTATTCAGAACATATGAAAAGTAAGAATCTCTTACTTTTCTCCCCCAGTAGTCAGAAGAAATGTGAGCAAATCAAGATCAGAAACTCCCAAGATTTGTTTCCTGACTTTATTTCTGAAGTTTGACAGCCTCATACCATGACTGTCACATATTAACATCAGATGAATTGGTACATGAAACGATGCATTGTCAACTTTGTCATACAACAACAAGATTGGCAACTCTGCCAATGACAACAGTGGCGAATGCATCTGAGGAAAGCTGAGACTTAAACTGATAGTCTGGAGGTACAGCTATCTGTCTGTAGCCCACTTGCACACTTACACCACAGCTAGAACCAACAAGAGGAGATCATAGTTTCTCGAATAATTGTGGTGATTCTGGTTTCTGTGTACTGAAGGTACATCCCTACTTTCCTTGAAAACAGACTCAGTGACCAGTGCTGTTGGCTTCCTTGCTGTTGCTTTCCAAGTAGAGACTCAGTTGGGAAACTTTGCTGGTGAAGTGTTTGATACAATTGTCAGCATGCCTGCTTCTAGATTTGTACATGGAGCTAATATTGACAGCTGTGTCTTGCCCATATCCATAGGTCTGTGGTAGAAGCTCCTTCCAAGTCATTCCTCCTGGTCACAGCATAAGCCTCAATTTACAATTAGTTGCCTTGGAAAAGTTCGTAATGTAGCTGAGGATGCTGAATATGATTTGTAGTAGAGGTGGTTTTGAATCTCTGGAGATATGGTGCAAGAAGAATGTGTTCTTGAGTTCTGAGGGAACTGTGACATACTACACTGCTCCGGAGTACTGTAAGCTTCTCCAGCAGTGGCTGGTTTTGGACATAAGTGTGGAAAAGTGCAACTTTCATTTGTGGTATCACTTGCCGTAAGGAATCAGTGAACATGAAACTTTCCTTACAAAAGGGAGACATTATTAATAACTTGTTTATGCGTTTTGTTATGTTTGTTTTTTCCCCGTCATTTTTGTTCCTGTGTGCTCGTATTCTGGAATGACCTTTGTAAGTTCAAAAAAGTCTTTTGGTTTGTTTTTCTTTCAAATGACAAGTTACTCTCTTGTAACACAGGCTTAGATGAGGTCGAGACAAGAGCGTTTGATTGTTACTTTATATCCATTGTGTGCTGAGAACATGGCAAAACAGCAAACTCCGGAATTCTCAAGAGTTAGGTTTTCTGCAATTGGCGTGACATTACCATGTGTCTCTAATTAGAAACATGGTGGCATCAGTGTATCTCCTTTCAACAGGCCTCAGGATGATATTTATCAGCAAGCTGAAGGTTTGGCCAAGACAGAAGCTGCTTCTAATTTTAAAATTGCTTTAATGTTTTATGATTTATAACATATTAATCACAATTAATTTCAGCTATTGAAGGAGACAGAAGAGAATGTTAATTAAGAATGTCTGTTTAGTTGAGTCTCTATGTAAATTTGATGCTTACTGTATTTGGGACTTGGAGATAGGCTGGGGTTTGGGGGATTTAACGTGCGTTTTGTCCTTTAGTGTTTCATAAAATGACAGTAGGGGGCAATGTTGAGCCGCAGTTTTAATGCAACAACAGGCACTGCCTTAATAAAAATACATAGAAATGGAGCATTAACATCAAGAATTATCCCTGTTGCTTCAAGTTAGCTGTAATCTCTAAGATTCCATAACACAGGAAATCAATTGTGGGTTAACAAATTCAACAGCAATTTAACATAAAAAGTGCAGTGTTTTGGTGCATGCCTAGCTTCCACAGCATTAAGTTAAATCAAAAAGGTATTTCTGAAGGTATGCAGTAGTCTACAGTCAACGGGTTTTTTTCTCCAAATTTGTAATTTTAGCTGGAGGATTCTTTAACAAGAAAAAAAAAAAAAAAAAAGGTCAAAATGCTAAAAATAAAAATGTCTTAGAATTGCTGATTTTTTTTTTTTTTTTTCAGAAGAATATTTTTGCTTGAGAGGAATAATTTCTTAGATGAAAATACTTAAACAATGTATTTGTCTTTCTTTTGTGTGTGAACTGAGCAAGTCTTGACTTATATATATATTTTACATATATGTCTAGAGTGTTTCCAAAATTTTTTCTGATTATGCTAATTATAATTACTCCAATGTCATAGCAGAGAATGATACTGCAGGAAGTTTAACCCAGTGTCTTCAAACCTTTGGGCTTTATTTAATATTTTTGTACATTATAGCAAGCACACAATTTTATCATAATGTTTATTCCTGGCATTTCTTTCCCTGAGGATAGTTTTACTTAGAGCTTGCTCTTGTGATGTAAATGTTAAACCTTTCATTTGAATGACATTCTGATAAAACATCACATTTCCCACAATATTACCTCATGAGTTTATGAACTATTAAATCCAAAGCAGTTTAACCAATCTTCTTGTCTTTTCTCTCCTGTCTTGAAAATATGAAGGCTATTCAAATGTTTGAGCGTTTTTTTTTTTTTTTAAAAGTCATCCAAGATTAACACGTTATCATCTGCAACATCAGGATAAATGCTTGCTGAATTCAAAGGGAGAGTTACCATTTGAAAAAAGACTGTACAAGCTTGGCTTTCTGGGTAAGGAGAAGTCTGAAAAGCCGAAATCTCATGTGATGTGAGGAAGTCTTGCTGTAGCTGTTCTGAGATTCAGTGTAGAGACAATTTGTCTCTCAGGGTCTGATATCATGCAAACCTTGCAATCTGACATTTATTTTAGCTATGAAAATCTTTTAACACCACGGCAAATCAGTGAGAAGTGCAGAAGTCCTACAGTCTTTTTGTGTTTGTTTTGTTTTAGGTTGATTCACATATGAGTAAGTAAAAGGTAAATCAATTAAATGTTTTTTTGCTTGCGGAATGAAAAGTAAACACACATGATTATACTTCAATATCAAATCTTTAAAGACTATTTTAACATATCTACTGTTCCTTTAAGAAAACCCCAACAGAATAAAATAAATGAAGACCCTAGTAGTGCTATATGGCGTGAATTGCATTTCCTGCTTTGACAGTTCCATTTAGCAATGTAGCAATGTATTTATATGGTGGTTGGCCTTAATAACCTTTATTGACTTTAGTGGGTAAGAGCCAAGACTGGGATTATTAAAATGTATCAGTTTCATTGCAGTATAAAATCACAACGTATATAATTATGTTAGGTAGGCTTGGCTCCATTTAATCCCACCTATTTATGCAGGAATTTGGCAAGATGAAAAAAACATAGAACTAAAATGTAGAGAAAAATATGACTGATTTGGAGTTATACTTAAAAGCTTAACCATTTGCCTACAATAAAAAGCTTACTTAAAAGAATGAAACATAGATCTTAAAGAGCTAATTCTTAACGACGCAACTGAAACACAAGTCGTCGTTACACAATTTGTTTTGCTTTTTGGCATCCCAAAATACAGCTAATGATAATGAAATGCAGCACACCTTTTAATTTATAAATACAGTGTAAAAGCAGAAGTTGCGCATTCTATAGTTATAAAAAGCAAAGTGGCATTTTGTGCAAATGGGTATCTTTCTGTACAACTTTCATCTTGATTTTAAAACTTCTTTTAAACTATTTTTACTGGTCATGTTTGTACTGTTATTCTCAATTTTCCTATCAAATTAAAACAAGGGCTTAAATATGTATTTAAATCAGAGCATTTCAGTTCTAGAATAACCATGAAAAGCTATAGGACAAAGTATGCTTTTAAGGGGAATCCTCCTAGCTTTTGTAGATTTTGGCCCTTTAAACAGGAAACCAATTACATTAAAAAAAAAAAAATAGATAATGGGATCACAAACAGGGTGGTTGATTGTTGCCTTTTTCAGAAAATGCAGAGCAACTAAACTGACATTTGAATTGATTTGACCTTGTCAGGCAAAATTCAAGAATTTCTGAGGTATTATTTTAATTTCTCTTTTAGTTTTCCTGTTATGCGTAGATATTGCAGTGTCACACTCCTTTCTTGGAGGGCCATGTGATGACGGCCGATCGTATTTGCCTAATGAGCTGTGAAATTTAGGCACAACATGGCAGCTCAAAGACCCATATTTTAGCCATATTTCTTGTCTTTTGGGGTTCTTCTTATCTATTATTCTTATCTATTATTTATTGTTGTTTAGGCCAGACCCTTTAAATAAATGTGTTTTGGGCAGGTTATATTTTATGTACACTGGGAGCCAGATGTTTTTGGAAATGTACCTTTTATCTTCAACAACAACAGCAATAAAATCTCATCCTGAAGACTTTGGTTTTTTTTTTTTTTTTGGTACCAATTTGCTTGACCCCAATATTTTTAGCTGTCAGAAATGGGAGAAAGGATTCAGCATCATGTGCAGTAGAACTGCTACCAATCTTTTTTGTTTGTTTTGTTTTGTTTTTTTTTTTTTTTAAGGGTAAAGATATATTGCACATCTTTCAGACAAAAATATTTACAATTCTGAGGGAATTCAGACTTAAGCTTCCAAAACAACGTGTGTGCTGAAAGCACAAAGGACTGTGTTTATGATTCTCTTTGAAGTGTTTTTGCAACAGGATAAGGAAAATTTTAGAAACTGTCTGATAGTGTTCAGGGTAAATACTTAAACCCCTTTAGAGAATTTCACACACAGATACTGTGCAGCAGAAAAAAGGATACTTATGTTTCCTAAAGCTGCTACAGCCTACAGCTTTGTACTTAAAGACAGAGGTGTTGAATAGAATTCTACTGAGGATACATCCAGTGACAATATCTACAGGAACATCAGAGCAAACCAGTGGATAGCACTTTCTATTTTTAACCCTTATGTGAGCTGGTTGAGATCTAAGCTGTGTTGATATGAGCTGCTATAACATTTCTGTTACAGACTGGAATCGTTAAAAGGGCAGTCTTTCACCTCATACAGTGTACTGTGAGAACTGTGCTGAAAACACTCAGGTTATAATGCAAACTGGCATAAGCCAGGAGAAGTTTAGGACAATTTATGTCCTATGAGAGAGGGAGGTGTGCTCCTGAGAGCACAGACAGGAGGACCATGGGTGGCTTATGCAGCTGTGATGCCATGTGGCAGGTGTGTGTGATGTACTAGATGGTGCAGAGGCAATGGGCGCGCTGTCCTGCGTCCGCATTCCCTTCTGTGTGGATTTACACCTGAGTTGCAAGTTTGGCATTCGTAGGTGTTCTTGTGCACCTTGGTGAGCTTTGGTTTTGGATGGCTAGAATTCTGTTGTCTTGTGCTTATTTGTAACAGGGCTTCTTTCTGTCGTCTTCCCTGTATTTTTATACTACCGGCTGTGTATGAGTGTGTGCATGTAGTATGTACATGCACTTGCATGTAAAATGGTATGAGTTATGTGTTAGTATTTAAAACTAATATATGTAACACACAATCAGTAGATATCAAAATTGTGCGTATGCATACTGTATTTGAGTTGTGTAAACAGATCTCTGTGATTGAGATGAGCACTGTGGCTTAAACAGGATTCTCCATCTCATGTAAGTTTTCTCACAGTGGATAGACTACTAGAGCTGGTCTATACTGTGATTGTATGTGTATGTACATGCTTCTACGCACAAATACATACACAGGTATATTAGGGATTTTAACTGTGATGACCTAATGCTTTATGTTAATGTCTGAGTCATTAAGTTATATTTGGAGAAAAGGCAATAGGGGAATAGGCATGGGAGGCAACTGTTTGCAGTTCTTGGCAGCAGGAACAATGTGGGAAAAGAGTTTAGAGAGCACTGGACTACATCTGGTATTACTGCAAGTCACACAGTGTGGAGCTTGGAGGGAAAAGCTCAGATTGTAGCTCCTGCTGCATCCCTGTAAATCTAGTATCCATCCTGGAAGGATGTTGTAGAACCTGGTGTTGCTGTCCTTTTATTTTTAGTGGGAACTATGTGAAGGCAGAATCAGTATGAAGGGACTGCTGTGGATTGTATAAAATTGTCTGCTGTTGCCACCATTTTTCCCCAAACCTTGGATGGACATATACTGGGATAACAAAAAACCTTTTTATTAACAATGTATTTATCAAGGCTTATTATTTGCTGTGGAAATAGTGAAGCAGTAGTATTGTGCTATTGTTTACTAATCTAATAATTATTTGCAAAGCCTTTTATGTTCTCAGAAATCCATTTCCTAGTAGAAAAACTGAATAAAAGGCCATATTTGAATGCTGAGAATAACATTTTTTGAAAAGAAATTCTTCTGTGTTTTTGAAATTTGTGTAGCTGTATGTTATGTAAAACTTGATTAACTATAGTTTAACTGACTTCTGATTCTTATTTATGCAGTCATAGAATTGGTCAGTTATAGAACTTAAGGGTTTGTACATTTGTATAATGTATGTTTATGGGCATGCTACATAGACACAAGAAGTCTGGTGTTGAAACTGTGAGTTACAGTGGTTTGACAGGAATAATTTTTACTGTTTGCTATACACTAGGGGAAGTTGTGATTTTGAATGAAAGTGAAAGCAAATGGCAGTATGACTAAAATGTCACCATTTACATTGCTGTAATTATTTTTTTTTACACTACTAGTATTGCTAAAAATGGTTTTGTTGCTGTTGTATTTTAGTAGCTAACATAGTAGCTGTAACATAGAATACAGCTGTTTCACTTTGCAAATAGCTTTTGTAAGCAAAGGAGATGATGTCTTCTGAAGAGCTGCCATTGCTGTGTAGATACTTTTTGTTTCCTATCTGATCATTTGTCCTTCTAATTCCTAAAAAGGTATAGTTGAATAGTGTCTTTGCAATGTAATTTTTTTTAACAGTTACTGTATTTTTGGTCAAAATTGCAGCTTTCATTTTATATATAAAGAAATAAAAGTTGGCTTCAGTACGTGCCAGGGAAAGCATTATGGTCTGATGGATTAGGTGCTAATTCTTTCACTGATCCTCTGTTTAACTTGTGCAAGTACCTTAAGCGTAGTTTTCAAAATCAGTGTGGAGATCAAAATGTTGAGGTTTTACTTTGGTTTTACACTGCAGACTATTTCTGATCTTAAATTCCTTATCAATAAAATGAGGCTCTTATTTTTACTGTAACTGGAAAGAGTTACTAATCAGCTATGTCATGGGGACAGAACGTGCTGCAGTTGAAGGAACCCAACAAATTTCTGCCTCCTCCCTACTATGACTGGAAATTGTAGAATATGCTCCACATCTAAGATTTTATTTATTTATTTCAGATGGGTAAGTTCCATCCATTTAATTACAACTGAAATACCTTACTGTGTTTTGGCTGACCCTTATTATCACCTGGCAGTTCTCAGTTCTAGCTCTCAGGAGCTTTGGAGTATATCTTTTTTACACTTTTCATTTTTTAGTACACGTATTTCTGCTTAATAATCCTAAAGCTGTAGACATAATATAATGTTTACTCTTTTGCAGTAAGAAGATAGTTACTGGCTTTAGTTGACTGTTGCTAGTTAGCATCAGGTTTTGGCAGTTCTCCTTGGACTGCTAATGGTTCTGAACTCCACGCAGTTCTCACAGCAGAGGCTCTAGTGTAAAGCTGAAGTGTAGCAAATCTTCTCAATTATTTCTGTGAAATAGCGTGATCATTTATTACAATCAGACTAGTGACATCTCTTTTCATAGGACTCATTCTGAATTTCTGAAATATAATAGAATGATTAAAGGAATGGTGAGAATAGGCCAGATACTTGCCTGTGAATATGAATGGCATCCATGGAGCTATGCTCGAGGTGAATCTGACTTCATGCTTAGTATGCACTATTCTGCAGTGTGCTTTTAATAGCTGGGAATGGTGTGTCAGTTCATGTTGTCTAGCTGCCTAGGGATCAATATAATTGTGTAATAAACTGAAGTGATAATTTTATTTTTATGTGTGTGTATATATGTATACATATAAACACTGCTAATAATTACATTTTAGCTCAATCTTCAAGTTGTGTGCTAATGGATTAAAGCTTTACCAGCTAGCTAGAAGGTCAATCGTTTTGTCAATGTTGTGGTGGGACTCAGCTTGGATAAGTGAATTATAAGACTTTTCTTGTAATTCAGACACATGGCAGAGTATGTTTGCTCACTGCCATCCTTCACTGATTGCTCTCACATTCTGTCCAATGTCAAGCTTCCATTTTATGAAATAGGAAATTTCATGCTGAAATCATTTGCAGTAGTAGGACCACAGAATTCACTCTTTTGCTTAAAACTAAAGGTAGGTTTTGTGGCTGATGGAAGGTTTGGACAGAAGTTATTTAGAGATTGTCCTGTAGAAACTAATTTATGCTGATGCTGTGTGGTACCGCAGTACACAGAGGTTGTTTTTCCCAGAAAGCCTTGAGGTGATAGAGTAACTGAAAATCTTTCAGCAGTTGAGCTTTATATTTCTGTCTTCTCTTACAGAAAAGAGGAAAGAACACATGTACAATGGTAATACATCTATCCCCAAGGAAGCAGGGATGAAGTAATGTGAAATTACTTCTATATTGCATTTATGTAGATGCTCAACACAATTCCTGTCTTGTACAAGGCCTGGAATGTTGTGATGCTTTAAAAATTATTTAAAATGTACATAATTAGTATTATTAATATTTCTCACTTTTATAAGCCTTCTCCTGTATGTGATATTTTCATTAATGCAACCTTATTGTGACTGACTTTGTCTCTCAAAGGAACAACAGTAGAGAGAGGTTACTATGCTCTTACAGTTCTAAAGTCAGTTCTACAGTCAAGGCTTTTCAGATTATTACTCTGATGTATATACTGATCTTTTGTTGGCTTTCATGTGGGACATACTATGTTTATAAACATATATCTTTGTGGGTCAGTTCCATTTGTGGTCATTATGCTAAAGGAATTGTGATTTTACAGTATCAGATCTTATGAATCCACTGGGGAGGTGAAAAGCTGGGTAAGAAAACAGGGGCATCGATCTTGAAAAACTCATAGAATTTTCAAAAACCTTGAACAAAACAAAAAAAATCCCACTGGTTTCTCTGAGAAATCCTGTTAAAAACCAGGATACAGGCCTGTTTGCTCAACTTCCTTCTTTGCTTTTTATCTTCTGCGTTTTCTCGTTAAATGTAAAATACTGTAATTGAATCACAGCATTAGCTGGCTTTTCCCAATAAAACAGATTTAGGCTCTTTGCTGTTAGTTTCAAAAGTAAGAGAGAGCGTGCGTGAGAGAGAAAGCGAAGACAAAAATTGAGCACATAGATGTATAATCCCAAAGGAATAAACTGACTTCTACTAGACAAGCTGAAAGCTGATTAAAATATTTTTCATCCTTTGGGTATGCAGCAGCTTTTGATGATGGAGAGTGTATTAATATTCAGCTTAGCTGCTTGTCGACACTCCAGACAGGTCCCAGGAAAGACTCTGATACTGACCAGGTTTTCTCACTCTGCCAGAAATCCTTATGAGACACAGAGCAGCACCCTTGTACCGGCAAAAGCCAAGATAAGAATAATGCTTTTGAGCTATGTCTTTATTTTAGAAATTGCTTTTAGCCATTTTGAAAGGATTGAAAATTTTAAAGAATTCTTTTAATGCTGTAAACTCATTTAGATACAACAAAGGAGAAAGATTAATCCTCATTGTTTTAAAAGAATGCTGCTGTAATCACTTCGGTTTTAAATTCATTTGTCTGAGTTGTTTGTAAACATACAAAGATCCCAATAACAGTATCAGTGGACGAGATTTTTGGAGAGAGTGTTCTTATTGCACTTATTTTGTAACAGTCAGTTCTGAGGTGTTGGGATAATGTTCTCTTAACTTCATCTTTTCCCTTGTAATGTAATACCTACCTTCCAGACAAGAATGAGATGTAAACAACTGCTTTATCAGCTGATACCTCTTCTGTTCTTTTGTTGGCGTGCTGACATATGGGGTGTTTGGTTTTTCCCCTTCCGCAGTGACTAAATATATACTGTATCTCTGGAAAACATGTCATACGCTGTGTGAGGAGCCTGTAGGATGGCTTCAGGTCTAAATACTTCCTGTAATAGGTGAAAGAGCATGGTTTAATCAGCTTAGTTAACGTAATTAAGCTGTGCTTTTTCTCATGGCAGCGCCTTAAAGTGTATTTCATTTAGAAAATGTAAATTATAGTTGTGGAATGACACAAGTTTGCTGAAATCCTGTGAGTTTTTATAGTGGACTTAGAAAGGTGAAATTTGCTAGTTACTCTGCAATGGAAGTGGAAAATTAAAGGGGTGTGTGTTTTTACTGAAGATGTAAAGGAGAAATTCTAATGCAGTTTAGATTGTAAATGCTTCTCAAACTAAGAAAGTCTACTTCCTCCCCGCCATCCAACTTTAACATCTTTATCCATGGGAAGAGCTGTCCATGTCCACTGCAACCTCACCTTGCCTGCTTGCAGGTGTGTCACCAGATTCTGTGACACTACTTTCTGTTATCATTCTTTGGAAGAAGGTAAACTAGTGTGATGTGATTGTGAGGATGTGGATCTTCTCTCCCCTGATCCTTGGGTCTCAGCAGAAAATATGGTAAGAAATAAAAGGAAGTTGAACTGGTTTGTTCTTCCTTTAGGTGACTTAGGTTTTTATGTTCTTCACGAGGTACTCCACATTAAAGAAAAGCTCTGGTTTTACTCTTAGGGAAATGTTGAGATCTTGGTCCTCATGGAACTCTCCTGTCTGGAAGGTTAGAGGAGAAGACGAGTTAGCAAGGCACAAGCACTGACGGAAACAGTTAAATGCTGAGTTCTACTTCCCATCTCATTTGGTCCATCTAATATATTAATGTACATTAATATACTAATAGAATAAACTTATTTATTTACCTGTACAGTTTTTGAAAGAGTAAGGTGTGGGGTGGAAAAGGCAAGCAGGGCAGCACAGTGCAGTTGGCCCAGGGAAGAGTGACAGTGGACGCCAGTAGCTAGTGAAAACACAGGAAAGAAAGGTTAGGAGCCAATATGTTGACTGAATAACAGGACCAAAGGCAATGTGAGTGGGAGCTCCTGGAAAAGGAGTTTAAGTGCTGTAGTGGTTGGAAAACTTGAAACTGGATGTGTAGGTGGAATGGACCTTTGGTTACAGTGGGAATAGAAAACAAGTTTGGCAAGAAAAGCTTTGGAGATTGAGAAAGTGTAGGAAAGAACAGCAAAGGCAAAAAGGCGTGGTGTGGTTGGAGAGAAAATAGGATAGGAGAAGCTTTGCAGTGGGGGAAGTGGTTGTGGAGATGATGGCAGAAGTTAAAATGGCTGTGTGTCTCCTTCAAAGCAGAATGTTGTGGGTATTGATGTCTTTGTCTGTCTGTTTGAGGTTTTTTATCCCTATAAAAAAGTTTGTGTTCTAATAGAAGTTTCTTCATTGGTGTCTTTGTGCAGTAATAATGCTACATTTAATATGCTACTAGGTTATACTAGAGAACCAAATAAGGGAGTCGTTGTTTAAGCAAAAAGTAGTTACATCAAATGGAAAAAGATGCTTACAGTATCTTTTATTCTTTATTCTTTTATTCTTTAATTCTTTTTTTCTTTTAATCTTTTATTCTTTAAAAAGTATTAGAACTTAATGCAACAAATATATAAAATCACCCAAGGGAAAAAATATAGAGATTATATATGCATTAATTGTTAACAATTTAAAAATGCACATAATTTTTAAGGTGTGTGAATTATTTGTGCATTTTTATACTTAAACATGTGGGTGCACACACGTACATATGTGCACATGCATGCGCATAGAGGGAGAGAGGTTTATATGTTTAAGTACTGAGCTGTTCTCCATTATGCTTGAAGATCAAATATGTTAGTTTCTCATCTTAGTACTTCCCACTGCTTGGGCATAATTCTATGGTAGACTTTAGTGTTTCTGGATTATATGGGGTGTTATAATTTCCTGATGACTGGTTATGTTATTTATAATGCAGAGGGTGTTAATCCTTTTGTGATTAACACTCTATTTGAATTACCAGAGGTCAAAGGTACATTTTTTATTTGGGTTAGGGTGTTGTTTTTTTGGTTTGGGTTTTTTTTTAATTGTGGGTTGTTTTTGTTTTTGTTTTATTTTTTCTTTTTTTTTTTTTTTTACTGAAGGTTTTGTGTTCTCTGCTTTATTTGAAAATAACTTTGAGGTAATTTGGGGTGAGGGAGGAGAGGAGCATCCTTCTTCCTTAGGGGCTCAAGTCTGTTGAAGTTGTAGTCATTAAAACGTAAATTCTCTTTGCAATGAGTATGTCCTCCAGAAATTCTCTATTTAAAATAGTGAAAATCTCTTAACAGAAAGAAGCAAAGTCAAAAGCCCATGGAAGAAATAATTCCCTGCTTAGCCTGTATAAAAGTAGATACCTAACCGTGTCTCATTCTAAGGCATTTTGAAGAGATTTATTAAAGAAAAGATTATATGTGTGTGTATATTTATGTATATATAAAAGTGTGTATGTATACATACATACACACCTTATAATGTATAAATATATATATGCCTGTTACTTCAGATGATTCAGAGATACTGTAGAGATTCTTGTCCAGCTACCAAATATCTCCCAGTTACTTGCTTTCAGAATTGAGGAACCATATTAAAAGCCTTCAATTCTTTCAAAGGCTGTGGCTTCACAGAAGTTACTGTTACCCTAATACGGTACCCTAAGCCTTTCTTTCTCTAAATACTATGGTCTTGTTTTGTGTTTTGCTGAGCTGTGTTCCTTACAGGAATAGAGCTGGGCAGAAAGGAGCAGTGAAGGCTCTTTACCATTTTGGGTTTGTTTTTTTTTCACAGTCCTGGAATTGTGTTCTTACATCTCCAAGAAAATTCAGTTGTGTGTCCAGGTTTTGAGTTGCTGTGTCCAAATGCAAAGACTCTGCAGTGCGATACAGCAATTGTCGGGGTTTACTGAAGTATGCTGTGACATTGGCTTTGTTGCCATCTATAGAGATGACGGTAGCACATTTCTTGACTACAAATGGTGAGGCGGATGTTCTGCCTGGATGTTTCTTCATGCTGTAGACATTCCACCTCCTCTAAATCTGGAGAAATATGGGGATGGAGGAGGACCTGCAGGAGTTCCCTCACTGGCATTTTTCCAGTCTAAAACCTTTCTGGTAGTCTTTGAAACTGCAAGAAGCCTGTCACAAGAGAATTGTGTTGATACAGGATAGTCCTCTGCTATGTTTAGGACTTGTGTATTGCGCATAAACATAGAAGGTGGTCAAAGAGCAAAGAAGGAAACATTAATGTTAGGAAGCCAAAAATGAAAGGAGAGCAGCTCATCTGGTTGGGTCAGTATTTCAAGCTTCAGACTGTAGTCTAATGTTCTCGGTTCAAATGATGGTAATTATGGAGACAATTCCAGGAATTCTGCTATTTTCAGTAGAGACATAACTGATCTTGACTTGGTGTTACAGGAACATGCAGCAGCAGACCAGGCTGATCAAGTGTTAACCGTGTATATTCTGCAGAGCTGGAACAGAAGTTCCCTGGTGCATAAAAGCTCTGTTTTAACTCAGTTACCAGCTATGGGCTTAATGCCTGAACTGCTGGGTGAAGTCTTTCAATCCATCAGAAAATGGAAATGTATTATAATAATTTATGTTTAATCTGTTTACCAAATCTGTGGGTGTTTTAATGTTGCTTTTCAGCATGTAGGATGACTTCCACTTTAAGTGGGAGCACACAGGCATGATGCTCCTGTCCAGCTATTCATTTGATGATTTTGTTCTTCTCTCTGTTGTGTGCTAGCTTTCTCTCTGCTTGTCTCTGATGCTTTGCTCAGAGCTCTGTGAGGTGTTAAGATTAGTGCTGGTTTGCTTTTGTCATAATCTTTCATGTTTGCTGTGATGGATAGGTGAAAAAGTAGTATTTGTTCTGCTCCAGCATACAAGGAATCCAGCTCAGACACTGAGGACAATTAGTCCTATGCTGTGGGATAAAAAGCAGACATGCTAAAATTTTAGGGGGGCTTTTTTTCCTGTACATGCTTCAGGGGGAACTCTGCATGTAACACTGTGGCTCCCTACATCACTTTTCTGTTTAAGATTGTTTAGCTGCTGTCTGCCACTCAGTTGCTGGCCTGTGGTTGCCTTTATTTCTCTTCTAGAAATACTGAGCACTACACTGGCTTTATTCCTTTTTGTTTTGTTTTTTTTTTTTTTTTTTATTCCTTTAGTGTTTCACTTATATTTTAGTAGTCTCATTTGATCTTGATCTTAAAAGAGGTTTCAGTAGGAGGCAGAATTAAAGGCCAAGATGGTTTTTGTGAGCAGAGCAGAGAGAGAAAATGGGAGGAAATCAGCTGCAAGAAAGAGGGAGGAACAGGGAAGGGAAGCGGTTGTAAGAAGGAAGGTAGTATAACAAAGTGAGAAAAGAGTTTAAAAATAGAGAGAAATGGGAATAAAGATACCTGAAGTATAAAAATTCTTGGAAGTGCAAGAGATAGTGAAACAGGAAATAGGATAGTAATAATTTAGAATGTGTCTGATACTTTATGAACTTCATTGTAGTCAGCATAATGAAGTTAATGGGAAAGTTGATGCCTCATCTTTCAAAATTATTTTTCCTTTATTTTCTGTTATTCCTTGAAGTTAGAAATACCACAGTAAGTAGATACAGAGGGAAAGAGAAACTAAGCAGGTATTTGCATTCATGGAACAAAAGGACTGAAAGGTATCAATACGAAAATCTGACTTCTCATCTATTAAACTTGTTGGCTGCAGCATTTTATAGGGTCCTGCTTTGGAAAATCATATATGTAGCTACTAACAAATAATGGAAATAGTAAAAATGCGACTTTTGTGTGAAGATATTATTTCACTTTTTGTGTCAAAAATAGGGGTTTTTTTAGTCTGCTGACGTATTTCTGAATCAACTTTCTTAAAGGGGATTTTGTTTTATGGCCTTACTGTAGCAGAGCATTCAGCCTAAAAGTCTTCAGACAGAACATTTGCAATAGTCTGTACGTATAAAATTTTAAGTGATGAACTGCCTGATTAAAACCAGAATATATTTTTTAGTAAAATTTTCACTGGTTTTGTATAACTCCATTTTTACTACTACACAGGGTTGGGGGGAGGTAAGATTGGAATAAATGGGGAAGGAAAGGAATTAGGAGGTAGCAGGAAAAGACTGAAAGAACATATAACAGAAGGTGAAACTTAAGCTTGTATAAATATCAACATTTTTAATGTAAATAATAAGATCCAACTTGGTAACTAAGATTTGCTTCAGGAAAGATGGAGCAAGTTGTTTGCTGATTTGGCTGGAATAACTAAAACAATGTACTTGGCAGTTTTTACATTGAAGATTGTTGTGTACAAATACATACACTAATTGTATAATTATAGTCCTGTTTCAAAGTCTGTGAAATCTGCATGAGTCTTTTTACATCTGTCACAAGCAACTATGGTTGAACCATAAATATTTCCAGAACTGCTGCAATTATTTTTCCAAAACAACCATTTGAAAAGTTTGCATCATGGACTAAAGTAAATAACATGAACCACTAGGACTGTGAATCTGGTACTTGTGGTGCTCCTTTTTTGGTAACTCTTTCCATAAGCAGAATTTATACAATTAAAATTGTCACTGGACAGCCAATGTATGCTACTGGTATGCTACTTGAAATAATGTTAGAGTTGTATATTGGAAATATTATTTATATCCTGTTTTCATTTTACTGTCATATCTCCTTTTGTCCTACATTTGTGCTAACCTTGCCAATAAGCATGTATGAACATCTCAACTTTTGCTGTTTCAAGAACTAATTGGCATTCTTCAAATCTTTTTTAATCAAAAAGCGTTTTACTGCTTATTTGCGCAGTATGACTTCTAAATCTAAGACACTGCTGGGGTCAGAAAATAGTAGGTAGCCTATACAGTGTTTGAACTGGTGCTCCAGTTCCTGGTTTCCTGAGGATAAATGTGATTGCTCCAATATAAATGTTTTAGATCACAGTGACAGCTGTGGAAATTAGACATAGCCAGCAAAATCTATTTTCTGTCTAGCTAAGTAAAGGAGAGGACAGATGAAAAAATTCCCTGGGCGAATGAATTCTTATGAACAGTGATGAATCTTTTGCTTTTGCTATATTAATTTTATCGTATTCCCCCCCCGCCAAAAAAAAAGAAAGGGGGTGGGGGTGGGGAGGGAAGTCCAGCTTTGGTTTTTTATATGTTCTTGGTATTCAAGTTTATCGTTTAACAATGAAAAATTCAGAATATCATTCATAGGTAGTATTATAGAACACATTGCAAACACTTCTCTAAACACAGGGAAAATGTACCCCTTAGGATAGTTTCCAGAGAGTTGCAGTGGTTTGTGTATGGAATAGGGTTTAAAATTCCATGAAAATCTGGGACTGGAGGAGAGAAGGATTTCCACTTTCCCACAAATTTTGTTTCTCCTAATTTATTACAAAGAGTGTTCTCTTTACAGAGGTTTCAGCTATATTAAGCATTACCTTATCCTCCTTTAAAATATCTTAAAATGAGAATTGTCTCCTTTAAACTTAAGGTTTGATACCTGCTTCAGAAAACGGCAGAATTTTCTCATTTTGACCATGTAGCAGTTTTGCACTGAGAAAGAACAAGCAGAGAGAGGCTGCCCTGCCGAAAGGTAAACCTTCGAGTCATGTTCATCGCAATTTTGGTTTTTTTTTTCCTGAGGTATGTTCCTGGCTGCTGTAGTTCTGGAGGATTCATTTTCCCTTCTAGCATTTCCTCAGGCTCTACCAGCATCTCCACCAAACCCTCTCACTCTTGACAACTGGTTTTAGCCCACTATTTGTGCTCATCAGAGGAGGCTGAGCAACTCTGCCTTTTCAGATAGTTCCTTCAGTCAGGGCTCGGAGTGCTTGAGTGTGCTATTGTTAATAAGCTTGCACTACACCTCTCTGGAATAATTCTTTCTTGTTTCCACGGCAACTTCTTAAGTAACTCTATCAAGTGAAGTAAGCTTTCTAGCAATTCACTGTTAGAAGTAATTTGATAGTCTTCATTGGGAGCTATACCACTCACTGGATATTTCTGTTTGGTCTGAAGAGTCCAAATGAGCTATGGTAGTGCTCAGCTGTTGCATCTATTGCCATTTTCACCCTCACCCCATGCTCTGCACCCCCTAAGGTGCGGGAATTAATGTAGATTGTAGCTCAGAAAGAAGGCTATGGCATTATTTGTATATTTAAAAAAGATCTGTGTATTGTAATTGTTTAAAATGTGTAGACTTTTTTTGTGGAGGGGGAAAAAAGAAAGCTCTCTTAAAAAAGTTTATTGCAAAGTAAATGGTTAAAAAGAGCTGCAGTTACTTGAAAGAGACAAATATACATTCATTATTTCCTGAGTATGTTGTTTTTATGGGAAAGCAAAGGAAGCAATGGCTGGGTGTCATTAAGGAGTAGCTAGTGGAAAGCGGTGAAATGAGCAATGAGACTTGTAAAGTGTCATGAAAACTGAAACACCAGGGTACAAAGTACCGCTTATCCTCACAGATATGGATACCATATGGCAACATAAAGGGAAATGGAGAGTAGGAGACAAGAATCCTATTATTCCTCACACTTTCATTTGCTCGCTATTTGCTTTTGGCAAATGACTTAAGAAGTTGTGCCTGAACCTTCTTCTGGCACAGTATTTATTGACAAGACACCTGTCTTCCCTGTCAGGCTCCTTGAAGTTTCTTTGGTGTCATTCCAGTTTGGGCAGTTATGATTATAATTTTATTGTTGTTTTTCTACTAGCTCTAGAATATTATTTTCCTGACTGTTCCTAGGTTGAAATCTACATTCATTTTCTGGTACTATAACCCTTTCTTCTTTTATACATTTCTCTTACTTTAAGAAGGACAATCTGCTATGATTATGTTATTGCTGTCCCTGAAATCTCTGCCTCCTCCTCTTTTTTCCTTTTTATTTGCAAGTTACCATCTCTGGACAACTTTCCACATTTCTCTTTTATGTATCTCTGGAGTCAAATGGACTGATTGAGAGTACTTAAATACCAGACGTTGAAAGGATTTGGGTTCTGGAAGGCAGCTATGTGGCCCATGTGCCTTTGAAATGATACAAAGGAGGAGAGCCCTTATCAGCTCTATAGGGACTGCTACAGCTGTGAAAAGACTTGTCACCTCCTCAGCTGCTTCCTTCTTCCCACTTTCTAAACTACACCCCTATCTACTGGCCATAGTTTTCTTCAGTTATAACTGTTTTATATTAGCTTCATATTTGTATGAAATTAACAGATATTTTTTAAAAATTATTGAGCTTAGTCTGCCAATATTCAGTAGCTAGCTTCCCTGTAACAGATAGGATGTCAATTCTAGCATCTTTCACTTTTGCTGTTCTGAATTCAGTGTTTGTGAAACTATACTTGAAAATTTCCTCCTCTGATGATGTTCCCCAAAGTTAATGGTTGGTTGTGAGATCAAAGCAAGTGTCTTGTACAACATGCAAAAACTGAGGGAGCATGTTTACCCACTCTCTTTCATTGTTCTTACATTGAAACTTTCAGCTGGTTTGCCTCACATTGTCGCAGGGGACCATTAATGTATTTAGTTTTGCTCCCACCTAAGGTTGTGGAAATGAGCAGCTCTGTTACAGCAAGATAATGTAATTTTAAGGGCAGGTCCTTCTGTCATAGCAATGGGTGCTATATCAAGAGAGAAGAAAAACTGCACAGCAAGATTGTATGGAAGGACACGAAAATCATGCAGAATTTAACAGAAGATATTATAAAGGGAGACCCAATGAGTAAGTTTATGCTTTATGTGTTGTAATTCTGCAGATTAATGCTTTGTGTGTTGTATCAGGTTGCTGTGGGCATGTAGTGGTGAAATTAAAGATAATAAATTACTGCTTTTCCAACTGAAGCTATATAACTTTCTACTAATTTTAGCACCACAAAGAAATGCAATTTAGTGTTTCTCTATGCTATGGAATTTAGTGCAAATGTTTGAACCTTACTGTGGTCTAGGAAACCTGGCACTTTAAGAAGTATTTCATAGTTAACAAAGATCACCATTACACCACTATAATGATTTTGCAGTGCTTTGCTCAGTGGAACACTAGCCTATTTGTGAGAAAAAAATGACCAAAGGACAACCTAAGTCGTGTTCTGTAAAGAGGTGCTCAATGTGACACAGATTAAGGCACAGAATCAACCCACTATATTCTCAATTTCAGAAACATGGAAAAAAGCTGAAATACAAAGCTATCCCCACCAGAAATATTGTAAATCTTGCAACGCATATAAGCTTTCCTCTTCAACATACATCAAAGGCATAAAATTTGGGAGATTAAAATATGTTTTTAATCTTGGTTTGATGAGCAAAACTTTCACTGTAATATTTATTATGAGAGGCTCTACTTGTGTTGCCTCTTCCCTTTGTTCTGTTTATATATGACTTCCTTTCTCAAAAAAACTAGGAAGTATCGCTTTCACAAAGCAGAAGGATATTGTAATGGTTTGTTCATTTAAGCTGAATCGTAGGCCCACGTGGCAGACACAAACTTTTATTGTCCTGAGTCCCAGAGGAAGAGCAATGCTTTCTGACAGCTTCCCATGAATGCCTTTCATTTGTGGAGAAGTTTCAGTGGCTTATACTGTCTGTACAAAGATCAAACAGGCAGGAAAATTGTGGTTTTGAGAAACTCAGCCAAGATCTTTTTCATTTTCTCAAAAGTGTTTCTTCTGTAACCCTGTTTTTTAAGGACAATATTAAGACAATTAGCTGTAGTGGCTGATGGAAAGAAGCTTGTTCTATCGTTTTCTCTTAAAAATTTAAGTATTTTCTTAGTGATTATAAAATTTGTAGGCATGTATAAAGCAAATACTAACCATAATTGCAGTCTGTCTGTATTGCATTTGGAATCAATGGTATCCAAAATTAAGCTTAAAAAAATGTTGTGGCTGCTTGGTCATGCAATTTGATCTATATTGGGACACTGCGCCTGCAGAGTTTTGCTGAAATCACCCAGTTTTTTTTGCCTGGGCGCGAAGATCTGTCAAACAGATTTCATTATGTGATTTGACCTGTTGAAGTCTCTTTTGTTTCAAGAACAATTTTCTTTTCTCCACAGCTTTTCATAGCATTTTTCATAAAGAATTTCCTTTTTTGCTTAGCTGTTAGTAAACTGAAGTATTGGAAGGAGATGTGCAGACCACAACATCTTTTAACCGCTGCAATGGTGTGTTTTGCCAGCAATACACAATTTTCATTGTGTTGCTCATATAAAGACTCATGTTTGTCATACAAATTCTGTTTCTGTTGAAGGATTATTTTAATAAAACTTAAACAGCTTAAGCTTCCAAAGTAAAACACATAGCATCTTTAGGGGTCAGACGTGGCTGAAACTTGAACAGCTGTACAACATGCATCTGAGATTGTTTTTAATTGTCTTCTCTTTCTCTTAACAGCAGTAATTCTTGTTTATATTGTCAAGAACCTTTCCACGGAGCACAAGCACACCATACTTTAAGGTCGCATGCTTAACCCCACTGCAGGGTTACAATGTAAATGGGCCCCCTTTGTTTTCATTAATGTGCGAGGGGTGGGAGCAAGGCAAGGCTGCTCACAAGGCTGAAATAACTTACTGAAAAAGTGTCCTGAAGAAAGCATATTTTGTCTCCATACCACAGTTGTTTAGCATTGCTCTTGTGCATCCAACCGACAGCCAGTTTGGCAATGGATTTTTGTGTGTCATTTTGTTCTTTTGACCTGTGATACTTCTTTTTTTTTCTTTTTCTCTTTTTTTTTTTTTTTTAACTGAGCAAATGGATTCACCTCAAATAATGCAAAATGAAGAAGCTTTCCTTTCTCCTTTCCTGATAACCTAAAAGTAGTAAACAAAGCTGGAACTGCTCTTTTCCACTCAAACCCCTTTATATAGCAATCTACCAGTTGCTGTTTGTGTGTTGATGTAGAGGTTCAAAATTCAGACTTTCTAAAAATATCAAATAGTATGCTCAGAACTTTAATCAATTTAAAAATTAACAAAGTATATTTTTTTAAATAGTTTCAGGAGTTTTAAATCATGCATTTCTACCTGTAGTCATTGATAAATGAAGGAAAAATACTGCCGAAATCTCATGAGATATTTTGGTTTTGAGTCTCTAAATTGGCCCTAAGTCCCAAGATTTTAGGCAATTCCAAACCCAGTACTGATTGTAATCTGTGGCTGGCAGCTGTAGTTGTTTTTCTGGGAAAAAAAAAGTCATGTACTTAAGTAAGTGCTGCACTGCATCAAAAATCGAGCCCTTTTTGGGGATATCCAGGTTGTACGCCTTTTTTTTTTTTTTTTTTTCTTTTTTAATATTTGGTTATAATTTTGGACCATGAACATAATTTGGTTTGTGTATGGGTTGGAGGTATATAGATTTGTGCCAGCACATGAAAAGAGTATATACATGTGGCTGTGATTCATTCAGTGTGATCCCAAAGGGTTGTATGCAAGTTTCTGTGCATGTACTGAATTTACCAGCACTGGGTGAACAAGGGAAGGGGAAAGTATTCTCTGTAGAAGATGAAGCAATAATACATACACTGTTCTGAATACAGCAAGTTGTAGCTTAATGGGAATAGTACTTTAGTTTTCAAGCCGTGTTGATCGAGGTAGAATATTGGTTTTTTGTTTGCCAACTTGCAGCTGGTGACAAAAATAGGGAATTTCCTGAGGTGAAAACTCTTTAGTGTGAACTTAAATTCATAGTACTTGGTTGCTGTATTTTAAAACCAAAATGTTGTGACAGCATATTTTCACAAGTTATCATCAAAATACTATTATGCTCTTAGTCTTTGGACAGAGAGATTTTGTCTTTGGTTTTAATTTTCTTGCAACTAATCTATAAACTTTCTGCTTTCTTTTTCGTAGGTATTACGCATAGAGCAACTTACTATAGCTAGTGACCTCTTCAGTATTAGAATAACTGTTTTGACTGCTTATAGAATTTTGAACAGGATGGTATCTGCCAACCTTGAAAGATTATCTGACACTCAAGAACATAATGATAGTTTGATATTAGAGTAGCTCTGTGTATTAATAAACATGTAAGAAATGTTTTTGTGAAACAGAACAAATAGATATATAGCATTTAAGACGATAAATAAGTAGTACAACAAATGCCTTCCATCATTCAGTCTTCTTGACAGTTGTTGATGAATATGGAAAAGTAATCTCACAGTGTTAAAAGGCAGCCCATATCCTAAATGAAAATGTATTAGTTTCCTTTTCCTAAATGAATATAAGGTTATCCCTAAAAATTGATTTGATGTGTTTAAAAATATTGCATTAAAATATCTTAAATAAAAATTTAAAAACAAGGAAGAAAACGCATGCTCTACAAACTCTAGGATCCAGATGCTGAGGAGACAGAACTTTTTTTTTTTTTGTCAAATGACATGTTTTCCTCTTTAAGAAGATATATATACCACATTAATAGTTTGGATGATTGTTGACATAGACTATGTCTCTTATGTGTGGACTCTGAACACTGTGAAGTGTGATTTGCCCTGTAGTGTTATGTTAGAGCAGGATGTAAAGTAGATAGTAACATTAAAAGGAGATTTAGAGCTCTAGTTTAGTTCGTCATGATGTATCTTTAAGGGTAGAAGTTTTTGTATGCGAGAACATGGGTCAAACCCTCCTCCACAAATGCCTGTTTTTCATTTCTGCAGCAACCCAGGAGATGCAAAAGCTTTTTTGGGTAAGTGGAGAACATCATCATTTGGCATGTACTCAGCGTGTATCTGTTAAGGATGCTTCACTGGTTTATGTTAATACATCGTTGACATTGCTTTAACTTTTACCAATGGACTAAGTGATCCTTCTCGAAGAGTGCAGAGGTGATTAGTCAGCCACCTTTGACCTCTCTCTGAGGTTGGACTTTGCAGCTGAACTTGAGAACCCATATCTTATTTCACACGCCTATAGAAGGAAACGTTAGTGACTGGTAAGGCAGGAGCTGTAAGTGTCATGGTACAACGTAACGGAGCGCATTGTTGTGTCCCAGAGTAACAGTGTGTTTTCTGCTGTGTTGTCATAGTTTGTGAGCACATCATTCAAATGTCATATTTGTTAAACTGCTGGAATCTTCAGCCCATTACTTTTGTTTCAGAGAGTGATTGACATGCATGTATTCACAGTGATCTGTTGATCATGCTGTTTGTTTTCTGTTAGGCAAGTGAATCACATGATGGAAGTTTCTTTTCCCTGACTGAATGCTGTGTCATTAATGAAACTGTTCTATGTAATGATTTTTGATATAATGAAGTTTTCAAATAGTTGTCTTTTTAAGATTTAAATTCTTTCTCAAGTATTCATCTAAAAATACTGAATGTTCATGGAAAATGCCTATGACAAATTGTCAACATTCAGAACTTGATTAGATTCTAATTAAAAATATTTCTGGAAGTTGTTTTTTTTTTAATGCACTAGTAAGTGACAGGAAGTACAGAGCTACTTCCATGATCTTTCTTTGTGTTTACTTTTAAGTGTTGGGTTAATTAGTTGATTATCTTCTTTTTAAGGATGAAAAATGAACCTTTGATTTTCTTTCTCCTGAGGAGACAAACTAATTACTGAGAGTTTTATTGCTCCTTTTCTGAGTGTGGAAAAGCAAAAATCCTTCCCGAAAATCAAAATAAAGTGAAAACAAACATATGGGATATCAGGGAATATTAATGGAAGAAAAGTGATACTTTGATAGCATGGGCTATTAACACATTGGTATTTGTCATGCCTATATGGCCATAACATTAGGGATCTCTGATGACAGGAAAGCATGGGCAGAATCCAAATCTAAATCCAGGAAGTGGAGCATATAGCACTGTCTCTTACTGGAACACAACTCCTTCAACACAGAATAATCAGTAACTGGCTGTATTTTGCATTAATAGGTTTATAAAGTGTAGATTTTACAGATACAGAATTTCAGAAGAACAGTAAATAGCAAGAAATGTTACTGAATTCCTGGCATGATGGAGGTAGGCAATGAAGTGTCTCGAGAGAATGAGAACCTCTGTGGAAAGTGTCCTGCCCTCAGAAGGGGTGGAGGTCTGCCTGCAGGTACCATGAATTCGTGCTCCGTCTCCCTGATGGCATCTCTGCGATTGAGGAGAATGTGACAAAACCCATGAGTGCAGGTGTACTGTCTGTGTTGTACCCTGGTCTGTGTTTTTGTATAAAGCACATGTGGGCATGCCCACATAAGATAAAGCAGAGTTTACTTTGGTTTTAATTTTCTTTAATTTTGGAAAAGGGTGTTGGGTTTTATTATTCTGTGAAAAAAAAGTGTAGGTTTCTTTTGAGTCTGCAGGTTGGTGAGTTGACATATTAATTTGTTGACATGTTAGTGAAGCATTGCCTTATTTAGCATTGTAGAGGTACCTGGACTACTGAATTAATTTTGCAATTATCTATTGCCTTTAATATGCGTGTTGCCTAAATATATACATATATATATACACAAGTAAGATATATTCCCCTTTATCACTCATAATGGGAAATCAGTATTCATATACAGGTGGCGTATATACTTTAGAGGATTATGTAGCTTTATGCTCTAATAAATCGAGATGACATGTACAAAACTTTGTTCCTAAACATGCTTTGAATGAAAGGGAATTAAAAATAAGTAGTTGCTTGCCCTCCCAGGAGGAATCTATATTTACTTTAAGTACCATATCTAAATATATAAAAGTCCCTCATTTTTTAAATTTGCTAGTATATTGCATTTATTTGTACATTTTACACTGCACATCCTCAATGGCAGGTCATCACCATTTGCATAGGCTATATATGAAGTGCCTAGCACATGTTTTTATGTAAAAAATACAGTTATGTACTATCAAGTGGAGGAGGACGAGGCACTGATACCAGATTGCCTCGTTTTGAGTTGAGAAACAGGGATCATAGCTTGCAAAAAAGTATTTTTCCAAATGCTGCTGTCATGATCAGCATCTAGCAGTGAGTGGTAGCATCCTCCTTGCTGCTTGATAATGTTATAGTCCCCATACATTACATACATATAGTATATCAGGTTCTGTTTTGGTTTTATCTCCTGTGCTCTTCCCAGTAGTGTACTCTAAATTTTTTTTGTGTCCCTTTCACCATGCCAGCTGGTATTACTACGGCACTTACATGATCCCAAATATTAAATCTTCGTAATGGTGGTCATGGTGTCATTAGAGGTAATGAAGCTGTTACTCGAACCAAATGTGACAAGACTTCACTTTTGAAACAACATGGTGAGAGTCCCATTCTCACAGGGGTGTCCACAGACCTGGTGCATTTGTTTAGTGCTGTGAGGATGATAAAGGGATGATTGAAACCCTTATGTCATTCGAAGATATGATTCAGCTGTATGTGGTTATCTTGCATATGTACTAAACTGCTATTCTGCTATGGCATGTGCCTTGGACAAAGCATGCCCACAGGCACTTCTGGACATGTGGCTTGCTATTTCATTTGTTTGTGGCTTGCAGCTTCTTCATTCTGCAGTGTTTAACCCATTCTGTAACTTGGCATTCTGTGGTTTAAATTATTTCAGTAAGACTAATGATATTGGGAATATGTCCCAAATTTTTGCACAAGCGTATTTCCACTAGGCATTCTTCTAAAAAGTGTTGTGGCTAAGGCAGTAAAAGTGGCTAGAAGGCAAAAGGTAGTGGCTTCAGGGATGGGATTAAAATATTGGAGTTCTAGGCTTTTCCGTATTAAATAGAAATACTAAGATGTGCTGTTCAAGGAAATCAGTAATATGACAGGCAATTAAACAGTAAAAGATAGCTGCAAATAAAGATGTAGCAATGAATTCAAAATCTACACTGTGTTTTCCATGTTTCTTCACAGTTTGGGAGTGTTTAAAGATAATTTTTCCAGTGGCCAGTAGTATTAGGTTTAGTGATTCCACTTTGTATTTTGCGTGCTACAAGAACTGGGTGTCTAGTTTGGGGATTTTGGTCCAAGTTTGCATCTGTAAATATTTTAATAGGAGCTTGTAGATTATTGTATTAGGGTTTCAATATAAACTAGATGAGTTAAAGCAAAGCCTTGCTTGCATGTAGAATTATTTCATTAGAATCAGTAAAATTATATGAGTATTTAATTCAAACTAGAGTTCATTTCAGTGTTTATGAGATGGTATGACCTCCTTCTGGCTTTGAAGCCCATCATTTTTAACTGTCCTCCCTGCCCTCCCCCCCCCCCCCAATTATTCATCGTAGTTGATGATATGCTAAGACTAGCTGATATTCTAAGAAAGTTCCAGGGTACAACTTGGAGTTCTTTTGAGCATGTAAGATCATTTGTTGTTCAATTCTTCATTGCTTATTAGAACTGCACATAATTGTAGATGCAGAAAATTCTGGCTGCTGGTTAAAGGAGTGTGTGCAGGTTTTGCTTGTCATGACTCAGTGTTGCAAAATGTAAGCTGTCCAGAGTGCACATTAGTGAAGTGAGTCTTGTATTGCATCTAAGCTCAACTGATTCCAACAATAGTAAATAATCACTGAAGCATACACTGCTGTGCAGTCCTTCAGAACTTAAGTGTTTTGCGTCACTACTGTTTGCATGTGACCAAAATGGGAAAAGGGAGGTGTATACAAAGGAGTGAATTATAACAAAGAACACTTTCTGCTTCAATTCTTGTTCAGAAAACATATGTTCAGCCATGCAGGCAACAGTTGGGGTAAAGACACACTGTAGGTTTGGAAACAAAAGGCGTGTTCTTTTCTTGCATTCACAATGTTTTCAAACATATTCACTTGTTAGGGACTAGCCTGTCAGCTGGATCTTCTTGCAAGCGTGATTTCTTTTTCCTGACTTCTTTCAAAAGCTTTTTCCCCACAATGTTTTACACTTCATATAATCCACTATGCATGGTAGGGCTGCTACAGTCTTTGTGCTATTGATGATTCAGAGGTGGAGGGGCCATGCTCTGGGGGAATGTGGCTAAAGGGTAACCTTTCACTCACCCTTATATCTGAAGATGCTAAGCCACTCTTATTCCAAATATCTTGAGTGGTTTGGTTGCTCTTTCTGATAAAGGTGGGTTATGCCTCACCTTTAGAACATTGGCAAACCAGTCAGTGCAGCACAAGTATTTTGGAAATGTTAATCTTTTTTTTTTTTTTTCCTTGTAACCAAGTATTGAAAATCTTTGAGACCTATCCACTACTGCATTGGATTATCCAGAAAACAGATTATTTTAGTTTTCTCCCTGGAAATTTTGGCATGCCAGAGTAGCCAAAACTTACTTGATTATTATTTGCTTGGATTCCTTTTTCCTAAGTATATGGTTCAAGACTCTAATATAAATATACACTTATATATGCATAAAGGTAATGGTTATTTCTGAAATAAGCTCTGTCTAGTTTGATTTATGACCTTTAAAGTCACACAGCTAGAAAATGTACTTCGTTAGCTCCACAGGTATAGTTAGGTGATGCAACTTTCTAGCGTAGACAAGACCTAAAGCTGTTTTGGAAAATTCTAGGTGATCCACTCCCTGTAGGTTTTTCTAGGTCGAACTTCTCATCTATCAAGTCAGGTATTCATCTTTTGTTGTCAGCAGTGAATACCTCAAAGAGAGGCAGGGCTCTCTACATTTTAATGAATGTAGACTTGTCTGTAAAGCTTAAGCATATGTCTAACTTTGAGCATTCTGCTCTAATTGGGTTATGTACTTGCTTAGTTTAGATGTGCACCATTGAATATAATGGCAGGGAGAATATATCATCTTTATGGCAATGATTTCACACCAGCAACTTTTACCCTACAAAAATACAAAAATTATGTGACATTTATAAAACTCTCTATTCCTTTATATTTTACTTAAAGACAGCCATAAATATTTGTCTCGGACAAACTGTTTTAATGTTGTAAGAAGTCTATCAATAACCAGAATGGTTGTGGAGTTTTATGTTGGGTTGTGGATTATTTGTGTATTCTGTTGGAGTATTAAATAGTGTTGGCTGCCTTCAGTAGCCTGGGAAATCAGCCCTGATGAATGTCCAATGACTAGGATTTCCCACATAAGGCCCTTCAGACTAGGAGGATCATTTAGACAACTAGAAAATCCGCAGACAAGAAAACTCCATGTAAATATTTTCTAATGGAAGGTGGCAGCAAATACATCCTTGCCAACATATGTCAAAACTGCCAGAAGATCTGTGCAGATGGGGATTAACTTTTTAGCGCTGTCATCTTAAGAGCCTTGACAGGGAAACATTATTTAAATGTTTTTCTTTAACTGCATATGACTGAAAAGATGTTAATGGTAGATAAAACTGATATAAAGCAGTTAAGGATACTGACATATATTCCAAGTCTGCACCTCTTACTTTATGGTGAGCTCTGTGTCAGACATCCTTGAGAATACCACAGCTTTAAAATAAATTGACCTTCCTTCTCAAATGAAATTTGATGATTTGTCTCCAGTCTGATAAAAGAAAGCAGATACTAGTATATTGCTTCTTTTCAGGAATTTTTTTTGTTTTGCTTTATAGGCTCTTTAAAAGTAAATTATGTTTTAGATGTTACAGTGACTTCTCTGACTTTCAGGAAGAAAATAGTTAATAATAATTTCTTTCCTTTCAGATCCCATGAGCCTGCGTTCATTGTACAGTTTACGTATAATAGCTAGTAAGAGTAGAATGTACTGAACCTTAAACAAATCTATTAGGATCACTATGGCAAGAAACTGGGAAAATGGCAGAAAAAATGAACAATGATTTTTGTAAACCCTCCAAAGGTCAGAAAAAGGCTTTCAGTAAGTATGCAGAGGCTAGAAATCAAATCCCATTTCCTATCATAAGAAACCAGTTGTTTTAGCAGCAGTGGTTAATGTACTGTATGTGAAAGATTTAAGACTAGTTGGAAAGCTTTGCTTCTGTTTTATTAGGCTGCTATTGAAAAGCCAACAGCATAACTTCAACTAGGTGCTTTGAGATTTCTTAATGGGCTGTCAAGGGCAAGACACCAGGTCTGTGCTATACTAGCTCTTTCCTGTACATTAAAACAACAGGGGCCAAATGATCATATACAGAAGTATGAATTACTTGATGGTTTCTCTGTTCCATATGGTCAGCCATGTCTTTGGCAATTAATCATGTACAGAATCAGTTGAGTGCTCTCTGAAGCACTGAAGTCAACATATATAGTTGTACCTGTGCCAGTGGGGGCAGTGGGGGTTGTGAGCGTAAAATAGCAGGATGAAGAGCTGCTGGCGCCGGAGCCAGAGCAGCTGGCTTCTATAAACAACACTTTTTTCCTCTTTACCTTTTTTTTTCCGTTTTTTTTTTTTTTAACTTTCTTTGACAAACATGAGCCATTTTTCAATATCATCCAAAACATGAGGGTTGCTGAGTGAAACTGTGATATCTGGCAGAGTGGATTAATAAACAAAAAGCAGAGAACTGGGTTTAATGTGCCCAAATTACTGGGTGATAACTTAAACCATACTGGCTGCTTCCATCTTATCATTGGAAATGGGTGCATTTGCTCATATTTTAAGCAAAAATTTTGAAAGTAAAGAAGAAATGAGCAGTGGTTTGTAAGCAATTACTAGCTTTTTTTTTATTGCACAAGTTATGACATGTTAAATTAACATGGCTTAATAGATTGCAGGTTCTTTTTTTTTTTTCCTGTCTAAAAGGCACAGTGTTCTAGTTCTGCAGAATTCCATCAAGATACTTTTTGCACTAGAAGTAAAATAGAGCAACAAAAATAACAAGACACTGAATGACATTTAAAATTTTAGCCCTGCTTACTGATTTTACACTTTATATTTTTCCTTTCTGTATTAGTTATTGATTATTCAGAGATGACTGCTGCATTAAAGTAGAAGTGGTTAGCAAAGATTCAGAAGCTTATCCTATTTAAACTGGTGGTGAGTAGATTAAATCTTAACTCACAGTGAGAAATCTGATTTGTTGACCCAATAAAGTGGGACCAAGAGACAAACTGTCCCAAGTGCCACTTTAGTTCAGACTGAAGGCTAATTTGTCTGACAGAATACAAGGCTTCATGTCTCCAGCTATACAGCGTTTCTAACCTTAAGTCTGGCTCCTTGAGAGGTCTGTATTGAAGGAAGGAAAGTCTAGTTTTTAAAGACTAAAAATTTACCATGTGGGTTTTGGAGTGTTCAGAGATTGATTGTTTTTTTTGTTTTGCTTGTTTGAAAGCATGTTGTGGTATTCACCCAGGATGCATGCAGTTAAGCAGGTTAGTGACCTATAGATGTTGAAACATAGTTTCTTCTGCTGTATATCTAAGAAAAACCAAAATTTTATTGTAATCTTGTTACAATATGTAGGTTTGTTTTGTTAAGACTCATAAAATGGATCTTGAGTGTGTATCCTGGGTGTATAGTAAGACTTAGTTATAACTGAGTTTCTACTCAGTTTTGTGTCAGTTGATGTATTTGGTCAGTGGGAACGAGAGGAATACGATACTGGTCTCTTAAAATCTTATCTTAGTACCTTTCTTTCTTACAAAAGGGAAGATGCGCTCGTGACTGTTGCCTGGTACATCAGTAAAGCACTAGATTTAATTCTGCCCCTGAACCGGGACAAAGGTGAAGGGTATAGTTTCCTAAATACTGTTTTTAACACAGAAGGCTGGATTGGCAACTGCTCTCTCTGTATATGTGTCTGCGTGTGTGTGTATGTATATGTATATACGCGTATATAGCTTTGGGCTTTTTGAGAGGTGGGTTGTGTGTTTGTTTTCAAGACTACGCCACTTGGGACTTAGAAGAAAATGCCCTTAATACATTAACAGATATGTAAGGAGAATTGGGGAAGATTTGCTGAAAATATTAACAGCACTACATTGAAGAGGCTTGCTGGCCATTGAGGCAAGAAGTTGCTTCCCTAAAGTGATAAGCAGTTTGCATAATCTCGTTGCTTAGGTTGTCCAGGATATGTTTTTGCCAGCTCAGGAAGCAGAAGAAAGAAAGTTTCAGCAATTTGTAAACATTACACCCTCAAGAATCTCTGTGAACACAAGGATGAGATAAGACAGGCTGTAGAGCTGGTTACACTGTTTATTTGTTCTACTGTCCTGCAGTCCCAAGTGTGCTGAAAAACACTGGGTTGGTGTTGAGTCCGGTTCAGAATCTGAAAGCTTCACTCAGCGCTGGGCAAAGTGGGCCTCTGCAGACATTATCTGTCAGTAGAAAACACTAAAAGAATTGAGACACAAGATCAGATTTTCTTTGATGTGATGTGCAGCTATAGTGATGTTCAAAAGAGGTCATTCCTGCCTTTTAGAGCAGGGGTGGTATTGGCTGGGTTTCTGATGGATTTTTATCAGTGTTGATGTGAGGAACTGGCTTTCCCAGCTGATAACATCTTTGACCGAGTTTCTTGAACCCTTGACCTTTATCAGCCAAGGTATATATTGAATCCTTTTGTTAAAAATAAATCCCAAAACAAGTTACATGGAAAATAAAACTTTGGAAGAAACATTTTTTATAATATTATTTTACCCAGAATGCTGCTTTATTTGTTACAATTTAGGATTTTTATTGAGATGAGAAGAATAGCAATTTATTAAGAAATGCCTCTATAAAAGCTACATATTGGTCCATGCACTCACGTTCTGGCTAGCCTTACTGCCCTCAGCACTCTTAGAAAACAAGTAAATCAGTTAAATTGCTCTGTGTTGTTGTTGTTGTATGTTGCTTAATAGTACATCACAACATAGATGAAAGGTGTTAACAGAAGGCTGGAGCAATATACTTGTTCTCTCAGTAAAAAATAAATTATGTTCAGTTTCCAGAATTATGTTGTTTCTGTAGATGGAGGGGGCTTTAGGCAGTAGAACTCTGTACCAAAGCTGCAATTTGGCCAAGCCATCAGAATTCATACAAAATTGTTATGTGACTGTGAATACTTGGAGAAGTGGTCACCCATCTTCTCTGATTGATAATACTCTAATCACATAATAATTTAATCAGATTTTAACTGAATACTCTTTAGGAACTATCAGTTCTTCATGCTTACACTTTGGGAATCACTTATTTTGGCGATCTTGGTGTTTGTGGCATGCAAGTGACTACTTCCAGCTTTGTGAGGCAGAGCATCATTGAACTTGACACTTTTCAGCAGACTTGGAGAAAAGCAGACTTATACACCATCAGCATCGCTATCCCATCCAAGGATTCCGAGAGGGAAATCTTGGTGTGCTGTAACCTAGCAGTATGGCTACAGTCTGTTCATCTTATAATAGAGAGGTAAACTTTAGTTGTAGTGCTGTGTCAAGTATTGCATGTGTTAAATATAAAAGGTAAGGCCCTAATTGGTATATTTATTCTGAATGACAAGGAGTATTAATTAAATAAAGTACATCTCTTTGTGTTATGTAAGCATGTTCTTATTTGCTGAAGTCCTCTATCAAATCCTGCTTTAAACTGTGCAGCTGCTGGAAGTGAGGGTGGAATCAGGCTTGTTGAAGTTGGCGGATATTAGAGCTTGTGGAAAAGATGATGTAGGTTAGCGCAAGGGAAATCCATGTCAGGGAGTCCTTATCTGAAAATGCTGTCTGGCTTTTTGGTTGCTTTGTAATGTCAAAGCAGGGTCAAGAATGTGATCTGTAAAGACAGAATTTTGAACATTTTGGGGTTTTTACAAGAAAATGTTCTTTTTGATGTGTAAGTCTCATTTGACAGGGTAATGCATTTTGGTGGGCCAACTAATAGAGCTGGGAATCAGGGAAGAAGATGCTTTTTTGCTCTTTATCATCTAATGCTGGTGTAATAATATTATTTTCTGTCTCTATAACCCCTGTCATGCTTGTCTCTTGGAGCCACTATGGCAGGGGCAATGTTACCACTACTTTACATAGTTTAAGAAGCACATAATCTGCATAATATTGTTTCTTATGGGAAAAAAAAACCACCCAGCCAGTCAGGCCAAAGATAGATCTTCCTGTTTTCACAAACTGAAGATAATAACAATCAGTTATCTGACAGAATTCCCAGAAAAATCTTAGTGGGTGTATGTTTGGGCAGGGCAGAATGTGATGTGGCTGTGATGTTGAGGAGAAGGCAGTATGCCATGTCTTTGTTATGTTGTTCTCACAGGAGAAGCCATGCTGGGAGCAGGAATTGCAGCTTTTGGTGATGTCTGAGTTGTGTTTTAAAACTCACTTCTACAACTGCTCAAGTTATAAACCTTTTTTTTTGCCTCCTTTTCTGTAAATAAAAAAAAAAAGATAGATGCAAGCATTCTGTCCATTCTGTCATCCTTCCCAAAAGCCTTTAGACACTTTTATATGTTTGCAGAACATGAGACTGAAGGTGAGAATAGCAACAATAATTGACTATCAGTGGCTGGTTAAGGCGAGAAAGGCAAATACAGCATCTTCACTGAAGGAAAACACTGCAGCATTGACAGTAGGTCTCTGTTGTGGTTGGACTGCTGCACATCAAGTTAGCACATGTGTACTGGCTGACATATATGTTAGTAATCAGCATGTGCCATTTCTTTCCGGGGCTAGCAGACGTGGGGAAGCGTATGGGAAGAAATGGTGAGCGAGTTACTAGTTACATGCAAAGATGGAGTGAGGGAGTTGGAGTTAACTTGCTGGGTGGACGAAGGATGACCAGATCTGCAGTTTCGTTACATGATTGTTAACTGTTAACACAACATTTGGGAAGGCCAGGCAGAAATTCCATTATCCTACCCCACAGATAACTTACCCATTCCATGTGTGTATATATGCATTTTAGCAATTTATAATTTATTCTATAAATGAAACGTGGGTTCAGTCTTACTACTTGTTTACTTGAAATGTTTAGTGATAAAGAGAACATGGGGAAATCATCAAAAATTCCTTTCAGAAGACACAGTGCAAACAGGTATTTTCTTCTTTAGAAGGATCAAATGGGAGGGGGCAAGTCCTCAAATGAATGCTGTATAGAGGGAAACATTTCTTGATATAATTTGATACAAGAAAGTGTTTAGAAAAGAAAATAATTATGTCTCAAGAAAATGAGTGCTAGAATGCACAATGTCTTATGTTACTTAAGGCGATGAGATTTTAAGGTTTACCTTATGTGCCATGTATATTGATTAAATACCAAATATATGGTGGCCATTTCTAACCATCATTTACTGTATTGATCTGTCAGCAGTGGAATGGTAATTAAAAAAGCTATTGATTTACTGTCCTAATTTGCTTATGGGCTTTTTATTAATTTTGCACATTGTTTCCTATTTCTAGGTTATAATTTTTATGTGTTTTTTCCCTTTAAGACAAGCCTGGTCCTCTCTGAGTTTCAAAAAGAGGAACGAATTGAGGAACAATGGAATAAAACAATCAGGTGTTTCTTGCTAGTTCTTACAGAGCGACAAAGGCTGCGTAAGGAATGGGCAATAAGGTGAGAAATCTTTGAAAAATGGTAAGATAATTGGAATTAGAAGCAAGTATATAAAACCCACTCTTATAAATCCCCTTTATAAGAGTGGGGGCAAGTTGATGTTTGAAAGAAAAATGTAAATTTTTACTGGTCAAATAATATTTTTACTTGAATGGAATAGTCAATGTTTTTGCTTCTGATTTCAGGGTTGCTTGATGGGGTAGAATGTTCCCTTACTGTGCTTATAGAGTGCAGTCTACTGATAATAGCTTGATACTGATACTAGAGGATTGGTATCACCTTAAACATTTCCTCATATTGCTTACAACATAAGCAGCACTCCTTGCTGGCATGCCATGCTAATAGCTACCCTTCTTATCTGCTTTCTTCACAATCCTCACATTTTCTGGTCCTGTCCAACCAGTCTGGTTGTGTTGGGCAAGATTGGCATAAATTGCTAGAGTTTGTGTCATGTAACTGTTTTATTATACTGAAGTTCTTAAATTAAACTCGCCACAGTAAATCGGATGGTGTTGTTAACAATTTGAAAAAGTTCTTGAAGTTTTTATTTGAAAAAGTTGTTGAAGTTTTTATTTGAAAAAGTTTGTTACTGGAATGTAGTCAGATGAATGCATTTCAGAAACTACAGATGCGTCATACTTGTAATTCATTCAGAAGTACATGAATTCAAAAAAGAGAATTTCCACCATGTGCCACTTTGTGTCCTTCTTTTTAGCTGCTGAACGAGTTGATGTCACCTTTTTTCACATCTGTTTCTAAAAGCTATAGATTTATAATCATTACATAATCTTTTATTTTTTCTTCTTTGTGATACATAAAATTTGTAACAGTCTGAAATATTTCTACCAAATTTACAATTTTCCTTTAAAATGAGATGTTCTGTGCTTACAATTCGACACAGTTTTTCATCAGAAGTATCTTTAATAGATTTTGTTAATCAAAATTAGTAGTTCATTGGCATGATATTTTTTCACCTGTACTAAAGGTTCCAGTTAAGGGAGTTCTCCTGTGTTTTGTTAGTGTATAATACTGGAAAGTTCCTGAAAGTTCTGCAAGATTGAGTTTGAAAAGTTAATTGTCGATATGGGATCTGACAGTTGAGTGGCTTTGCTGTTCCCAATAATTACAGTGAGTGGACTTGAAACAGTTTAGAAGCTTTAGATAAAAATTAAAAATTATTACATAGTAGCAATTATTATACAAATTAGAGGCTGTGTTTTATAAGTTTGCATTTTTGTGAGTATGGAATCTTTCTTTGCATACTAATCAGTTAAGATCTCAGAATAGAAAAGAGTTTAGTAAGGTGGGTCTACAATATGGTTGCTATTATCATGTGGCTTTTGTTTGTTCCTTTTTGAGGAATTTAAGAGGTTTTTGTGGGGTATTTTTGCCTTCTATCACCATGCCTACTAAGTTATGCAAATGGTTCGGCTACACTGGAAACAGAGAAAATCGCGTAAGGTTTTTCTGTGGGCCACATACATCTTTGTTGTGAACATGAATAGAAAGCTTCCTAAAGATAAGAAAAGGCTAAACAATTCTAATGAGTGTATATCCTTTTAGTGTTTGTTTAGTTTAACAATAATTTCTCAATATACAAAGTCATCAGGAATTGTGGCAATCTGGACTCATTTAAAGGCAATGAGTGTTACGGTGCTTCTGGCCTCTGCTTGCTCCTCACAATGTAATCGGAGGCTGGCGTTGTAGACATAGTCTAGTCTTTGACAGAGAAATGCTGAAGTTCTTGTGTTGGGGGTGGGGAGAGGCACAAGCAGATGAAGTGCAGGCCTTCTTAAAACTAAACACCTGAAATAAAATTTCAAGAGCATTGTGCCTTGAAAGTTCTGAAAGAAAGTGTCCTTTGAGTATTAAATATCCATAATCCTTTTCTTTCCATTTGATGTTTCCCATTCCAGTGACCTATCTGAGAATCTCACCCATATGATGTGCATAAACAGACTGTTACCATACACCTCACTTTACTCCATCAAAGCTTCAGCTAGATGTCTGGAATGAAGCACTGACTGTGGTAGCCATTGGGCATACGGTGGTGAAAGTTATAAAACGTCCTCTGTGGTACTAGCAGGGCTGCCCATGTTTTAGAGATCAGTCTATTGTGTACTTTGGAATTACATGAGAAAAATGTGCTTGGACAGGAAATAATTAGCACTTGTCAAAGGGCAGGCAATAGGTTACAGTATTTTACTTTCAATGGGCTATCAGGGGATCAGCTAGATTAGATAATAGAATTTTTTTCCTCAGGAAGTTAAATACAGATGACTCTAATTACCTTACATTGTGCATTAGAGAGCACATTATGAACAGTACAACTTCAAGAAATTTAGGTCAATGAAGGGAGGGCAGCTGACAAAAACTTTACAGTGCGCTTGGTCTTTGCAGAGTTATGTAGAGCATTCTCTTCCTCCACGGGTTTTATTTGCTTCTTTGGCACCTTACAAAAAAAAAAAAAAAAAAGTGTACTGGGAACTGTTACAAAATGAATGATTCAACTTTTAGAAAGATACCCTTTCTCAGAGAAAGGCATATGACCTGCTTCGGTATGTATCTACTTGGCTATAGTATGTCCTTGAAATTATTTGCTTTAAGCTGTACCGCTGTCTCTGCATATTAATAAACTGAAATTACTCTTTCAGTTTTTATTCCAGCTCTGTAGTCCAAAACACATGATAGTGCACTTAGTGTTATGGCTCAAAATTTCATGTGCTTTTGACTAAAAGGTGTCATCAGTATTTTAAGTATCTGAGCAGCTCTTGTATGGGTTCAGGTTGTTCTGTTGTTGAGTGGTAGTGATCCAAAATACTGCTCAGGTGGGACTCAGTGAGTGTCCTCTAAGTGTTAACAGAAATGGTCCAGAGTCTCTGAAGCCCCAGATTTGTTTATACTGCACGATAGTGCCTGATGGACAGGTTATTATAGCTGTTAAAGAGCTGCTCTAGCCCTTTGAACTGACCCCTTCTTGACCTCTTGCTTATAGAAGGTCACTGTTCAGCTTATAAAGTAAGGGGAACCTTAGATTCTACTGTAACAAATAGAGGGTAAGGGGAACAGCTGTGAATTTTGGATGAACCATACAAGCCTGTATAGACTTTTTAGGGTCACTGTATGATAATGAAAATTGCTACCAAATTATATGGAAATTTAACAGCAATAGTGGGAAAGAGAGGGTGGAGTCTAATGCATTGGATTTGATAAATGAAGTGTGAAGTTACCCATCTGGCTCTAGACAGCCCCCTTTTCTCTACAAAAGGGAAACATTTAAAAATAACCATGGTACATCTAGAATCAATGACCCATACAGAGAGCTGGAATAGATCAAGATTTAATGGTGGCTGTGGAAGAAATTATCATTTGAAAAGTGAAACAAAGGATGAAAAAGTACAGTTCAATATCTGCACCTGATAAATTTTCAAAAAGGCCGTAATATTTTTATCCCATTGATGATACTATTGACATTTTTTATTTAACTTTTTAACTGGAACCAGAAAAAATGTTGTATAAGAAAGGAAGAGTTTGGCCGAAGAGTACCTGAATTTCAAGAGGGAATGTTGCACTTTTCCTGATCAGTAAATGCCCAGGAGAACTGGTTTGTCGTTCAGTTTCTCCTTATAGAACTTGTATCATGTTATAGTTGTATTGTATTAAATATTTTTACTTAATTGCTAACAGTTTCTTGCTACGTTTTTCATGTAAATACATTTATTACCAAACTAATTTGTCCTCAATAAATCAACAATAGATTAACCTAAAAAGATAATGTTTAACTGCATTGAAATGGTTAACTGCAAGGAAAAAATTGGTTAGTTAGATTATTATTAAAATAAGTCTTTTTCATGCATAAATCTTATTCTTCCAAAATGGCTTTATTATGACACAGACTCTGATGTCCATTTCACTATTTCCCTGGATGGAATTGCACCATATCTCTCAGAGGAAATTCGGACAGGTAATGGAAAATGTGAAGTGTTGGGGATAGAATCATAGAATCATAGAATAGTTAGGGTTGGAAAGGACCTTAAAATCATCTAGTTCCAGACCCCTTGCAGTGGGCAGGGACACCTCATACTAAACACTGTCACCCAAGGCTCTGTCCAACCTGGCCTTGAAAAGATAGACATAATAACTAGGAAAGTTTGATAGGAAAGATAAAATTATTTATGATTGTTGTATTTTTATAGTTGTGCTACTTAACTTTTCTCTAAGTCATCACGTAATGACAAATTGACATAGTGAAAAGAGAATAAGCATTCAATAGATAATTTGGACCAAAGTAAACACAAAATTCATCTGGTTCACGAGATAAACAGCAGAAAAGTATTAATTGATTATATCTTTTAACAATCAATAGCTTAAGACCTTGCTTCATTGAAAGAACACAATGAAAAAATATTTTTTGTGAGGTCATCCCGCAACCCATAACTTTTTGTAAATCAGGTCACTGTGTATTTTTGGAATTGTTGTATTTTTCCATCCTTGCACACTCCAGGAATAAACCTCTTACTCATGACAAATCATATAAGTTTCAAGTTTTATGTCAGACTTCAGCTATAATTCCTTAGCATTCTTTGCCTTTGTCAAACCCCTTCTTAGATCTCGCAATTTTGACAGAGCAATGTAAAGGTGTGTATTTTTTTTTTCTAGCTACAGTGAATGTTTATCTTACTACTGAGATAGTCTTATTGCTCATCAGTGAGATCTGGATTATTATGTGGATATTTATGTAGGAATTTAAATTATAAGTACATAGTGTGAGAATTGAGTCCTGATCTCAGTTTTATACTGTGAATGCTGTTCAGTTTTATAGTAAGAACAACAAAGAATATGACAGTGAAATCCTAAAAAAGTGTGCATGTTAAATGAGATGCACACAACTGTTGTGGTTAGTTTATGTGACGTTGGAATGACAGAGTTTTTTTTCATGTTGAGGATTCCAGTGTCCATGTTTCTGAAATCATTAAGAATCTCAGTACACACAGCTGCGACATCTCCAATGGGCTTTCTCCAACAGTTGTCCTCTGTGGACAATACGTATGTCAGCTGGGTTAGGTACACAATATGTTAGCAACAGGCATAGATGGAAATTTTGATTTATCATTTTGGAACTCGTAGCAGAAAGAAAAGAAAATTATATTCATATTCTTTGACATTCCTATTTTGTATGTTTGCATGCGTATGGTCTTTAAAAGAAGAAAATTAAACTGTTCACCACCCAGTATAACTTAAACCAGTGTTTCAGAAAAAAAATGTACAGTGTGACTTAGATGTCAATGCTTAGTACTGTATGTTAATAAGGAAGATATTTTGAGGCAGACGGAAAACCAGCCTTGCAGCTTTCAAATGAATGGAGAAAACACTGCAACTTCAATGAAGTTGTCAGGTCTCCTGCTGTAGTTATGCTTAGACATCAGCTGCCTTGGTTGACCTTTGACTTTTCTCCAGTTGCTTATTACCAGGCTTCTTTTGCTTCCCCTGACCCTTCCTGTTTTCCGCCTCTGTCTTTCACCTGTGCTTCTTGTCTGGAGGAGCCTTTGAGGCAGCCAAGCTTGGGATCAATAGGTACAAGTACTTTGTGGAACAATGGAAATACTGCTTGATTAAATGCTGCTGTTTAACCACCACTATTCTTTCCTTTGAAACTCTCTTGACCCATTAGCCTTAAAAAGACTTTATGTTTATAAGCTGTGACTGCTTACAGAAAATGCTGCTTCTTACCTTGTGATGTCACTATACACACAACAAATATGCTGCAAAATACATTATTTGGTGTGGGAACTTAAAACAAGTAGTATTATAGGGCAGTCTAGTCAAAGTTGCAGAACTTCAACTCTGTGTGAGGCTTCTGTGTGTGTCAGACTCTTCATTAAGGCATTTCGTAGGGACTGTTTACTCTGAGGGTTTCCTTGATCGTTTTAGTTTAGTTTTAATGCTCTATTTCTGAAAACCATAAAGGGATGTGTCATCTCATACCTGAATAACTACTGAATCAAAGTTCTTTGACACTTCCCTTTTTTGATTTCATGCTTTTCTTCTTGTTATGTCAGATGGATTTTTCAAAAGGTGATTCAATGACAGTTCCAAATCTGACAACTGACACAAATTTAGTCCTTGTTTATAGTGCAATTAAGGTTTCCAAAACAAAAAGTAATGAAGACTTTTCCTGCTCTATCAGTGTACATTTGATGTTTTGTTTTGGATGGGATATTTTTTGACTTATTTCACCTGGACGTGCTTCTAAAGTCAGCATGGGTGACATTTCCTTATTTATGTAAGCTTTCATGATTGCAGTAGAAGAAAGATAGTGTTGTTTTTCCAGTGGTTTGACAATGATTTGCTCACCACCACTGGGAGATCTGAATGCTGGAAATGGAGATCGTTTCATTTCCAGGCTGCAGGATACTGGAGATGGAATAGATCACGGAGGTAACAAATCTATAATCTGTGTAGACAAAGTGTTAGCCACATCATCAGACAGCTGAACCACAAAGTAGCATTGACATCAGCTGTCATCATCCCTGTAAGAGAGAATGGTGTCTGCCAGAGGCAGGGGAAAAGGAGAAAAGCCTGGAGAATTCAGTGTGGTACACAGTGCTCTGCAGCTGCCCACATTAGCTAAAGACCTGGTGTTATAAACCAGAGATAAAGTGACTGGTCCAAAGAATGAAAAATTATCATAGATTCATTTTGTTCTGTCCACTGAGGTTTCTTTGTTCTGCAATACCAATCTATACTTTCCTTGGCCTTCAGCAGAATATGCTAATGTCACAGTAGGTAGCATGTCCATAAAACCACTTGGAAACTTGGTATGCATTAAAACTCTGTCTAAAACTAGACATTCAAAATTAAGCAACTCTAAAGATAGAATCCTCTATTCTGTAAAATAGTAGAAGCCTTATCCAAACAGGACTTTAATGTTGTTAGTAGCATTATTGTCACAGCTGTATCTGTCACGAAGCTGAATTGAATAAATTTAATTTGGAGGATCCATGTTAAATAGTCTGTATACATTACCAATACAGGAAAAGTAAAGGGTAACATAAAGGGTTTACTTAGCCAAGCGGTGTACTTATCCTGTCATGGCATGAGTGAGCAGGTGCTTACATAAGTTCATGACTGAAGACTTAAATGCTTTCAGCCTTATGTTATTAAAGTTTTTCCACATATATAGAACTTGATGGCTCCAGGGACTGGTGATGAAATACAAAGCCTTTTGTTTTCAGGTCAGCAGTTCAAATATGGTTCAGGTAGATAGTGCCAAGCATTATTCCCAGTGGGTATCTGTGTTTGATGGCCTACGTGAAATGCGTTGGTTCTTAAGCCCTACTAGGCAGATGTGTATATCACATAAAGCAACTGTTACAGCTGACACTAATTGGTACTTTTGCTGGCATTTTTCAAAGCAGCCAAAAATTAAATGGACATAGAAACTGAGTAAGATGCTGTCAGTGCTCTAAGCAGTCTAGACCATGGTTGTAAGGTAGTGATAAGCCAATGAATATCATGGCTGACTGGGCAAAAAGTGGGTGTGAATCTGTTGCTTTGCTCTACAGTTTGCTTGTACTGAAAGTTACTGTAATGTACACAGATAATCATATGAGCCATAGGAAATTACTGGACACCATTAACAGCATTGGACAATAGGGAAATGCAATCCACTGAGAGGTGAAAGAATGGTTTGAAGATGTGTCAACTAATCAGAGAAACTAAGATGAACTGGAAAAAAAAATTGGATTGCCTTTTTTTTTTTGTTGTTTGTTTTCTAATGGATTTTTATGGATTTTACTTTATTATTAATTTACTTTGCTTATTTTCACTACTGAATAGTAGCGGGCATTTGAACAGTTTAATTTGGCTATATTACTTGTACTTTTTCTTTTGTCTAAATTTTTAAATCCTAATGTATAATTGCTGTGCAATTATTAAATTATAAACTATGATGTTTCAAATAGCTAAAAAAGGAAGCATTTCTTATGCTGAAGGTGTTCTGTTAAGTCAGAGAACTTGGGAATCTGTTATGTAGCACACATTTTTTTTGTATTTTGTCTTATTTTGTTAAGTGACAGCAGCCCCAAATAGCACAGCACTTAAAGCAGTGGCAGAAGAAAATCCTACTATAACTTACTTGAGTAGCTTAGCCAACTGAGAACAGTTCTAGATATGCAACACCCCAACTGAGTGGTAATTCACAATACTCATATTTCCATATTGCTGTATTCTAGAGATTATCTGGCCTGGGTTGGTGGTGGAGCAGCTACAACTCATGGGTAAAAAGGCTGTTAAAGTAGCATCAGTGGATATGAATGACATAATTAGAAATTGAGATAAATAATGGAAACAAAAAAGTATCTTGAGATGTACCAAAAAGACTGAGAAACAGGCTCTCAAAATGCAGGGTTTATTGGGAGAAGTTAAGAAAAGGCTATTGAGTATTGAAGTAAAAGCAGTAGTACTAGGAGAAAACAGTATTCTGTTCAAAAAGGAAAGTTCTGAGAATTTTAAGAGCTACCAATAAGAGGGTGTTCCACTGTCTCTACAAGGGTAAGCTGAATGGATCTATTAGTTATGCCTGTGGATGTGCTAGAGTTAGATTTAGCTCCAGATTATGCTGGAAGTAATTTTTTGTACAGGTTCAGAAAATAGTCTTAATTTTTTTGTTTGCTGTTTTTTAGGCAAGTCAACATTTTCTCATTTTTATTTTCTCGTATTTAGTAAAATCAACATTTGGTCTTTCTGAGTTCTGAAAAATATTCTCATCAGACTTATTATTGACCATCCAGTAAAGGTGGATTTGAACAAATGCTCAGGAGATGTAAGGTGATGAGTGTGTCCATTTCAGTGTAGGTGACTTGCTAGCTACACAGCATGTTTACTGTAAGGCATAATTTACTACATATAAGGTCTGCTTACTTTATAATAGGCTGTCCTAAAAGCATTTTAGGTGTTTGCACTTCTTTTTATACTTGGCGATATGGATAATCCCACAATCCAGAGGTGTGTCTTTGGGATTAAGGGGAAGGTTGTAGGAGGAGAAAGGAGTGGAGGAAAGGGGTTTGAGAGGTAAGAGGCTACAATGTTGGAGGATTTAAACTGTGTTGTTTGCCTGTAGGTGACACTGTTGCATCATTTATCTGTACATTTTCACATATCTTGTCCAGGGACAAAAAAAAAAAAAAAAAAAAAAAATTAATTAAAAAAATTTGAGATTCAAATAAATACCTTACACGAATGATTGCTTAAACCTAGGCTAGAGAGTAGAGTCTTAGATGCAGGTACATGAATTACGTGTTCTCTTTCCCAAGATGGCAGAAGTTTATAATATTATTTTCTGACTAACTAGCTTGCTAGCATTGCGTCTTCAGTTCAGTATTCCCTTGACAGGCAAGATGCTAAAAGGATTGCTCTGCATGTTTCTAAAGACTAATGTAATAAACCAAGATGATAATACTCTGATGAAGAAAAAAAGTCTTAATTTGCTGCTAAGTTATGGCAATATAAAGTTAAAATGTTTTTCTTTGCTCAAGTCGTTTAAATTAATAATGTATGCCATTAAGTGAAATCTTGCGGAGGATTTTTTTCTTCTTTGCCATTAAGTATGCTGGCTACAGAGAAAATGAAATATTCTATGAAGCTTGAGCAATCATCTATCTCTAAACTACAGTGTGCCTGCTGCCAGATGTTCAGGTGCTGGTGCTGCTGCTTTGACATGTATATCTCTTCCAGGCAAAAAAACCAATATATACATCAGTCCAGGTGCGAGGTGGCCTTGCCAGCAAACATGCCTCCTCCTAGCTGTGACACTCATCCACTCCCCATCAGAATGTGTACTTTAGAAGGGGTTGTAATTAACCCCTGGAACGCATAGGTTTCACTAAAGTGATGTGCACAGTAATGATATTGTTAGCTTCCTTAATTTCCAGTTTCACCATCAATTATGCCATGTGTTTCATCCAGTTGGTGCTACCCTCCCAGTGTTAATTATAACCTACAAGACTGTTACAGTTAATTTTATGGCAAGCATATTGTCTCTTCAAGGCTCCATAGCAGCTCATAAATTATCTTGAAGGTAAAATGTAACTTGGGGAACTAGTTATGAAAATTCCATCCATCTCGCTTAGGAGGTGCAGCTGCTACTGTCAGCTGCCTCGCTGCTGCATTGTGAAGGAATTATGGTGAGTCAGGTTTAAGAGCCTAGGCCCGGGCTGTCACTGAGGAGGAAGGCTGTCCTGGCCCTGTCAGACAAGTGCCTTCTGCCAATCCCTTGTGGTTTCGCTTTGCAGGCAGTAAAAGGCAGGCAGTGCAGGTGGATAGTCCCCAAGCTGTCTCTATTCATTACTTTACAGAAACTTGTTTTAGGTAGGCAGGTACGGAGACCTTTTCACTGTTGTCATAATGTAAGGCATCATCTGCAAAGTGCAAGATAGATAACTCTATAAATAACTCGCTGTTCTGGTGAGCTGGGGTGGTGGAGGGAAGATGATCAGCGCCGAAGATGCACGTGAAATAGCTCGCTGGTTTGTAAAATGACTGTTGGTTTAATTGTAGCAGTAGCTTGGTTTGGAAGAGCACATCTGTTCACTTTTATTTTGCATACACAATAAGAGGAGGTGCAATTTCACTGTGAAGTAATTTATGTTGGAGTTACACATTAAATAAATTAGCATGGGTTTATAGTGGAATTATTTATGACATCTGTGTTTGTCCCGTTTTTTCTGAAGGAATTGCAAATGCTCATTTTCTTTTAAAAAAGGGGGTAAAAATAAATAAAGAAAGCAGCCTACTACTTTAACCAATGAGCTCAGCATTCAGTGCTATTTATATTTTTGTCATATACATTATTACTATAGTGCCTTATTCTGCTTTTTATAACGATAATACAAGACTACCTTAAAAATATAAGGCCTTATTCTGCTGTCTCTTCCTGTTTTGTATTTCAGAAGTTTTAAATGCTGTCAAGGTTGGGGTATTCCTTTAAGAGTAAAACCTAAGTACAAATCTAATTTCCTGAGAAGATTTTTTTCCTTCCATTATTTTACCTTTCGAAAGAACTTCTGTGTTTACAGTGTTGTTTCCTAACCTCATTTACAGCTGGGAAGGCATATGAGAAGGAAGACTGAAAGCTGATACTTAACGCATTTCCATAGGCAACTGCTGTGCAGATGTGAATGAGTAAATGTTGTGAATTCAATTGAGGACAAAATGAACAAACACAATAATGAAAAACAGAAAGGATAATGCATCTAAATATACATTGTTCATTTGTTTTGTCAGTCGTCGTTCAATTTTAATTATTCTTGATCATTCATTATACAGCGAAGAAAAATGTTTCTAAATACTGCTGACTTTGGAAATTGGACCTCTACTGGGTTTGCTAAGTGGGAGGAAGAAGGCTGATTAGAGAGTGCAAATTAGTACACTTTTAATGTATGTTCATTATTGCTTTTCCCTTGGAATTTACAGGAAAAGTGCCTTGTGATATCTTTTGGAGGTCCATTATTTTCCCAGAGTCAACAGGATGCTTTTCAGTCTACTCTCAGAAGAAACTCCTAAGTTTTAACTGCCTGGAATCTGGTGTTCCTGTTTATTTAGTTTATGTGCAGGGAAGCTGTGCATTAGGCACAGCCTTGGGCAACGTGAAGTGTAAAACCAGGGTTGCCTCAAGAGTAGACCTGGAGGCGTTGCTTCTCAGAAGCAGAGTTCCTTCTTGGCTTCATCCTTGTCTTGTCGTTCACAGAAGACATAGGGGAAAAATCGTAATTGCTGCTAGCGTATATCAGCTAATACAGGGGTACTTCACCTGGTCGTCTACATCATTATCTCTTATATTTTAGGATGTCAATTACTGCACAAAGATTGTCCATCAGTATTACAAAGCAATTCCTCCATTGTGGGGTACTTTCCAATTGTGATTCTGCCTGATGACTGGGACATATCTGCAGTTGCTGTAGTATAGTTCTCACTAAATTGTCTATGAGTTTGTGCAGGTAGAGAAGGTTGGAACAAGGAAGAAGTGTTAGAATTTTTGTGTCCCATACTGTTTTCTGAAGGGATGGGTGCTAAGTATTCAAAAATGTAACACTAATTTTGCTTTAAATCACGTGAAAGTATCTGGGTTGTTTTAACCATCATTATCTTCTCTCAGATTGATTTTATACCATTGTTATATTGCTGAGTTCAAGAGAGCTACTCTAGATTTAAGTTAATGTAGCTGAGAAGAGGAAGAATCAGGGCACAGGTTCTGATAAGTATCCTTCACATTTTCTTGTTATGGAATCTCAGACTTCTATTGTGACACTGCTGAAGAAAGACATATCTGATTGGAAAAGTCTTTATGGTTTGTAATTAGGCACGTAAAATGATCATTACCAAGTAGTTCTCTCTTAAATATAAGAAATCTCTTTGTGCAATTGAATGAGAAAACCTTTTTTCAGAATAAAGTGCCTTTATTTCTTGGCTCTTGGCCAACTTCAATAGGAAAAATTTTTTGGGAAAATGATTGAACTATGTAAGATTGTGAACGAGGTTTTTAGGAGGTTTTTAAGAAGATGGATGAAAGTAGCTGTAAAATAATGGAGGACAGAATAACTGCAGAGTTGGATCCAGACCACTCAGTTTTCACAGGCAGATGCATTAAAAAAAGTGTTGCTGTTTCTTGCTTAACATTACTCGATATGTTCTTTTGAATCATCAACCGAAGAAGAAAAAGAATTTTCAAAAAAACCTCAGTATTAGATTTTTTAAAAAAGTAAAAAAGTACCCAACCAAAACAGCCAAACCACATTTGGGAAAAAAGGGAGCTTTTCAGTAGCTTAAAATCTCATTTATGACACACAGAATTTTTTTTTTTTTATTGCAAAAGTAGTAATTTAAAAGAACACAAACTCAAATACTGTGTTTACCAGTTAGGTCTGCTATCAGCCATATGCATTTCTAAGAATAAAAATTATTTTGTAGCTCAAGTATGTGTAAATATCAAAGGAATTTAAATCCGTGATAGGTTGTGCAAATCAGTGTTGAATCTTCATGCTTCAAAATATATAGAGAAAAAATAATAATTTTTAATGTTGTCTTTTTGAGTTTTCTGTTTATTGATGGTTAATTATAAGTTCCAGTAGCATGGAAAGAACTCTGTGCATATTGAGTCTTGTGAAATCCATGGAGCGCTGAATGCAGTTGCTTATTCAGTTTGCCTATAAAAACTAGTTCTCAATACTGCTAACTGTTTTATTGTACTTTAATATAGTATGTTCTGATGTAAAATAATTTTTCTTTTCTTTCTCAATATTCCAGTGCCTGCTCTTTTGTTACTCTGAGATGGAAAATTACTGTTCCTCACTGCCATTTTATTGCTCTCTATGTGTAAAGTAGCAGTTTTCTAATTCACCTTGGGTGAGACTTTTAAAACTTTCTGAGTAGAATTGCTAGACTACCAAAATACTATGCAAATTTAATTTTGTAATTAAAGTCAGAGGATTAAGAAGCATGAGGATAATATATATTTGGTTCCTGGCTCAACAGTAGCATTAAACAAGATAATTTCAAAAACGTATATGGTTACTTTGAAGGAATATAGCTAGGAACAAAATAAATAGAATCACTTACGTGTTTGAATTTTCATGTGTTTTGAATCAAACTACTTGAAATATGTGTCTGAATAATGTAATATGAATTTAGGTCTTCTTGTCATTAGTCCTTAAGTTTAACTGTGTACACAGAAGAACTTTGAAAAGACATATTCTTGGTTTGATGGATATGGACTATATTTAGGGATTTCTCTCTCTGCAATGTCCTGTAAAAGGAAATCTTGGTCTCTCTTCAGAGTGTTTTTAAACAAACCAACCAAACCAACCAAATAAATCACCAAAACAAAACAAAAAAACCCTTTGAACTTTTTAAAGTATCTGCATTTATGAAATACATAGTTGTTTTTTTTTTCTCACTAGAACCTGTAAGTGCATTCATAGCACGCCAACAGAGTTGCTGATCTTAAAAAGTGCTGACTGACCTTTTCTGCACACTCCTAACTGCTAACTGCTATGGAAAATACTAATCCTTCAATTTTTACTAATTTTTATTTTTACCCTACAAAAGAAGCTGTAAGAAAACAACATAAGAAATGTCAGAAAAGGTTTCATTTTTATGTTTAGGTGTACGACTTTTTAAAATGTATCAGTTATTATGAGGTGCAATTGATGATGAATACAGAAAAATAATTTTGTTTGCCTGCTCATTTTTTTCGTTCAAAGCCTGACCTTTCTTTAAACATATTATTTTTCTGTGTCACGTACACAAAGAAAAACCAAACCTCTACAAGATTTATTGGCGTTTGTATGGAAAAAATGAAAGGATTTTCATGTTTTGTAAGAAACTTAATACACTTTCACAGATGGCCCAGCTCAGGTGTGATTTTAATTATGAGATAAAACAAAGCCCAACACAGTAGGAAGTAGTCTTAATAAACAGCCTGAAGCTCTTGTCTTTATGTGTCAAAAAACCTTTTTATTGCGTGATGAAAAATTTTTTTTACTAGCTGTTTCTAAAAATGCTTGAAAAATATACCAGGGCTTCCAAAGTTCAAGTGAGTTGTTTTGGTCAAGTGACAAATAAGAACTTTTTTTTTTTTTCCATTTCTTTTTTCTTCCCAGTAAGTTTACAGACTTCTGCTTGAAAACAGTTAAAAAATTCATTAATAATAATTAAATCTGAGATGACACAAACACTTTATTTATAAATCATTTTCTAATTAGATGTAGTCCTTGTTTGTTGGTGTATCACATTGCTTAACAGTAACAAAACCTGAGAATTTAAGCCTAGGTTAAACTGCATCATCAGAAACTAATATTCATTTAATTGCTATGGTGTTCAGCCTTCATTATTAAAACACAACTAGTATGATCCTGTTGTTAAATATTACTAATATAATAATGTTGTACTGTCTTTCCCTTAGTGGGGAATTATGAGGACCTCATGTTAGGACCTCAGTGTCCTGACATAGTTAATTATCCATAGATAATAGTTTCAGCAGTAGCTGTTCTGAACATCACAACCTCTCTGTTAAGAGCTTAATAAATATTTGCAGACTCAGGTGCAGAGCACCTACGCACTCCTCTACAGAAGCAAACAGCTGTGGTTACTTCCCTGTGCTGTACATCACATACAGTGTCTCATTTGTTGTGGCAAACCTAATGGTGCAAACAGCAAGCTTTATGTCCTGCCTTATACTGCAGTAATATGTTTGTTGCAGATGAGCTAAATTATCTTTCACAAGTCATCTGTCTTTTCTAAAACAAAAATATCTTAGAAAGCTGAAACTTACGGGGTTCATTACTTGACTGCTGTGTATATTGATCAGATTACTTAAAACTTCATTTTAGAGTGTATAACCACAATCACCACTGATGCTGGAAGGTGGAAAACTATAATCAGATGGTTCCCAATTGAATTTGGTGTAAGTGAGCTTACTTTTAGGGGACAGTTACTTGTAATAATTACTTCAATTACAGGACAGTGAAAAGCATGGACATAATGAACTTTTAAAAGTAATACAGGTTAGGGATTTTTATTTCTGTGTGGTTGAATACATGTCAAGGGAGGAAGTAAAAATCCAGGTAGGTGTCCATCACCTTAAATTGTGGCTTGGAATATTGGGTGGTTCCTAAATAGCATCTGTCTTTAATTTGTGTTGAATAATGGAGTGAATAGTGGAATGAAAGGAGGAAATGCTAAGTTTATGTATGTGGCAGTGGGACAATTTTTATGGTCTTTGACTAGTAGTCAGTAAGCCTCTGTCTAACCAGTCACAATACTAGTACTCTTTGAAATGATACTCAAGAAATTGTTTAGTATTCAGTGAAAAAAAAAAAAGTCAGTAAAAAAAGTTTTATTTTCCCACAGATTTAAATGCTTTTAACAAAGGCCTCAAGAGGAATTTTTTTTATTTTTTTTTTTCCCCCCAGAAATTTTCCATTCTCTGCTTCCCCCTTGCCTTCCATGCATCCTTGTTCCTTATCTTTTCCATTTTTACATCTCTCTTCTAGTCATATTCATCATGTGTTATGAGAAGGTAGAATAGAAATGGTAAGCTGTAATAAATTAATGATGTATTTCAAGCTCTTGATCATATGCTGACTGTGGGAGCATTTAGAAGAATAGTATGTGGTCCATATTCTGTAGAATTCATAGTCCAGTTTAGGCAGGAGAATGATTCATGTGTCTCTTGTCCTCTGTTCATCATCCACTGTGATTCTCAGTTTATGTAATGCCAAATGCTCTACCAGTAGTTATGTTTTCTAGGATTTCTAGGAAATTGGTAATTGATGAGTAAGGGTGGCAATCATAGTTGCCTTGATAGGTGCCTGGACTTGCATGGATGCTGTGAAGCGTTCATCCTTACCGCTGATCAGCCTGGTCTCTGAGACACTTCTAACATATTTCCGATTGTCAAACACACAAACATCCAGCAAACTTTGTAGAGACTTTAGGAAGCTTTACATATCAGTGTTAATATTACCATGAGCATTATGTTTCAACTGAAGTTAAGATTATGTTGCTTATTCAGACTCCAGTTAGGGCTTTGGTATAAACCTTGAGGAAGGAGCTTTCATTCTGATGTTCATCCTGTGCACAATAGATTATGTCTTTCTACTTGTTAATCCAATTCTGCTGATTGACTCAAAGTGAAACAAAAGCTGGCAATACTGGTCTGTTTTACTCTCACAGATGCACATTCTCCTTCCATACTGGATGTAAGTAATGCTGACGGCTAGCATGTCACCAACATGGCCTGGCTATCTGGCCAAGAAGTCATTAATGTCAGATAAAATGCCCAAAGTAAACAAAAGAGGCTGGTTTTAAGTGGTGCTAGACTTGTCAGTTTTAAGTGTTATGTCTCACCATCAAACAGAAGACACAATGGCAGTGCTTGCTTCCCCTTAATTTTAAGTGGTACAAACCTCAAAGTTACTTGAAAAAATGCACTCGTGATTCTAGGATTAAAATTCAGCATGAGATTAATTTAACTGCAATTATATACCTTTTTAATTGAGTGAACTTCAAAATTCGTTTGGTATCTAGTCTGTTGGTAACCTATGCCCCTTTGAGTCATTAACAAAATGTAACTGATCTTCATCTGTTTTGTTGGGGTGGGGGGGTTAATCTTCAATATAATCAAGGCAAGAAGCTTTTGGCTCACAAAAGTAAATGTTTTCTATCCTTTGTTGTCAGATCCCACAATTTTCTCTACAGCAGACTTAGATGAAACAGAAAACTGATATACTGAGCCACTGGAATTGCAGTCTTGTAATTTAGAAATATCCATTTTATCCCTTATAATTTCTTCACTAAGATTCTTCAGTCTGAATCTGATATAGGTAGGAGCCAAGACAAACAGTAACCATTTATAACTGTTCAGACCAGTTTGGATTTCACTAGAATGTAAAGCCAAAGAGTTCTTGGCTTTGTTTCATGTGTCCTAAAAGTATGGAAAGTACATTTAAATTGTAGTGTTCACAGTAGCTGTGTGTTTCTGTAACATCTGCAAGCTTTTATTTTCGACGTTAGAAAGATGTGAAAATACTTGTGCATTAAACTCTATTAATTTACCAGCTGAAGAACTTGGTGGAAGGTCCTTTAACTTACTAGAGACTGTGCACACAAAAAGCTATCTCCAGTCCTTCGAGCAAGAGCTGGAATACAATGATGCCATCTGTTTGCTTGTGTAAAGGAAAGGGCAGGTGTGTGTCTGTTCTATGTGGGGCATTGCCCTTCAAGTGCTGACATGTATGAAGAGTTTTGAGCCTTTAAAACATTTCTGAATGCACAGCTAGCTTGGTCTGGTTTTAAAGAGCAAGTGCTGCAGCAGATAGCATTTGCAGGATGGAGCCATAAGATTGCTTTTGTCATTTCCATATTTACTTCTTCTAGAGATATTTGCCGAAGTGCTAGAACAGCTTACAATGAGCATTCCAGTTGCTTAATATAGAATAGAAATGTATTGATTTTGCTTCCAGTGTCTTAGAGTTACAAAAAACCTATCAAAATAGGATCTTCCCTTCATTTTAGTACGTTATTGCCCTACCACCCAACATGCATGTGCATGCATCCCTGATTTCCTGGTGTGTATACTGAATAGAAATATAATGAGCCCTTCTAGTAAGCAGAGTTTGCCAGAATATCGTTCAGCATTTGTCCTGTCTTGCCCTGTCCTCTTGCATTATAAAAAACTTGAAATGCAGAGCAATGGTGTAATTGCTCTGTACCTCCAGAAAGGTCTTTTTAGTGTAGCTTAGACTATTTATTCTACCTTATTATAGCACTTTGAAATTCCTAGATGAATTTGTCATGCTATATATATGACAGTGAAAAAAAGAGAAGCCTCAAGCCTGCAAAATCCATGCTGAAAAAGCAGTATGGTGAAAAGATTGTAGTACTGAGTTCTTTACAGTTGGAAGCTGTGAAAGAATCTTGAATGTTGTTATCTGTTGCTGAATACCTTTGAAATAGATGTATGTAATCTGCAGAAAAATGCTGTGACAATCTGTGGAGAGAATGTGTCCCCCACAAGAGTGTACATGTCAGGATGGGACCCTTCTCCCATGTCATTAGTTTTGAATCAAAATAAATGAAATAACAGTCAGCAACATCTTGTTCAAATGCATGTCACAAAAATACACATTGCATATTTTTCTCTGTCAAAGACTGCAGTATTTATTTCTTTATGCAGTAGATTGTTATCTAGTTTTCTCTCTTCTGCTTCTCATAAAGAAAATGTTTGCTACGAATTTCAACTCCCACTTGCTGAATGGAGTCCAAAGAGCAAAATACTACTAACTGAAAATCCACAGCAGTCCTTTATGCATTTAAATGACATGTAAGACAGAACTATTTGTCTCAGTAGAAAGGTACCTTGTTTGAAGGAAACTGCAAATGGGATACCCCATAAAATAGCATAAAACCACATAATTTTTTGCGAAAGCCATTGATACCACTTATTAAAGCAGCTGGCCTAAAATGCACATTTCTAGAGTCAGAATGAAGATGACAGTTGAGTTTGTAGTCCATCAGCACCTGAAATTTTCATAATGTCACTGCCTAATGACTCTCAGCTTTTTGTGACAGTCATTGGCATGTTTGCTCCACTCCCATGTTTAAGGGTAATACTGCTCATAAAATTGTATTCTTCATTCTTTGTTTAAGGTTACCTCTGAGGAAAGCAGCTAATCAATAAAAAAAGCCCCAGTTAGGGCCACAGAGATGCTCTGGGGGCTGGAGCACTTCTGCTCTGGAGACACGCTGAGAGAGCTGGCCTTGTTCAGCCTGAAGAAGAGAAGGCTCTGGAGAGACCTTAAGACAGCTTCCAGTGCCTAAAGGGGCTGACAGGAAAGCTGGAGAGGTGCTTTTGACAAGGGCAGGTAGGGATAGGACAAGGAGTAATAGTCTCAAACTGAAAGAGGGTAAATTTAGACTAGATATAAGGAAAAAATTGTTCATGGCGAGTGTGGTTCAACCCTGGCACGTTTTCCAGAAAGGTGGTAGATGCCTCACCCCTGGTAATATTCAAGGCCAGGCTGGGTGGTGCTTTGAGCAACCTGAGGTGGTAGATGTCCCTGGCTCATTGCAAGGGGGACTGGGACTAGGTGACCTTTAAATGTCCTTTCCAACCCAAACTACTCTGTCAGTCTGTGATTTAATGGATTAGGGCAAAATAACTGTGTTCTGGATAACTAAGTTTGGAAATTTAATCTCCAAATTAAATTAAATCTCCAAGTCTCTCCAAAGGAAAAAAAAAAAATCAGGAAGAGTTTTGAAAGAATATAGATTCTTGTTAGCTTAGAGCAATCGAATTCTCTGTAGAAGTAATCAAATGGATTATAAACTAAAGAATTAATAAATAACCTTTTATTATGTACGTATTTCACTCTGGGGATAGATAACCTTAAGGTGACCTTTCCACATCTGGGGTCAAGTGCTAGCAAAAGTTGTCTTATTCCTAGACTTCAGCTGGGCTAGCGTTTCTGACAGACGTGTAAACAGATGCAAGCATTGTTGCTAATGACAGGTAATTATAAGTGGCATGGGTGCCAAGCTAATTAAACCATGCCTTGACAGGAACATTTGGTGAAATGGTATTTCAGCATTAGAAAAATTGTTGCAACACATTTTTTCCTGCTAGGCTATAGATCTGAGTATCATTCATTTTGATTCTTTGGCCGTAGTACTCCAAAATCTGCTCGCTGCTTTAAATGTAGAAGTATTCGGTGTAGGGAATGGGCAGCAATAGTTAGCTGAATAGAGCTGGTAGATATGAGTGGGGTTTTGGAACTTTGAATTGAAGCATCTGCTTCTAAGAAGGCTTTTAGCATAGAAATACAGTATAAAAATCCAGCATGGAGGGACTGGAGATGTATTCTCTTACAGTTGGAGAAGATAACAGTTATTGTGCCAGATTTATTAATGGCTGAATTATTGTGCTGTTCTTTGTCATGTATTTCTTACTGGACATCTTAATTGCTTTTACTGCTGCAAGTTGTAGTTTCTAAATCTATTTAAGATTTTTTTTGTGTGTGAATATACTTCACAATGAAATACAGATTATTCTCAAAATAAAAATAATGGTTGCTTTAGAAATGGTGTACTTAATGTTAGAACTTTTATGAACTTCAGGCAGCATATTCTCAGTTTTTCGTGGGACAACTTCATAGTTTAAGATGACTTTATGTTTGCTGTTCAAATTTCTTTTGCTGAGATAATGAATAATGCTGAAGTTACTTATTGATCTCAGAATTCCTAGCAACTTCTTATTTAAAATTAATCACTCACATATTGCATGACAGCTGTGGAAAAATTTGGGTTAATCCTATAAATTAATCAAAATTGATTTCATAAAATGTGAGATATCTAGTTTAAGGATATTTTTCCATTATTCTGTGTGAAATTCATTATAATCCCAGGATGGAAGCTAACTCTTCACACTATTGATGTTCCTTTGGTATTTGCCTCAGCCTTGAAGCTATGAGTGTTTAATATAATAATCTCTGCTAAAATTCTGGACTTGCACCAAATGTGAGAGAAGAACTTAATCCTGTTTATTTTTTATTCAGGGCACTAAGGATGGAAAGAAATTATTTCTCTCTGCTGATTGGTCTGGACATCATTAAAGCAGTACAAGAAAATGCTACAAATAGTAGACTAGCTAATACAGTCTTAATATTTGGACTGAGTACTGGATCTTGAGAATCTGGGAACTCTTTAAAGCTGGTTCTTAGAAATTAAGTTTAAGTATAGTGAAATCCATTTTTGCATCAGTTACTTTAAGAGGTTCAGTTAAATGATTTGTTAGATTCCTTGCTTCCACATTCTTATGAAAAGAAGGTAAAATGGAGTTAAACCCATCAAGATCACAACGAAGGTTTTAGTGTCTTCTGTTGACTCCCCTCAGCATCTCCAAGTTCAAGTCTGTTAGCTTTCCATTCACTGTTTTTTCTCCATTCACTGTTTTTTCTAATGAATGTGCTAATAGAATGTTACTGTGCAGTTGATACATTTGTAGGATTTTAAGCCCCTGGACTGAGACAGATTCTGGCAAAAAATTTGTCTGATCCAAAGAAGCTGACTTGCGTATGTCTGAAGACAATTGTGGTGGTCCAACTGGTGTGCCTGTTTCTTAGGTGTGACCTAACAACGTGTAATAATGCCTCTACAGAAAAAATAAATTTAGGGGACCACTTGTAAGAATTATAAAGCTGAAAAGTGGGTGGATAACTTTGGCATTTTTGCATTTAGAATTTCTATGTGCAGGGCCATTTCAGAGATTTTAAAAAACTAGAGTGTTTTTCCTTGTCTTCAGCACATTAGAGGGTTTGCAAACTATTCTTCCCGTTACAGTTTGCAGCTTATAAGTAAAGAAATGATGGAAGAAAGAAAAGAATTTGGATGCCTATAGTTAAGGGAGGTATAATATTTCTAAAGCCTATCAGAAATAAAATCAGGATCATATTGAGGTCCAGTATTAAGTGGTGCATTCATACAACTTTTTCTAAGGGTTTTTTAATGTTATCTGCAAGTAACCTTGGTGCTGCCAGTTTGTTTTATTTCTGGTGTTGCCTGCTAGTCGCTGAAGCAGAAAAAACTATGGAATTTATTTTTTTTCTTTTTTTTTTTGATCTTCCATTTGCTCTACTTTCATTATATTGTGGTTACAGTCACAATGCCAGCACATAAAATGTTAAACATCACTGCTCTGAAAGAAGCTTCCATTCTCTTCTGCTTCTGGTGCCTGGGGATTCTTTCTAGTCTTGCAGTGGTAGTTATGTCAGTGTAATATGTCATGAAGCATTTCTCAGTAATGACAGACATTGAATATGAGTGACAGGAACTCTGACCGGGTGCAATGGGTTCAATTACCAGAGATGTAGGGTTACCTGAGATAAAACCAAATGGTCCGATTGTGCTTGGTTTTGACCCTTTGACTCCCAACTACCCAGCAGCAAAGACAAATGGCAGATTAACCATCCCCTAACCCTCCTTTTCTGTGATAAACTTGTTTGGATTTCCTTGTCTGAATAAAAATCTGAGTGTGGCATGTTTCTAAAAGGAAATATGATAGGAAAACAATGGGTACTGGTGCTAGTCATTTTCTTCTCTTACCGACACAAAACAGAAAGCTGTCATTCTATCTTGGAATGTATCTAGGACATAGTGTCCAGAAATCAATACAAGATAAATGATTGCTCTCTTAACCTTACCTTTCTTCTTCTGCAGCGGTTACGTTGCTCCTGTTCACCTGTAGCCAACCTGACGCCAGAATAAATGAGAGAATCTGCCATGAAAAGTATCTTCTTGTTTTTTTTTTTTTTATGTCAGAGGGGTTTTGTTGCGTAGAGGGGGGAGGGTTTGCTAGTCAGTATTGAGTGCTGTTTTACACTTGTTCTAGTCCAGTGCCTACAGCTCCCAGATAGAGTTATAGCAAGCTCCCTAATTAAACTGTCGCTGTCTGCCCTCACTTGACTGCCTTTACAAAGTCATTTAACTAACAGACATTCCTGACTATTAAAGCTAGGAGCAGCATGTCTCCAGTACTGGAGATAAAATGAATGAAATTTGTTAATCTCCACTGACACTTGATCCTAAATGTTGAACTAATGCTGTTGCACCTGAACTTTTTCTTCATTGTAATTACTTCTCATGTTAGTATTTCATATAATAAATTGGAGAAAAATTTAAACAGGTATTAAATTATTCAAGTTGATTTATAGATGCTGGCTGAATATGACATTCATCTTGTGCATTCTTCAAAAGCACACTTCAGTAGATGCGCAGAGCTGTATTCAAGGATTGTGCTAATATATTACAGTAAGGGGATGCATTTCCTTCATCTGAAAGGAATGCCATTTTTAAGTCTATACTCTTTAGTAATGAAAATAAATTTTGCCTTTGATTTTATCTGCTTTTAATTTAAACAAATACTTTGTATAAAATTTTAATACATTTTTAAATGGCACATCAAAAGAATTGCATGCCATTGGTAAAATTAAGAGGACTCAAATTAAAGAGTGGGATTCAGTTCCATTTGAAGGAACAAACATTTTAAAGAAAGATTTGTAGTTTATCTTCCATCTCCTGTATTTGTTCCGTGTTCTTTTTCTATGATTCATAGATTCATGGAGCTTATGGCCAGAAGGGACCGTCAGATTATCTAGTTTAACCTCCTCTATATCATAAGGCATTACATTTCACTTGGCTGTCCCTTTATCAAGTCCAGTGATTTGTCTTTGGGTGTAAATGCATCTTTCAGTTGGTCTGAGAACAGTGGGAAAAAAGACAGAATCTACCAGTTCTCTGGAATTTATTTCAATTGTTAATCAGCTTCACAGTTAATCAGTTCTGATTTCAGTTTGAATGCTTGGCTTCAGCAATCTTTCAGTCTCTAGTCCTTACTATATTTTTTTCTGCTAGACAGGAAAAAAACCCCAAAACATTTAGTGTCCAGTACTTTCTGTCTGCAGAAGTATGTATAAACAGCAGTTGTTTCACTTCTTTGTCTTGTGAACAACTTGGCAGGCTGAGATCTATAATGGTATTTACCTCACATAGTAAGGCTACATGCAGAGCTGCTGTCTTGGGTTCAAGAAGCTATATACACTAAATGCAATGTTAGCTCAAGGCTCTTCACCACCTTATGTTGTGTACTTTTAGACCTTTATTTCCAGCATTGTGAAGTGTCTATGGGATATCAGTGTTTAACATCTAAAAGTGAACAGCAGGCAAACCCAGAAAATCGCTTACTGCTCTTTAGGAACTCACAGGAACCTATACAGTTCATCTGAAAAGCTTATGCTTAACAGGTGATGATTTATAGTGCTTTTGATTCCTAGTGAACTTTCACAAGTTCATCACTATCGTCATCGCCTGTTGAGCTCATTTCCAGGTCTGAGAGAGGTATGTTTTGAACACTTCTGACTTTTCTGTGTAGTGTAATAACATAAGTATAAATACAAGGAGGCCCAATTGATCCTAGAAGTGATATTTCAGCATAATTTTTGTGGCAGGGTTCGAAGAAAGATGTTTTCTTAAAACATCTAAATGCTCTCTTCTACCCTAGAGATACTTTCTTCAACTTCTTCAGCTAAAGCCCAATGATAATACCCAGAGCCTGGCACTGCAACTTGTTGAGCTAAATCAATGGATGTGATTTCTAAACTCAGGACATTGGGTGATGATATAACTGGTTAATCATAGGTGGTTAAAAATAATTTATTTTCTGTGAATAGGTTCATTTGGGTTTTTTAAAAGTTCAAGCTGGGTTCCTTTCCAGATAGATCACTAGTAGAAGTTTGGTTTGGTTTCTTTTTTTCCCAAGTGATATCTGAAAGATGTAGTATAAGCATCCTCACATAAAAGAGTATTTTTAAGCTTGCTTTTAATGGCTTCTTGTGTCTGCTGGCTGAAACAGTATTGTGATTAATTTTTAACCCTCGAGTTAGTGGGTAACCATAAACTACCTGATTCACATCTTTGCTGTATATCAGATGCCCTTTGTTTTGCTTTAAAAAACCGTTCATCGTTTTCCTGTTCACAAATGCTATTCCAACCACATACGAAGAGAGTTGTAGAGAACTTCTGCTGATTGCTGTTATCCATCCTCTGTTTTTAGGGTTTGTCTTTTATAGCTAACAGCAGCCAACAAAAATGCTGTCTATTTTCTTTTTGAAATAGGATTTTGGTCAAATAGGATTGCACTTCTTGAAACAGATGGGACATGACCAATTTTAATTCTGTTCATTACAGAAAAATCTTGGATATGGCTCCTTTTTTGCCTTATATTTTTGCAGGAGAGATTAATACTGAACTTCAGAGTGACTCAGCAGAAAGCTATGTGTCTATCTACACATTATGCAGAATAAGAGACCTACATCTCCAGGAAGATATCAAAATCTTTCACCTTATAATAGTTTTGTAATTCCACACATCATTTAATGCCTATGAATTTGCATCCCTGGTGCAACTTTTGTGTCCTCACTGTGCCCACAGAAGCAGTGGTCTTCGAGCTGAATGTCACAGGGTTGCAAAAGTAAAGTGCCGTAAGTATAGTGGAGGTATTCAGAAATTCATAGTTTATTATTCAAAGAAATAAACTATCAGTTTGTTTTGTCTAGTTGGTGAAAAAATTATCCGACGTTGCATAGAATTTACTCTGTTTTAAGCAGACATTGTAGCCAGATCTTTAGGGCCGTTCACAGAAATAATGTTCTACAGTTTAGTGCTGGTAGCACAGAAATACCGGTCAGCAGTGGCAGCAGCGAGAGACAGAAGAAGGAGAAAAAACTTCTTTCTTTATAAATAAATATTTTATATATTTATTTATATAAATATATAAATATATTTATAAATAAATAAAGTTTTTCTCCTTTATTTATAAATAAATATTTAAGTAAATAAATATTTATTTATAAATAAAGTGCATATTTATTTATAAATCTGAAGAAAATATGTATCTGCATAACTAATAATCCACACTAATAGGAAGCAATCTTTTAGAAAACCAAGAAATATTTAACTAGTGTTCTGATAAACAGTTACCTGCCAGTCATAAATTTGCACTTATTTCCTTAATGTTATTTCTGAGTTGTGATAATATTCCTACCATTTCCTTCCTCTGCCTCCATTTTCCTGTTATGATCTTTTACTCATGTCATTAGAATTTATCCTTGTAATCTACAAAAATAAGTTATTTTAAAATCAATTCTTTGGTTCATATACATACATTTTTTACCCTCACATCCCACAGCATCCAACATGTTTGACAAAATCAGATGGATATACAGTGCACAGTGATATTTTGGTATTCAGAAGATTTGAGTAGAACGTGTGGGTTGGTTTACTCTTTAGTGTGTGAAGAGCAGCAGGTGTGGAGATAAAAGTACATAGCACCATGTTTGGAAAAAAAAGTGGATGTGTCCAATTGTATATTCCCAAGGCATAAATATGGGCTAGCAAGATTATCCTTCAGTTGCTTATGTATCAGTTTTAGTTTTTAGAAGGCTAGTTTGCATATTGTCATGTTGACAGTATGTTGTTCTTCACTCTAGTATTTTCAAAAACTCTCTACCTCAGTGTTTTAAGGTAGTTGGAATCTGTTTCATGAGCATAAAAATATGTATAGGGCAGGTTTTTCAGGCAGGGCTGAATATTAGAATGTAAGAATAACAGACTTTTTATCTGGCTAAAACAGAATTTTTACCTTCTATGAAGTGCAGTCTTCTGAATTTTTCCACATTTGAAATATTAATGAAAATTATCCTGTGTTTTAAAGACTTTTCCTCAATGGGCTTATATTAAAAGGTAGTAACTCTAATCCTTGATTTGAATTGAATGTACTCTGACAGTAGCAATTGATTTTTATAATTCGTCCTTTTATAGAAAGTGTTAGAAAATCAACAAAGTCTAACTAAGCTCTGTGGAAATGTTAATACTTGTGTTCTGTCCTGTAAACTTATGTCGGTAAGGTGGACTTGTTCGGAACTGTTTTCAAGAGATACTGATACTCTCATTCATAGAGTATTAAAATGGCTTGCTTGTGGTGTGTCCTTCTTTGTTTAGATGTTACACAGTTGGTTTTGCAGGCTGTTTTGTTCCCAGTGAAGTCAGTGTCAAAAATTCTTTGGTTTTTGTGGAAGCAGATTGTCCATTGTGGAAGAGTCTAAACATGGTGATAAGATTGAAGGAGTATTAAACTGATGGGGTAGATATCTTTTTATATAAATATCATATTATTTGGGTACTTGGAATAACCCAAAATATTTTTTAGCTCTGGTAAGCTACACTGGAAATATGTTAATTAAGATTTATTGAACGTCACTGCATAAGTCATATTTCTAGGCTGTAATGATATATTTGCATATAATAAACTTCTGTGAAAAATAGTCTGAAGTTCATCTTTTGGAAGGTAATTGACATAATTTTAATATTAATATTCTTTGAATTACTAGAAAATTGTCTCTACATTTCCTTAGTACATTTAGTAAGAGGGCAGTTTCATTTCACAGATTATAAAAAAGTCGTGTAGTCTCTGTAAAAGTGTGTGCTTTATTAGCATTTCTGTAAAGTTGAGCTAATTTCTTTAAAAGAACACATATTTTTCTCTGTTGTAAATATTTTCTGTATAACCATCAGGCTCAGATAGGACAGATGAGTATTTTACCTCACGGAGACTCTGATCTTTGTAAATGTGCAACCTAAAGCAATCTCTGTGTAACTTTGTTCTGTGGGTATCCGCAGGCATATGTAATTCTGTTAATTTTAAAATTCTGTTGCTTTAAATTTGCAGCTCTCGTATTTCATCTGTGTAAATAAAGCTCCTCCTGCAAGCCAGCCAGGAAAACATATGATACCATTTGCGATTGCAGAATGCGGCATGCTGTTCTTCTGTAATTATAATGGCCGGAGCAGTGAGGGGTTGGTTAGCCTTCCTTAACAATCATTAATCTATCGAGTCTTAGTTACAGTGGCCCATCTTGGAGAACAGCAGTCCTTGGCATGAGGCACCTTGGGCTGTGAGTTTGTTTTGAGCAAGGGATAGCCGTGTTTGTTACATGCTGCTGCTCACTGGTCCCTCAGGAGTCTGGGAAGAGATTTTTTCCTTGTCTTGATTGCTGCTTGCCCTCTCCCTCACTCTCTAGCTTGTCCCTTTATTTCTCCTTGTTGTGCAAGTTTCTTTCTGTGTGACTGGGAGTCTGTTTAGCAGACCATATTGCAAGTGAAGGTGCATCATTTGTTGCTTGATTTTGGCAACACTGGGCAGTCAGCTGGGATGTAATTAAGACTCTGAGAACAGGCTGTCTTCTCCACAGGAAGGGCATGTTAGATGTTGCTGGGATTTGGGGCTGTCAGTTTGGCCAAGACTGGAAACCGAGAGCTAGGGACAGTGATCTTTTCTTTCATTTATAATCCCTTTATGTACAGTGTATGCACTTGGCAAAGTTTACATATAACCTAGTGGCTGGAGCTTACAAGCCAGTGTGGCTAAATTAGCATATGTTACATGTATATTTTAGTAACATTTTAAAGCAAGTGAAAATTTCCAAAGTGAATTATGCATGTATGACAGAAATAGGGTTGTGTTGCATTGGGTGTCAAATCCCACAACTTTTTGTCAGGACCATGGATTTTACATTAAAAAGGCAGAGAGACTAAACGAGGTAAAACAGTTTTAATTTTTAACAGTTTGGTCCAGCCCAAGGAACTGCTCTCTGACAGTTATAACTGACATTTGAATAATTGGATTAATTCAGAGAGGGGCAAATCCTGTATTGATGGTTGTGCTTGTTCTATATATTTTTAAAGTTAGCTGAGTGGTTTAATTATTTAAAGGACATTTCATGCAATATAAAATACTGCTGTTTTGAAGCTTTGGTCTAAGGTGAAGGAGGAAAATATTTGCATTATTTCATTCTTTATATTTAAATGTTTAAGGAAAAAAAAAACAAACAATGAAGCAACTTATTATTTTGTGCTTTCTAAGTCAATGTAAAGAAAACTGCGAGAGGTGGAAATTACCCTTTGTGCCCCAAAGCATGCAAATGAGGAAGAGAAGATGATTTAGTCAACTAGATTCCAACTTTTTATGGAAGTGAAAACCCTCAGTAATAATCACATTATGCTGCAATTGCAGATTATTCAGTCAGTGCTATTGAAAGAAGGATCTCTTCCAGTTTTCTTAAACCAATAAACCAATATTAAACTCTTCTTTTGTTCAGACTTTTTATTTCATGAGAAATTCAATACTTACAAAAGTAAATGCGTTTACTGTGCTGAAAACCAAGGGGAGGAAGGCTGACTATTGTCAGAGAGTTAAGAACTCCAGTTTGGATCTGGCTGTTTACCCAGTGGGACATTAATAGTATTAACACCGAAAATGAAAATGTGGATTCAGGGCTTACAATATTAACACTCTATAAGTGAAGTATGAAACTTGCCTAAAAATGCCACATGCATCTATGGATGCATGTATTGTTTTAGACAAGTAGAGGTGCTTTTTTAATGGATTGTGACGTCTGCTTTGGTTTTGTTAGTTTGTGAAATATTTTTATGTTGTAAAACAAGCAAGTAACATATTTCCTAAGCATTACTACCTGCCATCTTGCATTAACCTATTATGTTATCATTAATTCTGTAACACAGTTTTGTTTCCAAAAAGATTTGTCTCAACAGAGATAGGACAATTTGAAAGTGTGTGAATGAATTCTGAATTTGTATGATTAGATGACAAGGAAACATATTCTTTGCATTAATTTTGTACATTGTCATTCTAAGGAGTTTCTAGACATTCCTGAGATGTTTTGTGATTTGCTTTGTAAACAAGGCAGTTCAGTTTTCCTGTATCCAGACTAGCATTCCTTTGGGAATTCTCAAAGCTTTTCAAAATTATGGAGGTTTTGGTGTTGGTTTTGTTTTGGGTTGTTTTTTGTGTTTGTTTTTTTTTTTTTTTTTTTTTTTTTTTGTTTGTTTGTTTTTTGTTTGTTTGTTTTTATGGGGCAGTGTAAGGAAGTCCCAGGAGTGAAGTTGCCATCTGTCCTCTATATTAAAAGAATCCTCTCTATTATATACCTGATGTTCTTGTCCCAGAGATAAATGTTGATAATTAAAAGGACAGCATTTGTCCTTTATTGTGAATAAAAATTCTTTCTTAAAAACAGTTACAAAACTGATGAACAATTTTTAGGTTATTTAAGCTGCTATTTTCTCATATGTGCCACATTATTTTTTTTTCATTTCAAAGTTGTAATAAGTATTAGCAAGTAAATTGAATAGTTTGTTAATCTGAACATGTGCATATAAAATTTAAGGAAAACTTCAGCAATTCTGGATACAGTAGAGTTGTAGAGAAATTAATGTTATAGATAAATCTGTCTTGTGGTAGAGAGGAAGAATGGAAATGGTTGAAAATGAGAGATGTACTAGAGCTAGACACCTATTTTGAGATTATTTCCTCCATAAAATTTGTAAGTTAAAGACCTCACCTTCCCCCTTTAGGAAAGCAGCCTACCTCATTGTATGAACGTCCTTTCCCAACACACGTTTGTCCAGGAACAATTCTGCATCTTTACACTTAAGTTGTAGCTCATTAATGTCCAGTTTCTCCCAGTGGTCACTCTATTCAGTGAGTATCATAGTGCATGCATGGTCTGAATACCAAGTACCTATATTCTGACTATCATATTTATGCAATGCAAGAATAATAATTTTTAATTAGCATCCTTGTTGTTCTAATAATATCTGCATTTGTGGTTTTAATACAATAAAGAATGTGTCTATGAATTAGAAGACTAGAAATAAGAGTGCTGATATATTGCTGTAATAATCTCTTGTGTTGCTGTCCTTCCCCTATGGTAAGCCACCATGCCATGTCAGACCAAAGATCTGTCTAGCTCAGTGTCATAAAATGCTGGACAATAGCGGATAGTGAAAGAAGAAAATAAAAAGTGAATATGGGAAGTATCTAGTGATTCTCTCGATACTGACCTAGCTTCAGTAATTTGTGGCTAATAATTTCTGATGCAAAGGTGATATGTTTCTGTTTAATGGTCCTGCATAGATACTTTTTTCCAGTGAATTTATGCAAGTATTTTTGACTTACATTGACTTTTAATATGCTTGATATTCTGTTCTGAGCAGTTGCACTAGATACTAAAGATTATGACCACATGCCATGGCTTCAGTAAAAAACCCAAACCAAACCACCCAACCCAAGAAGTGCACCAAACCAAAAATCCTATCTGCTTTTGCTCATTTATTAGCAGAGTGAAAAGTAATTCCTGAGGCAAGTTTGGATTGGGTTTGTTTTTATTCATTCATGATTTTATCAAGTTGCATTGCATCTCCATTTTCTAATCACTTTTCTAGTCTGAACACTCTTTCTCTAATTAATCTTCATACGGAGTCCTTTCCATATTGCTGCTCTATGTCTTTCTTAAATATACTATATCTGCTTTAAGGAGGGGAACAAAAACTGTTTCATTCTTCATGCTTTGGCATCTAAGCATATACAAACATCACCATACTAATATAAATGAGTTAAGTTTTCTTCCTAGATTGAATGTTGGTTTGGGGGTTGTTTAGGGTTTTTCTTCTAATTTGTCTAGAAGAGCCTGTGTGGGTTTTTTTTGAACTGAAATGGGGGAATTGCCATATAAATTATTAATAATTATTGTTTTCACAAAACGGTAGTTTTCTAGCATCTGCTCTTCAGATACAAAATTGTATTTTCGTTTCATTGTGTGTATCATTAAACATACAAGGTGGAATAGAAATCAGATTGGAGTTTATTTACCTGCATTGGGTAAAAGAACAAAGACTTTTATGATCTCTCTGCTGGGCAGAATACTGGTGTTGAGACAGCAGTGTGCATGTCAAGGAACTTCACAATTACATGTTCTAAATGAGGGTTATATTCTCATTTATGGTATATGGAATACCTTGGATATATGGTATATGGAATGGATATATGGTATATTGGATATATGGTATATGGTATATGGAATACCTTGGATATAGAAAACTTGTGCAGAAATTAAATTCAGGAGTAAAACTCCACCTTATAAATAGGCCATTGAAGAATTATATAGATCATTTTAGAGCAACATTACCAGTAATCAGAAGTTTCATAAGGACTCTCAAAAACTTTGCTTTTGTGCAGAAGTTCTGTGTATTTCTGTCACAAGCCAGCCTTTTGTTAAGAGAGCAACTACTGTTAAGTTTTATCAACTACAGATTTCCAGTCCCTAATGATGAATGCCCTTCCAGAGCCTGTGCAGAACTGTTTGTCGTGGTTTAAGCCCAGACTGTAAATTAGAACCACGCAGTCTACTTCCCCCCCAACTCTTTCTTCCCACCGCTCCTGGAGGGACGGGGAGGAGAATCGAAAGAATGCAACTCCCACGGATTGAGATAAGAACAGTTTAATAACTAAGGTATAACACAAATCACTACTGCTACCACCAATAATAATGATGATAAAGGAAATAACAAGGGAAGAGAATACAACACCTCACCAACCGATACCTCGCCCCCACCCCGCAGTGATCCAGCCCTTCCGGGAACTCTCAGTTCTACATCCTGGGCATGACATGCTGTGGTATGGAATACCTCTTTGGCTAGTTTGGGTCAGGTGTCCTGTCCCTGCTTCCTCCGGGTTCCCCTCCTCCCTGGCAGAGCATGAGACTCACAAAGTCCTTGGTCAGACCAAACATCAGTGTTATCAGCTCTGTTCCCAGGCCGAAAGTCAAAAACACAGCGCTGCACCAGCTATTAAGAAGGAGAAAAAATGACTGCTACTGGTAAACCAGGACAGTATCCACCCCTTATTCCATACCATTCATGTCATGCTCAGATCCCACATTTTCAATATACCCTCACTCTCATCTCAGTGCACTGTTATCTTAGTGCATGGACCAATCCCTATAAAGCTGCTGAGTCCATCCGGTCCATGATGGCAGGTTCCATCTCTTGTAACAGTCTTTCAGGGCAGGAGAGGCTGTGTGCAGTGTTGGATCGTTGCCTGCTGATGCTGATCATTCCTTTACCGCAAAACTCGTCTGGTTCTATCAAAGTTCATTCTCTGTTGGGATGATGGTCGGAGGGAAGTCAGAGCCAGTTGCTGGTGCCCTGCAGACTTCTAATTGATGGGCTATAAAAGTATTACATAGCAGGCAACATTGATACAATTGAGTTCATTGGCTGTTTTCCCCTAAAATCAAATCCTGTTGAGGTATACATCAGACTTCCTCATCTTCCCGCATTACTCACCAAGTATATCCGGGTCCCTGAGCAAAAACAATCCCACGAGTGGGTTTGCCTTTACCTGAAGCAGGAATAACCCAGACTGTCTTCCCCAGCAAATTCTTCATGTGCACCACAGGAACTTGGTCCCCCTCTACAATATGTAAAAGTTCTGACTGGGCTGAGCCAGCCCTGTTGGCAGATCCTCTGGTGTTGACCAACCAGGTGGCCTTTGGTAAGTGTGTATCCCAATGCTTGAAAGTTCCCCCACCCATTGCTGTCAGTGTAGTTTTTAACAGCCCATTGTACCGTTCGATTTTCCCAGAGGCTGGTGCATGGTAGTGGATGTGATATACCCACTCAGTGCCATGCTCTTTCGCCCAAGTGTCTATAAGGTTATTCCGGAAATGAGTCCCATTGTCTGACTCAATTCTTTCTGGGGTGCCGTGTCGCCACAAAATCTGTTTCTCAAGGCCCAGGATAGTGTCCCGGGCAGTGGTGTGGGGCACAGTGTATGTTTCCAGCCATCCGGTGGTTGCTTCCACCATGGTAAGCACATGGCGCTTGCCTTGGCGGGTTGGTGGGAGTGTGATATAATCAATCTGCCAGGCCTCCCCATATTTATACTTTAGCCATCGTCCTCCATACCAAAGAGGCTTTAACCATTTGGCTTGTTTAATTGCAGCACATGTTTCACACTCATGAATAACCTGGACAATAGTGTCCATTGTTAAGTCCACCCCTCGATCACGGGCCCATCTATATGTTGCATCTCTGCCCTGATGGCCTGAAGTGTCATGGGCCCACCGGGCCAAAAATAATTCACCTTTATGTTGCCAGTCTAAGTCCATCTGAGCCACTTCAGTCTTAGCAGCTTTATCCACTTGTTGGTTGTTCTGGTGCTCCTCAGTGGCCTGACTGTTGGGTACATGGGCATCTACATGGCGTACCTTCACCACCAGGTTCCGCACCCGGGCAGCGATATCTTGCCCCAGTGCAGCAGCCCAGATGGGTTTACCTCTGCGTTGCCAGTTGCTCTGCTTCCATTGCTGCAACCACCCCCACAGGGCATTTGCCACCATCCATGAGTCAGTATAGAGATAAAGTACTGGCCACTTTTCTTGTTCAGCAATGTCCAGGGCCAGCTGGATGGCTTTCACCTCAGCAAACTGACTCGATTCACCCTCTCCTTCAGCAGTTTCTGCAACTTGTCGTTGAGGACTCCATACGGCTGCCTTCCATCTCCGATGCTTTCCCACGATACGGCAGGACCCATCAGTAAACAAGGCATACTGCCTTTCACTTTCTGACAGTTTATTATATGGCGGGGCCCCTTCAGCACGCATCACCTCCTCCTCTGCCTTGCTGGGAAATGCTGTGTGGTGTCCTGCGTCCTCCCTGGGATCGGGCTTGCGGAGCTCGGCGGGCAGCTGCCAAGGGATGCTCTCGGCCACCGCAGGGCTGGGCTCGGCTGCTGCTCGGCAGCCGCCTCCTTCCTGGCCTCCGGCCCCGCTCCCGCCGCCGCTTGGTCCCCGGGGCCGCTCTCCCGGGCCGCTTCGGCCGCCGCCGGCTCCCAGGGCCGCTCCCCCTCAGCTCCCCGCAGCCTCACGAAGACGGACGCGAGGACGAGTGCCAGGACGGTGAAGAGCAGCGGGACGGCCAGGTACAAGCCACTGCCACGTCCATCCCGCCCTGCTGCCAGAGCCCACCCGTATTACAAGCCATTACCATAAAGTACAATGAAACAAGAACCTTAGCCCAAGGCCCACACTTGATAAACACTAACACAGCAAATACCGGCTCTAAGTAAGCTACAGCACACTGAAACTGTGATATCAAAAAAAACAACTTTGAGAGCCAATAAATCAGCATTGTGCCTTGATCAGATCTGTTGTTATCTCAACTCTTCGTGCCCAACGTTGGGCGCCAAAAAGAACTGTCGTGGCTTAAGCCCAGACTGTAAATTAGAACCACGCAGTCTACTTCCCCCCCACCTTTCTTCCTGCCGCTCCTGGAGGGACGGGGAGGAGAACCGAAAGAATGCAACTCCCACAGATTGAGGTAAGAACAGTTTAATAACTAAGGTATAACACAAACCACTACTGCTACCACCAATAATAATGATGATAAAGGAAATAACAAGGGAAGAGAATACAACACCTCACAGACCGATACCTCGTCCCCACCCCGCAGTGATCTAGCCCTCCTGGGAACTCTCCGTTCTACATCCTGGGCATGACGTGCTGTGGTATGGAATACCTCTTTGGCTAGTTTGGGTCAGGTGTCCTGTCCCTGCTTCCTCCCGGCTTCCCCTCCTCCCTGGCAGAGCATGAGACTCACAAAGTCCTTGGTCAGACCAAATATCGGTGTTATCAGCTCTGTTCCCAGGGGGAAAGTCAAAAACACAGTGCTGCAACAGCTACTAAGAAGGAGAAAAAAATGACTGCTACTGGTAAACCAGGACACTGTTAAGTCTCTTTCTTCTAAAATCATCCTTTGCAGATTTTCTTTTTTACAGTATGCATCTATCTGGTGCTATAATCCATCTGATTACAGAAAACTTAGCTATTAATGCACCAGGTTTTTCTACCTTAACGTTTTCCTTTCATTAATATTGATTGAACTGTAAAGGATTTCATTGCTGTTAATAGGCGGCACATTCTAAATTTTAGATCATTAACATTTAAAATTATTTCAGTTGTTAAACGTAACAAATTTATGCAGGTAAAGATTTAATTTCTTCAATTAATTTACATTTACATGTTCAGAGATCTTTTACTAAGACTATTCCCATAAAACTTTAAGAGTCCCAGAAGGATCTCTGTATACTTTTATTCTTTTAATTTTATCCCCACTCTCCATCTTATGTCTTTGAAATTGCTAGGCTTTCTTCCATGTGCTTAATAAAATAGCATTTCCTTTAGTCTTTTAGGCAGAGGTTTGTTTCAGTACATTCATATATAAGAACCAACTGAAATTTAAGTGTGTGACTGAATTCTAAATTTGTTTTACATATTTTGGAATTGATCATCCTCTCCATTATGCCACACATGAGAAAAATAAATATCTACTTGTTTGATGTAACATGCAAATTAGTCAAATAAACAATTCCTCTGAGTACTTGTGCAACCCCACAGGTTCCAGAAACCCTAATGAAAATAGGTAAAGTTAGTTTGTATTTTATCTCATCCTCTATAGGAAAATTCAGAAAAGTTGTATTCTTACATATCCCTTGGTATGTGTCTGGCATTTCTCTAGAAGCATATTGTCTTGGATGTAGCCACTTTACATCTACATAGGATATGAATATATACAATGTTTCTATGTTTCTAATATTTCTAATACAATGTTATATACAATGTTTCTATCAATGTTTCTAATTATAACAATGGTTCTAATGGTTCTAAAATTCAGAAAAGTTGTATTCTTACATATCCCTTGGTATGTGTCTGGCATTTCTCTAGAAGCATATTGTCTTGGATGTAGCCACTTTACATCTACATAGGATATGAATATATACAATGTTTCTAACAGTTAAATGAAAAGTTATGTGTTTTACTTTACCAAGCTAATAAGTTAATACTGACTTGCATGATGTCAAGATAAAAGACAGTATAGAGAAAGGAAAGGAAAGATGGGGGTGAGGAACATCTCTGACTCTTAAGAACAAGAGGAGAAATGTGTCTTGCAATATTAAAGTTCACAGGGAAGGGAGACAAATTTCTTCATTTCCGTAGAAGCTGCCTGATGATAATTGGATATGTATGCTCCCAATTAATTAATAGTGAAGATTAAATGTAAGACATTTTTTGTTACTATATTTTCATCATGTGTCATGAATTAATTTTCTGAATTTCCTAACCCAGTATGCAAAAAAAGGGCCTCAAGGGATTGTAGAAGATGGGTTAGTCATTTAAACTTCTTAAGTTCATAAGAAATTAGCAAAGAGACGTCAGGGGCATGATGCGAGTTTGACAGCAGGGTGAAATCAATAGACAACAAAGAGTTTATTATTTTGGAAAGGAAAAGTTAATAAATTCCATATGAAGGAACTGGTCATCATTTGAGATGAGTGGACCAAGAATTAATTGCTCATGGGGGGAGAAGAACCTGCTAGAAGACATGTGGAAGGGAATATCGAATAAATCTTAAATGCTCAGACACAAACAGATTTCAAGAAGTGTGGGTCCAGCAAGACTAAGGGCAGTGAGTATGTAAGGGAAAATGTAAAGTAGAAAGGTTCTAAAACTTTTCAAGGAAAGTATCTCACTGTTTAGTGGAACTGATTTCTGTGAACAAAAAGTGGTCCAGGCTGAGGTGGGTCAGAAAGGAGTGGAGAGGAGCTTGATACAATGTTATAAACTGACATTCAGCACATACAGGAGGAATAAAAATTTAAGTAATGATTGAAGAAGGTGAGATCTAAAATACCGGAGTTTTTCTCTTATAATAAGCATCAGTGTTTTAGGATGGCTTTGCCAAAAAGGAGTGAAAAGATGTGTGAGAGAAAAGAGAAGGAAAGATGGAGGGAAAAAAGTGATTGAACATGAAGGGGGAAGTTAGTAGCTGGTTGACATAAAATACAATCAAAAGGACACACTACTGGAGCATACTGACCATTAAGGAGCAAAAATGTATACATATCTTGAGGGTGACTTGACTTGTTCTTGTATTATAAAAGGCAGGAGATCTGGATTGTTTTCCTTGGTAGCGATTTATGCTGTCTGATGGTATTGGTTTTAATTGTGTAGAAGGTATTACAGAGCCCCGCTATGCTGGTGTTTACCAATTCATGGTTAACAAATTTGTATATAGAACTGTTGGCTTCTGTTCTGCAGCATTCATAAGTGGAATTACTGTTTGTGAGGAAGAGAAACTAACTTGAAAGTGTGATGACTTGGTAATTGGGGGAAAAACAAAAAATTCTTTACTAGATCAGTTTCTTGACATTCTGATAATCACAGTCTTCTACATGGCCACCTCCAAAAAAAAATACACAGCTATATATAAAGAGGGGGAATAGAACTAAGTTGGAAAGTGATGTGAACTGTCTCAAAGCATAAACACAACAATTCAAAACAAAAGGTATTTCCCCTCACAAAGATAAGGATTTAGATAAGTTTTTCTTCAGCATTTCAGTGAAGAATTTGCATTTCTATGCAGTGGTTCTGTGTTTATGGTTCTATGGTTATGGTTCTACATCTGTCCATCACATTTTATGTGTTTGAGTTTAAGAAGGGAGAAGACAATCTGATTTCCAGGAAGGAAGGTCTTTCATATTAAACCATCATGTTAGTCTTGGGCTTCTACTAATGTGAAAATACTAATATTTACCAGTGCGCGACTGAGATCTACACATGAAATGCCTATGAAGGAAATAAGTATTTTAAGGTGCCAACACTAAAGTTGTATTGGTACTTCAAAATAGGGGCAGAAGCTGATTCCTCCCTTAGAAGTGTCAGTGCTTTAACATGTATTAATGCATACACTGCACCTTTCATGATGAAGTAACTGTTGTTGCTTTTTCCAGTGGAAAAAAACCCACACAAAATCCTTCTTTATTTCAAAAGATCACAAGATTTCTATAAATAGTAATGTAGGGCTTCAGTATTATGCGGAAATGGAAGTTTTCATAAAATTATTTATTCTATGCAGACTGCACAGAAGAGACCACCAGAATGACATCTGCCTGGCAAGTTAATTCATGTTTCTTTTAATGAAGATAATTTCTTTAAAATGAGTAAAAGCCATGCTTCTGCAAGATAAATGTATCTTTTTTTCTCCTTGATCCATATCTAATACCAAACCATGTAAAAATATACTTCAGACTGTATGTAATTAGCCTCAGTGCATAAAAGGAGAGGTGTGCAACATTATGTATTTGAAAGCCAGGAGTTCCTGCAACCTGAACAGCCTAATATTCCTGTTCGTTCTAGGTGGCATAAAGGATGCAGGACACCAAACATTTGCTTCAAAACCTTCTTGCACCTCATGTTGGTGATATGATTTGATCTATCTTTACAAGATAGACTACTGATAATAGGACTTTCCAGTAGTCCTATTTCTTTCTGATGTGCACTGGCAGTACAGGGAGTACTCAGACTATTTCTTGACTTTGCACATTCCTTGCAATTGTTTTGTGCCTTAAGAGTGGAATATGTTTTGATTTCAACTTTTTGTTTCAAAGCCATGTTTTTGTACAGAATTGAAGTGTATATTATGCATTAAGTAATGGTCTGTAAATATTAAACCTCTGGTAGTGATGCCTGGATACATACAAGCAAGAGAACAGTAGAGTGTTAATAACAATAGAAATGAAGGACTAGATTTTGAGGACCCTGAACTGGAATTTCATTTGTGTCCTGAGCTCGATGCATTCTGAGTATCTGTAATTGAATGCTGAGCAATCTGAACTCCTGTTGACCTGATTGGGAACTAAAGTTCTTCCAAATGTGTCTCCTATCTGTTTAACAACCCCCAAGTTTCTGCTGCAAATTGCATATGGTTTTGTGTAAGTGGGAAGGTTAAATAGTTTGTGGTCTTAACTTGTCCTCCTGCCTTCATACTGCTGGTAGATGAAACACATGTTCAGCTGTGCTGTTCCTTAGAATTTGCTACAGTTCAATATTAAAATTACACGACAAATAATGAGGGGACAAGAGGTGTGGTTTATCAGGGAGTAGCCACCGCAAGTCAGCTGGAATCTGGTGAGACTGCTTCTGTGTGCGATGCCAGCAAAATAATCTCAGTGCAAAAAGCAATTCCTAGGTGGAATTTGGAGGTTTGTAGGTACTCTTTTTAAGCAAATAATAACTTTAGAGAACATACATATATTTATGTACAAAACAAACTCCTTGGTTTGCGAAAACTGGTGCTCCTATTTCCTACTAAAATGTTTTAAAAGAATTTGTGGAGATCTGCCAGATTAGGAGAAAACAGAATCATAAATTCAGGTGGTTTATAGCAAATTATCTGAGGGGTAGACTAAGTCAAGATGTCAGGAAAAGTGAAAATAATGTGAATTTGAATATTTCAATGAGTTCTTTTGTGCTGAAGAACTGCTACTTCTACCACTTTGTTGCGCAGAAGTCATGTGAGTGTCATTGTCTTTTCTTTCGTTAACAAAGCAGCAAGGGCACATCATTCTTGTCCAGTGTGTTTCTAGAGAAGGCAAAGTTTAATTCAAGTCAACCAGTAATAAGTGGCCTGCATGTACTGGAGGCATCAGTTTAACTTGAATGTTTATATTGGAATTATTCTGAAAAAAATATTTTAATAAGATCCATTACTGTTTATTTAATATAAAAATATTATGTTAGAAAAAAAGATATATTTTTGCATGTCCCTACAAAGCTCTGCTAATCAGCTAATCTGCATCATTCACATGCAACACATGCAACAAGTAAACAGAGATGTAATAGGATACAAAGAACAGTCGCTAGCAAAGTGCACATGTAACACAAAGCCTACAGGGTAGCTGCTTCATGACAGTAGATAAAAATTTCACTATGTTAAATCCACCTAAAATTCTGTACAATTGGCTTGGAAAGACAAGCATGCAGAAGACAAACTATAAAATACAAAGTGTGAAAAAATAAGGTAAATGCCTAAAGGGGGTGACAAGAAAACTGAAGAGGGACTTTGTACAGGGCAAGTAGTGACAGGACAAGGGGAAATGGCTTTAAACAGAAAGAGAGGAGATTTAAATTAGGTATTAGGAAGAAGTTCTTTACTTTGAGGGTGGTGAGGCACTGGCACAGGCTGTCCAGAGAACCTCTGGCTGCCCCATCCATGGTGGTGTTCAGGGTCAGGTTGGATGAGGCTTGGAGCAACCTGGTCTTAGTGGAAGGTGTTCCTGCCTGTGGAAGGAGGGTGAAACTGACTGAGCTTTAAGGTCTCTTCCAACCCAAACCATTCTGTGATTCTGTGAATTAAAAGATAGGATTTATTGCAAATAGAGATGTACCTGAAGTGGTACTCTAATAAAGTCACAGCTATTTGCACCTAATGGAAATATATTAATACAAAATGTTACCACTGTCCTAAGTTCATGAGCATGACAGCAGGAATATGGAATATCCTGCATTTGTACTTCCTTTTCCTGACTATCTCACATATGCTTAAATGTGCCTTACCAATGCAAGTAATCCTTTTGTATTTTTGTGTCCAGGCTTTGGAATTTTTCTGATAAATATTTTTGAATGAAAATTAGGTTTATTTTCCTTTCTTTAAAGACACAGGAGAGTTGATTCTAGTCTTTTCACTGTACCCACTATATTTTGGTTAGTCCCCCAAATTTAGCTCTTGTGAACATATGTTTGCATAGAGAGAAATAGAAAGAAATATGTTGTCTCTTGTCAAAACTGCAGTTCTCTGCTAAAAATTAAAAAAGCACACGCTGATTGCACTGTTAGGGCATGATTTCTGAGTTTCAGTTCAGACAGGTCTGCCTTAAAACTATAATCAGGTTGATTGTATTGCATTGGTATTCTAATTTCCAATTTGGGATTTTGCTATATAATCTCTAGTACAGTACGTCTAATCTATGCAACCCAAAGTCTTTGTCTGAACTCTCTGAATTTTCCTTCATGTGTCTCTGCTAAACTGAGATGTGTCTTCTGGCTGAGTTGTAGAGACATTAAATTACGGAGTAAATCAATACAGCGCTGTTATGTCACTGTATCTTTTTCAAAGACCAGCTCAAATTTTGTATGCTGTAGCTTTGATCCCTTTCATTTAATTCTAAGAACACTTGTTATTATAGTAACTGTTGTTTGTATGTTATTTTAGCTTTTTACTTAAGTAGCTATTTAGCAATTTAAATGAAAATTTAATTAGGTTACATCTGTTTTACATGCATGTAATACCACGCAGATGTAAACTTATATTAAAGCCATATTTTCTTTTTGGCAAAAAGACATAAGAATCGAAATGTAGCAATCATGCATTCCATTCTTTTAAATAGTGTACACAAGATGTATTTCAGTGTTTATGTTGTGATGGTAGCAGCCCTTTCTATTTTTATGAGACAGCACGGGGAGCTAACTGGTATAGCCTTTTATTTTAGTTGTACAAGGACGAGTGCACTGTTATGCTGACACAAACCCAAAGGAACTCCACTGAAGTTAGTTAAAATTCCTTACCAAACTCATCAGTTTCAATAACTGACTCTTTCCAGAGCCAAAATCCACTCCAAGGATCTCTGCTGAAATAAGGAATCTGTGTGGGTTTACACTATTATGAAGGACAGTGATATTTGGCTTTCAATGGCTTTATTTTAAAGAAAGATGAACTTCTTGCTGGGCTGATCTTGCAAAGTGCTGAGTGCCCTCAGCTGTTGTTGACTTTGTTAAGGGTTTTTCTGTGCTCTGGAAAGAGAGAGAAGAGGTTTAATTCCAGCTTTCCCTTAGTCTTTGTATAGGTACTTAGGGAAGGTACTTGATGTCTCTGTACTACTGTAATCATAACACAGAATTCCTCCTGCCTTATTTGTCCTTCCTTTGGACTGTAGCCTCTTCGTGGCTGATTCTACTTTGCTTATATGGTGTCTAACACAGTATCAGGACAAAGAGTAGTGTCCATTGATACAGGTAGAAGTCAAGTCCTAAGTGAAATATATACATTAATTAGGGTATCTGGCCATTCCCTAAGGGTGACTAGCATCTTTTAAGACTTTGGAATTTCTTTGGAATAGCTATGTTGTCTATCAATAAGCTAAAAATATTCAGCATTAATATGTTTATTCTGTAGTGTAGCACACAACTTTCTGATAATGGAATACCTTGAAACATACATTAAAAAGGCTTACTCGTTTGGTTTTACTTACATAAGCATAAGTTCAGAATAAACTATATATATTTTACTTGGAGCAAGGGTGTATTTTAGTAGGCTTTTATTGTTTCAGTATATATTTCTTTGCAATAACTCTGTCTTTTTAGAGAATAATTGTGAAGGAGACGTAAGAAAACTGTTGCGTGTTTCTCTTCTTACTTTTTTTCTAAAACCTTTTAAGGCCCTGATTCTACAACTGTGAAGATAAACATATGAGACCATATGGAGGCAGAATCTGAATATAAATTTGCATTTATTCCAGTTCCTTATTATTAAATACTTTAGGACTTTGAGATTGTCTCTGAAGAATATTTAAATGGATAATTTAATGCAAAGATGACAGGAAGTCACAGAGAATCAGTGTCATGGCATTGTTTCTCATTTGTGCCCAACAGCTCTGCTACTGTTTATGTTTGGTACAAGGTTTATATTTCAGGATCATGTAACTTAATTATTCTGAACAATCTGTAACGACCCACTCAAAACAATTTCTCCAAATCTGTGATTTATATATATTCTCTTGTTTGTTTAAATTAACTAAGACTGGGACTTATCCAGGAAAAATCCACAAACCAAGTCTTGGTCAAAAATTGTTACTAAGTAGTTTTGTTTTGGCAAACATTAATATATTTGTAAGCATTTACATCTAGTTTTAAGTACTTTTTCTACATATACTGGGCAACTCCAGGCCTTGTCATTTCATAGAGTTTATCTTTTGCTTTTGTTAACTGAGCTGGTCCAATTAACTTTGCTGTATAAAATACTCCAAATTTTCTTCGTTACTTTGCCAGAGAAATTGATGCATACAGAAATCTTTACTTCCCACACACAGAATTCAGTTGATTGGTTGGCTGTTATGCAGGGTTATATATACGATATGGATGTAGGTTTGTAATATTAACAACATGGAGAGAAGAAAGCCTGAGAGCTGCGGTCTGAACATATTTCCCCCTCCTCTTCCTTTCTGCATGGAAATATTTTATTGTTTTTCCCTTTTGGGAAATCAGTGCCATTCTGCTTTCCTGTGGACTGGGCTGTGAAGTACTTGCCCTCAAGTTGAGATAATGATTTGTAGAGAGATATATGTAGATGTATAAATATATGTAGAGAAATGTATATATAGAGATGTATAAATATATATGGAGAGAGGTGTGTATATATATATATATACATATTTAAAACCTCTTGAGTTTTCAGTATTTTTGTGTGGCCCAAAGCCATGCACTCAGTACTTCAAGAACTGTCTCCACTTCCAGACTGCTGGTGCCAAGTACACCTCAGCTGCTGAGTATAACTCGGCTTTCTGCACCTCTCCCAGTATTCACAGATTGTGTGGGTAAACTCTGCAGAGAATGATTGAGTGTTAACTGACATAGTGACTGGCTGTATGATTTATGATGACTGTAGGTAGGAACATACTATGTACAGTGGATTCTTTCTATTTCTGTTTGCTTCTGGACAATCCTATCTCCATTTATTACATGTAAAATGTAACTGCCTGTGGTTGGCAAGGAAAGCCATCCCAGAAATGTGATGCTGAGGTTTATAACTCTTAAGTACTTTGTCCTGGATCCACAGCTGGTCCAGCCTTGCTATTCAAGTGTTCCTTCCTCTCATGGCAGTGCAGTGAATCATGCTGTTCATTGTCCCTGACCTGCCCAGTACAATGTAATACTTGCAGTAAATAAATTGTAGTTGAGTTATGATTCAACATTAACTTTATTGGCACCCCTGATTGCAGATCTCCGATTATTACTATTTTTATAGTTTAAAAATAGTCTTATGAACTAAATATACTAAATATATTTCAAATTCAAAATATTGTGTGAAGGAGGAGAACAACACCACATGATTAATAGCAATTATTAAAGCACTTGATGTAGTGTGTAACATTTTTCCCTTTATATTATGGCAGCTTTCTTTGCTGAAGAGGTAAATGAGTGTCTGTTATCAATGCCAGAGTGAGAAAAGAGCATTGCAACCTGGACTCAGTATCAGATCATGTTTCACTAACAGAACAAGATTGATTTATTGTGTTACAACAGGGTTAGATGGACCTAGTACTGCTTCACCACATGCTATTTCATTCCCTTGTCTACTAAGTATGCAAGTACAAACAGCTTTAACACAATTCTTTACCTAGAAACAAGCCTGAGGCTTCATCCAAATACTTTTAACATATGAAAATTGAGCTGCTTTGAACTTGTATGTTTTTGATAACTGCTTGGTATGCTTCCTGGAGGATCACCTGTAGGCTTTTCTTTCCAAATCCTAATCCGTTTGATTAAGTGCCAGGACAGATAGCTCTCATTGAATAACTCTAGTCTCATAATTCTTCCTTCATTCAGAGTTGAAAGGGAGCTGCTCAAGCTTCAATAGGTAAATCCTCAGATTTAGTTAAAGTAATTCAGACACTTAGAAACTGAAATAGTTTTGTTCTGAAACAGGATTCAGCTACTGAACATTTACATACCACTTGCTGCCAGAAGCTGTAGGATGAAAAAACAAAACAAATTTTTTAGCAAGAAGGATTAAGAGTAGGAAAACTTCGAGAACCAGACATTAAAAAACAACCTGGCATGGAAATTTAAACCCAGGAGTAGAAACATAGTTACTTTGCTTGACTGCTCTTGTTTTCTTTTTCTGCAAGATCAGACTGTGGTGCTGGTCTGAACATTCCATTCTTTCCTTAGCTCTTCTTCCTGTTAATAACTACCGAAATAGGAGTAAGCAGGGGAGAGGGCAAACCTTGTCCTTTTTATCTTTATAAGTATGCCTGCTGGGAACAAACCTGAGCCAGTGCAAGATTCTTCTGTTTAAGTGTTTGTGGCAGGGATGTATGATGGGGAATTGGAAACGAACTTGTTAGTTGCAGATATCTTGGGGTAGTAGAGATATCTATTGCACATACATCTTTGCACACGTCATTTTGCTTATGTGCATAATGAAGCAGTGTTCTCTGTGAGGATGTACTGTTCACCTAGAAAATAAGAATAGTTCCACATGAATAATTTGACTTGGTTAATTCTTGTACAACCAGGAATGGAGCAGAATGGATAGAGGAACTGCACTCAGTTCGTGTGATACAGATTTTCATAGCTCCTTCAGCCTGAAAATTTGTTATCTTTAGCAGAATGCAACCTGCCAAAACATAACATAAAACTGAATTTTGTAGCACTGTGCTAAAGAACTAGCTCATTCTGTGCATGAGAGATGGTGTTTCCATGGCTGTAACTACAGTTTCTCATTATACTTACCCAAAAGCCATGGGGTGACTATGCACCTTGCCAGCAGTAGACTTTCAGTCAAGTCCTTTTGCCTCTTGGATACCAAATTGTTCCAAAATATTCATGTTCGCTTTATCTTGTAGAACAATTCCTAGGATTTCAGTCTTTTCTGAGAGGTCTTGCTGCAAACAGCATAGCAACACCTATTGTCTCAATTCAGCACTAACCCAGTATTCCATACAGACGAGGTCATCTCTGTCTAATATCATAAGGTTTTACAAGTTCTTAGCTCTAACCTGTTGGTTGATTTCTTCACTAATTTGGTAAATGAATCCAGTAGGTCTTCAAATTATTATTAGGGCAATGACAACTTGAGGGTTGTGGTTAATAAGATAATAAGTGAAATAGTTTGGTTAAATAAACTTTGAAGCAGAAAGCCTAAAGACCTCTTCTTATTACCTCATTAACAAGAAATGCAATTAAGTTATTATTATTATTCTGTAATTGTTCTCCTTCTTATCACTCATGAATTCTGATCAGCATGGATATTTAATGACATAGCAATAAATATTAAGAAATTGCACGAACCGAAGCAAGACTATATGAAAACAGCAAGATTTAACGTTTGAACATACACTTTTGAAATGGAGGAATATTCTGCATGATCTTACGACAAAGCTTTGGAATGAAAAGAAGTTTATGACACATTTTATTACACCTGTAAATCTGAAAGCTTAGCTATAGTTTTTAATTTTTATTTTGCCTCTATAACTATTTTTATACCCTTTTTATAGTTGACTGGTCCAAGGTTTAAAATAAGTTCTGCTAGGAGTCTATGCCCCATTAGTCTTCTATAATAAAATGTGAACCTGGCTAAAATAAAACATGATGCCTTAAGAGCAATTAAGAATGGTCTTTTGTAGATAACTGTAACATGAAATACAATCACTGTTTTTATTAATGGATTTGGGAAAAGCAGCTCAATGATTTATAGCAGAAGGGTGGGTTATTTTACATTTTTATTTCTTTTATTTTATGTCTCACTCCTCAAAAAACCTTTTAAGACCTCTGAAATAATCAAATTCTGTGTTTCAAATGTTTAACGTGTTAGTGTGAACCTCAGTATCTGTTTTATTTAGGTAATGTATTATGTTAGCTAAGAAGGTGTCCTTCTTTTTGCTGTTACTCCAATGCAAAAAAAAAAAAAGTGTTATTTTTGAAAGAAAATCTTGTTGGATGTTTTATAAGAGTGATAAAATGTAAAAGCTGTGCTTTGTACTTTATAATGGCAGGATTTGTAGGACACAGACATAATCTACTGGGCATTGTCTGAACACTAAGCATAGCATCTCATTAACGCATAGTTTCTAAAAAGTATAAACAGAGTTGACAGATGTTTCTCTAATGATATAATAATAATTTCTTTGTGATTATTAGATTAAGCTTCTATGAACTTGAAGTCTTGAAGGTCAGTGTTTAATGTGGCTGGAAATGGAATTTATGCTTTTAAACTTAGAGGGGCTGTAGTTTTTATGTTTAAAACATTTAGAAAGACTTCACGAGCAATTCTCTTCTACCTGGATTTTAACTGTGGTTAATACGCTCCTTCCAGGCAAAAAGTGGAAATTTGGTGCTATTTGAATTAGGGGAGAAGGACAGAGAAGTGAAAAGAAAGGCTAAAATGACAAATATCTTTTCTCACCTTCATAAACCCTGTTAGTTATATGTGGAGTAGGTATTCCTTTGGAGGCGCTGTTTTCCAGTAGACCCAAAACCGCCTTCTGGGTTTCTGCTGATAATAATACCTTGCTAGCTAACTTATACACGTGGCATTTGCATTTCAGTATCCATGGCAGGGGACGGGGCTTGCAAAATCTTGAGGCTTCACAATCTTGGTTCCACAAATTTGGAAGCATGTTTTCTGGACTCTGTACTAGTATACTTAGATCTCAAATGCAACATTGATTGGTATGTGCTAGTAAGTGTGAGAAAAATCTTTGAATAAAGGTGGCTCATTGCGGTTTTCAAACCTGTTTTTCCACAGCAGAGCTCTGTGTAGCTTGAGAAGCCATTTAGCACATTAAGAAAAGGGCCACAGCATTATTCCACACTGGGTGACTGTTGGCATTTAGCACATGCATGATCAAGGTAGGCAGAATGTGTGCCTTGTAAAGGATAGGATTTATGCTTCTCTAGGCTAGATAGGTTGGCAAGCCTGAATTCTAGCTGATAAAAATTAAGCTAAAATTCATGCCCTATGTCAAAATTTGGAAAAATAATCAAAATCCCATACATACATAGTGTTTATGTACGTACGTGTGTATGTGGCAAAGGACATTTACACGTAGAAGCAGCTCTTTATGCTTCTGAAAGGCAGTACGAGTATTGTACCTGGACTGATTTTGCTTTTTGTTTCATCTGCCACAAGAAAGAGCAAGTTTTTAAAGAGCTTTCTTCCACAAGGAATACTGCTTGCTCAGCTGTGTGGAAATATATAATAAAAATCAGTAGCCTAAAGCTTCTGTGCTATGATAAAGTGTAGCTGCAAATGAAACAAATTATTTGACTTTTAAGCACATTTGTAAATGCTGTTTTGACAGCCCTGTAGTTTACACTACAGATTTTGTGGTAGCAATGAATTCTGGGGTTAAGCCTTCTGGCCCAAAACCAAGGAGTGGCCTTAACCAACTTTGAACGCTTGGCCCTAGGTATTATTTGGTAGAGACAAATAGTAGCTGACAGACACTGTGCTAGTAATATCCTCTGTCTGCTGTAACCAGATCCTTCCCTAGACAATGAAGTGCCCTATTTTTGGAATGTGCTGGCTGGAAATACAAAGTGAGCAGTTAGTCACCTTGAGTTCCCTCCCTTGACTTTCAGTCCCCAGGGACTCGGCTCCCACTCAGTGCTAGCTGCTGTTGGCACAGAGAGAGTCAGTCAAAAGTCTGGTCATTCTTCAAGATAAGATCTGAAATAAATGTTCCTTTTGAAAACTTGTATGGTTGCCATAGGCATAAGAATGCAGCCTTCCTTTAAAATCAGCAGCACATGAGAGTCATTACCTGTGTCTTCCAGAAAACGTTATGTGGATTTATCCAGAGATTCATAGTCTAGAGAAGGAGGAGCTAGGACTTGGATTTCCTTAGCTTAGCCTACTTCAGAAAGGTAGCAAAGAAATGTTAAAGGCTACGTCAAGAAGTTGCAAAGGTGGGGGGGAATCTAGTTTGTAGATTCTATTTATAAATTATAGGATTTGTGCTCTGAACTTATCTAGTACAGATCTGAAATGTACCATGGAAAATCTAACAGGACTGAAAGTTAAGTAGCCTGAGGAAAAATACTGTATTGAAAGACTCAGAAATCCACCTGTTCAAATCCATATACTGCAAATCCGCCTCCAGAAGAGACAAATGAAAATCAGATTGGCTAAAAGGGAATCTGTAAATATCCAGAAATGTCTTTCTGCTCTGTGGGACAGTTCTGTAGGAACAAATTCTGTTTTCAGATTGTGTTGCATGATCTGAGGTATTTGGCAATGAAGAACTCAGTTCTGTCTCTGGCAAATCTCAATATAATGGCATTAATCTGGATGGTATACACAGAATGATCCCCACCAAATTAACACTGATACAAAATTTAAAGAAAAATACTTACTTTGGCATCATACTACAGGATCATAAAGTTAATGGTTTGCAAAACTTGCATGTTAGATGCTTTTCTCCTGTGTGGCTCTGAAAATAATCAATGAAATGCATGATAATTGTCATTTTGCTGTAGCACTTTATCTTGCATTAACATAATTGTTTTAGTCAGTTTTCACTGCTAGTATCAACATTGCTGATTTCCAGGGGTTTGTTCTTGGTTTACTCTATGCTGTGACTGTGCCTTCATCTGATGTTCCTCTTACTGAAACTGTCAACACGGATGGGAGATGTGTGTGATAATTTAATTATCACTGTTTTTTTCACATTAAAGCAATTAAAAGGAACTTGCAGAACAAATCAAACAGTTAACTATGCTTGTACAGGCTAAAAAGAATTCTCAAAGACAAATAGTTCATGTTTTGGAGGCTGGAGTGGCCGTGGCTGAAGGGAGTGTATGATTACTATATGATTACTGGTTATCACAGATGACTGGTTTTTTTTCTTTTTTTTTTTTCTTTGCTAATGTAGTTACGAAATAGTACAAGTGCATTAATTAGTCTTTTTTTCCCCTGTGTAGTTTGTAGTTCTCTCCTTACCCATTACTCAGGCTTTTATCTTCAAAATAGCCAATATGATTCAGCCAGTAGCCCTGTATTTTAGTCTTCACTGGAACTTGCTGGTTTTGTTCATATTTTGCATAATTTAAGTTTCTTCATGTGAAGAAATTCAGGGCCACCTTGATCTCTGTGAAAACATTGCTGTTAACTACAGCAGACCCAGGATTTCATCCAGGAATTTCATAGAGATTTTGCTGGTTTCAGGTGCAGAGCTACAAATGTTATCTAGGATTGTAGAGCGCGCATATATCACATTTCAGAGGATGTGACCTAGTAATCTTATGGAAAATCAGATGCATGCTTGGGATTAATTACGTAGAAATGGATGTTGGTATTGGTCAAGTTAAGAATTAGAATTCTAGATATCTGGTTGCATTGTTTTCTCTTAATGTATATGGCTAACCAGCACGAGCTAATAACTGTTTATGGCACGATTCATAAGGTGGCTATTCACAAACTTGTCAACAAGAACTATTATCAGTACCATGCATTCTTGGTGTTTCTGTTGGCATTTATATTCTTTTCCATTCATCATGTGTAAGTATTTATTATGGTATCCCATAATTTTTTTTAAGGTAAAAAAACCCAACAACAACCAAAAAAACCAACTAAGTAGAGGAGCATAAGAAATAATGTTACTTTTTGGAATCAATAAATATATTTGTATATTCATGGAGTTTAGTTATATTTTTAATTCTGTTGCTCTGAGATGTTCTGTACTGAATAAGCAAAGCTTATTTTGACTTTGATTTATAGGGCTCATCATTGACTCTCATCACGCCTGCACAGGAGCACATGCCTTCAACTCCCTCTTTATGTACAGTAGATCTCCAATTAACACATCTGCAGAAGCTTTATCTTCAGCCTAATGTGTTGCCTCTCTTAATTCTATATGCTATTGCTTCATGAGGCTGGATGTGTACTGTTTTAAATATTTGCAAGTACAAAGTATTTGGTGTAAATTATTAAAATTTTTATGTTAAAAGGAACCTATGCTTTCATAGAGAAAATGGAAAATATATATTTTCCTGGCCATTTAGTTGCTGAGTATAAGTAGAGCAGAATTTTTTTTTAATCAACGTCTTTCCAGTGTTTCTATTCTTTGCTAGGAAATTCTTTTGCATCTTCCTAGAATGTACCTTGTGCTGCTGTGTGCCAGTGTATGTGACATTCAGTTCTGTGCTGATTGTATTGAGACATCTAATGTTGTCCATGTTTTCCTCTTACATACTGTAAGTGATACTAAATATGCACAGAGGACTTCCATAGAGATAGAAATACTACTTAAAAATTTAGTTACACAGTTTTGGGATGAAGCAAACCACAGAGTGGTTGCTGAGATTGCATAGACAGGCAGTTGTGCTTTCCATAATTTTTAATTGCTTTTTAAATTAAGAATCTGTTTGTATTAAAGAAGGCTGAGTCTTTCTGTGGTTTGTGCTCTGATTTGAGGGCTGTCGTGGTTTAAGCCACAGGGGCTCTGGCTGAAATTTCGTAGTCCTTTCAGGAATTCCCTCAGTGAGTTTGGATGAGTCTCTTAGTGAAATGTGAGAAAGCATTAGTTAGCTAACTGCGGAGAGCAGCTTGTACAGACAGGAGAATAGATGTCTCCAGCCTCCATGCTTAAGGTACATTTAAAATCACATTTACTCACAAGCTAAATGAAATGTTTGCACTGCACTAGCATGTTGCTTTTTAACAGATGCTGGGAACACCACTAGTAATCAAGAGATTTTTAGTAAAATTTGTTAGTTAATGCAGGGAGGCTGGATGAAAACACTTAGTTATAAACATCCTTTCAGCAGGAGATAGTAAGCTTGCTTGTGTTCCTTCATGTAAGGACAATCATCAGATCATCTTTCAATAATGCTAGAACAAGTAATGTTGTGACAGTATTTCAATGCTGTTGATTTTTCCTGTAAATTACGTGATAAAAACATTTCAAAGGCATAAACCATTTACTAAGAGGTGTATTTACTCTGCTTACCTAAATCCTCATATTTCCATTGCAAAATTTCTTTGAAAGTCTGTAAAATCATTTTATGTGTCATGTGTAGCTGATACAGAAGGTGCTATGTTTTTACAGAAGCAGGTAGAGGTAGAAGATTTCAATTACGTAAATAATAGAAATTCTTATGTCCATTTTGTGTAAAAAAAAATAATCTGTATTTTAAAGTGTATTAATAGTGTGACACACTGAGAATTTAATTTAATCTTTGAGTTTTGTTGGACGTTGCCTGCACTGGTTCTGAAAACTGGTTTTTTAGAGCATAGTTGCTTCAGGTCAGTTGAAAGGGGTACTAAGAATGTGACAACGGTAAAATGAAGTTCTTGGGAGCACTACATTATCCTTGCTTGTGAACTTTTAGTAGTTTGATTTTCTGTCAGAATAAACAAGGGCTGAAATATGGCTAGTTCCTACTGATTATGTGCAAATGTTATCACTCAGCTATTACCATCTGAAGTCTTGTGTAAACAACTGTACCACAGGGAATGTCCTCTGAATTGCGAGGTCCTCCTGCTTTGCTACCACAGAGAACTTGCTGCAAGTCAATCTTTGTCAGCTCATGTTAAAGCAGACCCAGTCCCAATGTTAGGTCATGTGTTAGAGATACATCTCTCTCCTAAATCAAATTAAGCTTTTTCTGGGCATCTGCTTTTTATCACCAAGATTTCTAAACTGCTAACGCTCATTACCATGAATGGGGAAAGTCATATCGTACTGGAGCACTAAGTAACTGCATATGGGGTTTATATGCTATGGACATGGTACTTCCATGCTGCACCTACATGGCTTTGAGGAAGGAGGCATTTTGTTGATCTGCTCAGGCTCATGTTTGTGCAGAGGCTTTTAAGAAGTAAAATTTCCTCCTGATCTTCCCTTAAATGTTGAAGTTAAGAAGACATCTTTTCCCCACTTGTAAAATTTACTGCAAGATCTGCCTGCTAAAAGTACTGAGCAGGACTGGCAAAGAAAGCTAGAAGAAAGCATAGTTTTGTCACTTCTCTTCAGACTCTGTGGAAAACCTATTGAAAAAGAATTTATATGGTGAAATAAAGGTCTGTGTTTCTTAAGAAATATAAAAGCAAATTTAAGTACGTTATATAGAACTCAGAGTGGGTTAAAAAAAAAAAATCAGTGTAGGAAAGTAAATAAAACCTGATGTTTATATTTGAATCATTCTGGTTTAAAAGAAATATGTAAAAATAAAGATGACAGTGTTAATGTACAAACTGCTTAAGAATGATAAAAAACGTTTGTAATACAGCAGTAATCCAGCAGCAAACTTGTTTACAGGCAAAGTTTTAACATCAAACGACTGAAAGAGTTAAACACCTGGAGCGAGTCTGCTAAACTGCTAAGCTGGCCTTTGGCAGCAGTGGCAGCAGCAGGGAGAGTATTTCCTCCATTATGGTTCAGTGACTAATTCATTCAAAGCTGAGAAACCAACTGAGAGCTGAAAACGCAGGAAAGCTATTTCCTATTCTAACCTTCAAATATATTGATGAGGACTTGAACTACAATTTTAAATCCTTGCTCGACATGGAAAGCAAAAAGAATTATTTTTTGTAACATGTTCAATGCACTAACTTCGTTTTTATTTTAATTAAAAAACAACTATTCAAAAAATTATCATCTTGTACATTTCCAGTTCTTTTCCAAATGTGGACCTAAATCACATTACTCGTCATTTGTACTAAGTATATAAATAATAAGTAATTTTTTCCAATGTACTAAAATGTATAGGATTCCCCCAAAAGATAAGCAATAATTATATAGAATTCATAAAATATATGTCTATCAATTGTTGTAGCTATTGTATTGAGTTGTAAAACAATTTTTTTTGTAGTTACTAGTCAGTTGTCAGTATTTTTGTAAGAGAACAACTTTAAGTTGTAATTAGTACTTCTCAGTTTCTTATAAAAAATCCCTTCCTTTGGTGGTTCCACTTCTGTTTACTTAGCTGATGTTGTTCCTCTGAGCTAAAACTAGTCTTCCATGACAAAATATAAGGCTCACATGTCAGATCATGGACACTTACAGATAGCCATAACTGATCTATATAAGTATCTCAGGTTTGCCTATATGAAAATAAATACTTCTTTTAAAAGGCTAGAGGTTATATATGTTTTGATAAATTAAATTCTTTAACCAGATCTTTGTATTTTTCTCATACTTGTAAAGGCAAGTTTAGACAAGGAAGAAGTCCTGTGTATGTTCTCAAAACAAACATGATATAACCCAACTTCCTAATTTGTTGAGTATGTTTGGAAAGTTTGGAATAGTGGTTTAGACAAACAGATGGACTTACAGATAAGTGAATTACAGGAAATAGTCTGTTTGAAGTTTTAGTTTTAGTTTTTTCTCACCTTTTGTTTATGAAAGTCAGATATAAGTGAGAATGTTTTTTTCCACTATCTATTGTTGGCCATGATCTTATAGGTACCTAAACAAATTCTTACAGCAATGTTCACAACCATATGTTAAGTACTGGTTGAGTAAGATTTCAAAGGATTTTTTTTTTTTTTTAATTAGAGAGTTGCAATTATAGATTTATTTCTTTTTCTAGTTTGGTAAGGTCTGTTTCGTCCCTCCATGATTTCAAGCTTCATAACCTTTTTATGCTTATTTCAAGAGATATTTTGAATATGAAAATATCATGTCAAAACTTAGCTCAGCCCTTCATCAGACTTTAGAAAACCTAAGTTAGAATTCTGTTTCTAAGATAAACAGATTTGTATCAGAAAGGTTTTCAACTAGCTAGTATTCATTTTGGCTGAGAGTTCAAACAATGTCTTTAATCATATTTTGTTGATTATTTGTTAGTTTCTGTGGGAAATCAAAGGACAGACAACCTAAAATATGTCTTCCATGAGATACATCGCAACTCACAAGCTGTAGCAAAGAGTTTTCTAGGAAGTGTCTTTCATGTACTGATATGAACTGATTGAGAGATAAAGTACACATCTTTGTGTGTCTATAACATGCAAATGAAGGCTGGCCCAAAAATGGAAGACTCCAGAGTTTGACTGGAGAAGAATCTGTATTGCATTACGAGAGTAAGAAGATCTGTTGTGAGAGAAAAGAATATTTCTGTTCTGTTTTTTGTCAGCCGAAGGACAACAGTTAAAATTAATGCAGAACATAAAATTGGCATTAAAGTGCATGTCAGGAATATGTTGGCCACCTTTGGAAACTTTGAAAAATATGTGTTTCCATAACTGGTTTGTACTTGTACCAGATAGTAATAAAATTAGCCATCCTCCAAATATAGCTCTGAAACTCCAATCAACTTTTAGCAATCCCTGTATATACTTTGGTGATATTCAAAGACTAGCTTTAGTGCTGACACTAACTGGGAGAAAACAGTATCTTATTGTGGGAATGTAAAATATGCCATGCATTTTATTACAGACATCAGCAGTAGGAAAAAAACATTAGTTATTTGAAAATGTAGGTGACTCTTAAAACTAATGCTGGATTTTGAATCTGGAGAAACACCATTCCAAGATTTTTATGACGTTAGTAACCCGTATTTCATTCAGGAAGCTCTTCAGCCAGTGAGAAGCACCATTATCTGAGATTATGAATGAGAAGACTTTCGCTGGTTTCTAGATGACAATTGATGTCTCTGAACTTTCCTAGCTTCTTCAGCTTGCAGGGGATTTCTGCCTGCTTCTCCCTTCTTTCACTTCACCAGTCCTTCTGCATGCACATTATCCAGGTTTCCTACTTCTCTAGTAACAGGGTACCTGTCATCAGCAATGTAAATTTTTACTGCAATAATTTGTTGGTAAAGAATGTTTATCATCAAATGCTATTGCAGGATGCTGCTGACTGCCTAGAGAAGGATGAAAAAACTGAGAGAGTGACAAATGCCCTCCACCAAGGAAACTAGAGGGAAAAGAATGACAAGCAGATTCATGCCAAATTTATAGTGAAATTTGGATTTCCTTCTAAAAGCCACTGAAAGGTTAATAAAAATGGAGTATTGAATTTGATCATTAAAGCCAGTTATTTTTACCAGCTTTATTTCCACTTTGGGTGGCATATGTATATTTCTTTATATCAGTGTGGCACTAGAAATCTGTATTCTTTTTTTCCCCACCACAGGATAAAGGAAACTGAAAGACAAATGCAAAATTCTTATAAATGAATAATATCACGTTTTCTTCATTTTGGATTGCAAAGCAATCAAATATCTTGTGAGAACAATACTGTTCATCTGAAAAAATATATTGAGCTTTTTTAAAAAGCTTTCGTATATAGGGGAGAAAGTTGTGATTTCATTTAATTCTTTAGTGTTTCCTCTTGAAGATTTCTGAAGGGCAGAGTCTGCTAGAGTATTAAAACAGAGGGTTAGTCCAGTATTTGGAGTTGGGTGGTATTTGGCAGTCTGAATATCAGTGCTGCCAAATATAATATGATTCACACACCACTAATAGTTTCTGCTTAGCCATATGTGAGATTTTGTAAATGTCTATGGAAATTGTGCAATACTCATTTTGGGGGGATGATCTAAATATACAAACATGAACTGTGTCCTCATTCTGTGTCCTAAGGCAAGATCTCTGAATCAGAGAAAGTACAAGCCACTGGCCAAAATACAGCAAAGTATTTGTTTTGAGTCCAGTATCTTTTTCAGTGTAGAAGTTGTGTCTGTCCAAACAGTGAACTCCATTACCTTGTCCTCTATTTTCATCCAACAAGCCAAATGCTTGAGGAAAGCATCAACTATATATTATATTCTTTACTATAAATAAATTAGATGCAGACTTTCACATTAGTTTGTTTACATTTGCTTGCCTTTGTCGAGAGGGTGAGAGATGTTACTGCAGTGTATTTCTTTTGTATCTCAAAGTTAGAGCAAAGCCTGTTGTTGTGCTTTTCCCTATCCTTTTCATAAAGACTTTTTTTTTCCTTTATTGAAGTTAAGTGATTTAAGGACACTTGGGAGCAAGGATTTTTTTTTTTTTTAATAGTCGTTATTTAGTTTCTAGATGTATTGGTGAGGAAACAAAGATTACCTTGTTCATAAGGGAATTGGTGCCCCAGGTTAATGTCCAGGTGTTCTTTCAACTGATGTCTGAGACTAATTTCTTCCTGGCCCTCTGGTAACCAGCTGAAGCAGGAGACCAGCTGGTATATCTTCACTCTTGCATACCAACATCTTTCACTGATTCACAGATTTTCTTATATCCTTAGTACTTCCTCTACTGCTTAACGATCTTTGAACAGTAGTTTGAAGATAACTGCTGTTGTGCTTTGCAATGGCTTCCTCTGAATCAAGAAGTCAAGGATTTAAAAAATAAAAATAAAAAATCTCATTGTGATCCTCATAAGCTCCCATTGTCGAAAGGTCATAAATTTGAGAACCCATCAAAGGTTTGCTAAAGAAATGCTTAACACTGAATATTGTCTGGTTTGAATCTTGTGACTTTGGATGGCATTTCAGCAGGAAATGCTACAAAGAAGAGTTCCTGATGTATTTAATTCAAACATTCAGTTTCTTATTTTCTCTCTCACACACATTTACATGCTGCCACCTGCCAAAGTTCACAATTTCAGTTACTTTTTGCCTGTAACAGGTAGACATCAACTGTGTCAATCTAAAAATACACCAAGCCACAGAGACATCTGATGTTTCTTTCGTGCAGTCTGAACTTTATGATGCTTTTATTGTGTGTTTATTTTTTTAAGCATCCATGCAAGATTTACAGATCTTTAGTATTCACCATTTGGCATATACCCGTTTGAATAGGGAGATAGTAAACATAAGATGGAGGAGCCAAGAGGACAGCGCAGGGGCAGCCATCTATTTCAGCTGCATCTTAGCAAAGAATTCACTTAGGGAACATGGAAAGTGGAAGCCTGAAAGTTGAAATTTCTTCTTGGAAAAGATGGCAAAATGTGATCTTTGCAGGTGCTGTTGACCTGTGAAGTAGGAAGAAAGCAGGTTAACTGCATGTGGTGAAAAATATTAGGTAGGAGCACATAGCATAGAGAAAAAGAAATTTAATCTCATATAGTAAACACCAGTTCAAGGAAATAGATAGACCCTGAAGACTGCTGTCAGGGAAAAGCAGAAGGTTCACTGATAGGCTTTAAGTCTGAAGTAAAATAACCTCAGACTATTCATGTAAGCCGGGATAAAGCTTCAAAGTTCAAAGTGCTGCTCTGTACTGCTATAGATGTATTGGTGTGATGTTATTTTTTTATGTATAATTGAATCATACTGTGAGAAAACAGGTTATGTACATTTGGACATTTAGACCAAGTAATTGAACTCAGAGCAAATAACACTTAACTGCATCAGTTATGAAGGACTGGTAATTAAGATGTGGAAAGAGAAGAAAGTGCTTATTCACCAGAAGGTCCACCTAGCTCCATGTAACTTCTTTCATTGTAGTTGTTCAGAATTCCATCACTGTCAGCCCTAAAACATTTAATTCACTAATAGCAGCTATGGAAGAGGGAAGGTGAAAGCCACTTACAATGGTTTGTATAAAGAATTGTTGTTTGAACAGCTCTTTCAAGAAAAACTCTGAAACATTTCCTTTTGTATTGTCTGTATATACTAAAATGGAGGTTGCTAGTTATGTTAATTATCTCATCTGCAGTCTCTTCTGAGGTTTCTTCAGCTCCACAAGGGCTTTCACAGCATTACTGCATGTTCTAATTGTATAATCACACATTTACACCACTTACGTCATCAAGTATAATTGCACTTGCTATGTGAATGTGCCATATAGAGCAGAAATTACTTTGAGGAAAATGATACACCAGAATCTTAATTAAAAGTTCATTAAGCATACAAGATATGCTTACCAAAATATAGTGCATACTGAAGGCTAAAAACTCCCCTGATGCACAAGTATTTGCAAAATCTCAGTGTTATCTTATGTATGAAGTTGTGAGACCTTTGTCTTAATATGGGTGTATTTTTTGTTGTGTATATTAAACTCATCTAATGTCTGTGCTACATAGAAAAAATACTAGCAGTTGAGAACTGTAGTTCTGGATGTAATCAGATAAATCTTTGTGTGTGAATTCTACCATAATATTTAGCTAAGAAAGTAGGAACTAAATGATTTGATAGTTTTACAAGACTGCACTACAGAAAAATGTGGTGCAAGAAAAGCTGGTGTGTGGCATAAGTCTGCAGATGGTACTCCTTTTTGTTCCTGGTCTGGTAGTATCAGTGCAGAGGTATTTGTGTGAATCCTAGGATATTGCTGGAACAAATGTATTATGGATGAGACAAAGTTCTGTCTTCAAGGTATCATGAAGATTATTGGCACATATGCCACAAACACTTTAGTGAAGAAAAGGGTCTTTGTCCAAATGGCTGTCCCAGGCGGCCATATTCAGACTCCTTTCTCCAGACTATTTTGTATGGACTCAGATTTATCTTTCCCTAAACCTGCTGATCTGGGTTAAGCAGCTGCTGCCTTTTATCTAGACTTGGCTGGAGTTCAGTGATTTATCTTAAGTTGTAGAGCTAGTCTAAGACAGCTCATCAAAGGCTCAACAAAAACAATTTCTTAATGGGAAGTAATTTTCCAATCAACATAGAACTGTAGTAATACACTGGAGTATCCTTTGATTTAGCTTAGGACATTTGGTTGCCCAGTAAGAATGCCTCATGGTATTGGTTTCTTTATATCTATCTGAGGAATAATTTTCACTTGTTTCTAAGGTATTAATGAGATACTTTTGACTGAAATTTACATTCAAGATTGTATATAATGAAAATGAAGATGTGCTGCATTAGCATAATTATATCTCTCTAATTCTAAATATTTATATAAGAATACTGCAAAGACCAAACATAGCAATGTGCTCTTATTGCAGTTGGTCTAAACGTTCAAGAAAAACTAGTTCTTCAGCGTTTCTAGGCATAGTTACTCATGAAGTTATAAATGAGCTTTTAGAGGATTTAAGCTCACCTTTCTGACACAGATTTTTTTAATGATTATTTATTTATTCATTTCAAATTTTTCACTCTTGGTTTTTTTATGGTATCCCTTGACATTTCTTGTACTTGGAGGGGAGAGGAGAGGAATAATCCACTTTTATGCAACAGTTTGTTGGAAAAAACATGTTCTTAAAACTCACCTGTACCGTTCTGTTAAATTAGAGGCCTGGGGAAGGGACACTGTCTGCTAGGTATCTGTCTTAACATATGGGCTGAATTACTCAGCAAAGAATTGAGCCACACTGTTTCATATTGGTTACGGTGGTAAAAACTGCCTTGCACTGCTCTGCAGCAGAGGGATGGATAAAATGCTCTTTGAACAGTCAAGATTTTTTAAAAATGTCAGTGCAGAGGGCTTGCGTTTGTATTTGGCTTTCTAGACCTGCCTCTTGACCTTCTAATTACTTGATTTGAAACAGCACTGAGGGTATAATAAAACTGGAGGTTGTCTCTCTTTTGCTTTATCATAAATTAAAGCTGTTGGTTTAGTGAGGTGAAAGTAGAGGCAGAGTGTTCATTACTGCTCAAGTGACGGCTTGTCAATAGCGCTGCCTTTTAGTTTGTTCTAGTCAGCACTTGCTGTGCATTTTGTTGGACCACTGGGAAATAAATACAACAAGATTATACATTTGGAATACCACAAGAGTTCATGAAGGGAGAAAAAGTAAAAAAAAAAAAAAAAACAAAAACCCCAAATGATAAATTATACACTTGGTAGAAAGTGACATGCTATCTTGTGCTATTAACAGCCAGAGATAATTGCAGTGAATTGTAATTGCAGTTTGCAACTTACAGTACAGTGTGTCCAACATCAATCTTAATAGTGCACAAAGCAATTTATATTAAAAGTTAATTCACTTGGTAAGTTTCAGCTGTATACAGATGTAGCTTTTCAGAAACTTCAAAGGCATTTGGAACATGGAGGGAAATGCTAATGTAGTAAGCCTTAGAGAAATATTGCATTACTACTTGTAATGAAAACAAATGTATGCCATTATATCCAGTTTGTGTTTATTAAATAAACCATTCAGTTTTGTACATTGAAGAAACTGTGTTTCTGTTATTCACAAGAATAACAATTATATATGTGTAGAGTAAATTTGGTCTGGATTTTCATGTGTTTGAGTGTATATAATTTTGACTTAATCCTTCTGTGAGACAGTACTGAGTGTGTGTGTTTATGTGTTTATGTTTATACATATGTATTATTGGAATTTTTTAATCTAGACCTTTATTCTGGAATTGTTTAGTAGTTCCTGGGGTATTTTGCTAGGTTGCCTGGTTAAAATTACTCTAGATTTTTAGAGAGATCTTTAATCTCTTTTAATTAAAATGAAACTTGATTTTGTGAGAGCCTAACACCCCTTCTAATGGAGATGGCAATCTTGCTTTTACTGACCACCTTATGGTGCCCTAATGTCTGAGAGAGATTCTGCATACCACTGGCTTCTGTTCTGTGAACTGCATCACTTCACATTTACTTTAGCAGGTATTACCATTTTCTCAGTGTTGTGCTCAGTCCTTGGTGCTCATCAAAGGACAGAGAATTCCCTGAACCACAGAGTCATGAACACTCACTGTTCTGCTCTAGGCTTCACTGTGCATTTGTGGGTAACCATTGATACAGTTGGAAAATGCAGGGTGAAAGTGCTGCTGTTTTGGATAGCTGTTTGTCAAAGTATGAAAATCTCCACATTAAATCATACTTAAATTTGCCTGATGGAATAATTGCGAGGTTTTTTTAGAATGGGGAAAAGACTGAGAAGGAAGGGGGTTGAGGTTTTACTAGTTGCATCACCTTACATATCCAGACCCCATTGAGAGGATTCATCCAATGCAGAAAGGAGTTTGAGTGTTCATTTTGTACCATCATGCATTTTTGTAAATGTCTTATACTTATGAGAGACCAGAGTTAGTTAATATATAAATCTTGGGTAGATTTTCTTCTAGGGAGAACTACTATAGTCCTACTGAATTAAGTTGAACAAAGACATTTAACACTAGGTAATGACTGAGTCTTACAGGAGTTTTGGGAGTAGCTGAAAAGCTGGACTGAGGCTAATTTTCTTCTTTATGACATTATTTTCACTGGGTAGCCAAGAACGTGCATTTTGGAACCAGCAAACTTGCTTAGAGGTATGGCATGTATCTTTACTCATCTCTGCTGAAGGAGATCCAGAGTTGCACTAAATTTCATACCTCTTAGACAATATACCCATGTACTTCAGCCAGTTTTGGTCAAGGCTTCTGTAAAGATTTATCCCACTGAAAAGCATAATTTTAAATTATTTGGTCATTAGTGTTATAATGGGGGGATTAACAAGCAATGTTTGGTACCAGGCTTTTAAATTTGGTGGTAAATACTTGGCTGGAATTTTTAGAATTGGATATAGATGATAAAAATCTTCATTTTTTTGCTGGAAATGAATTTTCTGCTGTGAAACAATGTACTGTATATGACTTTGCAGGAAAGGTAATTTGAGAAGCTGAGTTTAGAAATGTTATGTATAGTTTTCCATTTGTTTTAGCTAAAACCATCTATAAATCTAATGGGTGCTTTGACAACCAGTCATTCTGCATGTACAGTATTCAATTCAAATTCTTTTGTTTACTTTTCCATTGGTAAAAGCATAATTATTAAAAATATATAAAGGAATAGAATTATAGAATGGTTAGGGCTGGAAAGGACCTTAAGATCATCTAAGGTCAACCCCCCTGCTATGATACCTCACCCTAGTCATAAAGTCATGTTATAGTTTACTTGTCTTTATCGAGTGTAAGCCCCTCTGCACATGTGAATGTACCATACCAATGTAATTCATTTTTACTGATACAAATGAAAGGAAATCTCGTTAAAGGAGACAGGTTTTCACAGAAGTTCAAGTACACTATGTATATATTTAATTTGCTTACATACACATTCCATAAAAAGATGTGCCTATCTTTTTCCCCAGGCACTTTTTGGGAAATGTCAGAAGTGCAAATAGACTACTTGGGACCCTCCATTCACCCACTAATTGCCATAAATCGTAATCTGGCAGCAAACCTTATTCCTAGTCTTTGTTGTTTCCCACCAAAACTGTTAAATGACCCAATATTCAAATCACTGGGCTGTTAGTAGCTCTCCGCCTGAAACAGAATTATTTTGTTTTTAACACATTAATATTTATAGAAGAAAAATTTCTGAATATCAGTCTCATCTATCTGATGTGGCTTAGTATTACTCTTTATGTAAATGATGTCACTTTGTCAGTTAATGACTATGTTTAGCATTAATTTGTAATATGTTTAGCACTACGACAGAGAAGAAGTTGCAAAGAATTAACAAAAGAAACCTAGTGTTAGAAATTTATTAATAATGAAACCGAGCAATATGATGATTTAGGATGATTTAGGAAAAGAGGATGAGAGAAAGGTTTTAAAAATATTTTTATACAAAAATATTAGTAAAACTGTGAAGCCACTGATGTATAAAACTGGAGAGAGGAGTAAGAATCTAAGGAACTTTACTTTCATCATTATTTTTTTACAACATCTGTAGAATTTGTGTGCATCCAAAATACTTACGCATTTTGGTACAAATTCTGAACCTTCTAAAATACAGTTTCATATTTGTATTTTGTGTTCACTAATAAAAAAAATCATTGTATTGGTTCTTCCGTAGTACTTTTTGTTGGCAGTAGATTTCTAAATAACTTACAAAAAGGTAGATAATATTATTCTTCAGGAAACTGATGAACAGAGAAATGCAATAACCTATCCAAAGTGACTTTTGAAGTATCATGGTGTGTTATTTTATTTATGTTCATAAATTCTTCTTTCAAACTTTAAACCCAATATTTGATCTGATACTTGGATAGTGTGCCATTTAACGTAAACTGAAAGTAGATGAAACAAGAACCAGGTTTACAGAAATCATGGTCTGAAAACAGTTTGCCAAAAGCATTTAGTCTTGTCTTGCAAAAATAAGGATGTGATAAAATAAAATTGAGACTTCTGTAAAGAATTTTAATAAGATCCTTTTCAAACGTGAGCTTAATTCATGGGTGCAGGGAAGAAGATAGTGAGAATATGTTGTGTTGGAGAATTTATTTTGGTGAAATAATTGTAGAAGCTGTATTTCCAGTTCGTAGGTCTTTTGGAGGGGGGAAGAACAAGCTACTTGGTGTGGTGCCTGTACTAGGAAGAAGTGTGAACAATTCTGGTAAAGCAGTGAAAATGGGAATTTTGGGTTGGTTTTTGTTTGGTTGGTTTTGTGGAACATGTATGTCTGGTTTAGCAGTAGCAATCATTTTTTCTCCTTCTTAGTAGCTGGTGCAGTGCTGTGTTTTTGACTTTCGGCCTGGGAACAGAGCTGATAACACTGATGTTTGGTCTGACCAAGGACTTTGTGAGTCTCATGCTCTGCCAAGGAGGAGGGGAAGCCGGGAGGAAGCAGGGACAGGACACCTGACCCAAACTAGCCAAAGAGGTATTCCATACCACAGCACGTCATGCCCGGGATGTAACTGAGAGTTACCTGCAAGGGCTGGATCACTGCTGGGTGGGGGTGAGTTATCAGTTGGTGAGGTGTTGTATTCTTTTCCCTTGTTATTTCCTTTATCATTATTATTATTGGTGGTAGCAGTAGTGATTTGTGTTATACTTTAGTTACTAAACTGTTCTTATCTCAACCCAAGAGAGTTGCATTCTTTTGATTCTCCTCCCTGTCCCTCCAGGAGTGGGGTGAAGAAAGGGTAGGGGGGAAGTAGGCTGTGTGGTTCTAATTTACAGTCTGGGCTTAAACCACGACAATATAAAACTGCTGAAGTTACTGAGAGCTTGATGTTCACTGCAGTGCATTTGTTTTTAAGGATGGCAAGTAGCTCTCAGATTTCAGGCATTATGAAAGAGACATCTATGGGTTGGGGTTTTTTCAAAGTAACATACAAATAGCAGGATTAAACAAAGAAAAGTTTAGGTTATTAAATAAAGTGTCAACACTTCTCGCTCACTCAGAATACTTGCAGCAAATTCTGTGAAGTAGAAAATGAAGAGAATGTGCCATGCAATTTTTCTTTAGCTTTTTTGCAATGTAACAGGGCAATCAATACAAATCTTTGCAGTAATCATATATTGATTTTCCTAGAATATAACTCCATTTAAAACATTTTTATCCCCAGGAGTGAAAGCATTGGAGGCTATCAAAGGAGGAAGTAGCTTTCCTTGACCCCATCTGCAGTTCACGTTGATTAACAGAGGCTAGGTAAAATAAATAAATATGAAAAAAGAGTCACAGAAAGGTTAATACTGACTGGGGAGAAACATAATTATAGTGCATTACATTTTTTGTAAAATTATTAGGTCAGTATAAGCTAACAAGTGACTTGGAGATGGAAGATCCTTCATTAAATCAGAGCCAAATATTACAATACCTATTTTTCACTGACAGTGCTGCAAATTCAAGTAATGGGGAGCTTCCTAATGATGTACCCATGTGCACATGGAGGTATCAGGATAGCAAAACTGAGTTGAAACTGGTAGGTTTGCACTTTACCTTGTAAAGGAAGGTCTGTTGTGATAGATTCTGGGACAAACTCGTAGTGAGTGTGCAGAGGTAGCAGTGAAAGAAGTTTGATAATGCCAGGACACTGCGTATTCACTAATGATAAAAATGCCATTGTTGTAGATATTTTCTAAAAGTTGTAGAAACATGATGGATTTGTGGGTTTTAGTATTGAATTTTATGACATTATAACCAATGCAAGGTATTCTTTGGTATCATTTTAGTAACACTGAAGTAAGTGCCTTTCCTTAATGTATTGTATTAAAGGCAAATTTCAAATTTTAACTGTTCATTTAAGTGTAATGTATTACTCCTACATGAGACAGTAAAACCAAGCTGATGCAATAGGTAGGTGGAGGCCATATGCCGTAATTTTGGAATTGGAATTTCCTCTAAGCCAGAGATATTTGGATTTCCTGATTCATCCTAGATGCCCTTAAAGTCCTCACAGCCCATCCTGGGCAGCTTTCAGCTCTGTACTTTCATTCTGGCAGTTTTACCTCCTTTCCTGCCATTTACTTCTGTGATTTCCTGGTCCTTCTTCTCCATTTCGTATGAGTTTTTTTGGCTGAAGCTAGGTTCTCATAGATCAGCCTTTATTGAATTAAAAGGTGTGCATAGCCTCATTATCTTTCTTGGTGCATTGTAGATGATGCTGTTTATTTTACCAGCAACTTCAGAGCTTTTTTGCTTCAGGCAAAGCAACTACTACACATTGTCAGATAAAGTGCCTTATCTGTCAGCAGCACTCTTGAGAATTAATCATAATTCAATAGGTTTACTAATCAAGATTTGAGATGAATGTTTTGATAGAGCAATCAGATTTGTCTAATCTATCATTACTTGACAGTTGCTTTAGGCAGAGTGCTAACTTGGCATTAGTACCTGGTTTTGATCAGTTTGGCATGGCCCACCAGTCAGTAGCATCAGTTATTGCAGCAGTGGACTTTTACGTAGCTACTAATTACAATTCTCTTTCAGTTTCCAAAGAGGCTGGACTGGAGCTGAGATCAGGCAGCTCCCACCTCTCCTGCAACACATTATAAAAAAAAATTTTGAACCAGGAGTTCACTTTGTAATTTTCACAAATAATAAAAGTCCTCAGCGCTTGTTGATGAAGCTGAGGCATGATTTATTGTAGCATATGCAAACATTGCTCAGAACTCAAAGGGTCACTGGAATAGAAAGGAGATAAACAATATATTGTTAAGTGTTGCTAATTATGAATCCAGTCACGTCTGATGTCACTAAAATTTGTTCTCTATTTTGACCAGTTAAACATTCTTGGGGGTAATTTACAACATAGCTTGCAGCAGTTTGCTCAATTTGAAAGCATAAATGAAAGCTTTCATTGTGTATTGACATATTTTTCTTGTTAAGCAATGTTTAAAGTACTGATACAAGGTGCAGTAATAGTGGGTTAGACTGCAAGTGCAAGTTTGGTACATTGTAGTCAATAATGCATTAGTGTGGGAAAATGAAGGAGAGAATTGATGTTTGGTTTCGGTATTTTATTGTTTTGGGTTTTTTTAATATGGGTGGAGTCTTCATGTAGAAGAAGGGAAAAAGCCATCAAGCATGAATGGCTAAATACAGCACTTTATTCCCATTTAATTAAATTTAGGGTATGTGTCAGCAGTATGAGCACAATAGATATGTGGGACTCTAGTTTAATCAGCAGTTCAACATACAGTCATGCTAATCTTACAGTAGCTGTGATTTCTGGGATCAGATAGCCTGTACATGTTAATGTGATGAGAAGTCTGCTGTGGATGATCCTCTGTACAGATGGTGGTTATAGGTGATGTTTGTTCTTGTGCAACAGGCTACCAGCAGAATTATGTACCATTTAAATTCTGTTGAAGCCCTTAACACAGAGCTAAAATCAATTCCTTACCAGTGGGATGTCAACTCTTCTGCCTATTTACAGTTTCTCTCTTAATCATTTGATAATTTGAAATACATTAGGTAAAGAAGAAGCCAAAAAGTACCAGTTCTCATACAGATATTCACCCTTAAGCCCAGAAAACAAAAATGTGCACATGTAACATTTTATATAGGGGAAATTAGTGTACAAATGCCTTTACTGTTCCAGATATAGAGTGTAGCGCAATGTAGTGGCAACTTGCAGTGTTAATATTTTTATAACAACGAGATGGGATAGGAAATAGACTTTGGAAAATCGGTTAGTGATGAGCTCAGAAGGCTATAGTTATAAGTATTTGCAATCACGTCATATTAACTAAGCAGTTATAATACTAGATCTTTGAGACCATGCTTTAGTTGCTTTTCTGCAGTTATTTATGAGCTAAAAAGCTCACTAACTCCCTGTATGCCTGCACAGATGCTTGCTGAAGTCCTAGTGCAAATAATTCTTGAGCAGTGCTATGGGATAGGGTTCCAATTGCACTAACTCCTCAAGTATCAGCAGATGAACTGAGTCAGAGTCTAATTCTCATCCTGTCTGTACTGAATCCATTGCAGACAGTGAGGACAATAACTCCTCTCCATAATGATCAAAGAGATACTTTCCTGATTAACGTGAACACCAGTGGAATGCCTTTGGTACATGCCGCCAGTCAGAGACCACTTGTGTGCCATTCTGTAATGCAACATTGACTGGTTAAAAAAAATACAACCTCAAGTGCAAAGAAAAATGCACTTCTAATTTTACCTTTTGGGAGTGGTTAGTAACCTGGCAAATTAAAGAGAAAAAAAAATAAAAACCCTCTTTTTTATTACTTTTCTTTTAAAAAGAATTTTTGTATTTTTGCCAGTCACTACTCTGCTAAAAGCCAAAGTGAATATTATTTGTACTCACTGCGCATAAAATACCATAGGCGTATTTCTACAGAGTGATGAGAATTACATTGACTTTGCCACCACAGGATTCCTTCTAATATCCTGTCAACAGTCTTATGCCCTACATTTACTGCTGTGCTCAAATCCCATCTCTCCATAACATTTAAATGGAATAATGAAGTAGCATCCTTTCCAATATCAAGCTACTGTATTATTTCATTTGTGCACTGAACAGCTGTTGATTACTTTGCAAGTTCCCTCTACCTGGTAAACCAGGCACGTTTTTTTCTATTCAAGTTTAGATGAGGAAAACTTTTTGATGATCAATGAAGTACCATGTACTGAAATGCTTGGTTAAATTTCCTTGCTCCCTTCATTGAATTCTGCAAGTTAAAAATCCCATTCTGAGGTTCTCCACTCACTCAAAACCCTGCTGCCTTAACAGCCACCTTTGACTTCATTTTCTTCTTGATAAAATCTGTCATGACATGCAAGAGTGCCTTGCTCATGTGAGATGAATGATGGTCCTGCAAGCTTACCACAATAACATGAGATTAACATACATCAAAGATTTTCTAGAGTTACTAAGAGTAGGAAGCCTCCACATATTAAGTCATTTCTATTTTTCCGATTTGCTAGTTAACATATCAAACTAATAAATAGCAATGAGTCATTTGGGTTGTTTTGGTTTTGTTTTTTTTTTTTTTTAGAGTGCTAATAAATGTATTTGAGTTGACAGTTTTATAATGGTGAAGAGATAAAAAATGGTCATGGTAAAAAGATGCTCTATGTGAATACTTGTATGCACTTCCGTTCACATGGTCATATATACAACACCTGTGTGATCCCTCAGGCAATTAAGTCACTCATTTTTCCTGCCAATTTGCTTGCTTCGTTTTGATCTATGTTTGCTTTCATTTATCAACTGACACCTTTAGCATGTTTTCACATCATTTGTTTTGAGAACATGAATGCTGATAATTACATTGGTACTGCCCCATTGCAGGAGGATAGACTAGACAGTCATCTAGGACTGTTTTTTAGCAGTTACCTAGTAGTTATTAATTTATTATTTTCATGTGTTGCAATATTGCTGGTTGCTTATCCATTTTTCTCATTGCATTTGTAGACAGTAACTAGAACTCCTTCATTAGGTGCATCTCCTCATGGCTTCAGTATTAGAGCTTGATATTTGGGTGTTTTCCCCAGTTGAACATGTCTTGCCTCCCCTCATAGGGTTGTCATATATCTAAAGAATAGTCTCAGGTTTCCTGTGCCTCAGTTATTCTCAACTTCCTTAGCTTAGAACAGAATTCCCCAGAATTTGGACATGCTTATGACCACTGTCTCTGCATTCCAAGATTTCCATGGAAGACCAGTCTATCTTTATCTCAACTTATTGAGATTCCTTAAGGGCTTCATGCATATATTTTTTATAGTGTCAGGCATTCCTTATTATTTCTGTGTCGTTTCATCATCTGAATCCAGGTGCTGGTTGTTGTTACTTTCTTGAGGGCAGTCTTCCCTCTAGCACTTGCTTTTATAAAGAAGCATAGGTGAGATCTAGACAGTAATTGTGGTTCCAATTCATATAAGGCCTTGCACAAACAAGGCAACCCAGAAGGCACTTTGCCAAAGTTAATTTTAATTTTAGTCAACTGATTCACCTAGTTTCTCCCTCTAAACCTCATGCTTTGAGAATGGAAGCATCTGATGCAAGGAGTAACTTGTCTTTCTGTGTACATGGGACTAAACTTTGCACCCAACTGTTGTCTTTTTATTTAGACAAAGATCTAAAGACATCATGAAATAACCCAGAAGCTCATTGAAACGAAATCATGCCATCTTAACAGAAACATGTTTCATATCTATAACCAGTGGGTGAAGGTCTGTAATGCAAGTCTTAAAGAAAATCAAGTATTGTTCTATTAGCATTAAACAGTGCTACTGCTTTAAAAGATACTTACCCCAAAGGGCTTATTACCAGAATTTTCCAAGTCTTTAATTTATTACGTGCTGCATGTTTTACTGCCTTTCCCAGATTTTAGTTATCTCAGCCCCACTTTTGGGTGCTGAAAGGTCAAAAGGTGCGCTGCAAAGGCTGTGAGCATAAAGGCACATCAAGTGCTAACATTTTTAGACTATTTGAAATCAAGGAATAAAATACAAAGCTCTTTATTTCTGAAGTGCATGTGCAAGTTATAGAATCCAGCATAAAATCTCTTTAAACATTATAGTGCATCATTAACATTTTCCTTTCTATCTATGCATTTTTTCAAAAATGTCTAGAACAGGATTTAGTGGGAGTTCAGTATGTGTGTTATGACAAAATGTCTGTCAGGTTTTCAGCCTGAAATCTAAATGTGTGGGGTGGGGTTTTTTTCCTTTTTTTTTTTTTTTTTTTTTTTTAATTTGTTTTTATTTGTTGTTTTGTTGAGGTTTTTTTTTTTAAATAAAATTCCTTTTTTAGTGTGTCTCTCACAAGAAGACAAAGAAATGAGGTATGCACAACCGCAAAAATGCAGCTTCTTGTGCAGTCTGCAGGCATCTAGGTATACATGTGTTATAGGGGAGGCATAATTTTGTTTTTTAAAAATACACATCTTACATTTATGTAGCACCTTTTATCCCTAAGGATCTCAAAGTACTTTAGAAAACTCTTAACATATGTTGGATCATCTAGCATACCACTAGAGTATTGGCACCTGTGGTACAGAACACAGTGGCCTTGTAAAGAAGTAAAAAGTCTTTTAAAAACTATAGTTACAAGAGACAGTAAGCATCCAGGTCAACTGCCACTGAAGACTTTCCATTGGTTTTGATGGGAGGTACACAAGGGAAAAAAAAAAAAAAAAAAGACCAAAAAACCCCTAAAACAAACAAAAAACAAAGGAAATGTCACCATTTTATTTGGCAGATTAAAAAAGAAAAGCACTTTACTTTTTTTTCACCTCCATAAATCTGTAGTTTCACAGAATCACTTGTATACTGCTTATGATTTCACATGCTAAGGAGATGAAAAGCCATTTTGGTTTGACTTCATCTTGCACATTCCTGAACTCAGTAATATTTTCTATTGTAATTGAGTAGGACTTTGGTTACTGAAGAAACTAGAGTTTGACTAGTAGAAGAATGGATGCCATTACGTTGAAGAAAAATGTGCCTATAATATTAACCCCAAATCTTGCTTATATTGGGTGTTGAGAGAAATTATGGTGGTGACTTTGATGAGCTTTGATTAAATTAATACAAATATTTTAGCATATGTAAAATACGTTAAATTTATCTGTCTACCTCTCTTTCTCTGTATAGATGTAGTTCATGGTGATATGTATAAGAAATGCTTCCAAGATTTTAGAGGGAAAGAAAGTGGAAATAATTTTCCTCTTCCATATTACCCTAGGCAGTTTCTTTATTTCACTTCTGTGTGCTAAGGGCCCTGGACAGGTCCTAGTTGGACTGGTGTTTTTTTTCCTTCTGTTGCTATTTTTGAATTGCTCTAACTTTAAAAAAGACAGATGCCCAAGGCTCTACCCCTGAATGCACATGAAAACTGCTATAGCAAGGTGTATGAATCTAAAATTCACCTGTATGGCTTAACAGCTGCTGGTGTTCACCTGAAGGCAGAGATGCCTGATATTGTTTGTGCAGCCAAGGAAAACTGATGGTCTCAGTTCAGGTTGTGCCTTTTCATATGTAAGTTGCTCAGAAGCCAAAGCTGTGGTCTTTTAAAAAGCTCTGCGCCTCAAAGTTTGTGCTTACTGTCCAGCTCCTGCGTCTGGGTAAGTGCCAGCACCCCAGGGTTTGTGTTGGAGCTGTTGGCATAAAGTGGAGTTGCTGCTGTAGCTGGTAACTAATGCCAGCAAGAAGGGGCTGCTGCATTTGCTGGCAAGCAGCACTAAGCTTGTCTAGACATAGAAGCGGTCGGCTCTTGTCTTAACACTACCGATACCAGTTTTACGCTGCCAGTACTGGCTGTGCTTCAGTTAGGAGGCCTAGTCATACCTGTGTGGGTTTGTCTTTCTTACAGGTACTCTCTGCTGCCAGAGTAGCTAGTGTTGTTTTGCAGTCCCTACTAACCTGGGAATGGTTTCGGGTTTTTTGTTTAGTATATAATATTTGCAATCACAGTTGCTGTGTATAAACTATTTCATAATTCTGAGTCATAATAAGTACTGGAATATGTTGTGGTATAGCAAAAAATCATCCCTAGCAGTATCACTCAGTGGTGATAACACAAGCAGTGATAACACTTTTCTAGAATATAGTACTTAAATCCTTTATTGAGAACATGCGGTCTTGATGAAGACCTGATAAGCACTTCATCATTCTTAAAACCACATCTGACTTTAATTATTCGTCATAATAACCATTTGTTGTAAGAGACCTTAAAATAATCTTCTCAAAGCACAGTGGAATTGTCTTAGCTTGGAGAAGCTTGGTGCACACAGAAACAACAGCCAGCCCATGCACATTTTTAACTCCTGGGAAACGTCAGTGAAAGAGCTTTTATTGTTGATGTAAAGATTTTTGGTTAGGAAGTATGACTTTTTTTGGCAGTTGCATGAATGAGTTTAATGTTTATAATTAAAATACTTTGTTTCTTTTGACTAAAAATGACAAAGTTGATTATGGTTAGACATTTTTCAGTCTAAAGTTAGCAGTAAATATTTTTGTAAATTAATTCATCTGTTGTTAAGTGAGCATACAAATGTAAAAGAAAGCAGGATTAATTTGTTTCTTACCCCTATGCTATTTATACCCCTATTGCTATTTACCAGCACTTTGTAGTGTGAGTCACACAGCATCTAGGATTCTTTTTTTCTAAATCCTACTCCTTATGGAAGCAGGGGCAGGGAGAAATAAAGCAACCATTGCTATAGTAAATAATTTGAGAATTATCCATAATTATGCATTATCAATTTCAGTGATTTCATGCAAACTAATGGCTTTAATGTGCATGTTTTTAGTAAGGCTAGGTGTGTCTCATAAGAAATAAATATGCTTTGGAAGATGTCCAAAACTTAGATAATGCTCTTTTTTTTAAATACTAGTTAGTAAATATTTTATAGTTAAAATAGGTAGCAGCTGAGTGTTGATTAGTGTGAGATAAATCAGAATAAATATTAATAACTTGCTTGTGTTCTGCATGGGCAACATTTCAAATCAATGATAAAATATTGTTAATCAGTGGATTGATTGGACCATAAAGCAGTTGTATATTGATGCAATTGAAGCGTTAAATTTGAACATTGTCATTTCTGGGCGTGTCAGATCTGAAAGCTACACTGCAAATTATAAATTCCCCAGTATTGACAGTAATCAGAGAAGGGAATTTTTAAAGGAGATACCCATGATCTACAGAATAGAAAGGGTAAAAAGCTCTCTAATGAATATGATGCAAGATGATCAAAGCAGATCATCAAAGTACTCAGAAGCTACTGTATCGGCCATACCTCTGCTAATGGCTCTTGCTGTCTGCCTGTCACAGAAGTGTAGAGAGAGGCAAAGTAGTTCAGAGGACAAAGTAACATGGTGGGGGGATTATATTCCCAGACGCAGTGATGATATTTGAGTTCCTGGGTCACATCTGTAACTATAGGTTGGAGTCTTATGCTGTAATACTAGAGGCATGGCTTTTATTGAGCTAGCAGTTGTAGTTCAGGAGATACACTGAGGTCCAGGTTTAATTCTCTAGGAGGTACTACTACTTGGCATAATGTTTGGTGCACTGATATTAGCCGTACATGGATTCAGAACCACAAGCTCTGTCAGTTATTGTGCACAGCTGATCTTTTCCTCTTAGCAGTGGGTTTTCATCAAGTGATCTTTTACAAGGAGCAAATTAAACCAAGATTAGATGACTATTTTTTAATTTCAAAATAAAAGGACATTTGAGTTTGGGCACACAGGAAGATGTCTTCTCTTTGCCTCTTTAGCACCTATCACATTTATTGGAATGTTTATTAGTTCTCTGAAATCTGAAAAGGCTTTGAATTGTCAGTGGCGCTTGTACTCACACACAGAAATCTGAGAGAAGCTGAAACTTTTTTTGTTTTGACTGGCACTTGCAAGACATCAGCTAAGTAAAATGCAGTATGTAATGCAGTATGTAGCTGTGAACAATTTCCTCCTTTTTTTGTGGTCATATTTTATTTACTATATCTTGCTCTCAGTGCTCCAAATAATCTTAAAATGAATCTGATCCTATTTGATAAGACCAACAGTTTCTTCCCTTCTTCTCTCTCCCAATCAAATCAAATACCTTATCAACCTAAAAATAATCAGAGCAAGTCTCTTGAGAATTCCCCACAGCTATGACCTGACTTTGCCCAGAATGCTTCCTCAAATCTTAGGGAGAAGGGAGTGCCAGGAAAGACAAAAATGCCAACAATCTGGCTTTAAAGATAGAGATTTCAGTCACTCACCAGTGTTGCTTCTCTTAGGCATTGCTTCTGTGTAGAGTTGCAGCAGTTTCTAGAGTGGGCATGTGAAAAAGAAGGAAAGGGCATTTAGAGAGGTAATTTCCCCCAAGATTTAGAAATTTGCAGGATAAACTGTGTTTTAAAGCATGCTTAGAAGGCCATAAGTGAAAATTTCCATTGTGAAGCTTTGCAATTTTTAGAGAACCATCACTTAGCAAACAAATTGCATGCTGGCTACCATTTCCAAATAGACTTATTACAGATATGAAACATTATGGAATTGTCATTACTGTGTTTTCTATGGTAAATGAAGTAATCATTCAGCAGAAACCAAAACCAAACAAAAGCAGGTGGTGTGGTGTCCGCTGCTAGCTAGGAAACAATTATGAAGCATGCCAGAGCAGCTTCAATAAGCAGAAAGGTTCTGTGATATCTTAACCCATTAATGTATTGCATCATTACACATCTCAAATGAAGTCAGAACAATTAAAGATGGAAAAAGTGGGGTGTTTTTTTGTTTGTTTGTTTGTTTGTTTTTTAATCTATGCACATTATAATACTGTATAGAACTCCATCTCTAATTGGAGTAACGTGTTTGGTAAGGAACAGATGCCTTAGTGACTGAAATTAAATTAAATGAATGGCCCCTTCTGTAGTTGCAAACTGTAAAGAAGAGAGATTGAGACTTACTGAAGGCCATATAGTGAGTTCTTGGCAATGCCAAGGTGAAGCGTTACCATCTTTGGAATCTCAACCCAAGAGCACACTGCGTACCTTTGTGTAGAGATGCTGCAGCTTCCTACAGGCCAGCACTTCATGAGTTTTGGACATATTTGAATGGGAATGTAGATGTAGGATGTAAATTATTACATTTTTACTTTTATAAAATATAATTCACTGAAACACATGAACTGAATGTGAAAACTAGCCACTTTATTTGTGAGTGCTTATATCCTGTTTTGGGCTCAGTAAAAACAACAGTGAGAGACAAGTGACTTGATCACCACTAAGTGTAGTCATTTGTCTGAAATTATTTTCTTCTTGTGATTCTGAAAACCTGACAGAATAGAAAGAGGGGACAGTTTACACCTTCTTTTAATAATTTGTTTTAACATTGACACATGAAAGAAAATTTCCATTTGAGCTCAGAGGTTGATAGGTTTTCATAGCAAAAGGCAGTGACTTGTTTGAACTTGTTTCTTACTACAGAACATTTAAAGCAGCAGAAACTAATAAAATTGTATGGAATAAATACAAAAGTATTGAAGGCATTTGGGAGATGCAATGTGTGAATAAGCCTGTTTCAGGACAGGAATGAAACCTGAAGTATTTGGGTAGAAATTGTTCCTTAGGCTGCAAGCTGGTTTTAGGTCCATATTCTGCTCTTACGCACATGTACAAAGAAGTCTGTGCACAGGGGAGAGAACTGTGGCCCTTTATGATACTGAAATGAGAGCTTGAGTACACAGAAAACATTGTACTATTAGCACAGCCCAAAACCAAAGGTATTGCAAATTAATTGAGCAAAAAAAATTGTGTAGAGTTGGCTTGTCTGTTCTTACATGAATCAGAAAGAAGAGTTGGGCAGAGATCCTTTTAGGAAGAAAAGAAAAACATATGTTAGTTATTGTATTGAGAGGATGTTTTTATGAGAAAAGGGGATGCTGCTTCATTAATAACTCTGACATGTCACACCAATTCTGGTAGGTCTGATAGATTAAACATGAACCTCTCATTATTCAAGCAGCTGAAATGTATTGGCTGCTTTACCCACCTAATATTTATTCCTTGCACAGTATAACTACAAAATTGACATCTTCTTTTAAAATTGTTTGGCTGTAATAAATATAAAACTTTCACCACTGATGTAAAGCATTGCTAGCTGGCATCATTTCCTATCCCGTTTTAATTATTCTTGACACTGTGGAGAAACATCTAATATAAATCTGTAATGTGCTCTGATGACAAACTACACGGTTGGAAGACCATGTAATCTCTCCACAATTAATTAAAGTGCACAGAGCTTTTTTTTTTTTTGCCTCTTTTTATCCCTCTCTTTTTTCCACACACCCCCCCCCAGCAACCAGATGCCACTGACTGGCTCAAATAACATTGCTGTCAAATGTAAAAAATTAAGATCCAAACCCTAAGAAAGGTACTTAAATAAAGAAACCAGATGCCAGGTTATTATTTTGATATTACAGCATACATCTTGGTGGAAGGCACTATTGTTCAACATCTGTAGCTTTACATACTTAATTACTCACATAACTTAGCAAATCTGTCGGCAGTTTGTTTTCACAAGTATCTGTCACTTCTGCAAATCCTTTATTGAAAACTGAACGATGCCGATCAGTGTGAATAGTTCACTGACTACTCTTTGTTCTATGGACATATCCTTTTGGTTTTGAATGGGTATGAATCTGCTTCAGATGAGCTTTAGCTCCGTGCTAGGAAGAGTTAGTAACGCTGTTAGGCTCATAGGACACATGGAGTCAATCAAATGCTAATTAATAACAATTTTTAGGTAACATAAGAATGTTGTTGTAACATTTACTGACTGTAATAATATTGTGGATGGAAGACAGGTTAATAAAAGGTGTTTATGAAATATTACCGTACTACCATGTGACTTTTGGTGGTGAAGTTTATAGCCACAGGAAATTGCAAGTGCAGGTTAATTTGCGGGATAGCAGCAAAAGTTCAGATACTGTTAATTAAAGTTAACAAGAAAAAATTGCATAAGTGCACTCTAATTTTTCATTCACACTACAGCATTACAAAATTCACCCCACTGTTAGTATGTAACTGGACATTTTCATAGAAGTGTTTGAAATATGTTTATGTATTTTATGCTGTATCTGTAAAGAGAGAATAAGAAGGATGACATGCTAGTGTCAGTGGTTTTCCTACCCACCTAGTAAGTGTTTTTAGAGCAATAAAGCAAAATGTTCTGGGATCACAGTTACTTGGGAAAAATCCACTATTCTGCTTTGTTATTTCTCAGTTAGGATTGTTTTATTAACTTAAAAAGACTTTTTCAGGCATCATTAAATAAATTATTGTTGTTAGTGCGGTGTTTTACGGGTGGAATGTGTAATTGTTGTGACAAGCAGCGAGTTTCCTATTGCCTGCACGCCTGCTATGTACAATGCAGATTTACTCTTTGTGCGGCTCTATGCTCAGTACCAACTGCAGGGCAGATATCACAACTGGTCTCTTCAGGATTAGGTGCGGTTTATAGTAAATATTTAGTCACAGAAATAACAGTAAAGATACACCTTAGCTATTTCAGTTGATCATGTAGTGCTGATGGTATAGGGTGCAGTGGGAGGTCTATGGTTCTGTCGTATTTTGGAAAGGTTTCTTATTTTGAAATAATGTTTGTAAGCTGTTCTCTACCTCACTAACTTTCCGGTTCATGTTTCACTCTGCCACCATTCACTCACTCCTCACAAATAACATAAACCAATAGGTTCGCAGTACGTTTCCTTGCTGCATGGTGTATTTCTTAAAAGGAATTTTCTACTATTGCTAAAGATGGTGTTGAGTCTTTTTCTTGTGCTGCTAGAGATTTGGTGCAACTAAAACCTAAACTATGCTGTACTTGTTAATGCTCTCAGAGAGAAAACTTTTTTAGCAAAAAGTTCTGACTCATCAGCTTTGTAAGCATTCCAAGCGAGCACACAGTGTTTCCACTGAAACATCTTAAAAATAAAGCAGTCAAAACTACAGAGCAGTTTATAAATGGGGAATGTAGATGCAATGTGGCAACTTAAATCCATATAAAACTGATACAAACAATGTGTGAGCTTTTCTGTGCTGATTATTTTTGCTGTGTTTTTAACATACTTTGTGTTCTGTCAAGGGGTTTAGAGTGTTCTCAATGATTACATGTTTTGAATCATTTTATTTGGAGTTATATACAACATAATCATGTTATTTATACTTGCCTTATAGTTGAAGGTTTGGAAACTGTGTTACAAACTATGGATCAGATTTCACTATCAAGTACCTCCAAGAAATCCCATTAGTTTCACACATTTTAATGGACTGTAATGGAGAGAACATGTAGAGATACATATGAATGTGTTTACATGCAAGACACTTCTTGGAACCATTTGGATGGCAGTTGCCCCTGTGGCAGAATGTGGTGGCAGTGGGTTGGCTTGGATGGAGCAGGCAGGAGCCCTCTCTAAAGAAATAGTGACTAAAGCTTGGTGGCATAAAACTGGTGCATTAAAAACATTCCAGTTTGGGCAAAAGTCAACATTCTGAGGGTACAGTAAGCGCCAGGGGATTTTAGTGACCACAAATGGTTAGGAACTTGGGTTTACATCTCATCTGACCCATAGTTTATGACACACTGTGGTTTTTGCTTTTCTGTAACAACATGTTTCTTGGACCGTTTAAAGTATTTGGCTTGCAACACCTCTGAGGCATGGGTTAGCTCACAGCAATGCATACTTTGATGTGTCTTATTGTTAAATTATATAGTGCATACAATATTTCATTTTATTTAATACAAATCATTTTTATTTACTTAAAAGGAGCAAGCTGTCTTATTATATGTGTTTGGCTTAGAAACAAAGGAATTATATCCTTTTAAGAGGTGTTTTATGTTTTATGGTTACTGAGAGAATAAATGGCCTTTTAATAGGCATTTATATAAGTGGGATCCATGTCTCCACTCTATTATATATTTTCAAATAATTAAAAGTGCTACACAAATGCCATATGATAGCCTTACAGAAAAAAAAAAAAAATAGGGAAAACCCATGTGGTTTAAGATGTCAGAGGAAAAAAAAATCCTATTTCTTGGGGAGGGGAGCAGGCAGAAAGGTTTATTAGTGTAATTTAATTTCTACTGATGCTACAAACATGCATGGGATGAGGATGTGGGAGTTCAAATGTAGACGCTGCTTGTACTGTTCCCTAATGTGACCTGTTCTTCATTGAGACAGTCAATTGACACAGACGCCAGTGCATTTATTACTGAGTCTACTGTAAATGAGACTTTCAGTCTTGCCAGGGATAGATATTTTTCCTGTGTTCACCACTATCACACATCACGTTTGGGGGGGGGGGAAGGACCTTTTAAAATAATAATATCAAACAACTTGGAAAAAAATGTTAAATATTACCATATGAAGAACTGATTAAATTTGTATGGTTTTCTTTCAGTAAAAAATGATATGTGATGAAACACAGTGCAGCTGGATAACTTGTTTTGGCTAACGTTCCAGTGCTCTCTGATCTCTTTACCCAGCTATATATAAAAAAAAGAAACTGTATCAGCGTTCCTGTTCCTATTGTAGAAGCTCTGACATAATTGCCCCCTTTTCATTTACCCGTTACCATCTGGACTGTAAAAAACTTAACATGAGTTTGCCAGTGAGGTAGTTTATCTACATATCTTCTTCATATTCAGACCTTCTCTCAAATATCATTTTTGTAAGTCTACTCATCGCAGTTTTCATGCATTTAATTTGAAAAACTACTGTACGTGGGTATTTCCAATTCAGCCATGCTAGGGAACCAGTGAGAGATGCTGCTCATGTTTCCTTTTTGGTGTAGCCCAGAGGCAAGTATGTTCTGATAGCTGGAAACTGAGTGCAACTCATATGTAGTTGTCTTGGTCTGTCCATCAGATTCCATGGGGTCTTATATACAGTCATTAATTAGTGAAAATGACACAATATTTAGGTACCACTTCCTATTTTATTGCAGTACTTCTGTTTGTTTTATGGTCGTGGTATGTTTAGTGTCTTGAAAAAACTCAGGAGCAGTTCTTCCATGAGGATAGTGTTTTCAAGCAATCAGCTCATTTTTAGAAAGCGTAAAAGCTCTGTCAAAGTCATAAACTTACGCTTGTCAATATCAGAGGTGATTTTAAAATTCATATTCCTTACGATTGTTCCTCAGTACCTGAAATGCAGGAGTGTGAATTTAGGCTAGTTTGCTTATTTTAAATTCCTTTCTTCAGCCAAATGTCCTTATATTGCAGGCTTTTTGGCTGGCACATGAAGATCAGACTTCCTGCTCATTGATGTAGATAGAAATTTTCTTTTATTTTGGGAGTGGTGGGGGGTTGCTACAAAGTTTAATTTTCCATTTTGTTAACTAAGAACATATGCCAAGGGTCTTGGACTCTCTGAAGTACTGACTGACATGAAATATAATGGCAATCCAGCATGGGCTGGGGCTGGAGAATCTTGGATATTGTCCCACTAGATACTGGAAGACCGCAGATCTTTTTAACTGGGATAGATAGCATAGGTAATTTGCTCTTCACTTTGGCACACTCTGTTTAATTGCAACTACAGCAGAGCAAAACCATCTGCTAAAGTGATCAAAGTCTGAGTTTTTGAGTTATGAACATTAGAGAAAGTCATAGATACAGTTCTTCTTGTCATTTCTTGTGGTGGTAACCCACAGAGCTATACCCTATTCTTCATATATTGTGGTTGTCTCTATTGTTTGGTAAGTGCCAGCCATGTGTTCTGTCCTCCTGCCAGTACTGTACGCCTGCAGCTGCTAGCACACTGTGCTGCTTCTGCTTGCTTGGCTTGTCAGTGATGTGCCTAACTCTTCCATATTTTTCAAGGGTGTTTGGTGCAACACTGTGGTGAAAAATAGGAAAAACTTAAGAAAAGCTTCATGACCACTGTAGGGACTGCACAAACTGGAACATCTTGAGCTAAGAGGTTTTCCATGCTTTGCAAGAACAAAGCTCCATTTTAGCTATTTTAGTCAGGTTTTCTGCTTTTGTTGCTATCAGAAGGAGCTTTTTTTATTTTTACAAAAAGTTTCTGCCTGTGGAATCCTTGAGCTGTCAATAAGGACTGCAAAAGGAATGACTCCTCTGTTCTTGTGTTCACCACTGTGCATTGCTCTGTGAAGGCTTCCAAACTGTTCTCCGTTCTCAAACATAAGCTTGCTCTGCAAACATCTCCACAGATTTCTTTTTTTTTAACTCTTTAGAAAACTACACTTGGAAAAGAACACAGCTTTCCTAAAAAAAAAAAATAAATTTAAAAACATTTATAAGCTCCCCAACAGAGAATTAAATATAAGTAGGAATTTATATCCCTGCAAGAATTATCTAGATTGAAAGGAAATATCTGCAGTTAATGTACTATTAATACTCTAATTCTACAACAGCCTTTCCAGTTCTATTAATTAAATTCTCAGTAAATTCTGAAGAACTTTTATATTAAAATAAGTGAATTTTCTGCTTCAAGTGAGGAGGATTTATTGTTGTTTATGGAATGCCAGGACAGAAATGATTGCAATATACCTTTATCCCCAAAACACTAATAGCAGAATTCTGACATTCTGATGCTGTTGTAATCATGTTTGGGCTTCCTGAGCATACCTGTGTGAAGATATTATACCTTCTTTTTGTCACTGCTAGGACTGCACAATTATACACGTATGGACTTTTTATGATCAGAGTTCGTACTGTTTAACTCAGAAGTATTGCAAAACCTACCTTTCTTCTCTGAACTCTTAACTGTGGAAATGAAGGCTGATACTCTAAAAGGAGTGACTTCTACTCTTTGAACAAAATTCTCATGCAGTTGTAGTCATTTTCTGTACACATAAAGAAGCTCATGTCCTTATATACTTATAATACTGAGTATTTTAGTCATAAGAATATAAGATCCACTTAATTCAGTAGTCCAATCTGAGCCCAGTTTTAAAAGCATAGAGAAACGGTGGAGAGAGAAGATGATGGAAGACAAAAAGTGGTTCTCCCCATTCAACCTTAGTGGATGTTTATGCAAAGAAGACCCTGTATAACTAAGTGGGAGTTAAATTTGTTGAAATACCATAGAACATTGTAAAAGTAACTTAAAAATTCACATACATTTCTATGCCTATAATTTAATTCACATGTCTGTGTATTCTGATTTCAGCATGTCATGATGTATGTGCTGAGGTCTGACTGACAACCTAAAATTAGAATTGCAGTTTTTGCAAATAAAAACATATGAGTTAATAGTTGTACAGAACTGAGTAAGCAATTATATGTGTTCTGTGATACCTTTGTTCACACAAAAGGAATGCTGTATTGTGTTTTGTATAATAAGGTTCACTCTTCAGATTTATAGGATAAGTAATGGACTTTATAAAGTCAATAATTTTTGCAAGGCTCAACAGCTTCTTTCTGTAAAAGCATTGCTCTATAAACAGTAGATTGTAAAAGAACAAAAAAATCTGCAGAACTACTGCCACCCCCAAAAATATGCTCTATTACCCTAAAACCCTGCCAAGCAAAGTACTGTAAGCATGTGTGTGTGGGATGTTATGTTTTCACTGGAAAAGAAGAAGTGTTCAATTTTTAGACTATTTTAGAATATCTTTTATATTTTTCCTTTAAATAACATCAGTTCATAAGTATAACTTATTGGAGGGAACATATTTGAAACTGGTATATATGTGGTGCTTAACTTCAGAGAAGTGGCTACTGCCTGAGCCTTGTGGCTACTACCTTTTTTTATCCTCAAATACTGATTCTGACATGATACAGAGACAGCAGAAATGACCTGGAGAAGGTATGAATCAGCTGAAACAAAGGAAAGCAAGTGCAAGGAAACAGTAAAAGAAGTTTTTTTCTATCAGTTCAAAGTCTTGTCCATCTGCTCTTAATTTATCGTCATGCAGAGGTTGGGCTCTGCATGTTGGGCCACACAATGAATCAAAACCTGTTTCTTAATTTCCACCATCCTAAGTTATGATCCTAGGAAATGGAATTCTGCAGTTTCTTACCTCTCTTCATGACAGCTGAAGGAAAGGAATGAGGTGAGAAGAAGAAGATGGCAGTCTAGACCTTTTGCTTGGAACATACCTAGGTCCCTAACTTTGGCTTGGCAAAGCACTGATTGTTTTGCATGTCTTTGACAGCTTTTAGGTACAGAATTTGTGGCCCTTGTGTACTGTCTTTGTATGTAACTGCAAAGAACTTGTGGGGTTTTTTTGCTAGATACTATCAAGTATTTTCATGATATTTCATAGAAATTAAGGTGAAAATGTTCTGTCGCTGAATAAAAAAGAAAACCCAGATGGCTTGTTTCGTGCACTACTTAGCATTACACCAACAAAGACAAAATGATAGGAAAACCTCAGAGCGTCTCTTCTTAGATTTTTTTTTTATTTAATGTTGTTGAATTAAAAATACTTACAGTTGAGTAGGAATTTAAAATAACGTTTGGGTTCAGAAATCTCCAGACCAAGTTCACAGATTTGCTTGAAAATGAATGAGTATAGTATGAAGTGACAAAAGGCTGTCAGGGTATTAGGCTAAGGGTAGGAACACAGTTCACTGCTCCCTTGTGTTCTCCAAGTGTCTTTGTATCAGGATATCAATTTCTGCACTTCACATGTGCTGACTAGGCAATGTGCAAATAAAAATAATGCAGACTTAAGATATTTCTGGGACAGCCAGAGCAAGGGAGGTTTTGGCAGATGGTAACCAGGTCTGGTTGGAATGCCTGTGTATGGTATGTGATTTCATGAACAGTATGTGATACTTGTTCTTGTTTTCAGGCTGTAATATCTTGATGAGGTCCATATCTGATACCTTTAGTTGCAACAACTGTTCTGAAATTATAGGTAGCTTGAAGGGCCAAATAGAGGAGCATATGTCACCCCACAACCCAGTCCGATTTGAAAGAAGATGAAGGCTGCACATCAAGAAAAGCTTTGAGCCCTTGTGTTATATGTTGCAGTAAAGTATCAGCTATTGTGAAAATACCTTTATTTATTGTGTTGAAGGTCTGTAGCAGGCTTCTTTCCCAAGGAAAGCATGTTGAGAAGATACGGTTGTCTCAACTCTCAGAAGAGCTTTCCAAATTAATTTTTAAAATGTAAGTAATTAATTTACTTATTACATTAAATTTATGTACGCTGTTAAATGTAAATGCTTTACTTTCAAGGGGAACCTAAATCATTTGTACATTGTGGTGTAATCCTTTTCTATTAGAAGAGTTTTCCACAAGGCATGGCTTTCTCCCACACGGAGTTGGTATGCAGCCACTTTTCTTACACATCCTAGGGTGGGTTTTTCCATGAACGCTTTTTTGCTCTTTGGTTATTTGTTGTAATTATCAAGTTCATTTTTCTCTAATAGATGTGATTAAGTATATTTAGCACTGTGTAATGAGTTTTCTGCCTGGTTGCATTCTGGCTAATAAGGAATTCCTCAGAGTCTCTTCTGACAGCTGCTGTGGATCCCAGGTTTGTGCTGCCACAAGAGACCTCTTCCATGAATTGCTAACATTAGAGAAATTAACTCGGTTAGACTAACCATAAAATCTGGGCTGAAATTTGATTACTAATAGATCTCGTGTTAGCTTTCAGCAGCACTGATACTGTTGTGTTCTCCTGCAGGGAAAGACCGTCAGAAAATAATCAGAATTCAAAAATACTTTTGCATTAACATGTAGTGATTATGTTAAGTTCTTTGTGGAGGCTGTACTGATAAAAAAAGTATTGAAAATAACACCAGCAATAATTGTTCTGTTATTGTTGTGGTAATCCCTTTTTTAGTTCTTACAATCTACCTGCTAACTTACTATGGATAATACTTCTGTTATCCATGCTACTTCCTATTATTATACCAGCTCCCAAATTTGTGAGGCTGAAAATGATGGGAAAATCTGTAATTGGTGATGCAGTGCTGTGGTAGAGTTGCTTAGCAACTGTCACTGCAGCTTCTTCTCTGAGTCTCCGGAAGGGGGATACAGAGACAGGAAGATGAAATAAATACAGTTTTGGCGTGGTTGACTTTGTAACAGAATCCTAAAGGTTGTAAGTTATTTTTCTGCTAAGTGCCAGTGACTGTGGGAAAAGCTTTTTGTAAGGAGATCCTGGAAAAAAGTCAAAAAATGGAAACTGGCCACTCGACTTCCTAAATTACTTTAACAGAGTGAAAGTAAGCAGTAAATATGTTTTTTTGCTAACTGTGAGCCTGTGTTATATGTTTTCTACTGTTGTGCATAATCGCTACAGAAAATGCGTAATCATAACCATGTGTCTTCTGTTATCACTACACTTGAGTACTAAATTCGTGGAGAATAGAGATTGAAAATTAATGCCAAGCACCTCTTAAGTTCCCTGCTGGTATGTTAATTACATAAAGACTGTCCATAATAGGGTTAGTGGTAATGTAATAAATATAGATGTGTCTACAGTTTAAAATTATTTTGAGATCTGAACAACTGTATGTTTAGGATCACACAGTACTAATTGCTAGTAGCTATTATTTCAATCCCGTCCTGGTTTATCCAGTGGAATATTTTACAAAGACTTGTGTGATTGCTAAGGAGTCGCAGTGTTATTTTCAGTACTGAATATATCCCATACCTTGAAGGCTTTGGAAATCTGCTGGTTTTGAAGCTTCTCTGTAGAGCAAGGCATCACACTTTGCAACATTATTTAGTATAAGATCTCAGCCTTTAGGAAGCATAAAATGTAAAGTTGATGTGGTTATATCCAACTTTGTTAAAAGGCTCTTATCTGTGGTTACCAGCAAAACGTGGGGTTTTTCTAAGTGTTAGTTATTACTGCTAGTAAGTGCTGCTTGCAGTTAGTGTTGGAGCATCTAGATATGGTGGGATGTATAGGAACTAAGATAATATAAATGCAAGCAAAGAAATTTAAACCTTTTGATCTTCTTTGTACTTGTTTATTTCTGAACTGGTTCTTAAGCAAAAAGAGCAAAAGGAGGTTGCATTTCAGTGTGATTCATCTGGGGGGAAAATATGTTTAGAAATTTTGAAAGAAAGACCTAATTACTTTAGAGTTTGTATTGCTTCACTTTAAAATTGATGTATTTTGCAAACGATGCTGCACTCATCATAAGCCTGGTCCTAAGATTCATCATAAATAAGACACTGTGTATCATAAAAGCGAAGAGTGTTTGATCTATGTGAGAGTCTGCTGGTTCATTTTTAGAAGGTCAGATTGATAGACAAAATCTCACAGTCTAGATAGTGGCTCTATCAAACTAATTCTTAAACACATAGTAGTACAATGAATTATTCCTGTCTTGGAAGTATGGTTTATGACCTTTCTGCCCCAGGTATTATTGCTGATTATTATCTGAGAATGGGTAGTAGCATGCTTTTTATTTCATTGGGTTTTGTGGTTGATTTTTGTTTGTTTGGTTGGTTTTGGTTGTTTTTATTATTATTTCAACTCAAGCTGGCTTTTAAGCAAATACGTTTTATGAACCATTTAATACAGCAGATTTGTGATAAAATAAATTTCTCTTATAACATGGTAATAAAGAACAAGGCTTCACCTTCGTTTTCTCGTAGAGGTTATTGTTTTAACTAGTAATTTCAGGTTGTGCAAATAATTATTAACCTTTTGTTTTTAACCTTTTTTTGCTTTTAATATAATTTATATATCATATATATAAATTAAATAAATACATCATATATAATTATATATGTAAATTAAATATATATAAATAAAATATATTTTATATAATTGTTATATAATTATTTACCTTTTAGTTTTGACCTTTTGCTTTCTTTTTTTTCCCACATTGATTTGCAGAAAAATGTGAGCATTTTAGAATATTTTAGGTTATTTTGCAAAATACACACTTGCTAATTGCCAGCTTTTCAAAAACAAAATGGTAGAATTCTCCTTATGAAACTGCATAAAAGATGGACTTATTTTGTATATAGAATATTGCCTGTCCTCTAGATCTATGTGTTTTGCTTATGGAATAAACCAAAGTAGGAGAGATAAACTAATATTTTGTATAAGCTCAGCCAGACAATACACATGATAAAGATGTTTCATCTTCTTATGTATGCAGAAAATATGAAAAATTGTAGTTTACACATATTTTCTCAATTCAAGTGTAAAATTGGGCCCCCAGATTGCCCTGGGCCACGGTGGTTGTGTTAAAGAAGCACTATTTACCTAGCAGCTGAGTGAAAAATGATCAGAATATTAGACTCATCTAGGCCACATTAAGGAGCCATTGCATTTCCTGACAATTTTATGCTATCTCAATATGAAAACAGAGCAATTTCAGCTCATATCAGGTTATGATCGGCAATTACAGTTGCATAATTCACCTAGTCGTCTCTTTTCAGGGCCTTTATTTTCCCTCTTGGTGACATTCCTGAGAAAGTGCCTGATAAAAATGTCATATATCATCCTGGCTTTAAAACTCATAAGGGGGTAATCTGCTATGCCTTGCTGAGCCTATATTCATCACTGGATTTTTGACTTGGAGGGGTCATGACACTCATAATTTCCTTTTTGATATTGTCCTCACTAGATATGACAAGGAGCTGTAAAAGCTCACTTGTATGCTGTGGTTAAGAGCCATTCCAGTGGGGCTCATCACTAGCAATAACAGTGCATTACTGTGGATTGTGCAGTAGTTGGCCGTTTCGAAGATAATTAGATTTGATGTCAACATTTCTTTATCACCTGCATCCTTTTGTGCATCTGCGTGTCAAGTTGTTATTTCTGGATTTATTAGCACCCTCAGAGCTACTATCTATCTGTCAGCCTGTGTGGTGTTTGTGTTGACAGTTGTAAAGTTAATTACTAGTACTAATGAGCATCGGGCTTTTGGTGGACATGGCATTTTGGGCATTTAAAGCTGTAATTAGATTTTTTTTCCCTTTGTGTACAGCCACAGGAAAAATGCACAAAAAGAAAAAGAAACCCAAACCAAGCACTCTGACCTCAAATCTCTATCTCAAATTTGACATTGTTTACAGTATCTGATTCAAAAAACTTCAAAAAGGCAGCTTTGTTTGCTTTGTATTATTTTTTTCTTCTCATCATTAACTCCATGAATATTTGTTTTATCATGTCATCCCAAAGAAGATCTCAAAAAAGAGAAAAGGTTTTATTTTCAGATGACTGTATAAAAACTTTTCCAGATAGTGAATGTATCAGTTGTTCCCTTTTCGGTAAAAGTATTTGTATTTTAGCAGTCAGTATAAGTATTGTGTTTAAAAGTAAATTTGTAAGGAGAGCAAAATTAGCCCCTCTCCTCATCTCTCTCATTTTAATATAACAATGTATTAAACCCAGTGAACACAGAGACACTTACTGTTTATTATACAATTGTAAATCCAGAGTAATTTCAGTGAAGTGGGATTAACACAGATGTTACAGAAAGAAGAATTTTGATACTTATTTGCCTTGCATACATGTTAAATTCCCTATCCTGTAAATCATATTACCAGATCTTTTATGTGATGTTCCAAGTAACATATAACTCATAGGATTTAGAATAATGGCACTTATGTGTGACATAAACTTTATGTAAGTGTATTGTTTATTCTGCTGCTGCAACTAAGAACCACTCCCTTGCTGCTGTTTCTATTTACTTTCTATTTATCATTATCTGCCATTTTGTTAAACAACCACCCTTCCCAGACATAAATCATCTGTGAAAATACTTTGGCTCAGAGAAAATTTCACCCTGGCACTGAAGTGATGAGATAACCATTTTCATCTCTTGTTGAAGCATTGAGATTTATTGGGCTTTGATGGGCTACAGACCAGACATCATTCTGTGCTAAACAGACTCCCACTTGCATTTATTCTTATTGCATTTAGCAATTCAAAATGGAGCTCCCCAAGTCCCTGCAGAGCCCATTCCCAGCTTAGGTGGGGCATGGGACGTCAGTGTTATTACTCTATATTAGATAAAGAAGGGACACACAGTGAAGCATGTGGTGATTCAGATGATTTTTTATTTCCGTTTAGCAGTGATGACAGAATGTCATAGTGAAATGACTTCAAAAGTCATTTTTCCCTCTGCCCTGGTTCTGCAGCCTTGTCCCTTGAGGGCACTTCCATTGTACAGTTATATTAATTCTGCTAACTTTCAGACTTCATTGCTGACAATAGGCCTTTTGGCTTTCCCAGACTATTACATTAAATTTCCCATCAAACCATGTCAGCCTCTGAGGTCAGAGATTCCAGGAGAAGCTTTAGATATTTTGCCTTTTGACTTCATGGGCAGGTATTTCTAAATTGCTTTTAGGTTTGTTTTCCCAGTGTCAGAAATCATATTGAACCTATCTGAAAACTCAGACAATGAACGTTCATCAGGTGAAGGACAAATGGTCTGAGGGGTGAGGAAGGTGTGCGCGGATGCCCAAACACATGTTTGCTGGAACACATCTGTCCTCAGTCTGCCAGTGTTAACAAGGATCAGCCACCCTCAGTCCAGCTGCATTTGTCAAGATAGAGTTTGACCACAGGTTTCACACCACACCACACTGCTGCTGTTCGTTAAAGGTTCATTTTCCAAACAAAAGGGGTTTATTTCAACTCTGTGAACATTTAATGTTAACCAGTTTTACTGCTCTGCAGTTTTTTCAGCAGCTTTATAAAAAAAACAGGTATAACATTCTCCAATTCACAGGTAGGGAAACTGAGGCACAAGAGAGGTGAGCTGTTTTAGCAGGTGATGGATGCACAGAAACACAGGGGACTGTCCTTCATGGCATCCTGTCAGCTGGTGTTGTCTGGGAATGGTTACGTTGATGGTATTTTGAAGAAATGAAGCACAGTGGACTTAAACAAAGCAAAACAAATAAGTTTTGCATAAAACATGATTCATGTAGGAATCATCAAAATCGTAGATTGTACTATATGACCATGAAATAGTCTTTAGATTATTGAGCAAGCTTTGCTGCTTGAAGCATTCTTTTTTTATATTTTCCTGAAGATTTTCAGCCTTCTCCAGATAACATATGAATTGTTTTAACTTGATGGGTTTTTTTCTCTTTAGAATATTTTAAATTGTGGGGAAGAGAGAAATAAGTATTTAAACCAGCACTCATCAAACAAGGTCTTTGATTTATCAGAGATTTACACACAATGTTCAAATGGAGAAATGTTACTTTAAAAAAGGTGTTACTGCATGCAGAATACAGTTAAGATAAAAAGAAAAAAAGCAACAAAATTGTAAGCAGGGAAAAAAAGGCTTTGCATGACAGAAACATGTCAAGAAATGTTGGATTGTATATAGAATTCAACAAAATTTAGTATCTACAGCTTTCTTAATGTTTTGGGTTTGGAATCATGGTTGCTGTATTTAGAAAACAGGAAATCTGCAGTGTTTTCTTCCCCTTAAACTCTGTTATTTAAAAATAAGGCAGAGGAACAGACCTTTTGGAGGAGAAGATTTCACCCTGAAAACAACCTCACTCGTTTTTCATGGTAATTTTAAAGCACAAAAATTGGAATTGTTTTAATTCTTAAAACTAAGAATTACATACATATGAGGGGATGCGTGCATGTGTGTAGAGAATAATGGGTGGGTGGCAGGGCTGGAGAAAGATAAGCTTAGAAAGGCAGTGTCGATGTGTTACTACCTGCTTGCAGCCATAAGGCTAGGGAATCATTTGTGACACTCTGGGGACAATTTTGTCACCCTGACAGTAATGCTGTTATGCACCAACTTGACACACAGGAAGAATCCATAAAGACAGATAAGTAACTGTGAAAGTGGCTGGGGATCAGCCTGAGTGCTACCACTCACCTGCAGTGACAGATAGTCATGAAGGATTGAAAATCCTGCCCAACACAGAGATATGTCAGTGCAAAGCTAAAATACTGCATGGTTACACGAAGGCTGGAGTAAAAATACACATAAGGCACGCGCACGGAAGAGCCCCCAGGCATACGTATGAGAAGGTTAACTTCGAAGTATATTAGTTCTTCTTTGTAGCATTTTCTTTCTCAAGAATACGTGATGTCTTTCACAATTGGGCAAAATTCTTACATTAATTACATCTGATTGGGCCAATTCCTCAATTTAATTTGAAATCAGTGTAGGTTAATGTTGACATAATGAAAATAAGAATTTGGCCAACGTGATTTTCATGGGAGCCAATGAGTCTGTTTCTAGGTGTTGGGTTTTTAGTAATTATTTTATACCAATAGAGGTCCCCATCTGCAAATCAAATGAAGAAGCTTATGACTTAAATGCATTCTGCTTTTAAAAATTTTGTAGTTTAGCTGTTGCAGCCAACCATAGGTACTAAAAATCAGTAGCAAACTCCTTGCTGTTTAGTGTGTTCAAGAATGTGCTAATTCCTACTTCAAATGCTTTTCTTCTTGTAAAAAATAATAGTGACTTGTCAGTTTTTAAAATATTCATTAGAAACTTAATGATAGTTTGTGGTTTTTTTGTTTGTTTAAGACAAAGGGATGTAATGTAACCTTGAAGATCACTTCTGAATTCACTCTTCTTGACCCTCTTTTCATTATTTGTATTTCATAGAATCCTATCATAAAATGAGTTTGGTTGGAAGGGACCTTAAAAATATTTGATGATTTGAAGTTTATTTCTCAGGAAAAAAATTAGTTACAACCAAAGGCAGATCACGTGCTTGGGTTTTTATTTTGTTTAGTTTATAATCTCTGTTTTCCCCTTTCTTCTCAGCCTGGCCACTGGCTTTCACTTTTAAGAAAGTGTCCTTTGGAGGTAGTCTGTGAAGTCGTTTTGGTCCCTGGAACAGAGAGCAAAAAGAACTACCACCCTTACATTTTCTTACATCCCCCCCCCCAGGAGTATTTTTATCATGTTTTTTCCTCTTTCTTAGAAACTGGAAGTTCTTTGTTGTGTCCTCAGCTCCTTTTCACACCACCAGCTTCTGAATATCTGCTGCAGTGCACTGAAACAGTGCCTGTTCTCTTCACTCAGATATCTAGATCTGGCTGGAAAGCAGACAGGTCTGATGCTGAGACTGAAGTGCCGACCCCGGCTTCCTTGCTGAGCACTTATATACACCACTTACAAACCCAATTCAGGTATTAAATTCATACTCTGTGTTTCTTTTTTGTTCTTTGCCTCTTTGACAGAGTGTTGGGCAATGGTTCTCTAAATGATTAGAGGAAGGTGGGACATGGTGAGACAATTGGCCTCCTCCCCACATGATCTGTGCTGGCTTTCCTTCAGTCACTCTCTCCCTGAGCTGCTGTGGCATGAACATTTGCTTTTACTGAGGATGTGTTCCTCTGGAGGTCCTGAAGAATATGAGTTTGGTTTACCTCAGGAACCAATCCCAGTAATGACAAGACATGTAATGAGCTTCTGTGCAGTTAGATACATCGGTCATCATTACCAGCACTTTCAAACTACATAGCAAATGTCTAGCTTACTTCTCCGTGGCCATATCTTATGTGAAGCATACAGCAAACCCTAAAAAAAGAGATTTGGAAACCCATTTTTTGCCTCGGCGCTTCATGTCTCAAGTTCCTGAGCACAGAATGTTTTTTAGGCTTAAGTCAAAATATGTGTAGTGCCCAGGATCTTCCGCCTTTCATTCCTGCACTGCTTTTTCCTATCCCTTGCAGTAGAGTCCCTGTTCAGACAAGCTTCCATTGCTCACTGGTCTTCTGTTTCTGTCTACCAGCTTATAAGAGTGGATTCTTTTTCTTGATCAGCTTGCTTCTCCTTGTCCAAGGCTGTAACAAGTTTTGTCTTTGTTAAAGAACCATTTGTAGCCATTTTAGCCTGGTATAAGGCTTTTTTTTCTGACTGTTACAGCACCTTATGGAGCAGAGAACAGTTTTACAGTAACAAAAAAAAAATCAGGAGAAAAAGAAATATAGATATAGACGAGTCTAGGTTAAATACACATCAGTTTATCTCACAAGTGTTAAAGATGATATGCCTTCCCAGTCATTATCAACATAGATTTCTAAAAGAACGTTTCTGCTGTGGTTTTAGCTTCTATTTTTGAGCAGGTAAGGTTTGTATTTCCATTGCAATCTTGAACAGTAAAGCCTTGTTAAAGCAGAGGTTAAGATTCATGTGTTATTCAAGTCCAAGAATTTCTTATTTAATGAAGATGCAGCCAATACTGTGAAATTTTTGTAAGTGATAAGAACTTAGCAAAGCAGTGACTGACTCTTCCCATTTTACCATTTTTTTGCTGAGATACAATTATTTGAGCTAATCAAAAGTAAGGTCAAATGCTTTTTCACCAAAAAGTACAATTTTTCCGAAGCTAAAGCTTTCCATGGTAAATATCACTGTTCATTTTATTAAAACAAAATCTCTTTAATTTTGTATGAGTTTGATCTGAAGTATAATATTTCAGGTTTCTGATTACTGAATAACATTTTGGGGGTTTTTTGTGATGTGAAATTGCCTTCTAGAAGTGTAGATTAAACTCCCATTTTGTTCTGTTTGTTCAACTTCTTAGCAAAAGAAGTATATCTCTGATGTATTTTGAACTACATAAGATGTAGTGGCCTGTAGGAGTTAAATGACCACTGAATGAACTATAGGAGATGTAGTCTCCCATGTAAGGGATGTTGACTATAGTGTGAATGTGAATGTCATGATTACCTGCGACAACTCCCATCCAGCTATGATGTATTCTTTGTGACCATGAAGAATACATGGTAACTTTGTCACCATGAAGAAGTACTGTTGTACTGACTAAAAACCAAGTGTTTCAGCTCAGTTCTACAAATCAGAGTGAACATTGCAATTTGGAATTATTTGGGCATTATTTGATTAGAAAATGCAATCCATAAAAAAAGCAATGGAAATTTCAAAATTTCCTCTGGCACAGAGATTTGCATTTTCACTCAGCTTATGTGCAATATGCCATTGGCAAGGCAATTCTCTTCTGTAGTCAATTGCTCTTGTGGGTTGAACTGAATGCTAATGGAGGAGCTTTTATCTCATTCAAAACATATTAGTCAGAACCCAGAGAGCAAGAGGATACTGCCAAAAGGTGTCTTCTGTTGACATCAAAACTTCTAGCTCTAAAGCTCATCTCTCCCATTTCCATTCTAATCTTGGCTCTGAGTTGAGTAACGAAAATATGGTTATTTCCTGTCACCGCCTAGAAATATAAAATAATAAAAATATTTGTTTCCCATTTTCCTTCTTATTTTGTAGTGCCTTTAGCCAGAAGGTACAAAATGACTGCAATTCTTGTGTTCTGAACAAGTAGTTGTTCTTTAATGCCTCATGGATTTGCAAAGGGAATTAGAAGATGTTTTTTATACTTTTGTACTCTTACTTGAACTCATTAATAAGTTGAGTGTAGTGATTCAACATATTAAAAACATTTTACAGTATAGAACACTGTTCATGGGGTATCTGCATTTCTAATGCTCACATTTCTTTAGATAATGTTTGTTTTGCCTAGCTGTTACAAATATTTTCAGTTTACGTGTCAGTATCTTACCCATGAAAAGAAATTTTGAAGCTGTGTTGACCTGTCCCTGTTTGACATGTAATCTGTGCCTATATAAAATATGTGCATGGTACACAATATAAACATTGTAATAATGAATGACCTATGGTTTTAAATGTGTGTTGTCTTTGTGCAACTGGTGTAATAGAAACTTTTCAAAGACTTTAGAATTTGTGTTCCTGAACTGATCTTAGTTAACCCTACAGATTTTGATAGTAAATAGGTTTTGCATTCAAGACTTACGTTTTTAGCCTGAGTATTTGATGACGCAAAGCTAAAGCCATAGTCTGACTGAACCTGCTTCTGCAATCTGAGGTTCAGCACTATTTTATAACCTACAAAATTAGTATTTTGTTTAGCCAAGATCTTTTTATTAGTGAAATATGAATCTCACAATGAATGCTTCTTCAGATTGGACTGAAAATAAGTAGAATGATGGGGTTATTTGTTATCAGGAGATTGAAAATAATAGGTTTAGATAACATGAAATTGAGTATGTATCATAACAGCCTCTCCCTTTGTTAACCATGGTTACCATGCATTTTCTCGGTGATTACAAGCAGATTACTTCTAGTTTTGCTGTATTTTCTTCTTTTTTTAAAAAATGGTATGTCTTACAAGAATTAGAAGGTCAGTTAGTTTCCCATAATGCTCCAGGGTTTTGTCTGTGTACATAAGGAAATACTACCTTGAGCTGATATAATTAGTCATCTGTCACAAAGCTCAGTATCCAAAGTTTTTACTGGCATTCTGATCTAGGGTTCTCCCAGAGAAATGAAAGAAACATTATTTGGAATCAGGAAAATATGGATTTTATTTACTTCTAGACTTATGATGATTTAGTTCAAGTTTAGCTTGAAGTTCAAGCTTCTGTATCGGTCATCTTACTAAACATTTTCTGATAGATACCTCATATCACAATTTTTTAGTTCTGTAGGTCTGTAATCATTGACTACAAAAAGTACTAATGGGGTCGCAAGTGGCAAATGTAGCAGATTTCTTTGTAAAAAATCTAATCTGATGCATCAGTTATTGTAGGCCTTTGTGGTAATAGCTCGTGATTAGCAAAGTAGCTATCTGGGGACAGTTTCTAAAGAATGCCTGTGGAGAGCCAGTACTTGTATTATGTCTGGCTATGACACTTCAATAAGTCAAATGTTTCTGCATCAGGATGATAGCAAGTTAAAATATTTTTTCATTGCACAAAAGTACAGGTACATGCAGAGGAAGAATCCGTATGGCTGAGATTCCCTCTCCAGCAGTGACCACAAGGAGCTGTGTAGGAAAGAGTAATATAGGACAGTTATTTATTATATTTATTATCTTTTTTATTATATTTTTTTCACTCAAATATTCCCTGTAATATTTGTATAGTTACATTCTTCCCTTTCCTACAAATCTTCAGCCTGGTATACCATATGTACTCTGTACTAGACTGTTACTTCAGCTGAGGCCTCTGCTCTTAGAATTGTATAGGTGTAGGTATGGAAGAGGGCCATGCGTGCAAACATGGCCCTTATCATGAGTTGGTGAAGTGGAAACTCTCTGAGAAGCAATGGGCAACCGTGAGCAACTTAGATAATGGGGAGAATAGGAATCTAGAATAGGGCAATCTGGCTGAAAACCCTGGTTAAATTTACAATAGAATGATCTTCTGGTAAATTAATTGCTAAAAAGAAATGGGCTCTTCCTTTACCAGTCACAAAAGGCTGAGTGTTCATTTTACAAACCTGTGACAAGTCCCCCCATTTACGGTACCAGTAAAACCCCAGGAGTGTCTGTTGTGACACATCTGTGTTCCTTTCAGCTGACCCCAGCAGAGTGCTTTGGCTTGCTTAAGTACTTAGGCCCATGGTATTCTCTCTGTTCCCCTTATGTGGTTCTAAAAAGGGCAAAATCCCTTTCTGTTCTTTAGGAGTGATGATATTGAGTATATGTATCATACGTATGCCAAGACTATATAACATTGTCTGGGGCGGGGGGGGGGGGGGGGGGGCATGGAAAGAAAACTGGCTTTGTGGGTGTTTGGTTGGACACTCCCACAGTGTTTCCAACCATTTAGAACGTGGAACAGATGAAAATTCAGGAAAAGTGCTTTCCTCTGAATAAGCAGTGTGTACATAAGGAATTGTTTCAAAGGAATTATTAAAAGTACTTGAAGTAATGAGACACCATATGTATCCTTCTACAGAGAAGCCTTAGGTTGTGAATAAAAGGAGGAAAGTCACAGTGTTACTAGAAGGGCTCATAAAGGTCAAACCCTCAATTACAAACTCAGTAGATTGTAAATAATACACATGGGTCACAGGCTTACCTCTTTTTCCTATGATTAATTATGCAAATCTGATATTCTATCTGAGGTCAGATCTATGACCACAGTGTGTTTTTTGTGGAAAATTTCTTTGTTCTGCTCCCTCCTCCCAAAAAGGAGCTACTAGTAGAGTTTCAGAACTTCCAAACCGCATTTCTTGCTAATTTATTTCAAGCAAAGTGCATTTTATGGTCTTATCTACTAATTCTTTTGATTAAAACACAAGCAAAACTCAACCAACTTGAACAGGTTGAATGCCACATCTGTGCAGAAGATATCAGCACACTTATTTATGGCTCAAAGAAACAGTCTAAATTAAAGCAGCTATTGCTATAGAGTGGATAAGCGGCCATTATGAATTATCCTTAATTATAGCGATTTCCTAAACTAATAAACCTGCTAAATCTTTATTGCAAAGGTTAGTTTACACAGTGCATATAAAATCCGCATGTGCTACGCATCAACCACCAGCTGTCTGACAATGTGTTGCTATTGCAGTGAGTGTGCACATAAATTTTATGTTGGTTATATTAACAGTCAGTCCATATCACTACCCACAGATGCCAGTAGACATAAAAATTGCTCTCCAGTGAGCCTAAATATCCCTAGAAGCTAGTTGTGTCTAATGTTCCATGTAGTATTTGTACGTGAAAGCAGCAGATTGAAAAGTTATTTACAGATGAATATTTCAATCCAGTTAGTTCATATTGGCCTACTTAGGCTTCTTTGCTGGTTTATTTGTATGCTAAATAATTCACTAAAGGTTCTTGTTTATTTTCAGAAGTAGTTTCTATGAAATGCAAACAGAACCAACTTTAGGTACTCAAAAGGCTAAACAGCCCTGTTTTAAATGCAGGTCAGAACTACAGACAGCATCTTGCAGATGGGCTGTCACTCACAATTTTACCCTTTTAGATGCTGAGTGTTTAAAGAATTTACTGAGATTTTATGTTTTCATATACATTTTTTGCAAGGATGGGTTATTTTTTCTTAATCTACCCTTTTTCATGGATAAACGTGAAGCCCTTCAGGGTCGTCCCATTAAGCAGACAGTGCTGGCAGCATGCAGCATGTTGTGGTCTATTAGATGGACTCTTGACAGTGCACAGGGTTAGCAGGTGCAGTAGATGTGCGATTCCTCCTGCTGTAGGACATAAATATGTTTTTGTATGAATTTCTTTGGCACAACCTTTGCATACCAGTTGTTGTATGTTTTGGTTTCTTGATAAATCAGAGCACCAGGCAAATTCAGCCACTGTCTGTTCTTTTACTGAGGTTCGGGAACTTAGGAGCACTCGTAGCACATCACTGCCTAGATCCCAGAGTTCATCTATGTGCTAACTTTTTGTTTTATAATATTGATTCTATCATTTTTACTGTTTGTAGTAGGAGTTGCTTTATCGATATTTACTCAACCCCTGTTTGTGCAAGTGCTGTAGGATACTTTGTTGCAAGTATTGACATACATCTGCTGGTTGCTTCACCACCATGGGCTTATTTCACCCAAATGGTATTCATATGCTATCATTGTTTCTAGTTATTGATTTTAGATTGCATTTATAACATGCTTCTGCAGACCATAGCACGCATGCTGTGTCTGGCTAGAGTTTCAATTCAGCATTTTTGTCAAGAATGTGAATCACGCATATTAAAATTGCAACAGCATAGTATTTTAAGTACAGGTTTGCTTTGCAAAGATCTCCCAAGAAAGGCTGAGAGCAGTCGGTTTGTGAGATCATGAAGGAGTATCTTAACACTTCCTAAAGAATAGTTGTTTATTTTTGCAGACATTCTGAGCTGTTAATGAATATTCTAGCATAATATTAGGGATGCTTATTGTCAGTGGTGACATATTTTTACAAAAATATGTGGTTGCTCAGGCTTAGGCTCACAAAGACATTTAAGACATAAGTTATTTTGTTGCCTTTATGTCCTTCCATTTGTAAAATGAGGTCTGTGGGGCAAATTTCATCTTCAACAATTGCTAGGGATGAATGATTTTCCAGAAAATGAGAGTACAGTAGGTGCTGTAAAGTGTAGGAAAATTTCTTCTCCTGTGCCACTAAAGTGTGAGCTAACTGCTGAACTATTACTTACTGGTGATGCATTTTGTACAGCAAATGCTGTGTTACCATGCTGGTTAGAGAATTAGCTATCTGTCAAAGGCAGAAGAACTGTAATTTTTAAAATGAATTTGCATGCATATTTTTGAATACTAAGTTGCATTCTGTTTAATAAAAGGAGGGTGGTAAATTAAATGCAGAATACTCCAGGAAGGTTAATGGGGGTTTGCACCAAGGGTGTTTGGGCAGTTTTGAAAATTGCACCTGCATTAAGAAAAATAGGTTAGAATATTTCATAAATACATTACAGTGAACGTTTGTGTGAAGGAAAACTTCATTCCTCAGGGAATTAGTTTTTCCAAAAGGAGACGAGTTGATCATTGTTAGCATTAAAATACAAAACCCAGGTACATTTGCTGAAATACCAGCAATCAAACGCAGTCCTCATGTGATTGCATCAAATAGAGAACTTGGCCCCACAGTGTTAGCTGTGAGTAAAAACAAATTGGCAGTACTTCTACAACAGACAGGCAAAGAAAAATAGCCATTATGAAATATAAATGTACGTGTTGTGAGACATCAGTATCTTGCAGAAACTGTCCTGTTTGTCAGTGGTGCCCTAGTTGCTGTAGAATACACATATATAAGGAAATTTTTCTGTGTAATTTTTATACATAAAAAAAAAAAATCTGAATTCATTCCAACTCACGTGTAGCACTGAGAAACACCAAGTTTATGAAAGGAGTTAAATTACATGCTTTGTATTTTGATAAGATAGTATAAATGTTTTGCAAATCTCTTAAATATTTGGAATGCAGCATTTTACAGTGGGGAAATAGTGGCATCTTCAGACTAATTCTCAGCTTCCTGAGGTCTTTTCCTGAATTCAGGGGAGGTTTTTTCTGTGCAGTGATCTTAGGACTGGGCTCCATCATTGTCAGTTAATTGAGCAGAAATACGGCAATGGGAAGGTTTGAAAGAAGCATTTGAATGAAGGCAGACAGACATCCAGCAACAGTTAATTCACCCGCATAACACATCTTTGAACTGTCTAAAGCATACCTGTTTACATGCTACCAACAAGAGTAAATACTCTGAACAGAAGGAAAAGACAGAGTTGCTGTGAATAAAGAGAAAGATTACAAGACAGCCCATCTGCTAGAGAGCACCTGTCACCTCTAGTTACAAGCTAGAGGCAGCCCTACCTCGTAGCAACTAGAGAGACCAGTTTATTATTCAAACAGGAGAGAGGAAGCTAACTCAGACCTCCACTTTCTGTCTGATACGGTGTCAAAACATCAGTTTCAGGGAACCTTGTGGACAGAACAGTGAAGATAAGTCTAAACACTAACAAGAAAACAGCTAAAAGGACCTACAGCTTCAGCAGAGCTAAATGGCTAACCTTGCTAATAGCTGTGAAAGGGATTGGACACACTGGCTGTTAGGTATAGACAAGAATTCTGCCAAGGAAAATACTGCTGGCAATGGGGATGAGAATTAAATTAATAGCTAAGGTAATCTTGTTATCCTTAAAAATCCTGATTACAGTCTTTAAAAAACAACAACCTGTTTGCCATTTTGCTGTAAGGCTGACAAAGCCACTTTTAGAGGGCCATAAATTAAGCCACCTCATTTTCCTTTCTCTTTGGAATATTTATTGTTTATGCATACAGATTATATAGTAGGTATTGCAGTACCTGTTGTCTTTGGAAACCTATTGTTTATGCCTACAGCCAGGTCAAGTTTCACTCCTTCCATTAACATCTTCAAGGGCAGGTAGTGTGGTCACAGTCAGTTTTCATAGCTCTTATAATGTTTCTGTTTTATCTAGTATTCCTTGGAGAACAGACAAATTGGGTGCATACATATAGCTGGCCATCTTGACATTGATTTTTGAAGGTTCATTAGATAAATGCTGACATCATAGATTGATGTCTCTTTAAAACAGTGCCTAGCACAGAACCGTTGGGGGAATCAAAAATATCGACTCACCATGTTTGTGCAGAAGGCCCACTGGACATTTCCTGTATTAATGGGTCCATCAATTTAGGTGTTCTTTAATTATTCTAATTGTACACCTTGCAGCTGTAAACAGACTTCATTAGGACTTCTAGCTCGGTAGTCTCACCTCTTGCAAAGGAAAAATAGCATTGAATTATAGTAATTTATATACTCATCACATCTTGAATAATTTTTTTTTCCTTTTTTTTTTTTTTTTTTTTTTTTTTTTTATTCTTTCTTTATTATGGGCTAATTTGCCTGTGTAACATGGTGGCAAAAGTGAATAGGGATGCAGTGATGGGCCAATTCAGAGGCCAAGAAGCTATATGGTACTTTAAGAGAAATACATGCTGGTAAAATAAAGTTGATTGTTTCGTTCATGTTTAACCCCTCACCCTGGTACCATCAATAGATTGAAGACATCATTTGTATCTGCAAGTGTTTGTTTAATTAAGACCTTCTAAAAATCTTTGCTATTGATTCATTCCATTATCTTATTGATTAAATGCACTGGATCATGTACTTGCTCTTTAGTGGAAGGCAACAGTTTCAGCCTGCTGTCATTTACCCACAGATGTGAACAGTAAGCAATGTTCAGCATCCATGTCTGCCAAAGTGTCTTGTGTTTTAATGAAGTACTGGCTGCAATTCCCTGTATTACATGAGAAAAGCCAGTTGTCTCCTGCTGGTGGTGTGACCAAGCATAAAGGTTTTCTTCCAGTTATTCATAAAGCAGCTGCTTACCAGGGAATGTTAGAAAGTTGTGCTTTGCATTTCTATGTTAAAATCTAGAGGTTTGAGTCAGAGCAGCAAATTAACAGAGATGACCTGCATATTTCATTTCCACTCTTTTGTATTTTATTTTTTCTCTACTGGAAAAACATGTAAACCACGATTTTTTTTTATGATACTATGTCATATTTCTACCTTGCAATTTCACCCTGTGGAGTTTGCTGCATGACCTAGTATTAATATATGTGTCTATCTGATAAAACATCCTACCACTGCCTCTCTGAAGAATTTTCTCAGGGAAATAATTCAGTAACAACATTCTGACACCTCAGGAATTGGACTGTCTGGCTACATTTGTGCAGCCACATGTGCCCTTGTTTGTCAGCTCTTTGTCATTTTTTTGTAGAGAGAAGTCCCTTCCTTATACCAGTGCGATAGCAATGTGCCAAATAGTACCTTTTACAATTCCAGTGCAGGTTTCTGTGTTGGAAGTAGGAATCTGACAACTCTGACTTGCTGGGACCAGCTGCCGCAAGGTCATGCAAGTATGATGTGCCTATCTGTGTAACCACCCCTAGGCTGAGTGCTGGTTTTAGAAACGCTCATATCACCTCTCACATTTTTAGAGGCTACCCCTAGTAGGAAGAAAGAGGTGGTGATTGACAGCAAAATCAGGGGTAAGTTTAAAGCAAAGGGAAAAACGTAGCCCAGCATTTTCTCCTTCTGTCCCAACATTTGAGTGACAATCCAGATTGGTCCACAGTAACAGCCAGTATTTCAGTGGAAAATTTTAAAACATTATGCATGTGATATTGAAGTGTTTCATAGGAAATAGGGCATATATTCATTATTTTCGCATGCAGCTCACTCTTGACATTTCCAATATACTGTATGTACTGTGGGTGGTCTCCTAGTGAACGCCAGAGGGTTCTTTGTTACCATTGTGAAGGGAGGGCTCAGAAACTCCCCCATCACAAAATCACTACTTTTTTCCTCCCCTTTTTTTATGTAAAATTAAAACTTCTCCACTTGGGCTGTTATAAAATTCTAGCTCAATTGAGACTTTTGTGTTTAGTTAACTTTATATATCTGCTGGCATGCGTTGTTCGTTTAAGCCAAACCCTCAACTTTACCTTGGCAGAGGCACTGATTTCGTTGGGTTCCCTGCACCCTGTTAAATGGGCTAGTACCAAAACAACATCCAAAGGACAAATGACTGTGTTCTGATTACTTTTCAGGGTCTTTGATGGCAGCAGTTAGTCCTGACTCAGCCTTTATGGTACCTTAGCATGGCAATTTTGAATGCCTCAGGTTATATGTAACTGCATAAATGCTAAAATTAAATCACAGAGGAAAAGTTCTTTAAGTTCTTATTCTGTACGCCATCTTTGAGAACCTATCATGCAACTTTTGTTTTTGATTCGGTTTTGGTTTTTGGTTGTTGTTTTTTTTTTTTCCAGAATCCATTTATATGCAAATAGCAGGTTCTTCTCTTTGCTGTTAGAAGTAATTGTAATATTTAGGGCCGCCTTGTTGCCTTTTCTTCCTTTCTGGTACAAAATTGTTAATTTCTTCTGTTTATTTAACCCCAATGACTACATCACTTTGGGGTTGCTGTTGTGACAGATCCTGGGAGTCTCTAAGATTGTAACATCTTAGAAGGGTGTTTGTCTCAGAACAGACCTAGAAGTAAATTTTGTATTTGGTGGGGAATCAGAGTAGGAACACAAATATTTGCCTGACAGGTCTATAGAAGACTGAATGACTAAGGTGTCAGACTGCTATAGATTTTAGTAACGGACTGAGGGTGGGACAGGACACAACTTGTTCCTCAGTTTGGTAGGGCTTTCAGTCTTAGTGTCTGTGTGGTATTATTTCTGTTCCATGTCTGGCTTGGATTTTTTTGCTCAGCTTCAGTTGACTCCTTTTCTTAGGTACTGAGCACTTACTTTGATTAGAGAACAGTGCAAATACTCAGCCAGAATGGGTTTTTTCCAGTTCTTTACCAGTAATTGAAATGATGGGAGAAAAACTCCATGTGTCCCTTCTTATTTCATCTACAGACGGGCTGATTGGACCCACTGTTTGTAAATTGCAGTGTGGTGCAGAAAATTAATTCACTTTAGATATTCAGATCATACACGGCTTTAAACTAACTGCAGTTGGGTACTGGTGAAGCATAGCTGAATAGTGTGGGACCCCTTCTTCAGGTCCACTTACTTAGCAAAATCAAAGACATATGCCATATACTGCCCGCTGCTAGCTAAACAGTTAGGTGTATCCTGGCTAGTTCAGGGATGCTTAGAGGAACAGGGTCACGCTTTGGATTGTGAATTAGGCTTTAGTCGTTTATATTCACAGAAGTAAAGAACAATACAGTTTCAACGTGTTTCTGGAAAATGAGTTGGGTTGTTCTGTCACTGTTCTAAAGTCCAATTATTTTGTAATCTTACGTAATTCACCTGTATCTCCACAGGAAAACATAAGTAGTAGTAATCAAGATTGATATGCGGGTTAGATGGGAAAAATATTAACATTTAGGATATTTTCTATAAAGACAAAAAGTCAGATTCTTAAAAATTTACTGTAACCTTCATTTAAAAGGATACTTTAGCACAGGCTAGTGAAAATATTTTGTGTTCCCCAAACATGTATGAGTTTTAAGAGGTCTTTGGGACACAATTTAGCTGAAATTTCCAAATAGAAGTTACTTACTTTAAATATGTTAAAATTAGATTTTTTCTGCAATTTGGAAATGTCTTTCCAAAGTATCTTTGAAACATTCAATAAATTGAAGTTGACCTTTTCCACCAACTTTTATGGTTTCAAGAAATTAGGATTTTTCTGGGGAAAACATGTTTCATTGAAAAGATCCTGGCTAAATCTATTGAAGATTTATTATTTATCATGGACCAAATCTTGCTTTCTGAACCTACATAAATAGTTAATGAAAGTGCTTCCAAGCATAAAGCATGAACTATTTGGACCAGTGTTATAAAGTGCCTTGAGCTGGGAGAAATAGAAGCTCAAACATGGAAGTTACATTATAAGCAGGGTTATTTTTGTTCTGTAGAAAAACTTTTAATTGTCAAAGACTTTAAAAGAAAGCATTTTTCATTCCCTTTTGAGTTCTACAGCAGTTAACTTCTCACATTACTAATATTTTATTGCCATTGTGAAATACTCAGTGCTGGTGTTTTGATTACTGAGATATAGGTGGAGATCAATTGAATAATTAAAACCTCCAAATAAAATTTTGTGGCTTGTCAAACTGAGCATGAGCTCCCAGTGGAAGGGAATTATTTTTAAAGTTGAAATTTTGGTGCATAATGTCTTTACCAGCTTACAGCTTTGCTGACTGGAGTGTACAAAAATATTTCACAAAGCATGATATCTTGGTCTTTTGTGGATGGTGAACTTACTACATTTGTATAATAGATATCTGAACTCATATATCATTGTCTAACATAAACCAGCTTATTTTAGAAGAAAATAACACTTGTAATTGCTGAAACTGGCACAAGTATCTGGAGTACTTTGAAATCTGAATAGAAAGAAAAGCGCTTTGAAGTAAGATCTACTTTTAAAAGCAATGGTAATCCAGTATTTTGGGAAAAAAAATATGTCGGGTTAATCTTGACAACATATTAATATAATTTCTCCCCAGATTTGCTATTTACCATATAAGATATGTTAATTCTGAACATTCTTCCTATATAATGCTGAACACTGTATCAAAGTGAATGGGAGTCTTGTCTGAGCAAGAACAGCAGAATAAGACTGTGTACATTAATATGAGGCATTGCAAACTGAAAGAAATATGTTTGGGAAAAGTAGACTAAAGTTCTATGAAGCTTTTTTATTAAATATATCTAGCAGAAACATACACAGACAGCTTTCTCAATAGGTGGGGACCACTGGTAGTAATCAGGCAAAATATATACAAGAACCTAGGTACTTGGGAAGGAATCCTAAACTGAGCCCTTGGTTACTGTCAGTATATTAGCAATTTCCAGGTTAATTTTAGTGTGAAATACTGCAGAAGTATCCTAAAATAAATACTCCATATCCACCCATTCCTTGATTACAGAACCTGTACAGTACAAATGCAAACTATGACTATCCTTGTATCTAGCGCGTTACCTAAAAAATTATATAGAAAACTTTTCATTGAAGAAGTCAGAATTTCCACATTTGTGAGTAGATTTTTGTTATTTGTTGTATTTGATTCTGCTGCTGGTGAACTTGGGTCTTACAGCAGGGAATTTGGTAGGTCATTCCACACCAATGAGGAAAACCATGCACAATAGCACAAGCTAAAAGTAAATAAACAAAAACCTCTGTGGAATTTCTGCTCTGTAAAACATTGTCTTGTGAAGATTTCTTTTTAACTTCTTTTATTTGCCCTCCAGTTGAGCCCAGATATGTGCCTGTTAGGACTTATTGGAGGCTGTAGCAGGCTAAGACAGTCCCTGCTGTGATTGCTGGTACACACATGTTGACTCTGTCCCTTTTGTCCTACAGACAGCGTAGATTTTTCTGAGCGTTTGCCCAAGGCTACCTCAGCACATTCTGTAAATGGGAGATACTTACCCTGGAAGAAGGAGCCAAAGCTGTGGAAATGCATATTGATTTTCACTCCGTCCAGAAGACTTCACTATCTGTGTGTTTCCCTTTCCAGTTACTCCATCTCCCTGTAGGTAGGCAGATATCTTTTTACCTGGAAATGCAACAATGAGCAAACTTGTATGAATTGCTTTTGTTTCCTGATCACTTATTGCTCAGACACTGAAGTTTACTTTTAATCTTGTCTATACTTTTACAAAATCCCTAGGGAAAAGGAGCTGATTTATGTACAGCTTAGCCTGAAGCACTTGCGTCACTATACAATTTTGTATTGCTTGCTTAATAGACCACAAAAGTCAACATCTCTTTGGAAGAACAATTTGTGCTTAAAGTATTCACAAATTCCAAGAGATCCTGTTAAGGCAGGATGTTGTGAGAAACCCAGACTTGGAACAAAAACTCTTGTTTCCTAATTATAATGTTAATACTTGGGAAACCTTAAGCCACTCTGTCTTGGTTTATGTCAATAAAGGTTTGGTTTGTGTCTTTCTTTCTTGCCCGTCCTGCTTTGGGAAGTTGGAAGTAAGTCAACATTTTTAGCTGCAACATTACAAGGTTCCAGTTGTCTATTATTATGGAAGCAGATGTGAGTTTACATCTCTGAAAAGAGGCAGACAATTTGCGTTTAAAATATCTTTAATGAAGAGAGGTCAAAAACTTCAGTTCACAGGTTTATAGAATAAGTAAGGTGGGAAGGGACTTTCAGAGTTCTCTAGTCCAACCTCCTGCTTGAAGCAGTGAGGTCAAGCAGATTGCTCAGGGCTTTAACCAGGCAGAGCTTGAAATCGTTCAACAATGGAGACTGCAAATCTTCCTTGGGCAGCCTGTTTCACTTCTTGACTGCCCCCATGGGAAGAAAGTTTTCTCTTATTTCAGTTTGTATCTGTTCCCTCTTGTCTTCCTACTGCACAGCACTCTGAAGAGCCTGTCTCCAGCATTCTCTTCCTAACTTCCTCATAAATACTATGAAGCTGGTGTCGAGCCCCCTTAAAGCTGCTACTTCTCCAGGCTGAACAGCCCCCATGCCCTCAGCCTCTTCTCACAGGGCAGGACCTCCAGCCTCCAACCACCTTAGCAGCACTCTGTTAAACTTCAGTTGATCAACACCTGCCTTGTATTGAAAGATCTCAAACTGGACACAGTATCTAGATGTGATATAAAATTGTTGAGAAAAGGGAGAAAATTACTTCCCTTGATCTGCTGGCCATACTTCCCATAATACCATAGGTCACCTTTGCTGCCAAGAGAGACTACTGGCTCATGTGCTGCTTGCTGTCTACCAAGACCTTTATGTCTTTGTCAGCAGAACTGTACCCCAGCCAGTCCTGTATTGTTATTCCTTCCCAAATGCAGGACTTTTTGCATTTTTCTGCATTTCATAAGGTTCCTGTTGACCCATTCCTCCAGCCTGTATGGGAGCCCTGCCCTTGAGCGTATTGATTAGTAGTAATGGTTGTCCTCCTCTCCCAGCTTGATGAGCATGCAGTCCTTTACGCACTCCAGATCACTGGTAAGTCAATCGCTGAGAAGTCCTGTTACAAACTTCTATTGTACTTTGCTTGCTTCCTGACATCCAGGTGGAGTGCAAACTATTCGCCACTGCTCTGAGCCCCAAATCATCAGAGCAGATTTTTTTTATCTTTCTAGGTGTCCATTCAACCTGGGATGATCTTTTTTTCCTGCAGTGGTTATTTGTAAATATAGTTATTTGCCTCTATCAGACAAATCCTGCATTTGGTCATAACACACAAAACATTTGGTTGTCTAGCGTCTTAATTAGGTTCTGTATAGGTGAAATGCAATTAAATCATTAGTCTTACAGGAGCATAAAAGTGATGTATAGCCATATTCATGCCAAGTTTTAACCAGCACATTAAAGTTTTTGTATTTGAAAGATTAAAATAATTGCAATTCTATGTTGCATTTGTGTAGTTTGCAGCATGAGCTCACTTAAAATAATCACTATTAAGCACCTGCCAATGTATATTTTTATATCAGTCTACATTGAGTGTTACACAGACCTGAAGCTGGAGTTTTGTTAGGCTCAGTTCTGAACAGGTTTGTTTAATGTAAGGGATGGAACTTTTTTTTTCTTAAAATAGATACTATTTACACAAAAGAGGTATGGTATGACATTGCTGCTCTTGATCACTTTAGTCATGTTCACTAATTTTCATAGGATGCAGCATGTAGTATATTCTCTTATAGAAAGGCACAGTATACATTTACACAGAAAATTAGGCACTGAAGCTAATATAAGATTGATGAGAAAAAGCTCGTTGTCTTCATGTCATAGTATTACAAACTGTATCAAATTCATGTGTCCAGCATTAGGTTTAGAGGAAGTGCATGAAAAGCAATGTATGGTTGCCTGGTTTCTTCTTGTACTATCACATACTAAGCCACACATGAGCAATTTTGAGAGATGAATATAACCCCCCGATAATATCAAACTCTTGACTTCCTCTGACAGCAACTGATAAAGCTAGCTGATTTGTCGAATAACACATTGTCTATTCCTTCAGACAATTGAAATTACTGTCCTCACCTGGTCATAATCAAATGGTTTCATTTTACTTCAGGAAAATCAATTTCTAATAACAGTTTCTGTTGTGATGGATAATGTTTACTGATTTCAGACATCAGCTACAGCTTCTACACTCCTCCTATACAAGTCATTAATTGATCTATGTATACATAATAATCAATGTTACATGTGTTTCATTCCACAGATTGCTGAACATTCCAAGCCTACTTATGCAGGTTATATGGATCTCTGTGTAATCAGAGATCAGTAATTCTATTGAGAGTCATGTCTGAAGATGAGTGCATGTTGAATGACTTTGTCGAGTCAGAACCAGAGTATACAAAAATTAGTGGGATTGAGTTAACGGTTTACTGAGGTGCAGGGTCAATAAGATACTTAAGTATACCTACGTAAAATGTCTTGATTTTATTTTGATTTTGGATTTTCCATCAAATTTTTTTTCTGCAATTGTGCTTTCTCTGTTTTTAAAGAGATAAAGAAGTACCAGCTTTTAAAGACGGCATGAACAAGTGTCTTTCTGTATAAATGGTCTAGGCAGCTTGTCTGTTCAGGTCTTTGTTGTGGAAAATTCCTATCCTAGAAGATAGGAATCTGAACTGCAGTTAATCTGCTAGATTTTTGCTGTAATCAATATTAACTATCATGTCTTAAAATGATAAGTGTATGTTTAATCTGATTGACATAAAGCCCCCTTCTGCACATACATAATACCTTTTAATTGTTCTTAATATGAATATATAAAATTCTTCACAAGCATAGTATGTATTTAGTGGGTTGTTTTTTGTTTTGTTTTAACTGGCTTGTTTCTGTTCGTTTTGAATTGTTTCTTTTCTGTTTTAGCATCACCATCATACAGGTTAATATTAACATCCTACTTTGAAAAACTATCATTTATCAATTTAACTTCATTAAATTTTTGCCATACTTGATTTACTCATTCTTTAGCAGAATGTGCATTTTGATGAAGTTAATGCTCTGACGTTTTTCTTTTATTCCTTAGGAGCAAATTTGTTCACTGATGATTACAAACCTAGTAATTGCTGAGTATATAGTGTCACTTACCATTTCCTATCTTGGAGTCTCTCCTCCACTGTAAAAGAGAGTAAATTTGCTAATGCAGTGGCCTGTTTCCCAGCCATTTTGCCTCTTGCCAGACAGTGATGTTTGCATGTAAAGTTTCTCCTGTCACTCCATCACTTCAGCAAGGAAGTCTGATCAGCACAAGCTCTAAAGTATGTAGTGATTCTAGTCCTCCTTTCTTGGTGAAAGTGCTGACTGAAATGAATATAAAATAAACTCTTTGATGGATATAAAGTACAGACTAGAACACTGTCTAGCAATTAAGAACCCATTTGAGGGTCTGAGAAATAAATGATTGAGAGAAGGTTAAGAAGAGTGAGTGGTAGATAATCAGAGCTAAAACCAGGTAAGAGATATTAACTGCAACAATGATGAGCAAAACATGGATGTATTTGTACACCATACAAAAGGATGAAGACAGAAACCTTAGTTACAGAAGTTACAGCATGTATAGTCTAGTTACAGAAAGACAAAAATGGTGCTTTAATGATCTGCCTCATGTTGAGACTATTACAGGTGGCCAAACCCCCACCGTTTTGTGGCAAATCACTGAGCAAATCACAAAGAAATTCAAGGGGCAGTCAAAGTGGTCAGGAGCAACAAAGGACTAAGTGTTGAAAACATTTCTGCTGGGATATTGAAAGTAGCAAAGGGTAAGTTGTGTTTGAAGACTGTAAGTGGAGGTGTGACGAGTTTTGAAGGTATGATTTGGAGATCCAAAATACATTTAAATAGATGAAAATTGAGTTGTAACTGACAAAAAAGAAGGGTGTATAGAGTGCCACTGCAGTCCTTACTACAGCCCATAGGATGCTATCTTTGATACTCATCTATAAGCTTGCTTACTATTTGGCAGATACAGTGCGAAAAGATCAGCAAGCCTTTTAAAATAAACATGTCCACTATAAGTAAAGTCTTTTTGTTATTTCATATTAGTGTGGGGCCTTGGAAGAAAGCATACGCAAATGACATCCATCAGCTTTTGGACAGCTTATAGTTGTTATTTTAAATAATTGTAGGGCAGGTGAAAATGGCAAGAAAAATGTCATCCAGATTGGTAGAAGTGAAGCTAGTTTTATCATATATGGCAACATAAGCACCCAGAGAAGCTTATAAACAGTTATTAATAATAATTATGCTATATAGTTTATGTAGATAGAAGCATTAATTACTAACAACTTAAGGAGAAGAAAATGAGGCACAATCCAAGCAGCAGTTTGTGTTTTCCTCTTACTTTTATCTTTTGAGCATTTTTGGTTTAAATTACCAAGGTAAACAACCTGAAGATATGCAAAGCTAATTAAAAATAAAAACAAAAACCCTGTTGTTTTACATCTGTTTGAGGCTTCAGTACTTAAGATAAAGGAAACTGAGCAGTTCGGTAGAGTAAAATATTAAGGCACATTTTTTGGGTGGGCCAGAGAATGATGGATGTACTAAAATGTAATAAGGAACTGTGAGAGGTTGGTGAAGAAGCAAGTGTATGAACATGAAACCAGGCATATTTGGGGCCAGAAAAGGTAGCAAAAAGGTCAAAGAGACCAGCTAAGTGTCTTCTGGAAGCTCATTCTTTTGGGGTTTGGTCTTATGCCAACCAAAAAGAACAGGGAGCAAAGAGTCCTAAAATACTTAATCTGAATTACAGCTATAGACAAAAGATACTGCTGACATAAAATGGAGCAAATTATGAGTACACCTGAGGACCTTTAGGGTTCATAGGGCCTAGCTATTTTTTTTATTTTTTTTTTTTTTTCTTCTGGTAGTTCCTGTAACAAGCAAAATTTTTATTATGGGTCATATATAGTAACTGGTTTTTGCACCAACAATTAATTAAATCCATTATCTACATTATTATAGGATACATGGAGGGGGGGGATTTATAGAGGGCTTTATAACAGATATGATTTATTTGGTCATTCTAAGACTGGGATCAAATTTGCAAGAAGTATTCTACTCAAATTTTTCTAGGCTCCTGTGCTCTACCCTCTTGAAAGCTGCCTCATATTTCCTACCCATTTGTTATAGTATCCTGTTCTTGGCAATGTGCCTACTATTTAAGGTTACTTTCATTAATCAGCCATAAGTTAATTTCTTTGCAGCAGAATCTCTGATCTCGTTATGTTGGCTTTAAAGCTGAAGGCCTCAGGTTGGGGTTTTTTTTTCACTTTGATATCACTGTAAAAAGATATTCTTAAGTTAAAGGACTGCCTATCTGGGGAATTATTTGTTAGCCTTTGAAACAATGACAGTTTTTGTGATCATAAAGTAATATTCACATTTTTATTTAAAAGTTACAAAAATCAGTGGCTGATGCAGCTGTAGAATGTGGATCATGTCCTTAAAATAACCTATGCCTCATGGATTGCCTTGCAATGATACATAGAAGAATTATTCTCTCAGGCTGCCTGGTCTCAGAGCTAAACACACAAGTCAGCGATAACATGACAAAATAATTTTTCCTGCCCTGTTACATGCAATTCTTCTTCTAGGTGTTATGTGCATACTTGAGCTAACACCTATTGCTTTCCTTGTTCAGCTCCTTTCTGGTTTTTTTAGTAGCAGCCAACGTGTTTAAAAGTTTATATACTGATCTGTAACTCCTGTCTAGTACATTTGTGCTTTGAGATGCTTCTTTTCAGAACAGGCTAATCATTTTTTTCTTTTTTCTTTTTTCCATTTTCTTTTTCCTATTTTAAGATAGATGGCCATTACCAGTACACAGGAGCAACAGCCAAACTTGATATGTTGCATATACTATGAGTTTAATGTTTTTTCCCATTGCACTTCATTTCCCTAATGCTACCTCAGGTATTTCGAAACATATGCATCCCTGTCTTCTGTCTTTCAGAGTTAACTTCAACTGGAGCAATAAAATCTGGGTGCTTTTTAGAGCATTAAATCTAGCGAGTGGAAATTTGTCATGATGTCTGTCAGGACCACCAGGTGTATGTCAGAGAGTGGGAAAGTTGCTCCACAGGTAACTCAAATCTCTGTGAGGAAGCCTAGTACATGAAGAAGCCATTTGTATCCCACTGAGTCCCATAATGTTGAGAACATTGCTGAGATTTACACAAGTCCAATCTGTGCAACTGATAAGATGGCTGCAGCAGGGTAACAAGCGTATGACCTGGATCAGTGTTTCTCATGCATCAGAGGCTGTGGCACTGGGGGGGGTTGGATTTTTATTTGTTCTGTTTTTAGCTGGGTCGAAGCTACCGTGAAGGATGCATTTTATTAAACTAGGCAGCTGGAAATCAGTTAGTGGAAGAGCTCAGGAAAGGAAGCCACGTTGCCTCTTGGGTATGGAGTGGAAACACTGGGTCAAAGGTAATATATTGGCAAAGGTCCTGAATGTCTCTTTACGTATCTTAACTTAGGGTTGCCCCAATGCTTTTAGACAAAATTGTTGTCAATGGTATTGATCAGATGTTCTGATCATCTAGTAAGCTTCCTGATGTGTTAAATTTCCTTCTTTCACATAGTGCTAAGTGTTGAAGAAATGTATGTAGCTGCAGAAGTAACTCTCAGTGGACACAACCAAAGTATGACTGCTTGCCATCAATTTTGCTGCACATGCCAATTCCCATTAGTCATTTGTCAGTCACTTTTAACACTTTCTAGCAGTTCTCTGTACCCCTACTAGTATACTATGTACTTCTAGAGTTTAAATTTGTTTTTACCAGAAGAGATTATGTAAGAAGTTTTATTTTCATCAGACATTAAAAAAGTATGAATTAAATCTGTGCTTCACTTATAACATGTATTCTTAAAAATGTATAGTCAAACTCAAAAGTGGGCAAAGGAAACATGCAGCCTTTTAAATGCGTGTTGGAAGAAAACCTAACTTCATTCAAGCTTCTGATTTCTTTCGCATAGTTGCTTGATAGCTGTTTTATGATCATATTCTTACTGTGGAAAATACTATCAAGTTTTCAGTCTACTTTAGCTTGTGCTTTGAAGCAGTTGCAGTGTGGAAGACAGAGTGTGATTTTCAAGACCTCTTCCTTTTCATTGGTATGCACGCATGTACAGTAACAACTTCCAGGTTTCCCATTTTCCATTGCCAGGAGCACAGCAGAGCTTGTTACTGCAGACAAGATCAGATGTCATTGCTAGTTTTGTCTGAAGGGTCCTGTGTGATGTGCCAGCTAATCAAGAGCTTCTCACTTGTTTCTATAATGGAGAACAGTGGTAGGACAGCCTATGAGCCTTGTTGTTGCTCACGAGACAGTGCCCAAAATTCCCAACAGTCAAAATAAGACCTATTACAGCAAGAAATGGGTTAATGATTGTGTATTTACTTCAGCAAATGCACAGTAAAGAGGTAGATTAGTAGAGATGAAAAATTTATTGCAAAACTGCCACAGTAGTATGAAAACCAAAACGATTTCATTGAGCAGTAGTTCTGTTACCATAATCCTAATGGTAAACTCCATTACGATAATAGTAGGAGAAAAACTAATTGCAGCAAGGACAGGACAAATCTATTTTTAGTCCTCGTTGTCATCTCAACTAAATCCAAGCTTATTTGTATTAACCTTTGCTGACAGAGTCACATGATGGACATAATTTCTTGTAATTTACCAGCAGTAGATCTAACCTTTCTTCATCAAATATTCATAAAGGCATGATTCTCAATGATTTTCTGTCTCTTTTCATATTTAGAGCTTGTTGTCTTCTTCCTTTTTACTATAATTTGAACACAATTGAAGTCAGAAGGAATTAAATTTAAGTAAGTGGCTACAGTACCTGAAAGCAAAGAATAACTAATTGAAATTTCTTACAAGCAGCAATCATGCTGTACTCTGATGTGACTGCATTAAACAGTCCAAATGTCCTTTTGGGAGTAGGGTGTGGGGGTGGGTGGAGAAAACAGCCCAGATTGGGTGGAGAAAACAACCCAGATTAAATAGCATCAGTTCTTGTCACTGGCATAACTGTTTAAAGTGTATGTGTGTCATGTATCTGCATAAAAATACACAGAATTGAAAGCATGTAGTTTTAATGGATCCTTGGAAAAAGTGTTTGAGTCAAGAAAAGAAATTCTGTGGGCTTGATTCCTTAATTAGGTGTAAATAAGAATTACCATTGAATTCAATTCAATTATGCTGCTGCAAAACTGATATAAAAGGTTGAAGATAAATCAATTTGATTAAGGCAGTGTAGAATTAGTATGAGACTGGGACTGTGCATCTTTTTCCGTCTAAGAAGTTTAAATCTGAAATAAAATTACATGCTATCTGTAGAATGACCTTACTTCTCAGGGGATTTTTTAAATGGGGAAATAAGACTCTTTTAAGGAAATATAAGGTATATAATACTTAAAATATTATGTGAGACATTCTCAGAAATAATTTAGACTGGTATATTTGAATATAAGATGACTACATAATTGTTTTTAACATTCTTTGCATCATGCCGTGAACAGAAACTGTGCCTGTGAGTAGGTCTAATAGATGAATTGGTATCACTATGCTCATTCTCTCAGAATAGATTGTGGGTAAGTGGAAGCGATATAAATGATTTAAAATAAGCATAGCTTTAAAATGCAATGCTTTTTAATTAAGCATAAAATTCATAGGCTTTTTCTTTCTTTTAATGCAGTGCTTTTTAAGTAAGCATAAAAGGCGATGCTTACTTTGTCTTCATCACTTTGTTGTCCAGTTCTGGGAGCATGCCAGCCAGTAACTGAGCTGTTAGGACCTTGCCTAACATTTTTCAGGTATGGCTGTCATTCTTTTTGTGAGCAATCCCTGCCGTCTAAAGCGATGAGCTGCTGAGAGCCGTCAGCTTCCATTTTCATCACTGAGAACTGAATGTTCAGCACCTTCTAGCATTAAATCTCTAGAGGACAGAGGATTCTTGCAGCTTCTAAGTAGTGAGAGATTGCTGCAAATTAATGAAGAAAATGTTCTAAAGATACATTTGTCACAACTTTTAATTTTGTGGAAAAGTAGAGAGGGTTCTGTTGTTTATGCCATGTTCCTGTATAACAATGATCAGATTAGGATTACTGATGAAAAATACTTGTTTCTTTCATCAAAACAGTTGTCATCTATGAAGGAGTGGATGAAGAGGCATTAACAGACAGAGCAGTTTCTGAACTTTGAAGGAAGTGTTTTAAAATCATTTCACCACAGAATTACAGTTCTGGGACTTTTGCAGATATGCTAAGCACACCTGTACTCTGTATTTCCTTTTGCTTTTCAGTGTGCTTTATTTTCTTGGCCTATGTCATTCTTTTTAGGTTTGGATTCTGATTTGAAAGTGCATGGCCTGTTATTGCCAAATTAAAAGACATCATTGAATGGTGAGAAGAAGGAAGGAGTAGTAGGCTGATGGGAAGGAAGCTTGTTCAGTGGGTTAGGCACCATACTAAGGTCAGTTCTAAGTTCATTCAGTTCTTGCATAGTTCAAGCACTGATTTCCCATGCATTGAGACACCAGAAGGGAAGTGTGAGGTGTTTGGATGGAGCAGTAGTGAGGGCATAGAAATTAACTAAATATGCACTAAAAGCAAATGAGCTTACAAGTAAATACTATATATTGCAGCAGTGGATATGCTTTTATTACAACATGAACTCTTCATTTTAAATTTGGTACTTTTAAAGTTAGTTGTGGAGCTTTTAAAGATTTTCTTAACAGAAACTAAATATTATAGATAAAAATTCAAGAAAGCTGCCTTAGAACAAGTTATTAAAAAGGCATAGAGAATTAAGGAAAGCTGTTACTTCTTTTCAGCTTTGCAGAGAATTACAGCAAATAGTGGTCCTTTCCAACCCTAACCATTCTGTGATTCTGTGATTCTAGCCTTAGTCAAAGAAAAGCACTTTCTATATCTATAGTAATAACAAATGAAAGGGAATTATTCCTGATAAATCAAATATAGTGCACTTATTTGTATAGGGATTTAAATAAAACAATTTAATAGTAATTTGTAAAACTGAATTTCTTTTCAGGTGACAGCTTTAAGCATTGCAGATAAAATGTTTATACACTTCATAAGCAGGATAAATGGCATTTTCGGGTCTCTCCTAGTATTTTCTGAACTCACAGCTCGATTACCTCTAGAGGTGTATCCAGCTGAACATTTTAAAGTGGAGACATCTTTAAAGAACAGAAAGTTAAATAGTTAAATATAACTAACATCCTCTCATTAGTTTTTGGTACCATGGTTTATTCTTTAAACTCATAAGACTGCAGCAACATTAAGTTAGATGAGATGCCCCAGGTCATACTCAAATCTGGGGACAGATTCAGGAGTTACAGAGAAAGTCCATAAAAGGTTGTGTGGGCTCTCCCACCATTATTCAGAATTTGCTTCTTTCTCACAAATAAAAAAAAATCCTAAAATTAAACACACTAATTTATTGATTCAGTGTTCCCACAGTTGTAGAATTCTACTTAGAAAATGACGTTAAAAATACCATATTTTTACTATGACAAACATATGAGGAAAATCACAGGACTTTTCATAGATTCATGGCCAATAAACTTAATATCTTCAAAGGACTTATGGCAGATACAGATAGAACCAAGTCCTGTTCATTGACTAGTACACAGTATGTAATAAAGAGAATCTGAAACAAAATATTTTTGTATGGAAGAAATAGTTACAACCTAGAGATTTTCCACCACCCGTTTTCCGTAGCACCTTATTCTGTGAGGTTCCCCAAGACCATAAGTTTAATGCAACTTGTTATTGATGCAGTGAAATGTTCTCCAGTGTTGTAATGCAGCTGGTTATTCAAACTTAAGATATAGAAGTAAAGTGCACTGGGTTCTCACACATTTCATACTGTATGTTATTTGTTTATTGTAGTGAGCTGATTATGATTATGTCAAACTGCTTGCTCTTACAAGAATAGGTTGGAGGATTCTGCACAGGGAAAACATGCAGAGCTCATAATTGTTGCACATATTGAAAGCATGGGTTTAGTCTACTGGTATTCTAAAGAGAGTGCTTAAAACTGCTTGGCATGTAGTTAGAGGTTATCTTCAAGAAAACTTAATTCCTGGTGATTTGTTCCTATTGCTTGGTTTATGGCAGTGAAAAGGAATAAGATGAAAGTACCTATGTCAAAGTTCCACCCTTTAGCTGGCTTGAGTCTTGACGTAATCTTTGAGTTTAGACTGTCTTTATATTTAGAGAATTTCTGATTATCAACACAATTGCAATGCTCATGGTCATTCCAGTAGACAGTAATGAACACTGTACAGTAATTGAAACTAAGTGCATCAGATGAATCTCAGACACTTTAGCTTGTATTACTGTGCATCTAAAAAGCGTGAACACCAAGTTAGCAGTCTGCTGTGAAAAACTTGACTTTCCATCAGTCCCTTGGCAAGGGCAGGAGGTTACTGGGACTAATCAAGTTGGTCTTGTGGGTAGCCGGTGAGGCCCTGTGGTTTCCCAGGTGACCTTGGTCCTGTAATGCACTGTGAAGGACTGACTTTCTCCATTAATAGTCTGTTTGTGAGAGCTGGAAGGGTAACCTGTAATACAGCTGCTTTTTCCTGATTTTTCCATAATGACATTTTGAGCAAGCAGATGTCTTTTGATTCAGTGTGACCTTGTGTGTTTTGGTGATTCCCGAATGCTTTAAAAGAAACAAAGTAAATGAACAATAAATGTGCTGTTCACTTATGTTTTCATGTCTTGAGTGTTCTTCATAAATCATACCACTATATATGAAATTAATTTAATAGTTTCATATATAGGGATGTAATTTATGTATTAAATATATGTGTGTGTGTGTGTGTACCTTTTGCTCAATCCTCTTTTCAGTTAAACCTATGTATATTAAAAGTTTAGACTTATACTTGTCTGTAACAAGTGCAGTAAAATGGAGAATATGGATGCTTCTAAAGGTTTTTATTCCCTGCATCAGAGTTTTTCTCTCCACAGTGGTATTGGGTTCAAAGGCTAAGCTGATACTTCTGGGGCTTTGACAATAGAAGTCTTATGTTTTCTTTCATTCTCCTGGAGTATTCATTCCAATTAGAATGTATAATTTTACAGCACAATGTATGACAAGGAATTTTTAAAGTCTTACTCAAAGTGAGCTCATTAAAGAATGCCTGTGTAGAAGTTTGAGCATCATTGTATTTAGGATTTTTATGTCAGCTGTTTTGGCTTCTATCACAAATTACTAAATTTTATCCTTTTATCCCTGTGCTAGCTGTGTAACTGCATGGTTTCCAGGCAGGAATATTTTCTTGATTTGAAGATGTCAGAAATGAAGAATATTCTGTTCCGTTAATAGTTTGTCCCAGTGTGTGATTGACTTCAGTGTAAAAAAAACAGGCATATTTGAATTTCTCTGGGTTCTTTTTCATATTCCAGCTTCCTCTGTGAGATGAGGGAGCTCTTTCATACAAGATGTTTTCCTTCAGTCTATCAGTTTTAAATCTGATAAGTGAAGCAAATTGAGTTAATTATTATCACCTATTTTCTACCTGTCTACAGAATCTCTTTTCTCTGCCCTCTTTAATGTACTTCTAAAAAGCTGGAAACAAATGTTATTCCATGTTCCTCTCCATGTTATTCTGTTATTTGTCTACCTAGTGAAAACCAGAAGGATTAGATACTATGCAGGGAATTCATCTTGGGTTCTCCAGTATAATATCTACATTGTTTTCAGATGCATGTGGTTTGAAGCACACACTCATCAATTTTCAGTCATCTTTTTCCCTGTTATTGCATCCAGTTCTATAACACATTTGGTCCTGATCACTAAGTGACCTGGCAGAGCTAAATACTGTCCACATGTTTTTTAACCATATCAGTCTCTGTGTTATCTGCAGAAATTGTCAAATAGCAGATCATTGCCATTTACTTTCAGAATACTGATGAAAATGTGATTAATACTGGCCACTGTATTGCTCTCTGGAGGAATCCCTTATGAGGGTCACCATTTAGTAGTCATTCCCCATTGATGTTTATCTTTATGTTACTTGATAGGCGTTACTCACTTGTGGTATATGTTCTGTTGACATTCAGTGCTACTTGGGAAAAAAAAATCATTCACTAGCTAGTGCAAATCAATTCATCCTATTCCTCCGTAGTTTCTTCTAGTAACTGAACTGGTAATCTTTGAGTCTGTTCAACAAGATTTATTTTCCAGAAAAAAACATGCTGATTGCCGTGTTTTATACATTAATATTATCTGTCAAATGAATTCTGTACCAGCTTTTCTGTTGACTAATAATATGCAACATGGCATATAGATACCTGAATCACTCTATTTCCTTTGTCATGATAGTAGCACTCTAACAATCTTTGTAATTTCCAGAATTCAGATAAACATTACTGGGCCACAGAGTTCTTCAGTCTTTTACAGGTTAAGTGCACAGCATAGTGCCAGACTTAAACATCTCAAAGAAGGCTGGCTATATGCAGAATGGAGTCTGTTCTTTTTGTGTGTGTTCTTGAGTAAGTTGAATAAAAAATGGGTTTGAAGACTGCTAACAGCTTCCTGGCACAGCTCTAGCTGACTTCTACCAAGACGGTTTTTTACATTGGTAGACAATTATTTAATTATGAATATCCATAGATGCATAGAATAACATCCTTCATTGTTTCTGAGTAAAAAAATAGAAAAGGCAGACTGGCAAACTAATTTTTTAAGCACCGAAGTTTTCATCATGCAAAGGTGTTCTCTTCAATGTATTCCAAATCTTCTAATTAGAAAGATTACGAATATTTCTAGCAAATTGGTACCTGATTTAAATTATCAGGCAAATGTAAAGGAACGTTATTTTTCTAATATTTTGTCTGGAGGAAATAGAAAAAAGAGGGGGAAGAAGTGCATGTAGCAGTCTCTAAGGACTTGAAAAGAGCCTGTGCTTACAGTGTGATTTCACCAGTGTTTCACTCTGGCTACCCAGACAAGCCAATGATGAGTAAACTGAGCCTGGTAAAGTCATTAAGGTTTGGAAAAGGGAGATCAAATTGGTATCTGTTAGCAGAAAGTAGCTAGGCCAGGCCTGTCATTGTTAGGGCATTTAAGCAGAGAAAAAGGTGAACACATACTTTGTATTTTAGATTAATATAATAATGATGATATATGAAAAAGTAAAGCAGGTAAGAGGGATACTAGGTGTGTTGCATGCTCAGGAAAGTCATGTTTCTTGTAACAGAGGAAGAGAAGAAATTTCATTAGCAGTTCATTGAAAGGAATGACTAACATAGCTCAGCTGGCAAGCAATAAACTAGGAAAAATTGAGTCTAAAATAAAACATTCATAGACAAAATAAAACATATGGAAGGCCAAGGCCATCCACTGTTCATAAAGTTTAAATAACTGTTCTTCAGCAGACACAGAATGAAGACAAAACAGTAGGTCTCTTGTGAGAGTAATGAAATGGATACTTTTCATTATGTGTATGTCTTTCTTTCCTATGAATCTGCACAAAATACAGAGGGGTGAACAACTTACGGCACCCAGCAAGAGAAGATTTCTGTTTCCTTGGGCTCAAAAAATGACACCATTATCCACAGAATTTGAAACTGAAAATGTGGTAACTAGGTAGGTTACTTGGCAGAAATCCCTGAAAAGTGCTGCTGGTTCATTATTGTAGTCCTCCATCACTTAACATAACACATGGAAGATTCATGCTCATTGTGTAATGAACTAGAGAACAGGTCAGTGTGATATAGGGAGTAGGGACTCAATATGATGATAGGTACTAGGGTAGAGATAGAATGGCTACCTCAAGTCCTTATGGAAAGTTACAGTTAATCATGTATATGTATATTGAGCATTGATGTGGAGATCATCTGTAAGTGAAGATCATCTTCGCAATGAAGCTTTTAAGCCTGTGCTGAACTTGAAATATATTTGAAAGTTCCACTAAGCTAACTGAGATTTAAATATGTTACTATGCATTTTACTCAGATCTGATAGAGGGTTGAATCTGATCCTTGATTAACTAATATAAGAGGTCTTCAAAGTTCTGATGTGACGTTTTAAGAGAAATTCTATGACAGAATAATATGAGAGTAGCATTGCAAGTTTATCAGCACAGATGTCAGCTTCTTTAACTAACGAAAATCAGGTTTTGTAGCCATTTTATAATAAAGAATTAATCAAGAAAAAGTGCATAGATCTTTGAGCATGAATTTGAATTGTGCCTTGCAAATACTAACAAAATAACTCATCTGAACTGCTCTGGCACCATATATTTTATTATCATTAGAGTGTTCCCTATGGCAATAACTTCACCCAAGAAGAATTTCAAGAGTAGTTGCATTATCTATTGAAAAGCAATTTTTTACTTTCTGTTGAGGCAAGAGAGTTTTACGAATAACTCAAGTTTACTCCGAAGGCCATTTCAGTCATTGTAGATGTTATGATATTATGTTACCTTCTTTTGTTTCAAATTCATAGCATAAGAAAGAGAAAGAATGACATAAATTGGATGTTAGAAGAGTTCTGAAGATAGACATCAGAAGAATTCAAGAGTAAGAAAAGAGCTCAGCATTATTTGTTATTTTCCATACTAAAGTAAAAAGAGAACAAAGCATCAAAAGCATCAGTAGTGAGAGGTAGCTCAAAGCCAGAACTATATATCATAGTATATAAAGCAAGTGAGTTGGCACCACTAAAAGGTCTAAAGTCTTAGTCTGTGGTTTAAAGTCATTGATATTGCAGTCAGAAAGATCCCTTACACCATGGAAAATAATATGATAAGCTATATGCATTTGTTGCAATAGATGTTTTAGGTTTTACCTACTGGTAGCATTTTGGTACTCACTTGGCTGAATAATTCTTTCTGGTGCTGGGAGAATTCAAGACCACTGATGGAATCTTATGGATCAGGGTCTTGCACTTTTTTTAGACACTCATGGAAATAATGTCTATGAAAGTAGGGCAGAATCAGATGTTTGTGGTTTATTGTGTGTTTAGACCTATTGCAGTCATATTCTGTGAAGGAAGGTGCATCCCTGTTTAAAAGCTTTCCATCAATTCAATTTGGAATTTGATACTGGAATTTTGGTTGGCATTAAAAATATTGCAGAATTACATTAATTGCATAATGTGGAGGTATAGTGATGCTGAACTGTAACACAGAATTTCTTCCCTTAATGAAGTTGAAAAAAGAAAGGCATTTATTCACATTGTATTTTGGCAATGCTAATTATTTACAAGTTAAAATAGAAAAGGATATTTTAACACCTATATATAATGTTTTCACTTATTTGAAAGGGAAAGGATAAACAGAAAAAATTCTGAGGTCTTGTTTGGTAATGAGAAAGATTACTCCACTTACAGGAGTAGAGAAGCATATTTAGCATATTGTTGCCATATGATTTTTATTTGTGCTTGTGTGTGTATATATATATATATATGTTACACTGTAGCATTTCCTGGGACATCAAGTCTATTTCTGTGCCAGCACTGGAATTTGGTTTTTTGGTGGTATATTTTTATAGTGATTTATCCATAAAATATCACCGAATAAAGCAGCAGCCATGGAGGAATTCTGCAGTGATTGAAATGTGACTAGTTACATGAGGCTTTCTTCTTTTATTCCTAAACTTCTTTTTCCTCTCTTTGAGACTCCCGGCCTTTCTTGTATCTGTTTTTCTCATTTCCCTATTATTTGTTCTCTCCTGCTTCTGTCTGACCTCTTGTTGACCTAAAGGAAACTGTGTTTTAGTCCATAGGATTGCATTGCTCTTATAGTATTAGTTTCAATATATGTTATAAACATTCTGGTTGCAGGCTACAGCCGAGGTGCACAACACAGGGAAGACAATGTAGTTCTGCAGCACAATAAACCTTTTTTTTTTGTTCCCTAAGCCACATAGGAGTTCAAGGCCGTATCACTTGCTAGAAAATGTGCTGTAAGCTCCTCTTATATAAATGTGTGAGTATATATGTATCCATGTTTCCAGGGAAAGATGTATATATGTACACATATATATGGATACCACAAGTTACAGTGATAAGCAAGATCTTAATTTCAGTATGCAAATAGAGATAGTCTTGTGGTTATTCGGCTTTCCTGGTCTATGATAGTTTTCTTTTGGCTAATGAAATGTGCAAATGCGCTGGAATGGACCAAAGCTAATGAGAGCTGCATTTCAGTAACAGTCCCAGAGCAGCTAGACAGTGTGGCTCCTGGGACAGGACCTCTGTTTTGTGTCCTAAGAAACATCAACAAAGGACCGTATCATGTAAAATCATATGCAGAGTCCTTCTTGCACAGCAGTTGCTACATATATCTAAGTCTGTGGTTCCATTCTGCTCCCCAGTGCTGCCCCTTCGATGTCACTCTTGCTTTGGTCCTGATGGAAGCTGTAGGATTTTGAGGATGGGTTGTATTAGCAGCTTGCAGCACTTCGGAAGGAAGCACTTTGTCCTGAAAGGATTACATAGCTTTGATGCTGAAAAGATATAGCCCATTTCTGCCCAGTCTGACTTAAGGATCAAACGATATGGTTACTCATAATTGCATTCAGTCATGTTTCTATTGGTTTAATTTTCACACATTAACAGGTAGGGTTTTGTCGTACAGCAGCTGATATTTAGTCCCGTGAAAAGCTGTCTTATGGAAAAACACACAAGAAAACACTCAACAAGAAAAATGTTTCAGCTTTCTTGCAGAAGTCCAGAGCCCGCAAACCCTGAAGTTCTTTGGAAAATGGGATTCCTTACTTTAAATGACGGGGCATTAAAGGAGAGGGTCCTCATCCTGCAGTGTCATCTAAAACCACCCAATGTTTACATTTCTCCTTGACTATATGACATCCACATAAAAGGACTACAAGAGATAAAGTGAAACAGTACATGATGCTGGAAGCATCATTAACTTTTCACTGGCATTCTTTTGGAAAATACAGCATCTTTTGAAAAATGTGCCATATACATGGCTCAGTCACAGATCTTCCAGGAGTCTAATACTGGCAAGGGAGGGCATCTGTAGCCCCCTGGGAAGCAGGCTGTGGAGATTTCCTTTTCTCCTCTTTGTTGGTTTTTATTTCAATTTCCTTTTCCTTTCTTTTTCTCAGTCATTTAACACTGTTCTGCACAACAAAGGGGAGCATCTGGCCCCAGGTAAACACCCAATAAAATAAGTGGGGGAAGTTCACAGCTCCCTTGATGCTATTGCGTCTGTCTGTCTGGTTGTGAACTCAACAAGATAACCATGCATCAATTTACATTGTCCAGGCTATCTTCACAAGCAGAAGTGCTTGAAGCCTTATTTTAATAGAAGCTTAGATTCTGGAGAATACTTTAAAATCTCTCCAAAGGCTCCAAATCAGCAATTCCATCTGTGTTTCTGCAAATGTAGAGGAACAATGCACCAGCTGATTGTGCAAACAAAATGAAAATAGTTATTTTAAAAGTGCATAAAATCAATACTTTGGGGAAAACAAGTCAGCTGTGTTTATACTCAGTGTATAGCAAACATTTTGTTTCTTTGTCTGAAAAAATCATAGGAAAGCAAGAATGGTAAGTGAAGTAAAACAGCTGATCATACAGTGCAACAGAGGGAAATGGAACTTCAGATGCCTCAGCAAAGGCTTAGAGCATTTTAGGTTCCTTTTGAGAGAATATAAATTGTATTGAGGTTGATATATTTCTGTGTTGTTTGAAGTCAAAGCCAAATATTCCCAGCACAGAGGGAATAACTCACATCCTGTTGCTGATCATGAAAAGTATATAACTATATCTATTCTGTGGTGCTGAAAATTTCCTCCTAAATGCTGCCTTTTTTTTGTCTGATAGGATTTTTTGCAGGTATTGGTATGAAGGGCTGTGTATATAAATATGTATGAATATGCTTCTCATACTGTCAGGATACATTGCTTGTATACCTATTATTCTAAAAACAGGAAACAAAAACATCTGAGAAACAGGGCTGAAAGTGAACAATTTGTAGACCTATAGGTTAAATTGGATTAAACTTCACCTTTCAGCAAATTCAGTGTTATTTATTCAGTTTTTCTCTGGGGGTTTTCCCTACCCCTTACATGCTATAGAGAGCAGTGATGTTTCTTAATTAAAAAAAAATCAAACAGACATGAAATGGAGGCTGCCCCACACAGCCATTCTCTTGTGGGAATAGGAGGCGCACTGATTTTCTCATGGGCAGTTTCTAGGCCTGTTGGACAGAGGCCACAAAGAAGAGGAAAAGCTCTGTTTGGGGAAGTCAAGTTTGCATCACACATCTGATGCCAGCACTGTTCGTGGTGGTATTACAGTTGCTGCAATACCATTTACTAGGTATTGCCCTTTGGTAGGGTGGAGTTGGTGGACCTGATGGGGAAGGTCATTGATAATCTCATCAGAAGCATCTTTTGGGTAGATTTCTGTTTATTAATTCACCCACAGTAAAGGTGAATATATTAGAGAAAGGAGCTTCTTGTGTCCTCTTTTCTTCTATTCTTTCTATCCAGAGCTGGAATGTCTCTGGGGTTTTGGGGCTTTGTCTGTAGCTGAAGATACTCTGTAGCTGAAAATACTGCACAGCAAATCTTTATCCTTTCCCATAGTTTGTTAGCTTAATAGTTTAGAAAGACTGAAGTATATTTCTGCAAATTTAATTAATATTGAAAAAAAAAAAAAAAAACCCACCTGATTTTTTTTTTCTCTACAGTTAAAGCAAAGCAAAACTTTCTTTAAAAAAATAATTTTGGAGGTTTTCATTTATTTCTGCAAGTACATGTGAAACACACTGGCGCACCACTTGAAAACTCTTAGCAGTTGGACTCCACCAGTGTTTTGATTGCTGTTATTTCAACATTGGGAAAGTATTTACAATTTAAGTTTTTCTCTTACCTGATTTACAGTTTGAGTAATGATAGCAACTCTGGCATTTTGAAGGTCATGGAACTGTCACTTAAACCTTTTCAGTATCAGCTTCATTGATCTTTCTCCTGCCTCTCCATGGAACAGCAAAATGCACTATGCAGGCCAGCGTTAAAAGATGGACTCTGCCATAGATTCACTTTGTAGAAGTACACGCAAGTTACTTACTGAGAGTAAGGCTGTTTCCAGGCTATTCTACTGTGTCACCAGTGATGCCTCAGGATATTTTATCAGCCCCTCATTTCCAGGGAATGGCTGACTTTGGAGGCATAAAGCTCTCGGATCAGTGACTGTAAACTTTGGTTCTGTAGGAAAAGCCAATTGACACAAGTCATTATCAGCTTTTGAAAGAAGCAAGACACGAAAGATCTTCTAACATGCCATCATGTGTATTTTTACTGGCATATTTTGCAGCTGATACATGGTTTTTTCTTGGATTAAAATTTAACTGATATTACCTCCATCCCTTTGTAAATCATAGAATCTGGCGTTCTGTTTTCAAGCTTCTTATCCAGAAACAAGCTCATTTTGTCCCTTCTATAAATGCAGTCCCAGTCTCAGCCCTTACTTGTGGTTGGACACGCTGTAGTTACAGCACATGAAAGAACATCAACAGTGACTTAATGTAAGTGGGACAGACTCCTTGGGAATACACTGGGGACCAGATGTTCAAAAGAATGAAGCACTCTGCTCTCATCCCATCTGGCTACTTCATTTCACTGCCTATTTGGGATGAGTACTTCTGAAATCTTGTTTGCAAAGTCAAATATTGATGTAATTTGTTTTGTTCTTAAAAGGCAGAGTAAACCTGGTTTTAGTTGTGCAGAGTCACACTAGGGACAAGCATGGAACAACTGAAAGAGATGCTCTCTGCCAAGGTTCATAACTTTCTGATTGGTTAATTAAAAAAGCTAAGAATATATTTGGATTAAGAGTTAAATTGAATGCAATAACTTCAGAAATTCCAGTTTGGGCATGGAAAAAAAAAAAATAGGATTCTGTTGGTGATGAAGATAAAGAATTTGCAGCCATATAAAGGAAATATTTTTCATGCTGTTACATTTCAATTTATTTATATTTTCTCTGTCCTTTGGGTTTTTTTCAGTAAACTGTATTTAGGGTACAAATTATGGCAGTTAATCGTAATACCAAGTGAAGGATTTTTAAATATTGTCTTGAGTATGTTTTACAGAATTAAAAAAAGAGATCAGAAAACATTCCAACCTTACCTGTATTACTCTGAGTCATTAACTAACCACCATTTTCCAAACTTTGTTGAAACCCTTCAACTTTGGTGAAGTTCCAACTGAAAAACTGATTTTTTTATATATTATATCCTGTCTCATGTCTTGGATCAGATCTCCAGAAGTATTCCCAGGAGAGCACAGGAATGCTTCCCTTTGATACAGCTGAGCCAGGCTGGAGTTCTATTCATGCCAATGAGGGCACCGGTGACATAGTGACTGCTGCATGTTTGCTTTCCAGTGGAAGAGTTACCATTTCTTCAACAGTGTTTGATTTCACTGTTCTTTGAGAACAATGTGTCCTTTCTCTCCAGTGGCAAGGAAAGCTGCCTTCCACCTCCATGAAAGCAGCCTTCTGTTTTGCATGTTTCTGCAGTTATCTCAGCTTTGTGCTGAGCTCTGGAATTTGACTATGGGTACACTAAAGCTCTAGTGGGGTTGCCTGAGATACAACATATATAATTGCCCTTACCATTTGACCCCTGTATTGTTCCATGGGGCAAGGTAGGAGCAATGGAGGCTTCATGTGACCCCCTCCAGTGACTGATGTCAGAGGTCAGCAGTTCCTCACTGGTTGGCTGGCAGAATATCCTATTCATCACCACTGGTATATGATGGACACGCTAACAAGGAGATCCAGTCATAATGTTGTTCTCAGCAGTCTACTTGATGGCCTTAAACCTTAATCAGTGGTTGGAATTTTTCCCTTGTTGCCAGCTACTGTGACCAAGCAAATGCCTGGAGTAGAAGTAAACTTAAAATTAGGCATACTGTAATTTCTGAAATAGCTAATGCTGGAATGGGCACCCAATTGGAAAGCAGCTGCTTTTCAGATTTCTCTTCCCGTTCTGTTTTATAATGAATTACATTTATCCTTTCCATCTTTTAATTTCTTAGGAAGAGAAGTGAAAGTTCAGTTTTTCAAATAACAAAGGTAATTTTTTACATCTTTTTTAGGGACTCCATGCCCATGTCCAAAAGGGAAGAAGGATATGTATTTACAGCATCAGTTTGAATTTTCACTTTAGAGTTTTTCTGTGCTTTACTGAGAAATTCAGTTTGATAAATCATATTTTTTCTTTTTGTGGCAACTTTGAAGCTACAGAACATCACATCTTGTTACTCCACATTGTATTAGCTGACTTACAATTGCCAATACTATAGCCACCGTTATAAATGGATGAAACACTTAAATTCAGTATCCCTTGCTAAATTTCACTTTGAGGAAGAATATTCAGCCTTTTTCATTCCTCCCATAGTTTCTTTTGGATGTTTTTTATTATTATGCTTCCTAGCTCATGTCTATTGTGATTGGTTTCTGGAAAAGCATTTGAAATCTTTGCCTTGTTGGAATCCCTGGAAGTTTCATCTTTGACTTAAGTGGTATCAGGTTTTAATTGTGACGCATTAAGCAGCAGAAGTAAATTTGTCATAGCTGTCAATGGGATACACTATTAGAAAAAGAAAACTCAAGGTTAACTTATTTGAGTAATTGTATGTATGTATTGTATGTAATCTCATTTTCTCTGTGCTTTGCATGACAGTTCAGATAGCTGAGAACGCACTGTGTTCTTTTGCATATGCTCTGGCAACTAAGAATGCCATTTTGAAATAGCATAGGGTAATCCTAACACTGGGATTAGAGTAACTGTACATAGTTTACATAGTAATTTCCAGGCAGAGGAAAGGTTTGAAGGACAAGGACGAAAAAATCCAAACCTGCAAGCAAAGCTCTGTGTACCAGTTATCTGTGCTATTGGGATCTGTGTTCACACAGCAGAGCTATGTTGGAACAGTAATAAATAAATCATATTTGATCAAGCCCACATTTGCAAAGTTGTTGTGAATATTAAGAATGGAAGATGCTGTCTAGAGAAGCTACTGCTGTTATCAAATAAGAAGGTAGCAGTATTGTATCTATAGAATCATAGAATAGTTAGGGTTGCAAAGGACATAAAGATCATGTAGTTCCAACCCTCCTGCCATGGGCAGGGACACCTCACACTAAACCATGTCGCCCAAGGCTCTGTCCAACCTGGCCTTGAACACCGCCAGGGATGGAGCATTCACAACTTCCCTGGGCAACCCATTCCAGTGCCTCACCACCCTCTCAGTAAAGAATTTCTTCCTTATATCCAATCTAAACTTCCCCTGTTTAAGTTTTAACCCGTTACCCCTTGTCCTATCACTACAGTCCCTGATGAAGAGTCCCTCTCCAGCATCCTTGTAGGTCCCCTTCAGATACTGGAAGGCTGCTATGAGGTCTCCATGCAGCCTTCTCTTCTCCAGGCTGAACAGCCCCAACTTTCTCAGCCTGTCTTCAGACGGGAGGTGCTCCAGTCCCATGATCATCCTCGTGGCCCTCCTCTGGACTTGTTCCAACAGTTCCATGTCCTTTTTATGTTAAGGACACCAGAACTGCACACAATACTCCAAGTGAGGTCTCAGGAGAGCAGAGTAGAGAGGCAGGATCACCTCCTTTGACCTGCTGGTCACGTTCCTTTAGATACAGCCCAGGATACAGTTGGCTTTCTGGGCTGCGAGTGCACACTGAAGCCGACTCATGTTCATTTTCTCATCAACCAACACCCCCAAGTCCTTCTCTGCAGGGCTGCTGTGAATCTCTTCTCTAATTAATCATATTAACCAGTGTCAGTATGGGTTTAATGAATGCACTTGTCTTAGTGGAGTGATCTGAACACTGTTCTTACCTGGGATATTGATTTAAAAGATACTGTGAAGTTGTGAACCACAGCTCAGTAACACCTTTATCCTAGCGTGAATGGAGAGAGGAAATAACTCCCATGTAAAACATAATTTCGAGAATGATGGAGTAGCATATATGGGTGAGCGCATACTTTTACAAGTGCAGAGCAAATATCCCTTCCTCCCTTTCTGACCGTACCAGTACATATGGAAGATGGCCAGACCCACGTTCCTCGACTTACCTTATGAAAGTCCACATGTTCTGCATCAGTGTTTGAACTGCCAGGGGTAGGCAGCTAAATTAGTACCATCTAGGAAACAGACTGTTCATATCATTTCCTCACTCTTCTGCACCTGTGCAGTCTGAGCCACACATTGACCTTTATTGATTTGATCTGACTCTACCTCTGTGAAGCAAACACTCAAGCACTGCAATAGAATCCAGGGACCCTAATTCACAGTACCTTATATAGGTTCCTCGCTAATAATTCTTATTTGCATTAATCACATTCATCAGCAGAACGTGTGACCACCTCTTGGCTTATATGCAGTCCTGCTTCTGACAATGGAACAAAAAAGTATCTATTCTGAAAAAAGAGTGGTTTAGGTATATTGATACTTGATACTTACTAGTTGCAAAACTAAAATGTTAGAACGACTGTTTTCCAAATCAATGGCTCAGGCATTACTGTAAAATATATCGATTAAAAACAAAGGAAAATGTTAGTCATTTAGTCAGTAGAGTGATGCAATACTGAAATAAATTTATCCTTTGACTTTTGCATTAACCTTTTATTGACTGCTTGCATACTCATAATTAACACACACTTTAGCTAGCTTGGTTAATTTTAGCATTGTGATCAGTGTCCTCTAATGTAGCTGACACCCTGATCATCAAAATGTCAGTGCAGCCCAGGGGACCCTACCCATGCAACTGTCTGTCCCAGTGAATGTGCACCTGCCCGTAGTGAAAATATCCACCTTCCAAGGGGAAGCATCATGTACTGTCATACAGGTAGTCATACCAATGTTTGTAATGACTTAAGCGAATTTAAACTAATATGTAGCTGTTGGTAAATATTAATGCTCAAAGTCCATTTGTCAAAAGGAGACAACAGGGGGCTCAAAAATGTGTGAAGTTTACAGGAGAGAGGTGATGAGAATATGCACCACAGCAGTAACTAAATGGTCCTTAAAAAATGGGCTTTTTTTACCTGAAACTGGCACATTGTTTTAGCAAGAAAGTAGGGACCATGGAGTTTCATGCATTCTGCATATCTTTAGACAAATCATCTTTTCTGTACTGTATTGGTGAGCATGTGTTTTTATCAGGGTGTTGGAGGAAAATTGCTCTGAAATATATCATGGGAGTTTTTCTATTCTCCTGCTGCAAATAAGATATGAAAGATGCCTCTTGATTTGGGATCCGTTCTGTCTGTCAGAGCACGTATTATTCCCATTCTTAACACATTTTCTACATATGATACACACAGATTAGATCTACTCTTTTTTGGAGATTTGACTTTTTTAACGCAAATAACAATTTTTAATTTATATATAATATTTTAATTAACTTCCAATATAATAAATCTTGGTACTTTCCCAATACCATCATACTTCAGTGTTTGCAGTGTTTCCACTGTCTTTGGAGCTTCATAAGTTTTTTTGGTATCTGGGAAAAGAATGAATTTCTTTTTAATCTGAGTTATCATTGCTACTTACTTATGTTAGCTATCTTGTCCCAGATACAAAGGAATTTGAAGTAATTCCGTGCAGTTATTTAAGTGCCTTTAATTGCTCTGCATCAGTTAAAAATGGCGTTGCTATCCTTCTGCAGGATCTTCAGGTCTGTTACTCTGCTACAAATTAAAGACCATTGTAGGAACAGTTTCTCTGACAGAAATTTATTAAGATCAATAGTAACACACTCATCTGGAAAGGACTGCTTTTGCACCCTAATTCTCTCTCACACACATCTGCTATTAACAACACATTTTTCACTGAGAGGAGAAACATACCAGCTTTTAGCTTCTTCACCATTTCAGAGTCCTTTTCATTACTATTCATGTCTCTTTTCCCTTTCTTTCTCACAAATGGATTGACCAGCTTTTCCCTGATGTTTGGTGTTCAGGCATTTGTGTTGCTGTAACTGTGGCAGCAGTCACAATGATGTTGTGACTGGACAGCCCATGAGCAGCTATTCTCAGTTTTGTAGACCACATAACATGCCTGCAGTGTTTACTGATTGAGCTTCTTGATTTGTCATCTGCAATATTCTCTACATGGTTAATTTATCCACTTTGAGATTGAAATGCTTAAACTGGAATATCTTATACTACCAGTAAATTGAGCGTATTATTTTGTGCCAAGAGAGAAAATAAAGCAAGATTTTAAAAGCCTTACAGAGTTACACTGTAATTAGTTTCAGCTTCCCCTGCATATTAATTTTCTCCTGTTCCTCTCTATAATTTGGAAAGTGTTTTCAGAACACGCTGGTACAATCAGTTAAGTACCTCTCAGAACTCATACACTAAACTGCATTTGCTCTAACAACTATTATAAAGCAGCCAGCAAAACAAATCCTCTGTTATTCTGTACAGTGCAACTTATCAATGCAAACAGTTTAATATTTATGCTAAGAGGATTGTCACAAGTAGCTTCTGTTCCTTTAATTCTTGTTTTAAATAAATAATGAGAACATTTAAACACATTACTCTTCCCAGGGCCCTGAGGTCGGCTAATCTTATTATTTATGAAGTGATGTGCTACATAATAGTACTTAGTGCATGTTAACAGATGCTATTATCAGGGGCTGATGTGGAGAACTGAAGATATATTGGAATGTTATGTGTTAATACTGTCCTTGTAGTGTAATGTACGATGGATTGAGTGCCCAGGATGCTGGTGTGGCAATTAACCATACACCAACATGGGTGTAAAGCTGAAGTATGTTTTCTCATGGGGATTACACTGCCATTAATAATTCCCAAGAGAAGAAGACATCTTTCATTTGGAAACAGCCTCTTCCAGAAGGCTGACAGTGTAGACAAGGAACTTGCATGTGTCAATGTTTCTAGAGTTCATTTTGCAGAGATGAAAGACATATATATGTTTAAAACAACTTCAAAATTTATACCAAAATTATATGCTTTGTAGAACACGAATTTTAAAAAATGTCTTACAAAAGGCAAAAATGTGTTTGCACAATTTGCTTGTTATCTCTTTGAAGAACTACATAGACCTGTAGTATATGCCAAAATTATAGTGATGTTTAGCATTTTTCTGTGTCTTGCCCTATTGTGAGCATTAACTAATTAATCAGCAACATGCAAATTGTTTAAGAGAAGGGCAAAAGAGAGGGGCAGAAATCCTTCTTGAACAGTGACAGTTTTTTTGATGCAGCATGCTGTATCATAGTGTAATCTTAAGAGATGTGATGGTTGCCACTTACAAAACTTTACTCTGCAGGCTGCAGTTCAGTTGAATAGACTTCAGTAGTATTGATGAATAATCCATTTAATAAAAAACACTGTAATTTAAACATCTTCTCTTGGGACTACCATACACTAACCTCTTAATTTAATTTTATTGAAGTTTTGCCCACCTATTCATCATTGGAAGTTGTTATTAACCGCCATTTCCATTTATCTTTATAGAATTTTCTCATTTTATATTGCCTTTTTCAGAGCTAAGCAGGTTGATACACTTGTAAATCTCCAAAATCTACAAAGCTAGTCTGGCTTCTGTAATATTGTTTAATCTATCCCCCCTGACCTTAATGCAGTAAATTCAGTTTAATCTTTCTCAATAATCTAGTAATACATTGGAAACTGGCAAACATTTAAATCTGATAATGGTTTAATCACATACTTTAAATAACAGCTGAGATAATGAAAAAATAATTCACCATATAAAGGTACACTAACTGAGTTTTCCCTGTGATTGGCTTTTTGAGAAATCCCTATAGAAAATATAAAGCCTACGACAGAAATCCACTGGAAATGAACAATCCGTTTGGTCAGAAGATGTGGTATTTCTTTTTTATTATCATCTTTTTCTTTGAATTAATGCACGAATGTGTCCTCACTGAGTATTCAGTTTCTTTATGCAATTTTACTTAAGTAGTTCATCTGTTTACTTTTCATTTCAGATGCCAGTCAGAAGCAGCCGAGAGCTTGCCAGAAGACCAGAAACCAGAATGCCACCCCTTCTGGACAGATGATGAATGCAATATGTCTCTGCCATATGATCTTGAAGAAGTAATTGCTGATCTACAAAATCGTGTTCAGTGGGTAGAATAACAAGTGACCTTCTAGCCTAGAATTGTTGATACTCATCATTTGCATTTTATCATAAGTCTTTTTAGCCTTATGATTCCTTGACCATGCCATATGTGTCAAGTCAGAATTTACCAGTCTTCCCACAGCACCTTAGGTACTGTCTCGTAATAAAGACCGGGGCCCAGATCTACAGAAATGGGCGGCTTTTAAGACCTGACGTCCAGAACACAAGCCTCAGTTCTCTCCTCTGCTCTTAATTCCCATTGACCCTACAGCCCGTGGATATCCGTGTTTACACAGGTTCCCTTGGCGTCTAAATTTCAGCTTCCGTGGTTGCCTAGAACTGCCTCTGGCTTGGCAGGTTTGAGCAACACAAAGTGTAGCTCACACCTGTGACAAAGCAGGATCCATGATCTTGGTGTCCTAGTAAGAGGCCAGCTTGGAGTGAGCCTGCTGGATAGCTTCAGAATAGATCTGTGACTTCTTCACCCACTAACACAAACAGAGCTGCATGAGGTGGTGGATAAGGCCTTTCATGCAATGGCTCCTTATTAGAGCATGTTTTCAGATGAGGAACTCTGGAGGAGCATCCTGACATAGATCCCTAGACTTTCTTGCAGCTTTTCATCATGGCAGTTGAGCAGTGCTGGGAGAGATTTCTGATGTGAATCTACACCTCCTGGGCTCTCTGGAGCTTCAAATTTGGTTCCTAAGCGTTACTTTGTTTCTGCGTGTTGTGAGTCCTATGAGTCCAGGTTTTCCCAGAGTACTGTCTGAAGACCTGATGGACTCAAGTAAGGGTTTCCGTTTGGTGTCAGGTCTCCTGACAGCAGATTTAGTGTGATATTGGGCATTGTGACACCCATGTTGGTCTAGTGAGATCTATGAGAAGAATACCAGAAAGACAATTGGAAAGGAAGCTGTTTGTGATCTGTTTTGTAGTAAAATGCTATAAAAAGAACAGTTCTATGCTGGACGATACACAGCACTCCTGAACGAGAGAGAGGTTTTTCATTTGGTTAAGTTGCTATTTTAACTTGAGCTGGTGTACACCTTCTCTTTTGCCATGAAAAGCAAAAGAAAATCATATTATGGTGAAACAGCACTGTCTGCATTACCACTACAAAAGAAACCAGAGAGACTCAGAGCTTGACATTGCCACAAAGAAATGAATATGCCTCATGTGTTAATCTTCCTTTTAAAATCACTGTTGAGGCCAGGCTTACCCAGAGCAAAGCACTCTGCGCGGGGCTTCTGCTGCTGAAAATTGTACTTTTGTCAGCATAACATATGCCAGACCTCCCTGGAGCTAAGGAAGCTGTGCCAGCAAAAAATTCAGTTTTAGTGGTATAAAACTGTGTCTACACCTACCAGCTTTTGCCAGGACAATTACATCAAGTAAAGATTATACTTCTTAACACCTTTGACGTGGTTGTGCCAGCAAAAGTATGAAGACCTGCACTGAGCATTTTCATTGTAGTCTTTGACTTCTGCAGAAACTGTTAGCCACCCTTTAGAATGTAAAGACTCTCTGAAGAATAAATTATTATTTAAAGTGGGTTTGAAAATATTATAAACTTATCTATTGTCTTTTGTGCCACAGATTTCTTAACATTTAAAAATCCTACGTTATGGGCATAGCTTTTTATTTCTTGCAATATCTAAAGCTGGCTTTACCGGTGGGCAGATAGCATATATTTGGATTAATGCCACACTAAATACTGTTTGCTTTGGAGATCACTTAGAGGAAAGCTAGCTGAAGATGTGGGAATTCTGCTTTTGAAAAGGCAATTCTCACAGAAACAGATATTACTTTGGAAATGAGCGAGATGAATTCAAACAAGCTAATGATGTAACACTGTTAACATAGCGTTTGAGGGGATTGTTTGTTTATGCTGTTACTTTATGATTATTTTGTGTTTAATTAAGCCCTGCTAGAAACCATGGTGATCACAGTATTGAAATGAATCTGACAGCCATTAAGGGTAGAGAAGGCACATCAGTGCTGTAATTTGTAGCTGAAGTGGAAGCATAGTTATTAAAAAATGATCAGCAAATAATTATTTCCAGCAGTAGTGAAGAAAAAAAAAACCAAACAAAACACGGTTTTTTTTCTTGTGCTAAGAGACTGCTGGCAGCAATAATAAAATTTTTAAAAATACATGATTCTAGATCTTTTCTGTGCTGAAGATTTAAGCTAGTGAATTAGCTGAACTAATACTAGCTTCAGTGCAGTCAGATAGCACTCATTTAAGCTATGGATGGCAATGACAGAAAAATGGACACCTTTGGAATGGATAAGACCTAAGATCCACTGGCAAAATACCAATAATCAAGTGGTTAAAGAGAATTTATGCTCTGTGTTTCATTCCAGTCTCATGTCATCTAAATCAAGAGTAACTTGATTGAGTCCGGTTGAAATACAGAAGTATAAGAAGGTTTCATATCTCCAAAGCCCACAGGATTTCATATGAGTAAGGTTGATGGAACTGTTTGAAGCATGTAGTAATGCCAAAGGGTACCCCAAAACAAGAACATGGTTAAAGGTTAATATCCATAAAAAAACTGAGAGATCAAGTGTAAATTACTTCCGTGTTTGGACTGCATACCAGAAGCAGACAAATAATGTTTTCTCTACTTCATTCAGATAGTTACAATTTAGCTTATGTTACAATGATACTTTGGCAATCCATTTATATTCCAGCATTAGATAACCCATTTCTATGTTGGATGAGTTGAAAGGAACAGCCTCTAATGGATGTCCTGTGTATAGCAGCTGTTTGCCAAGCCTGGTGCTCTAGAAGCATGAAGCCAAGGTCAGTTTTTTCAGGGAAGAGGTGAGAGCATTAATTAGTCTCTAACATTAGATTCAGTGATTCTTTTTAAATAGTGAAGTTCATGACTTTGCTTACATTTACTCTTCATCAGCCATGAAAGAATTAAGGTAAAATAGTTCACTTGCACATGTGAGTCAAGTTAAATGGATTGCAGAAGATACAGGTCTGTTTGCCTGTCTGCGCTTGCCTTTAGACAATATTCATCAATTTTACAAAAGCTACTAACTAAACATGGAACCAATACAAATGAAGTGCTTGAGGCAAGGGCTTTCTTTTAAAAATCTTGTACAGAGTAGGTTTTACACTGATAGAAGGAAAGCGTTGCCAGAAAATGAAAAACTGTTATTGTTTCTGTAATTTGGGGGATGAAATGTAAAGGCTGTTTCTAAGTGTTTGATAGAAAACTGCTGTGTTACGCACTGTAATTAGAAATGTTTTTATAATGCTTTATTCATATCTTTGTATATGAAAATATTTTATCCTGTAGGTCCTTTCTTCTGTTTAGAAGGTTATGTAAATAAAAGATAGTAATCTCAGTGCAGTAGATTTTAAAGGCATCATACTTATACTCTGAGCTTTACACCAGATTCTGACTATCTAATGTGTAAATAAGAATGCCATGAGTAATCACCAGCTGCAAACTGTCCAGAACGGGTAACATGCAACGTAATAAAGATCCAAATGAGTTGCCATATTGTTATTCAGATATGGTTTTAGTTTCACTGGCAATGATGCAAGATGCACTTTGAAGTCATGCTGGACTTCTTTACACTAGGGGACTGATTCAGGGATTCCAGTGCCATAACAGGGAAAAAAAGGGATTAAAAGAATACTAAAATCCATTATGAAAGATAGATAAAATATCATAGTGTATTACGAGTGGACATTGCTTTCTCAGTTATTGTAGTGTTGTTACCATTAGTCCTGTGTCATGCTGTGGGATATGGGTTAATGTAGCAGAGATTAAACTAGCCCAGGAGCTGATGTCTAAGCTGAGATGAGAGGAGGGGAAGAGGGATGAGATGGGATGCATATGAGAAGCAAGGGTCGTGCTTTCTCAAGGCCACTTTATTAACTGAACTCATATGGGAGTTATTGAGCACTAACTTGTACAGTGCAAGTCAGGATCTCTCCCGTAATAGTTACCACCTGGTGCAAAATAAATGTTGGCTCCTTAACCCCCTGCTCATGCTTCCAACAGCTGGTCCTCAGCTAGGACCACTGTCCTCTTCCACCAAGGTTACAGAGTTAGAGAGTGGTTGTTCCACTGTAGTAACAGGCATGAGAAACCCTGATCCCCAGCTTCAGCCTCCACATCTGTCCTACAACACCTCCTTGGACAGAGTTCCTCTACTGAAAATCTCTCTCCCATTTGAGATTCAAGTCATTGCAGCTTGTCTTCTGACCTATCCCCCCAGGACAGTGAGTTGTTATGGAGAAGGATCAAACAGAACACTGTTTACAGTGAAGTTCCATGTCCAAAAATGACAACCACTGCACTAACCTAGCATTAAGAGTGTAGGTAGTGACGAAATACTCAGGGCAAAACCACCAACATTCAATGTTTCTGTGGACTTCCAACATGCCCAATTCTGGCCTTCACCTCACCCCACCTTTAAGGGCAGAGACAATCCGGAATAGAACCACTGTTCTTTTTCCAGTCTGACCTGAGACTCATCACCTTCAGCGTGGCTGGGCTTGCATCTTAATTTGCATTCATCTGTCCTCTTCACCTGAGCCTAGGGGCATTCACAGAACAAGAGAAGATGATTTATATAATTGCAGAAAGACTGTGCTTACTAAGACTGCAGAACTGGCTGAATAACATGTCAAATAAAAGACAACATATAACTGATAAAATTATTACATTAAAATGTTGATGTTTGGGTGTGAACACTTCACACATGACATGAAAACTATGGTTTATCTTCTTGTTGCTTTGGTGATAGCATTCATAATTCACACAATAGAAAAGGATATACTATGCTATGGTTTACAGCCTCTAATACTCCACTGGTTTTACAGTGCTTCTCCGTGATGAATCAGGATTTGGTCACAAAAGTTGTTCTCCCCCTCCGTATTGTCAAATACTTGTTTTCATGCCAACACATCTTGGTCTGATTAGTCCCCTTGATTAGAGGCTAAAGTAAAAAGTCAGGTGTATAGGATTCCCATTATCCTTTATTTCACTGCTTCTAAGAACAGGTCAGATAGAGTTATTTCAGTGAAAATGTGAACAATCAACTTCTGTTTACCATTAACCTTCAGTTTTCGTTTCTTAGAATCAAATCAGGGCTTGATAGGCAGTTATTTTCATACATGTCCCTTGATCAGTGGAACAATCTGTCAAAAGCCATTAAAGCCTCTGTTAGGTTGAATTGCATTCAAAGCTAAATTAAAGGGCTGCGATGATTGTTTCTAATATAGTATACATTGATTTCTCTGTCTGAGTAGTAACATAGCTTTGAAACTAAGCATGTATGACTAGGGCTTTTTCCTATCCAGCATGTCCTGGGAACCTTGGTTTCTTGTGAAAGATGAATGTCTACATAAAAAAGGAAAAAATTAATGCAGCAAAGTCACCTGTATATTCTCCAAAGCTTTTCCTCCATTTTTTCCTATTTCAGTGTATCCATCATGGTGTAACATATATGGAGTGGGAAGAGATTTACTCAGGTGCTTTGCTCAAAAGCTTCACTGAAAAATTTAACATCTAATTGTAATAATATTTTCAAGTGTCTTTTTATCCTAAGGTCTCAGGACCCTTTACACAGAGAAACTGAGGCAGAGGTCAAAAGTGCAGCTGTGTTCTGACTGCTAACACTGGAACTGAGCATACGTAATCCCTCCATTGCTGGCATGTCTCGATTACTTCCAGTTAAACAGCTCACTTTACACACTAGAACTTTTTTTCTCCAAAGATGTATTTGAAAGTGGAACTCGAATCTGTCCTCCTCATGTCATATTTAACATACATTTAATTGCATAACATACAGTAATAAATCATGTAATAGAGATCTTTCAGGCATCTAATGTCTGATTAAACTTTCCAGTGAATCTTTTCTTTACGTTCAAAGTCCCTGAGCTCTCTAATAGGAAAGGTAGATTCTACTGGAACTAATAAATTGTTCCATGGAGAATTTGCAGATACGTCGTATATAATATAATACGATGCACACTCTTTAAGTCTGTTTTGATTATGTCCACCACACACCCCACAAGGTGGTATGACTGCTGTACTAGGAAACTCTTAAGAAAATACCCTGTGGGTATTTGGGTGCTATTTATCAAGGTGAAGATTCATTGCTGGAGCAAACTGGAATGCCCGTTATGCACCTGTTAGCACTTTTGCCTGGTACCTATTTGGTAATCTGGTAGTACTTTACTGAGAGCAGTGCTTTTCTAGTTATTTTGATGAACATCCTAATAATTTATTACCCAAACATTATCAAAGCATTCCACAATTCTTTCATTGCTGTTCTTTCTTTTCTATCCACTGATGCCCTTTTCTTCCCTTTTGTCTCACTATTGATAGTAATTTTATTAGCAAGTTGTGTTCTTTGTTAGACTGACATGACCTTAAAGTGAGAAAACTTAAAAACTATGTATCAGATAGCATCCTCTCAAATACATTTATTTTTAAAACAATTTAAAGGATATTTTTGCTCCTTGCTCATTTGATGCTGCTACATGTGATTTTTATTAAGGACTGTTCATATGACGCTGTGAAATATACAGTGATATTTAAGTTTGTGTTATGTATTTTCTAACTTACTTCCATTTATAAAATAAATGGTTTAAAAGATCTGTTTGACTGTCATTTGTCCTCCAGAAGGTGTTAGGTCTTGTCTTCAATACCTTGTTGTTGCAGTGCATGGAAGAAGAGTATTACTTGTCGCACCATCTAACTTCAGGGGCCTACATGGAAAAACTAATTTCTGTAAGCTTCCTCTATGCTGAAGAGTGAGAAGTAAGCTTTTTCAAAGCAGCAAACTTAAAGATGCTCTGAATCTACTACTCAGTGGGGAATCTCTCTCTCTCAACTGTATTGTTAAGTCAAAGTTAGGTGGCATAGTTATCCTCATCTGCTTACACTGACAATTTAAAATAGATTTTAAAAGATAATGAGGAATCTGTCGTTATTCTTTAAATTAATAGAGTTAGGTTGTGGTTATATCGCATATTTTCTAGTAAGGAAGGTGGATTAATTTCTGTTACTTTGGTAAGACTCATACCATAAATGGACATGACTGACTTCTAACCCCTGTAATAGTGTTTCTTTCAGCAAAAATTTATGGCTCTGCTGCTAGGTTTAGAAGATACTCTTCTGGCCATGCAACCTCACATTTCCCATATTTGACACAATCTGTTACATTATGTGAGTAGTAGGAACTCTGTGCCTACCAGCACTGCATCAACTTATTTGAGTGTATAAAGTGTTTTTTCAATCTTATTTGCGGTACAGTTTGCAGTTTAAAATGTACGTAGTCAGGTTAAAGAAAGCAATGTCAAGGAAATGTGTCTTGTACATAGAGTAAAAGATGTTGAAGTTTGTGATGTCTGTGATTTTTGGGGAACTTAATCTCATAGTTTTATCTCCCACTCGCAGCAGTTTGTGGAGGGTTCTACTGTGTCAAAGGAATAGTTATCATAAATTGTCTCTGTCTCGGGGCTGTGAACAGCCTGAAGTCCAAGCTACCCCAGATTAAGGTCACAGAGCAAGGCAAGGACCAATACTGCAAATTTCCTTTGATACTCTAAAGAATGCTGTTGCAGAGTACAGCAGAACGATTTGATATGCACATGCCCATGTGACTGAGATGCACTGCAGTGTTCTGTATTACTTGGATTTCCTATTATGCCAAAGGCTGCGTGCCCAGTTATTCTGCATTACTATATTCCAGCCAAGAGGTGACTAAAGCGTGAATAACAGAGGCCAGGTCATTCCTTGCCAGGATGGAATGGAGCCTCTAAGCCAAAAGGAGTTGACAGCATTATTCACAGATACCCCAGCTTAGAGTCAGTAAGGCATCCAAGAGGTAAGAAATTTGATTTCTTAGCCTAGAACATTCTTTCCTTGACTTTACAAAAGGTTTAATTGATTTAACCAAAAGTCAGTATACAGATAACTGGATACTGACAGCCCATTTGTGAAACCAGTATTATTCCAAAACATGTATCTAGAAAGACCAAGATGAGCATCCCTGGAATTTAGAGTCCCTTAAGCTGTTCCTTTTTTAATGTTTCTCTTAGAACCAAAGATTCCCTAGATTTTTCTCCTCCTTTTCATATAAATAGGTAAAACACGTGACGGTAGTGACCTTTCAAAAAAAGATGCAACCATCAGGGGGATCCCTGCTTTTCTGGGGGGATGCAAGCACAAAAGATGTCACTGCACTCATGAGTAGGCATCTTGTGGGGGGATTAAGGCACTCTTCCAGGCTCTGCACTCAAGAACAGCTTGTCTTAAATGAGGCAGAGACTAATCAGGATGTGTCGCTTGTTGAATTTTGAGTTTTACCCTAAATACATTCTTTCTGTGGAAAATTTGTCATGAGAACCTAAATTCTCTTTGAGGAAAGGGACTTGTAGTTGTCTTTTTATCATGAAGACTCTAGCACCCTGTTACGTACAGTTATTACCCACAAATAACAGTTTCACAAAGGTTATACATCCTACTATAGCTAAAAAATATTTTCCTTTTCTTTCAGTGATAAGACTTTGTTTCTGAGCTAAAAGGTCTCGAGTTATATTGCTGAAGTTGCAGGAGTGCAATTTATCTGTCAGCCAGAGTCTTTATTTTGCAGTCAGAGGGTCATGACTAGAAGTGGTTTTTACCAAACATTTTCTGAAGTGTTGGGGTTTTTATTCCAAGATATTCAAAGAACTGTCATCTCAAAACAGAACCACACTGAGTTTGTGGATAGGTAAAAAGAAGTCAATACTTGCTTTTTCAGTGAGAGTACAATTTTAGCTTGCAAGTGAATATTATCTACTAAAGATAGCATACGTGCAAGTTTTTATCTATATGATATCCTCTTTGCACAATTCTGTTTCATTTCAGCAGGTATGTGTGAAATTTTTTGCATAAGTATCATTAAGATAAACTTCATAAATTAGGCTTCTGTTACTATCCTATCCCTAGTTGCATCTTAATTATTAGGGTGAAAATAAAGAGCACTTTTATAAGCCTTTATATTTTCTGTTTACAAGGATTTTACTAGCGTCTAATAAATTTAATGACCTCAAATAACAAGAAGAAGTGAAATCCTACTTAGCAAATTCATAGCTTTTCAAGGTATCTTGTGGCTTTATGACATTTCAAACTGTAGGAATGTAAAAGCAGTTTAAGGAGCTCTTGCTGGGTTCAACTAGCTGCAGAAACTTATTTTTGTTTCTCCTTTATTACTTCACCTCTGGGGCTTAACTCTGGGCTCCCTGATGAAGCAGTCATTCAGGAACTTTAAACTACAAGCTTTGACTTGATAGACATAGAATAAGGTCTTATATTAAACATACATTTTAGAAACATAATTTCAAATCTGGAAATATATTGTGGCTCGACCTAAATATTGAACAGCTCACTGTTTCTTACTTTCTTTGCTTTGCTGATATCATTAGATCTATTGTTCTTTTACCAGCTGATAGGAGAAAAATCAATGTATTGCAAAGCTTGTTGAGCAACAGCGCTTTCATTAATGTCAGGGCCACAATTAACTAAGTTATGGTATTTCCATTTTTAAAGATTACAAACACTTGTGTTATGCAGCTTCTGGTACTCTTAGAGGGCCAGAATCAAACGTGTGAAGCAAGCTGGGAACAGAGCAGTCTTTTTAAAAAAATTACATATTAGACACTTAATATTTAGTACATGCCAATATAAGAATTCTATATCATGTGGAATTTCTTTCCAATGCTGAGTTTCAAACAAAGCATATATCCAAAGTAACACTTCTCAGGATTGTTTTTATCTGCATACCATTATGTTCACTGGTTTCAACCACCTGTTGGGCATTCTGATCTCAGGTGCCTCTTGCAATGTGCATTTGGCCTTTGCCTGAATGGTACAGAGCAGGATGCAAAGGGATCTCTAAGGATGCCTCCCTTCTAGACGCCATAGCCTGAGCTAACTCATCTTGGATAGAGGATGCTCAGAGGTCCACAGTTCAAACACACATCTTCCCAGCTAATGAGGTCAGAACATCTTCCAGTAATGGATTGGTTCTCTCTCGGGTAAAGTGCCTCTAAGAGAAATTGAGAGGAGATCCATCCTTAAATAAGATTTGGTGCAGCTCAGGAGAATGACAATTACATCTAACACTCTTCCCAAGGCAAAGTCATGTTTTGTAGGAAACATGATGATGGAGTACTCGGCGAGCTGTTTAAGTGTAGTGACTAGTTGATAGGTCCATGCTACTGAAAAGTTTTCTGAGAGAGAAAATGAAGCTCACAAAAGTGTCTTTTCTGTTGGCACCAGTGAGAAGTGTCCCTGTATGGGTCACCTTGGTAAAGGCAGAGTTATTTTCTTGTGCTAAGTGCAGCTGGTGGTGGCAACAGGTATTTTTATCCACCAAGTGAAAAACACAAGAGCCACCTCTGGGGTTAAAGCTCAGGCAGGCAGTTGAGGTGTACTTTAAAACAGGTGCTGGAAAGGGGCTGCCAAAATCAAGTTAGTAGAATTTATATTTGAGCAGTCTTTTGCTGTGGCTTAGCATGTCCTGTGACGTAAGCCTCAGCTGAGGGGCTGGGATAGGGCTGGGCACTGGTGGTTATAGCAGAGACAGCACAGGGAGAATACCTTTCCAGGGCAGTAGACCTCAGTGGCAGAGAAGGGAGATCCAACCAGCCAGAGAGCATGAGAGCCACCACTGAGCTCAGGTATGTCTGAACAAAAGCAGGGTTAGTCTGCTTGCCCCTCTGAAGATACTGATTCTCAGAAAATCTGAGGCATCCTGGAATTTTCACCCATTGCTCTTGAATTGAGATCCTGATTTCCATGCGGGTCAGTGGCTGAAATAAATTGGAGATGTGGGCAGTAGCTGAGACCTTGCCTGGTTTTGACCACTTAACTCTCAATTTTGTAATTCCACAGCCTTCTGCATGTGCCGGTTTTCCATGCAAGATGTAACAGTAGGCTCTCCAGGCATTGCTCTTAGCCTGACATCCAGCCTGGATACCCAGGACTCTTGCATAATACTCCTGACCCAGACTCCTACATTAGCACTAATTTGTCAGACAATCAAGTTGCACAGCGTCACCACTGCCCCTTCAGCAAGGTGGCTGCAGCCCTCTCACCTTCATCTGGTCATCCAGTATAGGAGACAGTACATACTCCGTGTGGTACCTGCTGACTTCAGTTATAGTGGTGTCCTCTCCTGTTTTCCTCTGGTTGAGGGTTCGTTTATGGTTAGAGCAGCAGCAGAGCAGTGGGTATGTTGGTGGGCTGGTGGTGGGGGCTGTGGGGAAGGGGGCAGCTGGGCAACAGGGCTTGGGGCATCATTTGTGACACATTCCATTTACCTTGATTCAGCACTTGGCTAGGGATAGGTATGAAAAGACGTCTCAGCATCAGGGCTGTCTTTTTGAAATGATTTGGCACAACAAGACTCTAACTGCGGATAATGTTTTAGGGCTTTTTTTTCTTCTTCATTGAGAGCAAACCTGTAGCTCCTTATTAATACCTAATGAACAGGAAGAGGAAAAACTCTCCAATTACACATACTAAAATTTGCATTCCATGGCAAACATACAGCGATCTCACATGGGCATAAAATAGTTACAGAGAGCTGCATAAGCAGATGAATGTGTATGTGTGTGGCTCTTTAACTCCTCAGGACCACAAAACAGAACAAAAAGGGCTGATCTGAAAGAAGGCGTAGGCTGGGATTTCTATACACGAGTAGAGTACCTGCTCTGCGTCTGCCACTTGTGTTTAATAGTTGTATAACTTAAATCCTCTGTTCCCTTTAGTACTGCTGGGGTAAATAGTGCTGAAGCAATGGTGTTTACTTACCCAAGGCAACCCTCTGCCTTCCTCCAGTAACCACCCGAGCAGCGTATGGCAATTACTCAGATGGCTGTGCCATTCCTTCTTAAATCATATTTACTATACATAACTTTCAGAGCCTCACAGTGTGAAAGATAAAAGAATACAGGCTCTTGTAGTGTAGATATCCCAGTGCTAAGGAGCAATGAATATACATTTCCCAAAATGTACTGCAGTATTTTCTATTATTTAGAAACAATGTACATCATTAACTTACAGAGAAGTGAAATATCTAAAAATATTTCTGTACAGTTCTTTTCTAAAGCTAACACAGAAGCTTTCCCCCCCCCTTTTTTTAAAGCAACCATTTAATAAAGTCTGACACTTAGCAATGTTTTGAAATAATTTTTGCTGCTCTGCCAGCAGTTGGCTTTGCTGTGAATCTCTAAAGACAAATCCATCTACAGTGAATCTAGCAAAATTCATCTCTGTGTTGTATGTCAGGGTTGAGGACTACTTGTCAGCTCTGGCACTGTCAGATTTTATCTTTAAATATGACAGGCAATTTGTTCAGGGAGCACTTCTGAATGACAAGATATAGTGGTGTTGTAAAACATGGCACCTGTGTGGTATGCCCTGCCTTTGTGGACATCAGAGGCTATTGTTTCCTTTGCTATTAGACAGCCACAGTCACACAAGAAGGTGTGTAAAATGTTCACAGAAACCTTTTAAATAGAGTAGCAGAAAAGTAGCTACCCTACGGTCATTCAAGTCAGTTCATTTATCATTTTATCATATAATCATAGAATAGTTAGGGTTGGAAAGGACCTTAAGATCATCTAGTTCCAACCCCCCTGCCATGGGCAGGGACACCCCACACTAAACCATGCCACCCAAGGACTCATCCAACCTGGCCTTGAACACCGCCAAGGATGGAGCATTCACAACCTCCCTGGGCAACCCATTCCAGTGCCTCACCACCCTCACAGTAAAGAATTTCTTCCTTATATCCAATTTTAAACTTAAACAGGGGAAGTTTAAGTTTAAGTCCACTAAATAGTGGACCACTACTGCTGTGCCACTAAGGCCCAGTATTATCTCTAGTAGATCTGTGACATGAGAAGTCTGGCTTAAGGCCATTCTGTGTAGATTTTCTAAATCAAAGAACAAGGAGAGTATCAAAAGATAGGAGTTTGATTTGCAGTAACATTGCGATCAAATCATATTAGTGTTCTATTGTCAGTTGGAGGCATGCAGTATTTGGTACTTTACTTCAAGTCTCAAGTCCTGGAAATTAGAGATTCTGTGAGAACATTGTTTTGGCTTTCATATAAGAAGAAAGTATCTAGGCTTTCTGTTTACAGCAGAATGTAACAGAAGTAAGCTCTGCAAACTCAAACACTAGGTGGCAAATACAGAGGTAACAGTTAAAAACATACATCAGTACCAAAACTACAATCTCCATTGTTGCAGCTTGCTCCATTAATAACAGGTAGCGGTGGCAGTACTGCATGTGCATGAAGCTTTAACATGGCAACTTGAAGAGAAACAAATGTAATACAAGCTGTTGGGTGATAAGATGGGATCAGTGGTTAAAAAGACGCAACATATGTTGGACTCCTCATTGGAAGGTTTTGGCATAGTTTAAATATATTTTTGTGTTTCTTATTCTGAATAGAAATTAAGTACTTTCTTCTCACCTAGAAGTAACTACTTTAAAGGAAATCCTGCAGATGACAGCATATAGCCTGTGCTATCTCCTTTGGGAGAGACAAAACTATTTGTCATGTTCACTCAGTATGATTTCCCTATCTTCAGTAGAAGAATATGATACATTTGTTTTTAAAATAGCATAATTGTATTAAGATATTTATGAATTCCCCTCAGATATTTTATCTGTTTCTTTTTTACATATGAAGTTTACATATGGTTTTAGAACCACTAGGAATACTGTACATTCATCTTATCTAAGCAAAGATCTTTTGACAATTATGTTCATATTCTGAGAAATTTTCCATAATGGATGAAAAGCAAGAAGCAGCTCCAGAGGGTTAATTGTTCTACCTGGGTTTGGGGTTTGGTATTTATTTCAGGTTAGAAAGAACTGTCTCTGAAGCAACCTATCTCCTCCCATTGACTCTAGGGAGACCTAACACAACTCACTCGTCTAACTTTCAGGTAGAGGTTTGGTTAAGGAAAGTGATCTTTAGTCATCTAAGTCCCTTGACTTTCTCCCAGACATAGAAGCCTAGACAGATCAAAAGATGTTTTGAAGAATGTTTGCCTTCTCCATTTTCTTAAGCCTTTGATCATCTTCATAATGGAATCTAATCCAAATGGCTTTTAAAAACAAGGAGAAAGATTTTATTGTAACTAATAGTGATGGGTGATTGGTATGGTCACACAGAGCAACATAAATCTTTGTGCCATTCCCAATGCTAAAAAGCAGACAAACTCAACAGCTCAAAGGAACTCATGTGCTTAAGCACAGGAAAGTCATACAGGGAAAGGTTTTTAGACCTTACGTCCATTAGGAGGGCAGATAAATACCCAGTGAAGTAATTTTGCCTGCCCATCACCAAGTAATGTACTCTGAAATGAAGTGCTGCACTGCAGTTTCACCTTCCTCAAGCAAGTGGCCTTGCCAGCAGTTTTCGAGAGAATGTAATCGTGGAGAAGAAAATCCCTCACACTCATGAGGAACCACATACATCAAAATTAACTGCCCCAAATAATAGAAGCAGCTGTGTGTAATTATCACTTATCTACCAGTGGATTTTCATTAGGAATTAGATATAAAATATTTAATATATGTTTCAAATGCTGTGTGTTTCCTGGAGTCTGTGCTGTAGAGCTGCATAAAAAGTACTTGCATGAATGAGCAGGAAGGACTTTTTTAGAGGTTAAAATTGAAAACCGGGGACGTAAGTGAGCTGATCAGCAGTGAAAGAAGACTTAGGCTCATCTCATAAACTGTGCATCAGTGTATAGTCTTTTGCTGTTACAGCAATTTCTGCTGTATTTTCACCATCATTTGAATATTCCTATTAGAGGAAAACAGAGATAGGCCAGCTAGGAAAGGGTAGTTCATCATACTATGCATGCTACAAATGTAGCGCACTGGTGGGCATGTGTCGTGGTTTAAACCCTGTCGTCAAGTTAGCCATGCAGTCTCTCTCTCACTCCCCCCTTCTTTCCCTCCCCATACTCCCAGATGGACAGGAAGGAGAATCAAAAAGAATGTAACTCCCAGGGGTTGAGATAAGAACAGTTTAATAACTAAGGTATAACACAAATCACTACTGCTATCACCAATAATAATAATGACAAGGGAAATAACAAGGGAAGAGAATGCAACACCTCATGACCTGTCGAACGATAACTCAACCCCACCCAGCAGTGATCCAGCTCTTCCAGGTAACTCCCAGTTACATCCTGGGCATGACGTGCTATGGTATGGAATACCTCTTTGGCTAGTTTGGGTCAGGTGTCCTGTCCTTGCTTCCTCCCAGCTTCCCCTCCTCCCTGGCAGAGCATGAGACTCACAAAGTCCTTGACCAGGGTAAACATTCTGACCAGTAACTGAAAACATCGGTTTTATCAGTACTGTCCCCAGGCCAAAAGTCAAAACCACAGTGCTGCACCAGCTACTAAGAAGGAGAAAAAAGTGACTGCTACTGCTGAACCCAGGACAGCATGATTTAGTAGTTCCTTCTATAGATAGTTCACAGATATTGTTTAATGCTATCTGCGATATTTTGGAGCGGTTTATGGAAATAGTTTTTTGCTTTACTGGGCTCCTTGTGTCCTCAATTTGCCCTGTGTAAGCCATGAAGGTGGTTATCATATAAATGTGGGCTTATATAGGAATCAAAATAATGGCATCAAATACACAGGAATGGCTTTCTTTGACAGGGGAAAATTGCAATTCATTGATGTACAAGATGCCACCCCCCTCTGGGCCTGAAACGTGATGGACATGGTTATCCACAGCTATAGTGAGTCTGAGATGAAAGGAAATGGAAGCAGATATGCACAAGCTCCATTTACTTCCTCAGCTGCCCAAGAAGAAGCTTTTAGTCTGTGGCAATGGAATGAGCTAGAAATGTGATGGGAAAGATCTCAAAGAGGCTTGAAGAAGCTGGTGGACATGCTTAAAGAGAGAAAGATAGGTGGGAGTGTTCCTCCACAGTTCTGAGCTTACTATAGTGTTTTGTGACAAGTAGTGCTTTTTGTAGAGTAGATAAACTTACGTGTGCTGTGATTTAAAAGGGCGGTCAAATTCAGGCATGGGTTTTTTTTCATCATGACTCTTCCATCTGCAAGAACAAGGCTTTGGTACCTCTCTGGACCAAGCTTGGCTTGAGAAGACAGGCTCTGTTGCTTGCTCTGATACTTTTTAACCCTTCCTCCTAAATGGGAAAAAGCCTCTAAGAATTCATTTTTCATTGTGTGTTCCTCTCTGTGATCTTCTAAAGACTTTTGAATTTATGGCCAACTTTAATCAAATATGGAAAAAAAATTCAAGTCTCGGAGATGAAAGTTCAGGAATTTTTGTGCTGTTTGGAACCTGGCAAGAGAAGAGAGTTGTATAGCAGTGTCTCTTCTAAGGAGGAACCAGCAGAACATGACCATCAGTGTCCCTTTACTGCAGCCAGCTGGTCAGTCAATCACAGCAAGGTCTGCGTCCTGGGTAGAGGAAACACTAAACAAACAAGGAGAGCATGGCCATTGTGGTGACGGGATAGGGGCAGGATTTTGGTGGCCAAGAATCTGAATCCATGGGAAATTAGGCTTCATTAGTTCTGCTGCTCACAAAATAACTTCTTTCTGGTAACCCTGGGAAAACTAGGGTTTTCTCTGTTTTACAATTATAAATCAAGGGTAATGTTATTTAAAGTGCTTTGGCTATATAAAAGCTAACATTTTTCAAGCTTCCAAGAATTATCCACAGTGGACACACATTCTTAACTCATGTTTGCTTGTAACAGTCAGTGTGACACTTTGAGTAGAATTGGGCTAGGTATTGAGCTTTTCAGCCCCGGAGCAGCAAAGCACTTGGGCATATAGTGAGATTTAAGTTGTAATTGAGACTTGAATTGAACTGCAATTTAAGTTTCAATTGAGAAAATATGTGAGTGCTTTGCTGGATCCAGGCTTGTGCTTTACACCTCAAGTTTCTAACTCTTTAAGCAGAGGTTATTTTGTATCCATAAATCATTTAACTTAGTTTCCTAAGGAAGTATGGTGTTTGCAGTTGTAGTGTACACTCAGACACGTCTATTAGTTCTGCACCCTAATCAACCAAGAACCTGTCTAAACCAAGTTTGATTGGAGAAGAGGATAAGTTTCTGCAGGTTTCATGAAAATCAAGGTGTTATTAATACCAGTAAGGAAAAGGCTGTTCTGAGAATGCAGTCCTACTAGAAATCAACTAACCTACACAGGTGTGAAATTGAGACAAAGCTCCATAGAAGTGAGAATTCATGGATCGTACGGCTTGGGGAGCTACCTGTGTTTTTTGCTGTGATAAAACTTTCAAAGCAAACACCATATTCAAAATAACTGTTCAGAATTTTTAACCTGAAGTGGGGATGCTTTTCTTGCTAAGGGACACATGTGGCAGGCTGCACATTAATGCAGACCTTAGCATTTTCCAGAAGCAATGCAAGTGATCCCTATGGCTCTGCAAACGTTCAGAAGTTCAGTTGCCAGCTGACCACATGCTCACTCCCTTGCCACCTTCCTAAACTCACAGAAGGCAAACACTGGAAAGAAATGTTGTCCAGACATATTAATATGAGTCCTAGGTTGAAGATCAAATAGCTTGTCAAATCACACTATTATGTGAGGTAATCATAGAATCTTAAACTCATATAGTTTGGAAAAGACCGTTAAGATCATTGAGTCTAACTATTGACACAGCACTGCCAAGTCCACCATTAAACCATGTCCCTAAGTGCCACATCTACACACGTTTTAAATATCTCCAGGGGGCTCAACCACTTCCATGGACAGCCTGTTTCTGTTATTCCTACAGAGTTGGCAATTACCTTGCAGCTTCATTTTGTCTTTCTTTCCTTTATAATCAACTGAATATCAATCTACAATCAATAAAGAAAGTTGCCTATAGGCAGTTCACCCTTCAAATCTACTTCATGGATCAGCTGGTGGTAATCTATACAGTCAATAAGACACATTTCAAAAGTGAGCTTTTTCTCCCAAAAGGCAAAACTGCTCTAATTTACAGCTGGATATGAACTGGGCAAACAACATACACCTGGAGTAAATGTAATTTCTAATTTACAAGAAACTCCAGTGAAAGATTAGATCTGATCTACTCTCTATGCAAGTAATCTATGGATATTTATATTATGATAACTGGAGAACATAAATTGCTTTTGTTTTTCCTTTTGGGTATCTTTTTCATTTGTTTGTTTAGCAAAACCTGCAGGGGAAACTAGAACAACTATAATTACAGTCACAGTTACAAGTTGTGGGGTCTGTAGATAATAAGCTACAAGGCATTTTTATTGTGCTTTTTTGTTATTATTTAGTTAAAGAATGCTTTTTTCCCAAAACAATCCATCTGTATTTTGTAGGAAGAAGAATCAAAACAATAGCTGTCAAATATCAGTGAGGTAGCAGATTTACAAATTAATCCCACTGCTTGGTATTTCCGCAAAGGTTGAAATCTATAATTGCTGCTAGAAACTATAATTAACTTATTGGAAGCACTCAAGCAGCTAGGTGTGCAAAATGGCAGCAGGCATGTAATATCATTAGAAATACTCTGTATAAAAACCACCTCTTGAGTTTTATCCCTTTAGTTTCATGCTACCAGCTGCCGATTTGATTGGTTAAGTAGTTTTGGGCCATGCAATACTCTTTCTTTTGGATTGATGTGTTTATTACTTTTTATGACAGGGGATCCCAAGGCAGATGTTCAATAAAGAAACAAGCTGCTACAGACCAGAGTAAAGAGATAGGTGGTGTAGATGCAGGAAATTGGGAAAGTTATCATATGCGCTAAGTTGTTATTGAAGATTTTGCTCCCAGCATTTGTAGCAGTTGTGTTATATACTCTTCCACAGACAGTAATCTAACAGGGAATTATTGAAAGCCAAGTGCCAAGATTTCAAATTGCACTATATGATCTGGAGCTGCTACACAAACAGGGAGCTGGAGCTTTGAAATTATAAAGACATGGCCATGCCTTGTTTAGGAGAACTGTATGTGAATGCTTAGAGATGCTTTGCTCATTCAGAGCCTTTTCTCAGTGAGATGCACAGCTGAAGATCTGCTTTTCCTTTGCACCTTAAGCAATCATTTACATTAGTACGAAGTGAAGGAAAATCATTACTGGGAAGGAATATAGTTCATAATTTGGATAACGGGTGAACAAATTACAGTTGCATAGATCTGATTTATGGATCAGTCAAAGCCAAACTCTGCTCTGTCTTCACCAGTAAAAATGCAGAATCATCACATTTAAGTGCATGGGAACATACAGATGGATACATGGAGAAAACCAAGAAAAGAGACGGGGTTTTAATTCCTATAACTGTTCACAGGTTGGTTTGTGTTTTCCTGAGTCTTAAAGGAGAAAGAAAAGGCAAGTTTCATTGCTTTCAGAAACTTTTGAACACTCCTGTAGGGAAAAGACAAATATTTTCTAGAGAGGTTTCTCGAATTAAACCAACATTTTTAGTTAAGTGTTTTAAAAGGAAGTAATAGAATGTGATTGACATTAAAAAAAAAAAAAAAATCTCCTTTTTAATTTATTTAGTATATTTTTCTGGTTTTGTAACTTTAATTAAATGTATACAGCCATCTATGAGGAGAGCTAATAATTCATGAGAGATGTTATTTTCTAGTTAGATTTTTCTGAATGCCCCTAAAGCTTATGCCCAGAAGCAGAAGCTGGCCAACAAATATGAATTATATTGACAGCAAACTCTTCTGCTCTGTCCAAGTCTTTTGATCCAGTCCTTTCTTTTGGTTTCTTGGTGGCAAGTATTAGTGTCATCCCTGAAATAGTATTCTTCCCTGTGTTTTGAAGGGATGAGTATCTCGGTCTACCTTTCACCAGCTCTGAAACACTTCCTGTCTTACCCCTGTAATCTCTTGTGATCTTCATGAGGCTCAGCTGTTCAAACTCCACTGGGCACAAAGTGCTGCCCTGCCTTTCTCTTGCAAACAAGAAGATGTGACTATGCCATCCTGAATCTTCCGACTCCTTTGGGTGTCGACAAGTCACTTAAAACCTCCATTCTTTGATTATAAGGCTGTGGCAGACTTGTTCCAGCTTGCCTTATCAGGCAGTGCCTTTCTGTACCCTCTGAGTTTTCCTGCCTGTTTGTAAATTGTGGCATGGGCTACAAGGAACTAAAAAGGAAATGTGTAATGGTCTCTTGCTGTCTACAAGGGGAAATGCTGCTCAAATTCAAACAGAGCTGCAGGACTTTCGATGTCAGATTTCACAGGCTGAGACAAGTATTCCAGGTCAGTATTCCAGGTCACTTCTCAGCTCTTCTTTTCTCCTCTGAGCAGGCAGCTACTGAAGCATTAAGGGGCTAAGAAAAAGCCTGAGAAGTTATCAGATGTAAGCTGATTATCAGACTATTTATCAGACCAGGCTAACTAACAAATTATATACACTACTTAGAATTTCTGTTGATTGCAGTTCAATTAGCAGTAGACACTGAGACAGGTAGGTCAGCAAAGGCTAAGGCTGTGTGGAAACAATCAAGAGAAATGCCAAGGATGTGTTAAACTTGTAAGGCAGCAAAGAAAGAGTTGTGACAACAAAGCTGTGTTAGAGCAACGAATGAACATAAAACTTGAGAGCACTTTCGATAACATGATGTGTTTTATCAGTGTGTCTCAAAGCACAAACAAAGACAGTGGGAAGAAACAATGCAGACTTCAGGAGCTAAGCAGCAGAGAAGCAGGGGAGAGGAGAATCATGCTAAAAAGCAATATAAGCAGTTGTGGGAAGTGACGTTTTCAAAACAAACCACTGTGGTTGCTGCATTGTACAAACCTAATAAGACATAGTGAAAAATATTGGATTTATTTTTACAAGTTAAAAGTGACCTTGTTGGCCTTATGAATGGATTCACTTCTCACAGTACCTCTTAAGGGCATTAGGGTTATGACTAACTCATAAAAATAAATCCAATATTTTCCCCTTGGCCATGTCATATCCAGTGCTGGAATTCAGCTGTGAGAACTGGTGGGGATCCGACTTTCATTTAGTTTGACCTCCCATTATGAGAAGTACCTAGCTCTCAATCCTGGTGGGCTGCAGCATAATTCCAGCAGCGGTCATATCACAAACCGAGTGGAAACAGAGAAAAAATACAAGAAGGCCTTGAAAATAGAGGACTGTGCAACACGGTGTGTAGCTGAAAACAATGTATAAAAGGAGTAAGTGTTTCAAATACTGATAGGGTTTTTTCCTTCCCTGTTTTTCATTTAACCTGCATAACAGATCAAGGCAGGACTGTCAATTTAGTCATACACTGCATGGGAGCGGGGGTGGGGGATGGAATCTAAGCTGATGACTTAGCTCATATAGTTGTTCATTTCTGTTGGAGTCAAAGGACCTTAAAAAAAATCCAGTGAAGAAAATAACTAGAGCACAAGCGATTTAAAAATGTGGTTTAGAGCTTTAAAGGTGGTAGACACACCTATCTAGTATTTGTGATAGCACAAGACCTCTACTGAGCAATAACCTAGCCCAAAGCGTTAGAAAAAATAGTAAAAATCGTTTTCAGCACCTATGGATGACTACAGCTCCAAATCTGAAGCTTTGCTCCTGAGCCTTATTGGCTCTGTTGATCTCCTGTATTGGGTCCGTGCATACAGATGACTGAAATATGTCTGTAAAGTAGGCACACTGCTGTCACTGTCATGTGTGGATGAGGAAAGGGGTCATTGTAAGTGTATACCACATGAGCTCTTTTCATGGCCCATGTATTCCGCATATTTACATTGCCTGATAACTGTTCCCTTTTTAACAGGCTCATCCTCTTTTTGGATGAATAATTTTTAAAGGTCCAGTACATGGACCTAGGCATGGGCCTGGGCAACCAGCTTGTCCTGGTTTAAGCCCAGGCCGTAAATTAGAACCACGCAGTCTACTTCCCCCCCAACTCTTTCTTCCCTCCTCTTCTGGAGGGACGGGGAGGAGAATCAAAAGAATGCAACTCCCACGGGTTGAGATAAGAACAGTTTAATAACTAAGGTATAACACAAATCATTACTGCTACCACCAATAATAATAATGATACAGGAAATAACAAGGGAAGAGAATGCAACATCTCATGACCTGTCGAACGATAACTCAGCCCCACCCAGCAGTGATCCAGCCCTCCTGGGAACTCTCCGTTCTACATCCTGGGCATGACGTGCTGTGGTACGGAATACCTCTTTGGCTAGTTTGGGTCAGGTGTCCTGTCCTTGCTTCCTCCCAGCTTCCCCTCCTCCCTGGCAGAGCATGAGACTCACAAAGTCCTTGACCATGGTAAACATTCTGACCAGCAACTGAAAACATCGGCTTTATCAGCTCTGTTCCCAGGCTAAAATCAAAACCACAGCGCTGCACCAGCTACTAAGAAGGAGAAAAAATGACTGCTACTGCTAAACCAGGACACAGCTCCAAGTGGCCTTGCCTGAGAAGGTGCGTTGGATCAGATCACCTCCAGAGGTCCCTTCCAACCTCAACCATTCAGAACTGATACTGTTGTCTTAAATCCAAACTGTAAGAGCACAGACCTCTGTATAGGTTAATTTACTCCTTCAAGAAATGTAAAGCGGGCAGAAAACCAGTCAACGACATCAGAGTGATGGTGCTAAGGGGTTAAAGAGAAGGTTTGCCAGCTACAATTAATTAGGCCAAGATAAAATAGAAACAGCATCAGATTAAAGATTTCCTGCATTGCTACTGTTCTTGCAGGGTTAAACCCTTAACTAGTGCAATTGGATCAAACACAAACTGCAGTGCAAAGAACGTACAAATCCATTTATCTGTGTTTATTTGAAGCCAAGTTGAATCCCAGTCTTGGTTACTGCAAGGTTAATATTGCCATTGTTCACTGTTGCCCTTTGTCCCCACAAATTTTCTCCAAACAACTTGAGCAGCATGCTGAATTAAAACTGTAGAAAATCATGAATGACATGCATATGGTGTAGGCATTTTTGAGGTAGAAGGGCTAACAGTAAATATTCACACTTAAAATATTGAATTTAGGTTTATATGCCATGGAAATGTTGAGTACCTTCTTTGCTTTGTTTCCTCTCCCTCTGCTTTTCCCATGATTCTTTCGTTACACTGAACAAGTTCCGTATCTGTAACATCCAGAAGTTGATGAGTTCTCATATTGCATTTCCTTATTTTCTCTGAAAAGTTTCAATGAGTATTATTTTACCTGCACCATTTTGGTGTGAAAAGTATTCCCATAGTCAGATCAATCATGGGAAAATTTTCATTCCCTAGAAGCATACAGGATCCAGAGATACTGGGTTCCCCATGTCTGTGAGATTGCAACCCTGCTCCTTGTTGCTTTGCTGTGCTGTGTACAGCAGATGAACCATTGTCTTTCCTATGGAACAACCCGTGCATTTTAGCACTAACTTCAAGCCCCAGGCCAGACAAATGCCATGCTCTGAGCATTGTGGCGACTTCTGCAATAGTTCCTGCACACTGAAAAGGTGTGTTGGCAAGTAAGCCATAGCCACAGATTTAGCTTTCTTTTATGTGACAGCTCTGTCAGGATTTAAAGGTCTTTCTTCCTAAATGTGACAAATAAGCCTGTTGAAGCAGCTAAAACTCTTATTTATATAAACTGGCTCTGATGTTACCTTCTCTAAAATATGTTTAATTTTAACCAATGCATATTTGAGTTATAGTTTCCATAAATATTTGTGAATACATTATGATAAAATCTAAAACCTTGGCAAGAGTTAAGAGAAGAGAGTTTGCAGATAAAAATCAACATTGCCTGCAGTATCCCAGGAGATCATACTGCTAGTGAAATTTAAATTAGCTTTGCCCTAAAATCTAAGACATTCCTGCAGCACACTTTAAAGCATCTTAAAGTGTGAAAGAGTCAAGCTAATTAGTGTAGCATTTGAAGACATTTGTAAAATTAATGGGCTAAAGTCTGCAGTCTTTCGTTCAGCAAAAATTCCTACTGCAATTGTGTATTTATCACAGAAAAGCTGCAGCACTTGGTCCCCTGCTTTAAAACAGTGGCGTCTATCAAGAAAATAGCTCAGACACTGTTGGTCTTTTTTTTTTTTGTGATTTCTGGCTACACAGTGAAAAGGAAGATGGACCACTTAGCTTCAAGCATCACTTGATATTATCTGGCTGTGATAGCAGGATCTCATCTCTGCAGTGACACTACCTTGCACCTCTCCTGCTGCACGGTTTTTGTCTCCTGACCAATTGTTCTGTTTGTCCTTGGCTGCCTCTGGGTTCCCAAGGCCAAGCCTGCATGAGCAAGACATGCAGCCCAATCAGAACAGCTCTGTAAAGCAAAACACGTGGTGCTGATGACTCAAATGCCACATTCTGGGCATTTCAGGAAAGCTTATTGAAAATTAGCTTGGGTCTGCTCCCATATGCTGGGTGCTTCCCTGCACCTGGAGAACATTCTGGTCAGTTTCACCTGAGAGGATCCCAGTTCACACAGTGGTTTTCTGCTCCACAGTGTAAACCAAAGCATGGGAAGTGATGGTGGTCATGAGATTCACCTCAGAAGTACTTTCCTCATCTGTACGAACACACAAAGGTAAACTTGTCCTGGTAAACTAAGGATACTTGCAGTAGCTGTGACTGCCACTGGCACCAGGTCGTGTGGCTGCTCTTGCGATGATGCTCCAAGGGGTACAGTATCATCTACTTAAGAGAGCACTGAAAGAAACAGGATTGCAGGCTCTGCTGCTTCACCTTCCCATGAGAAACCTTTGAGATGTGATGTCTGTATTCTGCACAGGAAGAGCCCTTTGGAAAGGATGTTGCTGCTAAGTTGCTTTGTCTCCCTGCACACAGGAGAAACAAACAGAACAAGCTGGTGTGGGGACAGGAATGATGTTTGCCTGGGAGACATGAAGCTCTGTGTCTGGTTTAGGTATGAGATCTGTTCAGCAGCTTTGTTCTTCCTCAGTGTTCAGGTTCTCACACAGGGATATGACTACAGAACACAAATAAATAGGGAAGGATTCACTTTCTTTGTGAAGTGTTAGAAAGTTGCAACTCTCTGTTAGAGTATTTATAAGGCAAAGCACTACTCTGCAATTCATTGGCATTATTCAGTGAAGCACTGGCCTCTGATCTCAGGCTCAGGGAAGCAAGTTGTTTGCTCTTCAGGTTGATCGCAGTCTGTTTCTCCTTTAACCAGTCCAAGTCAGTAGTGTAATCACAGAGAAGACAGAAACAACTTGTGTTGCCCCCTTAACAGCAACTAGCCTTGTTCCTTCCATGCTGCAGAGCCATTTCTTCCACATCTGTTTTTTAACTGAAGATTTTTACAAAGCATTCACAAATGTAAAAAAAAAAAAAAAAAAAAAAAAAAAAGCATATATTGTGAACATTTGCCCAGTTGCCTCTTGCCAGGCTTTATTTTGGCTATGGAAGCTGCTAGCTGGAAAGGGGTCAGTATAACTATAACAGACTTCTTGGTTCTTGTTTGACTGAGAGACTCCAGACTTTGTTCACCTAAAAAAAAAGCTTTGCCTTGGTTTCCTGACTGGGTTAGGACTCAATTAATGGAAATTAGTAGTTGGTTAGAGATTGAGGGTGAGTGGTTGCGTTGCAGAGAGAGTTGCTACTTGAGAATTTACAGCACAGGTTCTCTGTTGGAAAATGCTAAGGTATGTTTCACATTTTTATCCAAATATAATTGCATTACTGAGTGTTGGCCAGATGAAAAGAAACAGTGCACCAGATGCAGTTCATACACACACACACATATATGTGTATTTCTCTGCTTTGATCTTTACAGGAAAATATTGTCCTTCCCATAGATTCATTTTCAGATGAGGTTGCTTGTCTTTTTCCAATTCAAAGATGCAGTCAATAATTGAAGTTACGCTAGCAGAGATGGTACAGAAAATTGTCCAGACTTGCAGGAGAAGTGTGATAATTGCACACTTAAAGCTATCATCCAATGCAGTTCAGTTTCACTGGACCAGTGACTGTTCGTATTCAGATATTTCCCAAGTGCTCTTTGAGAAAGCTTTTTAAAATTAAATTTTCTAAGTGTTCCTTAGCCTTTTGCAACGTTCTTAGAGTTCACTGCAACTTCCCAAGTAAGAAACTGTTACTATTGTAAAACTACGTTAGAAATACTAATGTAGTAGCTATAAGCTCATTAGCTTTTTGCAGGGCATCTGAGCCTGTGCACTTAGAAGTTTATTGATTTCAACCATATTCTGAATCTGTCCCCTGCCTTCAAATTCTTTTAGCGTTTCTTGATGCATCATTGCCCTGTGAGTCTTTTACCTTTTTGTATTGCTGCTGCTCAATGTCTCAAACACCTTTTTGGCATATTGTAAGAGCCTTCAAACTTCTTCTTTTAGATGCTTGTCTGTATCTATAAGCTGGTTATAGTAAAGCCTCATGAGCACCAATCCCTGGCAGGCAGAACTTCCGTGTTCATCCCAGATGCTGCCCTTTCAGAGCAGGCTGGAACGCTCACAATCTCCTTGACAGACTCTGGAGTGTCTTTTCTGAATTATTTCTTCCCTAGGGCAATCTGAAGGAATATGCCTCAGGTGACCGCATTCAAGCAAATCTCACCCTTGCATTTCACTTTAGGCAATTTAAATCTCACACTTTATGCTTTAGCCAAAGCCATTAGCCCATGTCATCCTTCACTGTAATATGGATCTTCTATCTCGTTACAACATGCTTAGCTCTACCATAGAGTCTGATATACACATACAGCACTATACTGAATTATTAAGGGGTTCGTTTAAACCAGCAAGTCTTGGGAAGTTTTAAAACTGTGTCTTTAACTCAGTCTCTCAGGTTAAGGTACTCAAGATGTCTCTCAACAGTTGATGTTTTTAATATGCTCTATGGGGCACTTCAGATCTGCATAATTACATGAATGTTGAGATAGATGTATTCTGACTTTGGACTGCGCTGGGTGTACTTTAGCTTGGCTGCAGCAAAAAAACGAAGACCTTTTCTTCTGATGTAAATAAACAATGAAATCTTTAAATCTTCCTTGTCAGATGAAACCCGGTGCATTCCATAATAATATTTTTCGTGTGCCTTACAGTAGGAGTTATTTTGAATGTTCAGCTTTGCCTTAGTAAGTCAGAGACTGTATTCTTTAATATAAGCAATATTTTCTCTCACCCCTGACTCATAATACAGCAGTTTTCCTTCAAAGTGTGAATTAAAGTAAAGCCACAAAAGGGTCATTAATGGACTTAGTAGAGTCAATACTGAGGGTATCATGTACTGCCTGTTTAATATTAAAGACGAAGTAAAAGGAAGTATGGCCTTAATATATTTGGACTTTGTGAATACTGAGACAGAGCAGAAAGTTTAAACTTAGGAGTGTGCAGAGAGATGAAACAGCTTGCAATGAAGCATAATCTTGGGGTTCAATCCTGAAAACCCATGAAAATGCATGTTGAAAGCTAAAGGTCAGGAATTATTACTGAGGAATAGGATGGTGTCATCCAGTGTATTTCATATGTGGGATTTTTTATAATTCTTATGGTAGGAAAAGATTTGTAATTCCAGAGCCACCATTTAAACAGTAATATCCAAATCACTGGTTCATCTTTTCCTTCAAAGTAATGAATGGAAAGGCCAGAATGCCAGAGCAAATACTCTACAGAACATACTTTGCAAGAGAACTAACAAGACACATGGTACAATTCTATCCCACTTACACCATGTGAGGCTTTCAGAGGACCAATTAAAAGAGACTTAAAATGCAATTAAAGTAAAAATCACTTGGCAACAAGGCATTAGCTATCTCTGCAATCAGCACTGCATTAGCAAGCCTTTAAGCAAGAGATTTGCTGGTGGATAAAATCTTTGTGAAGCATAAGAATGGGGCTGAGCTAAAGCAACTGATGGGAATTGGCCTCCAGGGAAGGGCCTGGGACGGCTGGTTCCTCTTGCTGTACCAAGATGTAAATGGTGTCTAGTGTGGGAAGAGAAGCAGCTTCTGAGAGATGGCTGCACTGGAGAACAGGGTTCACAACCTGCAGGAACTCCTTTTTGCTTCTTATAAATGGTACTGCAGCGGGAACCAATCTATTTGTGCAACTGACTGCAGATTTCTTCTTAACAATGGGTATCTCTGAGCCTGGGAAGAGGCAGGCAGCAGTGCCATGACTCAGTTCTATCATAGTGGATTCCTCACCTGAGGTGCAGGGGAACAGCTAGGCACAGATGGACATCAGTGCCCCCTGCGCCAGCATGTGGCTGGCTTTTCTACTTGAAGCACACCTTTGTACTGGGACAAGGTGGTGGTATTTCAGATATTAAAGTTTCTGTGTGTTGGAATCTGAGCCTGGGAGCCATAAAATAGAAAATGCTGCAGAAGAAAGAAGAGCCTCATGTACTAAGAAGATGCCAATGGCAGAAGAATCATAAAATCATAGAATAGTTAGGGTTGGAAAGGACCTTGAGTTGATCTAGTTCCAACCCCCCTGCCATGGGCAGGGACACCCCACACTAAACCATGTCACCCAAGGCCTCATCCAACCTGGCCTTGAACACTGCCAAGGATGGAGCACTCACAACTTCCCTGGACAACCCATTCCAGTGCCTCACCACCCTCTCAGTAAAGAATTTCTTCCTTATATCCAATCTAAACTTCCCCTGTTTAAGTTTTAACCCGTTACCCCTTGTCCTATCACTACAGTCCCTGATGAAGAGTCCCTCCCCAGCATCCTTGTAGGCCCCCTTCAGATACTGGAAGGCTGCTATGAGGTCTCCACGCAGCCTTCTCTTCTCCAGGATGAACAGCCCCAACTTTCTCAGCCTGTCTTCAGACGGGAGGTGCTCCAGTCCCCTGATCATCCTCGTGGCCTCCTCTGGACTTGTTCCAACAGTTCCATGTCCTTTTTATGTTGAGGACACCAGAACTGCACACAATACTCCAAGTGAGGTCTCACGAGAAAAGATGTGTGTGTGTGTGCGCGTGTGTGTAAAGGCAGGAAAAGAGAACTTTCTGTGAAATTCCTTTTGTGAAGTTAAGAATTGGAGCCGCCAAGCTGAGTTTAAGACCTGATCCCGGCAACGATCCTTGCCTGTGGGAGGGACTGCCTGCGTGTGACCTCAGGCTAAATTATGTCTAATATTCTTGTTAATATTAGGTGATGAATGCTACAAACACAGCAATATCAGTATATTAGAAATGTAATTTTAAATATGTACATGATACTTGGACACTTAAATATAAAATGTATGCGTGCATGGGTGCTTTTGGGTACTTCACCTGTATTCCTGTAGCCTGCCTTGTTCAGGCAGAAGTACTGCTCTTCTTGGGCAGCCCTGTGTCATACGTGTCTCTGCATAGTGCAAAAATAGTTCTGAATGTCTGTAATGCATGGCAATAAGCCATGACAGCAAACTGCTTCCGACTGTCTCATGACAGAGCTGATCCATAAACAGATCCAACTGACCATGCTTCCTCAAAGTCATGGAAGAACCCACCCCATCACCAGCTGCTGCAGGGTGGTAGAAGTGCCTGTGACAGGCCTCCTGTGAGAACACAAGCCATGAATTGAAAGGCTGAATAACTGTTCTGTGAAACTTACAAAAAGAAATTTCAGACAGGCACTCCCAGGATCCCTGCTTTGTTCCCTGTTAAAGAGCTGTTAGCTATGTGCTACTATTAATAATTTGCAGAAATGAACATTAATTAATTTATTTTTCTCTTTTCACTGCTGATTACATTTCAGACACAACTTAGGCATTTCTTAGCAAAATGGCTCCAGATTTGCATAATTATAACCATGATGCATTTTCAAATTTGAATAGTGGATAATTAGAATCATACAATCATAGAATGGGTTTGGTTGGAAAGGATCTTAAGATCATCAAGTTCCAACCCCCCTGCCATGGGCAGGGACACCTCACTCTATCTAGACCATGTTGCTCAAGGCTATGTCCAGCCTGGCCTTGAACATTGCCAGGGATGGAGCATTTACCACTTCTTTGGACAACCTGTTCCAGTGCCTCACCACCTTCACAGTAAAGAACTTCTTCCTTATATCTAACCTGAACTTCCCCTGTTTTACTTCAAACCCTTCATCCCTTGTCCTATTGCTACAGTCCCTGATGAAGTGTCCTTCTGAAGCATCCTTGTAGGCCCCCTTCAGATACTGGAAGGCTGCTATGAGGTCTCCACGCAGCCTTCTCTTCTCCAGTCTGAACAGCCCCAGCTTTCTCAGCCTGTCTCCATACAGGAGGTGCTCCAGTCCCCTGATCATCCTCGTGGCCCTCCTCTGGACTTACTCTGACAGTTCCATGTCATTTTTATGTTGATGACACCAGAACTGCACACAATACTCCAAGTGAGGTCTCAGGAGAACAGAGTAGAGGAGCAGGATCATCTCCTTCGACCTGCTGGTCATGCTCCTTTTGATGCACCCAGGATACGGTTGGCTTTCTGGGCTGCGAGCACACACTGAAGCTGACTCATGTTCATTTTCTCATTGACCAACACCCCCAAGTCCTTCTTTGTAGGCTGCTCTGAATCACTTCACCCAACCTGCAGCTGTGCCTGGGATTATTTTTTGTATGGGGGAAATAACTCAAGAGATAGCAAATCAGATGCTTGGTCATTTTATCTTAAGCCCCACTGCGTCGACAATAATGAATAATTAAATCATCCACAACTTAAATAAATGAAAGAAAGGATGTTTACTATTGCCTGCCCCACCATGCAGCGGAGTCCTGAAAGGCCACTTGTTTAACCAAAGCACTGTGGAACTCGAGCTGCACAGATTCACTGTGAAGTGCAGGTCTGACATTCCGATTTAGAAGCATCACATAAAATCTTAATCAGTGTGACCAAATTAGCAGAGGGAAGCTTTTACACCATGTTCACTGTTTACGCTTATCATTTTAAATACATTTAAAATGCTTCCACAGGTGTGGAAATAGGCCTATTACCAAGATAATTTTCTTAACCATAGATATCTTAGATTGAGATGTGACATTGTCCATCGTTCCCTCGCTTCACCTCATAGCTTTCTGAAAGCCGTCTAGGTTTCAAGCACCATCTCCATAGTAGTAGTGGTCTCTTGACTGATCTATCTCCAAATAAGCCTTTGAGTAGCATTTGATATTGGCCTTGAAACAATTCAGATGTCAAATTAACTTTCACCAGACTTCCTGACTCCACCAGGCCCTTGAATATGTTTTTTAAAGTGTTTAGGGGGAAAATATTAGTTTTTCCTAAGCTGTGTGAGGGTTCATAGCTTTTGCTAATAAAAAGGAAGGCAAGGAAGATATTTATTTGGGGAAGGTTTTGAGTACATTTTGTGCAACAGCTGCAGGTTGAGACAGCCTTTAGTTTGTTTTTCTGAGTTTGCATGCCTTCAAGCTTCTGGTGTCTTTGCATTTTTTCTCCTGTTTTCCTTTCAAGACAAATAAGGAAACAATTTTAGTCTTTTCACACCAAGCCTTTCGGCAAGGTCCGTATATTCAAACTTCAGGTTGAACCGCATCTCAGTTTGACAAGGAAGATACTCCTGCTTCTCATTTTGTTTTACTTAAAGCTGCAATACACTGAAAAGCAGAAAGCATACACTATAACTGTCGACACTGGGAAGCTTCCATCAGCCATGACATGATGCATGCTAGCAGCATTGCAGCTCTTTAGCAGTCACTCTTTGTAATGTTTCTGTGATGGAACTAACCAGGAGGAACAGTTCTTGCTGTTGCTTTGGTACACAGAGGCAGCTGTGTCTCCCAAAGCTGCTGGATGAATGTTTGCTTAAAGGCTGTCCTAATTACTGGTTTGCGTCTCTCATTGGATGTTTCAATTCTCTATTAACATTGTTCTGCCCAAGGGCCAAATTTTGATCTCCATCAACAAAATCCATGTACGTTTTTGGAGCACTTTGCAATGGTGATGGAAAATGGCCTCTGCCTTTATGTTTGGAGGATTAATGCAGTAGCTCCTCAGTTACTCCTGCTGCTCATAGCCTGTGGCAAGGGTTTTTTGTAGAGTGGCTTCGTGCATCCTCATCAGTTAAGTAACATGAGATTAGTAGGGAACAGGGGCTAATTGGCCTCCTCCTGCTGTATAAAGAGCTACCTCCAGAGAAAGGTGGGTTGAAATAAAAACATCTTCATGCTGGTCCCTCTACATGGCCTCCCTGTGCTTGGTCCCTTCCAAATCCAGCACAGGCACCAGGGTATTCTGCTGAAGAGCTTGGTGGAAAGCAAGGCTTTCTCCCGTAATTACTCAGGAAATGTCCCATCCTTGAGGGTTTTGTTCTCTTACATGAGAATGAGTTGATGAAACATATTAGTTTTACAAAGACGTTGTTCACTTTTAAACAAGCTCAGTGGTGTCACTGCTGAAAACTTGCAAGTGGGTGTGCAAGCTGGGGTGTAGAAAATGTGAATAAATTCAACCCTGGTTTCATCTTTTCTGCATTAACTTCATGACATTGCAGATACTATGATTAAAACTTTTCCAGGAAGATGTCAACAAAGTTGTTAGTTGATTAAGTATTTCAAATCTGGAAGGAAGCTTAAAGCTTCACATTTGTTATCCTGTAACATGGAACCAATATATGCTATACTCAGATAGAAGATGCTGCCTATGTTTTTAATAAAATGAAAAAAAAAGAGTACTTGCAGTGCATTATCTCCAAATAATACACTAAGAATGTGGAAGTAAAATGAAGGTAACATTGTGTTAATTCTGTAGAGTAAAATATTGTGGTTTTTTTTTTAAATTGGCCTGATTTTAGTAATCTGCAGTGTAATTATACATGTGGAAGCAAGTATGCTTATTTGCTATCTACATTATTAAATTGGGTATCCTCTCAGTCAGACCCTGTATCTAGCTTGCTCTGTGTATTTCACTTCTCTTAGTTGTTTCATGTGCCAGAACCACTTGAAAAAGCAGTTAGTTGCAGCTTATCACTAATAAGAACATGTTTGCTGCAAACATGTGATATTTGTCAGGTAGTACAGAATTAGTTGCAGAGCCATTGACCTAAAATGACCACAAGTATTGTTTCCTTTAAAACAATTTCTTAGTCTTAACCTTATCTTACAATGTAGATTCAAGTAATCTGAAAGGTAAATAAGCAAAGAAAAGTTATTACCCAAGACTGCTTATAGTGCTTTTAAATCCAAATCTCTATGCTATGTTAAAGATGCTGTAGTTAATTTTAGAAACAAGCATGTGACATGTTACACACCATCAAAAATGTTTAAATTCAATGTTTATAATAAAAAAATAATTATACACTACATTCAAAGGAGACAGTTCAATGTGTCTCAGAGATCAGTTACAACCAAAGTCTGTGAATAGAAGTGGTGAGCTTGTATGGCTGTCACGCAAAGCCCTACCGAATTACTATTCACTTCGATTAACTTTCAGTGACCGTGTCTATAGGCTGCTTGGTTAATGGTTTTCTGTCAATACTGTAAAAATGCTAACCTGTCTTTACATCTAATCAATTTTGAAATGGCTCTTTACATAAATGGTCTATTCCTTTTCTTCATTAAAAAAACCCCATCAAATAGGATTGAACTGAACAAGCAGTTGTAAAAAAATACAATAATTAATGTTCAGTCTGTGTATTTTGCAGTAGTTGTCCTTGAGTATTTTCTTCATCACCATTTTTTAAAGGGCATTGAAAATCAATGTTTCACTTTACTATCATCCATCTTTATATAGTAATAAATTAAGTGGAAAGTATTGATATTTTTGACTGAGCTTTTAAAATTTACATACTAATGACAATTGTACCCTTGTGACTTTTGATTTCTGTTGCTGTTTACTGACACTGACTAGAGGAAAATTTCAGTCATCTGGGGACTATTTTTCCTCTGAAGGAATAAGACAGTGTCATATCTCTGATAATATTATGCTTGAGATCTTAACAGTAGTATCTCTCGTTGGACTTCTTTTGAAAACACAACATAAGCAGTGAAAATGGTTGAAACACTTCTCATGTTGCTCTGTCTTTGTGCATTTCAGCTACACCAAGATACATTGAAAACACAGCTAATGGACCTGCAGGAAAATCAGTGAGCACAGTGGGTAACTGCAAATAAAAATGCCGTTCACAAAGTAGGAATGCCTTAGTGTGCTCTCAGCAACGCATCGTTAGGAGGAACCAGATCACATCCTGGCATGTATTTCTAAGGGGTATTGGTGAATATGAAGCTAGGACTGTCAATCCAACCTTATCCTTTCTGGCTGTTTTTCCTACGTATGTCAGTCTCATAAGCAATGTCTGGATTGTATGATAGCTAAAAAACCCCTAAATCCAGTGCATAAAAGAAGGAAGTCTTCATGGATTCCATGATCCTTTTAAAGTTTATTACTTAGAATCTAGCCCACTGTTAGAGCAGGAAGTGAAGAGGGGTTATTTTTAGTGGTGTGTGAACACTTGAAAAAACTATTTGTGAGTGTTATTTCAAATGAAAGCTGCAAGTGACTTTGACAGTATTGCTCCATTTTTTTTCACTGTCTAGGAACATTTTGAGCTCTTTTCTGTGCACAAAAACATTTGCAGAAAGAACTCATGTGATTATAAATCACTGGTGCCAAAAGTAGATGGTCATCTTGTGCATTACTCGCTGGCTTGGGAATCGGCTTAACCAACATGAAGGGAGAGAGGGGAAAATGCCGTGTGACTTAGGTGAGGAGCTGCTGAGGATGAATAGTTGATTGCACAAAGAACATGTATTCAAAGTAATAGCCGTGGTCCAAAACCTGCCAGTAAAGCACTGGCAGCAGTTTACTCCCATGACCCATTTGCTGAGTAATTCTAAATAACAAATAGATACAGAAGATTACACTCTATTTGCAGATAATTTACAAACAAGAAAAAGGAGTTACATTTGTTGAATAACTTGTTCATTGCCCATATCTCAGTAATAGTTATTTTCCATTGTTTGTGCTCTACAAAATAAATTCTTAGAACATTTCTTCCGCTTACAGCATGATTTGTTTGGGCAGGCAATATTTATTTTCTCTTCTGGACGCCTTTTTATTAACATGATGAGTATCAATGCTTAGTTTATTGACTACTAATGTCCATTACTGCGTTAGCTCTCCCCCTTAATAACATACAGGTGGAAAACAAACTACTTTGCACTGAGAGACAAAATCAAATATTGACAGGGCAGCCTTGTTGGATTTTCTGCAAGCAGCAATATGTAAGTAGGTGTGTTCCTGTTACAGTGTGTAAATACTGTATTGGAATATGTTAAGTGAGTACAAAAGTTAATGACAAGTAGCATGCCAAAGGCCAGATTCTGAACTGCTTTACTATGCATCTTATTCCAAAAATCTGTCTTACCGAGTGAAAAGGCTTTCCTGTAAGTAACTCTGCAAGGGTTCGTAATTTTGGTTGCAAGGGGCCTCAGGAGGTCTCTTGTCCAATTTCCTGCTGAAAGCAGAGTCAGCTGGGGGCTTTGAAGTGATTGCTCAAGGCTTTTTCTTTTTGGGTCTTGAAAACCTCCAAGGCTCTGGAGACTGCACAACCCTTCTAGGCAACCTGTGTTCCTGCTTGGCTGGCTCCAGGAGAAGTTTCTCCTCATCTCCAATCCATACCACCTTTGTGTCACCTTTGCCCATGGTGCCTCATCCTCCCACCATGTACCCCTGTGAAGAGCCTGGCTCTGGCTCCGTCTTCTCCCTAACCCCTGCGCAGGTTCTGGGGGCTGCTGTCGGGTCCCTCAAAGCCTTCTTTCCTCAAGGGCTGAATAAGAGCTGGCCCCTGAGCCCGTCCCTGCAGGGCAAGTGCTCCATGCCCAGTCATCTTTCTGGACCTCCTCTCCAGTCTGTCAGGGCTTGGGACATCTGATGGGGCAAAAGCAGGTACCTGCTGTGCCTGCATCTTTGGGCAGGCACCAAAAGTTTATAAATTATAAAAAACTATAAGTTATATAAAATTTATAAATTATATGTTTCTTTCTATCAGGCAACCAAAGCACACACTGAGCCCTCCCAATGTCAGCAGAAACACCCCTGTCCCCCTGCCTTCTTGGTGTTAGCAAGCTACTCTAACCAAGAGGGCAGGAGCAGGGTCTAGTGCAAAACCCTAAGAAATTAACTCTGGGTCCTCCATCGTGCAGAGAAGCTCTCCAGCTCTGGTGGCACCCCTCCCTTAGTTAGATGCTAACTCCTCTGGGAAAGACCCCAGGATGTGAGTTAGGTTGTAGTGTGCTCACAGCAGCAATTTGTTAGGTGCACTGTACTCACACCAGCTTTTTTTTTTTTTTCCCTCTGAGCAAACAGTGGCTCAGTCATAAAGGCTAATTTGCACAGTAATATTGATTGCCTGCAACACGCTCAATTCTAGTTTAGATTCCACAGGATAAAGACACAGCAGCACTGATGTGTTTTTCCCCCTGGAACTTGAAGGGTGCTGGAAAAGACAAATACAAAAGAAATTGTGCACCAAAGTACAGACAAACCATATGTTAGCTGCAGCTCTCCCCAGGGCAAGGTGCTAAGTTTTGTTTACATTTTGCCAAGACAGCAATAAATTGCTTGTTTACAGATGATAGGAAGAAATGGGATGTCCTTAAAAACAAGCTATGCACAGGGATGCAAAGAGCATGCAGACAGATGCACGTCTTCGAGCCAAGTACAATTAATGCCCCTTTCCTGGAGAGGCCCCCACCCCTCCCTTTTTGGGGGGAGCTAGTCCTGGGGGTTATTATGCAGGATTATAAAAATATTAAGCTGATGAAAGTTTGCCTTCTCCAGTTTCCAACCAAATGGTGTATTACGCTATTAGATCCAACTGACCAGGATGTGCCTTGCAGCCCTGTCTATGTGCAGAGGACAGAAAATATGAGAGGTGTGGAGAAGGACTCACTTTCATCAAAGTATCAGTTTCCAGGATAGTTTGGAAGCCCACAGCATTATTGTATTACACATTGCACAGAAGCGTGCCTTGTTCATTTTTTTTGGTGTTTTAGAAATAAAAGACTTTTCTTCCAAATTGCGCTGGGAGGCAAATTCTTCAACAGTGTAATAGAAAATGTTAGACAATATTCCTTACTGGAGCTATTGACATTTTTGGTAGTCGTGACACTTTGATTTTTCTCAAAACATATGGATCAAGCCTGAGTGTGTTATTGGACAGGAAGACCTGATGAAAGGCCTTCCTTTATCTTTTTTTGTATTTTTTTCCCCCCTCTGTTTGTTCATGGCTTTCTCTCTGACTATAATCGCGTTTTTCTTATGCTGCCCAGGGAGTCGTTATTGCCTTACTAAATATTTTATCATGCACAGTGCACCATACCTGCCAACTGGTTATTATTTGTTATATAAAAAAATAAAGGGGGTAGCATGTGAAAGGGAGTGTGTGTTAAAATTTCAAAACTACACACGGAATAATTTTAAACCCTTAAATTAGATGTCAGGCTGGGCTTGGGTTTTGGAATTTTTTATTCACTTGAAAAAGGTCTGTTTGTAGTTTGGGTGTGTTTTTTTTCCCCTCTCTTTTTGGTATGTGTTCCTCTGTATGATTCCAAGCACTTGTTTCCTCACAGTTTCGCTTCCTATTTGTTCAAAAGGGAAAAGTTCAAAGCCACTCTGGCAGCTGAGGGAAAAGCTTGCTGAATACTAACCCTCAAGTGTCTGTCTTGTTCTGACCTTGAGAAAGTAGCAGTAAACTGTTCTATTGCAAACACCACATGTGTGTTTTGTTAGACCAGGTTAGGCGGGGTCAGAGCTCACCTGAGGCTTGGACTGCAGATTTAGACTGCTTTTCAGCAGCATAATGTATTTTTAAAAAGGGACATTCTCGCCTTTGTATGGGCCTAATATAGGCTCTGTCTAAAAACCTGTCAAAATCCCAAGCACACACTCCATAAAATATAAATAAGTACTTACTGTTTGCAGATGTTGCTTGTTTTTCATAATGTTTGTATTTGAAGTCCTGAATCCCCTCTTCCTGTCAGAGCCAGCCCTGTTGCTTTAGCCCGTTTATTTCTGAAGGAATGCGAAGAACTTCAAAATGCAATTTCTCAATGAAGACACTTTCTGTCAAACCTGTCAGCGTTCGCAGCACAATTACCTTTTTTTCAGACTAAGGCTTGCGTTTATGGCTTTGACTGCATGCACAACCTCTCTTCCCCCCAGCTCAGCTAAAGCAGTTGCTGTTTTTTAAAAGACTCCCACTTGCTATAAATTGTGGCTTTAGGTTCTTTCAAAGCAATGGGATAACTTGCAGACCTTTCTCCTATTTGCATGTTTTAATTCATTTGATAATGGATACAAAGTGTATTGTAAGGAACAATTCTGTCCTGGGAAAAGGGATAGATCAGATTTTTTCACGTGCAATCTATCAAGCATCTCCCTCGGTAAGATGAGCTCTGTCGAGCCATTTCTCAAAACAGAGAGAAAAGACAGGGGAAAAGAATTGTTTCAGAAACACGGCTACCAGCACGCCTCAGAAGAACAACAGCATTTTCTGACCTGCTGTCTTCCTGAAGAGTAGATACAGATCACTTTTAGGGGACCATCAAAATTCCACTTAATCCAAAGAAAATTTTCTCAGATTTGGACCAAGTTTTTCTCTTCTGCCCACGTTATAAGAAATGGTGCTTTTGATGGATAGCTTATCTAAGATTATTTAAGGTATTACTTGGGATAGCTTTCATACCAAAAAATTAAATCATCTGGACAAAGGACCTCAAGAACACTTCTTAAATGTTTTTCATGTAGGAAAAAGTGTTTTCCATATGTGATGGGCATGCGCAGGCTGATGGGAACAACACTATGGGCAATTCCTGGGCACCTCACTGTACACTGAAACCACACACTGCTCAGCTGCTCTCCATAACCCCAGGGTGTTAAAAGCATGTCTCATTTGTAATATGCATTTCCCTGTTAGATGAGGAAGCCTTACCTCCATGTGCCTGCTTTAGTCTTAATCTTTTCAGGTTAAGTTTCTTTTTTCTACTCTCCTCCTCTAGCAGTTTAACCTCTCTGCCGAAGGCAGGCTTTTTAGTGTGCAATGCCACCACACTGCTGGCAAGGAGAGGGGAAGAAGAAAAGCCTCTCCTTTGTATTACAAATTCAAAGGGTCATTATTCCATCATTCCCTATGGACGAATGTGTGAAGATTATTGTGGGAAGTTAGTATTTATTCTGAAGCCCTAATACGATCCTCTAGAACATTTAAATAATGCATTCTCTGGGGTATGAGCTGCAAGTGTTTAAAAGGAAGCAATAAACGTTAGCACTGGATGGCTGCTGCTTTGCTGAAATAGTCTAAGTTATGGAGTTTCTTTTGATCAGTCTCTGGTTTGAAAGTCCCTTTGCCCCCTTCCTCGCCAGCCTAGAGTTCTTTTATCAGTTACATTGATCTAGAAGCAAGGACAAGGCCACAGTATTATATGTCCACATTCGTTACGCTGATTTACGAGTTTCTTAATTCTAAAACCCTTACCTTATCAATGGCCTCAGGAAGTCCTAAATCCCTGATATTAAGCAGAGAAAGAAAACATTTAGAATCTAAATAGGTGGGTTGATTATTTTTTGTTGGAGACAAATATGGGATAAACAGCATTCACTTGCAATTTGCTGCTTTCCCTGTAATTTTAAAGCTTCCCTAAGTACACGTTGTTTCTGTGGGTTCTGATTATAAACATATGCGTGGGACAATGCTCATACATGCTTGGATCAGGTCAGTGGAGTTTTCTTCATCTTTAAAGCTCAAAAACTGTAAATCAAGATGAAAATACTCCAGCCAAGAGCTTTACCAATTGATACAATTTTAAAATAGGCTGCTGCTAAGGCTTGGGGGAAAGCTGACATGATGACTTTTATAATAGCAGAACGTTTAAGGTTATAGAAATAAAAGGAAGAGGATGAAATCAGTAGCGTTGATCTTAGCCTGCAGGCTCTCTCAGCTAACTCGAAGCTCCAGCAATTATTTCTGCTCTGGCTTTTCCCCCTTTTTTCCAGCAGTCTGTTTGAAATGAAGCAGAACCAGGCATGGCAAGCTTATCAGTGTCGTTAGCTGACAGGGAGCACATCACACCTGCTTTTACTTGCTAGTTTTCCAGGCACTTTATGCCACAGAAGAATGTTGATTTTGTTCTTATAATGTGTAAAGATTCATTTATTTCACCTTTTGAACTTGGCAGAGCCACTCAGTTTTGATGGGAATTTGTTTTCATCCTGGCATTTGGAAAACCCTGACAATTACTGGACTATGGCCCAAGGCTACTTTGGTGAAATGTAGAGATGATCAAACCTAGCAGACTACGGATCTGGCCCAGCTAAAAAACCCAGCCTGCTGAAATCCTGAGGGACTAAGGAGAGCTTGGGGGTGACTGGGGCTCAGATGTGCTGGTGTCACCTTGGTCATTGTACAGCTGTTCTCAGGGAAGAAATGTCCCACGGATACTCACCAGAGCATCAGGCAGCAGTCGGGGTTTGCAACCCTGCAGTACCACTGGAGGAGTCCTGGGTAGAAATGATAACAAGGGTAGGTCCAGGAAGTTTCTTTTCCTACTTACTTGCCACCTGTGAGGGTTTTAGTCATACCTGAGTTTCCTAATTTCTGCTTAGAGAAAATCATGAGCATCACAACTGTATCAGGCAATAGCTATTGCCTGATCCATAGTTATTTTAGCAGCTCCTGCCCATCTTGCTGTGCAATTGTATAAGATTAGAAGGACCATAATCCGTAATAAGAAGTCTAACCCATCTTTTCCATAAACCTGTCCCCATCTGTGCTACAGATAGGTCATTCTTTCCTTGCCTTCCAGCCAAGGCCATCTAATCACACTGCTCAAGGAGCAAAGGAATTCATTCACCCAAAGGGTCCCATTATGAGATATTCTGTCATCTCCATTTTAAACCTGTGAAAGCCTTATTTTGAGCACCACTGCCAAATGTGATAACAGGAGTCTTGCACAGCTGAAGAGAGCTCAAGTATCTGGGATCTGTGTTATGTAATTGTTCTTATACAGACCTACTTTCAGTTGCACAATGATGCTTGCAGGATTTGAGCTTGTAGCATTGAAAGCAGTGAGATCCTCTGCTGACTTTTAATGAGAACATCACAGACCTTCACTAAAGCAGGCACTCGGGCAAAAGATTTTAAATGTTTCTTGCAGCTATTGTTATTTTCTATCCAAACAACCTACCAGTGACAATTTTGTAATTGTCAAATGCTTGCAGACCACTGGCTAATAGACAGACACATCATGTCTAAATTCCAAGTGCTCTTACAAAGCTAGTACTGTATCAGAGCTCTGCTTCCGAAGCATAGATGATCAGGTTTTGAATATATCCTTACTGATGTGTTCCTTTTGCAGCTGGACTTTGGGTGTGATTCTCATAGAAGAAATTCAGAATAAATCTAGGCCACAAGCCTACCTTATGAACATGCCCAATGGTACACTCCACCTTTTGAAAAATAAAAGCCAGAGAATGTGCCAGCTGTAGAATCATTTCTGGTAGCTGTTTACAGTGAGAACAGCTAAATATTAACATACATATAAATTAGTGCTGCACCAGAGATGGGATCCTTGGCATAACATATGCTCTTTTAATGAATTTGTGCAATCAAATCTAAATTACAAATCTAAGCACTCAGGTTATTCCTAGAAGTGAACTGATCAAAGGCCGGACTGAGCTGCTACCTGACAGCCTTGTGTCACCCTTGAGGCAGAGAAGGGGGAGCCCGGCTCCCTAAATCACCTTTTCCTTCCTCCACTTTACTGCAGGTGCAGGCTGTGACAGACCCTGATGCAAGATACATCCTCTACTGCCCCTAGGGCTACAGGGGGAAGAGGGAGTAACCGGACACTGTCGGTACCCCTTAAACACCATCAGGCTTTGCTACATCATGCATAACCCCTGTCCGTCTGGGCAAGGATGGAGAAAAAAGGAAGGCTTAGACCTTTATTTTGAGCTAGGTTTGTGGAATCATAGAAAATAGAGAATGGGAGTAGGCTGAGAATGACTTCAGAGAGGTGTCTATTGAAAAACCTTAGCTCCGGGATGGGATGCCAGAAAGGCTGTGGTTTGTGCGGGCAGGATTTGATTCTTTGTCTTAATTTGAGGAGTGCCTGTGACTCCACCTAATGCTTATTTTCCTGAATCCAGGGGTAAATATCTCAAAGAACTGTACAATGGACCTGCAGCAGAAACAATTTAAGTGCTGCTTATAGCATCATGAAACTGATTCTCTGCAAGCTGTTTCCTTTATCAGCTATTCTGGGACAATTTTCTTATGTTTTGTAACATATTCCTGTTTGTTAAAGTGCCATACAAGTGTTTTCATTGATAATCAACTGTTTTATTTCGTGAATTGTCAGGATCAGGATTATTTTTTTTTAAGACTTATTTTAAGAGGTCATCATTCCACGGTATAACTGAATTATTATTTAGCAGTTTTACTGAATGAATTACTTTTTTGTTTGTGAGGTATTTCAAAGTGATTCAATCTGAAACAGTTAATCTGAGAATATTTGTAATGGCACCACTAAAGATGTGATTATAGATGAAACATGAAGTCTGAAAATGGGAATTCCAAGGTTGCTTGTTTTCTGGAGCTTTGTCTATGCTCTTTAAAGAATACCTTGCAGAAAGAACTGGATTAAAAAGGGCGTAATATTTGCCCCCTCCTCCCCCCACAATTTATAAGGGTTCACATTTTCTAGACTATGTGTAAAAAATAAAGAAACTGTGAACGTGCAGGAAAGCTTTGTAAACCTGCTATTATTCCACACCCAGCTATAACTGTCCGGTGTAATATGTTAGATGCAGCCATAAAATACGCTCCTATGTGCCGTTATGTATTATGTGTTGATGAATATTTATTATTTCTCATTATTGCAAAATGCCCACATGAAAGCTTCTGATTGACAATTATTGTTTTTTTGTTATCATTTTTGATTTGTCAGGGGCTTAAAAGCTGACATGCATTTTCGTATATATATTTGGGTTTGGAATACTGCTGAAAATTTGTTGAAAATGTATAAATTAAAAAAAAAGAAAAATACCCAAAGCAAAGTAATCTTTGTTTGACTTTAGGTTATGTTTTGCAGTATTATTCTCTTTGGTCTTTATTTTATACTAATGGGCTGGTATTATGCTGGGGAACTTTAATTAGGGTGTCTATTGCTTAGTAGGCAGCATTTTTGTTTTCAGGCAAGTATGACATGCTGTACAGTACAGACTTAGTTCCTGTTTAGGGAAAAACCGTAATGCATCTCGGTTGCCAAGCACATAGTGAGCAACCACTTTCAGAAAAAAAAAAAAGAAAAGGAATAAAGGTATTCTCTCCTAGATACAAAACACCCATAATCCCATTAATGTAAATGACTGATTACACATGTGCATATCACTGTGAGAATACATTGTCAGGAGATGCCAGAATTTTAGATGAGATGGGAATAGCACATAGTAGATCATTTAATGAAGACCCCCAATATTCTTGTGAAGGAAGTTCTGTGTTACCTTCAAATCTGAATCTTGGGATTTTTATTTTTATTGTCTCATTAGAATTGTAAGAAAAGTAATCCCTAAGGCTCTATTGCTATATTAATAATTTTTTTACTTTCAGTGATCATTTCAGAGCTTTTTAGATTTGCCTTGCAAATGCAAGCTCAGATTCACTGTAGATGACTTTAATGAAAGGTGAGTTTGTTAAATGACATTGTGGGTGCACTTATATTTCTGGAGATATTTTGTTGAAATGTTACAGTCCCTAGAACACATCATACAATTCAATATCACTGTTACTGACATATCTGTGAAAACAATCACAAAGATAAAGAAGGTGCTCCATCATGTGTTCATTTCCATCAAATTAATAATACATGAAGTTCATATAGTACAAAATGTCAATTATTTATTTTTTTGTATATGCAAAAAACAAGCAGAACCATGCAAGAAGAATTCTTGTTGTCAGAAAATGAAAATGTATATTTAAAAGATCTCTGTAATTGTTCCATTTTAAAATAATAATTATCATTTTTACAATATAAAAGCAGATGCTAAAAGAATTTTTGCTTATATGACACTTCGGTGTGTATTGTGAAAACAGTCTGAGATTTATACTTTGGTCGTTTCAGAATATACATTATAAAAATTAAGGTATACATTACCATATTCCTATCCTTTCTATGAAAGGAATAAAGATGGAATATTTCAGTAAATCCAACCAGTGATTTTTAAGTTATAGTAAGACATTAAGACTGGGAAAACTCTGGTGAAAAGAAAAACACTGTAAACATAATGAAGTTATTGATTTTAATTTTCTGGCTTTCCCATTGAAGAATGAAGCATCTGTACAGGAGGGCTGATACAGAAGAATGAAGGAATTGAAAATCTAGAGCAGATCCAGCAGAGAATGATTTTTTCAATAGCTAAGATAAATAAATTCCATTTTTCTTGTGCTTGACTGAGAACAAAAGACAGCACACAGATAGCATTAACTTTGTTGTATTCCCACAAGTGTGTATGTTTGGACATATTTTGCACGGCTATTCAAGCATATATATGTCAGTCAGTTTAGCCCATTACGCTGTGAAAATGAGTTATTGTGAAAATCCAGCCTCCCTTCCCTGTTCACAAACAAGAACAGCCACACAAAATCTCACACCTATGGACAGTTGGAGGTTTTGTGGGAATTCAGTGACCATGCCTTCATTTCCCCTCTGATCCTAATCTCACAAGCTATTTAACATTTTTATGCCAGTAAAATAACAAATCATTTCTTACCTAGAAGTAATTAGACTTGTAAAGCTGGCTTTACTGAAGAAGCCATTATTTTCTACAATAGTCTTGAGCAAAATTATATTTTTCTTTGGTATTTGTATTGTCAAAACCAGAACTGGCTTAAATTGTTATATAGAAAATGCTGACGAAAACAGTTTATTTTGGATTGTAGTAGGATTTTCTGTGGAAGTTTACTATTCTGTGCAATTTAAAATAAAAGAGTTGAAAAATTTCAGTTCTGATATACTAAAAAAACAGCTGTGAAAAACTTAAAATAAGAATCAAAGCAAAAACCTCAAGCTGTAATGCAGACACAAGAACTCAGAGGAACTGGAAATCCTGGGGTGTTTTTTCACCTTTTTTTACTGTGTCTCTGACTTAGAGTAGTGATTTGCTTTATCTCTGAGCCTTTGTCTTCTATCTCTACAGTAGTGCTGTGAAGATTAATCCATTAATGATTGTAAAGTGCTCATATTAGTAGTGGTGTTGTAGTCATGATATTCTTAGAATAAAAGTGAGGCAAGATACTTAGAGAAGATTCAGTATCTCTTACTTGTAGGCATTACAGATGTTATATTAGACATAATTACTGAGAAACATAAATATTTGGATGCACAATCCCAAGGTCTGAAATACAAGCAGCTTTGATGCATTCAGACAAAATGTTCTGAAAGTCATCTCTCTGTCACCCATCCATCCAGCTCTTAACACAGCTTTTGGCCATGTACGACCAGGGATGCCTGGGTATGCCTGTGGGAATACACAGCATTGCAGCTAAAAGAAAGTTCACAAACCTTAGTATAATAGTCCTAGTAGAATATGAATGAGAAAAAGCGAGCAGCATGTCTGGGGTCTTGTGCTACAGATTCCCGTTGCAGTGAGAAGTTAGGAGACCCACTCACTAGGGATCGTCAGCGCAAAATTTAGCTGGGGGTAGCTCCTATTGCTCTACACAGGAGGTATTGCTGCCAGTACTGACAGGTAATTAAAACAATTCATTGACAGCAAAAAAAGGATGACTATGTGAAATCAAAAAGTGTGTACATTTACATTTGTGTGGGGATCTGCTGTCGTATTTAATTTTTGAGAAATACTGCGAATTTGGATACTCATATGTAAGAAAAGAATACTCTCAAATGAAGATCACATTTCTTCTCTTAAAATAAAAGAATGATATTTACTGACTCTGGCAAAAGGGACAGAGGCAAGTTGTCATGTCTTATTTACTGTATTCTAGTGCTGTAGATCTGTAGTTACAGACTAAAATGCTTCTCTAGGCTCAAGAACGTCATTGTGCTTGGTGCTATATAAACACATAGCAATGAGGCATGTTAGTCCTATGAGCCAAGAAGACCAAAAGATGCAGACAGTGCTGCGGATCATAATGACCATCAGAGGTTTTAGCACAGCTAAGCCTCTGAGGAGCTGTCACAATCTGTGTGGGTATGGCAGCAAAGAATAAGTTTGAGAAGGAATTTGATGGAGACTCTGCTATCTTGTTCTTATGGAGGTAAGCTGGGTTCTGTGAGGGTGAGGAATTTTTCATGAGTGCCCAGCACTGCATGATTGGTGAGGTGCACTTGGGGCAGAGGTGTTGCACGTCGGGGTCTAGTGACAAAGGTGTAGCATCTTACAGTGACAGGAAAGGGAGGACATGCTGGGGCAGGACAGCTGGCAAACCTAGATCAGGGAGGAAGCCACCTACAGGCACTGCCTCCAGCTTCTCTGCCAGCTTTAGTTTTGGGTCTGGAGGATTAAGGAGCTGATTCTAAAGAAAAGCAATGGTTCTTTAGGTAGTGAAGCAGCTAAAATAACAGCTGGCTGTTTATAGCTTATTCTAAGTACAGCCACAGGACCCAATCCTGCAATCTTTCCTCACTCGGCTGATCAGGGCATTGTACTGTGGGTTTAGAGCTGTGAGGAGGACCACAGACTGGACACTCACTAGTCATTTCAAATCTTGGTGTTTTTCACCAAGATTTTTGTGTGAAGGAGCATGGCAGAGTAACTTCAGGGATTTATAATGCAGAGAGAGGGAGATGGCATGGGGTCACCGTGTCTGCCCAGCTCTCTGAGGCTAGGCATCTTGGGAAGGTGTGAGTCACTCTGAAAACAGGATTCATAAAGTCATGATGGTATTGGAGATGGTTGAAAGGCTTTCTTGTGTACAGAAAACAAGCACAATATCTTCGTGATGTGGAACTGCTTTTTGTTAATAAAGAAACTTCTTGGTAGGACTCAGCAATGCAGGTTGTGGTAGGTGCTGCAAAGGGCAGAGTTGCAGGGTAAGGCAGCATCTGCACTAACTGTCATTACTGACACAGTATTTCAGTGAGACACACAACATCCCATGAGACTTCTTTCATTATACAGTAAGTCTTGTTTCCCTCCTTGAATACTTTAACTTGGCTGAAGCTGTGTATCTCTGTTGCAGTTGAGAGAGGACCAGGCTTGATTCCTTACTCCAGTCATGATGGATTTTCCACCTACTCATGCCATCTTATACTGAAGTGTCACCACTGATTTCAGTGATTTTCTTCTGACTTGTACCATTGGAAAAAGAGAAACACATCTATAAGATGACACATTTGGAATAATTTTAAGGAACACCTATAAAGATTGTTTGTATTATCTGTATATATTCAGAAAAATTGTGCTTCTGGGTTTTCAGCTTAGTCTAAATTAGAATGTGTAAAATGTTTAAACTTCCAGTTATCTCATTTTTAAAAATCCCTCTCTTTTCAAAAGCATTGCTGTTAAGAACCAAACTGAAAACATTATTGTCATCTCTTACAAATATTTGCATGAAAATATAAGGGCTGAGAAAAATACAATTTTGTTTTTCCTGAATAAGTTACAATTTTTGTAACTTATTATATTATGTCAGATTTCCCGTCTGTTTTCTCCCCCCCCCCTCCTTGATACATGACACAGATTATTGGGATCCATGATCTCTGACCATACAGATTCAATCCAAACCACCCACTATTTGAAATGCTGTAGCAGGCTGGTGTACAGACAATTCAACAGCCAGCTGGAACAGGCTCTCCAGCCCTCTGGGAGTGGATCTCAGACACTCACTGTGACAAATATCTCCAGCACAGGCTCTTGTGATCATTTGCTATAGCCTCTATCTATGAAAATCTTTTGCTCAGCAATTATTATTAATGCTTCAGTCCCACAAAAAAAACACCCAAATTTTAAATCTAATTTTTAAATCAAACTTTCATCCACACAAAATTGCCCAGCTTATCAGCAGGATATGGACTTTCAAAGATATTGACAGTTTTGAGTGGCTTAAAAATTATTAACTAGGAACAAAATATTATGGATTCTTTTTATGTACCTATGCTTTTCAAGTCTCTAAGGTCACATTTGCAAGCTCTTTATCCTACATGTTTGGGCAAGCTATAGTCTGGATTCAGATCATTGGATAATTTACATTTTCTCAGCTGCAGAGTTCTCATCTGAAAAGTTTTTTTTTTAAATGAAAAGTTACAATTCTCACACAATCCCTTGACTCCAGAAGCCTGGCTACAAGAACAACAAACACCGCAAGAGTCTTGATAAAATGGTTAAGATTTGCAATATCAGCCTAATCTCTTTGAAAACATAACCTGGCTTGGTTGTTCAGAGCAGTGTTTTTGCTCTGGACTCTGAGCTTTGCTGAAGGCAATGACAAAGCAGCTCAACATGGCTCAGCAAGACCTGATGAAGTCGAGGTAGGGATGGGAAGGTGGCTATAATCCAGAGCATGACTGCTGATGAAGAGAGAGGGCAGCAGTGAGCTCAGGTAGTCCTGTTTCTGTCCAGGATTTCCTGGGCTGAAATATATGCTCATGTGTAGCACAGGTGGTCTATGCATTTGAGGCCAATCTATGGTACACGAGACCTACAGCACATGTCCTGTACAGTTGACAGTTCTTGTGCTGTACAGTTGATCTGTACTTGCTTGGGAGACATTTGTTTGGCATTTCTGTATGTCCATCAGCTTGGCAGTAGTTACTGTTCTGACTGGGTTGCCAGAGCTCCTGGAATCTTTAAATTCAGCCCAGGCAAAATTTCCAGGTGGAAAAAAGAGGACAAGTTCATAGCAATGCCATTGTAACCTGACATTAAATCTTCTAACACCTGGTAAATCTGTTCATACTTTAAATATATTATTAGTTTTATGGAGGCAAAAAATCTCACTGTGAATTTTGCAAAGATAACCTCTTGTGTGAAAGAAAAGAGACTTTTTAATCTGAAGTGACCATATAGAGCAACTGTATTTGTGCATTACCGAGACACTGTGCTGGGCTCTGGTGAATGCTCCATGCTAAGCATAGCTTCAGCAGTGATTTGGGGCTTTTTACTTGAGAAATAGCTCTTTTTCTACCCCCTCCCCCCGAAAAAAAAAAAAAAAAAAAAGTTTTCCTGTAATTCTGGGAGGATTTTTTCTATCCAGAATGAACGGGTCTTTCTGTAATACCTCTAAATTGCCTCTGAGTGTCTCTATAGTTCATCTCCTCCTAGATAGCAGCCAAGCAGGAGTAACGCAACAGATATGAGTCACTGAAATTTATTGGTGCCAGCTTTGGTTTTGTATTCATAACATCTTTTACTGTTATTTTTAAGGATATTGCAGATTGAAACAAGGGCGGATCAAGTGTCCCAGTTGTGTTTAAAGGAAGTAAATCTTTAAGAAATTATTGTGGAACAGATGTTAAATAAATGATTTTGAGTTAAGATCTATGACAGATCAGGGTACCTAGGGAGACTCTTTAATAGCAAAAATTTTACAGTGACTTAGACCTATGACTGATAAAGGGAAATCAGACTTTTTTTTTATTGTTATAACAACATAATGCAGTGATTTAACACAAAAGTAAAAAAAATGGATTCTTGAGTCTCCGACATGAATATGATTTTAAGCCACTGATCACTTATTTTAAGATAACATTCTAATATGTGTCAGGCCTGTCAAGCAAAAAGGTACATTAAGGATTTCACATTGAAATTTCAGTGGGTTTTGGTTATACACGGCACAGAGATGTGTATATTGGTAAAAGTGGGTAGAACTGGGAATTGTGTGTACCTTTAGCAAAGTGGAAATCAGACTTTGAGAACAACCTCTTCTACTTGCTATCTGGTTGTTGATGAGGCCTTAATACAAGCAATATCTGTACCAAAAAGAAAATTTTGTGTGCGTGTGTAATTTTTAGGAGTGACCTATACATCTGTTTGCATAGTGTAACATATAATTGAAGTAAATGACCTAACGAATAACCAAACTCCTTTTTACAGGGGAAAAACCCAAACACATTAAAGAGGTGAGGCATAATAGTGTTTTGCTGCACTGGTTCTTGTTAGTTCTACTCCATAACACATAGATCCACATACATGTAAGAGTTCACTGCTTGGAAACTGAAGTCTTGGTCATTTTCAGTGTTATATAAATAAGTTTATCAGGAAAACATTTCATGACCCTCTTGCTTCAGGGCAGTTCAGTACAAGGGCAACACTTACATTGTGAGCCTTACGCATACCTTGCACCTTACAAGTGAACTGGCCATTCACTTGCATAGCAGCAAATCTTTTGTTTGTAGTGGCAACTGAAATATTAACAAAATGGAATTTCTTTTTATTGAAATGTTTTGTGGCTGCTGTATTACATATTGACTCACTTTTGTGGCATAAGTTCTGTGTAAAGATCACTATGGAGAAAAATGAAAACTGAATTTGAGCTCCTTGCTCTGATGTTTACAGTAGAAATATTTCCCAACCTCAAAAGTGAAGCCTCTCATGAACACAAAGAACAATTAGTGCATTCATTCAAACCTGGAGACAGTTTTGTTGTTACAGCTAATGAATAGTGTTATGGCATAAAGGGAAATATATATCCAAAATAGCTTCCCTTTTGCATGGGAGCAACATTGGCTACAGTATATACAAAAAGAGAGGGGAAAAGATGTAGCTTGTTTCACTCCAATGATGGAGGTTCAGAACTTTCAGATTATATGACAGGATAGCAAATCATTTTAAAGCAAAAACTACATATTCAGTCCTCCCAGGGAGACCATTCAGGGAGGGAAGTGATTTGTCCTGTGGTATATAAAAAGGTACTTTGTTCTGCTCTTTTTGAAACAGCACTTGTACTCATTACTTGAGGCAAGGATATGCTCCTTGCATTGATAACAGATATGATGAGGTTAGATTAATTCTAATAGTTTTACATACTAGCCATAACAAGAACAACAACATGGCTGAAGAAAATGGGATTTTTGAGTCCTAGGCCTTACGAAATTTTTTTGTTTTGCCTGTACTCCATACCCAGTACAACCCTGCATTAATGAAAACTTTGTGGAGTTCTCAGGGATCACAGAGTTTTGCCTGTGGAGATCAAAATGCAAGATTTTGTTGTGTTAGAGCTATCTCTAATACTGGGCAACTGTTTACTCCACTGGGCCTCTTCTTTCGGGGAACTCACCAAAAGCAGTAGACATGGTTGACATATCCTCCTTCTTCTGAAGTCCCACAAAAAGACTGCAGGTCATCCATTCTAAGGGACAGAATATCCTGAGGGGTTGAAGTTGTTACTTTTGCTTGTATAAATACATCTGTATTGGCAATGGTCTCTCTTTCAGTTCACAGCATAGATTACTTATGCCTGACGAAGAGGAACCTGAGAACAGGAAGTTGGCTCTGCAGCAGGCTTCTTGCAAGCACAATTTGCATAAACATCCACCTCACTGCTGAGGTGTTCCTGTGTATTTTCTGTTGCTGAAGTCCTTCATCCTAGTCAGAACAGGGCTGGCTGGCAGATAACGAGTGATACCTCTCTCCGTCACAGCTACTGAAGTATATAGCTATGCATAATTTTGCCTGCCCTGGGAAGTGCTCCCTGCTTACTTTAGACTTCGAAAACCACCTGGGCCATACCACAGCCTTGCAGATGTACATGGTGACTTGCTGAGCAGGGGGAAACTTTAGCACAACTCCATTGAAGTATTTATGACAGCACTGCAAAAATCAGTGTTGTAATATTGTGTGCATTTGAACTTTTCCAAATGTACTTTCTGTGTACAGTACTGTGTGTATTGAAGCACTGGCCCACACTCATCCTTTTCAGTGCAATTTGCGTAATGGAAACCTGTAGTTTGCAGATGACCAACCTCTTAGTCACCTGGGCTGTGAAAAGAGTGTTGTGTGTACTTTTAGGTTGTGTAATGCAGGTACAAAACATTGTGGCTCAGGCATGGGCTTGAAAAGGAGAAATGTGAATGAGTATCTGCCAGGCAGTAACTACTTGTAGATGTTCATTATAAAAGACTTCCCCATATTTTCAGTAGCTACCAGCTGTTGATCAACTCTGCTTAAATTCTGTTCTAAGTATTTCTGAGACAGATTTGTAGAAGTCCTCAGCACTAAGCTCTTCCACTGGAGCTGAAAACCACTCTGATTTGTTCTTTTGTGGGAAATCTTTGTGTGTGCAAATACTGGCATGTAACTTCACAAGGAGTACTTATGAGAACCAAGTGGCAGGTTAGATGTTCGACTTCTTGAAATGCACATGTGATCCAACGGCCCTGTCCTGCACAGTACAGAGGAAGGACTTTTACATCCCAGCTTGAATGGTCGTTGAAAGCAATGGGAAAAGTAATGGATAAGGGGCTTGGCACTTTGAAACAAGAGGCTGAATTTGTGTACACAATGGCAGTCGTCCAAAAATTAAACAAACATGTCAGAGATAAAATTTGCAAGACGCAAATTGTAAAATTGGAAGAGAATTTCCAAGAACACTTGTGTATTCTATAAAGTAAAAAAAAAAAAAAGAAATTCAGACAAAGACTAAAAAAATCATGCCATAATTTATATTCTACTACATTATGATGCAATTTGTCTTTTTCTTAAAATTCAAAAAATACATACAAAATAAATCTGCAGAAGGAACTAACTACTTGCAGCATTTCAGGTTTCAAGCACAAATCATTTGATTACAAAAGAGGGCTTGAAGCCATTAATGTATCTTATTTGTTTTGCTTTGCGTAATTTAAGAACCTAATTGGCATTTCTTAATTTGGTATTTTATGAAACTGCTTTCAGGGCCAAGCACTTTTTTTCTAGATTTCCTCCAAGTACAAATTTTTCTACAGCAAAGTTCTAAGCTCTTGACACAAGCTTAACAATAGCAATACTATAAGAATCCCATTCCCTTTAATTTTTCCCTTTCATCACATTGCAAGAACAGACAGAAAACATCAGCCTCTCAGTATAGAATTTTAAAGAGGCAAAGATGGAGCCACATCAGAAGAGATGCTGCTGAGGCGCAGAGAAATCTTGGGGCAAGTGTGTGCCACAGCTGTTTTAAGAAGGCATTTTAGGCCTATAGATTTTAACTTTAGATTTCATTCCACACGTTTGTCCTTTAGATCAGAAGCAACAGATAATGGTAGTGTAATTGTATGACAAAATAGTGTGGGTTTTTGTAGCTATATTGCAACTGTCTTTGGGATATTCTTATTTATTTGGGCCTTGAAGAATTAGTTGTGGAGAAAACTTCTTCTATGGTTCTGTCTGAACCCAGAACAAAAAGGAAGTTCCGAAAACTGGGGCCTAGGGATGAGTGAGACACTTTCTGCAAGATAACCCGCAGCTGGCTCTGGCTACTGCCTTTTTTCATCATTCACAATTTGCTCACTGTCTTACTTAGCTGGAATTAGTATGCAAGAAAAGATGCATCAAAGTCAGCAATTAAAGTGACTTCATCTAACTTGTTCAGACAGTCGAAGCAGCCATCTTTGATTTTGCTTAGGAAATCGTTAGCATCTTAACAGAAGGCAGGAAACTTTGATCAAGATGTGGTAGATGCAGATCAATATAATGCATAAAGATTTTATTTGGCTGTGGTATTGACACCTGGTGAAAGATCTGGTTTATGGCCAGTTCTCTCAGAAAGTTTGCATAATTGCTCAAAACCGGCCTAGTGTTTTACATGGGAAATAACACAAACAGCATTCAGGTAATGTTTGATTTTGATTTTTTTTTTTTTTTCTACAAAGACTTTTTATCTGTATTTCAAGGGATTATTTATGAATTGGTACATAACCAGATCCAGTCAGTGGGGTATCCCAGTGAGCATAGGACTGACCAGAGACATCTGGCTTAGAAAGATGAAAACAGGCAAGCTGAGAATTCCAGGGGACACAGCTGGGCAGAGCCAGCTGTGTTGTCCTGCCTGAGCTGAGTGGGGTTAGGAGGTTCAGGAGCTTCCCACACACATACACTCTCCTTACTGAAGGTCACTGTCTGTCATATCTCCTGGCACAACAGTGCACATTTCTCAGTTCTATTTTGTAGGATTATCTGGCTCAATTTAAACACTTTTTATTTTTTTAAGTTGATGGCTTTGACAGAGCAGATGAGGGAGCAACCAGTATTCAGAGGAGGTGAGCAGCACAGGAAGGCACCTAACCTCCCCAGCTGCAGCCTAACCTGCCCCAGCTGCAACCAGGGACCAGACACTAAAAGTGCTTTTTTTCCCTAAATTATCTCAGTTCAGTTGCTTTGCAGTTTAAATAGCAAATTAAATTCACATCCCACCTTCATCCAAAATTAATTCCTTACTCATCTTTTCAAGTTATTTTCAGAATTGAACACCAGACCATGGATTGCATTGCTGGCTCAAAGATGCTCACTATGTGGTCAAACTTTCCATCTCTGCTATCAGATGGGCACAGACCATTCCCAGTGAAGATGTGCATCTTATTTTCTTCCTCCTGGACTGCAGAAGGAAAGCTTTGGGTGTGTTATAGCTGGGATAAAAAGGCTGGAGCTGTCAAAGCCCTGAGGGCATTGGGTGGTCTTAATGGTCTTGACCAGCTCCGTCTGGGATCTCCCTGTACCTCCGGCCCAAGTGTTTTGGTTCAGCTCAGCCCTGGTCTCTAAGCCATGGGCAGTCAGACCTGCTAGAGCTCTGCTGTGGGAGTGATGGACTCCTGCTCAGCTGTGCCCCTGCCTGGCCATGGACTGCTGATCTGTAACCCAAGTACTCAGCTGATTTGCTGGCCTGGCCTGGCCTGGCCTCAGATCTACCTTGTCACCTTGTACCGCGGGATGAGCCCTGTCCTGATGGCTGTGTGATCCCCATCCCTCTGGGAGCAGCTGGCCCACTCCCTTCATGATAGGCACCTTCTTTTGCCCTGGATGACAGGCAGCCATATCACATGAGGACACTGGTGGTGAAGGAGCTTCCTCTTTGAGATAACCTGATATTAGCCTTGGGAGAATAATGAATAATTTTCTTTGTTTCAGGCTGTACCGTCTCTGTGTTGCTTTGTTTTGGGGCACAGAGGGTGGCCTGGCCGAACATCTGGCCAGTGAATGGTGAGCCCAGCTGCCTATCTGGACCCACACATGCATTTTTAGCTCTGCACATTCAACTTTGCTTTTATTCTTCTGATGGAGCAGCTAATGCAAGTGTTCTGGTGGATATAAAGGGACTCTGCAGTTTCTAGCATGTTAGTAGCTGTCTTGGTCAGAAAAGTGTTGTAGACTATGTGCATAACTTCGTTGTCCTTTGGTGACTTCAGCTTTATCTTTTCTACTGCCTGAAGCTGTGAGCAGTTTTGAATGCTCCTACAGTGCAACCTTATTCCTCAAATCTTTGGCTGGAGGACTTACTTACATGGTATCCCCATACAAAAATGCTGAAAGTGCAAGTTCATCTTGAGAATTTTCTTTGTTAAATGCACTTTAGAAATTTTTAGGATGTTTGAGGAGGGACAGGGGACTCTTGAATGCCTTCTCATTTTGTCCTATCTGTTTTGCTTTAAGCTGTTCTCTTTTGTCAGGATCCTGTTAATGTAGTTCCCTCGATACACTGGATATGTACAGAATTTCCTTTGGAAGACAGGCATTTGCAATTCTTTAGTTAACTTTAAGGTATGGTCATGTGGAAGTGTTTAGTGTTCTCAAGGGAAAGAAAGCTTAAAAAGAGGATAGGTTTAGGTGAATAGGCAGCTTGGCATGAATAACTATGGTATTTAACAGAAGAAAACTTTAAACACCTCAGCAAACATGTCACTCTGTGAAGTTATGCAGCAGTTTGATGACTTGCTTGGGTGTGAATTTGCATTAGGCTCAGCTTTGCAAAGCATTGTAAGGGAGTAAAACCCTGGGCTCACTGCAGTCGGGAGGACTTGAAGACAGCACAGCTCAGCTTGGTAGTACTTACATCCCTTTCTGGATTTAGTCCATTCCTGCTAAGTGAAGATAGAAGTCTATTTACTCAGGTGGATATTGCAATGATTACTTAACACTTACAGTACACTTTTAGGATGAAGATTACAGCATTGTCAGCTTCTATGTGTTTCTCTGTATCTTATCATAACAGATGGTTTTCTTGGACCCTAGCTTTAAGATTTCATTTAGAATACACACACATATAAATATGTAGCCTACCTGGTTATGGACCAAATTGTAAACTACTTTCTGTGTGACAAAGTTAGCACCAAGGCAAAAGAAACAAAATCCAGAATGAACTGATTTTTTCAGAAAGTTTTTATGGCAGTGATTAAAGGGATGGTAGTGATGTTTCAATCAACAAAACCAAGATACTGCAATGAGTATTGCTTAATATAGGGAATCCATACATCCGTACACTTAAAGACTAGCTAGTACCTGTTTTGAAAGTATGCTCAAAGGAGCAGAAAAGCCCAATAATTCAGTGAGCCTGACACCTCAAAGAGTCTAGGAGTAGGCTGAATCCCTCTTCTGTAGTAACTAAAGGAGGGCTTATATGCATATTTACTACATCTTTTCAAAGCGTATTACAGCTCGGCTATGATATGAGCAGCCTGACCCCTGAAGAGGGGATAAGGATGCATCCATACCTCCTACTGGTAATGGGTTCCCTCCTGCTGCCCAGAATAGGAAGGCTTTCAAAGCTAGAAAAGAGAGCCCTTCGTTACTCCAAATCCAGTGTCTTAATAATGAGATTAAACCATCACTTGAAGTGAGAATAGCCACACCACTTCCAAATCTGTGTGTGTTGGCTTTTCAACCTGAGTAAAATCCAAGGCTCAGATGGAATGAGTTGGAGGATGAAACACCAGAAGTGCCTGAATTACACCCACTCCTCAATTTTTCTTCAGTTCCTGATTCACATCCTTTGAAGTATTCCACTTTTTCTTGCTTTCCAGAAAAAGCACTGGGGATGGAGGAAGAGCAATAAAATATTTTCAAATAACCCCTCACAATTACAAATAATAAATATTTCATATTTTGGGTTATTTATGTTTTGTGTGTTACAAGTAGTGTCTAATTCTTTCCTCTCCACCTCCCCTTTCCCCCGCACCTCTCTTTAATTAACTCGCATCCCCTGCACGTCAAACTTTTGTGTCCCCTTTGTAACAGCCTGCTTTCAGGTGAATTTTCCTGGGCTAATTCTGCCCTTGTTCTGTGTTTTAAGAGATTCTCGGTAAGACTGTCTCTGTAGTCTGACTCTGACCAATTAATTAACAAAGAATTTCCACTTAGTGCTTCTCCCTGACTCACAAAATTGACCTGGTACAGAATAAAGTAAAATAAATAGGAAGCAAGCCAAATAATTCAGAAGGGGGATATTGGTTTGCCTTAAGTGTCATCTGCCTTCTATCTGCTAGGAAAGTGGTAGGTATAAATTCCAGCTTTGATGTGCAGGCTTCCCACACACTGATTTTATTCCTCTGTCACGCATCTGTCATTTGGCAATAGGTTAGTCTTGAGCACTGAGGCCACTCCTTGAGCTGGAGCTGCATGTGACCAGCATCTCCCCAGCCAGCTGGAGCTGCTGTGGCTCAGGGTACTTCAGTTCCTTTGCTAGCTCTGGAATCTTTGCTATGGAGGGAACTTGGATTTGCAGTGCTTTGAATGATGGTACAAGCCAAAATCCATACTCACCTCATAATATGAAATAAATTGTGTATCAAAAGGCATTGAATAAAATTACAACCGAATTTTTGCCCTGTATACTTCATGGAGAGAAAAATTTTCTTACACAGTAGCTATTCCCATTAACGTGACATTTCCATGGGTTGTCTTCGAGGTCAGGTCTTTGATGGTGTCAGTGCATTCTCAGTGGCAAGACATATGTAACTGTACATGTGAAATACAGGACTTTGAACTACAGTGAGCCAGATACTTCCACAGGGGAAAATTACTATATGTAAAAATGCAACAGCTTGTGCCATAACTGTATTTTGATTCCAAGTCTTTCTTCAGTACTAGGTGGACAATTGTGTTTCAGATTGCTTCTACCCAGTCTGCTTGCTGTGCTGCAGTGTGCTGGTCCTGTGCATCCTCGCTATGTTTTACAAGCTTTTTTTGATATATATCAGCAAATTCAGACCTGTTGAAGGAAGTTCCCAGTTTGTGATTCAACAGGTACGTGAGGGCATTGGGAGCAGGGGGAGGACATAGCAAGCATGGCAATTTTTGACTAATATTCCTTTTCAATCTCCACATATTTCAACCAGCTGGAGTCCAGAAGTTCCCCTTGTTCGGAGATAATGTTGAGCATAGTCTTCTCTTAATAAATGTCTGCCACAGCTGGCTCTTGAAGGTACAAGCTGATATGAACAGGCTGACTGGTATCTTTTTCTCATGACGAAGAGTGGAGGGAAGACTGGGGTTGTTTAGTCTGGAGAAGAGAAGGCTCAGGGGAGACCTTGTTGCTCCCTGCAGCTCCCTGAAAGGAGGTTGTAGTGAGTGAGGGTTTGTCTCCTGTGCCAAGTAACAAGTGATAGGACAAGAGGTAATGGCCTCAAGCTGCTCCAGGGGAGGTTTAGATTGGATATTATAAAAAATTCTTCACTGAGAGGGTAATCAGGCACTGGAAAAGGCTGCCCTCCGAAGCGGTGGAGTCACCGTCCCTGGAAGTGTTCAAAAACCATGCAGACGAGGCCCTTAATCACATGGCTTAGTGGTGGTCTTGGCAGTCCTGGAGTAATGGTTAGACTTGATGATCTTAAAGGTCTTTTCCAGCTGAGTTGATTCCATGATTCTCCACACTCTGCTTCTACATTCCTCCTTGGGTGTTGCTACAAGTAACAGCCTAGTGAACACATCTTACACTCAAATATATTTTTATCTAATACAAAATTGTATACTCTGTTTTACAACTCCTGTGCTTTGAACAAGCCTGTCATGGGTGAAAGAGTGCATAGGACTGGGTGAAAAAATAAGCAATCCATGATGAGCTGGACTGTAGATTTGTAAGTAGGTAATATTATTTATATGACTTACTGTTCTTTATTGTGCATTATATTCTAACTTACATGTTAAGGCTTATCAGTATCTTTCTGTTAAAAATACCCCCGATATTTTTTCCTGATTAAGAGCTGCTGCTCTTCAGCACAAGCTGTTTGTACCTCTAATAAAGCCTTCTTTCCCTCAGGCAATCTCGAGGCATGCTGGGACCATGTGGACGGCTGTGTCCTCTCTCCCCAGCGCTGGCCTGTAACCTTACAAGTAGGGTCAGTCAAAACGCTACAGAGCTTTCTCTGCCATTTATCTAATAACAAAGCAAACCAAATTACATAGTTTCTATAGCAGACCACTACAGTATGTAAACTGCTGTGAGGGCTTACACCACTTGCTCATTCTGCAGTGCCGACAACATGAAAGGCCCTTTCGTTCCAGTGCCCGAAGCCCATATTTTCCTATCTCACCTATTACCAGGCAACAAAGGGGCTGCAGAGGCTGAGCAAGCAAATGGAAAATGAAAATGGAAGATAAAACAATTGCCTGGCTTCGAGGAAATGTTTGTCTGAAATGTATGCAGACATGTCTCAGGCAGTTTATAGGTGCTGAGGGCCCCTTTCTCCAGCTAGGAACTCCTTTCCCTCTACAGTAATAGAGTCAAAGGCTGAGGCAATGTCTCCTTTTACTGTATAATGTATTTATTCTCCTAGCTGGTGAAATAGCTGTCATGATTAACCAATTACATTAGTATTTAATCTCAGGCAGTCCCAGTCGTGCATGTCACTACAGATGTATTTTCAGAGATGTGCAGCAGTATTGCCAGCACTACAAAATCAGCTTTCCTGGTTTTGGAGGAATAAGAACACATCAGGTGAAGTTTGTCATAATTCAGAAAGTCTGCTCAAAACTGCTGATAAATTAATCTGTGGAGAGACCTCCTCTTCAACGTCTAGCTGCTTCAGTGAAAGAAGGTACTGCTCTCAGGTGTGTATTCCTATTCCCTGTCCATTCCCAGACATTACAGCCTTTGCTGGCCTGCTTGGGGGGCTTGGTTCATGTCAGGTGAGCACAGCTGGAGTGGCATAGACCAGTCATGCAAACTGCATAAGCAATTCTTGTTCACTGTGCCCAAGCTCTATGAAGTTTCTGTACCCTCTGCTAAGAAAGGAGTCTGATCTTGGAAGGAAATGTGTGCTAACAGCCTGGAACTTTGGTGGTGTGCTGACTTTTGTGAAGGATAGAATTGTTTCTCAAAGGAGGGTAGGGACTTGCATTCCCCTTTTGATCAGCAGTGGTGAGACCAAATCTGGAGCGCTGTGTCCAGCTCTGGGCACAGACATAGTGGTACAAAAGATGTGGATGTACTGGAGCAAGTCCAGGAAAAGCTACAAAGATGATGAGGGTTTTGGAGTATTTGTCACATGAGGAGAATCTGGAGTCTCCATCCTTGGAAATATTGAAAAGCTAACTGAGCCTGGTCCTGGGCACCCTGCTCCAGATGGTCCTGCTTGAAAAGGGGGTTGGACTAGGTGATTTCCAGAGGTCTCTTCCCACCTCATCTGTCCTGGGTGATGCTGTGATTCAACAGTTGCAGAGGGGCACATGATGAGTGTGGAATCTCCTCTAAATCTGAATGTCAATGCTGTTGAAGAGCTTCCAAGCATGGTAAAGTTGGAATGTACATGTGGAGGACAAACATCCTCCCTTTGAAAAGGAGCTAGTGCGTAGTGTTATGAGGATATCTGCACAAATCCACAGAGAAACTTTTCTAACTTTTTCTTTTTGAATCAGCAAAACAGTTGCTTTAATAGAAGGAGCTTATCTAGGCAGAAAGTAGAGAATCCTTTCCAAGGAAACAGATGCAAGGGGTGAGTGCAGCAGGATGAATGGTGATTGCACAAGAGTTGGCAAATGCTACTATTTCCAAATATAATAGCATTAAGTGTTCATTGTGAAATTAGATCAGCTTTTTAAGAGCTGCAGGGTGAAAAAAACACAGTATTCAGCTAATTAGACAAAGTTAAAAGATAATGTTAAACACTTTTCCTTCAAAAAGTATTTGTCTGCAATACCATGCATTTTAAAATAGAACTGCTTGAGATGGCAGTGTTATCAAGTGATCTGCCATTAAAGGAATTATAATTCAGGTCTTTTTAATTCCCTATTGTGGAAATCTTTAAATTAGAACATATCTAAACTGTACAAATCTGTAGTTCTCCTAGAACAATGCTGACACAGTTCTCTGGTGTTCATTAAAAATTTTTATGCCTTGATTTCTATATAATGGAACATGAGGAAATTTAACTATGCTTACTGGGTTTTGTGCCCAATCCAGCTAATTGCTAAAGCATCTGCCCAACCTTAAACATATAAGTAGTTTAATCAAAGTTGGTAAAACTACTGACGTGCTTAGATGAACTGAAACTCTAGCTACCATTCTTCACGTTGAGTGTCACGAGTCAAAGGCTATCTCTTTTAAGAATACAAGTCAAGTACTTAGTCATCAAAAGTATATCACATTGAGAATATTAAAACTGACATCAAATGAATGGTTACTTTTGATAACTTACATCTGTGCATTTAAAACCAGGCCTTACTCTTGCATATGCTTATTGGCTGTTAAAAGTGCATTGCTCAGCAATTTTGAGGTTCTTTAATAGACTCCAGCAACAAGAAAGCTTGGTGATGAACCTCCTTTGTAATTAAAAACCCCTCCTATTAATCAAAGGCAAAAATGTTCCTTACTTTCAATAGATATTTTATAATCTTTCACTAACAAATCATTTGAATATGAGTTGTTTGTTTTCTTGAGACCAAAGAAGGTAATAGTAACTATAGTAAGACAAATAATGTTACTGGGTGTATACTTCTGTTCTCTTTGGCTTTTAACATCTTTTTTCTTTTCTTGTTTGTTTTTTTTTTGTTTGTTTTTTTTTTTTTTTTTTTTGCTAAAGCTTTTTGAGATTGATAGAACTGGTGCAGAACTGGGGCATAATTTGAAACAGGCATTTGGTTTGTACTGGAAGTTTATTGTCTGGGTTGGTTCTTTTTTTTTTAGTTTGTGTGAGATTTGCTGTCCTTCTCCTAAAGATATCATGCATCCAAAATATTTATTTTGCTGCTCTGATTCCAGATTCTGGTTATTCAAAAAAATCTAGTGATGTGCTTATCCTTAAGCATGTGCTTGCGTAAACCCTTATGTAAGTATATGTGTGTACTGGTGTAGCTTGTTGAATTAAGAGCCGTAATATGATTATAAATGTGCTTGTCTATCCCTGGGAGCCATGGGCATGCTTTCAGTAGTTATTATGTTATTTTCAGTATTTGTTACAAACACAGCCACCGCAAAACAAATCTGAAAATAATTCCACAACTCATGCCACCTGTCTGAGATTCCCCAAGTAATCTGCACATGGGGAAGCAATGAGGTGCTCCTCTCAGACCTCCTAGCACCATAGTACTCAGCCTTGGGGACAAATCTGTCTGTGATCAGGGTCGGCCCATGCTCAGGGCTTTGAAGAAGGTGCCTAACTGTCTCGCAATCTGTGTACCATAAGGAGCTACTAAGATGCATTTGTTCAGATAATTAAAAATATGTTTTCAAGCAGAAACTGTGAGGTCATGCACTGCCATTCTAATATTTGATTTCATATAATTAAACACTGTGTTGCTCTTTCTTACAAATGCATTCTATCTAAAGAATTTTATCTTACTGCTTTTATTTGGGATATATCTGGAGAATATTGTGGCTGGCATGGAAGCTAGTTACTAACATATTGGAGCTTTTTTTTTTTCCAGAGTTGTAAAGGATTTTCTTAGCCTGTCTTTAATTAATGGAGTGCACTTGAAAGAAACTCACAGTTGTCTTTGTCTGCTGATGGAAAGACTCCCACAGCCATCTATAGAAGCTAGTCTGGGTGTAGAAATGAAAAAGATGTTGCTAATGCTATGGTAGACCTTACATATATGAAAAAGAAATTAAGAACTGTCTTTATAAAGAATATTTAATCAAGCCTGATTAAATTAATAGTCAGCGTATTCCTGATTAAATTTAATCCAAACATAATTAATATTACCAGTCAACAATATCCCAGGCCAATTGTTTGTTGAGAGTTTGGTACTATTTTCAATCTCAGAACAACTGCACAATTTTCCAGTCTGTAGCAGAAAAAAGGGATGGAAGATAAAGACTTCCTTATGATTTTTTTTCTATATTTATAAGACATAATCTGTAAGGGAATTATAGAGTATCTTCTAAAGAAGATAAAAACATTCTAGACTAATGGTACTTGCTTTGGGACAGTTTTGTTGCTGTTAAGGTAACAAAGTCAATAGAATCAGTGCTTCATGAAGCTTCAGTAAGAAACAAAAGAAATTCTTACAATTTGCCTTTTTAGTAAGGCTAGATTCTATCAACTGAATAGATAATGTGAAAACACCATAATGCAAACTTGCACAGTGTGTAAGTAACACTTACTAAGTTTCTTTTTTAATTTTTCAAGTATCTTGTCTTGAACAGAATTTTCTACCAAATTCTACCAAGGGAAACTACTTTTACCTTTGCATGATATGGATGTAATTTAAAGTAGCCCTAGGTGTTTTCCTTGCGCTATTTGTTTAAAGTATTTATACAAGAATAAAAGCCAGTGAGATGAAACATCACATATCTATACTAGCCTGTCTGTGGTAATATTGATTGCTATGGCAGAAAACTGTGATGCCAGATCACCTTCCAGTCATTGATTGTTGATTGTCTTCTTCCAACCTGCCAATGATGACTGCATTAATTGTTCTGCTGAACTTAGCAATTTCTTATGTTTCTGCTACTTTACCTCCATCTCTTTTCCTAAAATGATTAAAATGTAATAGCCATAAAAAGGTTTGAAATAGGAGCTAGAGGAGCTTTAAAGAAAAATGGGTTTTGGATGCTGATTGACAACATTAAATAAAATCAGTGTTGTTACATTTCCCTTGGCAAGACTTCGCCAAATTTAAGAATATGGACACAAAAAAAAAAAACCAACAACAACAACAACAAAAAAAACCCCAAACAGATAAACAAACAAACCAACCAAACAAAAACCAGCCGAACAAAACAAAACCCAAAAGGAGGGTAGGGGGGAGAAATGTAATGGGCTGCTAGGTAAAGATTCCAGAATATGGCAAAAAAAGAGGAGTAGGTCTGCAGCTGTATATTAAATGTTGTATTTTGGCAGTTTATTTCAGCTAATGTATGGCTTATTGACATTTATCTGTCCTTATTGCAGAAGTACTTACATGCTTACACATGTACTCTATGTTTTCTGTTTTCTTTACACGAATCTGGTTTTTTTACACGAATGCAAGTGTGTAGTTGTACACATACATTAAATGAATAACTTCACCATATCTGTGACTAGAACATGATGCTTTTTCTGTTCCTGTAATAATAATGATAACTGAAAGACTGTATATTCTTTCACAGTTTGCAAAAAAACCAGTTTTGCAGCCAGGAAAGGGCTGGGCTTGTTAGAATCTGATTGTAGCCAAACTTTTGTTAGTGTTTAAAACACGCGTTATAGAATAAGGCTTTTCAGATTCCCAAATCTTGGATCCTGTTGTAAGGTTTAAATTTGGATTATGACAGTTGAGCATAAGTGTAAGCATGTAGGATGGTCTTCCAGAGAAGTGTGAAGGAGATCTACCAGAGTTTTCTTGAGGTTTGCTTAACCCCTCTACCCAGCTATCAGAGTATTTGTGATCAGTCATCAAGCCCTTCTCAACCAAAGGAATTGTGGTATGCTACTTCAGGCCTAGGAACGGTCTTTGGTTGCACGTATGGTCCATGCTCAGCAGTATTTATCTTCTAATGAAACAGAAATACTCTGTAAGAAGACATCTACTCCTCTGATGTCAAAGCATACATTAACAAAATTGCAGTGAAAAGCATTATTCACAAAACATGCCACTTTCTGTCGTTTTCTTGCTTCTGAAGGTCTGTACAATGAATGAAGGTCAGAATCCCCTTTCAAAAAGATTTCTTGTATGGCCAGCCTTCAGGTAACACAACATGGCACAAAATATGGGACCCGGATTTGCAAATGTCCTTGTAACTCCTATGTCTTCTCAGTGCTGTAGGTACAGAGGACATGGCACACTTTGTCTCCAGGAATGAGTACATTATGCTTCTTTCCTGGTGATGCTAACTCCCATTCTTATGCAAGTGACATGACACATAAACCACCTTATCAAAAAATACTCTCTAACTTGTGTAGAAACTGGCCTGGTATGTCTGAGTGTATGAAAACAAAGAAAAGAACGTAGAGAGACATCATTTTTAATAGTGAGCAACAATAGTCCTAAGAGAGAGAGTAAATGAGATAATTCATACCCAAGCATTTCCATTTGAGCTCTGTACACCTAGTTCTTTTTAGAATTCATTTAAGTCAACATGCATGGGGACACAGAAGATGGATTTCATGGAATGATTTGATGGAAACACTTAAATGCACAACAATGAAGTGCAAAGATTTGTTTCTGCCTCCTTGTATTAATTGCAGCAATTCATGCTTAATAAAGTGACGACAAAATATAAAACAAAAGTTTTGCAGACATTTACCTTTGCCTTGTGAAAACAGTTGTAACAGTGCAATGAATAAAATGGCTTCAGCATAACTTGTCACTGCTTATCCAGCCTTTGTGAGGGGCTGGGAACTCCATCCATGTGTCAAAAAGCAGGACAGGTATCACAAAGCAACTGCAAAAGTGCTGCACTTCTTCCACTGTCCTCAAATGAACATCACATCCCCAACAGATCTGAAAACTAGACCTTTATATTTATTTGTCTTTCAAATTTCCAGCTGATTTCAGTTGTGATAAAATCTTGTTCCCAAATAAAACTAGTACTATTAAATAGCTGCAACACTGATGAGGTGTCTTATCTGAAAACATGGAGTCACTAATAATCCCGTACGGCAAAATAAAATCCTGAATTTCTTTAACTATTAGTTTTATTGAATTACGTACAATGCAATAGTGATGTTGCTTGTTACTCAGTTTCTTAATATATGAGAATTCAACATACTATTTTACTACTACATGTATTTGCATGTTTGTTTGATTCTTAATATCTTTGGTGCCTTGCAAAACAAGGAGTACAAAAAATACTAATTTATTTTTTACACGTGTTCTTATATAGAGGCTAGACAAGATTTCAAACAGATCTTGCTATGCTAATAGCATAAGCCCAGGCACCTTACACATGCCAGAGAGAGCATCTGTAAATGTTGTTACAGGGAGACAGATGTATCATGCAGTTTCAAAGGTCTGGAGAGCCATGTGGAAACTGCCTCTGATAATATACAGCTGACAAATTAACAGTTTCTGGTATGAGATTTTCTTTTTTCTTTTTTTTTTTTTTCTTAGGAGAAGTCTGACCACATGGATGATTTTGGACATGTGGAAAAAGTAGAATTAAAGAGCTGATAATTCAGGTTGTTACACAAACAGTTCCAAGACCCAGTTTGAAAGGCACCTCTCCCTTAAATGGCTTGAAATGCAATACCTTCCAAAAATATAGTGGGAAAATAACAACTCTGCTCATCCCTCCCTTTGGTGACTCTGTAAAATATTCCTTAGGGAAATTTGTCCAGGGAGACTCATTTCAAGGTTCTCCAAATATATCTGGCTTATTGACATCTTTTCCACTGTCTTTTCTACACTCACCACAAACCATATGTTAATACCTTTGTATCCATCCTTCCTACAGAAAGCTGCAGCTTTGGAATGGTGTCTTGTTTAGGTAGTAACAGCTGCCTAAGTGTCACAATTTGCCTATTCCTTCAAATTATACATATTTGTACTTTTTTTGTTGTCAGAAAATTTATGAAATAAAAATGAGGATGGCAGTATTGTTATCTGATATTATCTGTGAAGATCAGATGCACTATGTAAGCTGTGGAGACAGGCACCTGAATCTGTCAAGCATTTAAGCCAGCATCTTAGGATAAAATGTAGCACAGTTTTTTTAATTTTAAAATCCCTTCCTATAGTCCAAAACTCATCCTCGTAGATAATTATTTTCTAAAGGAAAGAAGATTTAAAATGAAATTTGATCATCAGATTTCTCCACCTATGTCGTTGCTGTTTAAATATATATTTAAAAATAAACAAGAATATTTTTTCCCCAAACTTCAGCAAATTCCTTAACCTGATGTTTTTTTCAACACAACACAACCACCCTCAATATTCCTTGAATTTTTTGCAGCCAACAATTTTGTATGTGGGTAAAGTACTCAACCAGTGCCATAGAGCACTATGTATAGTGCTATAACAGAAGCATAAATTCAGAATTGGCTTCATACTAAAGAATAGCTGAATGCATTTTAATAAATGTCCCCAGTGACTTCAGTGTCTGGTAATCAGATAGAAACAAAAAGCACATATGTTACAAGATGTTATGAACCTTTCCTTCAAAAATAATAAATGGAGTTGTTTGCTTAGGTGGCTGGTTTACATGTTTACTCAGAAAACAGCAAAAGAGATCAGACTTGGGGGGGCGGTGGGGAGGGAGTGAATTATTCAATAGTCCAGTTCAATAATGTCTGTCTATTAATTGCAGCCAGTTAGTAAGACATAAAAGATCCAGCTCATTTAATCTGATTTTATAGAAGAAGCAAAAGTGGTGCATGATTTTGATATAGGAGGACATCTGCAAATAGCAAGAGGTTTACTGAAGTATTTCGTTTCAGTAGCAGTAAAAAGAGCCTACTGCTCAAATCAGTAACTGGCTAAAACTCTGACGTTCTTTTCGAAGACTACAAGTTTACATTAAGCGTGCTTTCAGTTGTCAGGCTCCTGTTGTGACATATTGTTTGAGTCAGACTTCATCAATCTACAAAGCATTACTTGAGGTCTGATGGCATGTGCGTACACCCAATATACTATGTACAAATGGAAATGATACAGAATTCTGTAATTACTATTTTTTTTTTAACCCATAAATATTTGGTGCATTAAATTTCTGCCCTGTATTTTTCAGAAAGCAATTATTTGATTGCTTTATCTGCACAAAGTAAATAAAATATCATGGTATTGATGATTTTTCATGTGCAGATGTTTTGCTTTTAGCACATCTGTATGTAATAAATTATTTTCTGTGTAGAAATGGTATTTTATTATATGATTTAATATGAAATCTTGAATAAATAATTTAAACTGAAACTGTTTCTTTGGGAGCACACCAGAATTATTTGCAATAGTTGAGCATACCACATATATTTTTTTTTGCACATAGATACATTATCCAATTCCTTTAAAAAAGCAACAGTTTTAAAGATATTATTTTACACATAAATGGACAAATAGAAAAAATGATCCTCTGTGTAGTCTGCCTGGATTTTGGTTGTTTCTTACTTTTCTTTTATTATGCATGTGCTAGTCTAACAGTTTGGGTTTGCAGCTAGATTGTGATGTTGGCTGTAGGTTTTAGACTTGAGGATGCACAGAAGGAAGGGTGGGAATGTTGGCTTCCTTCTGTCCATCTGCCTTGTGTTGATCATCTGTGAGCCAGGCCACGGGTGGGGCAAGGCAAATGTAGAGCAAAGCCTCATATACTATAAACCTGATGTAAATTAGCTTCTAAATATAGATTTTGTACATTTGTTTGTACGTGGATTTCTGTAGAGAGTGGAGCAAGCAGTGTACACTCCCAACCCCTGGAAGAGTGTGTTAATTAATGAGGTAAGGGGTTGATTCACAACCTGATAATTCACTCATGAGTAATTGAGAAAGTGTTTTGAGTAGTTCTTTACTGTAAGTATCAAGTACAGTGAAACTAAATCTTTAGGCCAATTCAAGAGTTGAAAGATGTGGGGGCAGTGTGGTCCATAGGGTGGCACAGGAAGACAGTGTCCCATTCTTCTGTAAGGTCTCACTTCACAGGAGGTCTAGGAGTACATAACTCCTGCAACCTTTTTGGTTCAGCTCCCAGAGCCATTACCCAAACGATGCTAAAGCAGCTGCATGAGGGTGTCCATTATCTAATTCTCATCATGGAAAAATAGAACCACTCTTTCTGGCAAGAAAATCTGGCTGTAACAATGGACCCACATGAAAGAAGGTACTTCTCTTCTGCCAGTTCTCGCAGTTCTCTCCATGGGAAAGCAGGATATATAAACAGCAAGTATTTTCCTTTCTTCAGTGATTTGTTTTCCATTTTAAATGGTTAAATGAGTAATATGGGCTTTCTTGTGATATCTGTGGTCAGTGGACAACAAATTGCTTTTGACCATATGACTGTCCAGCAGGTAGCTATATGGCTGTTGTGGGGTTGGTTTACGTTTTACTGGTTTTTATTGTAGTCAGCCCCTAAATCTCAGCAACCAACTACCTCACTTTATCACCAAGCAGAACACTTCTGTATGAATATGGATAGTTCAGAGGGTTTGGCACTTGTTTCTCTTACCAATCCATCCAAATTGGAGAATTATTAGGCAAAGTGCTAAGGTTTGCTATCCTTTATCTCTTTGCCTGTCAGCAGTCATTGTATGCATATAAACAAATACACTATATGTATGCATATAAACAAATGTATTCCAAACTGAAACAAACCTATTCAGAGCTGTTTTTCCTGTTGTTACCAGGGATCAAATTTTCAAAATGTTGTGTACATAGTTTCTGTGTCCCATATTGACCATATATTATATATTGCAAATAGATATTTCTAGATACTATCCCACTTTTTTAAATGATATTCTATATTCTTGTAAACTGATCTCTGGTAATGTATTGAGTAGTAACCCTACTCATCAAAAGTTTTTGGTGTTTCGGTTTTTTTTTAATATTGCTGTTTAAAAGCAGAAAGGTGTGCTGCTTTCCAAGCGTATGGTGTTACTTAGTGCTATCAACATAACCATTATAGTGTTTATTCTGTACAGCAAGAGTTTGTGAGTCCTAGACAACCTAGTCTGCAAAGTGCTGTTTGTGAATCTGACCACTTCCTCAGCTGAACCACGATAAAAAGCAAGTGATATTTCTGGTCTTGACTGAGTGATGTGATGCTATACTATGTCTAGTGTAGGATGTCTGAGGGTCTAAGCACAAAACCATCAGTACCAGTCATGCTTCCAGCCTTGAAGGCTGAATGTTTTGTGGGGTTTGGTGTTTTTTTGTGTTGTTGTGGTTTTCCTTTTCCATTTTACCTCTAATCTTTTACCCTATGACCAGTCTGCGACTGGGTAATAAAAACTGGGAATGAAGAAGTTAGGAAACTTCATGTGTTATGCAGCACGAGTAATGTGTGGCCTTGCACTATTGAGGTCTTCCGATTTGTGATCCCAGACACAGAAGGAAACTTCAGTGGGCATGCAGGACATTGCATTTGCTCAGATCAAGTACAAGGAAAGCTTCAAACTGTTTTAAGGAAGATATAATGGTCTAGTAGGAAAGGAGCAAACTAAGTCAGCATTCTTGGTTTCCATCCATGGCTGTGCTAGCTACTTGTTTTGTGACCTTAGGTGAAAGACTTATTCTCCCTGTGTCTCAGTTTACGCATTAGTGAAATGAGAGTAATGATACTTACCTATTTGCTGGGGCTTTTGAGGCTTAATTAATTGATGTTTGTAAATCACTTTGCTATCCTCTAGTGAAAGTTGTTAGAGAACTGCCAAGTATTTATCCTCTCCTGTTTTTTTCCTCTTGCTAGTCTGCACTCATCCATCTAATATCTAAAAGCATGCTCAGAGCTAGCAACAGATACTAGCCAAATCGCTCTTAACAGGAGATGTATGGAAGCTTTTACAAAATTACTTTTGCAAATTACCATGCTTTTTGAAGTATCATGTGCAGGGATGCAATGAAACAGTGCAGACAAGTGTCTGTGCTACTCACTGAACTGACTGTGGTTGTGATTTCTCATGTAATATCTTTCAACAGTTCCAAACGTGTAGGACTATTTTGAATTTCAGATGTGTCTTTTCTTTTTTTTTTTTTTTTTAATTTATTTCACTTCAGTAAACTATTTGGGGCTGCTAAAATGTTTTCCTACGTTTTTGATTTCACATGGACTTGTCACTAGATCTTTTAGATTAGGATGGCAAATGAACATACAGATTTATTACTAATTTCTCTTTCTTCTCAATCTGGGAGAAGCTTGCAGACTGCATCCTGCAAGAGGTTTAAGGTCAGCAGATCCTGTTATAAAGCCTTAGGGAGGTACAAAACTGCATCTTTATATGTGCAGCATCATCATCATAAATTCAAATCCTCATTTGCTTTGCTACTGTAAAGAACCTACATTCTGTCCTGAGTAACACAACTGAAAATACTAACGTGAGGAAATATAATACATCCCCATTCAACATTGCCTTTTTGGAAACAGGAGCACTCTCCACTGCTGCTCAGTGTAGACTGCACTGTGCCTGGAGAAAAGGCAGAGCAGAAGGGCAGGAGGTTATAATAGCTGGATGTGAGATACTACTGCTTAAAGTGGTGGAACTGGGCATCAGAAAGTACCTCTCAGGAGCCTTTGAGGAATCTGAATATCAGATGTTGCAATAAGATGAGAAGGGATTCAACTTAAATATAAACTGAACTTCTCAGCTTTCATATTTCTTGTAGACATCAGTGCCAGTGTTAAGGAAGGGTATAATTTTTGCCTCTAGAAATACTGTGCCTGTTTAGCAAAAGAAAGCGTGCATGTTGCTTCATTATGTTGATAATGTACATTCTCATATGGAATCCCAAAAGCAATTAGTGTGGGCCAGACCATTACAAGCCTCCTGAGCCTCTGAAGCCTTCCTTTCCCAGTGGTACGCTTATCTCCTGGTGGTTTTCTATTTCAGTAGCTAGAGGGAACAGGAACATACTAGGGATTTTATTTCTTGCTGGAATTAAATGTAGAGTTATTGATATTTCCTGTTAGAAATAAGCTTACACAGAAGTAAGATCAACACAATGTTCCCAAAATGAATGGGACTGCTCAGCTACCCCATCTTCAAGTCACTTCTTGTCTTTTCTGTAGCTGCAGGAAGCTCCTAGCTCATGGCTGCCTTTGGGACTTGTGTTTCCTGAATTTAAACAGCTAAAGGATGTATACGCTAGCAGACATCCTTGACACCTCTCTAGCACATGGCATTGAGCAAGAGCCCAAAATTTCATGTTCCCTACTGTTTCCAAGGCCTTCCTGCCTCACATGCCATATCGGTGGTAGAGCTGTCCTGGAGCACAGACCTCCTCAGTGCCTGCAGCCACCAGTCTGTGGTGGACCTGGAAAGTTTGGGCTTCTTCTACTTTAAAATCTATATGCTTCTACAGAGCATTGCTTTTTCTACCAGTTGGTGTTTCTCATGAAAGACATCTCACTGGAAAAGTCTTGATCAGCAGTGGCATGGGGCCCATCACTCCACCCTTTCTTGTGTTTCAGAAGCATTTCCATGCTTATCAGTTGAAAATCAGCCCTAATTTCTAACAGTAGTAAAGATGTTCATTACAGGAAATGCATAGGAAGGAATGTGGAGAAGTCTAGGAAGGAATTACTGCTGTTTGTATTCATTATTTAGCACCACGTAAAACAACAGTTCTGGTTACCATATGGAAGTATTGATTGTCTTTGTTGTCATTGTAGGTGAATAAGATGAGCATGAGAAGTAACCTGATTTTACTCAGACCTTCATCAGATTCTAGGGTCAGCACAGTCCTGGTAAACTACATCTGTTATCTAATACTGTATTTCTGGTTTCTCATTTCTGTATTGTGATGTGAAGCTTCCTCCCTTTCCTACTTCAAATCTCTACGCAGTGGTATGTTCATAGAGCTTCATCTTACTGTTGCCTGTGCCAGCTGAGCCCCTTTAATGTGGATCCCTTCAGAAAACCTGGTCACCACTGGTCACAAGCTGGTGACATCACTGCTAATGTTACCAAGGCATGTAGGATGTCAGTTTGTTTCACATTTAGGTCCCAGTATGTTTCCTCTGGTGGCAAAATGCTTGGGTTTTTAACTTTACTCATTTCCATGATGCAGCTTTGGCCTTAGCACCACGCAGATGAGTTTTGCAAACATGCTGTTGCCCAGGGCAGGAGTGATCAGCCTGGGGGAGACTGGAACTCCTTAAGTTGGCTTTGCTGCTGCTGGAAATCCATTTTGCAATCATTCTCTCAGAAAAATGTACATAGAATTAAGAACTGCTATTAACAACTGAGCTGTTTTGGTTTTTCAGCCACTACTGACATTGCACTGTATAAACTGGAGACTGGAACATATGTGAAAGGCCTAGTTTATCCAGACAGTGGATTCATTTTCAATATTTCTAGAGTGTGAGAAATATCTTCCAGCAACTATTAAAAACAATGGGAAAAGCACAAAACCCACTCAGATAATACAGCCTATTGAGAATGCTATTGTCTGTTGTACATTAATGCTCCTGCCACTGTTAGTTCCATCAAAATACAGTACAAATTGAAGGAGTTCCTAAGCAAGTCTTGAGCAGGTAAACCTTGTGCAACATTTTAATTTTCCAATACTAAACAAATGGCCTTCAGATGAGTGAGCAGAAATGTAAATAGCAATCTGGTAACAATTTGGTGATTAATTTTTTTTTTCTTTAACTTTTACTCTAAGCAAACACGTTTGGAAGTTTATACTTAGTTTTTATGAAAGTCTTTTATGGAAGGTGTGGTTTATTGGCTGCCTTAATGATGCTGGTTTCACTGTAGAGAAGAAACAAAAGAAAAACAGGCTTGAGCTGCTCTGGAAAATAACTGGAATGTAGGAGCGAACAAGAGAGAAAAGGTCCTCAGATCCTGAAAACATGATAATGCATGCATTACTGAACTATTGCTTCCATTTAGAAAGGGACAGAAAGCAAAATGTTCAGAACAAGCCCTCCAAAGCTGAGCACACTGAGGTATATTCAAAGCTCAGACTGTCAAAGTAATAGGGGAAACATACCTGTATTTTCTATCTTGATTTATAGGTAGTTCTGCTTGTTTCAGATGCTTTAGTTGTCTGGTTTATAGTAGCTCCTTGTCACATGACCCAATGTACAGAGTACCACCCTAATTTTATTTTTCCTATTTTTTTGCTATTTTTCCTTTATCTTATTTCTTTAGTAACAGCCTTGTTTCATACTGCTTGTGTCCACATTAGTCATATGTTGCAGATGATGTTTTGTTGGGTTTTTTTAGTTGGTGGGAAGACAGTAATGAAGAATACTTGGAGTAGGGCTTTAGACTGAAAATAAAAGTTCATTTCATTGTTCTTCCATGTCATTGGAGAAGTCCCAGCCAAGTGATTAGCCATCTCCTGATGAGAAGGTAAGGGACTGACTTTCCTCAGGAGGTGCTGATATCCTGTGCTGGACCTGGAATTTACGTATCCAGGTGAAATTTCCATACTTCACAAAGAGAAATGCTTGTACGTGCATGCGTGTTTGCACAGACAATGGTATTAAGCACCACACAAAACTTTCCACATTGGCATCTCAAAAAGGGCATCACAAAGTATCCCATATTATGGCAATGATTTGCATCAGATTTGGTTGTCAGGAGAAGCCTATGAACGAAGGGCAACGATAAGAAACTACTGTGAATTAGGCTTAGGCATAGATCATGGACAATTGCACAAATGACAGACCTCCATTCTTGAGGTCTCTTTTTTTTCCCCAAGTATTTCTGCATCATGATGCTCTTTGTTCACAGAAAAGTCACGGTGGTGGGATCTGAGGTCACGAACCTTATTGCAGGACTGATGCCCAGTCTCAGCTAGGGCCAGCCAGATACTAGGCAAATATCTTGTTGTTGTCTTATCTGGCCCAGTATCTAGTTATAAAGTATTAAAAATAAACAGTCTATGAGAAACGAAACAGGGGGTTTATCTGTTGAAATTGATGAAGGAAATTGTGTGTGTGTGTGCATGCAGGCTTCCACAAAGAGTGCTGCTTAAATGACTGTTTACAAAGTTGGATAGCTATCAGGAATTCATTTGGAAGTAGGCTTAAAATACAATTACCTCACTGTACAAAAACCATCATAATATCTTTGATGCTTCCTTATTGACAGAGACAGCAGGTTAGCAGTGAAATTCTAAAATAAATCTACAAGTCAACTATGAATGCTTATTTAAAAGTGGACATTCAGCTACAGTTCCAAAATCAGTTGTAGTATATACACCACTGAAATACTTGGACTATAATTAGTGGGGTCCTAAATGAGATAAGCATGGCAATTTGATTATCAGATAACTCTAACATATACTTAAAAGGCTTCTAACTTGGTAAGAATTGTGATCATGTTTTCTACTCAGTGAAAATATCAACATCTAAATATTTCATACAATCACAGGGAATTTAAATGAAGTAAATTTTCGGAGAAAAATGAGGCGAAGCACTTCCCACAGCAATATGGTTGAGACAGGTTTTCCTTTTAATTTTTGATGAGTATTTGTTCTTCTGAGAGTTACATAAGTGATATCACAAAATTCCAACTCCCTTTTAGCCCTTCTCCATGGTACATCTAAAGGCATATTTAACTTACATGTTAATTCAAAAATGAGCCTGAGAGCTCTATATAACAAAACTGTGCTGCAACTTTATGATGCAAACTAATCTGTGAGCTGAGAATCCTTTATTTGTTTTGCTCTTGAAATCCAGTCATACTTTATATAAGAATGCAGAGAAGAAAGACAAATGGTTTATCCTCTAAGCCACCCAGCATCCTGTTCTCGATATTTCAGTAACATATGCTAACATATGCTTTCCTCAAGAACTTCAAAAACATGCTTTTAGCAGCAATGAATATAGCACCATACATTAAATTCAACTTTAAACCTCATAGTTTACCTCTAATACTATTACCTCATGTATAGAAGAAAATGTAAATCTAAAATATGCTGGTGATTATAACCTTTCTTCCTGACAGACACTGCAATATAAAAGCACATAAATTGAATTTCTTCTTTAAAGAAATTTGAATACCTTTGGAGCATTTTAGCAAATCATCTCCAGCCGTTATGGCACGACTTCAATGGACTGTGGAAAAGTGCTCTCCCTATGGCATGACTCCTGCGATAGAAGGACATAGCAAGACAGAGACATGCCAAGAAAAATAGAATGTACTCCATTGATATTCAAAATTTATTTTATTAAACTTGCACAAAAGACTGAAAAACTGGAAGCTGGTTTTATTAGAAAAGGCGTTCAAATATTAACTCTGTGAGTGCTGTTTGCATTGCTTGTCAGGAAAATATAACAATCAAAGATATACAGTTTGAACAGTTTGACTTTGCTCCCTAGAAAAGCTGTTTGATTCCTTGTGTTAACTATTAAATCAGAAACTCAGAGTGGGTAAGTAGGAGATCCTGATGCATTAGATGAGAATTCTTAAGAGGGGTTCTCCCTCGGGAGAGAAATCGGTGTATTTGAGCAACCTTGCGCTAATTAGTAAATATGCCAATTGGTAGATAACAGCCATATTTCAGGATTCTACTTCTAAGGAAACATATGGCAATGTTTCTGAATACCATCAGCTGCCAGTGTTTGTCTTACAATAGGGGTGGGAACTGAAGATGCCAAAAAAACTATTTTTCAGAGCAGCAAATACTAACGTTTCTATAATATGTTGGAAGGACAAATTAACTGAAGATTTGTAAGTGTGTGGTTGAGTGGAGAATGGCCAAGTTTGCTCTATATTGGTTGGGTCACTTTTCTGTTAATCAAAACAGGGCAGATGTTTACTTTAGCAAGGTGAGCTGCTTCAGTGTATGAAAGATTTTTACCTCCATCTGCTGCAGTGTATATAACTTACGGTAGTCTTGGGGATTGAAAGAACTGCTCATTGATATAAACTTGCCACATGATATATTTTTGAGAAGATCTACTGCCAGGTTAATTCATGGGTTAAGAAAGTTACCTCAGTGGTGAAATATTGCCCTTAGCCTTTGGCTGCACATATGGTACAGACTTTCCAACTTTAGAACTTTGGAAATTGGTAAACGCTGTAACTTGTCAATAAATATGATATGTGTGTGTATGTGTCAACACTACCTCTGTCTGCCATTACAGTTAATGGTCTGGATGTGTTTTTGTTCCTACTATAACCACCTATTTTCAGAACATTGTAATTTATGCATAAACATTTCCTCATGACAAAGATCTGGGTTGCGACATAAGCCAGGAATTTTTTTTTTTTAAACAAAATCTGTTTCACCATGAATTTTACAAGTAAAAAAGTGTTATTTATAATCTGAAGAAGTAACTTTTATAGAACAGTTATGAATAAGGACTTCATTATTCATTTTTCTGAGTGACAATTCACAAGCATCTAAGATGTATGTGAAGCAGGTCTATGGGCTGGACAACCCCAGTGTTCCTCTAGGGTCTTGTTCCATTTAAGCAGGATCTAATTTTCCATTATAAAATATGTCACCATCCTCTCAATTTCTCCATTCTAGTTAGAAGAGGGAGTGGGTAAAAGTTCCAAAGCTTCTTATTGGCTTAGGGCCAGATGAGAATTAAGACTCTAAAAAGCTTTTAAAATCTTGCCTTTAGACTTATTCCCAATAAAGCAATGAAGGAACTTAAGAGCCTGAGTCTCATGGAGAGTCACTCAGATTTGGAATCCTATAGACCAGAATTAAAGAGTCTAAAGATTCAAGTAGTCACTTTAATGGCTTTTTGAATGCACATAGACATTTCCTTGCTCTTTCAAACACCTGACTGCACTTGGGAATCTGGCCCTGAGATATGTCTGGATGTCCTGTGCTCAAATGTGAGCTGATACCATGCCAAGTCAGCTGGAGCAACGCATTTGTCTGTGCTAGCAATTTAAAGTAAAACTTGTCTGATTTTTTTTTATGTACCTATTTAAATCTAAATTAATTTCCCATCCTAACTATAGCAAAGATGGGAAGAGATCAAGCGCAAAAGCTTCAAGCCAATACTCTGCTCCAGTTGCTGCAAACAAATTGCTGGTGGAGACACAGCAGTAGTGCTATTATAATCATGGGCCTTCAACGCAAGCAAGGAAACCCACTGCAATAGATGAAAGCAAGGAATCGCTGTATCATCACACACTGTCCAGGAGACCAAGGGCACTCAGGGCTGTGGGTAGGCCTGTGATGCTAGGATCATGGGAGACATTAGCACAGAACTCAGCCAGTCAAACCCTGCCCCAGAGATTTTCTTGGTTTCCTGACCCCTTTGCATTAGTCCATGGTTGAAGCCAAATGCAGCCCACTGATGATAATCCATAGTCTATAGACAAATGGCTGTTTTAATCTGATAAAGTGCAGCAGGCATTGCAGGGCCCAGGGGACAAGCAGCTATGCAAGGCTCCAGGTCTGCACTGAAAGTGCTGCATCTCAGCTCCTCTTAGCCCCGAAGAAAGCACAGCACAGTCAGTCAGGATTGCTTGTGGAAAGAAAATGTTAGCATTCTGAAATAAAGCCTAGAAATTGTTTAATGAATTTTGTTCTTCTGACAGGTATAAAAAAACATAGAGTGACCTAGAATATAGTATAATTCTTGACTAATTTAGGTAGGTGTATCTGCCAGATTCAAGATTCAAAGGATGGCATATTCGTTAGTCACCAAATGTATAGCACATGCAGTGGCCAAGAGAAGCTTGGTAGTACTCAAGTTGATAGCTTCAAAAAATGGAAGGAACATAAAATGATCTCTAAATTTGTATTCTTTAGGTCCCATGATTTTTAAGGCAGGCTTCTAATTTTTTTTCTAATTTCAGGTCACGATACATGAATGTTTGTGTATGGAGTAACATAAAGAATGATAAAGTTTGAGCATCTGCCTTTCAATTCTCACATTTGAAAGATCAATTCTTCCTGGAAGAACACCTGTTCCCTTCCAGTATTGATGTATTGATTAGACTGCTGTGTCTTTGGCACCTTATTTTTATTTTTGGAAATCTGAAATATGTTTTAAAAATAAATACATAATCACCCCTTTTCCTGACCCATGTAAAAACAGTCATCTGGAGATGATCTTTAATCACAACTCTGGGCTCTGAAACTGGGGTTTACGATAAAAATGACAACAAAATTTCAACTGTGCCATAATGCAGTAGTTAAGTAAATACAGTACATAGTGTACTTAATATGCTAATCTCTGAGCATTGGGAAGAAAATCTCACTGGAACAGAAATCAGCTGTGGCTTAGCAGTCTTTTGCTTGCAGAAGAAATGAGAATCAACTGCAAAGCCTCTAAGTGAGAGCTGCTTCTTCTGGTTAGCCCTGGCATTTCTGGGAGAATGAACAGCACTTCTTAATTTTCACTTTAACCACTAGCTGCTTTTTTTTTTTAATGGTGTGTCCTGCCAGTCAGGCTGGATTCTGCCATGTTTTTGATGATTTATTTTTGTTTGACAATAATGTAAAATACAAACCATCTGATGCTAGGTTTTAGTTCCATTAGCTGGGAACCACAAACCTATGCCATGTCACTTTTTCTTTTTATAGTGCTGTTTCAAACTTATTGGCATAATTGATCGATCTTTTTCCTTGTCTGGATTAAATGATGGTTTTGGCCAGAGTTTCATACCACGATGCCAGATTTTCTTATTCTTATGACTTCCATCTCCATGTTACACAGGACTAACTATAAAATACTCAAATGCCTCATTTGTAAACATACAATTATGTACACAAAACGTGCTTCTTAATGTTTCCCCAATTTGGCTCTGCTGTTACACTAGTGATGGCTGCTGGCATGCAAACCAACTAATTTGCACCATGCCAGCACTCTGAAAGCTGAATTGAATTGAGCCTGGATAATGTATGAATACTGCAACCTAATGTTTTTAAAAAGTCATCCCTAAAGAGCATACATACAGATGGGTTTCTGTTAAACACGTGTATCTATGCATGTAACTCTCTTGCCAATATATGGTTTTAGCAAGGATCAAGTTAACAGAGGTATGTCGGAGCATTGTTCCCAAAGTGGTTTTTCCATTATGTAATGGATCTCCCTAGACACAACCAAAACAGCTGTCCTGAAACTTGTTAGACAAAGGGATCGCAGCCAGCCCTTACTCTCTCCTGTAGGCTGCTGTAGAGAAGAGAAAGGACGAAAAGCCTGGTCTATGCCATGGACCAATGTCCTACACATGGAGTTGCACATCGCAGGAGATGGAGCCACCAGAAAGATGGAGCCATAAGAAGGTGCATGGGACTGGAGCCACTCTATAAATGCAGGTTTGCAAACCTTCACCTTTTGCCTGCAGTAGCCAATTTGTTTATCATTGAAGGTAAAGAGGCAATTTCAGTAGCTGTGAAAATGGTATTTCTTACCTTGATACAAGTGGTTTCTTATCTTTATTATCTGGCTTAGTAAAGTGTGATGGATCCTTTTTTGAAAGACAGTAACATGTTTTACCCTGTGTGAACCTTAACGAATCATAGCACAGAATGGTTTGAGGTGGAAGGGACCTTAAAAATCATCTAGTTTTACCGCCCTCCCACAGGCAGGGACACCTTCCACTAGATCAGGTTGCTCCAAGCCCCATCCAACCTGGCTCTGAACACTGTCAGGGATGGGGTATACAATTCTAGCGATGGGGCATAAATACAAATATACATCTCTCATCAGCCGTGTGCAATAGACACTTCACACTCCAGAGCATGAAGCATTAGTAAGTCACAGTGGGTCAATAAGAGTTTCTTGTGTAAGCAAAGTGTCCTCAACCCGTCAGAGTATGTCATGCAACAAAAAACAGTTTTAATCTGTTTGGAAATCATTTTGTCACTGAGTTTGTGGTGGTGTTTAACACCCCCAGGTGTTTCAGTCTGGCTCCCTTCAAAACACAGAGAAGAGATCAAAGGGGCTATATCTTTCCAACTGTCTTAGCCCAAGCAGCACTTATTCACATTTTTTGGATCCATGCACTCAAACATTCTCTGTAATAATGAAAAAGAGCAGGAAAATAAGAGATCTTAGTACACAGCAGATAGAAACAGAATTAAATCTGACTGTGAAAAACCTTTTTCATATTTTAAACCTTCTCTTCACATCTGTGGGTTGTTCAGATGAGTTAATGACAAGCCAACTAATATTTGCTGCTGTGGAAACTAATAGGATGGATAAAAGATCTGGAGGGGATGTGAAATGAAGTAGACCTGATTATTTTAAACTTGCCAGGTTTCTGAAGAGAATTTTTAGCAGGGAAGGCATTGGAGGCTGTTGCTGTGTGCTTGGGGGAGGAAGGCTGCTGCTGTTTCTTTGTGAAGAACCTGGTGAGCTGGTTCAGTTTATGCAGGGGCTGCAGATTTTGGCTAATTCACAAAGAAAAAGTAAAATCAAAGGAAATATAATTTCCTCAACTGCAAGGTATTAATATCCTGTTCAATTTAATTTCTGCCTTCTGCTACAGTGAACCCTTTAATATGTAGTGTCAGCTTGGCAAGGATTTTCCGGCAGTATCAAAAGAGAATTTAGCCCTGAAATACTGTCACAAGAATTGCTGTAGCTTTCAATAGCATAATCTCCCAAGAAGCAGCAGTGGAGGTGCCTGCTGCAAGGAGAACAAGTCCCCCTTGGGCCAGGTAGGTACTGCCCCACTGTCCCCAACAGTCTAATAATAATTTCTAAGGAGGCAAATTACAACAAGTTGGATGCTGCAAGTTCCTAGTTATGTGGATCTACGGCCTGTGTGTGATGCTGATCGATAGGAGCACAGTGAGTGGCAAGACCTGGGCTGGGTGCTGATGGTTTCAGGCTGCATAACACTCCTGCACAAAAATCCATGGAGATAACCTGGCTTTGGACAAGGAAGTGCAACCATTGTGCAAGGATGGTGCTTATCCAAGGCATGATGTATTTCTTTGTGTTGGGAAGTGAAGCAGCTATGCACTAATAAGCCAGAAGTGCTCTGTGGGAATCTCTTACATTGTTATTTAAAAGACAAATATTCTCCCTGTCCAACTTAGAAGGATTTTTCTGGTTAAGAAAGAAAAGCATTTTCACAAAAATGTTTGCTGTCTATAAAATATCATAGATCTCACACTAAAGTGCAAAACACTTTTTCATGAATTTACATTGTTACTGTATGTTTGCTCCTGCTTAGATGAACCACAGATGGAATTTGCCTACTTTCCGTCTTACATTAGTCAGAAAGCCACCAAAAAGTTTTATTAAACTGAGATCTGAAAACACCTGAATTCCCCTTTCCTGCAGTTTTTAGATTCTGAGTTTTGAGCTGTTGTAGGTTTATTTGCAGTACCATAGATCCTGTAAAAATTACTGCCTTCTCAGGAATTACCTATCAGGACAAATGATAAAACAACTTAGTGCTTATCAGTATTAATTTCATGAACAATTTCTAAATCGTTCTTCCAGTGATAAAAAGTGGAATAAAAATAGAACAAATTGAGAATAGAAGATGATGCGAATTTTTATCTCTTTCACAAATCCATTTGGCTTTCATATGAGATTTATCTTTCCATTTCAATCCTTGAGAACCAATTAATTTTTTTTTTCTACTTTATCATTGTATTTCCCCATCATGGCCCTTTTTCCTTATAAAATTAAAATATTTCCTTTGGAATTATCTCAATATCAGAGATTGCCTGTGGCCTTAAGTCACTACACGACTTCAGCAGCACCTCATTTCCACAGAACAGAAACTGAGATATGATGTACTTTTTTCTTTACCAAGATGTATGGTTTAGGTATAGTGTTGAATGAACAACATGACTGACTTCCCCTCCGTTCACCATCTGCGCTTTTTAAAAGAACAAATTTAAAAAAAGGAATTAGAGGGTCTCTGTCATTGCAGTGGCCAAACCACTTTTAATATCCATTATTGTTTCCCTGCAATCAGTTTGCAGGATGTTGCAAAATATCATGGAGATGCCTCTTGCAGAGCTTCAGTTTCATGCTGTACATGAATAGTGTTATACAAGTCATGTGGCAGCTCAGACATGTGTTTTGAGGTTTTTGGTGTGTCAGTCAAGCCTCTTGGCCCTGTGTCCTTTGTATGTCTGGTTGATGAATTTTATACTGGCAGAATATGCTCTTTGTGGAAAATGGATTTTTGTGTGGAGGAGCTGCCAACATATTTCCTTAGACTGACATCAAAGTACAACAAATGCTGTCAGGGAAGTCTTGTTCTAAAATGTGCGCTTTTGTGCATGAGTGTTTGTGTGTATCTGTGTATGCATTCAGGGCCTTTCTGAAATTTAATAATAATAAATTACTAGACATATGTATCTGTAACTTGGCGCTCTCTCCTTGCCCCATCTACAGCCATCACCTTGAGATCTTTTATCTCAAGCTAACGACAGTTGTGCCTTGAGCAGTCAACAGTCCCTCACGAATTCCTGAAGTTGGTCAAGAAGACACAAATCAGAACTCCTAGAATTATTTAATAGTGTTCTGACTTTTGGTGTTATTGTCACAGAAATTGCTCGTTTTAAATTCTGATTGGCATCTCTGGGAGCTTATGATCATATGACAGGATCAGCTTCAGTATAAGCATTTTTTAATTTCAAAACCATCCAGTTTGCAGTCAGTTTCACATTTTAAACCTCAAAACAAATATATAATGGTTGGACTTGATGATCTTAAAGGTCTTTTCTAACCTAGTTGATTCTACGATAACCTCACTGATTATCACTTGCCCTATGACTATGCAGAAGCTTTTATAATTGCTTTGTGCCTGAACTTACTGTAGATAAAAAAGAGATAGAAAAATCTGCACATAATAGAAATGTTTCATTTTTAAGCACTCTGAGGTGAAAAATGTTATTTTAACTACTTTGCTTCCATATTTTATAATTTGAAAATAGAAATTGTAGGGACACTTTCATACTAGTGACTTTGAAAAGTATAAAATCAATGCTTTCTCTATTTTCTGACTTTTATTAACCTAAAAGTAGGAAGAATAACATTTAAAAATACATACAACCTATTTTTGTCTTTGGGCTGTTAAGAAAGCTTTGCTTTGCTCTTGCCCAGAGACATGGGAAACAGTGATGGATAGTCAAAGGGGGCAACCCATCTCTTTTATTGCCAACTTGAGCTGTAATTTCTAATCCTTATTGTGTCTGAAGCTAAATCTGAGACATTCCAGAGCCTAGATACTATGTGGAGTGAGGTCCAGTCAACAGTAGTCAGGGCTGGGAGCAAAAAACCTTGTGCCAGGGGTCAGGGACTGAGCAGGGAGTAGGAGCCCAGGAGTCAGAGCTCTGTAGCAAACAATATAGAGTAAAGTGCTGCCAAGGCAGAGCGAAAGCCTCTCACTTTCACTTTGGTAAGAATTGCTGCAAGAGGCAGCAATCAAACCCGTCTCACTGTGACCATGCAGTCGTTCTCTTCCACTATTTCCCCAGCAGCCAGGTATGGATAATGATGCTTTTCCATGCTCAAGATTTGTGGCCAAAAATTGAAGTGACTTGTTAGTGATGTTCCTTGGCTTTTGGATCCTGCATAAATAATATCTAGATAATGGTTTGTTATTTTGCTTTGGTTTCTTTTCAAGCATTGTCAACTGTTGTTCTAAAGTGCATTAAAATGCATAGGGAATATTTTTCAGTCAGGTAAAGCTCTGTTAGAGAGAGGTAATAGGAAGAAACAAGCTTCAACAGATAGGCAGGCGGTCTTCTTGATCCTGCATATGTTTTAACTTGTGGAAAGGCAAAAATATTCTTCATTCCAGAGATGTCTAAAAACTCACTGAGTTGTCATCTCTATAAACTGTCAGTCAGGACTTTTGTCGTTTTGTTACTGTGTCTGGTGTGGCTTTATTCACCTCTCCCTGCACGTGATTGTAGGGGAAGTCAAAAAATTCCTGGGTGTCTTTTTTATGTGGTTTTATTTTATTTCCACAGAGCCTTAATCTGTTTTACATCTGTGTGTGACTGCAGAAAGGTAAGAAAGGGTGAAAATGGATCAATTCACAGTAAAGCAGTGGGAGAGTTATTTGGTATTGTTGAAATAACTCCTGTCCTATCCTCACACATCTCCATGCTACAACTTCAAAACCACTAGAAATCCTATGGAGTTTTCTAAGTGAAGTACTAATATTCCCTCTTGGTACATTTCTGAAACTGTACATATATGGGTTTGCTAGAAATATTTAGGAGAAACAGCTGGACCTCACAAGAAAGCTGTCTTTTATACTTAATCTTCTTATATGACCCAGATTGTACATATAGCATATTTTCATTCAGCTTTCCTCACTCTAACCCGTATCTTCTCAATCTTTTGTATTTTGCATTTGCATCTTAAACATACTTTCAAACAAGAGGTCAGAAATGACCGAGGGCAGAATTTTGTCCGTGCTAAGGGCCTGATTCTGCACTCCTAATAAGCAGGAGTCTAATAATCAAAACTCTTAAGAGATGCCCCATTACCTGGATGAAGGTGCAGTCTAGCATCACCATTCTGGAAGAAATGTTCAGGACTCCTGCACTGACATTTTATACTCCCATTTACATAGATAAAATATGAAGACTTGTGGTTGCCTTATTTTTATCCACAAATGTGTTTGCAATCGTCTTCAAATTACAGCTTTTGCAGCATTGCTGAATTTCTACTATGAGTAACCTCCTTTAGGATAAAGTTACTACTACAACATGGCTTGGTCCAACAGAACATCGGTGAAACACTGTGTTACCACTGAGGCACTTAACTGGACTCAGAGTAGATAAACAAATATCCCCAAAGTCACTGCTGTTATTAGATCTAGATCATTGTCTGGCCACTGCACAGAGAACATGGATAGCCCTTGGAGGATTTTTTTTCCCTTATTCTGTGTTTCAATCTATTGGCCTGAACATTTGATTCTAGTCTTGGACTGAACTGAGCATTTCAATAACTTGTATTTTAATCAAAATCAGAGATGCATGTGTATTTTCCTGCAACCAGCCCAGAATACCTTTCATTAGGATATTTTGAAATCATTACACTTAACTGGCTATGTAGTGCCTTCTGACATTCTCAGACAATATTTATCTTCATTACAACAAAGTTATGTCACCATTGCTGTGCTCTAAACAGTATAGACTAATCAAGTAATAGGTTGCTACAGAAAAGCTGTTAGGAGCATCAAGACTGTGAAGATAAAAAATGTCCATATTTTGTTGAAGAAAATGTGCACAATGAAAACCAATTCCCCCATCTCCTGCTCCTTCATTAGAGTTCACATTCTCCCTCAGTCCCTGAAGTTACTGTTTCCTTCTGAAGAACAGGCTGCTGAAAGTTTTCCATCCAAGCCTAAGCACTTAAAATATGGTATATGCTAGAATATGAAAATTGTGTCATTGTCTTCTTTGATGACCATAGCCATACATGTGTGACACAACAAGACAAAATAAATTGCCTGTTTGAGCTATATTTGCTGCTATATGAGCAGCCTTTTCAGAAGAGGCTGACCTAACCCCATCAAGTAAAGGGATCAGCACCTGGAGTTATCATTGCCCTTTCAGTATGATGCAGAAGCAAGTCTTGGGCTTTCAGAGGGAGAAGGCACTCAGCATAGCTGGTTGGGACTCACCAGTCACGAGGCTGCAGCTTAATTAAGAAGTCTCATCCAAAGCAGTCTGAAGAGCGTACCAGTATGATACGCTCTCTTTGGCTTCTCTGGGTTAGAAGATCAAAGTGTATTTTCCTGGTGAATGTGTTACATAGCCCAGGTTACTGTAAACCAACCTGAAAATACCTAAGACAAAACTGTGGGGTTGTTATTCCAGCAGGAGAATCAAGAGTGAGGAGACTCCTTCTGCCCCAGTGCTCAGTACCAAAGATGGATTCAGTGAGAGCCAAAAGCAGCATAATATTTTAAATATCCTGGAGAAAGAGCCCAAGTGAAGGTGAGCCTGTGTACTGCTTCATTCTTCCAGTATTTTCTCCTTTCAGCCAGTATTGGCTTGTCAGGGTGTGTTTTAAGCCAGCTGTTCTTCATCCAGATTCCAGCCTCCCTTATGCACTAAGAGGTCTGGAAGACAGTGCTAGCTGTGCAGGATGAAAAGGATATGTCTTGGCATATTGCTGGGCTATTAGTCCATATCACTGCACAGTGATCCCTGAAGATGGCAAATGATAAATAAACCAGACAGTAGTTAGCAAGTTAGCACAAAGTGGGACTACGCAGTAGCTTGGGAGGTCCTTGGCACAAAACACGTATTCCCTTAGGATGTACCAGGCTATTACGGTCACAGAGCTTAAGTACTAACCTTCCAAACCTGCTGTTCCAAATCAAATACATTCTTTTCCTTATTTCTCAGATAAATAAATCATACAATTAGAAGAAAAATCAAGCTACTTATAAATTCCAGGAGCCAACCTAGTGGAAAAATCTGATGGAGAAAGCACATCTATTTGCTTTTCATTTTTAAGAGTAGCAGGGCTTTCCGTCACACATACAGTTAATCCACAGGTCTTCAGCTTTCCAAAACAGAAAACTTGTGATGTGGTAAAAAGATTTCTTTAGTTACTTGTGCCTGCTGATGTCAAGCCACACCATGGCAGGCTTTGCATGGTTCTGCAAAGGTTGCAGAGAATCTTCCTTTGCCAAAAATCCACCCCACAACTATAGCAGGAGTGGAATGGAGACGTATTCCTGTTCTTTCTAAGAGGGAAAAGTCTCTACATTACAGACCGTGGATGCAAAGGTGCTAGAACAGACTGCACATTGACATCTCTAACTGGCCTGCGACAGTAGAAGGACAGACCAGCCTCTTTGAAGAGCTCTTTTCCTAGGTATGTGTTCTGGGGCTCTCTGCTTGACGCTTGTCCCCTAGGATGGGCGGTGGCGTGAATGCCATAGGTTAGCTCTTGGATAACATATAGCTTGTGTCTAAGTCACTATTAGATTTAGAAAACAGAATCATTTCCCAAAGCCCAGAGGGAGCAGAAGGGGAAGCAAAAAAGAATGGTTCTTAAAAAGTCTTATGTTTCTCTTTGGAAGAAAATTACCATCATCTATCTTTCCTTTCTTGCAAGCTCCTGAAACCTACTAGTACTGCCCTGCTGCAGGATTTTCAAACTTCTATTTTGCTGAAGAATACTTCTCTGATGCAGGTGCCAGTGCCATTTATCCGGGGATGATGTCAACATTCTTGTGTCATAGATGACAAATGACAGCAGAAAGGAGTGCCCCTTGAATTCTCTTACTTTCACAAGGTTCTTTCCTCTCTCCAGTTAAATGACATTTTATTTCCTACAGTGTTTCAGTTTAGACTTCTATTGCCTCTAGAGAGGTACTTTCAAATTGACTCAGAATGAGTGATTAGTACCAGATACTGAGCTCCAAATTCAGTATTAGTGTAAATAGAGTCACACGGCAATGGACATAAACTTTGCTTTCATGCTTCTGGGGCAAATTCTGCTTCATCTTACACCTCAGAAATTGCCAGGGAGTTTTTCTTGGCAACGCTGGATGGATTGAAGAGCATCTCCCTTATCCTCTGTTTCTAATGCTTTTAAAGAGACGACAGATCTGGAGTCAATGACAACCGCTGTATTTAGAAGTGTTTGCTTTGCAAAACATTTGCCTGTTCCTGTACCAGTGGGCACTTGGCAGCAGAAATCCATGCTTCGACCCTGTTCAGTATGTAGGCCTGATTTGAAAGGTAATGTAAAAATTGTGGGCATCAATTGGCACACTCAGTAGGTAGAGCAAAGCAAAGTAAAAGCTTGGGAAGAAAACAGGGAGGACAGAGCACATATGCTGCTTCTAATCCTCTTTTTATTTTGCTTCTTTCTATTCTTCTTGCTGGAAGAAGGGATTTGGACTCTCCTCTCTTAAGCCATGCATGCACAAAAAGGACTTTATTTTTAACTCCTGTTAAAATCCTTTCTTGAACTAAGCAGCTACAGTTTTAACATGTTAGCTGACTGCGATAACCCAGAGGGAAGAGCTTAGGGTTTATCTTGACCAGTAAATGCCTGTTAATTGCTACTGCTTGGACTTTGCTTGTTAAAGTATTAGTATGGACAACATGTGTTTTTAAAACCACACACCTGTACTCCTAATGACAGCAAGGCCTTGGGGGAGGAAGTGATTCACAGAACCACTGCTCCCTGCCCTTTCTACCCACTCAACATTTGATTATAGTGCACTTTCCCCTGTTCAAACACGTATGGGGCTGCCAACCCTGTGATTTTTTTGGTACCAGGCTTTTAAGCTAACCAGAAACATGGCTTGTCTTTGTTTAGCACTCAGTGAAAGGGCTGTATTTCATAAGAGCTCAGGATTCACCAGCAGCCAGGTTAATAACATCTCCAGAAAAGGACAGTTTTTCCCATCCTCCCCTTGCCTTGCACTGCATTAGTCCAAACACTAATTCAGATAAACAAGAAATTATTTAGAGAAACTAGTCAAAAAAAAACCAAAAAACCAAAAACAAAAAACATAAATAACTCTATTTTTCAGTAATACTGTCATTTAGTTGTTGTATTTCACACCTTCTGTCTAAAAACAATGGAAAGAACAAAGCCGCTTGTGGACTTCGAGGAATTTCTAGATCTTTTCTGGGAACAGATCTAATTTTTTTATTATTATTATTCAGTTACTCTACAGTTGTTCCAAAGAGAACGATGAGACTTGTTCCCAAAGTCTGAGGGAGATTTGGGGGTATGATAGTGACAGCAGTAACTTAGCTGAAGCAAATTCATTATATGCTCAATTTAAATTTAGGCACAAGTTTGCATTAAAAAAACCTTAAGGTGACTTCAACAGTCAAATGACACTTGCACAATCACTTGTACTGAAAAAAACAGGCAAACTGGTAGTACAGCAGCCCTCCCTGTTTTTCCTGGTGAGGGTAGAACGATCACTCACTCATGGATACAGAGATGACTCAGATGTTTTCATTCATTTATGTTTTCAAAGGTTTCTTCAGAGAGAATAGATTTAGCAACATACCTCTCCTTTCTTTTCAGTATGAGAACTGAACTTTTTTGTCTGTACACTTCTAGTTTTTCCCCAAAGCAGGGGTCTGTTAGCTCCAGGCTCCGCCAGTCTCAAGGGCTGTGATCTTATCTTAGGCTGCCAGAGATCATTATACACATCACTGTCATGTTGCTATGTTGTTGGTGGGGCATTTTTCCTTCTGTTTCATTTTATTTGTTTTTTACAGGGGGAGGAAAAGGCGGGGGGGGGGGGGAAAGTAGTAGGGTTTTTCTAGCCCTTAGACATGTAATGTCAGACAAAATGCCTCAATTTCTCTCACTCTTCCCTTCTAACTCTACCAGCTGAAGTACTATTTTTCACAGGATGAATTGCCGGTATTGCTACTTATGCAAAATGAGAGCAGCAACTGAGTTTTCCAGTCTGTAACTGTCTGAACTCAGACAGTACCGACATTAATATTCCTAATGGTAAAGCTTTCATTTAGTTTCTGTTCCATAGTCTGATATATATTCCTCATTCTCTAGTTACTGATACATTTCTGATGTGCCCAGCAGGTAACTTCTAGGAGTCACGTTAGGCCAAGCTTTCTTTAAAAGAAGGAGGGACTGTGAAGGGAGTAATGGATGAAAACTGTTAGTCTCTTATGTCTTGCAGACTTAGCTTTATTCAGTATTTCTGAGTGTTTTCTAGGGGAGCTCTTACTAGTTTCTTTAATAAAGCCTGTTTACCAAAACCACCACTAGATTCAGTTATTATGTGGCTCAACTCAAAAATGACACAGAATTCTTATAACTAATCTGTCCTAGCCATTCAGAGTATATATTATCTAGATTGTTTAGGACAGCTTTTCATCACTGCTGAAGCTCCTAGGGAACCAAAACTCTTGTGTTGAAGAAGGCATATGGTATTACTGGTGAAGACAGTAGCAACAGTGAGGAAGTGGTCAATCCTCCTCTGGTTTATGTGCTGTATATCAAAATTTTCCTACAGCCAAGAAACACAGGGTAGATACATACCTTGGAGACACAGGCCAAAGTTTGCTGGTGTAAGGTGATGGAAACAGTGCAGAGGAATTTTGGTTCTGTAGTACCTCATAGGACTGGAGCAAGCACACAGCTGCGTCCCAGTGTAGCCCTGGAATACCATTTCTGGCAGTTTTTTCTGACTTACAGTGTTCTGCAGCTGGAGATCTGAATTACCCAGAAGTTTTTCCAACAACACAGTCTTGGTACGAGACATGTAATGTAGTTTTAGTATGGGAGTTATAATCTGCTTATCAGCATCATGAAGCTCAAGTGCTACAGATTGGCCATCCCCATGCTGGAGGGCAGGATTGGTTTTCTTATGTTGTTCCTTATGTATCACCAGTGTATCACCCTATATCACCTTATATATCACCTATGTATCAGGCTATGCCTGAGCATGCCTTCCTGCTGAGATGAGAGTGCAGAGGGATTCAGCCAAGTCAGCTGATTTGAAGCAACTTGGAGTAGGAGTCACAGCAGCCAGCATACTGAGTAAGGAAAATTTAGGAGGTGCTAGAGAGAGCCCATTTGGAGTTCTGCCCTTCCTGGGAGTCTGTGTGCCTAATGGAGTTCCTAATTCAGAGTAGGATTTAAATCTCCTGAGTTTGAGACCCAAAGTAGCAGAGCAAGGTCAACCCTCCATGAAATCCTGCCTCAAGAGGAGACAGATGCATGTCCAGTCTTGTACGAAGTACACTGACCATTTGAGAACTCTTCTGAAGTGAGATGTGGCATCTACTTGGCTGGAGGGGTTCAAATTCACGTCAGGAATGTTCTAACCAGCCTTATTCTGGTGTGAGCAGCACGTTGTTCTTTATTTGTGTTTAGGGAAGGGAGTCAAAGACAAAGAATGGCTCATCTCAATTTAGCCTGGATTGGTGATAGAATTTCCTTTGGCTCTTCAGTCTGACTTTGTGTTCTTAGTCTGATACTTGCAATATAGAAAAATAACTGAATTTTTTAACATAAATTAAACTTCCAGCAGTAAACAGCCATGACTACAGAGGTCTGTTTTCTTACCTGTACCCCCACCAAGTCATGATTGCATCTCTAGCCCTTAACTCATGGCCAAAATCTGTGATGAAATATTGTAGGTGTTAGACAAAAGAAGTAACTAGAGGTTGGCTCCTTATATGAAGAGCTTGTGCCCTAAAGAAGCAAGACAGGCATAACTAAGAAGAGAAACAGAACAGTGGAATGATTTATCCAGGGTCATGGGGCAGGTCAGTGGTGAAGCTAAGATCAGAGTCTGTATCTCTTGGTTTCTGCCAAGCTATCACGTAGAACATGTCCACACAACAGGAATGTTTTAGATATACATGTGGCAATTGCAGTTCACTAGTATTGGAAATATTTCCATTTAGAACAGGAATGTTAAAGATTAACCTTAATAGCCCTTCTTTTCTGCTGTCACTTGGGTCCTCAGTATGTTTGAAAACTTTGTACAATCCACCAGCTCTTCATGTCGGGGCTTTCCTCTGCTTGTTAGTGATACAGGGACTTCCACGGAATAGCAGCCTCTTATGATAGCAACATTTTATTTGCTCACATCTTCAGTGAGATGAAAGATAATGGGAGAAAGTCAGATATCTTTCAAATATACTTAGTTTTAACAGCACTGAGACACTTAACTTGTCAGCAATCCAATTATTAATCAGATTAATGGACTTTTATAAATCCACTGCTTCCTTAGGACAATTGCCTGGTTTATGTTTCATGCATACAGAATAAGGTTTCTCAGGAGCTCTGAGAGCTTCAGTATGAAAACAAAAACTGAGGAGTAATCCTTAGCTTACTCTGCTACCACACCTTGCGTGCAAGAATGCTGATCAGTGGCTGTGTAGGAGCATCAATTAATTAGTTTTTTTCACTTCTGAGCTTAATGCTATCGAAAGAAATCCATCAGCATTTAATTAAAGACTAAATACAGTCAGTCTTTCTACCAACTTAGAAATATATTTGATACCTAGACAGCCAAAAGAGATACAAGTGGTAACAACATTAGAGAAGGTTTTGTAAGAGAATGGGAATCTAATTTGTATCTGGAAATTAAATTTATATCTGAGATTTTAAAAACCATTTAAAAGATATTGAACCCCTATTTGCATTAGGAAGCAATGAGAATAAGTCATCCAGTCAGGTCTTTAGCTTTCTAGGGGAAAGAATTTTTTTAAAATAATTTTTAAATTTTCTGGTTTTAGTCCGGGGTGCTCCAAGCCCCTGGAACACATTGCAATGAAAGAAAAGCACCTCATACTGTCATACTGCAGCATTTTCCTATTGGCTCTTTTCTGACTGAGCAAGATATTCTGTGTGCAAGGTTTAATTCTGATATTCTACTTCATAAACTAGGACATTTAAAATTAATTTTGTAAAACAAATTTTCAAAAGGAAACTGAGAAAAAAATAACGTGACTTCTGACTTCATCAGATGAAAGTAAAGAATTAATTAGTTTCAGTTAATTTTAGATCAAGTCTGGAGATCAGTGTGTTCAGAATAGAACATCGTAGAAGTCACTAATGTCAAAGTCACCATAGCATTTTCCCCTTGACTGGGGATCATGAACAAATGAAATTATCAGGGGCTTTAATATTGATTTAAGAGGGTGCAGTCAGGGGCTCTAAGGACTGCTTAATGTTAAGCACATGTATAAGTGTTCTCCAGAAGAATTCTTTTCCTTTTTTAATTCTTTTTTTTTTTTTTTTTCATATCCGACACTAGGGAATTAAAAAGGAAAAATATACTTGTATCTGTGTGAGAATTAAATTTTTAGGTTATAAAACCAAAGAACTATGAAATATCTAACTGGTAGAGACCACTGAAGGGAAGAAAATTATAAAGTTTATTTTATAATCTTCTCAGTTTACCAATTTAAACTTACTTATAGCTCGGTTTTTACTTCAGCATTGTACTACTGAAACCTGCTTACACTCTTTTATGCATTTGTCTTGTTCAATGTTTCATATAGTTGGGTTTGTTACCTGAAGAATGCAGGTTTGCTTTCCTGCTGAAGGAAGGCTCACGAGAGCTTTTAGAGCAGAAATCATAAACAACTGACTTCTTTTAAGAAGCCATTAAGCTTTTCCCTTCTTAGATGAAGTAAACAGGTATTGTACCCAGAAATGCAAAGTCTTTGTCAAGTTTGTGTGTGTGTCTTCAACCAAGATCTATATTTCCTCTGGCATGATTTATTAGTTTCCTTTGTAGTTTTGTCACAGAGTTTACTTGCCATTTCAGTCTGAAATAGCCATTAAATCTTTTTTTTTCTCTTCTTCTTTCCTTCTTTTGGCAAGAAGTAAATCTGTACTATTTGCTGATTTGTTTATTACTGTCTGGAGACATAATCCTGCTCAAAGTCAAAGATTTTAAATATGTCAGATCATTTTAAAGCTACATCCTAGTTATATGGGTGACGTTATATGTGTTCAGAAAATTCATTTCAAGTACTACAAATAAGTCCTTTAGTAATACCCAGGAGTCATAATCTGTGTGACATAATGAACCCTCCTAAATTACAGCCTACAATTAATTAGATCAGTTATTGCTACATTCCAGTCCCTGAAACAATTTGCTTAAAGCAGTAGTTACCTTTAATGAAAAGACACACAGCTGACTGTCGGCAACCTTCGTTCTCCACAGCTTATCATATGGACAGTCTGTGCCCAAGAGTTCAGACTCCGTGCATCTGTGTCTCCAGTGAGACCAGCTATCATGAAGGAGGTAGTTTATGACATCTAAAAAGTACAGTGATTGCCTTGGGAAGGGACAGTGGCCCCATGGAACAAAACGTTTAGAAGGTTTTGATCATCTCTTTCTGTTTTCATCGTCATTTACATGCTTATTCTTCAGCTTCTTCCCCATGTAGTATCTTTTTTTTACTCATCTTTAATTTTCTTTAGGTGATCAGTGATTGATTTTAATTATTACTATGTGCTTAAAATTGCATAAGGGAGGACATTTGCACTTGCTCCCTAGTCTTTGTGTTCTCTCCTACTCATGCAGCAAAAAAAATAGCAAGCTGAGGTGACGCTTCTGACCAAAAGGCACTTCAGCCTCGGTGGGGAAAAGCTGTTCTGGACTCTGTGCCTGAGCAAACTACTATATTTTGCTGAGAATAGATATCAACAGGAGATTGCTTATTTATTTAGATTTAGGTCACGTAACTTGCTTTTCCACTGTGGTGATTGGTACAAATCTAAACCAGTACAAACTGCACGTGAATTAGTTGATATTGTAGAACTGGAAAGGGAAGGTAAGCAGAAAGATATAAAAGTTTTTTTCACAAATAGATTCTGCCAAGGAAGACTAGAAAAAAAATTGCAATAACAAATTATGAAAAATAATACGTGCATGTTTTGAAATACAGCTAAAATGACAACAAAAAGAGGCTTCTTTACTTGTTTTTTACTGGATGTTTTTCTAAACTTCAGGTCTCTTGTTCTGTGCTAAACCTATTTGTTTCTGACATCCCTCTTTCTGTAGACACAGAGGATCAACTTCAACCAAATCAGCATGGCTTTAGCACTTGGATCGGGAGAATGGTGTTAGTAATCCCATCCATGAAGCCAGCTGCTCTGGAGGCACTCCAGTGACCAGCTGCTGTGGGACACTGTTGCGGGGCACTGCTGCAGCCTTCTGAAGCTGGCTGGGTTGGAAATTGCTTTTTGTTTTGAAGCACCTCTCTGCCTTCCACCAAGCTGCTATCCTGCCTAGTGCTTTTCTGCCAGGTAGTTTGGTCTTAAAGCAGCTATACTAGGATCAAAACAATAAACAATGAACATCTGATAGTGGAGGGGCTTGCCTGCTTACCTGGCATATTGCTCTGCATGCTGAAGAAACCGCTGCAGGAATCTTCAGTCACAGTTATGGTTGTGGCCAGTGCTTTGGAAGCCTCTTGGTTTAAAATCGAAATGTTCTCATGGAATTTCCACTTTCCAGAAATTGTGAAACAGGCTTGATTCTTATTGTGAGCTTTCTTGCTCTTGTGTCGTGCACATACATCTGTGTCATGAACATACCATAATACAAACTACGTACCATATTGTCATAATAAGCCCCATAAGCTTAACTGCGAGTGGTTTACATCTGCCCTGCATACTTACTCAGGCTCCCCTGACTGGTCTCCCAAAGCCTGGACCCCAAAGTTATCTGAAAGCCACCTCTGCACTCACCCACCTCCTAATCACAGTCCTGTGGGTATCACCTCTTCCCTGCAGCTGCAAATAAGGAGTGCTCATTGTGCTCATTTTGCTTAAGGAATGTTTTTTGCATGGAGGGCACATCCTTTTCTCCTCTTTCTTTTAATGTGATCCTTTTCACTCATTTGTAGACATTTCTTCTTCTTGTTTTTCACTTAATGACAATTTTTTGTCACTGTGCTCAACACAGTGTATCGGGGGGGGAGGGGAAGAAGGCACATCAAAAGAAAATAGTGATTTTAAATTTTTTTTCTTTACGTAACTTCCGAAACTTCTATTTTTTACAGGCCATCCCATGGCCAAACTCTAAATTTTGTCAAATAGAAACTTCCTTGCTTTTAAATGTTTTACTAACGGGAGGTCTGTTCTTGTTGCTAGAAGAGGTCATTAATCCCCTTGGATAATTTAATCATGATCTTATGATTCTGTTCAAAATTTATTCTGCAAGCAACCATGACTTTACTCCTTTTTGATTTGTAGGGAAAAGACTTTGTGTGAGTAAAAAAGGCTCTACCTGTTACTACGTGGCACACAAACTGTTTTGCTGGGCGAACACTGCTGAGTGTCACGTCCAAGTAGCTGAAACAGTACCATTGCACTGCTTTGTTTCATTTTTCCAATAGCTTTTGTAAAATAACTAGCAAAGATCCTGCTATCCTAATGAGGCTGACAGGCAGGGAAAGGTCAAAACCAAGCAGGAGACCTGTTCTGACTCATTCCTCCTGGACTTACAACTTGTTTCTTACAGACCAAACAGTACTATATTAAAAAAAAAAAAAAAAAAAAAAAAAAAAAAAAAAGAGAATTAAGAGATGACAGGCTGAAACTGCCTATTTTCCTTTCAGTGTCAAAAGACATAAATAGTTTTAGTCTGCAGTGGTTTCTGATTGAATATCTTTTTGAAGTAATGATAGCTATAATTTAAAACAACAGTTACCATATTTTCTTCTCTCTGTGACATTCTTTGATGCCCCAAGTATAAATCTGCTTAGAATAGCTATAGCCATGCCTGGGTATACTACGAGGATTTTCGGAGGTTCTGCCTCTAATTGCCATCATATGTACCTAATATCACAAACATATCTGCCTAATGACAACATTGCTGCAAATACTTTCTTGACATGAGAAGAAAAGTAAATTCAGAAGTGCACATTAAGTTTAAATTGTTTGTTAAGACTAAACCTTTTGCAAAGAAATTATTTTTAATTAACATAAATAGCACTCCAGAGCTGCTTGGCCCCAGCCATGTATTCAGCTGGTAATGGGTATGATACTATGACTAATACAGCATCAGAAAATCACTGACTTTTAGGAGCAATTACAAAAATGTTTTGCTTATTTACAAAAATAATTCCAGAATGTTGTTGCCTTGCACAAATATGTATGTACTCAGTACCGCAGATTATTTTTCCCCAAAAACAGCTGATGCTACTTGGAAAAAAAAAAAAAAAAATATATAGTCTAAGGTAAACGGAGGCTCATGGTCATCTTTATTCACTAATTCTGTTAAACTTTTCTCTATCTGCAAATCTGTTAAACAGTTCCCAGTTTCCATTCTGTACTACTGCAGCTAGAACAAAAGCCAAGTCTCTGAGCCTGTTCACTTTTAGAGCATGTCAGCATTACCCTGGTGTGCTATGTAAAATAGTGGAAATAATGCATGAAATACTAGATATTTTTTATTATACTTATTCAGTCTTTCCTGGTTTAATAATAATGCCTTAATTATTTGAATGAGTTGTCATGTTTATCTTTTGGCATAAAGGAATAGAAATTATTGGAAAATTAAAAAACCTGACAACCTACTACAGAGGCACCTCCATCAGGCTTCAGGACAAAGTAAGGCAAACCAACACAGAGAAGAGTATTTGCATAGATGGGAAAGAAGCTGGGCAGATGGTATAGAGCAACAAGACAGATGAAATTAATTATGATAATATTGTAGAGCCCATCAAGATGGATGTCACAGCCAGCCACAGTTTTTGCAGTTTATTGTTGAATATACTTTTTCTGGTTCTGTGTTTTTTGTCTTAATAGGACATACTCTGCATTTTTATGACCTGATGCTTTTTCCTAATTACATGAAGTTCAAATCCGTGATAGCTCCACTGACTTCAAAAGTAAATGTATAACTTTGTAAACAAGGTAGGTCAGAAACAAGGAGCAATTTTGCTGCAGCAGCATACTGCAAGGGCCAGTTTCTTTACCTCCCTTGATAACTAAAAGACAAGAAAATTTGTAGTAGTGTCACTCTGACTCTCACAAGTGCTCCAGGTCTCCAGTGCCTCTCACCCTCAGTTGCAACAGAGAAACAGCAGAATAATACTCCTAGTTGATTTGGTAGTGTAATTAGTAATTCTCATGCACAGCGTTGGAGAAGTCAGGCTTGCACTTCTAGAGTACAAAATTACTGATAAGCAATTCTCCCTTTCCCCAGCTATCAGATGTAACTGAGATATGGAGAGATGAGGTTTCAGCTTCATGACTCTGTTCCTGGACTCTGGCCTTTCACAGTATGCAGGCTCATGGCCTTGCCACTCAGGGAGTTGATTTCTTCAGAAATTCTTCAGAGATTCAAAGTGCAGATAGGACAGTGCACGAAGTCCTGTGCCTGAACTGATTGCAGACAAATTCAAGTAAGTGGATGGGAATGTCTTTAACTGCTTTGTTTGCTTCTAACCAGTGTGATAAGTCAAGGACTGCTTTTACTGTTTGGACAAGAAATCATTCATCCGGCTCTGAAAACCCCACTTTGAAGATTCTCAATCATCAGTCCTGCCCAACAGCAAGGTAAGGTAACTGTCAGCTTCAAGATTACAAGTAACAGTGAAGAGGTTTTGGTGTCTCCTGGTACCTTCTTGGTCTATCTATCTTGAGAAGGCAGTGGAGAGAACAGTGTCAGCCATAGACCTCTGGTTAAAGACGATCTGGCAATGTAATAGTAATCTGAGGTTCACTGACGGCCTAATCCCTCTGGAAGAGGAAAGACTTCTTGGTGCCAGGGAGTGTCCTCCTCGATACCAGTAAATAATTTAGACTGCAAATCAGTGGCTGGGGCAATGTCTTTCTGCAGAGAAAAGAACTGAGCAGGACTTAAACTAAGCATCGACAAGGTGGGCAATGTAGATTCTTATGCTAACAAGAAAGTCTGTCCACATTGGAAAACAGAGCAGTTCAAGTGTGTAAGGAAAGATAAAAGACAGTCTGCCATAGTAAATTCAAGCTGATCAAATTTTATTTGTTTTTAATGATACTGTGTGTAACAAACACAGACCTTCAGGAAGACCAACATGTAAAGGTTGCTGACCTTTACATGAGGTATTGCAGATGGTTAAGTAAAGTCAACCAGTGAAACCACATCAGAAATGAGACAGTCAGAAAACAGGTACAAAAAAGACAACTGTTTGATGCATTTTTGAGAGGGAAGTTTCAGATGTTTAAGCATCTGCTTGACGAAGGATAAGCACCTGCTTGAGCCCAAACTCTCAGAGGGCAGAAGAGCAAACACTGCTTGTGCAGCAAGTGGGCAGATGATACACAAAATGTACAGCAGCAACTTGGTGGTGTTGCAGGTCAAGGGACATAAAAGACCACTGGAGGACATAAGAGTCCAGAGTGCAGCTGAATCCTGTGGCCATCTGGGAGACAAAGAAAAGGAATGGATTTCCCAAACAGTAAACCTTTTCTGGGAAGGTGTTTTGTGTTGCTTTTTAACAAGCTGTTTCACTCCAAAATCCTCCTGTTTCTAAACAATATCAGGCACCATCAAAAAGAGCATTTTATTAATCTGTTGTGCATTTTACATCTTGCAATACACATTTCTAACCTGATAATGTGGTCCTGAAATGGCAAAATTACAGTAATAACTTTACAAAAAGTTACTGTCATCAATCCACACCCAGTGTGGTTTGTCTTAAGGGAGTAGATTGAATAAACAGTTGTACAGCTGCAATAAAACTGATTACATAAAATCATAGAATGGTTTGGGTTGGAAAGGACCTTAAAATCACCTAGTTCCAACCCCCCTGCCATGAGCAGGGGCACCTCACTCTAGACCATGTCCCCCAAGGCTCTGTCCTGCCTGGCCTTGAACACTGCCAGGGATGGAGCATTTACCACTTCTTTGGGCATTTACCACTTCTTTGGACAACCGGTTCCAGTGCTTCACCACCCTCACAGTAAAGAACTTCTTCCTTATATCTAACCTGAACTTCCCCTGTTTAAGTTTGAACCCATCACACCTATCCTATCACTACAGTTCCTAATGAAGAGTCCCTCTCCAGCATCCTTGTAGGCCCCCTTCAGATACTGGAAGGCTGCTATGAGGTCTCCATGCAGTCTTCTCCAGGCTGAACAGCCCCAACTTTCTCAGCCTGTCTTCATAAGTGAGGTGCTCCAGCTGTGAATCACTGATGACTGTGTATTACACCTTGTCCCTCCAAACAGTGACATATTTAATTCTTTTTGGATGAGTAGATAGAACAGGCTGTGAAACTTTTGAAGTTTGGGGGAGCTGACAGTTGTGCCTGTGAAGGTGCGGATGTCGTGCTCTGTTCCCTATTTGTTGCTGTAGCCATTCCCTCAAGTCACACTGGAAGAGAATGCAGTTACGAGTCAAGAGACTGCAGCTCTCACACTGGCAGAAGTTTATCTGTTTATGATCACAACTTAAATCAAATGTTCCAAAATCCTAGCATGTTAAAGACAACACTTGTGAAAAAACAAGTGTAAAATACGTGTAAAGAAAACATGTTTTACCCATGTAAACATGGTTAAAAATTTTCTGCAATAATAGTTACAGAGGAGCAGAAAGGAAGCCACTGTGAAAGTCGAGCAGAACCCTGTGACTGGGGTTAACTGCTAACCCGTGGCCAGGAGCCTGCAGCCCTGCCCTTTCGTGTTCAGGAAACGTGTTTCTCAGCTGTTATTGAGGAGGCTGGATGGTGATTTTGTTGAAGGCAATGGGAAGAATATTTTCAATTAATCAGAATCCGGGCTTATTTCTGCTCCAGGCTAAATGGGAAATTATCTTTTTCTTTTTTTTTCTACTTTTCTTTTCTTTTCTTTCCTTTTCTTTTTTTTTTTTTTTTTAATATTCCTAAAAGTTCTAAAGCCAGCATTGTATGGTTTTCCACCTTATTTCCTTTTGTTCCTATTTAAACGTCTGTCTGAAGTAGTGTTTCACATACCAATTTGTTCAGAGCTTTCTTTTTTTCTTTTTTGGCATGGCTGGGTGTGATTACAGTCTTCCACTTCATTTGCATTAATTTGCTTCGTTTATTTGCTTTTGATCTTTTATTGGTCCTTATAGTGTCTGTGGGTGTGAGAGCGAGCAAACACACGTGTGTGCATGCTAACAGGAAAAATCTCTGCCTTTATTTCTTTTCAGAGTCCCTCAATAAACTATGCAGAGCTGACTACTGGGATCTTGGGTTACATCTAATGCTTATAGGTGGGCCTCAATTCTCAGCACCACGTGGCATCAGACAGCAACATTGGCAGGGTGCTCCCACCACACCCCACTGGTCACCCACCAGCCTTCATGCAGACTCGAAGCAAAGAGGATGTCAATACATTATCAGGAGGGTGGAACAGAAATCCGTGGAGCACAACCTTGAGCTCTGAGTTTACAGGACAGCATAAGTGTGTCCTCAGTTTTAAGTATTTAGAAGAACTGTCCTACAGCAATAATTAAGCACTGAGTGGTTCCATAGATGTTAATATACTGTAAACAAAAAGTTATGCAGTTTTGACAGGAGCTTCATGTAAGCAATTGATCTTGACAAGGTATGGTAGGTAAAAGAAACTTTAATAACTGCAGCCAAATGAACCAAAAATGTTTCAATAGAAAAGTGTATCACCTAGTTTAGCAGTGGGTTGGTTGCTCTCAGTTGGACTTGATTTGAGATATAATTAACATTATGACTTCAAATATTACCTAATAAACTAATTGTTAATTCCTTTGATAAAAAGAACACAGGGCTCAGAAACATACTGTTGTTCACTGAAGCTACTTCTATTTTAAATTGGTACTTTTCTGTGGTTTACCAGAAGTGAAATGTGGAGTCTCTTTGTTTTGGTTTACTTCCACTTGGACCCAAATGAAAAACCCCCTCCTTTGCCTGTTTGGAGGCAGTAAAAGAGGGTGAAGCCACAGTGCTTTGATCCCAACCAGCCTGGCCGTGTGGCTGGAGTCACTTTCAGGCACTGCAACTGTAGGGTCTGAAACAGCCTCCCTCCTTTTGCTCTCACACCCAGCCATTCTTTAAGCTTTCTTCAGGATAAGAATATGCCAGATCACAAGTCTCAGTGCTGGAAAGCTCAGGGTGAGACAGCCTGCTGTCCTCAGAATGCCAAGAGGATGGTGGCTGTGGTCAGGGGTCATGCTCCAGTGTGACTCCTTCCGGTGTGGGACGGGATCTGTGTACTACTCTTGTATTTCAGATAAGACTCAAAAAAACCTGCTAGAACAGTAATTCTGTGTGCTATGTTTCTGCTACTCCAACTTGCAGGTATGCAGAGCTAGTTGTTGTGGTAAGGGACTATTGTCCGGCTTTTGACATCAGCAGTTGTTTAGTGTTTCTCTAGGAGAAGCAGTCCAAGCATTTCCTGTGACACTCTCCTGGTGCTGTGGAATCCTCAGCCTACAAGAAGAGCTGTAAACGTATGTATTGCAAATTTAAATAAATACTCAAGTACTACTTTTCAGGGTCACTGCTGGCAGCAACACTGATCTGTGATTCCTGCAGGCTCTGGGTATGTCATGGTGAGACGAAGGCACAGCCCTGAGCATTGTCCAGGACACAGGAGCTGCTCAGCCGCCACAGTTCGGCTCTGAAGCACCCTGCTTGTCTTCTGCACAGGGACACATCTATTTGCTTCTCTTGCATTAGGTTGTCTTCACTCCTGATACCACAATGGTGGCAGAGGATGTGTTTCACCTTTCCTTTCATTCCTTATCCACCCTATCATAGAGTGTGTTGATACATGTGTTTTGCCTAGATAGATTCCTGTAATGTTGGAGGGTAAAGCTCTCCATCACATGTCATCGTTGTCTATAATTACTGTTCTATCATTGTCCTGGAGAGGAGCTGCTTCTGTCACCCCATTGTCAGCTTTCTTCTCATCTTTTTGAAGCTTCACTTTCCCTTGTAGGTAACCAAGCACAGACTGATGATAGACTGCGTGATGTTTTTTGATCTTTCCCCTCATACCCTTGGATCTTACTCACCAATCTTCCTTGCCTTTCTGTCATTGCTAATAAATTTTCTTTCTGTTAATGTTATCTGTATGTTAATATCCCTACAGGAAAAGATAATGTAGTAGCAAATACCAATCCTAGAGTCAAGAGGCATCACCTTGGTTTGGCCAGTGTGTGTATTTTTAGCAATGGCAGTCCGTGCATGTTTTCTAGGTATACATCTTCCCACAAAAACACATGTTTAATAGGCAGTTAAATGGAATGACAAATGAGATGTTGTTCTTATTTAGTAAAAGGTTTGTGTTTCTCAAATAATTTTTATTGTTCTGTGCTGCAGATGGATTAATACATCAAAAATACTCTGTGTAACTACGGTCAATAAGACGCATTCCTGTCATGATATTTGTTCTTGTTTCTCATGCAGTGTTTTATAATAGTCCCTGTTATTCCTTTTTCTTGACATATTTTATATAAATATTATAGAAATATGTTTGATTTGTACCATCTCATCTAGAACCTTTTAAAATTCCTTCTTAAACTAAAAGCATACCACTGCTTGAAGAAAAATAAGCACAGTACCCTTATCACTCTGGTACTGTTTTCTTCTAAAATATCTCCCATTTGGAAGTCTTTACTGTAATAACTGGGATATGAGCACAAAGGCTGGAATTTTCCCAAATCAGAAAGCTTTAAGCCATAATTTCTTAGTACAAAAGCTTCTTTTTTGTTAAATTATATATAAGTATTTTCAGCAGGACCTCCTACGCACAAGTATGCAGTGAGCACTCCCTTTTGCAATATCAGCTGAAAAGTATACCTTCTACACCATTTATATTAATGTCACTGTTACAAACAAATCCTGCCTTTTTTTTTAATCCTTTTTTTTTCAGCGGGTGAGCCAGAGGTATATGTAGTCAGAGATACATGCCCTAAATGTGTATCTCCTTTTTATTTTCAGGATCATCACTCTTTGGTCTCACTTACCTCTTGTAATGCTGTGCAGGAATGCAAACTGTGTATTGCAGTTTGGATAAAAACACAGGTTGGATGTGAATGCATCTCACAATCTGTAGATTTCCCACATAAATGGGGACATACATTTCCTTTCAAGCTATGGGGCTGCCAACTTTGCAGACTTGGGGTCTATCCTTTTTTGCCCCCTTCTTCATCTTTACATCCATATTAAGAAGTACGAAATCCATCCCATTCTTCAAAAGGAAAAGCTGCTGCTGTAACATGTCACTAACGGCTACAGCTCAGATATTTCAGACAAGATTTCAGTGGGATTTGGGTGCCTAACTGCCCTAAATTCTTTTGGAAATCCCAGTCTAATAGCCCAGTGGGGGTGTAAGGTACAAAACCTGCCTTTTGTGAAACAATTTTCATTTTGCACCTCTCACCTAGGCCAGCCAGGACACAACATCTGAAGCAAACAAGAAATGGCATTTCCAGCCCCCCTGCTCACAAAGGAACACATTTCTTCACCACCCCCAGCAGCACTGCTGCCCGCTAGCTCCGGAAGAAGAAATCTGATGATCATGCCGCTACTTGGGTCAGTAGCACGTTACACTGCCTACGTTTTCTTTTGAGCTCTCTAAAATATGTTTTCCCTTACCATTGGCAGTGTTCCTAAAACACTGATGAGACTGCAATTACTAAGCACTTTATAGCTCTAGTCTGTATAAGTTAGGTGTGTTTTTCTGTGAGTTTCCCATGAAATTTTTGTAAAGGGTGTGTAAGAAATGCCTGATCTAATGAAGAAAATACCAACTGATATGTTTGCTTTTCAGCATATATACAGAGTTTAATTTAGCATAGAGAAGCAACTGGGAATCAAGTATTGTTATGATAAAACACTTCCTTTCATTTGGAGTTATATGTGATCCCATAATAAATCCAAATGTGCATGATTGTTTGTTAGAAAGTGAAAATTTTAATTAACACTGTGGCTAGTACTGAGTTTCGGTCTCTGCCATTATCTCAGTATATTGGGTTTTGTGTAACATGAGCATTCAGAAGCAAAACCCACACGAAATCTTCTGACTGTGAATGCTTTTTGCCTGTAAGTATTTGGTGTGAATCTCTGGAAACTTGCAAAGTCCCCAAGGGGATGAGAATTCACAGATCTAACTAACCCTGCGGGTCATGTTATCAGACAGATTAACTATTCTCAACCAATTTCTGAAATTCATTAGGCAGTTAAGGCTTTCTATCAACATTAGTAATGTGTACTTTCTTTTTCTACCTATTTGTCCTTAAATACGTTTATTAGGTCCCTGGCACAAAGTGACCCTCCTTCCTCTTATTAATCAGCTTCTCACATGTCCCTGAAGAAGCATCTCAATTTCACATGTTCAGTTAATTATTATTCTAATTATTCCTTTTCTAAAGGAGTCAGTACACAGCACCACAGGTTTTTAATACTTAGTCTTCTTGACAATATTGTGTTTGGAGAAATAGTATCAACTATTTTTTCAACCCAGACAAAGCTTTATGTTTTGTAGAATAAAATAAGTGTAATGTTTCCCAGAAACCAATAATGCCAGTGATTGTTTTCATTATAGAATTGACTTAATAAAACCAGGATTCTGTAGGAAGTCACCAGAAGTCAAATTCATCAGAACAAGGATGTTTGTATCTAAGTCTCGGATGAGGTCTTTCCTGCTTAAACTGATGTATACCGTGGACAATGGTTGCATATGAAGGTGGCCATCACATTTGAGGTGAACCCCATAGCTATGTATTTTTTTGAAAGTAAAGCCTCATGAAAGAGTTGCCTATGAAAAAAGAATGAAGGAGGCTCCCTGTGTCATTAAGTCGCATCTCCTGTTAACACAGGCACTATATCATGTAATGTCCAAAACGAATTTATCAAGTTTATCTGAAAGCAAATGAGAGCTTTATTTAGATTTTGTGGGATTTGGCTTGGTTTTGGGTGTTTCTTGGGGTTTTTTTTCTGGTTGGTTAGTTTGGTTAGTTTGGGAACTTGTTCTGTCACAAAACCTCCCTATTCTGATGGTTTAGGACTTCCTTCAGGTTTCCAGGTATTTGTGGTTTGCTTACATCCACTTCTTCTTATGCCAGAATTGTCCCATAATTTCTGGCCCGTAAACAGAAATACCAGCTGCAGGATAAACTGAGTTTACTGGCCCTGTGGTAAGGAACAGGTTGAAATGCCTCTGGGCATGAAGAGTTTGAAGGTGCCTGGGAGGATGGCCCAGGCCATCCTTGCTCTTGTACCTATAAAACCATCTCTGAAGGAAAGTTGCAAGCTGCTCCAAGCAGCTAGGGCATATTTTTCTCTTCCAGAAAGCTTCTGCAAAATGATTGTCTGCTTTTACACCAAACCATTTAATAAGTTTAATTAAATGAAAGCTTATGATAATTAAACCAAAAGCCTAAGGGCCCTGTTCTGTGAGGACTTACTTCTTGCATAAGACCAATTTCCATATAATTTAGACAACAAAATAGCGGAACAGTGCTCTGCCATCTAATTTATATGAAATTGGTATGCTCCAACCCAGATTTATATTACACTGTAAATACACTTCTTGCATCTCAGCAGAAGTGAGATAACTCTTGTACAAGTATTGAAGCAGGAAAGAAACAAAAGATTTTTAAAAGAGAACCCCCCATTTAGAAAGAAAAATGAAATTAATGCAAAAATTAAAACTGAGATCTGATAAACTACGTGAGGATCAAATATCCTTAAACAAATTCTCTAACATAGCTGGTAGTAGTACGTTCTTCTTTCATAACAAATTTGCATATTTACTACTTCTGGGTGTTTTCTTGAGGTAATGTTTGTGATCAGTGCTAGAAAAAAAACCCACGCTCCATATTTTGGAATTCCTTGCTGTCTCTCTGAGTGTCCCAAAGGAATGATACTGTTCATTATCTCCTCCACCACCTGTATTTTTATTGCACTTCAAAACAAAGCTCCAATACTACAAGGAATCAATGGGGCCTGATCCTTCACTACCTTACTCCAACTTTGCACAGCCCACAGCAGACAAAGTCATTCCTCTTGCTTACATTTGAACTGGTGGGGAAGGTCCCCAGTCCTCCCCACCAGTCTTGTAGAACAGTGGTTTTCGGTCCTCTTCCAGGCCTCTGCTGCAGACACAAGCACTAGAAACACAGGTAACCCACATGGAGGGGGAACACAGACCTTTTCTGTTCTCCTCTGCTGCCATGTGCAGCACAGCTCATAACTGAGACCTTGGTGTTTGGTGGCTTTACCATTGAAGCTCCTGGTTTGGGTGTTTGGGTTGGGGATTTAATATTATTTTTAAAGAGGCTCGAATTGGTAAGTTCCCCTTACAGAAGAAGGTTCATTTTGTGCCAGTTCTCCCAAAGGAAAACAGTAGTCCCACACTGAGGGAAGCTATAGGTCTGATAGCTGTAGAAAAGGTGAAAGCAAATGCTTCTGTGCACAACTACTCCCTGTTAGATGCTAGTGATTAATTGCTCAGGGTTAGAAGATAACCAGGTCAGAGCCTTATGAGATATACGCTTCCCACTGACACTCAAACAGTAGACACCCATATCTAAAGGCTATTTATAGAAGTAATAGGGAGACATCATCTCTTGTAAAGTAAATGAGTTTATCATTATGGCTTGTATGCCCATCCTTCTATTCCTAAACCTTCAAGTCACTGACTGTCACAACCCTGACCTGGTGTTTCAGTTGTGCTACAGGGTAAATACAAAGCCCAGAGGTTAAGACTGAGCCCAGATGAGCCAGAATTATTCCTTGTAAGACAATGCATCTGGAAGATCTCACCCTGTTGATGATTGCCTTACCTATCAGTGGGCTTCGATTAAAGCACACAGAGCAGCATTGCATCCTGACGGTCATTTTTGACAGCACTGAATGAGGAAACCCATTTTCTTTATGATCTTCAAAAGTGACTTACAAAATATCCAAAGTATTCAAAATCTATGACCTTTTACTCCATGCAGAGACTTTGGTGCAGTGATCTATGTCTCTGTGGCCTTAAGGCCAGATTACTACAACACACTCCCCAAACCACCTGCAGCCTGGAGTTGCTGGAGAGGAGAAGCATGAGTGCTCAAGGGCCCTCACCTGGGGAAACTGGTGAACTCTGCTCTCTGCAAACCACATTAGCAAGTATGATTCAAAGTCTATTTAATTATTGGTGTTTAAAGTCTGAAACTGTAGAAAGCCAGACTCTGAGGAACTCACGTGCCATGTCACACCATGGTGGTTTTCAGGGAAGACAGGCATGGCAATTACTTATAGCTACAAGCTACAACAAAGGTATGTGAAACTGTTCTCTGCTGAGGGACGAGAGTCTCACTCATCTTGGGAGTACTTGGAGGTAGTTCAAAGATGTATCTCCTCCTACAGGAACTGTGTAGGCTTGGGGATCCAGGTGCCTAGCTGTACAAGGCAGCAAGGATAGAGCTGGAAATGCAGCTTGTGCTGCCCAAACAGCTGTTTTCCATCTCCCCCAAAAAAAGGCAAGCTCAGCATGTGGCTTGAAGGGTGATGTCTGGCTTGTAGGCTGCCAGCAGCAGCTGTGACAAGCTTGAGGCTCAAAACGTAAGGGTGCTGTTTGGGTTTTATGTAGATTTTAAGATAAATAGAAATTTTCCAAGGCAGAAAATTTCTGTGGTCATTTCCTGAAATGATTTCCCTAGCAAGGCATGATCATTTGCCATTGCATGTTTCCTAGGGTTATATCAGAAAGTACCAACAGTATAAATACTACAGTTTTTCAGAGGAGTTAACTCCCCACCTATTTTAGCGTATCACCTAGTTTAGCAGTGGGTTGGTTGCTCAGTTGGACTTGATTTGAGATATAATTAATACTATGACTTTGAATGTTACCTAATAAACTAATTGTTCATTTCTGTCATAAACAAGAACACAAGGCTCAGAAACATATTGTTGTTCACTGCTTCTTAATATTAATAGCAAGTGTGTCTTTTCTTAGCTTGACTTTAAGCTTTTAAGATTAGAATTGTTCTTGGAGTAAACCAGCATATTAGAGCCTAAATCCATTTTAAGGTTTTGTACCCAAACCTGAACCTAGGCCTGTACCCTGTAAGTCCTCTTCTCTTTATTATAAAAAAAAATGAGAGCACACCATATCCAGCTGCACACTGAAATGAATCAGATGCCCCCAAGCTCCTGGAGAGTTTTGAATAATAGATCCAGTTTGGGAGAGTTGGAATTCATCCCAGTAATGGGATGACTTCTAGAAAAAACTAAGATGATCTCATGTTGGGGGAAGGTACAGGGGAATAGGAAGGAAACCTCAGCAGTTTTGGGGCTGGGGAAGAAATTTAGATATTCAGAAGAGAACTAGAGGAGGATGACTTGAAGATTGGAGTGGTGGTGTTCCTCCCATGGTACCTACTACAACTCCACTGAGCCCAGGTCCCATTAAATTTGTTTGCCAAGACCTCTGTATGCAGTGCTGAATGCTACAGAAGCAGCCTTCAATCTTCTGCATCCATCATGAGAAGTATCAGTATTAAGTTACTGTAAGCATCTTCTGTAGAGGTCTGAGCTGGGTTTTCAGGCTTTTGAATAAATTAATGGTGAAAACAAAGTTTCTGTTGCAAAATATGTAAGCCCTAGTTTTCAGAAAACACAAAGCTCCGATGTTCCATGCTGCTGTACAAGTGCTTCTAGGATCCTCATAAACTCCATAGAGAGCAAAAAAAGATACTTGCACCTCAAAGAAGAAACTTTAATATTCCTACCATGTTTTGCTGATGTTGGAAGGTCGACATTTCAAGCCAGACTCAGGCCCTGTGTGTGTATAACTCTCAGGGACACCAACAGTATCTTCTCCCTCTTACATCAAGTCTGAATTTGACCCATAGCATTTGTTAAATGGCCCAGAAAACCACCAATTTCTCTTACAAGAGCAAAGTATTCTGATTGATACAAATAAAGAAAGAGTGAACTGAGATGTAGAGACATACAGAACTGAGTTTCTGGGCGAAAAGCAGTCCTGGTCACAGCCTGCTTAGCTCCAGGTCTCACCACCTGGTTTCAGACTTATTTACTTAACGTTAGTGTATCAAGTAAAGTAGAAAACATGTTGTCTTAGTTCACATGCAGCACCAAGATTCCAGACTCCTACGATAAATAATGTACAAAGGTGTGAAAGTACAATTCTGTTTGTGCTCGGCCTCTCGTTAGGGAGATGTGAGGGATGAGGAGCAAAGTGCTGCTGCAAAGCTGCCAACTGGGAGCACCCAGGTGGCCACATGGCCAAATGCCCCACGTGCCACCGGCCAGCCCCTGCCCTGGTGCATTGAGTCTCTTTTCATGAGAAGCATTTCATGTTCCAGCACCTCGCACACACAGAGCCTATTTTCTAGGCCATTGTTACCTTGCTGTTATTTTACACTTTCTTCTCAAAAAGCTTCAAAGTCAATTTTTTAACACATATTTATTAAAACTTTCTTACACTATTCAAAAGAATATTTGAATGGCCACTCGAAACCCTGCTGCCTAATGACTGCCAACTTGCTAAAGAAAGGAAGCAAGGGAGACTTTGTGTTGGGAGGGGTAGAGAGAAAATAAAGAGAAATCAGCCTGGCTTCAAAGGGCACATTTCCATAATTGCCCTGTAACTTTGGCAAAATAAATCTGAAGGGCTGAGAAAAGCACAATCTCTCAGATGAGTGCACTACAAAAGCCCCCGAGATCCCCAGTCCCACTTGTTACTATTCTAATTCAGTGAGAGAATTCGGTCCCTAACCTCAGTAACAAAAGCCATGAAATCACCATCCTCCCATTCCGATAGCCCATTCCCAAAGAATAAGACCTTATCCAGCCTTTGTCTCCGTCCTGCCCACGGACAATCAGGACAAGTTAGGATAGCATTAGGGGGAAGAACAACTAGTAGAGGTTTTCCAGACTGACGATTTAAATCCTCGGTTTCAGGTTTTCGATTGCAAATCTGTGTGCTCCTACATGGCAGAGGAAGATGAGGTCTGTTTCTGTCTTATTTTATTATCACAATAAGCCCTTTTTGTAGTATATATGGAGTTGAACTTCCATACAGTGTTTGTCTAAACTTCCCAACTGAAACATGCACATAAGAGTTATGCAGTTATTTTCCTTTGGGAAAGTGAAAGTAGCCTCCACAACTGCTTCTAGGATTCAATATTTGTCCTTACTAGTATATGATCTTTTAAAAAACAAACAAACAAACCAAACAAAAAAACCCAATACTACTAATTATAAATAAAATTTCAGAAGAAAGTTCCTAAAATGGCTTTGCTGGTGCAGCCACAGCCCTAACTTTGTAATTCCTTGGTGAAAAAATGACTGCTGAATGTGAATAGTAGGTATTTTACAGCAAATGCCCAATCTCCCGTCATTTGGCTCCTCTCTGACTTTTTTATATTCTCAATAAGACAAGCTTTTGTGGCGATGTTCAGTATGGACAATCAGGACAGCCTTATAAAGGGATTGAGAAGGGCATACAAAGGGCTGCGGCAGCATCAAAGCGAGCCTGGCAGCACAATAGAGATGACATTTTTACATCCCAGGGCTGGGGCGGGCAGGAACTGAATACTCTGTCCATAGCAGTGTCAGTAAACAATGAGGAAAGTGGGAAAGGGGTGAAAACACAAGTCAAAATCTTTTTATTGAAGCCCCCTACACATTCATTGGGCATTTTCTGTCCTGCATTTGAAAGCTCTTCCATTTACTTACTCTCCGGATTCCCCTATTTAACTAACTGACTGATGATGGCTCCATTTTGATATACGAAGAAAAGAATGGGAATTCTTCCTAAAGTGAATATATTAATTCATGAGATTCAATTGCATTTTATTGGCAGTAAAGAAAATATTGGCTGCATGGTGCCGTTCTTAAAGGAATACTGCCATCTTTAGCACCACCTTTAAGAACCGTGTTTAAGAAGCAGCCCCCTTACCTTCAGTAATAGTCCTGTGTCTGATTCTTGGAAGCAATGTTTTTATTTTAGTTTGCCAGTTTCCCACAGTTAGTTTGGTTTTCTTTTGGTTTTAGGTTATTTTTCCATAACAAACCAGGCTGGGTTGTTGTGTTTAGCTGATTTCTCTTTCAGTTTCTCATGCCCAGGCTCTTGGTGTGGTTCAGCACAAGCGTGGAAAGTTTAAAACCAGAGGATTTAACCCTGGTCATTTAGCCAGTTCAGGTCATCTCAGCAGCTACACCAGATGCCAGCAGGGCAGGCACAAGCACTTAAACTTGCTTTTCCTGGTATTTCTTTCCTGGAATTACATGGAAGTCTTTCTGTTAGCATCAGGCTATGATTTAGTACACCAGAGGTAATCTGTCTATATAGAACAAATTTCTGGTGTCGTCTTCTGTAGGAATCACTTGCAGAAGTCTCCACCTGAGAGCACCAGCACTAGCATCACTGTTCAATAGCCATTTCAAGTGTCCTTTTTCATTAAATTATTTTGGAATGGGGCTGGTCTAATCTCCTAGTGAAGCTCTATCTCTCTCGGAAGTTAGACTGCAATAAAGAAAATCAATATTTTACTCCTTGTATCTAATTTCACATTGTATCTATGTTTTTAGGCACTTAAAATTTACTGCTAACGTACCTTGAATATTGCATACTCCAGTGTGAATTACACTAATGATCACTAAGAAGTTCAACTGAGAGATCCATATATTTCAGAGAAAGAGACAGATTTATTTTCACTGTTTTGCTTGAAAACAAGCATAATATTAATGTATTAAAACCTTCAGTTTATGCATATCCAGTAAGTAATTTTATTCCAGCCTGGCTAGCTAGCCTACTGACATGAATTTTCACCAGTGCTAAAAATAATGAGGAATCCAAGTGACACACATTTATGGCTAGGAATGCCATCAGATCGCCTGACCTAATTGAGCATGCCTACACACCTTAGAGTGTTTTGCATAACCAACTTAGACAGCAGGAACATTTCCAACCAGATTGATTGACATATTTTATTTCTAACTTAAGCTTAATCATTACCAAGAATGATTCATTTATGCCTTTCAAATTTTAGGAATTGACACAGGAGACAACCAAGCTGCAGACTCCACTGTAAGCAATCATGTAAAGGAAAAAATATATTAATATACAGTTTATTAGCCTACTTAGCTGCTGCAGTTGATGCAATAAAATGGATGAATTAGTTGGTAAGGGAGTTTCTTTATTTTAGAAAATAAATGTCAAGCTACATTTTTTTGCAGGAAAGGTTTTGTCGTAAATCACTGCTCCACTAAACATTTATCTGAAGTCATGTACAGAGTCTATAGAAGGTGCCATAAGGTGTGGTTTAATTTTTTTATAAACCAGCTGGACGAGATCTCATCTCCCAGCAATAATCACATTGACTCTCAAACCGAGAGAGTTCCCAGATTTTAAGGCATAAAGTACCTTCAAATAAATACCAGCATTTTCCAAATGCCATACCTTAAACAGGAACAAAGCCTAATAGAATAGACTGTAATAAAAGTGCTATTTCCAGCATGTGTGTATGTGACTGCTCTATGCTGAAAATGTCCTTTAGCACTTTTTAACCATATTCTCTAGTGTGCCAGCAAAGAGACTCCATCAGAGTATTTAACATTGCTAGGAGCAAAGGAATAAAGTGGAGTCATTGTTGATTATTACTCATTAGCCACAAGGACATCCACTTAACATGTGAATAAATGAATGACACCATGTCCTAATGGAAATGGCCTCAGTGTACCTTTAAGCAAAATGTTGTTTAATATCTTCCATTTGCTGAATAGTAAAGAGGCCTGTTGGACATGCACAGTTAGCAAGCAGCCATTGTTGCTTTGTTCCAATTTCAGCATTTAATAAAAAAAGATGTTGTCTTGACTGCAGCAAAGATGAGCCTCAAAACCCTGGGTGGCAGCACAGCCTTGTCCTCATTCTGCACATCCATAATTTCACTGGCATCCTAAATTGTTAATGACCATAAAGCAAATGAAGCCATAGAAGGTACATGTTCTTCATTATTCTGCTTTACATTCAAACATATGAAACAAAGAACATCTGATATCTTTATTGGTTTTCTTAGATAAAACACAAGGAAGCTATAAGCCTTAATTTTCTTATTATCATTTGTTAACGAGGAAGATAACACTCTCAAAAGTACTTGATTAGGGCTCCCTTTGATTTGTATCCTGCTATGATTTCTAGGGCGTATATTTATGGTTTTTATTACTTTAGTACACTGATGGTTCTGATCAAAGTGATAAAAGAAGGTATTTTAAAAGTGTAAGTACTAACTATACAGGTAAACCACCCAGTCAGAACAGTATCTTGAACTCTGCTGTGCTGAAGCACACTTTGGGAAACAAGTCACAGCCAAGATTTATGTTCCTACCTGGAAAGGTGGTAGGAGCTGAAGGAGCCCTTTTTCCTCCAGACCCTTGCAGCAGGAACTTGTACCATTCACAACTTTTCTATTTGTTTACAGTATAGCTACTGAGGACAGCTGGAAGGATAATAGTGAAGATATTTTCTATTTCACATCTCTAAATACTCATGATCACACTCCGTACAGAATACATCTGTTCTTATGGGGGGTAAGCCAGCTTTAACTATCTAAGGAAAATAACAGCAAGCACATTAGGTGAAGTGAAAGATTTGGGGGGTGCATTTAAACACATAGTCTGATGCCTGACTGTGAAAACTGCACTGGATCTTTCCCTTACTCTTGCAATTTTGTCTGCAGAACAGTTGGCTGTACTGGAGGCAGCTTACTGGCATTTCCCAGCTCACAGGGCTTTCTCCTGTACTGTCCCCAGGCTGTGATGGGCACTTTGGCTGTGGTGAATGGGAAGGCTGACATGGCCGCTACACCCAGCCAGCTGCTCCCCATAGAAGTGGGTCTGACAAGTTGGAAGTCTCTTTCTCCTGCCTTCTCCTCCTCCTCCTCCTCACCGGTGCTTCCTCCGGCCAGCCCCACGCAGACAGGCAGTGAGCGGGAGATAATTACATCAATCAGTGTCAGGTCTGGGAGCTGTGATTTATGAATATGCATAATGAGCTCTCACCTTTGAGAAGGACTAGCGAGGGAGATAATTGATTAGACAGGAAAAGAGCAGCCAACAGAGAGGGAGAGAGAGAGAGGCCTCTGCACCGTCTCAGGCAGGCCCGGCTGCGGCTCCAGCGGGGCTGTCAAGCTGTGAGAGTGATTTCTAAAACAAAAAAATATGCGTAGGATTTTTAATGTTTTGTTGAAACATGCATAACAAAATGTTTCCTCACAAAATTAATGGGAATTTTCTCCACATTAGGGAAGCCAGGCAGGCACAAAGGCTGCTTTCCTCCCGCAGGGAAACCAAGTTCTCACTTCCAGAAGCCAAAGGGGCAGCTTTCCCATGGCTACCACACAGCCACCGCTTCTGCGGGAGCATCCCTGTCGCTCAGGCCGAAGGGAGAGGGCTCTGCAGGGACAGGGAGCTCAGGGTCTCTGCTGCAAAGGCAAAGGAGCCTTTAATGGAGCTGGAAAGCTGGGGATGCAATTGTTTTCCCATTGTGGTCTCATTATTTTCTTCCCTCCTTTTTAAGCATCTGTCTGGCCACTGTGTGAAAGTTTCTATGGAAAACCCACCAGGATGTCCAGAAGAAGGGGATGTGGAAATTTGCCTCTAGCTTTCTCTCCCCCCACCCCTCCCATTTTACATGTCATTAATCTTTTTTTTCTCCTTCAGCAAGAATTGGCTAAGGGAAACGCAGGGATACAAAGTGCAGAGGGACTGAGTAAAATTTACATGAGAAACAATCCGTTTTCTAGCCACCCACCCACAAAGTTTACTCTCTTTTTGGGAGCCTGTCAGAGCAAAAGAGGGGGAAGAGTTCCTGGCAGAAAGACAGCTGGACAGGCAGCAAGGAGGTAAATGCCGTTTCGAGGGTGAGCTGTGGCCAGAGAGGACATATGGGGAGAGGAAGGGGATAGGGTGGGGAGAAAGGAGAGATGCAACACTGCTGCCAACTCTGGGGATCCCTTCCCTGGCCTCCCCAGAGGTCCAGGGCTGGCTCTGCTGCAGCCATCCACCACTACTCACAGCTGGACAAGCTGCAGGCGTGCACCAGGCCAGGGTTCTCCCCACCCCAATGCCTGCCAGGAAGAATATCAGTTGGGAAATATTAAGACACATATGTAAAACGTGTGTATACACGCACGCATATATATACCGTAAACATTTATATAAATCTTATCACTTACAAATGCCTAGGATTTAAGATGTAGTTTATTGGCCTAGTGCAACCGAATCCTATAAATAATACATTCCTATCACTATGACCTCAAAATGTCAATACCGCACAGCCCTGTGCATTTGCATATCTTGTACTGTCTAAACTTGAAGCATGTCAGCTATGTGCTTCTGTTTGTACTTTAACTTCATTTTAACTCTTGCTTCCTAGCTTCCACCACCCTCCCCCTCCACAGGGTCTGTCACCCAAACGAGAAAAGCACCAGGTATTTAATCACTACCTCTGTAATTATGCCATTGCCAGGACTAAGAGGAGAGGAAAGGGGGATGGGAGGGGGCACCCCCCTGAGATGCTAAGGAAGAGTCTGGACTCAGAAGCCGAATGCAGCCGGACTGCCCGCCCTGCCTGCCCGGGCTGCCCTGTCAGCCGGGGGTGCAGGACAGGCGCGGCCGTCCTCAGGCACCGACTGATGGTAAATCGGGAATAGAGGAAGGGAGAGGAAAAGAAAGGGGGCAGCTCCTGTCCCCCAGCAACAGTCGCCCTGGCATGGTTTTCACTTGACTGCGAGGCCGGGGGGGGCCGGGGCTTCCTCCATTCCCTGCCAGCAGCCACCGCCGCCCGGAGCGGACGGACCTTTCTGTATAGCGCTCGGTTCCAGTATTTTGTTGAGGAAAAGCAGCAGCGAGGAAGATGCAGCTCTCAGGGCAGGCCGGCGGAGGGGCAGCTGGCATCTCCCGGGGCCGGGGGACGGCAGGGCGTGCAGCCCGTCCCGCGCGGAGAGGAGCGAAACACCTTCGGTTCTCGGTGCCTGCCTCCGTGTGCAAACCCCCGGGAGCGAGGGGCATGTCCCGGCCCCGCAGCCGGCCCCGCGCAGCCCCCTTTGTCCCTGCTAGCCCTGTCTGCCTCAACTGTATGGCGGGCCTGGGAGAGCACCCAAAACCTGCCCCTTGGGCTGCAGGCGAAGGAAATACCGCTGCCCCACTGCGGCACTGCCGACCCCAGAAGTTTCCTCTCAGTTAATCCCTCCCGCGCCTCGAGGGGCCTGGAGACCGGCACCTGATAACAAGGTGTTCGTAAGGGACGATGGATCACCGGCGGCTGGCAGCGGGCTCGGTCCCGGCGCCGTCCCGGCTGCAGGGCGCTGCCCGCGGATCTGCACATGTTGCCCGCGGAGAAGCCGCCCCGCCATCACCGACCGCGGGGCACCGGACTGGGCACAGGCGCCTGCAGGGGGCGCTGCGGCTCCAGCGTTCGGCCTCTCTGCCTCTGCAGGAGGAGCAGCCCCGGGAAGGCCCTGCCGCGGGAGCACCGAGACCGAGACGGACCCGGACCGCCACGAGCAGCTCCCGCCGCGGACAAAACAGGGACCAGCTGCGGGGGAGAGGTGGGCCGACAAAAATAACTCTATGGGTGGGAACAGACAGTGTAGTCAAAGTGGCAACAGTTTATTTATTAGCCAAAAATATATACTTTCTTGTACAATTTGGTTCACACGTATGTACATTTTTACTGTATGTACAAAAACAAACAACAACAACCAAAAAAAAAAAAAAATCGAAACACCTAATTCTCACTGGACTTCCAAAAAACCTCACAAACTCAGCTAATCCAGGTGGTAGTACAGAAGCGGGCATATTTTTTTTTTTTTTCCTTTCAGTTTTAATATACGGACATGCTTACAAGTTGTAACTATACAGAGATTATTTTTTTTGTTTTGTTTTGTTTTTACAATCATTACAACAACAATTACAAAAAATTAACTATGATGATGACAACGCCGATAGAACCATAGCGGCATCAAGTTGGTTCTGGGGCCTGGAAAAAAGTGACACAGAAAAAAATATGTATTTAATAAGATTTCTAGTCATATGGGGCTGACAAGGTATTTCTAACTGTAGGTAGCGCTGGTTTTGTTGTTGTTGTTGTTATGGTTTTAAAAATAGGTTTCTAAATATATAAAGTTTTTGGAGTGACTAATAGCAAATTTATCTAGCTACGAATATCCCCGTGGTTTTGCTCATCAGACGAGCAATTGATTTCAGTGGCTGCGAGGCCAGGCTCAGAGCGGCAAGGTTCAACCCCTTCAGGTCTTCTACTCGCTGGGGCTTATTTTAGCTTTTATTATTATTGTTATTATTATTATAGCCGGTTCTTTCCACCGCCCCTGCGCTGCTGCGTTTCTCCACACCGTTTCTCTGGTCCTGAGGGAGGCGGGCACCGGCCGCCCAGAGGCGCTCCCCTCGGTTCCAAGCACAGGAGCCGCGGCCCCGGGCGCGGCTTGGCCGGCCCGCGGGCATCGCTCCCGAGGAGCGGACGGCAAAGGAAAGAAAAACATCGGATCGGAATAACCCACCACATACGCAGAAGGACAAGAAACCGCTCTGGGAGAAGAACTAAAGACGCGGAGAAAATAAGCTAACCGTTTACAACTCCCTCTACATATCCTTAGAAGACAGAGGAAGCAATCCCTTACCACCTCTGCACTGGCTGGAAAGCTGTCTTTATTAACTTTTTCTCTACTTCCAAGGCACTACATCGATCTAAAAAAAAAAGAGAAGGAAAAAAGAAAAAAAAAAAAACCCACAGAAAAAAGAAAGTGTTCCTTTACAATCCCCATTTTAAATCCCCATTTTATTCACTCCTATCCCTGAATTAAGCCTCTAGACTTCAGATCTCTTCTCGGCAAGTTGCAAATACGACAAAGCAACTGCTTTGCTGCAGGAGTGACCGTCAAAGAGAACCCGAATCGACTCCGGAGCAAGCCTTGCGGCCCGGATCTTCCGCAAAGACGATTTGAGCAGCAACAACAACAGCAACAAAAGTTACATCCGTCGGAGGAAGGTAACGCCGGGGGTGTAAGACTAACCTGGCGGAAGCCCCCCCGTCGCCGCCGCTGCACCAGGGAGCCCCGCGGCCGCCCGCCCTCCTCCACCTGCGCCCCGACGGCTGCGCCGGGCAGGGGCCACCTTGAGAAACCGGCGGGGACTTCCGCGCCGCTCCGCGCAGCACCGCCGAGCCCCCCGCGGTGGCTGCCGGCCCGAACCCGTCCCCGGCGCGTCCCTCAGCGGTCACCTGCTCCGGCGGGCTCCGCGCTCTGCGCCTGGGCCGCCGGCCGCGGGAAGGTGGCGGCGGGGGGAGCGGCGGGAGCGGCCCCCAGCCCCAGGAGGTGGGGGGTGTTCAGTAAGGCCAGCGGGTGGGGGGCCGGGTGGTGATGGTGGTGGTGGGCCGGGAAGGCGCGGTTGGTCCAGTTGGAGAACTTGCTCAGGGGGCAGGAGGAGACGAGTCTGTGGGGCGGCGGCGGGGGGGGCAGCGGTAGCGGGGCGACTGCGGGCGGAGAGCCGCCGCCGGGAGACTTGCGAGGGTTGTCCGGGCTGGTGGCCGTCTCAGCCAGCGACCAGATCTTGGGCTTCGGCATGGCACCGGCCAAAGCGCCGTCCGTCGGGGAGGAGGCGGCGGAGGAAGAGGCAGAGGAGGGCGGAGAGAGCTGGTGGTGCGGAGGCTGCAGGGGCTGCTTGAGGGGCTCCAGAGCGGCGGCTGGGAGCTCGCATTTGTGATGGTGGTGGTGGTGGTGGTGGAGGTGGTGGCGGAGATGGTGCTGCTCCCCCTCGGCGGCCTTGACGTAGCGCTCCTCGGAGCCGGGCAGGTCCTCGAAGCCCTCGGAGCCCTCCGAGTCGGTCTTGGAGTCAGAGTGCAGGAGGTCGGCGTCCTGCAGCTCGTCCTCCAGCTCGTCCTTGTTGCTCTCGATGTTCTCTGTGTCGATGTTCTCCAGGTCGATCTCTTCCTCGTCCTCCCGCTTGTCCTCTTCCCCCTCGTGATCGCTCCCGTAGGAGTTGCCCTCCTCGTCCGTCCTGCTTCGGGGGGCCCAGGTCATTTTGTTCTCCTTTTTGAGCCGTCGCCGTGCGTTGGCGAACCAGGTGGAAACCTGGGTGAGGGTCATTTTGGTGATGATGGCCAGCATGATCTTCTCGCCCTTGGTGGGGTAGGGGTTTTTCCGGTGCTCATTGAGCCAGGCCTTGAGGGTGCTGGTGCTCTCCCGGGTGGCATTCTTGGGCCGCGACGGGTCCCCGAACTGGTACTGGCCGTAGGGGTAGAAGGCGGGGTGGTGGTGGGGGAAAGCGGCGTGCTGCACCCCCGGGCTCTCCTTCAGCTCGTACTGGGCGCCCTGCAGCAAGAGGGAAGGGGGCGGCCCGGATGAGACGGTGCTTTGGGCCCGGCCCGGGGCCCCTCCATACCGCCGCCGTTACGTGTAGCGCGGCGGCCAGGCAGAGCTGCCTCCCGCGCCGCGGAACTCCTCTGCCCCGCTGCGGCAGCCCGGGCCCCGCCGGCTACGCCGTGGCCGAGGCGCGGAGCCCGTAGAGAAGGACCAGCTCCCCAGGTGCGGGAGCGCAGCGGGGCCGCCGGCAGCCGGGACCGGTTACAGCAGCCGTCAAGCCCTGCGGGCGGAGGAGGGGACGCGGGGTCGCAGCTCCAGCCCTGCCCCTCTTCGGCCGCGCTCCCAGGGTCGGGCAGCGATAAAGCCCCATCTCCCCTGACAGCCCTCCCGGCGGCCCCCCTGCCCTATCCCCAGTGCGAACCGTGCCCGGGCTGGCCCCGACCCGAGCGTCCCGGGGAGCGAGCGGCGAGCCCCTGGGGGGCCTCTTACCAGCTGAGGGAAGATGGGCAGCTCGGCGGCGTAGGGCAGGAACGCTCCGTAGCTCTGGGCGGCGGCAGCGGCGGCGGCGTAGGGCGCGCTGTACATGGAGGAGAGCACGTTGGAGAGGGTCCCGGACGGGGCCAGCTCGGCTCCGCCGCGGGAGCCGCCGCTCCCCGGGCGCTCCGCTGGGTAAATCGGCCTGATGTACTGGTAACCCAGCTGGGGGAAAGACATGGTGTGGGAGCGGGGGCAGGGGAGGGGGGAAAGGAGGAGGGGGGGAAAAGAGAGGAAGAAGGGAGAGAAAAGGGAGAAAGTAGCAGGGCCGGCAGCGGAGGAGGGAGCCGGGTCGCTTGCCCTCGCCGGCCGCCCACACTTTCAGCGCCTCCCGCAAACTCCGGCGGACATGGAGGGGGGAAACCCGGGGATGCGCGGAGGCCGCGGGCTCCCTCCTGCCTTCGGCCGCAGCGGTAAACGATCCGATCGCTGCTTTCTTCTCTCAGTTTTCCTATTGATCTGAGTGGACCCAGGTCAGGTCCTAACAGATTGCCTGAGATTATTGGGACTCTGGGATCTGATTGACATTTCTAGTCTCTCACAAGCCCCTCCTATTTCTTTTAAGTCTCTCTCTCCCTCTGCCTCCCACTCTCTCTCATGCCCAGAGCTCGCTCTCGCAGGGTTTGTCACTAGCTGCTGCCCCCCCCCCCTCCTCCTTCTTCTTCTCTTTTTTTTTTTTTTTTTTTTTAATCTGTTTACTGACGTCGCGATCTTTTATTTGAGTTGCTTTCAAATCTCGTTTTAGCGATCGCCAATCAGTTGTGTGTTTTACAAAGGTTTAACCCTGACTCATGGTATTCTAATTATATAGAGATAGATTTAGATATAATTTCGTTCATAGCCCCCCCCCCTCCGCCAGAGAGTAGGAAGCCAGTGTGTCAGTTGTGAGCGGCACACGGGAGGGACAGGAAAAAGTTGTGACATTTAAAAATAAACCCCCTCTCTCTCTAGTCCCCCTGCTTAGGTTTTCAAATTTACAGCCTTTCCTTGGCCGGGTTAATTTTGTTTTATTTATTAAGATATTCCCTCCTATCCTTCCCCCTGTCCGGCCCTGGCGAGGGTTACATCTCCGCACACAGATTTAAAAGTCTGTTAGATTTTTCTCAAAAAATTTGCATTTCCAGAGCTACCTTGAAAAGTTTCCTAATGTACTGAATCTTTAAGGAGCTCTCTACGTTTTGTCTGGGCTAACTGTGGGCAGATACAGTGGAAAAGCTAAGTTAATTTTCCTCCTAATAAGGGACTTCAAAGAGTTGTAGGTCACAATTTTACATCAAAGGCAGAAAAGAAGGCAAATTAAAATCTTAACAAAGGAGAGACGGGAGCAGCCCTCTGGGCCATTAGTAAATAAGTGGTGTGAAAAAAGGGACAATGACAGGCACTGGAATTAAACTCATTAACACCTTTTTGTCTTGGTGCGAAATCTCTAATTAGGAAATTTATGATCATTTTGCTTATTCCCTCTGTTCTGAATCACTACAAGGCTTAGAAGGAAGTACCTGGTACGTGCAACACTTGCAAAAGGAGCAGTGGCACAGGCTTCTAAGGAGCTATTGGGAAGAAGTCAAGATACGTTTTAATTACCGAATAAGACTTTTTTTAACGTTCAACACCTTTTAAATTACAGTTTACTTATTTTCTTTTCCTCCCCCTTTTTTTCTTTTCTTTCTTTCTTTTTTTTTTTTTTTTTATTCGCTTTTTCGTCCCCCTCCTTTTTCTGAAACTAGGGTGGTGAGTTTCAATTTACCCTTTTAAGAGTAGTTAAAACCCAGTGCAATCACGGCGCGTCCGTGACAAGCACGGTAGCTCCCTGCTCCGTTCCCGCAGCTGCCCGGACCGTGAGGAGTTGAAGCAACCTACGACTGCGGGCAGGGCTGAGCGGCCCTGCCTGCCACCCTTATCTGCTCCTTCATACACCCCCTTCTTAAACACAAAATAAAGTTTGAAGGGTGTTTGGAAGAGTTGAGGCTGGAGAAGCCTCATTCACCATATTCCCCTCTCTTCCTAAATACTCTCTGGATTTATCGCCTTTAAAATGTGATTTAGGTACAATATAACCACTGTGCCCACAGTATGGATTTTTATAACTACATTTTTTTAAAAATGAAAATCATGTCAGATTATGCAGTTAAAGGAACCGACCTTGATAGCTTGCTATAATAAAACTGTATCAGCTTGTAATAAATGCGGATTACGGCAAAGCAAGATCCAGAATTAAAATTCCCTGAATCAATATATGAAAATCTGTAGGAAACATCTCTAATCGTATTAAGTTCATCTTTATAGCATTTCCTATCTGCTAATCTAGTGCAAAACCAACTCTGGGTTGGAGGAATTTATTTTCCTTATTCAACGTCGCTGCTTTTGATAGTCTAATGCACAGGGGATAACAATATTAAATTCAGTTATAAGTTTATTTCTTTTTAATTCGAAGGAAAACAGCGAGAGAACCCCACGTCCTGTTTTCCTTCAGAGGTTCCTGTGTGCAGCGACCGGCAGGGAGGGAGCTGCCACCGAGGGACCACAACTTGGACAAATACATGTCCGGGGAGAAAACGAGGCGAATACGAAAAATCGGGTAAATCAGTCGCCATTTGATGCTGTCGTGCTCGCCTTCCTGGTGTTAGAGCCGGGCTGAGCCCCTCAGGCCCCACCCGTGTCCCACATCACCGACCCCGTGTTTCTGGGGTTGCACGCTTGGCACGGAGTGGCAAAGCTGGCGGGGTTTTGTGGTTTCTCAGCAGCAGCACAATCAATACGAGTTTGTTCACGGGCGGTGGCGAGCAGGGAGCGGGGATCCCGGGGAACAGCCTGGAGAAAGTCACGGGAGAGGAGAAATTTATGGGTAAGAATGGGTCTAGGTCAGGGGGAGGGTGAGGGATGGTTTATTAATGAGCAAGAAACGGGTAAGAAACGTAGCTGGACCAAATGGAAGGGAGGAAAAATCTACAGAGCTGCAGTTCTTGGCTGGGGGAGTGGGAAGAGGAGGGAAGAAAAAGACAAAAAAGGAAAAAAAAAAAAAAAAAAAAAGCGTAGAAGACAGCAAACGGCTGAGAGAGAGGGAGGAGAGCAGAGAAGACAGCTTCCCGGGGCAGGGCGGGGGTTGGAGCCATGTCCATGGCGAGAAGCGCCCCTCACTTTCTGCAGCGGCAGCGGCGTGCGGGAAGGCGGCTGCGGGGACATGCCCCTCGGAGCTGGGCCGGGCTGAGCCGTGCGAATGGCGGCGCGACTGGGCGCAAAGCCCCTTCCCAGCTGACGGAGAGAGCAGGGGAAAGAGATTTGCCGGGCCGGAGCCCAAAGGTTGTGAGGCGGAGAGGCTGGAGCCGGGTCGTCCCGAGGGCTGGGGGAGCAGAGCAGGGACCGAAGGCCGCCCCGCCCCGGGGAGTTGAGGCGGCGGAGCGCTCCTTGGCCGGACAGACACGTGTCTTCTGGCCGGGACCTGTCAAAGCCGGGAGAGTGGCTCCTGATTTATTACCCCAAACACACACACCCCCCATCGCCCGCCCGTCCGCCCTCCCCCCGGCCTCGCCTCCCTCCTCTCCCCGCTGGCTCACACGGTGCCGAGCTCAAACCAAACCTCCCTCTGGCTGCAGCTTTTCGGAGTCCGCAGCCGGCTCCCGGGCCAGCCCCGCCGGGAGGAGGGGCAGGGCCGGGCACTGCCCGCCCGGTGCCCTGGACCCCAGCCTCGGTGCTCTCCGCTCACGCAGCACCCCCCTCCGTCAGGTCACTGTGGCGGAGGGGAGCGGGACAGGCGGAGGCCACAGGAGGTGGCCGCGGACCCGGTGTTACTCTCTGTGCTGCGGGGCCTGGTTGAGGAGTCGGAGGGTGCTGCTGAGAGCGGCCGGGGAGCTGCCGGCGGCGCGGACAGCGTCCTGAGGGGCCAGGGGTGCCGGGGCCCGGGTGGCAGCTGCGGCGTGGGGCAGCACACCGGGAACCAGGAAAGGGGAGGACACGTGGGGTTAGGAGGAGAAGGGCTGCAGTTAAAAAAGAGTTAAAAAAAAAGAGGGAGAGATCAAAGCGCTGGGTAAAAGACTCTTCAAATTACACGTTTGAAGCTTTTCCATAATTCCAAGGCGACAGATAGATAACAAGCTGCACATTCCTTATCACATATGGAATCAATCTGAAAGGAGTCTCTTGATCAGAATCTGGTAATTGCAGTGACATATGATTTGGAAAGAAAACACAATTAATGACCCTTCATGTTAAGGCTCTGGGACGAGGCCATTGACAGTCCGCGTTCTGCAGCCGACGTAAACTTTTTTTTCTTTCTTTTTTTTTTTTTTTTTTTTTTTTAATTGTTGTTATTAGCACTTAACTATTGAAGGGCGACATTATCGAACCTCGGCGACTGTTTTGTCTCCGTTCCCGCTGCAGGTTTCTTCGGAAGGGGGAGGAGAAGAGAGGGGGACAGGAGGGCGTGTGCACCTTTCCTTCAAGGTTTGGGAAGCTAAAATGATTTAGTACCTTGTCTGTAAATCTAATGACCTAAGGTGAGAAAAAATACTTCATCTTTTATTATTACCATTTGTGGTGAGCGTTACCAGGAAACAGCAGAACCCGTTTGAAATGGTAAATATATGTATCCATTTAAAACCCATTATTGCAGAGATTTTTCCAAAGCGAAATAAAGCGAATCATGCCCAATCCCATTTTTTAGCGCCCTCTGCCCATGGATCCGATGCCTCTTCCCGGGCGCTGGAACAGCTGCGGAGCTCCTGGGTGCTGGGAGGGGCACCAGTGGGTGCTCCGGGGCTGTTCCTGTGACACGCGTCCTGTGATGTTAGGAGAGGAGGGAGCGACGTTTTTAAAAGCTTTACCCTTGTCATTAAAAAGGTAATGGCTTTGGTTTAGAAGGGAGAGGGAGAGGTTCATTTGAAGGTTATAAAGCATACACTTTAATAGGATCGAAGTGAAATTAGTTAATAAGAAAATGCTGGCCAGAAGCTCTCCGGGCTTTTAAGTGCTCTCCAGGCCATTTAAGGAAATTGAATAAGAACAGACTCAGTTACCTGCAGCTCCAACTATTATCTCCAGTTCTGCATAGAGGCGAGAAGGGAAAAATAGTGCCTGAGAGACCTGAAGTCCCATACACCTCCTGCCAGCCAATTTCTTTGAGAAATAATGTCCCTTTTTTGCTCGCAACCATGTTCTTCTTCTTCCGCTTTTAAGCAGACCAGACTGCATTGTGTGTACCACAAGGGGGTAAGCAAAGGTAAGGGGCCATCAGCAAATGCTCAAGGCTCCAGGGGCAGCTCTGAAGAGCAGCCTCCTCCCTGCCTGGGCAACGCTGGCCTCTTGGTGTTGTTTTTTCCCTTTCATTAATCTGAATCCTTTCCCCCCACCATCACCACCATTGTGGTGCTTGGCTGATTTGCGTTCGGACCGTTGCCAATAGGTCAGTATATTGTGTTACATAACTTCCTATATACTCCCTTTCTCCCTCTCTTTAAACTTTATAGTTTTTAGAGGTGTTAATAAAACCTTTCCTTTGGTAAATCGTTCATTAGAAACCCCACCGAAACCTGGAAAGACTTCAGAAAAAAAAAAAAAAAAAAGCGGTCAGGAGTGAGAGGTTGGGAGAAGGTTTTTGTCCAAAAAACGCATAATTGCTGTGGATCTTAGGAAACATTAATCTTTATAGGAATTTGTGATTCATATCTGTGGTTTGACCGTTTATGTGATTTACAATCTGTTAGTGTGATTCACTAATTTTGTGCCAATATATTTTATGCACCCGGTTAGACTTTCCACCGCCCCTCGGAGTGAGTGGCTTTTGTGCCCTGCGGGTGTCAGCGTGGCCCTCAGCCCGGCTCCTCAGGGATCTTCCCGGCGCTCCTCAGCAGCGGGAAGTGGGCTCAAAGTCCTCACGACTCTGGGAAATTTCCCTTCGCCATTTCCCGTCACACCTTTCCCCGCCGGCAATGCCGACGCTTATCGACCGGGCATCCCCTTTACCCCCCGCTCCGAGCCTCCGCCTTCCTCTGCTGCTGCGGGACGTGCGCTGCTCCGGCACCGGCTCCGACGGGAGGGCTGCAGCCTTTGTAAGATGAGGATACCCCGGGTTCCTCCAGGTTTAGCCGTGGGGTAAACCTAGATGGTTCCCCTGCCGCTGCTCCGTTCACGGGTACGCAGCAGCTCTCCTCAGGGGCTCCCTCCGCCCTGGCCACTGACCCAGCTCCGGGGCCTTTCCCCCGGGACGGGGCCTCCTCGGCTTCCCAGTGGGTTCCCCCCCGACCCTAATCCCTTGTTCCCAGACCGCCGGGAGGGGCTTTTCCTCAGGGAAAGGGATGGTGCATTCGCCGTGGGGGGCCTGGACGTGTCGGGGAACGCAACCCGAGGCACCACTGTGGTGTCTGCATGGAAGCAAAGCGGAGCATCCCCCGGGTGGGATGTACTCGCAGTCCCCGGCCGCCACCTGGGAGAGCCGGGGATGCGGACAGCCTCGTATAATTTGTAACTGGGCTTATTAGCTGGAGGGGAAAACACGAGCAGAGGAAAGGAGCAGCAGCTTCACTGAAGAGAACACTGCGTGAAGTCTGATCTTGTGACACAATCATTAATTACTACAGTATTAATTACTATTTTTCCAAAACAGTCCCTGACCGGAAGAGCTTACAGCCCACATGTGTTGTGTAATGATACTCTGGTCTAGAAACGATTCCCCCATTAGGTCCCAGGTAGCGTTTACAAATGGCAACACCCACAATATCAAAGCCGTCATCTTGCAGCCTGAGATTTTCTGTCCCATCGGCCTAGGTAAGATGATTTTGACACAGATAAAATACATTTCAATATCAAAGTCTTTGTTCACATTCATAATCCGCCAAACTTTTAGATCGCCATGGTATAACTACTTTATTTGCTCTTCATCCCTCGGATGCTGCCTTGTATCAGCAACAAACAAGCATTGATTTTATAGTAAAGTCACTTTGGGATGGGAATGAGTAACTCCAGGCAGTGCTATCACTGTATTACATGGAAATGGCCCAGGTAACAAGATGAACATTGATTCAGCATTATGTTTGATCAATAATGAAATAAGTAACTTCAGGGCCAAATTAAAATGCAAGCTGGCTTAACGCTGCCAGCTTCTGGGCTAAGTGACAAGGCTAATTCAGCAGGGAAATGGCAATATTTGCATTAGAGGCTGCATCTGTTGTTCGGTGAAGGAAGCTGGATCTGCAATAACGCCGGATAAAACTGCAGGGAGCGGGGTGAGGGGAGCCAGGCCGGAGCTGGGGGGACAGAGCCCGGCCAGGGAAGGCCCCGCGGTGGGTCTGAAAGCTAGCAGGGGAGTGCTTCAGGAGACGAGTGGGAGCATGGCCACGGGCTCCTTGCACCGGCGGTCCTTGGTCCCGTTT